>NC_079191.1:285497993-286977908 GCF_029499605.1 Hyla sarda
ACTTCTCTCTCCCTGGCTATCGGCGCCGGCAATGGGGCAGCGGCACAGATAGCCAGGGGGAGAGAACGGGCAGTGGCGCCGATAGCCAGGGGGAGAGAAGGGCCGGCAGCAGGGCTCTAGACCCCAGCAACGGCAGGTCTCTGCACCTGCAAAGCTGCTGCAGTTCATTGATTTAAAGCGCCCGCTTTAAATCATTGAACTGCAGCGGCTTATCAGCGTATAACACGCAGGTAGACTTTTGGCTAAAAATTTTAGCCTAAAAAGTGCGTGTTATACGCCGATAAATACGGTAATTAAAATTTGCATTAGTATATTCTGTTTTTGCTTGTAATTAGCCAGGTATCCTCTGTGAAGCAGCGCTCTTCAATGCTTCTGCGCATGCGCTCAATCTGCCTTTACTCAGATTGCTAGCGTAACTAGCTTTGTGAATATAACTTAGAGTTACAGCGGCGTAACTCTAAGTTATATTATTGGCCGGGAGAGATCACATGTCCGGTCCGGTTAGGCTGCTGAGTGCGCAGGCGCGCCTCACGCCTGCTGATAGGAGGATTGTGGAGAGGAGTTTACAAAGCAGAGCGAATAGCTGCTGAGTAAACAAGGGGGTATATGAATATTCATAGATGGGAGGGTACGAATGGCACTAGTGGGGCCTGCCATATAACGGGGAGGAACCGCTGCATGATGACGAATCATTCCAAAGATGACCACGGGCGGCCGGAGAGCGTGGAACGACAGTCACAATTAGGAAAAACATGCTGCTCTCCGGAATCGCTAGAACACATGGATTGCTGCATGTAACGCTACTGAGGAAATTTACATACTTATATATCTCGGGGAAAGCTAGCTAATGGTGGGTAAAAGTTTTGATTCAGAGTACTCCTTTAACAATTCAGTGTGAAACAAATCTAATTAACTTATTATACCAATGTACAGTGACCCCCCGACCTACGATGGCCCCGACATATGATGAAATCGACATACGATGGCCTCTCAGAGGCCATCGCATGTCGATGTCAGCATCGACATACAATGCTTTTTTATGTCGGGGCCATCGCATTAACTGCTATCCGACAGCGCCAAATGCTTAAGCTGTTGCCGGATAGCAGCTTAATGTTCCCTGTGTGGTGCGGTAAGTATTACTTACCCCTCCACGATGCTTCGGGGTGCCCTCCGGGTCCAGTGCTGGTCTTCCGGTGTCTTCTCGGCCCTCTCCGATGACGTCAATACGAAGCTGCGCACGTCATCCAATAGGAATGGCGTATGCAGCGGCGTAATGACGTCGCTACGCAGGCCCAGTAAGGCCTTGCGGAAGAAAGCAGAGGACCGAAGAAGACCAGGAGAGCCCAGCCAAGGACCGGAGAAGACAGTGGAGGACCGGAGAAGACAGCGGAGAGACCAGCGGAGGCCAGGGGACACCATCTCGAGCGGCGGGGACAGGTGAGTACAGCTTACTATACTTTACATTGCACGAATCCCTCAACATATGATGGATTTGACAAACGATGGCTCGTTTGGAACGAATTACCATCGTATGTTGAGGGACCACTGTATACTCTATTGGCTGCATTTATTTCTGTGGCCTTAACATAGTGCTTGTATACTCTAATTTGATGGTGCACAATAGGTGTTAATAAGTTTATAGGCCTTGGACAGGGTACACATTTGGAATTGGACCACCTCCATCTCCAGTAGGTAAAGGCAATATATAACTTTCCTACTGCCAGATTAATTCTAAATAAAGAACTGGCATAAGAATGTAATCTAAATATGGGGATGTGTCGGAGATGTCCTTTCTTAGGCTAGGTTCACAAAAGCTCCAGACAAAAAATTATATCTGGAGCTTCCAATTGCGGCTAGGATTGTGCAGACATTGACGTCTCTATAGACGGCAATGTCTACACAGCGGATTCCACATAAAGAATGAGCAGGGGTTTCATAGGTGGAACATCCTATACTGAAATTGTGCACTGTGCAATGGAATTCCATTGCCAGCAATGGGAATCTGCTGCACCAGAATTTCCTACCGAAATTACTAAGCAGAATTTCAATTGGAAATTATGTAGTGTGAATCTAGCCTTACATAGTTAATTGTGTGCTTTGTGAAACCCCTGCCAATTTATATGAAAAATATGGGAAGTTTGAGGGATTTAGTCTGGGAGAAGCATTTAAAATCTTACTTTAAGACAATGATAGTCTTCAGTTTGTTAACGACTAAAATTAAATGGTGTCAAAATATAATCTTGATGAATGGAAACACAGTTGGATAACATAATATTTTCAGAAAATCGGAAAGTTTTGATTATCTTGGTATTAACCCCTTTAGGGGGTTATCCACCATAAGGTGACCTTAGTACTTACGTGAAAGACAATAATGGACATGCTTAGGAAGGATCCGTGCTTGTCTTGGGGCTAAATGGCTATGTTGTAAGTCCATTATAACGCTGCTGCCTTCTTTTTGCGAAATGGCTATTTCATGTTGGAGTTCCCTCCCTTCAACTACAAGTACCAGGATCAATTGTTTGTAAGTGATTTCCCATTTCCCCTCCCACACATCAGTCACCCCCCCTTTTGCAAAACACCTGAGCTATGTGTGCTGTTCACAAAACTACAATGCCCTGCTGCCCTGTGGAGAATGAGCTCCTTCCCACCTAGCGTTTGCTCTACCCATTGAAGCCGACGTGCTACCATTCAACACCTACCAAGTGATGTAATGAAGCTGCAACCTGGGAAGACCTGAGATGAAAGTCATTATGTAAGCTATTAATAATAAACATTGGGACAAAAATCACATAAGAATTGCGAGACCATCCATCAAATACAGGTACAGACACAATATTTGGGGAGGGGGGGTAAGTGGGTAAGTAACTGGCTCAGTGATAGGAAACAGCTGGTGGTTATTAATGGTACTTACTCTGAGTTAGTGACTGTTACTTATGGGGTACCACAGGGGTCAGTTTTTGGTCTGATTCTTTATTAGTGGCCTTGTAGGGGACCATATAGTAAAGTATCATTATTTGCAGATTATACTAAACTGTATAAAGGGGTTAACACATAAGAAGACAGCACACTGTTACTAATGGATCTGGATGGTTTGGAGGCTTGGCCTGAGAAGTGGCAGATGAGGTTCAACACTGATAAATGAAAGTAGTTTTAGTTCACAGTAAATGTAACTGTAGTGACCAGTGTTAGGCAGCTGCTGCTAAGGCAAATTAAATCATGGGATGTATCAAAAGGGGCCTAGATGTACAATACAAGTAATTAATTCTACCATTGTACAAATCACTAGTCAGACCACACATAGAATACTATGTACAGTACTGGGCACCAGCAAACAAGAAATATATAGTGGAGCTGGAGAGGGTTCAGAGACAGGTAACTAGAGTAATAATTGAGATGGGAGGGCTACAGTACCCAGAAATATTAACAGAATTAGGGTTATTTAGTTTAGAAAAAAGGCAGCATAGGCAGACCATAATAACTATGCATAAACATATCAGGGGGCAGTACAAAAATGCCTCCATGATCTACTGTATGTAAACCCATGGGTGTATTTATAACAGGGATTCATTGTCTACATCTAGAGGAAATCAGGTTTCTACACCAGCACAGACAGGGGTTCTTTACTGTAAGAGCACTGAGACTGTGGAACATTCTTCCTGAGTAGGTGATCATCATGGTGAACTGAATAAATGAGTTCAAAAGGGTTCTAAATGCATTTCTTGAGAGTAATAACATTTCAGGTTATAGATCCTAGATTTATAGGGACAGTACATTGATCTATAGATTTATTCTGATTGCAATGTTTGGAGTTGGGAAGGAATGGGGCAATTATTATCAGACTCATAAGGTTTTTTTTTTTTATTCCTCTGGATTATCACAGTAGGGACACAATAGAAGTAGGTTGAGCTTAATACACTCTGGTCTTCTTTCAACATTATGTACTATGTAACTATGTAACATTAAACACATCAATTGACAGTCAATCAAGCATAAATGTTGTCTTATATGGTTTAACTAAGGTCAAGTTTCCATTACAGCAATAGATTTTTTACTGTCACTATTTTAAGACCAGTTTTGTGGTCACAAAAACTTTAAATACTACAGGAAACTTTAAATACTAAATAATGAGGCTTGCATTGGACTTTTTAAGTCATCAACTTTTAGAAAATGTAACTATCTTTATTTGTTTACAAGCAGAATACCTAGCATTGCTTGGTCTTTACTACTTTAAGTTTGTCTGAGAGGAAAAGCAACAATGATGCTCCTATCCTCATCTCCCGTTCTCATATCATGACCTCATATTCTGTCCTCATATCCCATCGCCCAGTCAAACTATTCTCTGCACTTGAATGCCGGACAGTTAAATCATACTTTACTATCACCTTGGTTTGGATGAAAGATGTTTTATAGTCCCCGATAATCTCTGCAGCCCGAGTAACCTGTTCAGGAGATGTACCTGAAGTTCTATAGACTTGTATGGGACCTCAGGAAAAATCTCCCACCCTCATGGGTTAGGACTTGACTATATTTTTAGTTGACATGTGACATGTAACATGTGTACCAAGTTTAATCAAAATATCTCTGGCCATTTGTAAGCCATTCTGCAACACACATATGTGCTGCCCTTTTTTTTTTATTTATTTTTTTAGATACAGGGGTTGTCTCCTAACAATCCTTCCTTACAAGTCATAAGTCATTTTCTAATTGCAGTGTCAAGAACTTCAACATATTTAGCTCTTGGGTTGTTGCAATTTCTTAGTGCATTGCATGGTCTTGCCTTGGGGTGTTTTGCTTGGATGTCCACTCCTAGGAATATTGTCAACTATCTTGGATGTTATCCACTTGTGAAATATGTTTCTCACAGTAGAAATGGCTTTATAGACATTCCCAGATAAATGGGCAGCAACACATTTTTTGGGTATAGAAACAGGTTTGGAGTCTGGCAAATGAAAACACAATAGACTTTTTCAAGAGTTCCAAAAATTCTCAATTTTTAGAGTTACAACTATAGTGAAGAAGAAATAGATTTTTGCATGAAAAGCCCCCCAAAATGTTTCTTTTTTGGGGATCATAGGTTCGGTTGTGTTTGTGTGTGCCTGGCTGGTAGTAGCAGCAGCAAGAGTAATAATGAATTGGTGATAGTTGTAGTCAGCAGACAACAGGCTGTGGTGGAATGAAGGTAGTTGTAGTAACTAGAGGACAGAGCAGAAGGTGGTGGTGGACTGGTGGGGCTTGTAGTATCCAGCAGACAGTGGTGGACTGGTGGGGGTCAAAGTAGCCAGCATACAGCAGGCAGTGGTGGACTGTAGGGTGTTGTAGTAGCAAGTGGACTGCAGGGGTGGTGGTAGTGATGGTGGTGGTGAAGGTGCCTGTCAGAGAAAGGGCACAGCTTAGGTATGCTTCAACCTGGATGTTGAGGTGGTAGTATACATCACTTTGGTGCCGATTCATGTCAGAGTGGAATACCGAATGTAAAAAGTTCATCATCATATACTTCAACATGAAGATGCTGCTGCTCTTTCCTCTTGCCAAAGTAGCATTGACTCAGTTGGGAGCAAAGTGTGGACCCCCATTCGGCAGGTGTTTCCTGCAGGAAAGCCGTAGGAAGTTTTTTTACTTCATACCAAGGGTCTAACAGTGTGGATATC
The DNA here is from genome assembly GCF_029499605.1 of Hyla sarda. NCBI lineage: Eukaryota > Metazoa > Chordata > Amphibia > Anura > Hylidae > Hyla > Hyla sarda. The sequence continues at coordinate 285,503,642 of NC_079191.1, forward strand.
CAGTACTTATCTCTTTCATTCAAGCACTTAATATGCCAATATGTCAATGCACAAGTAAATAATAATGCAGCTCGTCATCCTTGCCATTTTTTCTGAAGACATGCTGTGTTCCACCTCTTTTCCATACTTTTAATGCATATTAATGCTAAAATACAGGTCAGTCTAATGCTTTGCATTATGATGTGATAGTTGTGATAGGGCTCATTCTCCAGTCAGATTTCAAGTGCACCAACTGGACACAGCAAAGCAGATGACAGGTCACTGAGGTCATACCACTGCTTAATGCTTTGCTTGGCTTGCTTGATTTTGGTTTGTGAAGGCTTTCTGGGACCAGTAATTTCTCTGTTCTTGTTATTTCTCCGATTTCTCTTTAAAATGGTGGCCGCAATGCTGACTTTACTCAAAAGTTTTGAGCAAGATCGGATTTGTCTCACTTATCTCACCTCTAGACTAGCAAACTGCCAACACTTTTTGTAACACCTGCACTCCAGCAGGACACGCCGGCCGTGAGCGCTCTCTGCTTATGTCCCCACTGCCGGGGGGGGGGGGCTGGGATTCGCATCGCGGGACGCGCCCACATGTGAATCCAAGCCCGTCACTCACCTCCCTCATCTTATGCCTCGCAGCCCCTGCCCCCGCCTCCTAGGGCACGCGTGCGCCAGAGCTCTTTCACTTAAAGGGCCAGTACTCGATTAAGTGTCTACACCTGCCCAATGTCCTTAAATATCTGCTCCACCCTTGGTTCCCTGCCGGATCTTTGATTACCTTGTGCCATAGGGAAAGTCCTGTGTCCCTTTTACCATGTAATTGTTCCTTGCTACCTTACCTCCCCTGCACCTGTGTTACCTGCCCTGACCTACTGCCATCTTGCCATGTCTTGCCAGTCTCCTTCTGTGCCAAGCCACCTCCCAGCTACCTGTGTGAACGAGTCGTACCAGGGGTAGAGACCTGGGTGCTGACTGCCACAGCAAGACCATCCCGCTTTGTGGCGGGCTCTGGTGAAAACCAGCGGCACCTTAGACTCTGCTCCCTGGCACGGCTCACGTCATCATCCACACAGGCCCAGAGGATCCACCACCTGCCATGTCCCGTTACACTTTTGCTTTTATATAGATGGTCACACTTGTTGATACAGTAGAATCTCCCAATAGCGGACACTCACGGGGAAAACAAAAGTGTCCACTAATGGGAAAAAAGGCTCAAAAATCTTTCTAAATGAGCGAATACTTTACTGTACTCACTTCAGAGTGTAATTACCTAGAAAACATGATAAGAAGATATTAGAGTAGAATCTCCCAGTGCTGTTTAATTCCCCCTCTTGATCCCTCCAATGCCACTTCATTCTTCTCCCTTTGAACCGTTCCGTGCCATTTCATTCCCCTTTATACCCTGTGCCACTTTATTCCCCCTGTGCCCTGGGTGAAATTATTCCGCCTTACCTCTGTGCCATATCATTTCCCCTTGATCCCACTTGTTCCATTTAATTTCCCTTTTTTTACTCTCTGTGCAAATTCATCACTCCCTCTTTACTACCCCCTGTGCCATTTCATTCCCCCTTTATCCCCCTGTGCCAAATCATCATCCCCTACCCCTTGTGCCACATCACTTTTCCGCTTATCTCCTCCCCCTGTTGTTCTTCTTACCTGGCCAGCAGACTCAGGTGCAGGGGCTCTTAGAGGGTTTTTTGTTCTCCTGACATCCTCTGCATTGCACCTACTGTGATCTGCAGCAGCTTCGGGCACTGACAAGTGAAGTTAGGAGAGTCACTCGTCACTGCCTGCAGCTGCCGCTGCTCACAGCCTCTCTGTGAGTGCAGCGCTGAGGACATCAGGATAACGTTAAACCCGCAGAGAACCCCTAACCTGCTGGCCAGATAAGAAGAACAACAGGAGGAGGGGGGAAGGAAAGAGGTGATGTGGTACAAGGGGAGATGGGGAATAAAGTGGCACAGGTGAGAAAAAAGGAGGGAAAGAAATAGCACAGGGTTTGTAAAGAGTGGGTGATGAATTTGCACAGAGGGCAATAAAGGGGTAATGAAATAGCACAGGGGGATCAAGGGCACAGGGGGATCAGGCAGGGGGGCAAATGATGTGTCAGGCAGACGTAGGGCTGGCACATAAGCCTGGTTGTCCCCTATTGGGAGTGATTTGTCCCCTGTTGGGTGTGTTTTGGCCTCTATTGGGTGTGTTTTTTCCTCTATTGGGAGCATTTTGTCCCCTATTTGGAGTGTGAGTGTCTACTATTGGGAATGTCCCCTATTCGGAGGGTGCAAATACATTAAGTCTTATGGGACTCTGCCGGGAGATTAAAAAAAACTGTCCGCTATTGGGAGGTGTAATCAGTTAATCAAGGGCATTTGATTTTACGCATCTGGCTGCTACTTACCCTTTTAATTCTTATGAAAGTAGTAAGGGTGTACTTACTTTTTCACACTACTTCTGGATTTATTTATTTTTTGCTAAATCAAGAATTTCATGTATTATTTGTCACGTGATGTTGTTCATCTGAATTTGCATTTTACCTCATTTCAAGACCTTCTAAGGACCAGATTTTTTTTTAATTATGTGCTTATACATAAAACCGTACAATGTAAATGTTACGTTATGTGCTCAGGTCGCACACGCTGGGCGTGAGTGCATGGTCCCTTAACTGCTACTGCCAGTGGGGCTGGGACTCGCATCGCGGGCGCACCCGCATGCGAGTCCCAGTACGTCACTCACCTGGGGCTTCTCTTTCCCCCGCCTCTGCAGCGGAGCATGTGTCCTCATCCCCGTGCACGCCGGAGCTTTAATATTTAAACAGCTTTAACAGTTTGCTCATTAATGTAATTCACCTGTGGCTCATTGATAAATTCCTCGCTTCACTGCCGGATCTTTGTTGCATTGTGCCGGAGAGAAAGCATTCCTGAGAGTGGCCTTGCTGTGTATGAGCTGCCTTATCACTTCTGTGCCTCGCATCTCCTCAGCCGCCTGTGTGGTCGAGCCGTACTAGGGGTAGCAACCTGGGTGCCACCTGCCGCAGCAAGTCCATCCCGCTTTGCGGCGGGCTCTGGTGAAAACCAGTGGCACCTTAGACTCCGCTCCCTGGTACGGTCTGAGTCATCTACCACACAGGTCAAGCAGATCCACATCCACGGGAGTTCCTGTCTTCTGAAACGTGAATGTTACAGTAAGATCCAGCCATGGATCCCGCTGAGGTACCCCTACCTGAAGTTGCGAATCTTCCCTCCGTTGTGGTACATCAATCTCTGCAATTGGCGCGACAGGCGCAGCAACATACCCACCTGTCTGCTATGATACAACAGCTTTGGGCCTTGCAACAGCAGAAGCACCGCATCCTGTCACACTCACTCCTCCAGCTCCTGGAGTGTCTTTTGGCTCCCAGCTATGTCTACCATTACCCTCTAAATATGATGGTGATTCAAAGTTGTGCAGAGGCTTCGTTACACAGTGCTCCATGCATTTTGAGCTCATGTCTGAACTGTTTCCGACGGAACATGCAAAGGTGGCCTTTGTTGTCAGCCTACTGTCCGGAAAAGCCCTGGCCTGGGCTTCATCCCTGGGCTTCCAACTTGAGGAACCCACACGTGCCTGCTGAGACGGCTTTGCTGAACCTCTGTCAAGGGAATTCTTCCGTTGGTGACTATGCGGTGCAATTCCGCACTCTAGCCTCAGAACTTGCATGGAATGATGAGATCTTGTGTGCCACATCCAAAAAAGGACTGTCAAGAGTATTAAAGATGCCCTGGCTGCACGTGATCCTCCTACTTCTCTGACTGAACTTATCCCTCTGGCCACACGTATTGATTGAGGAAGAACTGCGATTAGAGAGGGAACCTGCTCGAACATGTCGATATCCCCGCCTGGCACCCGTGTTTGACCGTACACCTCCACAGTTTCCTGCACCTATTGCCGAAGAGGCTATGCAAGTAGATCGTTCCCATCTTACGCAACAGGAGAGATCACGACGACGCAGTGAGAATTTGTGTTTGTATTGTGCTAGCCCGTAACACTTCCTCAAAGACTGTTCTGTTTGTCCACAGTATCTGGGAAAACGCTCGCACCTAGAGCATATAGGAGAGGCGTCCCTTGGTGTGAATATCACCTCTCCTCGCTTGACAATTTCTGTACAAGTCTTCGCTTCTGCCAAGTCTTCAGAGAGACTACATTTTTGGATTCTGGATCTGCAGGTGACTTAATTGATGCTTCTTTCATCCACAAATATCATCTTCCTGTTATTCGGCTTGCCAAGCCTCTGTTCATCTCCTCTGTTAATGGACAAAATTTGTACTGAGCCTCTAGTCATGCAAGTAGGTGTCTTGCATAAAGAAAAGATTTAATTCTATATACTGCCTCACTGTACTTCTGAGCTTCTTCTTGGCCTTCCGTGGCTCCGACATCACTCTCCACAACTAGATTGGAGAACTGGAGAAATTATTCGCTGGGGACAGTTCTGTCAAAATCTTTGTCTCAGTCCAGTCCAGCCTAAAGTTGTTTCTCGTCCTCCTCCTTTGCCTGGTCAGCCTCCACCTTACCAAGATTTCTCTGACGTATTCTGCAAGAAACAGTCCAAGTCTCTGCCTCCACATCGTCCTTACGACTGCCCTATAGATCTTCTGCCTTGTACCAATATTGCTCATGGAAGGATATACCCTCTATCGGTTCCTGAGACCAAAGCCATGGGTGAGTATATCCAGGAGAATCTCCAAAAGGAATTTATCCGTAAGTCCTTTTCTCCTGCTGGAGCTGTTTTTTTCTTTGTAGGGAAGAAGGATGGCTCACTCCGTCCATGCATTGACTACAGGGGACTTAACAAAATCACAGAACTTTTTGACCGTCTACGTGGTGCCAAGGTCTTCTCCAAGTTGGACTTACGTGGAGCGTATAACCTCATTCGTATCCACAAGGGAGATGAATTGGAAAACAGGCTTCAATACTTGTGACGGACATTCTGAGTATCTCATAATGTCTTTTGGTCTCTGCAATGCTCCAGCCGTTTTTCAAGAGTTTGTCAATGATATCTTCCATGATCTTCTCTACACCTGTGTTGTCGTATACTTAGATGACATCCTGATCTTTTCTTCCAACTTAAAGGAGCATCGTACTCATGTTAGTCTGGTTCTTCAGCGAATACGGAAGAATCATCTCTACGCCAAACTGGAGAAATGTCTGTTCAAGAAGTCTAGTCTTTCGATTCTTGGCTACATTGTCTCTCATTGGGGCCTGCAGATGGATCCAGATAAATTGTCTGCAGTGTTGGATTGGCCTCGTCCTTCGGGCCTACATTCTATTCAATGCTTTCTGGGATTCGCTAACTATTATCGTCAATTTATCCCACATTTTTCGCCCTTGGTTGCTCCAATTGTGGTTCTCACAAAGAAGGAATCTAATCCTAAGTCTTGGCCTCAAGGGGCTGAAGTCTGCGTTTGCCTCTGCTCCCGCACTTACAAGACCTGATCCGGAGAGGCCCTTTGCTTTGGAAGTTGATGCCTCATCTATTGGAGCGGGTGCCGTTCTTACTCAGAAAAATGCCAAGGGCAAGACTGCTACTTGTGGGTTCTTCTCCAAGACATTCTCTGCTGAGAGGAATTACTCCATTGGAGATCGTGAACTCCTCGCTATCAAGCTAGCTTTGGAGGAATAGCAACATTTATTGGAAGGTTCTTCTCATCCCGTCAGCATCTACTCTGACCATAAGAATCTTCTATACCTTCAGTTTGCTCAGCGTTTGAACCCCTGCCAGGCAAGGTGGTCACTGTTCTTTTCTAGGTTCAACTTCTTCATCCACTTCCGTCCAGCAGACAAGAACATCAGAGCAGATGGTCTGTCCAAGTCCTCTGAAGTAATTGGTTTGGACTAGACAACTAGGCATATTATTCCTCCTGACAGTTTGATTCCTGCCGCTCCTGCCGTAATTCAGCAAGTTCCTCCGGGAAAATCCGTTGTGCCCACCAGATTGAGACGCAAGGTACTGAAATGGGGTCATTCTTCCTTGACAGTAGGACATCCTGGAATACGCAAGACTCTATTTCTAATCTCCCGGCATTACTGGTGGCCCCATCTTGAACGTGATGTTTCTGATTTTGTTCGTTATTGTGAAACTTGTGCCTGTGACAAAACCACTCGACAGAGCTGCAGGACTCTTACAGCCTTTACCCATTCGAGACTCCCTGGTCCCATATTGCCATGGATTTCATTACCGATTTGCCACCATCTAATAATAACACTGTAATTTGGATCATTGTAGATCGGTTTTCCAAGATGGCTCATTTCATTCCTCTACCAGGTCTTCCTTCTGCTCCACAGCTGGCAAAGTACTTCAGTACTTCTTGCTGCATGTCTTTCATTTACATGGTCTTCCTCAGTATATCGTTTCGGATGTGCAGTTTGTCTCTAAGTTCTGCCAAGCCCTTTGTAACCATCTGGACATCAAGCTGGACTTCTCGGCCTACCACCCTCAGTCCAACTATCAGGTGGAGAGGGTTAATCACATCCTTGAGACTTATCTTCGGCATTTTATTTCAGCTCGCCAAGACGATTGGGTCGACCTTCTCCCCTTTGGCTGAATTCTCTTATAATCATAAGGATTCCGAGTCCACAAGGTCGTCTCCCTTTTTTGTTGTCTACGGACTCCTTCTCCGTTCTCCTCTTCCTCTCCCAGTTTTCTCCAGAGTGCCTGCTGTTGATGAGCTGGTCCGTGACTTCTCCCCAATCTGGCAACAGACTTGACAGTTGTTATCCCAGGCTTCTTCGTGTATGAAGGCGCAAGGTGATAAAAATAGAATACCTCCTCCGTCCATCTCTCCTGGTGACATGGTGTGGCTTTCATCCAAATACATCCGCTTCAAGATGCCCTGTTACAAGCTCGGTCCTCGCTACCTTGGTCCCCTCCAGATTCTACAAAAAAATCAACCCTGTCTCCTACAAACTCTGTCTACCTGCTACGTTACATTTTCCCAATTCCTTCCACGTCTCTCTCCTCAAGCCTCTTCTCATAAACCGGTTTTCTTAGAAGAGTCTTGTCCCTATACCTGTCTCCGGCTCTTCTGACCTCTTTAAGGTTAAAGAGATTGTTACTACAAAAACCTTGAGAGGTAAACTATTTTTTTAGGGAGGGTTACGGTCCTGAGGAGAGATCTTGGGAGCCTGAGGAGAATATCCTGGACCATGACCTTCTCAGGAGTTTTCTGAGACCAAAGTGGGGGTACTGTTACGTTAAGTGCTCCGGCCGCACGCGCTGGGCGTGAGCACATGGTCCCGTTTCCTGCTGGTGCCAGCGGGGCTGGGACTCGCATCGGGGAACGCACCCACGTCACTCACCTGGTGCTTCCCCTGTCCCTGCCTCTGCCTTTCTGCTCCGGCACGTGTGTCCCTGTCCGCAAGGGCGTACGTGCCGGAGCTTTTATATTTAAAGGGCCAGTGTGCTCATCAATGTAATTCACCTGTGGCTCATTGATAAATTCCTCCACCCTCCTCACTTCCCTGACGGATCTTTGTTGCCTTGTGCCTGAGAGGAAGCTTTCCTGAGAGTTGCCTTGCCGTGTATCTGATCCTTTGCTCTGTGACTTGACCTTGCTCCTCTGCCGCCTGCCTATTCACATCCTGCTACGTCCTGACATCCAAGATCCCCCTCAGCCGCCTGTGTGGTCGAGCCATGCTAGGGGTAGTGACCTGGGTGCCGCCTGCCGCAGCAAGTCCATCCCGTTTTGTGGTGGGCTCTGGTGAAAACCAGCAGCACCTTAGACTCCGCTTCCTGGTACGGTCTGAGTCATCTGCCACACAGGTCCAGCGGATCCACATCCACCGGAGTTCCTGCCTTCTGAACCGTGAGTGTTACAGTAAAAAGGATGTTTTTTTTTTCTTATGACTGTTCCCACTGCAGATGATTGAGGCACTGCTCACTATCTTTGCCTCCATACATACCGTGTTTCCCCGAAAATAAACCCTACCCCGAAAGTAAGCCCTGGCAGGATTATGGGGTAGGGCTGCAATATAAGACCTAGTCCAGGGGTAATCTGCTGGCGGACCGCGGTCCAGATCCGGACCGCGGCCGCCAGTAATGCCCGCAGACCCCACATGGCCACCACAGTAATGCCCGCAGACTCCACACACCTCCCTCCCCCCCCCCCCCGGCCACCGCAGTAATGCCCGCAGACCCGACACTGCGCCCGGCCACCACAGTGCGGTAATGCGGTAAGCATTCTGGGAGTTGTAGTTTTGCAACAGCTGGAGGACATTGGTTGGGAAACACTGCTGTAGGGTACGGTAGGAGTGTGGAGGACGACAGGGGAAGGGGAGGATGGGGGGCTGAAGGAGTATGGGGGGCTGCAGGAGTGTGGAGGATGCCCCCTATCCTCCACACTCCTGCAGCCCCCCATCCTTCACACTCCTGCAGCCCCCCATCCTCCACACTCTTGCAGCCCCCCATCCTCCACACTCCTGCAGCCTCCCATCCTCCACACTGCTGCAGCCCCCCATACCGTAAATAAATATGCCCTACCCTGAAAATAAGCCTTAGTGTGTTTTTTGTGACTAAAATAAATATAAGACCGGTCTTATTTTCGGAGAAACACGGTATTTGGCAGTAACTACATAGCACCAGTGTTGTAAATTTCCTGCAGAAAGGGTTCGTGTAAAATACAAAAACTTAAACCAGTAGAATATTAGCTACACTGACTGAAAACATCTTACATACTGTATGTATTTTGCATTCAATTTTTTTACTTTTAAAGTACTGGTGAAATGATTCCCTGAGGAGAAGAATCCTAAACTTTTATGAATATTATACTGTACATGAAATACATGCTGTACTTTATACATTGGAACTGTTTTTGATTGACTCTTCATAAAACAGAATAAAATGCACTGAATCAAAGACAGCACATTTGTTCTACATTTTTACTGTGTAGTGATGTTCAACTGAAACATCTGCTCTAATGAGTTTGACATTTGCACTAATGACAGTGTTCGTTTACTTAATGCTCTGCATTAGACTTCCTTCCCAAAAGAGTTATTCTTTCTTGCAAAAGGAGGACACATTTGCAATTGCCATACAGACAGCTTATTTGGCAATTGTGTTTAGTGATTTAAAACATTATAAATCAGCTTTTTAACTATGGTCATTTCTTGGCCTACATGATACTGATATACAGAAGTTGTTTTTGTTAAACTAGTAGCTTCAGAAATTCAAATAGCAACTATGCAATTACATTGGTATTTTAGCAATGAACCATGCTATGGGTTTATTTAGGAAAGGAGTTATTTATTTTGTGCCGGATGTATTGCTAGACTGTCCATCTGCTGCCCTAAAATATGGCAGTACCTGCTCCATGATAATCATATGGCCATGTTCAGATGTTGTGGATTTCTGTCAAGTTTTCAGCATATACAGGATTTAAATGCTTACAGGATTTGTTCATTTGCAGTTTATGTGTTGATCCTTGAGATATACATGATTATTTTGCCTTGTTGTGTCAGCTATTCCACCCATTGCAATCCATTGCAGAAATCTTAATCTGAGCTCTGGATTTCTACCATGGATTACCTTCAAAACCCAATGCCATTTTGGCTACTGCATACCCTAAGAGTGCCATCCAGAATGTCAGTATTAATTATTGTGATAGCCAAAATCCTCATTTAATCCTAATACTGATTCAATGTGCCACCAATGTGCCACCATAGTAATGATGCAGAGTTTCTTCATTAATAATATATCCACCCATATCCAAAACTACTTATTCCATTTGAATAACAATATGAATCTTTACCTTTTCCCTTAGGACTTTTATCTCCTTAAACTGGTGACTTACCCTTACCATTTCACTCCCAACTTTCTTATAATACCAAACACGAATCAAACTTAGGCTAAACTCAAACTGATTCACAATGGTCCCAAATTTGGACCTCCTGTTTTAAAGGTATGCTCAATACCTTTAAAATAAAAAGCACATTCAAAGTACTATCCTGATGTCTTATACCCATTAATATTTCCATGACGTGCTGGGATATTCTTACACTATTCTGGAGTTAAAATGACACTGCTCTCGGTCTTAATCTGTATGTAAACCGTGCCATATAATTAGCACCCAGATCACCTCCTTTTATTATAATTATTTGGGAATTAATGTACCAGGGCGTAAATGTACACCTGGCTGTAAATGAGCATTTATTACAGCACTGCAGATCATTAACGCTTTAGACACCATGGTCAACACTGATCACGGTCTCTAAAGGTACAAATCATAGCTGCCAGTAGCTCAGTGGTTCCCATCGGATCCCCGTGATCACATTGAGGAAAATGGAGGCAGGGGGTCCCCTCAGCTGTAGCTGCCGGATCAAAGCTCAAATAATGCAACCTATATTAGTGAAGCGCTGATCAGACTGTATAATGCTATGCAATAATTGCATATAAAAGTCCCATATGGGAGCTTAACCACTTAGGGACCAAGGGCGCGCTGGTATGCCTTTGCTCCCTGGTACTTAAAGGGGTACTCCGGTGGTTAAGATTTTTGGCTATTTTACATCTTCTTTTAATGTTCATGTTTTTTGCATTTGACATGTATTATATGTTTGTGTAGCATGTGTCTTTTTTTCTTACCTGTTTGTTGGCCAGGAAGTTCTGTAGTTCTGTGTTGGATCTCTGACTGTTGTCCACAGGTTAGGATTAGGCTGTGGACAAGATGTCATGGCTTTTTTTTTTCTCTGTTCTTTCAAAACAGCATAAGAGAGATAGGCCACGCCCCCTCATCTCCCCCTCCAGGTGGTCACAGGTGTGCATGAGAGCAAGAAGCTCATACACATCTCCCCTCCCCCTGCTTTGTCTTCTGAGGACGCAGGTCTGCACTGAAAGAAGACAGAGAAGATGTATGTGAAGGGATAACAAGGTGCACGGGTTAGGGACGTATAGACTGCAGGAGAATAAATCTCGGACTGGGGATGATTTCTATGTGTGAAGGAGGTGGTGGGGGGGGGGACTCCTGAATGACACTTGCTGGGATTTGTAGTCCCTGTTATGTATGTGTATGCTAGTGTTTACAAATCAGTCTGCCTCCAGCTGTATCAAAACTACAACACCCAGCATGCCTGGACAGACTTTGGGCATGCTGAGAGTTGTAGTTTTGCAACAGCTGGAGGCACATTGGTTGGGAAACAATGTCCTAGCCTATTCAGCATACACATCATGTTACACCAGTGTTTCCAAACCAGTGTGCCTCCAGCTGTTGTAAAACAACAACTCTCAGCATTCCCAGACAGCTTTTGAGCATGCTGGGAGTTGTAGTTTTGCAACAGCTGGAGGCACACTGATTGGGAAACACTGTCCTAGCCTATTTAGTATATTACAAACAAAGTGCATTTTTTCCCAACCAGGGTGTCTTCAGCTGTATCAAAACTACAACTCCCAGCATGCCCAGACAGCTTTTGGCTGTCCAGGCTTGCTGGTAGTAGTTTTGCAACACCTGGAGGCACCCTGGTTGGGAAACACTGGTGTATGCCCTATAGAGGTGTGGTGAACTACAACCCCCAGGAGACTACAGAGGCAGCATGCTGGTGTTATACCACAGACTGAATGACACATTCTGGGAGTTGTAGTCCCTTTTGTGTGTATGCCCATGTATCCCAACCAGGGCTGATTATATTAGTGTGCTGCATATAAGGGGGCCGACCCGGGAAAATAGTAGGGTGGGTAAAGGGCGGAACAAACAAACAAAAAAAAAAAGGAGCCGCCCCAAACCAGCAAGGCATGTGGCATGCTGGAATTTGTAGTTTTCAGCACAGCAAGAAACAGGAAATGGAAGCAAAGATAGGAAAACAAAGTGGGGGATAAAAAGACAACAAAGAACGGAAATAGAGTTGCCTAAATAACAAGAATAGAAATGAAACAAAACAAATAGGGTAAGTCAAAAACGGAAAAACACGTTGACCATCGGAGTTCCCCCTTTAAGGACCAAGGGCATACCTGTACGCCCATGGGAATTTCGGTCCCCTCCGCTCGCCGGGCGGGGACAGAACCGGAGTGACTGCTGATATCTATCAGCAGGCACCCATGCAAATGCCCAGGGGGGTCCTGAGACCCCCCCCCCCCCCCCCATGTCAGTGATCGCCGCAAATCACCGGTGAATTCATACCGACGATTTGTGGAGATTCCAGGTCATACGGGTCTCTGTTGACCCGGTGACCTGGAAAATAAGGGGGATTGGGGTTGTCCAAGACACCCACAATCCCCCTGAAGGGATAGGAGTAAGGTGGCAGGGGTGCCACACCTCATATCCCTGCTATTGATCATTCAGAAGCGAAGACCAATAGCAGATCGGGGGCGGGGGGGGATTAACGTTTGGTTCCCTCACTCTGCCCACCCACTGTTGTCCGGGCAGAGCAGAGGAACCGATGGGGACCGGCGCCGAAGGTCCACTTACCCATCGACGGTGGTAGTGGGCGGTGATCGGCAGCGGCAGAGGATGGCGATGCGGCTCCCTGGATCCTACGGATGCCGGTGAGTTGCCTAGCAACATCTGGAGGACTACAGTTTTGAGACCACTATACAGTGGTCTCTAAACTGTAGTCCTCCAGATGTTGCAAAATACAACTCCTAGCATGCCCAAACAGCAGTTTTCTGTCTGGGCATGCTGGAATGTGTAGTTTTGCAACATCTAGAGGGCCACAGTTTGGAGATCACTGTGAAGTGATCCCCAAACTGTAGCCCTCCAGCTGTTGCAAAACTGCAAATCCCAGCATGCTCAAACAGCAAACAGCTGTCTCGGCATGCTGGGAGTTGTAGTTGCGTACCTCCAGCTGTTGCATAACTACATCCCCCAGCATGCCCTTTGGTGATCAGTACATGCTGGAAGTTGTAGTTTTGCAACAGTTGGAGGCACACTGGTTGGAAAATACTGAGTTAGGTGACAGAACCTAACTGAAGGTTTACCAGCCAGTGTGCCTCCAGCTGTTGCAAAACTACAACTCCCAGCATGCACGGTCTTTCAGTACATGCTGGGAGTTGTAGTTGTGAAACAGCTGGAGGTTTGCCCCCCTTGTGAATGTACAGGGTACATTCACACGGGCTGGTTTACATTGAGTTTCCTGCTTCAAGATTGAGCTGCGGCATATTTTTCGCCGCAGCGCAAACTCCTAGCAGGAAACTCTCCTTAATCCCCACCAGTGTGAATGTACCCTAAAAACACTACACTACACTAACAAATAATAAAGGGTAAAACACTACATTTACACCCCCTTACACTGTCCCCCCAATAAAAATTAAAAAACGTATCGTACGACAGTGTTTCCAAAACGGAGCCTCCAGCTTTTGCAAAACAACAACTCCAAGCATTTCCGGACAGTGAATGACTGTCCAGGCACGCTGGGAGATTAGCAACAGCTGGAGGCACCCTGTTTGGGAATCACTGGCGTAAAATACCCCTATGTAAGCCCCTATGCAATCCCAAGTACACCACTTATGTAATGTAATAAGGGGTACAGTGAGCATTTATGCCCCACAGGTGTCTGACAGATTTTTGGAACAGTGGTCTGTGAAAATGAAAAGTGTAATTTTTCATTGGCACAGCTCACTGTTCCAAAGATCTGTCAAATGCCAGTGGGGTGTAAATACTCACTGCACCCCTTATTAAAATTTGTGAGTGGTGTAGTTTCCAAAATGGGGTCACATGTAGGGGGGGGGGGGGGGGTCCACTGTTTTGGCACCACAGGGGGATTTGTAAATGCACATGGCCCCTGACTTCCATTCCAAACAAATTCTCTCTTCAAAAGCTCAATGGCACTCCTCCTCTTCTGAGCATTATAGTTTGCTAGTAGAGCACTTGACATCCACACATGAGGCATTTCCATACTCGGAAGAAATGGGGTTACAAATGTTGGGGGTCATTTTCTCCTATTACCCCTTGTAAAAATATAAAATTTGGAGAAAAACCAGCATTTTAGTGAAAATAATAGTTTTTTTCATTTACACATTCAACTTTAACAAAAAGTCGTCAAACACCTGTGGGGTGTTAAGGCTCCCTGTACCCCTTCTTACGTTCATTGAGGGGTGTAGTTTCCAAAAATAGTATGCCATGTGTTTTTTTATGCTGTTCTGGCACCATAGGGGCTTACTAAATGCGACATGCCCCCCAAAAACCATTTCAGCAAAAAAAAATCCAAAAGCCAAATGTGACTCCTTCTCTTCTGAGCATTGTAGTTTGCCTGCAGAGCATTTTACATCCTAACATGGGGTATTTCCATACTCAGAAGAGATGGGGTTACAAATTTTGGGGGGCATTTGGGGAAAAATATGCACTTTAGTGAATTGAAATTTTTTTTTTATTTACACATCAGACTTTAACAAAAGATCTGTCAGACACCTGTGGGGCGTAAATGCTCACTGTACCCCTTATTACATTCAGTGAGGGGTTTAGTTTTCAAAATGTGGTCACATGTGGAGGGGGTCCACTGTTCTGGCACCATGGGGGCTTTGTAAACACACTGCCTTCAATTCCAGCCTAATTCTCTCTCAAAAAGCCCAATGGCGCTACTTCTCTTCTGAGCATTGTAGTTCGCCCGCAGAGCACTTTACATCCACATATGGGGTATTTATATACTAAGAAGAAATGGGGTTACAAATTTTGGGGGGCTTTTTTCCTATTACCCCTTGTGAAAATGAAAAATTTTGGGTAATGTCAGCATTTCAGGAAAAAAAAACAACAAATTTTTAATTTTCATGTCGAACTTTAACGAAAAATTGTCAAAGACCTGTGGGGTGCTAAGGCTCACTATACCCCTTGTTACATTCCATGAGGGGTGTAGTTTCCAAAATGTTTTTTTTTTTTTGCGTTCATGTCAGAACCGCTGTAACAATCAGCCACACCTGTGCAAATCACCAATTTAGGCCTCAAATGTACATGGCGCTCTCTCTCTCCTGAGCCATGCAATTCGTCCGCAGAGCATTTTACGTACACATATGGGGGATTTCCGTGCTCAGAAGAAATTGAGTTAGAAATTTTGGGGGTCTTTTTCTCCTTTTACCTCTTGTGAAAATGAAAAGTATGGGGCAACACCAGCATGTTAGAGCAAAAAAAATTTTTTTTTGCACTACCATGCTGGTGTAGCCCCCAATTTTACCTTTTTATAAGGGGTAAAAGGAGAAAAATCCCCCCAAAATTTGTAACGCAATTTCTCCTGAGTACGGAAATACCCCATATGTGGCCCTAAACTGTTGCCTTTAAATACGACAGGGCTCTGAAGTGAGAGAGCGCCATGCGCATTTGAGGCCTAAATAAGGAATTTGCAATAGGGCCGGACCCGGTTACCTACAGTAAAAGCCTACAGCAGTGTTTCCCAAACAGGGTGACTCCAGCTGTTGCAAGACTCCCAGCCTGCCAGGACAGTCTATGACTGTCTGGCAATACTGGGAGTTGTGGTTTTGCAACATCTGGAGGACCACAGTTTAGAAACCACTACACAGTGGTTTCCAAACTGTGACCCTCCAGATGTTGCAAAACTACAACTCCCAGTTGTAGTTTTGCAGCTTTTAGAAGGCCGCAGAGAAGATCACTACCGCGATCTTAACTGCAGCCTTCTCAACGCCGCACTTTCCGGCCGCTTCTCCTGTGTCGATGCCGCCGCTGGTCCAGGATGCCGCGTCTGCCGGTCCAGGTAAGCCAGGCCATGCTCCCCCCTCACCGCCCGTGTTCCCCCGCTCTGCCCCGACTTCGATCGGTGGGCAGAGCGGGGCAAATTAACCTGATCGACCAATGGCACGGGATAGGAGGGGGAGGCAACACTGCCACCTCACTGCTATCCTTTAGGATGGTCGAAGCTGTCTCTGACAGCTCCGATCATTCTTATTTTCAGGGCGATCGGGTCACCAGTGACCCGATTGGCCCGGATCGCGGCAAATCACTGGTCTGAATTGACCAGTGATTTGCCGCGATCGCCGACATGGGGGGGGGGTCTCAGAACCCCCCTAGGCATTACCACGGGATGCCTGCTGATAGATATCAGCAGTCATCCCAGTCCGATCACCACCCGGCGAGCTGCGGTGATCGGAAATACAGAGGGCGTATGGATACACCCTCCGTCCTTAAGTGATGGGACGCTAGGGCGTATGCATACGGCCTTCAGCCCAAAGGAGTTAAAGTGAAAATGGGCTTGGTCCTTAAGGGGTTAAAAAATGTGAAATAAAAAAAAATGTCATTATATAAAACCCCCTCCCCAATAAAAATTTAAATCACCCTTATTTTCCTATTTTACCAAAACATTAATGAATAAATAAAAATAGCAAACATATTTGGCAGCGCTGAGTGCAGGATTGTCCAAACTATCAAAATATACATTTATGATACTGTAAGGTAAATGGAGTAAACGTTTAAGAAAATGGCAAAAATGATGATTTTTGGTCACATCATATAATAGAAAAACTATATAAATAGAGTATTGTTTAAACATAATACAGAATAAAAAGAACCAAAAAGTGTACAAAAAAAAAGTTACAAAATTGTGTTTTTCTTTTCAGCACCACACACAAACATACAAATAACTTTTTTTTTTTTTGTTTCACTTTACATTTTATGGTAAAATAAAAGTTGTCATTACAAAGTTAAATTGGTCACACAAAAAACAAGCTCACATATGGGTCTAAACATATAAAACTTAAGACTAATGGCACTTAAAAGGTGAGGAGGAAAAAACGAAAAAGCTAAAATTAAAACTTTGTGCTCAAGAACAAAATGGGCTGTGTCGTTAAAGGGCTTAAAGGGGTACGCCGCCCCTAGACATCTTATTTCCTATCCAAAGGATCCTGCAGCACCCCTGAATGCAAGTCTATGGGAGGGGGCGTGGCACACACACAGTTTTAATTTTAGCTTTTTTGTTTTTTCCTCCTCACCTTTTAAGTGCCATTAGTCTTAAGTTTTATATGTTTAGACCCATATGTAAGCTTGTTTTTTGTGTGACCAATTTAACTTTGTAATGACAACTTTTATTTTACCATAAAATAGACTTGCATCAAGGGGGCGGGGACTGACGTCACGGGCGGGCCTGGCCGTGACGTCACAATCCTCCAGCCCCTACATCGCCAGTCATCAGGTATGGAGCAAAGTTCACTCCGTGCACAAGATGACAGGGGTGCTGCAGGAGAGATCGCGGGGGGTCTCCAGCAGCAGGACTCTTGCGATCAGACATCTCTTCCCCTATCCTTCTACAAAGAGAAAGTAAGTCTCAAAATACACTATGTATTTAACATCTTTAAGCTACTGTACACTAATCAGTTATAAATTAAATCCACGTGTGTGTTTGCTTAGATTTTTCTGTGTTTCACAGACGTATGTTATGCTTTACAACTGGCTAACAAAAAACTGAGAACTTAAGAGACATAGGGGGATATTTATCAAAGTTGTCTATGTCCCGCATCAATATAGACCAAACTACAGAGGGTTAGTCTGGTCTATTGTGAACCTAATTTATCAAATGGCGCACAGCTCTTGATAAATTCTGTGCACAGACTTCATGATCTATGCTTTAGTCTATATTTAAACCTGCTCCAACATGGTCTGACATTTCGGCGTACTTTCAGCCTATGCCACTTGTCGCTGAAAAGTCGCTTTTGATAAATTCAGCACCAATGCATTTTTCAATGCATTTCAGTCTAAAATAGACTTGCATGCATCATGTTCTAAAAATCCTCTAGAGCAAAAGTCGCAGAAAAGTCGCACATATTTAGACTGCGACTTTCTGTGCGACAAATTTAGACAAGAAAAACCAGTCTAAATCCTTTGATAAATCTCCCCCATAGGGCCTGATTTACTATTGTTAACCTGACTGCTTTTCTCAGGTTGTGTGCCAAAATGGCACAAATTGAGTCTGTGTCAGATTTTTGGGCGCATTGCATAAAAGATGGGGTGTATCAAGGTATTTTTCAACATGTGTATTAATAGAGATATACGTCACCTAAAATGTGTTATTGTGGTGTTCACAATTTTGCAGTAATGGTTTTTGTTTGTAATTGTTTGCACTTTGCACTTTATTGTACACTGATTGGAGTGGATATAAATATGGCCACAGTACCCCCTAAGACCTAATGTTAGCAGTATAGAAGGTGAAATCCTTTTTTATATAGTTTAATGTTAAGTAATATGTAATTACTGGATGGTTACGATCATCTATCTTCTTTATATGACAACGCTTCCCTGGTGCGCATACGCTGAAAAGCCAATCCGTGCGCCTGAAGGTGTCTGTATTCATGTGTGCAGTTCCGGAATAGCCAGCCCCGGCCCTGCGCAGTAGCGAGTTGACACGGAAGTGGGGCACTGTGACGGTGCCGATATGTTCGTGTGCATGCGCCAAAAGTAAGGGAAGCGCCCGTAAGATAATTTCCGACAATCTATGAGATATAAAACCTGCTGGTACTAGCCACAAGGACGACCTCTTGAGAAAGGAAGGAAATGTGCATCGAGGTCAGAGGGGTGCATGGGTAAGAATTGTTTATGAAGGGTTGTGGGACAATAGAGCTGGTTTAGATAACTTTTGCACTTGCATTTGTCCAGATTGGGGAGCAGTCTTTATATTACCCCTACAGAGCTAGTAAAAAGCCATAGCTGGATGATCATAGCATAGCTCATTTCCACATACTAAAATGATATGAGTTATACCGCATAAGCACCTTTCTCCTGTGTGCACTTTATCCAGTGTTGTGGATTCTCTCACCAAACACCAACTTTTTATATGATTTGTGATATTTGCAAATTATTTTAAAGAGGTTTTCTAAATAAAGATTGTAATTTTATTCCAAATGGTCATTTTGCCTCTATAGTTTTTCTTGTTATAAAAGTTATTATATAGAGTGACCTATTGTTTTGTAAGGCTGCTTTCACACTATAAAAATGTATCTGTTACAAACGTCTGTTAGAATAGCCCTGGTAAACGTCCTGTTAAACAATCCCATTAAAGTCTATGGGATTTTTTGATTATCCGTTATGACCCTTTATAGTCCATCATGAATAACGGCCGTTAGTTGTGATGGAAGAATTAATGGCACATGCACTAATTTTTCTTCCGTCACAAGAAACGGGTAAATTAACGGCCATTATTTTTAACACTAAAGTCTGTGGCTGACGGATGAGCCTTTATGTCATCCGTTTGCACGAAGTTTATTATATCCGTTATTACTTCTGAGCATGCTCAAAAGAGGTGACATCAGCAGACTCCTGCAGTGCTGAGGGAGGACTACTACTCCCATCATGGAACAGACTTGTTTCCATGATGGGAGTAGTAATTCCCCGGCTGCGGGAGTCTGCAGACAGCTGGGGAGGCTAGATTAGTGTTTGTACTACAACCCCCATCATGGAACAGAGTCTGTTCCATGATGGGGGTTGTAGTACAGGGGCTGAGGGATTGATCGCACCGGGTTTCACTTCTGAGACCCAATGCAATCAAAAGTTATTAAGCAGGGGAACGGGCGGCATGCTCCGCAACCCTGCGATGTATCAGTGTGTTTTAACTTTCATTTTTGAATCCCCGCGGGGAGCCCAGAATGGCCGATCAGGGCTCTCAGCGAGAGATTGAAAAATGAGCTTTGAGAGTAGCAGGGGCCAAAGAGCACTGTGGGGGGCAAGATATATAGCGCTGCAGAGGGGGGGCAGACATATAGCCTATATATCTAGCCCCCCGCCAGCCAGCGCATTAGGTATGACCCCCGCCTGCGCATTAAATATATACCCGCTGGCGCATTAAATATATACCCCACGCCGGCGCATTAAATATATACCCCCGCAGCGCATGTATATGTGCCCTCGCAGCTCTTCTATATACATATGCCCCTACCGTCGTATAAATGAAAAGTATTTCTATTAGCAGTGCATATTGCCGGCTCCCGGCACTATGCGCTGCTAATAGAAATACCTTTCATTTATATGGAAGCAGGGGTATATGTATGTAGAAGCACTGGGGGGGAAGATAACCCTATATGTCTGCCCCCCACAGCTCTTCTATATACATATACCCCTGCCACCATATGAATGAAAGGTATTTCTATTAGCAGCGCATAGAGCTGGCTCCAGGGGGGGGGGGCAACGGGCCAATTGCCCCCCCCCCCCCACCCCCCCGGGATTGCTGCCCCTCCCGATACTAGAGTATTGATGAGCGGGAGCTGTCAGCCCCGACTCCACTGTCCCCTCACCTGCAGCATTTGCAGTGTGTGAACAATTCCTCTGCAGGCTGCCTGTCAGGGCTGAGAATGCTCCGGTCTCAGCATCATTCAGTCTGCAGGCATTACACTGTGCAGGGGCTGGGAAGAGATAAGCTCCTCCCCCTCTTACTCCTCTGTATTTCCTGCACCTCCACCACAGGCCCGGACACCCACCCAATGCCTCCAGACCCCCCCTGCCCACCCTGAGTAACTTTGGGGTGAGGAGGGGGGGGGGGGTCAGGAGACAGTGAGAGATAAAGGGGAACTCTTATCAGTGTTTCCCAGCAGAGGCCTCTAACTCTAGTAAAACTACAACTCCCAGCATGTATTTGGCTTTGTGGGCATACTGGGAGTTGTAGTTTTACAACAGCTGGAGGCACCCTGGTTGGGGAACACTGATCTATCTGTCTATCTATCTCCTATCATAGTGACCATCATAGTGAGCAATAAAATCATACACAAAGCCGTGTTCACAAACACAAACAAAACCTGTGGTCCTGAATCTACTATATAGTGTCCAATTACAGAGTGTTCACAGTGTACATGACCACTATCTATCTATCTATCTATCATCTCTCTCTCATATCTATCTATCTATATCTCCTATCTATCTATCTATCTCTCAGATAGATAGATAGATAGATAGATATGAGATACATATGAGAGATAGATAGAAGATAGATAGATAGATGTTACGCCGAGCGCTCCGGGTCCCCGCTCCTCCCCGGAGCGCTCGCTACACTTCCCTCACTGCAGCGCCCCGGTCGGTTCCACGGACCCGGGGCGCTGCGTTACCACCTCCGGCCGGGATGCGATTCGCGATGCGGGTAGCGCCCGCTCGCGATGCGCACCCCGGCTCCCGTACCTTACTCGCTCCCCGTCAGTTCTGTCCCGGCGCGCGCGGCCCCGCTCCCTAGGGCGCGCGCGCGCCGGGTCTTTGCGATTTAAAGGGCCACTGCACCGCTGATTGGTGCAGTGGTTCCAATTAGTGTTTACACCTGTGCACTTCCCTATATCACCTCACTTCCCCTTCACTCCCTCGCCGGATCTTGTTGCCCTAGTGCCAGTGAAAGCGTTCCTTGTGTGTTCCTTGCCTGTGATTCCAGACCTTCTGCCGTTGCCCCTGACTACGATCCTTGCTGCCTGCCCCGACCTTCTGCTACGTCCGACCTTGCTTCTGTCTACTCCCTTGTACCGCGCCTATCTTCAGCAGCCAGAGAGGTTGAGCCGTTGCTAGGGGATACGACCTGGTCACTACCGCCGCAGCAAGACCATCCCGCTTTGCGGCGGGCTCTGGTGAAAACCAGTAGTGACTTAGAACCGATCCTCTAGCACGGTCCACGCCAATCCCTCTCTGGCACAGAGGATCCACTACCTGCCAGCCGGCATCGTGACAATAGATATGAGAGATAGATAGGAGATATATAGATATGAGATAGATATATCTCCTAACTCTCTATCTATCTATCTATCTTCTATCTATCTCTCATATCTATCTATCTCATATCTATCTATCTTCTATCTATCTCTCATATCTATCTATCTATGTATCTATCTCATATCTATCTATCTAATATCTATCTATCTCATATCTATCTATCTATTTATCTATCTCATATCTAGCTATCTATCTATCTATCTCATATCTATCTCTCTCTCTATCTATCTAGGAAAGTAGGAAGAGCAGCACATCCTAGGTTGAAGACAGCGGGTGCAAGCAGTAGGAAGGTCCCGGGTCAGGGGTCCTATAGATATCCACACCACAAACGAAGACCGCAGCACTCCAGTAGATAAAGGTGAAAAAGGTTTATTGACCCAACATCAAGGAACAACGTTTCAACTGCCCAATTGCAGTCTTTCTCAAGCTCCCGCAGAAAGACTGAGAAAGACTGCAATTGGGCAGTTGAAACACTGTTCCTTGATGTTGGGTCAATAAACCTTTTTCACCTTTATCTACTGGAGTGCTGTGGTCTTCGTTTGTGGTGTGGATATCTATCTATCTCATATCTATCTATCTCATATCTATCTATCTATCTCATATCTATCTATCTATCTCATATCTATCTCTCATATCTATCTATCTATCTATCTATCTCATATCTATCTCTCATCTCTATCTCATATCTATCTATCTCATATCTGTCTATCTCATATCTATCTATCTATCTATCTCATATCTATCTTTCTATCTATCCCACTGCTGCCAGCATCTATTTTTCATTTATTTACAGCCTATTTAGACGCTGAGACAGAGGATAAGTTATAGGTTGTGGGGCATGCGAGCGCTAGGACGCCCTACAATCTCCTGAACAGGGCCCCTGCAGTCTGCTGTAAGGGGGTGTGCTGAACCCTGCACGGAGTGCCGGCCGACATGCCCCCTCCATGTATCCCATGTGTTGGCCACGGCTTCCTGCGGGGGACATTGGAATGGCCACTTCCGGCAGACTGACAGGGCCCCGTTATGTGCCCCTCACTTATAATGCCCTCCTGTCATGTGACCTCACTTATAATGACCCCCTGTCATGCGCCACTAACAAATAATGTGCTCTGATTTATAATGCCCCCTTTTATGTGCCCCTTACTTAAAATGCCCCCTGAGGGTGCAGGACAGGGGGCATTATATGTGAGGGGAACATAATGGGGCATTATAAGTCGAAGCACATTATATGTTAGCGGCCCAAGACAGGGGGGCATTATAAGTGAGGGTCACATGACAGGGGGCTCCTCACGTATAATGCCCCCCTGTCATGTGCCCCTCACATTTAATGCCCCCCTGTCATGTGCCCCTCACATTTAATGCCCCATGTCATGTGCCCCTCACTTATGCCCCCTGTTATGTGCCCCTTACTTAAAATGCCCCCCTGAGGGTGCAGGGCAGGGGGAATTATATGTGAGGGGCACATGACAGGGGGGCATTAAATGTGAGGGGCACATGACAGGGGGGCATTATACGTGAGGAGCCCCCTGTCATGTGACCCTCACTTATAATGCCCCCCTGTCTTGGGCCCCTCACTTATAATGCCCCCCTGTCTTGGGCCCCTCACTTATAATGCCCCCCTGTGTTGGGCCCCACACTTATAATGCGCCCCTGTCTTGAGCCGCTAACATATAATGTACTTATAATGCAGCCTGTTATGTGCACCTTACTTATAATGCACCCTGTTATGTGCCCCTTACTTATAATGCACCCTGTTATGTGCCCCTTACTTATAATGTGCCCTGTTATGTGTATTCAGAGGGATATTTAGAGCGTACAGTGTGTGGCAGTATTATATTCTGAGGTTACAGTGTGTGGTAGTATTATATTCAGGGGTACAGTGTGTGGTAGTATTATATTCAGAGGTGAAGTGTGTGGTAGGATTATATTCAGGGGTACAGTGTGTGGCATTATTATATTCAGGGGTACAGTGTGTGGTAGTATTATATTCAGAGGTAAAGTGTGTGGCAGTATTATATTTAGGGGTACAGTGTGTGGCAGTATTATATTCTGAGGTTACATTGTGTGGTAGTATTCTGAGGTTACAGTGTGTGGTAGTATTATATTCAGGGGTACAGTGTGTGGTAGTATTATATTCAGGGGTACAGTGTGTGGCAGTATTATATTTAGGGGTACAGTGTGTGGCAGTATTATATTCTGAGGTTACATTGTGTGGTATTATATTCTGAGGTTACAGTGTGTGGTAGTATTATATTCAGGGGTACAGTGTGTGGTAGTATTATATTCAGAGGTGAAGTTTGTGGTAGTATTATATTCAGGGGTACAGTGTGTGGCAGTATTATATTCAGGGGTACAGTGTGTGGTAGTATTATATTCAGAGGTAAAGTGTGTGGTAGTATTATATTCAGGGGTACAGTGTGTGGCAGTATTATATTTAGGGGTACAGTGTGTCGCAGTATTATATTCTGAGGTTACATTGTGTGGTAGTATTCTGAGGTTACAGTGTGTGGTAGTATTATATTCAGAGGTACAGTGTGTGGTAGTATTATATTCAGGGGTACAGTGTGTGGTAGTATTATATTCAGGGGTACAGTGTGTGGTAGTATTATATTCAGGGGTACAGTGTGTGGCAGTATTATATTCAGTGGGTACAGTGTGTGGTAGTATATTCAGAGGGTACAGTGTGTGGCAGTATTATATTCAGGGGTACAGTGTGTGGCAGTATTATATTCGGAGGGTACAGGGTGGCAGTATTCTTCAGTGGGTACAATGTGTGGCAGTATTATATTCAGTGAGTACAGTGTGTGGCAGTATTATATTCAGTGGGTACAGTGTGTGGCAGTATTTTATTCAGTGGGTACAATGTGTGGCAGTATTATATTCATTGGGTACAGTGTGTGGGCAGTATTATATTCAGTGGGTACAGTGTCTGGCAGTATTATATTCAGTGGGTACAATGTGTGGCAGTATTCAGTGGGTACAATGTGTGGCAGTATTGTATTCAGTGGGTACAGTGTGTGGCAGTATTATATTCAGTGGGTACAGTGTGTGGCAGTATTATATTCAGTGGGTACAATGTGTGGCAGTATTCAGTGGGTACAATGTGTGGCAGTATTATATTCAGTGGGTACAGTGTGTGGCAGTATTATATTCAGAGGGTACAGTGTGTGCCAGTATTATATTCAGAGGGTACAATGCGTGGCAGTATTATATTCAGTGGGTACAATGTGTGGCAGTATTCAGAGGGTACAATGTGTGGCAGTATTACATTCAGTGGGTACAGTGTGTGGCAGTATTATATTCAGTGGGTACAATGTGTGGCAGTATTATTCAGCGGGTACATTGTGTGGCAGTATTATTCAGTGGGTACAATGTGTTGCAGTATTATTCAGTGGGTACAATGTTTGGCAGTATTATATTCATTGGGTACAGTGTGTGGCAGTATTATATTCAAAGGGTAAAGTGAGTTGTAGTATATTCGGAGGGTACAGTGTGTCAGAATTATATTCAAAGGATAGGATGTTTGGCAGTTTTATAATAATACTTGTTTTCTTACAGAGGTTCAGAATCCGCTGACACAGTGAAGAGCCGTCTGGGCGTCAAGTTCTGAAGCGAGAACATTTAGCTGGACCTGGTGGTATGTACCATCTGAATTAGATAAGGAAAGACTATAGAGAAGATGTCACCTGTAGTCACTGATATCATTGTGTATTCTCCTCACTATAGAGAAGACGTCACCTGAAGTCACTGATATCATTGTGTATTCTCCTCACTATAGAGAAGACGTCACCTGTAATCAGTGATATCATTGTGTATTCTCCTCACTATAGAGAAGACGTCACCTGTAGTCACTGATATCATTGTGTATTCTCCTCACTATAGAGAAGACGTCACCTGTAGTCACTGATATCATTGTGTATTCTCCTCACTATAGAGAAGACGTCACCTGTAATCACTGATATCATTGTGTATTTTCCTCACTATAGAGAAGACGTCACCTGCAATCACTGATATCATTGTGTATTCTCCTCACTATAGAGGAGATGTCACCTGTAATCACTGATATCATTGTGTATTCTCCTCACTATAGAGGAGATGTCACCTGTAATCACTGATATCATTGTGTATTCTCCTCATTATAGAGAAGACGTCACCTGTAGTCACTGATATTATTGTGTATTCTCCTCACTATAGAGAAGACGTCACCTGTAGTCACTGATATAATTGTGTATTGTCCTGACTGTCCCATCAGAGCTGTTGTCACTTGTAAGTTTTGCAGTAATTATGGGTAAAACAACAACTCCCAGCATAACCTCATCACTACTTAGGTCATACTGGGAGCTGTAGTTTTAAATTGTAAAAACTTCTTTAGCGCTTTCCCATTCTGTGGCAATTGGTGTATTTGATTATTATACTGGATACATTTAATAATATTGTAAGTTCTTTAAGCAACACCTTATTTTCTGTCCGCCAAAACGAAATTCTCTAATAGTGCCCCTCCCGAGACTAGACTCTGGATCCGCCCCTGCTCCCGGCACTATGCGCTGCTAATAGAAATACCTTTCATTCATATGGCAGCAGGGGTATATGTATGTAGAAGCACTGGGGGGGCAGATAACGCTATATGTCTGCCCCCCACACCTCTTCTATATACATAAACCCCTGCCGCCGTATGAATGAAAGGTATTTCTATTAGCAGCGCATAGTGCCGGGAGACGGCTCTATGTGCTGCTAATAGAAATACTTTTCATTCAGACAGCGGCAGGAGCATGTGTGTATAGAAGAGCTGTGGGGGGCAGACATATAGCGTTATCTGCCCCCCCCCCCCACAGTGCTTCTACATACATCTACCTATACTGCTAATAGAAATACTTTTCATTCATATGGCGGCAGGGGTATATGTATATAGAAGAGCTGTGGGGGGCAGACAAATAGCGTTATCTGCCCCCCACAGCACTTCTATGTACATTGCCACTACAGCACTATGTATGAAAAGTATTTCTATCAGCAGCATCGGGCAGCCGATGCTGCTGCTAGAATGCTTTTCAATATAGCGTTGCAGTGGCATAGGTATATAGAACCATACACATGCGCTGCGGGGATATATATTTAATGCACCGGCGGGGGGTATATATTTAATGCGCAGGCGGGGGTCCTATCTAATGCGCTGCTGGGGGGCTAGATATATAGGCTATATATCTGCCACCTCTGCAGCGCTATATATCTTGCCCCCCACAGAGCTTTTAATATAGATATGGCCCCTGCTAATCCCAAAGTTCATTTTTCAATCTCTCGCTGAGAGCCCTGATTGGCTCCTCAGTACCGGCCATTCAGGGCTCCCTGCGGGGGATTCAAAAATGAGAGTTAAAACACACTATACATCGCAGGGTTGGGGAGCATGCCGCCTGCTCCCCTGCTTAATAACTTTTGATTGCATCGGGTCTCAGAAGTGAAACCCGGTGCGATCAATCCCTCAGCCCCTGTACTACAACCCCCATCATGGAACAGAGTCTGTTCCATGATGGGGGTAGTAGTACAAGCACTAATGTAGCCTCCCCAGCTGTCTGCAGACTCCTGCAGCCAGGGAATTACTACTCCCATCATGGAAACAAGTCTGTTCCATGATGGGAGTAGTAGTAGCCCCAGCTGTGGGAGTCTTTAGGCAGAGGTGTTTGGCCATATATGAGGGATAACGGGTCTTAACGGATGAATACTTATTCAGCCGTTAGCACCCTTTATTTTATCCATTATTAAACGTCTGTTTTTATACAGAAAAGGGACATTTAATAACGGATGAATGCTCATAGTGTGAAAGCAACCTAAGATGTAAACAGATGTAGGATTTCTAATACTACACGCCCCCTGTGTAAGAGGGGGCGTGAAAGAGGAGTTTCAAAAACTGTGATTATCTGTTGTGCGGAGTGAATCTGTGGAGTGGGTGCGACTGCCTATAGCCCACATTCATATTTTGGGTAAGTTTTTCTCTTTTGCACATAGTGGGATAACTGTTAGAGTTTAAACACCCTTTTTCATTTTTTATTTTTTTCTCTGTTCCACCTCTAGGGGGAAGAGGAGTAGATTGGGCACAGGTGTATAAATCTTAGCTTGGGACTCTTATTGAGAGCTTGCTCTTTCTGAGTGTTGCTGTGTAAGAGGGGGCGTGAAAGAGGAGTTTCAAAAACTGTGATTATCTGTTGTGCGGAGTGAATCTGTGGAGTGGGTGCGACTGCCTATAGCCCACATTCATATTTTGGGTAAGTTTTTCTCTTTTGCACATAGTGGGATAACTGTTAGAGTTTAAACACCCTTTTTCATTTTTTTTTTTTTCTCTGTTCCACCTCTAGGGGGAGGAGGAGAAGATTGGGCACAGGTGTATAAATCTTAGCTTGGGACTCTTATTGAGAGCTTGCTCTTTCTGAGTGTTGCTGTGTAAGAGGGGGCGTGAAAGAGGAGTTTCAAAAACTGTGATTATCTGTTGTGCGGAGTGAATCTGTGGAGTGGGTGCGACTGCCTATAGCCCACATTCATATTTTGGGTAAGTTTTTCTCTTTTGCACATAGTGGGATAACTGTTAGAGTTTAAACACCCTTTTTCATTTTTTTTTTTTTTTTTCTCTGTTCCACCTCTAGGGGGAGGAGGAGTAGATTGGGCACAGGTGTATAAATCTTAGCTTGGGACTCTTATTGAGAGCTTGCTCTTTCTGCGTGTTGCTGTGTAAGAGGGGGCGTGAAAGAGGAGTTTCAAAAACTGGAGTTTGAAAGCAGGAGGTTGAGATCGCTGTGAGTTTTAATTTTTGAACCCACAAGGTCTACAAAAAATTTTAAGTGTAATTTTGACTGTCTGTTTTTTCCTATACATTTGTGAAATCCCCATAATTAGATGGCCTCCATGTTGGAAAATGCAGTCCAATGTACATCCTGTTCAATGTATGCAATCCTTGAACAACAGTTTGAGGGTGTATATTGTTGTGCGAGATGTGTGCTAGTTGTCCGTTTGGAAGCCCAGATCCTGCATCTAGAGGGGCGACTGGCAACAATGAGAAGCATTAACAACATGGAGAGGAGTCTCGTGCTCACTGAGCAGGCACTCTCGGGAATAGAGGTGGGGGAGGACAGTGGGACGGAGTTGCAGGACAGTCAGGCAGTTAGCTGGGTTACAGTTAGAAAGAGGGGTAGGGGAAAAAGTGTCAGGGAGGCTAGTCCTGAACTGGCACACCCCAACAAGTTTGCCCGCTTGGCAGATGAGGGGGATGCCATTACAGAGCTAGCAGAACTGCAGCAGGATACCGCCTCTGACCGCCAGGGGGGTGTCTGCTCCAGTAAGGAGGGAGGGAGGAGTACAGGGCAGGCCAGACAGGTACTAGTAGTGGGGGACTCAATTATTAGGGGGACAGACAGGGCAATCTGTCACAAAGACCGGGATCGCCGAACAGTGTGTTGTCTGCCTGGTGCACGAGTTTGGCACATCGCGGATCAGGTTGACAGGTTGTTGGGCGGGGCTGGAGAGGACCCAGCAGTCATGGTACATATTGGCACCAATGACAAAGTAAGAGGTAGGTGGAGTGTCCTTAAAAATGATTTCAGGGACTTAGGCCGCAAGCTTAAGGCAAGGACCTCCAAGGTAGTCTTTTCTGAAATACTACCAGTACCACGAGCCGCACCAGAGAGGCAGCGGGAGATCAGGGAGGTAAACAAGTGGCTCAGAAGCTGGTGTAGGAAGGAAGGGTTTGGGTTCATGGAGAACTGGGCTGACTTCGCTGTCGGTTACCGGCTCTACCGTAGGGACGGGCTGCACCTCAATGGGGAGGGTGCAGCTTTGCTTGGGGAGAAGATGGCTAGAAGGGTGGAGGAGTGTTTAAACTAGGGACTTGGGGGGAGGGAACCTACAGCAAAGAGGGGGGAGATAGTGTAGATAGAGAGGTGGGAATTATAAATGTACCTGGGGGTGGAGCGGAGGGAGGGGTTAGAATAGTTAATAGGAATAAGCTTCATAGGAAAATAAAACTTACACCCTTGAATCCCATTAACCCCAATAACATAAAGGATGGAAATGTAAAGTGTATGTTCACAAATGCCAGAAGCCTAGCAAATAAAATGGGGGAGCTTGAGGCCTTGATACTGGAGGAACATATTGATATAGTTGGGGTCACTGAGACATGGCTGGACTCCTCGCATGACTGGGCTGTCAATCTGCAGGGGTTTACATTGTTTCGCAAGGATAGAATGAACAGAAAAGGTGGTGGAGTCTGTCTGTATGTAAGAAGTGGTATGAAAGTCAGTGTGAACGATGCCATAGTGTGTGATGATTCTGAGGATGTGGAATCATTGTGGGTAGAATTACAAAAGGAGGGAAATACTGAAAAAATAATATTTGGGGTAATCTACAGACCCCCTAATATCACTGAAGAGATAGAAGTTCGGCTTCATAAACAAATAGAGAGGGCCGCCCGGGCAGGTACAGTGGTAATAATGGGAGATTTTAACTATCCAGATATAGATTGGGGTCCGGGGTTGGCTAAAACTACAAAGGGGCGACAATTCCTAAATTTATTGCAGGATAATTTTATGGGCCAGTTTGTGGAGGACCCAACAAGAAGTGATGCCTTGTTGGATCTGATCATTTCCAACAACGCAGAGCTGGTTGGTAATGTAACTGTGCGGGAAAACCTTGGGAATAGCGACCACAATATAGTTACTTTTGACTTAAAATGTAGAAAACAAAGACAGGCGGGGAAGGCAAAAACATATAACTTTAAAAAGGCAAATTTCCCTGGGCTGAGGGCTGCACTACAGGACATAGACTGGGGGGAGGTGTTGTCAAATACTGATACAGAAGGTAAATGGGACATCTTTAAATGAACTCTAAATAACTATACAGCTAAATATATACCAAAGGGGAACAAATATAAACAATTAAAACTAAATCCTACATGGCTGACACATGATGTTAAAAGAGCAATAAACAACAAAAAAATAGCCTTCAAAAAATACAAATCTGATGGGTCAGCTATAACATTTAAACAGTACAAGGAGCTTAATAAAATCTGTAAAAATGTAATAAAAACAGCAAAAATTCAAAATGAGAGACAGGTGGCCAAAGAAAGCAAAACTAATCCTAAATATTTTTTTAGATATATAAATGCAAAAAAAACAAGGACAGAGCATGTAGGACCCCTTAATAATGATAATGGGGAGGTTGTCACAGGCGATCAAGAGAAGGCGGAGCTACTGAATGGGTTTTTTAGTTCTGTATACACTATGGAAGAAGGAGCTGACATTGGCCAGGTCAGTGCTGGTAACACATCATATAATGTACTGAACTGGCTTAATGTAGAGATGGTACAAGGTAAGTTAAGTGATATAAATGTAAGCAAATCCCCAGGACCGGATGGACTACACCCAAGAGTTCTTAGAGAGGTAAGTTCAGTAATATCTGTACCCCTGTTCATGATATTTAGAGATTCTCTGGTGTCTGGTATTGTGCCAAGGGACTGGCGCAAGGCGAATGTGGTGCCAATCTTCAAAAAGGGCTTTAGGTCTTCCCCAGGAAACTATAGACCGGTAAGTTTAACGTGCATTGTGGGTAAATTGTTTGAAGGACTTATAAGGGATTACATACAGGAATACATAGGGGATAATTGTATTATAAGTGATAGCCAGCATGGGTTTACTAAGGATAGAAGTTGTCAAACCAATCTAATTTGCTTTTATGAAGAGGTGAGTAGAAGCCTTGACAGAGGAATGGCTGTGGATATAGTGTTTCTGGATTTTGCTAAAGCGTTTGATACTGTCCCTCATAGACGTCTGACAGGTAAGTTAAGGTCTTTGGGTTTGGAAATTTTAGTTTGTAACTGGATTGAACACTGGCTCATGGATCATACCCAGAGAGTGGTGGTCAATGATTCGTACTCTGATTGGTCCCCGGTTATTAGTGGTGTACCCCAAGGTTCAGTACTGGGCCCGCTGTTGTTTAATTTATTTATCAATGATATAGAGGATGGTATTAACAGCTCTGTTTCTATCTTTGCAGATGACACCAAGCTTTGTAGCACAGTACAGTCTATAGAGGATGTGCATAAGTTACAAGATGACTTGGATAGACTAAGTGTCTGGGCATCCACTTGGCAAATGAGGTTCAATGTGGATAAATGGAAAGTTATGCATCTGGGTACTAATAACCTGCATGCATCGTATGTCTTAGGGGGGATTAAACTGTCAGAGTCACTGGTAGAGAAGGATCTGGGTGTACTTGTAGATCACAGACTACAGAATAGCATGCAATGTCAGGCTGCTGCTTCCAAAGCCGGCAGGATATTGTCATGTATCAAAAGAGGCATGGACTCAAGGGACAGGGACATAATACTGCCCCTTTATAAATCATTGGTACGGCCTTACCTGGAATATGCTGTTCAGTTTTGGGCACCTGTCCATAAAAGGGACACTGCGGAGTTGGAAAGGGTGCAGAGACGCGCGACTAAACTAATATGGGGCATGGAACATCTTAGCTATGAGGAGCGATTAAAGGAGTTACAATTGTTTAGTCTTGAGAAGAGACGTTTAAGGGGGGATATGATAAACGTATATAAGTATATTAATGGCCCATACAAAAAATATGGAGAAAAACTGTTCCAGGTTAAACCCCCCCAAAGGACGAGGGGGCACTCCCTCCGTCTGGAGAAGAAAAAGTTTAGTCTCAAGGGGCGACGCGCCTTCTTTACCGTGAGGACTGTGAATTTATGGAACGGTCTACCTCAGGAACTGGTCACAGCAGGAACAATTAACAGCTTTAAAACCGGATTAGATACATTCCTGGAACAAAATATGATTAATGCTTATGAAGAAATATAAAATCTCATCCCTTCCCCAATATCGCGCCACACCCCTACCCCTTAATTCCCTGGTTGAACTTGATGGACATATGTCTTTTTTCGACCGTACTAACTATGTAACTATGTAACTATATGACTATTTACTAGTAATGGTTGCTAAGCATCTGTTTAGAACTAAGGTATAGGTATTGCGCCAAAATAGGCCCACAAACCTGTCAAACCAGAAAAGGGGCATGGACGGCTGGAAAAGGGGTGGGGTTTCACAACCCAACATATTTACTATTGAATTCACTGAAAATCCTGTGAATAAATGCCTGGAAATTTCCACCAAGAAAAAGCTGGTCAGAAGTCTTTCCCGACTTGTAAATCTGTAAATTCTTAAAGTAAAAAGAGAGGAATCCTGCAAGTTGGAGACAACATTTCCCACTAGTAAAAAACCAACAAACTACCACAAAGTATGTAATTAAATAGTCTTGTGACCTCAGCTTGAAAAAGTTTATCTTTGCTGTATTGTTTTGCTCAAAATATGCCGTTCGGGTATGTTCATACATACAAGATTTGCTGCATATTTTTGCTGCATATTTTGCCCAGCTGATTTTGCTACCCATAAACTTCAATGGGTAGCAAAATCAGCTGCACAAAATATAACGCAAAAATATGTGTGTGAGTGTGAATGTACCCTTAAAGCATATAACACACATTTAGCAAAGAAGAAATTAGGGATCGACCGATTATCGGTATGGCCGATATTATCGGCCGATTATCACGATTTTGGGCATTATCGGTATCGGCAATTAACTTGCCGATAAGCCAATAATGCCCTGCCCCCCGCACCGCCCCACCGCACCGCGAACGCCCCCCCCGACCCGCCGCACCACGACCGCCCCCCGACCCACCGCGTTGCACCCCCCACCGTAGTGCTGGGCGGTATACCGGTATGGATTTTTGCCCATACCGCTATACCGGTCGGGCCCCTCCCCCACCCTCCGAGTCAATAAAAATAAATAAATAAACTTACCCGTAATGGGGGTGGTCCGGGCCATCCATCCTTCCTTCCTTCCTGTAGTGTCCGGCGCCATTCTGGGTGGAGGGTGAACCGGTACAGGCTGTCCTTCTCCGGGGGTCCTCTTCTCTACTCCGGGCAGGCTCCGGCCTAGTATGCTGCATAGACGCCGCTACGCCGTGACGTCAGGTGCATCGTTGTGCACGGGCGTCACTGTGCAGCGGCGTCTATGCTGCGCTACTAGGCCGGAGCCTGGCCGGAGTGGAGAAGATGACCGCCGGAGAAGAAGGACAACCCGGACCGGTGCACCCTCCACCTGGAATGCCGCCGGACACTATAAGAAGGAAGGATGGCCCAGACCACCCTGACAGGTAGGGAGAGAGAAGCGGGTGGTGGCGGCGGCGGCCTATGGCTCCGCAAAAGCCACTGCAGTGCATTGATTTAAAGCGCCCACTTTAAATCAATGACCTGCAGCGGTATCGAGGGGGGATAAATAGCCGATAACTTATACCAGAATATCGGTATAAGTTATCGGCTATCGGCCCTAACCTCCACCGATTATCGGTATCGGCCCTAAAAAAACGATATCGGTCGATCCCTAGAAGAAATCCCAAACTAGTAACAATTCACCAGCCAATCAATCATCTAGAATAAAAACCAGATAGTGGTATTTGCCAAGTGGCTGGCAAATTTTATTTTCAAAGTTCAATGAATTCTTATAATAAGTCTACATTTTGACATAAAGTATAACTTGTTAGCCACTATCTGTAGAAAGAATTCTTGATTAGAGTGTAAAATAATCACACCAAAGAATAGATTACATCTGTACAGTGCATGTTATGCTACAAGAAACATATTGTGAATTATTTCCCAAAGGGGGTCTAGTATTGACCTTCTGTCTCTGCTAAAGTGCTTCTGGGAGTTGGTTTACATAATAGATGCTATCTGAGAGTAAATTGCTATTATGTTGATATTGTTGCTATGGAGTGCTACCTTTTCTTTTGAAAGTGTAATGCCTTTGATACAATATAAATGGGATCACTGTTTATTTTCAATGTATGTATATATGTTTTTTGAGTTTTGTGAAGGTTAACAACACAGTAAAAGATATTCTATAGTTAGTTTCAATTTATACACATTGAAGTTAATATTTCGAAGATGAGTGCACATGATGTCCCTGTTTAATAAATTAAACAAAGGAGCACTAAATACAGCATTTCAATTAACTTGTTTATAGCTATGATTCTGTTATTCTTATTAGTTCCTCTTAAAGTGGACCTACCAATAGGAATACAATGGTGTAATTAAACACATGCAAGAGCTTCTCATCAGGATTAGTGGCATACTATTTTTTATCTCCCTAGTCATATC
Organism: Hyla sarda; assembly: GCF_029499605.1. Taxonomy (NCBI): domain Eukaryota; kingdom Metazoa; phylum Chordata; class Amphibia; order Anura; family Hylidae; genus Hyla; species Hyla sarda. The sequence continues at coordinate 285,538,451 of NC_079191.1, forward strand.
CAGTGCTGAGATTTAAGCCTTTTTGTTAATATGCAAATTAATAAAAAAAAAAAACAGGGGACATTCCCCAATATAATAAAAGCCCAAGTAAGTCCAGCCCATGTCGTCTTATTCACTGCCTCAATCTCTGCCTGCATCTGCCTACCCCGTTTGACAAGCAGCCAATAAGTACAAAGTGCATGGGCTGAACTTACCTGGGCTATTGCCTTGCTGGAAAATCCCTCCTGAGCTTTGAGCCTCATTTACATATTATCAAAAAGGCTTATATCTCTGCACTAGGTAGGAATATGGAGATGAAAACGGTATTCCTGGAATTCTGATAACTAGTCCTATCTAGCCATATGCTTATTAACACCCCAGTTTTCCTGCTGACAGGTCTGCTATTGTTTAAATAAGAGGATTTCAATGGAAAACAATTATGTTTTTTTTTATTTAAATTTTTTTTTAAGTCCTAAAACTGTTATTGAAATATAATTCAATGTGCAAATCATGTTCCTAGATGTTGTACTGTTTATAGAAATAATAGTTCATCCATGTATTACACACTTTTTTTTAAAAATAAGAACTGTTGTAAGAAAAAACTCAAATTTATATTAGTCACATGCCTTTGAACATTCTTGAGCTTCTTTATATTCTTTTGATAAAGAATGTATGTAATTTCCAATGATGCACCCCATAAGTACAGATAGATCACAAAACATACAAGACAAAGTGAAAGACTAGATAAACGGGTCAGAACTACAAAGCCATAGAAAAAACAAACTAACAATTTAGAACTGAAACAAGCCAGAGGGCTTAGGGTATGTTCACACTGCATAATGGTAACGGAATCCGGCTGTGGCAGCCAAAATACTTCAGTGGTAGGACCACACGGCACTGTCACCATTGACAGCTATGCAGTGCTCAGAACTTCAGCGCAAAGAATGAACATGATCTTTCTTTGCGCTAATCAATTTAAGCTGCGGAATTGTCCGACACTGAAATTCCTAAATGTGAACAAGTCTTGCATTCACGTTGATGTTAATGTTCACTGCAGGTCATTCCGCTACCAGAATTCCGCGGAAATTACGCAGTGTGAACATACCCTAAGGAGGAATCACGTACTCCACCCCAGCTGCTGATTGGCCCAGGCCTGTAATCCTAACTAACCAGAGTGTAAAATGCAAAGCCTGGCCAGGTGTGATTGTTACAGGTGTACTTATTTATGTTAGATACTGCATATAATTTATTCATTCATGGGACACAGTGTATGTTATTACATCCTTTAAAGGGAAACGGATTATAATTAATTGGTGTATTATAATGGATTTCAGGGGGCTTAGTGCATGTATAATGACTTTTATGGGTATGGTATACATTGTAAATAATTACAGGAGTGACATGGTTTCAGGGGCAGTATTGTATTTAGAGAGTGCACATTGTGGAACTGTTGTTTTAAGAGGGCAAATTGTGTTGTAGGGTTATATTTAATGGGTACAATGTGTGGCAGGGTTATATTCAGAGGGTACACAATGGGGCATGATTATATTCAGAGGTTATAGTGTGTGGCAATATTATATTGTATTTAAAAGACATACTGTGTAGCAGGGCTTTAATCACAGGGCACAGTGTGTGGCACTGTTATATTCAGGAGGTACAGTGTCTGGCAGAGTTATATTCAGGGCAGGGGGACCGGTGTCTTATACCGTTATATTTAGAGCGCACAGTGTCGAAGTTATATATTCAGAGGGTATGTTTGTGAGGCATTCCAAGTAGTGATATGTACAGAAGGTGCACAGGTTGCAGGTTTATATAGTAGACACCGCAATTAATACATCTAAATGATATAGTATGGCCACCATGCAAGATAGATAGAATGCAACCTGGCTGAAAAACAGGACCCTAAACATGTTACATGTTAACATGTTACTCATGGCTACCGACATCCTTACCCTGGGATAAAGATCTCTTTATGCGGCTTTACCCTCCTTATACTATATAAACCTACAATCTGTGCACCTTGTAAAATATATATCACTACCTGGGATGCCTCACAAGCATCTTAAGCTCTGATATCCACAAGTTACCCACTGATACTTACCTGACCATGTCCATCAATATACTGTTTATTTATTCTAAAGCTATGTTTACACAATGGAATTTCCACGCGGAATTCCGCATTGATTTCAATGGGATTCTGCTACACTGTTCACATAGCAGAATTTGGTGCAGAAATGTAAATTCAGGTGTTCGCAGAAAGAATAGACATGTCTATTCTTTCTGTAGACTCCAAAGGGAAATGCATTGCCATCTATGAGATGGCGCATTTCGAATTGGTCCTAGCACTGGCAAGTTCTGCTGCCACTCCGCTGTCAGGGGAATGTCTGCACACAGATTTTCCGTGTGGCCATTCACCCATGTGAACATAGCCTAAGTGTCTCTTTCTTTACAAAATATGCTCCTGTTTTGTTTGTTTGATACACTTGTCCCCTAATGAAACTATATGTATCTATGGGGGAAACACTTTGAGACACTGTGTTGGCCAACCCTTTTTGAAGTGGGGTGGCTTCCTTTTGTAGCAAACATTCCTATTGTGTTCATACTTTAGACAAGGTCAAGCTGGGTATTCAGTGAGAGAAACAGTGTTTCCCATATTAACTTAGAGTGACTATTTGGTACACAAGGTATAGAAGATTGGAGCAACACATCCAACAAGAAAGGCTGAGGTCGGTGCACGCAGCTATACGATCCAGGCAAGGCAATCCAGACTTGAAAGGTACTTTACACCATGGAATAAACCTCACTTTATTGGACTCTTTTGGTGTGCTGCATTTTCTACTATTTAGATAGTTGTGTTACAAATCTTCCTTTTTCTTTATCCTTAGAATTGTCCCTCCACGTGGGATGTGTCTGTTGTCGTGTTTATGGATTTTATAATCTATTGATCTTTTATGTGAAGCATTAAAAGTTAGAATTTAGCAACTGTTCTAGATTTTCTCTTTGTACGTAGTTGCTTGGTCATTTCTCATGTAGGATGATGGCTTAAAACATGTGAGCTTTTATAAGTGGGTTGGGACTGGTTCATATTATGTACCCTTAATTTAACCTCATCTCTGACTAGATTGGTTCTTCTTTTGAATCATTCACCTTTTATGTCTGCATTTTCCCTTATAATCAGACATTATATTCAAAGTGAAAACTTCCTTATTAGATTAAGCATCATTAGAAATTCTACAACTCCATTTCTTACACTGTATTAGGGGGTTAGAACAACACATTTTTTTATTTTATTCTCTAATACCTAATATTACCTCTTCAGAACTGTACTGTTTTCAGTAAATGCGCTGCTCAACACCCATAACTAGAAGTACATCGAGTCTCCAGTTTTTTGGGAGAATAGCCAGAATACACATTGCCTTATAATGGATGTCACCTAAACTTTCTCTCACAAAATGAAGCTCCAAATGTATTTTTTTTCTTATTTCACTTAATACAAAAATATAAAGTACATTATTTTGCATTGAAATAAAATAGTTGAACATAAATATTATTCATAGTTGGTCTCCCTGTAATTGAAATGCACTTGTAGATTTTGTGCACCATTTTACAAAAAAAAATCATAATGAGATGAATGAAACTGTCCAAATAAAATGCTGTTTTGTTGACCATAGCAACCAAGAACAGCATGGCTTTTATTTCTTACAGTGCTTTAGAAATAGTAATGCAGTGTAGTGATTAGTTGCTATTGGCAACAAATATTTTGGAAAGTTCTCAGAAATCTGTCCCAATTTCGGAATTTTTTTTTTTTTTTTTTGCCACTTCACTCCCCTTAAAATTAATTAAATAGTTACCATACATGTACCTTAAAAAAGATAGCTATGGGATACAGATGTGCCCCAAAATACACAAAGAGCAAACTGGATCCAATCGAAGGTTTTTTTTTTTATACCATTAAAAATACCAGTAATACCAGGTGCAGAAAAGTGTCTGCACACCAATTACAATAGATAGCATTAATAATGATATGCAATTTTATTAAATGTGTGTAACATGTACACTGTTAATCTAAAAGTAATTTTTCATTGCACAATAATAGATTACTCACTTTCTGTACCACAATTGATCACCAGATTTGGCGGCCATATTTGATTCTGCAATATTCTGCATGCATAGTTTTCAACAGAACAATGTGAAAATTAGCACACATGTTCGTGATCCCTTTCTGTACCACATTTGATCACATATTGGACTGCGCAATATTTTTCAATCATACTTTTCACTTCTCCACCATAGTGGGTCACAGCAATAGTGTGCTATAACCCGTCTGTGCAACTTGGCCACCTGTATTGCTTCTCGCAGCTATATTTATGAATTGTTTCTTTATTTCACTAGTGATTCTTGTGTTACAATTCTGTTATTTGCATTGACTTGCATTACAGATCAGTGGTTGTTTGCATATTTGGATACCTACCAGTTATTTGTTTTTGGATGTATATATTTTTTATTAATTATTTGTAGCATTATTTACTATGGTCTTTGGTGGAGTTATCTTTGATTACTTCTGGTTACTATTCTGAGCCAGTGAGCTTATTCTTGCTCCTTTGTGTCCCCCTGCCGGGGTGATTGTACTGGGCAGAAGACTGTTTGCCTCCACTCCGTTTTTCAGATTTTAATTGATTTTATATGTTTTGTGTCCTTTATGCTGTTGGAGACAGAGGGCGTAAAGGTACGCCCTTGCGTCCCGGTACTTAAGGACGGAGGGTGTATTTCTGATCACCGCCGCTCGCCGGGCGGTGATCGGAACGAGATGCCTGCTCATCCCATGAGATCGCCCAGGGGGGGGTCGTGAGCCCCCTAACAGCGATTGCTGTGATTGGACGGTCAATTCTCACAGTTCAATAACAGCTTTTCCTGGCTGATCGGGTCTCTGGTGACTCAATTGCCCGGAAAATAAGGATGATCGGTCAGAGAGGTGGGAGGCTGTGGATATAGGGAAGTTTCATAACTACAACTCCCAGCATGCCTGGACTGTCTGGACATGCTGGGAGTTGTAGTTTTGCAACATCTGGAGAGCCATAGTTTGGAGACCACTACACAGCGGTCTCCAAACTGTGCCACTCCAGATGTTGCAAAACTACAACTCTCAGCATGCCCAGACAGTCCAGGTATGCTGGGAGTTGTAATTCTGCAACATCTAGCCCTTCAGAAATACCAACAAAAATTAACTACTGGCTTAAAGTAGAATATGTCATGAAAAAACAATGTCAGAATCAAATTCATAAGTAAAAGCATCCCAGAGTTATTAATGCATAAAGTGACAGAGGTCAAAGGTTAAAAAATGCTCTCTTCCTTAGGGTCAAAATGTGCTTTGTCCCCAAGGGTTTAAGTGCAATAAAATTGTTTATTATTTTTCTTCATACTAATTTGGATGTTGTGCAATAATTTATGACTGCTAGTTTTTCCTTTTCTTTTTGGTACATGAATTATATTATATCACCTGACTAAAGGTAATTTTTGGTCAACATTTTAACCAAAACCAGGAGTTTTGCTTATTTGTATTTCTTTTTTAGATCCCGTAATACTCCTTTGAGGCTTAATAAGCTTCACTAAAAGGACATAATATGATTTGTCTGCCATTTTGGTCCGAATTTTAAGCAAAACCAGGAGTTTTGTTTACTTGTTTTTATTTTTAAATCCTGTAAAACTCCTTTGAAGCTTAATAAGCTTCACTAAAAGGACATAATATGATTTGTCTACTATTAAAAAAAATTCCGGTATCTGGGCATTTTATGTAATAGATTAGAAATTAAGTATGTTTAACCCCTTAAAGGGGTACTTCGGTGGAAAACATTTTTTTTTTTTCATATCAACTGGTGCCACAAAGTTGAACAGATTTGTACATTTCTTCTGTTAAAAAATCTTAATCCTTCCAGTACTTATCAGCTACTGAATGTTGTAGAGGAAGTGGAGTTGTTCTTTTCAGTCTGACCACAGTGCTCTCTGCTGACACCTCTGTCTATATCAGGAACTGTCCAGAGTAGGAGCAAATCCCCATAGCAAACCTCTCCTGCTTCGGACATGTCTGACACAGACAGAGGTGTCAGCAGAGAGCACTGTGGTCAGACGGAAAATAACCCACAGAAGAGAGGCAAACATAAACTTGGCACCAGAGAGGGGGCTTTTGCAATAAGACTACTGGGTATATGCACAGAAGATATTAGATTCCTGATATATCGCGGCGGTGCCCACGTGGAAGGAGAATATCTGGATATCACTGAAGAAAGAACAGCAGCTGATAAGTACTGAAAGGATTAAGATTTTTTAATAAATGAAATTTACAAATCTGTATAACTTTCTGGCACCAGTTGATTTGAAAAATATTGTTTTCCACTGGATTACCCCTTTAGGGACAAAGCCAATTTTGGCCAATTTTCATTTTTGCGTTCTTGTTTTTTCCTCCTCTCCTTTTAAAATCCATAACCTTTTTTATATATCCACCTACAGACTCACATGAGGGTTTGTTTTTTGCATGACCAATTGTACTCTGTAATGACATCTTTCATTTTACCATAAGATGTACCATGAAACAAAAAATGTAACTGATAGTAGGGGAGACTCACTATTCTAAAGCAAGCACAGCACAGCATACAAGTACGCCCTTGGTCCTTAACTACCAAGACGCAAGGGCGTACCTTCATACTTAACAGGTTAAAACAATTTAAACATTTTACATGAATTGTAAAATCATGATATTTGCAGTTACAATAGTTTCCATTAAGTATAATATAAACATTCTACTAACTGTAGTTACTATACATTATAGCACACTAGTAAATAGTAAACTTATCTAATCTCTCTCTCTCTCTCTCTCTCTATATATATATTATATATATATATATATATATATATATATATATATATATATATATAAAACTCAATGGCCTACGTTTATCATTGTCTTTAGACAGTTTTTTGTGTCTAAAAAAAGGCACACAAAGGCGCAGGCAGGGTTTATTTGCGCCTTTTTTGCGCCTTTTGGTTTACACATTTCTGCTGATTTTGAGTTGCATTCCACTGATTTTGGCAATACACATAATATTAGAAGGGTTTTATGAACTGCACCTTTTTGTGAAAAGGTGCAAAAAATGGCACAAACCACCAAACAGTCTCTAACACTACACCAGCCCAGACTTAGCTTCGCTTTTTGGTGTATGTGAAGAGAGAAATTTCTGAAAATGTTTACCTTCACAAAATTTATCAAATGCCCTGCGACCATTTAATAAAATTGGTGCTCCTACACATTACAGCACACACAAAAAACGTGTAAAAAAACTTCACTTACACCTGCAATGATAAATGCTGGCCAATGTGTGTATGCATGTGTGTATGTATGTGTGTGTGTATGTTTCAGCATCACGTCCAAACTACTAAAGATATTAACATGAAACTTGGCACACATGTTACTTATATGTCAACAACAAACATAGGATATGTAAGTTATCCCTTACCCACCCTCATTTGCCAGGGTCGGGGTTTTTATTCAAAGTCCCATACAAGTCTATGGAAAATTTGTGTTACTGCATAATTTTCAAACAGCTGGAGATATTTTGATAATACTTGGTCACATGTTACTTATATGTCAAATAAAAATATATAATAGTTAAATTAACCCCTAACCTGCCCCCATATGTGAAGGATGGCGTTTTTGTTTCAAGTCCCATGCATGTATATAGGACTTCTGGTGCCTTACTCCACAAGCTCCGCTCTGCATCTACTGGTGAATGTGTCAGTCCGGCTGGTAAACCACACCCACCACACAAAGACATGCCCACCCTTTAAGCCACACCCCTTTTATTTTCATCTTACAATATCTTTACCACAACAAAGCCCCACCTGAGGCCGGGATATGAGGATTAGAAATGAGGATTAGCTATGGGGATGGGATACGAGGTCAGGATACGAGGTCAGGATATGAGGTTGGGATATGGGGACGGGATATGAGGTCGGGATATGGGGACAGGATATGGGGACAGCAAATGGGGACTGGATATGGGGGTGGGATGTGGGTCGGGATATGGGGTCAGGATATAGGGACAGGATATGGGGACGGAATATGAGGATCGGATATGAGAACGATATATGAGGTCGAGATATGAGGACATGGTATGAGGTCGGGATATGAGGTTGGGATATTAGGTTGGGATATGAGGACGGGATATGAGAACAAAATATGAGGACAGGATATGAGGTCGAAATATGAGGAGGGGATTTGGGGTCGGGATATGAGAAGGGGATATGGGGTCAGGATTTTGGGACGGTATATGAGGACAAAAGCTTCCTCCTTTGTTGCTTTTCCCCCACAAGGATAAGGTAGAAAAAAAACGGGCAACAACGGGTACTCAGCTAGTTCCTTATATAGTAAAAAACTAATCAAAGAATAATGGAGCTCTGGCACCACATAAACACATGGTATTCTGCTGCCCAACCTTTCTGTCATATCATGGTTTAATTGATATTTAGTCCCTTTAATTAGTCTAACATTCAACCTACAGATGAACATAGATCTGCCATAGAATTGGCACAATTTTGAGTGGAGAGGAAAAGTTTTCTTTAATGACTATTGCATATTTGGAATTATTTTTACAAATGTACAAAATGTAAACTACAAGTTATCTTTTTTTTTTTCTATCTTTTTGCATTACACCAGGAATAATAAGCACTGTATATGTACGAATGTATGTATGTATATATATATATATATATATATATATATATATATATATATATATATATATATTATCATTATTATTATCAGCATTTTTTTTTTTAAGTTTTGCTTATCCAGGATCATGTGCCTTCCCAACAGAACAGCAGTCAACAGAACGAAAAGCAACATTATAATTATCCTCCAGGGGTCACAATTGGGTTATAAATCACAAAATTAATTAAAAGACATTTGATTTGGGCTATTTATTTTCATTATTTAGTTATGAAAACTCTAATAAATAAAGGGGGAACATGATCAGACACAGAATATTGTGTGTTACGTGCTACTATCTTTTGTAAACATTTATTCACTAGCACAAATATTCCTTCGTCAGTACATTGCATTCCTTTCACTATCCGTCTTACTTACTGTTTTAATGCATAATTAAGAAGGTCAAAACTAATGAAGCAATGCAGAGTAAAGTTCAAGTAATCCCCAGGCACCACTTATTCTATTATATCTCAGGCATGAATGTCAGACTGGCAGGAGTCAAAGCACAGAGACAGTGAACTGACAGCTTCACTGCACTCAAAGAACCTGTTGAGGTTTACCTACAGTGTCAAACTGTTTCTTAGTGGTTCTTTTGGAATAGAAAATCAAAAAGAGCTGGTCAGCTGGAACAATTTTTTATAGCTAAACAATGGCTTATCTTATAAGTTGTTATAGTAGACCAGTAGCAAAATGTATGTGACCATGTTAAAGGGGTACTCCGATGGAAAACTTTTTTTTTTAAATTAACTGGTGCCAGAAAGTTAAACAGATTTGTAAATTACTTCTATTAAAAAATCTTAATCCTTTCAGTACTTTTTAGCAGTACTTTTTAGCAGCTGTTTGCTACAGAGGAAAATCTTTATTTTTTTAATTTATTTTTTGTGTTGTCCAGAACAGGGGCAAATCCCCACTTCAATCCTATGCTGCTCTGGACAGTTCCTGACACGGACAGAGGTGTCAGCAGAGAGCACTGTGGACAACACAAAAAAGAAATTCAAAAAGTAAATAATTTCCTCTGTAGCAAACAGCTGCTAAAAAGTTCCAATGGCATTAAGATTTTAAATTGAAGTCATTTACAAATCTAGACCACTAGAGGAGGAGAGAGCACACCGTGCAGCTGAACATGCAATTATACGATACCGCTGGTATACACTGGCAGCCTCCGGACCCGTTAAGTAACAGAGCAGCACCTGCGGGGTGCACACACTAGATAAAGTATCCAATAGTACAATAAAAAAAGAGGTAGCGTGCACTCACCACGGGTAAACGGCTGCAGGCCCAAGGTCCGGGATCACCGAGGCATAGACGAAGACGGTAAGGGGCGCTCAGAGGCTACGCCGGCTGTTTCGGACGTAGGAACGTCCTTCTTCCGGCCTTCTTCCGTTCCTACGTCCGAAACAGCCGGCGTAGCCTCTGAGCGCCCCTTACCGTCTTCGTCTATGCCTCGGTGATCCCGGACCTTGGGCCTGCAGCCGTTTACCCGTGGTGAGTGCACGCTACCTCTTTTTTTATTGTATCATTTACAAATCTGTTTAACTGGCACCAGTTGATTTAAAAAAAAAAAAAAAAAACGTTTTCCACCGGAGTACCCCTTTAATATCAATCAAGTTCATTTAATGTAGTTATTCACAGTCTGACCATTTTGTGAAAATATATAAATGATTAAAAAATCAGGTTGCATGTTAATAATAAAAACCCTCTGATAAAGGAGATAGTCTAGTAATTATAGATCACAGGGATTGCTGTTCCCTCGGCTTGATGGTTGTTTTTATTCGGATGGTTATAGAATTCTACCCTCTCATCCAAAAAATAATGATTTATTTTCTGTCACAACCACAGTGCTCTCTGCTGACACCTCTGTCCATTTTAGGAACTGTCCAGAGCAGCATATCTTTGCTATGGGGATTTTCTCCTGCTCTGAACAGTTCCTGACATGGACAGAGGTGTCAGCAGAGAGCACTGTGGTCGTGACAGAAAAAAAAATCCAAAAAGAAAATAATTTCCTCTGTAGTATACAGCTGCTAATAAGTACTGAAAGGATTAAGAATTTTTAATGGAAGTAATTTATAAAAATCTGTTTAACTTTCTGTCATCAGTTGATTAAAAAAAAATCTACTTTCTCTATCATGTTACCTATGACATATTATGGGCTTATTATCTAAGGGAGAAAACATCCCAGATGGGAAGGACCCTTTCCTCTTCAGCATTGATATTGAGGCTCTTTACAGTTCCATCCCTCATGGTATAGAAGTTGTAGTAGTCAAGCATATTTTGAGAACTAAAAGTGTCCACCACCACCAACACAATGATTTCATCATTCAGGCTTTACAACTTATTTTAACACATAACTCCTGGATCTATCACCAGCTCATGGGTACAGCCATGGATAGTCCCATGGCACCTACTTATGCCAGCATGCTTCTGAGGACACTGTGGTCTTTTTGGAAGCGATGTGAATGTATGATCAGCCCATTTTATGTAGAGGGTGCTATATAAATGACAAATATTTGGTCAAAACATAAGGACCTCTTTGTTAAAATAGTGGGCAAAATTTATGTCAAAAATGTTGGGCAAGGTTTACTTATGAAACAATATTGATTGTGCTTTCTTGATATCATTGTCTTTAGGAATTCTATGGCTGGTAACAGTGTCCTCTGGTGGGACAGCAATCACTTGTTTTCCATTAGAAAAGGCATAGAAGGATTATTTCATCCAGATTAATAGGAAATTGTTCCTCTATACAAGAAATGAGGTGGAGTCTGACAAACTTAGAAGGAGATTCCAAGAGAGAAGGTACCCTGATCAGATCATTCATAGGGCCTATAAGAACGCATGGGACAGTGAAAGAAGGGATCTTCTGCTTCTGAGACCCAAGCAAGAACACAAGGACATGGTTGGGATCATTGGTAAAATTGACACAGCAGTTAAGGAGATTTGCAATATCTCGGGGAGGTTTTGGCTTGTTTTAAGATTCTGATCCCATAGTAGCTTTAATGTTAGAAGATAAACCAAGGGTCACATACAGAAGAGAGAGCAGCTTGTGAACCAGACTTACTAGAAACCATTTTGTCCAACCACCACCCAAAGGTACTTGGTTGGAGAAGAAAATTAGTGGAAGATATTAGTGTGGTGATTCATACATGAAGTTACCTAAATCTTTTTCAGTCTTTTACTAGCCCATGACTTTTTCTAGCCATGACTTTGGTTACTTTAACAAAAATATAGTATACCTTTGTAGTTTTCCCTGTCCAGCCTCATATGTGTATGGGTAAAACATTTAAAGAGCTGAGAAGAAGAATTATTGATTATGTCAGACAGTGATCAGCATTCTAGACCTAAGCCACATGCCATCAATCAACAGATGCTCATTATGGCATTTATTTTATCTGGGTGATCACTTTAGTGAGGGTACTCACTATATATATATATATATATATATATATATATATATATATATATATATATGTGTGTGTATATGTATGTATGCACATGTACATATATATAGTAGACATGTGCAATTCGGTTCGGCACGAATGTCTAATTTACCGAATGTTACCGTTTTCGGGCATTCGGACCAATCCGAATGCATGAAAACATGTTTTGAACATTCCCGAATAGCCACGATAATACGAATAGCAAAATAACAAAAGCATTCGTTATTTACCGAATGTATGCAGTAAATAACGAATGCATTCGTTATCCGAAAACGAACGTAAATAATTCATTCTAATAACAAAAATAATAAAAAGGATACAGATAAGCTTTGATTTTTTTCGGATACTTTCGGTATTCGGGTACATTCGGTAAATATTTTTATTCTTTGTTGGACTTTAGCGATCCTAAAAAATTATGGTGATACCTTTTTTATTAAAATTTCGTGGGGTACCATAAAAAAAAAAATAATAAAAAAGATACAGTAGTGATGGAAAAAATTGTATCTAATGAAATGTATCTTTTTTTATTATGAAATGTTTATTAACCCGTACAGGACCCAGGGCGTATCGATACGCCTTCTGTACCTGGGTCTTAAGGACCCAGGGCGTACCTGTACGCCCGTGGGAATTTCGGTCCCCGCCACACGCCGGGCGGGAATCGGGCCGGGGTGACTGCTGATATCGATCAGCAGGCACCCCGTGCAAATGCCCAGGGGGTCGTCAGACCCCCCATGTCGGCGATCGGCGCAAATCACAAGTGAATTCAAACTTGCGATTTGCGCCGATTCCGGGTCATACGGGTCTATGGTGACCCGGAATATAAGGGGGATCGCGGCTGTGTAAGACACCCACGATCCCCCTTTAGCGATAGGAGTGAGGTGGCAGAGGTGCCACCCCTCCTATCTCTGCTATTGGTGGTCTAGACGCGACCACCAATAGCAGATCAGGGGCGGGGGGGTTTACTTTAGTTTTCCCCGTTCTGCCCACCCACAATAGGCGGGGCAGGACGGGAAACGACGGGGACCGAACACCGAAGATCCACTTACCCGTCGGTTGAAGCTGCGGGACGGGATCGGCGGCGGTGATCGGCGCGGGCGGCATGTCGTGCAGCAGAAGAGGACGGCTCCCTGGATCCAACGGAAGCCGGTAAGTTGCCTAGCAACATCTAGAGGGCTACAGTCTCCTACAGCCTCCAGATGTTGCAAAACTACAACTCCCAGCATGCCCAGACAGCTGCTGGGCATGGTGGGAGATGCAGTTTTGCAACAGCTGGAGGTCTACAGTTTAGAGACCACTGCACAGTGATCTCTATACTGTAGCACTCTAGATCTTGTAAAACTACAACTCCTAGCATGCCCACATAGCTGTTTGCTGTCTGTGCATGCTGGGATTTGTAGTTTTGCAACATCTGGAGGTCCACAGTTTGGAGATCACAGTGCAGTGGTCTCTATCTGTAGCCCTCCAGATGTTGCAAAACTGCAAGTCCCAGCATGCCGAAACAGCTGTCTCGGCATGCTGGGAGTTGTAGTTGTGATCCCTCCAGCTGTTGCATAACTAGATCTCCCAGCATGCCCTTCGGCGATCAGTACATGCTGGGAGTTGTAGTTTTGCAACAGCTATAGGCACACTGGTTGTAAAATACTGAGTTAGGTAACAGAACCTAACTGAAGGTTTTCCAACCACTGCGCCTCAAGCTGTTGCAAAACTACAACTCCTAGCATACACGGTCTGTCAGTACATGCTGGGAGTTGTAGTTTTGAAACAGCTGGAGGTTTGCCCCCCATGTGAACGTACAGGGTACATTCACAAGGGCGGGTTTACAGTAAGTTTCCTGCTTCAAGTATGAGCTGCGGCAAATTTTTCGCCGGAGCGCAAATTTCTAGCGGGAAGCTCACTGTAAACCTGCGCCCGTGTGAATGTACCCTAAAAACACTACACTACACTACACTAACACATAATAAAGGGTAAAACACTACATATACACCCCCTTACACTGCCCCCCCCCCCCCCCAATAAAAATGAAAAACATATTGTACGGCAGTGTTTCCAAAACGGAGCATCCAGCTGTTGCAAAACAAAAGCTCCCAGCATTTCTGGACAGCCACTGACTGTCCAGGCATGCTGGCAGTTTAGCAACAGCTGGAGGCACCCTGTTTGGGAATCATTGGCGTGGAATAACCCTATGTCCACCCTTATGCAATCCCTAATTAAGTCCTCAAATGCGCATTGCGCTCTCATTTCGGAGCCCTGACGTATTTCAAGGAAACAGTTTAGGGCCACATGGGGTATTACCGTACTCGGGAGAAATTGCACTACACATTTTGGGGGTCTTTTTCTCCTTTTACCCCTTATGAAAAGGAAAAGTTGGGGGCTACACCAGCCTGTTAGTGTAAAAAAAAATGTTTACACTAACATGCTGGTGTTGCCCCATACTTTTTATTTTCACAAGTAAATGGAAAAAAAGAACCCCAAAATTTGAAACGCAATTTCTCCTGAGTACGGAAATACCCCATATGTGGGCGTAAAATGCTCTGCGGGCGCACAACAAGGCTCAGGAGTGAGAGCGCACCATGTACATTTGATGCCTAAATTGGTGATTTGCACAGGGGTGGCTGATTTTACAGCGGTTCTCACATAAACGCAAAAACATAAATACCAACATGTGACCCCATTTTGGAAACTACACCCCTCACAGAATGTGACAAGGGGTATGGTGAGCCTGAACACCCCCCAGGTGTTTGACGAATTTTCCTTAAAGGGGTACTCCGGTGAAAACCTTTTTTCTTTTAAATCAACTGGTGGCAGAGAGTTAAACATATTTGTAAATTACTTCTATTAAAAAATCTTAATCCTTCCAGTACTTATTAGCTGCTGAATGCTACAGAGGTAATTCCTTTCTTTTTGGAACACTAATGACATCACGAGCACAGTGCTCTCTGCTGACATCTCTGTCCATTTTAGCAACCATGCATAGCAGATGTATGCTAAGGGCAGCATGGTGGCTCAGTGGCTAGCACTGCTGCCTTGCAGTACTGGGGACTTGGGTTCAAATCCCACTAAGGACAACAATAAATAAAACATTATTATTATAATAACATCAGCAGAGAGAACTGTGCTCGTGATGTCATCAGAGAGCATTCCAAAAAGAAAAGAATTTCCTCTGTAGTATTCAGCAGCTAATAAGTACAGGAAGGATTAAGATTTTTTAATAGAAGTAATTTACAAATATATCTCAATGAAGAAAAGCAGTGTGCATTGGAGCACTCACCTCTGACACCAGGTAGCTTCTTATTTCAAAGTTGCTTTTATTTCGTGCTCATCATGTAACAAAAAGGCAGGGAGGTGGGTAGAGATGACATATAGGTGGGTGGGTAGCCGGTGGGGGACGGTCCGTTATCGCGCCTCAGCGCATCGTCAGGCCCCTATGTTTAACTTTCTGCCACCAGTTGATTTAAAAGAAAAAAGGTTTTCACCGAAGTACCCCTTTAAATTTGGATGGGAAAATGAAAAATCATTTTTTTTTCACTAAAATGCTGGTTTTACCCAAAATGTTTCATTTTCACAAGGGAAAATAGGAGAAAAGCCCCCCAAAATTGGTAACCCCATTTCTGAAGAGAAAATTTGTCCGGAATTGAAGGTTTCTCCTACTACCACTTGTAAAAATTAAAAAAACTGGGTCTACAAGAACATGCGAGTGTAAAAAATGAAGATTCTGAATTTTCTCCTTCACTTTGCTGCTATTCCTGTGAAACACCTAAAGGGTTAACACACTTACTGAATGTCATTTTCGATACTTTAAGGGGTGCAGTTTTTATAATTGGGTCATTTGTCCGGTATTTCTAATATGAAGGCCCTTCAAATCCACTTCAAAACTGAACTGGTACATGAAAAATTCAGATTTTGAAAATTTTGTGAAAAATTTGAAAATTGCTACTGAACTTTGAAGCCCTCTGATGTCTTCCAAAAGTAAAAACATGTCAACTTTATGATGCAAATATAAAGTAGACATATTTTATATGTGAATCAATATATAATTTATTTGGAATGTCTATTTTCCTTACAAGCAGAGAGCTTCAAAATTAGAAAAATGCTAAATTTTCTAATTTTTCATCAAATTTTTGAATGATGCAAGTATCGACGAAAATTTACCACTAACCTAAAGAAGAATATGTCACGAAAAAACAATCTCGGAATCAAATGAATAAGTAAAAGCATCCCAGAGTTGTTATTAAAGTGACAGTGGTCAGATTTGCAAAAAATGCTCCTGTCCTTAGGGTCATAATGGGCTCCGTCCCAAATGGGTTAAAGGGGTACTCCAGCTCTAAGACATCTTATCCCCTATCCAAAGGATAAGATGCCTGATCACAGGGGACCCCCGCAATCTTTTACGCCCCATCCCATAGGCCTGAATTGAGGGGTCGGAGCGTGATGTCACACGGGGACGGAGCCGTGATATCACGATACATCGCTCCAGAGGCTGATGATAGCAGGGTGCTGCATAAAAGATTTAGTAACCCCCGTAATCAGGCATCTTATCCCCTATCCTAATTAAGCATGCATGGGATAGGTATAAGGCTATCCTTTATATAAGAGAGAGAGAAAAAAACACATACTTCTCTCTTCTCACGAATGTTCCCTGTGCCACTGCTAACTGCTGACAGAAGCAGAAAGTTTCTGCACAACCAACTTTCATCTTCAGCAGTGGCACAGAATGCTGAAAAGCAAAAGTTTTTTTGTTTTTTTTTACAGGAAGAAAACCAGGACTACTTCAGATGTAGAATAGGAGGAAATAGTAGCTAGTTCTGTTATAAATGACCCCATTTAGTGACTGGCTCATACACTGCAACTTTAGACAGCAGAAACAACATAGAAGCATAGAATGTATAAACAGATAACAACCATTTGGCCCATCTAGTCTGCTCAATATTTCGAAATACTTTAAATAGTCCTTGTCCCTATGTTATATTAAAGGGATACATGTAAAGAAAAAAAGGAAGGAGGAGCGCCTCGCGTAATTCAGTGGGCTAAGAATCCCGTAATGCCCTTGAAATTAAAATATGCTTACCTTGAGTGAACTTTGGTTTCATGCGTACCGCTCCTCTTAATGGGGTATAATTGTGGAATCACGCGCTGCAGCCTGCAGGGGTAGACCGTTCTCCTCTTGGGGGTCGGTAATGAGCCAAGCGAATTCAAGTAGAAAAAAGTTCTGGGATGGTGCTGCCTTTGTAGATTCACATTAGGAGTCAAGTCCAAGTAAAAAGTAACAGTGTATATTTATTTAACACATGAAACTTTTACAAGATATTGCAAGATGTGTTTCGAGGACATGCTCCCTTTTTTTCAATTGCTAAAAGTTATCTACTGTGAATCTACAAAGGCAACGCCATTGCAGAACTTTTTTCTACTTGAATTCACTTATGTTATATTAAGAATAGCCTAATGCCTATCCCATGCATGCTTAAACTCCATTGTATTTGTAGTGACCACTTCTGCAGAAAGGCTATTCTGTGCATCCACTACTTATAGAAGCACTGGCTGGCTATATAGTGTGGAGGGGGGGACTCCTAGAAATAAACTACCTAAAGGGGCCTGTTCATGCAGAACAAATTTTTTTTCAAAGTTCCAACCTATTCTGGGTTCTACTGGTTTGGTTTACTCATCTCACAGGCTTATTTTACAAGATATCCTGTGGATGAACTTTTCTCTGACTGGAATGACAGTTTTTATTTTCTAATCTTTAAGTCTGAGAGGATAGCAGTTTCAATGGCCTCTTAGCAGTCTGATCTTTCATGTCCCTCGGGTGGGGCCATACAAATATTTGTCTTCTGGTAGCCAACCTGCAGTGTTTCTTCAGGTTTTCTCAGGGGATGTGCCACCTCAGAGACTATGGTAAGAAATGGAGGAAAAAAACGAACTTGCCGTGCAGCAATTGAGAGTAAGATTCTTCTTTGTTACAGCCAAACAACGTGCTTTGAGGCTACACTGCCTCTTCGTCAGGTAAACAGGCTTGCATGTATACTGACACTTCCTGGAGCTGGCAGCAGCATGTTTAGACAATAGGGCTTCATAATCCCTAAGATTAAAAGATGAATTTTGAAATTTAACTTGAAGATTTATGGTAGTTAGTGCTACCATAAAAAATGTTTAGGCCCAGACCAAGGCTTAGCAGCATCAGTAAACCAAATATTGGCTGAATGAAACAGCCTGTAGTTGGCTGAAGCATAAGGAGACCATATAGTGTCTGAATGGCACATCCAGGAGTTGGCAGCAGCGTGAGTAGAAACTAGGACTTCACAATCCCCAAGATTAAAAGATGAATTCTGAAATTTAAACCAAAGATTTTGGGTAGCTAGTGTTACCATAACAAAATTTTTATTCCCAGACTCAGGCCCAGCAGCATCAGTATACCATATATTGCCTGAGTGACACAGCCTGTAGTGTGCTGAGGCATGAGGAGCCCATATAATGTCTTAATGGCACCGCCAGGAGTTGGCAGCAGCATGAGTAGGCACTAGGACTTCACAATCCCTAAGATTAAAAGATGAATTCTGAAATTTAAACTGAAGATTTTGGGTAGCTAGTGCTACCATAACAAAAATGTTATTCCCAGACCCAGCAGCATCAGTAAACCATATATTGCCTGAATGACAGCCTGGAGTTCGCTGAGGCATGAGAAGACCAATCAAATTTATGATTTTGAAACTTAAATTTAAGATTTTGAAATTGAAACTAAGGATTTTGAAATAGAAATTTCACAACTCTGAGACATTGCTTCAAATTTGTCTTGGTTTATTTTTAGGTTATTTGTATTTATATAAATATATATATAAACTTATTAGTTCCTATAGATGTATTGATTATTCATCCCATCAATTTGTTACTTTCTGTATCGATAATGGTTGTTGTATTCTGTTACAATATATTCTTTATTTTATTATTGCTTTATTTTTCATATTGATCTTCATTCTCATTTTTTAGGGTGATGACAGCCAAATTTAGTTTTTTGGGACCATTCTTCCGAATTCCCCCTTTCTCTTCAGGACGACCAGGGCCTTCCCCTCTTCCACATCTCCACGTCACCCCCATGTGAGTCCATCCTCATCTCATTTTCTCCGTATCCATTCTTCTACAGGTAAGTAGGTAATTAGAGATTTTTGTTCTTGGTTATTATTGTTATTTCATTATTTATGCTTGCTATTTATCATTGTTTTGCCCTTAGTCACTCTTGTTCCGACACTGTGTTTCTTTTTCAATCATTGTGTTTATTCTAGTCAGCGGTTCCATTTTACTGTAGTCTTTTATTTTACAACCGATTATTAGTCAAGAAATGCAGAGAATGAGAACCCCTCATTTAGTCCTCCTGGATTTCGACTGTTTAGTCGGTATATCCATTTGGCTTCTTCTTTCAAAAGGGTCTTATTAATGTCTTCCTTTCTGGGTCCTAGTTCAAATTTCATGAGACCCCAAAATGTTATGGCTTCAAGGTTTCCACCATGTTTGGTAATCACGTCTTGCAAAAGGGGTGTCTGCCTTTGTCCTGATGGTACTTATGTTTACTAATCCTCTTCCTCAACTCTTGGATAGTTTTCCCTACATATAGTTTGGGGCAGGGACAGCATGCGATGTATATTACGTTACGAGAACTGCAATTTATGAATTTTTTAACCTCATATGTTCGTCCATCCAGGGGATTCACGAAGTCTTTGGTTTTGGTGATATATTTGCATGAAGAGCAATGGCCACAAGGAAAGGAGCCTGATGGAGGTAAGGGTAACCAAGTGCTCGATCGCTCCGATGTACGTCTGTCTTGTTGGTGGCTGTGCACCAGTAAATCTCGGAGATTTTGACCCCGTCTGTATGTCACACTGGGCCAGTCTACTACGACTTCCCTTAGATCTGGTTCGGACTTCGGCAGTCCCCAGTCTCCAGGTAAAATGTTGCGAATTCTAGGAGCATAGGCATCGTATGTGCCAATGCATCGAATCACTTGTTTGGTGGCCGGAAATTCTTTTGGGTCCAGTAAGGATGCTCTTTCGCTGTTCTTAGCTCTGTTGAATGCCTTCCTCATGTATTTCTTGGGATAGCCCCTTGCAGTAAACCTCTTTGTGAGGTTGTTGCTTTCACTCAGGAAAGTACTTTCTTCTGAACAGTTGCGCTTTGCCCTCAGATACTGGCCGACAGGGATACTACGTTTCAATGTCTCAGGGTGCCAACTGCCCCAATACAACAATTTGTTAGTTGAGGTGGGCTTTCGATATATCTCTGTCTGTATTCTTAGGTCCTCGTTAATATAGATGGATACGTCTAAAAAGTTTATGCTTTTGCTTCCAATCTTCAATGTGAATTTCATTCCAATTTGATTGTTATTCAATTTCTCCACTAACTAAAAAAACATGTGCCCGTCACCATCCCAGAAAATTAAAACATCATCAATGTACCTCCCCCAAAATAAAATGAGCTCTGTGTACCAAGAAAACTCTTCACCAAAAACAATAGTGCTCTCGCACCACCCTAAAAACAAATTAGCAAATGTAGGTGCACAAGTTGTCCCCATGGCGGTGCCTTTCGTCTGTCGGTAAAAGGCACCGCCAAAGAGAAAGTAATTATGTGTTAATATATATTCCAACAGAGTAAGTACAAACTGATTGTGTTTAGAAAATGAGGTGCTACGTGTAGAAAGAAAATTGTTCACCGCTGGATGGATGAAAATATGAGGTTAAAAAATTCATAAATTGCATACATCGCATGCTGTCCCTGCCCCAAACTATATGTTGGGAAAACTATCCAAGAGTTGAGGAAGAGGATTAGTAAAAGTATAAGTACCATCAGGACAAAGGCAGACACCCCTATTGCAAGACATGTAATCACCAAACATGGTGGAAACCTTGAAGCCATAACATTTTGGGGTCTGATGAAATTTGAAATAGGACCCATAAAGGGTGACATTAATAAGACCCTTTTGAAAGAAGAAGCCAAATGGATATACCGAATAAACTGTTGAAATCCAGGAGGACTCAATGAGGGGTTCTCATTCTCTGCATTTCTTGACTAATAATCGATTGTAAAATAAAAGACTACAATAAAATGGAACCACTGACTAGAATAAACACAATGATTGAAAAACAAACAGTGTCAGAACAAGAGTGACTAAGGGCAAAACAATGATAAATAGCAAGCTTAAATCATGAAATAATAATAACCAAGAACAAAAATCTCTAATTACCTACTTACCTGTAGAAGAATGGATACGGAGCGAATGAGATGAGGATGGACTCACATGGGGGTGACGCGAAGATGTGGAAGAGGGGAAGGCCCTGGTCGTCCTGAAGAGAAAGGGGAAATTCGGAAGAATGGTCCCAAAAAACCAAATTTGGCTGTATTCACCCTAAAAAATTAGAATAAAGACCAATATGAAAAATAAAACAATAATAAAATAAAGAACATATTGTAACAGAATACAACAATCATTATCGTTACAGAATGTAACGAATTGATGGGATCAATAAACAATTCATCTATAGGAACCGATAAGCTTATATATCTATATCTATATATATATATATATATATATATATATATATATATATATATATATATATATATATATAAACTCAACGTGTGTGTGTGTATGTATGTTCCACAAAAACTTTGAAATGGCTAAAGATATTAACATGAAACTTGGCACACATGTTATGGCAACAACAAACATAGGATAGGTAATTTAACCCTTACTCACCCCCATTTGCGAGGGGCGGGGCTTATGTTTAAAGTCCCATGCAAGTCAATGGGAAATATGTGTTACTGCAAAACTTCCAAACGGCTGGAGATATTTCGATAATACTTGGTCACTTGTTACTTATATGTCCACTTAAAATATAGGATATTTAATTTAACCCTTAACTACCCCCATTTGTGAGGGTCAGGATTTTTGTTTAAAGTCCCATGCAAATCAATAGGAAATGTATGCTCCCATATAATTTCTGTACGGCTGGGAGGTCGGGATAGGAGGTTGAGATAGGAGGTCGGGATAGAAGGACAAAATATGAGGACGAGATAGGAGGTCGGGTAGGAGGTCGGGATAGGAGGTTGGGATGGGAGGTCGGGATAGAAGTTTGGGATAGGAGGAGGGAATAGGAGGACGGGATAGGAGGTCTGGATAGGAGGTCGAGATAGGAGGACGGGATAGGAGGTCAAGATTGGAGGTCGAGATATAAAGACGGGAAAGGAGGTCGGGATTGCAGGACGGGATGGGAGGACGGGATAGGAGGTCGGGATAGGAGGTCGGGATAGGTCGAGATAGGAGGTCGAGATTTGAGGACGGGATAGGAGGTCGGGATAGGAGGTCGGGATAGGAGGACGGGATAGGAGGTTGAGATAGGAGGTTGAGATAGGAGGACGGGATAGGAGGTCGGGATAGGAGGTTTGGATAGGAGGTCGGGATAGAAGCTCGAGATTGGAGGATGGGATAGGAGGTCGAGATAGGAGGTCGAGATAGGAGGACTGGATAGGTGGACGGGATAGGAGGACGGGATAGGAGGACGGGATAGGAGGTCGAGATAGGAGGTCGGGATAGGAGGTCGAGATAGGAGGACGGCCTAGGAGGTCAAGATAGGAGGTCGAGATATGAGGACGGGAAAGGAGGTCGGGATAGGAGGACGGGGATAGGAGGTTGAGATAGGAGGTTGAGATAGGAGGATGGGATAGGAGGTCGAGATTTGAGGACGGGATAGGAGGTCGGGATAGGAGGACGGGACAGGAGGTTTGGATAGGAGGTCGGGATAGGAGCTCGAGATTGGAGGACGGGATAGGAGGTCGAAATAGGAGGTTGGGATAGGAGGACTGGATAGGAGGTCAGGATAGGAGGTCGGGATAGGAGGACGGTATAGGAGGTCGGGACAGGAGGTTGAGATAGGAGGACGGGATAGGAGGTCGGGATGTGGGGTTGGTATATGACAACAATATATGAGGACTGCATATGAAGTCAGAAGCTTCCCCCTTTGTTTATTTTCTTCCCCAAAAAGGATTTGGAAGGAAAAAGCGGGCAACACCGGGTACTCAGCTAGTATTTATATAAATACAAATAACCTAAAAATAAACCAAGACAAATTTGAAGCAATGTCTCAAATTCTTAACTCCATAGTTTTAGTGTCCCAGGCTTCGGCATGTGGGTATAAAGGACCGACTCTAACATGATGTCACATGGCAGCACAATGACAGAGCCTGGAGGTGGCATCAGTAGGAGGAGACCATATAGTGTCTGAATGGCACAGCCTGGAGTTTGTGGCAGATGAGGAGACAAGAGGGCCTCACAATCTCTAAGAATAAAAGATGAATTTTGAAATTTCCATTGAAGATGTATGGTACCTAGTGCTACCATAAACATATATAGGTAATGTCCTAGGCCCAGCAGCATCACTAAATCATGTAGTTGCTGAATGACACAGACTGGAGCTGGCTGAAGCATCAGTAAACCATATATTGGATGAATGGCACAGCCTGGAGGTGGCTAAAGCATGAGGAGACCATATAGTGGCTGAATGACACAGCCTGGAGTTGGCTGAAGCATGACAAAAAACCATATAGTGGCTGAATGAGACAGCCTGGAGGTGGCAGCAGCATCAGGAGTCCTGAAGGTGACACGGTGACAGAATGGTGCGGCGGGTGGCAATACCAGTACCCGGTGACGAAAGTGGGTGAAAAAAGGTCTGATGCGGAGGAATGTTTGTAACTGGGGAGCAGCGCCTTATATCTGTTTGGCACTATCCATATTTGTGAAATGTTGGTGTGGCACCATGGTCAATCTATTCTCATGCATCAGGCATTGGTGGGTGGAAATCCTGGCTGATCCATGCCTGATTCATCTTCACAAAGGTCAGTCTCTCCACATTTTTTGTGGACAGATGAGTTCTTCTTGGGGTGACTATGGCCCCGGCCGCACTAAACATCCTCTCTGATGGCACACTACTGGCCGGGCAGGACAGCTTTTCCAGGGAAAACTCTGCTAGTTGCAGCCACAAATCAAGTTTGGCTGCCCAGAAGCCCAGCGGATCTTCAAGGTGTGTTAGCATGGGCATGTCAAGGTATGCCACCACCTGCTGGTTCAGGTCCTGCTCCAGGTCTACTTGCTGCTGATGAGTTTCTTCACTATGCAGGTGAAGAAAGCTACTCATCAGCGACTGTAGACAGGCTGCTGCTGATGGAGCTGGTACTGCTCCTGCCAACCCACCCCTCCCCAGCAGCCATGGCAGTGGAAGGTGAGTGCAGGGGGCCCCCCGATTCAGACCTGCGAGAGGATGGATGATGGCACCGATAGGCATTGGCCAACTGACTTCATAGGATGCCTCTGTAGTAGGTCATTTTGTCCTCCCTCTCAGTGGGTGTGAAAAAGGCCCCTATTTTGTGGCGGTAGCGAGGTTCCAATAGGGTTGATATCCAGAAGTCATCCCGCTGCCGAATGGTGACAATTCAGCTGTCACTACGCAAGCAGGTGAGCATGCATCATGCCATTTGTGCAAGTGACTCGGAGGGACTCCCTGCCTCCATCTCCACTGCATACTGTCACCGTGTGTCTGGGTCCTCTGTCTCGCCTTCCTCACAACCCTCTAGCTCCTCTGGCTGCTCCTGCTACTCCTCTCCTGTCAGATTACTAGAAAAAAAATGCCCATTTGGCGAAACCTAAACTGTGCTGCACTGTGCCCCTCCCCCTACTCTTCCTCCAGTTCAGCTCCCACAGGGCTCATGTCACCGTGAGATGTAGGCGCCACGTCTCCAGTGCCCTGACCAGCCATCAGTTCCAACACATGTTGTAAGAAATGAAGCAGTGGAATTAAGTCATTTATCCCTTAATCCCGGCAACTTACTAATAATGTGGCTTCCTCAAAGGGCCTGAGCAAACGGCAAGGGTCACGTATGAGCTGCCACTGGTTCACATTGAAGTTACACAGGGGAGTACCCCTATCCGCTTGGATTATCAAGAAATCTGTGCTGGCTTTTCTTTGTTAGTACAGTCAGTCCAACATATGGAGGGTGGAATTCCAACGTGTGGCAATGTCACAAATCAGATTATATTGTGGGATACCGTTCTGACGCTGCAACTCAAGGAAGGTGTGCTTTGTGGTGTACAAGTGGCTGAAGTGCATGCAAAGTTTCCTTCCCATTGTTGGGATGTCTTGCAAATGGGGGGAACACTTCAGGAAATGCTTCACAACCAGATTGAACACGTGTGCCATGCAGGGCACATGGCTCATCCTTTCCAGTCGCAACGCATTCAATATGTTCTTCCTGTTGTCATTTACCATGGTTCCCATTTCCAGTTTTCGTGGAGTAAGCCATGCTCTGATTTCTTTATGAATAACTTTTAGCAGTTCCTCCCCTGTGTGACTCTTTTCGCCAACACAAGTCATGTGAAGAACAGTATGACACCGCCGTGCCCTGCACACATGGTATGCTGAAGGACCACTGAGACTTATCTGGGCATTGGAGGCTGAGGACATGGTGGAGGATGAGGAGGCAGAGTCACACACTGTCACAGGACCAACAGGCTGAGAGCATGGAGGAGGAAGCGGCGTGACCTGTCCAAGTTGGTGTTGTGGCTGTGCAGGAACCACATTGACCCAGTGAGCCGTAAAGGACATGTATTGTCCTTGATCGTTGTTACAGCTCCAGACGTCTGTGCTGCCATGCACTTTGGTACACACAGACAGGCTCAAGGACTGGCCCACCTTCTCTTCCACAAAATTGTGCAGGGCTGGTACTACATTCTTTGCAAAGAAATGACGGCTTGGCACTCTCCACCTCGGCTTGGCACAAGTCATCAGTTCTCTGAAAGGTGCAGAGTCCACCACTTGAAAAGGGAGGGACTGCAGCACCAGCAAGTTAGACAGGAGCACATTCAGCTTCTGCATGATTGGATGAGTGGGCACATACTGTTGTCTCTTAGACATGGCTTTGCTTATGGATTGTTGGCGGAATGGCTGACTAAAAGTAGGAGGAACAGGAGCATCTGGAGCGACAGAAGGAGGGTATGACACACAGTTCCCTTTGGCTGAGGTGGTGGAACCTTGGCTGGCTGAAAGAAGGAGTGGCATGCCATTGTGTGATGCAGCAGGCTGGACGACTACAATTGAATGGAGGTGTCAGATGTCACTTGTAATGAAGTGGATGACCATGTTAACCAATCGACGACGGCAGATGGGTTGCTGGTCGAGACACCCCCGCTAGCTGATAACAGGAGCTCAGGCCTCTCACTTTGACTTCTGCTGCCACTCGCCCCTAGTCTGCTGTGACCTCTGCATGAAGGATTTTGGCCTTTGACACTCCTCTGTGCACGCCCTGGCACTTCTCTGCTTGACATACTTAGTGCATATATGAGGGGAGTACAATACGCTTCACTTCACTACACTTAAAACAGTATTTGTCTAGAACAGCAGCAGGTGTGTACTTTTGGCTGGCCTTTCTCAGTATCTAGGCCCTTGACAGATTAATAGGTACAAAATAGTACACTACTTAGATGCAGGTATGTGGTGTGCACTGATGAGGGCAGAAAAATGCTCTACAGTACACTTAAAAAAGTATTTTTGGCTGGCCTTTCTCAGAATCTAGGCCCTTGACAGATTAACAGGTACAAAATAGTACACTACTTAGATGTAAGTATGCGGTAGGCAATGATGAGGACAGAAAAATGCGCTACAATACACCTAAAAACTCTGTATTTTTGTAAAACACCAGCAGTACACAACAGGGCTGCAGCCAAAAAAGGCTGTGTACTAAACTCAAAATTGCACTCTATCAAAGACTATTAGGAATGGACTGCTGTGTATTATATGCATGCGTCAACTATGAAAAATAGTTGACACATAGTTGACACGTGCACTAGCTCCGACCGGTGGCCGGGCACGGGGAACGCAAGCGTATCCGGGAAAAGTCCCGATCAACACATTTTTATTAGATATTGATACTTGTCTTTTAATACATCATGCTTTTATTCCCCAACAACACTGTCAGTTTTATATTTGATTTTATGAATGTTTGTAATGTATGAGCAATCTGGCAAGTACCGGGATCACGATCCCATGCCCAGGGAGCAGTACTTCTTCACCCCTTGGCGCCATTAGCTTTTTAGAAATACTGAGGTTTTTATTGTGTATACATGCAAGCCTGTTTACCTGACGAAGAGGTCGTGTAGCCTTGAAAAGCGTTGTTTGGCTGTAATAAAGAAGAATCTTACTCTCAATTGCTGTCTTAGTGGATTGCGCTGCACGTCAGTTTTTTCTTCCTATTTTTACCATTGCTCTAATGGGCTGGAGATCCCTTCACCCCGACAACGGGGAAGCTGCCCTAATATCTTTTTCTGATGCCCAAATAATAGTTGTGACTGTAACACAACCAAATCAGGTGACCAGTTTTACCTATACACTAATGTGTCTGTACCTGGTTGTACTGGCGATACCATCCCATAGGATGCTCTGCCTCTCTTTTATTATAGAACCGTATTTTACCTCAGAAACTACTCATCTCAACACCTTCACTTTTCATGGGTTAACTCCTTTGGTTCCATCTACCATCTACATGTACAGGTACTGTTGTTGAAACTGTTTAAGATAAATGCCTCCACTACGTGGATGAAGTTTAGTAAAGTTGCCTATTTTGCTGCAACATCCTTCACCTCTTAAGGACAACATTTATTTATTTTTTTGCACTTGATTTTTCCTCCTTCCCTTCTAAATATGATAATGCCTTAATTTTCCACCTACAAACCCATATGAGTACGGTACTTGTTTTTTGCACCACCAATTGTACCTTGTAATGACCACTTATTTTACCACAAAATCTATGGTGAATCAACAACAGTTTGCAAATTTTGGGGGCTTCCATTTCTACACAGTGCACTTTTGGGTAGAAATGACACATCATATAAATTTTCCAGGTCCATATGATTAAAATGATACTTAATTTGTATATGTTTTGTTTTATTTTACTACTATCAAAAAATTATTAAAAAAAGTAGTACAAATATTTTTTTTTCTGTATATGGGGCTTCATGAGGGCTTTTTTTTTTTTTTTTTTTTTTTTGCACCGTGGTCTGCAGTTTTTATTGGTACCATTTTTGTTGTGATGGGACGTGTACGCCATTGAACTTGGGCTTTAATAATGCTATATTTTAATAGTTCGGACATTTACTTATTCGAGGACACCACACATGTTCATGTTTATTTTTGTTTACAATATTTTATTTATAAAATAGGAAAAGGGGGGTGAAAATGCATAAATGTATGTCCATTGTACATACTAGGTTAAGTCACTGTATTTTGGTTTAAAACTGCACAGAACTTCCAGTTACCACCAGCTTAGGACTTTGTTAGTTGGGAAGGGGATAGAGACTCTTTTACAATTTTTTACTCTTGTGGAACACTGAGGTCCCATCACCCATTCCATCCACTTTGACATCTCACCTGCAGAAATGGTGGGGCTACCGGTACCAGTAGATCCTGCCCTACTATAGTGTCCACATTGGGATACCACACACCACTACATTTTGCAGAAGTCTGACTACCCATACTGTGAACGTGCAATGTGTGTGTTGCACACTACTCAGCCCACACACAGCACAGTTCCAAGCAACAAGGTGGCTTAAATTTCCAGATCTTGTAAGAAGAAAAAAATTGTCTTTTTAAAAGCCACTGCTTTGTCAGACTTGGATGGCTATGCTTGCAGCCAATCCCTCACTATTCACTAGTCTCTTTCACTGAGAGCTAACATACCTACAGCTCACATTGAACTAATAATGGCTTTAAAAGTATTTGTTTTACTACCTTATCTCACAGAGGCTGTTTCCAGGCCTTTACAGGTTCTCTGCATTCCGTTTCCTCTACCTGCAACCCACCACTGCCCTTGGGCCAACTTTGCAAGTGAATATTCAGAAAGATTTTACTTATATTGAGAGGATACTATAATTATTTTATTTCTTGTTAGTTTCATTCTTATTTGCCTGTTGTATGATACAAATATGTTTTAATACGGTATATATTTTTGGTATTCAGTGTCCATTCACATTAGGGTATTGACTTCTATTTATAAAGCAATGCTTAATCCATTTTTTTAATTAATACAATGGATCATAGTGCAGTCTATTGACATAGAATTGGTATGCCATGGTGCCATCAATTTTAGGTATTGTATTTTTAATAACAATAATAACATTACAGGCATTGCTATTCTGGCCATAAAGTAATACCTAAATACCTGAAACACTGACAGACTGATGTTATTACCAGTGTGAACATGACCTTACTAATTCTTTAAAGCAGTACTCTGGTGGAATTTTTTTTTTTTTTTAAATCAACTGGTGCCAGAAAGTTAAACAGATTTGTAAATTACTTCTATTAAAAAAATATTAATCCATCCAGTATTTATCAGCTGCTGTATACTACAGAGGAAGTTATTTTCTTTTTGGATTTATTTTCTGTCTGACAACAGTGCTCTTTGCTGACATAGGTGTCAGCAGAGAGCCCTGTGGTCAGACAGAAAATAAATTCAAAAAGAAAAGAACTTCCTGTGGAGCATACATACAGTACAGGAAGGATTAAGATTATTTTAATAGAACTAGTTAACAAATCTGTTTTACTTTCTGGCACCAGTTGATTTAAAAAATTTTTTTACCGGAGTATCTCTTTAAGAAGCTGTAGTGATAACTAAACCCAGCTTCATAAATAAAAACATACTTCATATATATATAAATTTGAAAGTAGAATAGTAAACTATCAATAAATTCTGAAAGAAAAAGTTATGCTATGCATGAATTCAAAGTAAACTTGTATCATTCATTTTGCTTTAACCTCTACGGTCAGGAGCTTTACTAAACCAATTATTTTAATTAGAAAATTCCCAAGGGAAGAAGCAAGGGATTAGAGGCATGATGCGAAGTATAGTATATTAATGCTAATAGGAGTTTAAAATCATACAGGAGATTACTGTGTTATATTTATGAGTTTTTTTTTTTTATAGTAGTGAAATGCAATTATTTTGGATTATTTAGTGGTAAAAAGAAATTTTATTTTTTATACTTACTTTGAGTTTGTACTTTATGGAATAAACTATTTTTATTTACATGCTTGAACTGTCTAATACATTTTGACAAGTAAGATTTTTACATTTGACCATAAAATACTACAGAGCTGAATTGTATATAACTCAACTGGGAAACAAAATATAATTAGCTTAATCTTTGATCAGATTAATATATCATACTATAATTATAAAATTAAAAACACACTGACAAATAAGGTGAAAACAGTAAAACATATATGTATATATATATATATATATATATATATATATATATATATATATCTTTCCAAATCCTCCCCGTACACATGCATACTCAATCTCCTGCAGCAAATTTGTGGTAATTATTTTCTCTTAATTATTGATGCTGAATTGCTGTTATTTCCATTCTTCAACAAAGATAGATTGATTTAATCTTTAAATGTATCTTTTTGTATCACTTTAAATTATAGTTTTCTTTGTGAGTTTTAATTCCTTTCAGGTATTTTTCCATGGTATTTACTAATGTTTCCCTACAGTTTACACTTTTCCTTACGTTTTGCTTTTTTTTACACATACTCTGAGTTGTGTGGTTTTTTTCAGAGCTCAAATCCACCTCAGTTTTTGTGGAAACATTAGTAAATATGTTGGGATTTTTCAAAAATGTCAGGGACACGCCCCCTTTTCTGCGGCCGAACCCCTTTTTCTAGATGGCCACAACTCTTTTCCGGGTTTTATAAGTAAAACTGATAATTAGTCAGTTTTTTATTTATTTTGGTTTGGCATGTAGACATTGTCAAGACAACTGGAGACTGAATGGGTAAGCGATTTTAAATTTGGCATGGCTGTTGGTGCCATACAGGATGCATGGATTTAGGGTTGGCACTTCGCATAGTACATGGTGCACGTGGATAAAATAGTCCAATGTAAAACAGAAACTCCAGGTACTCACGATTTCTGAAGAAATGCTTGTCACTCTTTCTTCACACATAGAACTTAATCAAACCAGCATTACGCAGAATGCATTTTGGAAAAAGCAGTTTTCAACTACTCACAGATATGGTAGACATCAGTATACTATCTACAACAAGGTCAAACCCCTTCCGGTGTCACCAGGTTAATTGTTCTGGGAACTGGCCAAAGAAAAGATAAATATACAGAAAAGTAATGAAAAGTAATATCTCACAATAACTAATAGAATATATGCAATACAATTTTACAAAAGTAATAGTATATTACAGCCTGACACTGAACAGTCTCCATCTTATCAGCATGCTACATACAGGTTTTGCTATTGTCTATCTTATAAGATCTGAAAAATAAGGGAAAAAAATATATATACAGTACAGACCAAAAGTTTGGACAAACCTTCTCATTCAAAGAGTTTTCTTTATTTTCATGACTATGAAAATTGTAGATTCACACTGAAGGCATCAAAACTATGAATTAACATGTGGAATGAAAATATGTCATATTCTAGGTGGAAAGACACTTCAAGTGCAGTCAGAAAAACCATCAAGAGCTACAAAGAAACTGGCTCACATGCGGACCGCCCCAAGAAAGGAAGACCAAGAGTCACCTCTGCCGAGTCACCAGCCTCAGAAATCACAGGTTAACAGCAGCTCAGATTAGAGACCAGGTCAATGCCACACAGAGTTCTAGCAGCAGACACATCTCTATAACAACTGGTAAGAGGAGACTGTGTGAATCAGGCCTTCATGGTAGAATATCTGCTAGGAAACCACTGCTAAGGACAGGCAACAAGCAGAAGAGATTTGTTTGGGCTAAAGAACACAAGAATGGACATTAGACCAGTGGAAATCTGTGCTTTAGTCTGATGAGTCCAAATTTGAATTCTTTGTTTCCAACCACCGTGTCTTTGTGCGACGCAGAAAAGGTGAGCGGATGGACTCTACATGCCTGGTTCCCACTATGAAGCATGGAGGAGGAGGTGTGATGTTGTGGGGGTGCTTTGCTGGTGACACTGTTTTGGATTTATTCAAAATTGAAGGCATACGGAACCAGCATGGCTACCACAGTATCTTGCAGCGGCATGCTATTCCATCTGGTTTGCATTTAGTTGGACCATAATTTATTTTTCAACAGGACAATGACCCCAAACACACCTCCAGGCTGTGTAAGGGCAATTTGACCAAGGGCAATTTGAACCCAATGAAGGCAAAAGGGCCAACAAGTGCTAAGCATCTCTGGGAACTCCTTCAAGACTGTTGGAAGACCATTTCAGGTGACTACCTCTTGAAGCTCATCAAGAGAATGCCAAGAGTGTGCAAAAAGTAAAAGGTGACTACTTTGAAGAACCTAGAATATGACATATTTTCAGTTGTTTCACACTTTTTTGTTATGTCTATAATTCCACATGTGTTAATACATAGTTTTGATGCCTTCAGTGTGAATCTACAATTTTCATATTTTCTATTTTCTTTGAATGAGAAGGTGTGTCAAAACTTTTGGTCTGTCCTGTGTATGTATGTGTATATATATATATATATATATATATATATATATATATATATGAATTCACATACAAGAAAAAAAGTAGTCACATAAAAATTGGGAATTTTCCTATCCTTGGTGATGGAAAATTTAAATTTTAATAAAGACAAGATGCAAGTATTATGCTTAATAACTTCTTTTACTGACTCAGCAGCAACTAGATACTGTATGTATTAGAGAGAATTTTTTTTACATATGTAATGCATATAAACATAAAATCTAGGGTGCAACCTAGTGTGTTACACAAGCCTACTGGTACTTGTGTTGTTACTGGTAAGCCTAGAAGATGAACACTTTACATCATCCAGATATAGATGAAGTTGAAAATGATAATCATGAAGACATCATTGTTGAGCTGTTGGAATAAAAGAAATAGAAAATTACAGGGATGGGTTCCAAACAAGGGGGGGGGGGGGAATAATACTCGCGTCTTGTCTTTATTAAAATCTAAATTTTCCGTCACCGAGGATAGGAAAATTCCCAATTTTAAGGCAAAACAAGACGCTCATATTATGCAAGTTTAAAGCTAGGCATATCAAATAATTTAAATAAAATAATTAAAATATACATATATTAACGTGTAGAACTATAATAAAACCATACAGACATGAGATTCAGGTCTGAAATAAAAGGCTTTAAAAGTAGAATCAAAGGACCAGTTGGCAGCTTTTAATATGTTAGAGAGGGAAGCACCTGATTGGATGATTTTAGTAGAATGGTAGCATGAGCGCCGAATTTAGAAATATCAATACTGGCCATGTCCATGGTTTGTCTGACCCATCTAGCAAGAATGGGTGAAGAAACAGGAGCGTGGGGTTTGCAGAAAGAAATAAGTAATTGAGAAGAAGATGGAAGTCTAAGGGACTCAGTTCTGGATTCATAAGAACGCAGGCAACGAACAACACAGAGTTTGTCATGATAAAGAAAAGATGGATAAAAAACAGAATGAAGATTAATCTTTGTACGACGGAAGATAGAAAAAAGAACTCCTTGAGGAGTAAATTGCCTGCGGGAGATATCCAGGGATCGGACATCAGAGATGCATTTAATTGAGATGAGACAAAGGAGAACTGTTAATTTAAAAGACAGAAGTTTAAGAGGAAGTGAATCGTTGTCATCCCAAGAGGTGAACATATCTAGGATGAGATTAACATCCCAAGTGGAAGAATATTTAGGTAAAGGGGACGTCTAAAGCGAATACCTTTGAGTAATTGACAGATTAAAGGATGTTTGCCGACAAGAATAGAATCTATAGGAAGATGTTTTGACGAGATTGCAGAACGGTAAAGATTTATAATTCTATAGGCTTTACCATCGTCATATGATGCAGAAAGGAAGTTCAAGATGTGAGGGATAGATGCACGTAAGGGATCCAAATCCCATTGATAGCATCAACAAATCCAAAGTCCCCAGGCTGATCTGTAAGCTGCTCTGGTACCCGGGGCCCAGGCGTCTGACAGGATATCTTTAGTTGATTGAGAAAATTGAAGGTCAAGTCTTGTTGACCCAAAATCAACCAAGCGACTAGAGGCAATTGGTTGGATAGAATTAAAGGATGGCAATTCCCTTGGGGGTCTAGAAGAAGATGAGGGAATGATGGAAGAATTCACGGAAAAACAATGAGAAGGCTCAGTATTTGAGGAAACCAGGATTGGGTTGGCCAAAGAGGGGTAATTAGAACTAAAGTGATTTTTTAAATTGTTGTATGGAAAATAACTCGTTGAGGCATGATGCGAAAAGGTCCAAATGGAGAGGACCCCATAAAGTATTGATCATCTGAAAGACTGGAGGATGAAGTCTCCAATCGCTGTCATCTGTCAGGTAGCAGGAATACCCGTCCGCTATGAGGTTGGAAATTCCTGGAAGATATTCCGCTTTCAAACCAATATTATTGTCCAGACAAAAGTGCCAGAAATCCTTGACAAAATCTGCAAGAATTTTGAATTCGTACCTCCCAAGTGATTGATGTATTGGACAGCAGAAATGTCCATGCGAAGGAGGATACAACAGTGGGAAGAATTCTTTGCAAGACTCTTTAAGGCAAAAAATCCTGCCAAGAGTTCTAGGCAATTTATGTGTAGAAGGGATTCCGAGGGAGACCATTTCCCTCCGGTAGAAAGGGGACCACAATGAGAGCGCCAGCCTGAAATACTGGCGTTGGATTCCATAATGGTATCCGGATTTGGATGAAATATTGCTTTTCCGTTCCAGGACTCTATGTGGGAGAGCAACCAGAGAAGTTCTTCTCTGGCTTCGGAAGAGAGGAGAATTTTGTCTGAATAGCCCAAGCCTTCTCTTAGATGGCGAATTTTAAATCGTTGGAGAGCTCTGTAGTGGAGAAGAGCAGGAAAAATGGCTTGAATGGAGGCTGCAAGAAGGCCTACTATGCAAGCTATTGTTCTCAGAGATATCAGATCTTTGCAGAGAAATTGACGAATCTCCTTCCGAATAGTTTTCAATTTCCTGGGAGGAAGGCTCAGAGTGGTCGATAGGGTATTGATCATGAAACCCAGGAATTCCATTTCTTGTGATGGAAGAAGAACCGATTTCTTGAAGTTGATGAGAAAACCTAGTTGGGTTAGGCGGGATAAAGTCCATTCCATGTGGATTAATAGAAGATCTTTTGAATGTGCCATGGGAAGAATGTCGTCAAGATATATTGTAAGGCGAACCTCGTGACTTCTGAGGGAAGCGACTACTGGTTTGAGAAGTTTTGTGAAGCACCAAGGTGCTGATGAGAGGCAGAATGGAAGGCAAGTGAATTGCCATTTTTGGTTGTTCCACAGAAATTGAAGGAAGATTTTGGATGAAGGATGAACTGGGACTGTGAGATAAGCATACTTCATGTCTATTTTTAATCGTCTTTTAATAAAATGTCTCTTAGAAGGTGAATACCCTCTATTTTGAAATGACGATATACTACTAAGTTGTTGAGAATTTTCAGATTGATGACAGGTCTGTGACCTCCATCTTTCTTTTTGACCAAGGAGAGATTGCTGAGGAAACCTGTAGAATGTTTGGGAACAGGGACAATTGCTTTCTTTGAAAGAAGTTCTTTTACTTCGTAGTCTATGAGGTTCTTGTCTGAAAGGGAAAACTGAATAGGATGAGGGAGAGAGAATTGGACGGGAGGAACAACAAACTCTATTTGATAACCCATGACAGTGTTTAAAATCCATGAGTCGGATGTAATCATACTCCAATTTTTAGGAGTAGGAGTCTATCTCCCAATGGGATATGAGGGGAAGAATACAGGGGTATGCTTACCTGTAGGTGGTCTGGAGCGAGGGTATCCTCTCTGTCCTCGGGCGGAGAGTTCCAAGCTGTTATTTCTTTGCGAAAAAGGCAGTACCAGCCCTTCACAATTTTGTGGAACAGAAGGTGGGCCAGTCCTTGAGCCTGTTGGTGTGTAACAAAGTGCACGGCAGCACAGACGTGTGGAAGTGTAACTACGGTCAGGCACAATACATGTCCTTTACGGCCCACTGGGTGAATGTGGGTTCTGCACAGCCACAACCCCAACTTGGACAGGTCACGCCACTTCAGCCTCCACGCTCTCAGGCCAATGGTC
Source organism: Hyla sarda (assembly GCF_029499605.1). NCBI lineage: Eukaryota > Metazoa > Chordata > Amphibia > Anura > Hylidae > Hyla > Hyla sarda. The sequence continues at coordinate 285,574,749 of NC_079191.1, forward strand.
CTGTGACAGTGTGCGATTCCGCCTCCTCATCCTCCTTCGTGTCCTCAGCCTCCTACACGGACAAGTCTCAGTGCCCCTCTAGCATACCATGTGTGCAGGGCACAGCGGTGTCACACTGTTCTTCACATAATTTGCCTTAGCAAACGGAGGGACAATTAGAATGATACAGACAATAAATAGATAGGTGTAACCCAGTCTAAGGAAAATAAAGAAAAAGAGAAAAAATATTCTCTAAAAATAACACCTATAAATGTAAGTTGCTAATAAGTTCCCATAACCAAATGATAAGACACGAGAAAAGTTGGAGCCGTTAGGATAAATATAGAAATGAAGCTTTATAAGAAAAAAATAAATGCATACACATATGCATATAAGCAGAGGAGTCACACCCAAAAGATGGGGGGAAAAACAGCAATGGTGACCCCCCAGTATACAAAAGGAGCTAATGAAACAAACTATACATAAGCATGATAGCAAAAACAATTACACATGAGGATAGTGTCCAAAAGGACTTTTGATGCTACACAGTAAAACAAACAGCACATACTTATACAGAGCTCCACAAGAACCTGGGGGGACATCACCCCAACGCTGCCTTTCGGGACCGAAGCCTTTCTCAAGGCCCCCTTATCCTAACGGCTCCAATTTTTTCTCGTGTCTTATCACTTAGCAAATGGAGTCACACAGGGGAGAAACTGCTAAAAGTCCAAAGTCAAAAGGAATCGAATCATGGCTAACTCCATGAAAACTGTAAATGGGAACCATGGTGACTGACAACGGGAAGAACATCTAGTCTGCGTTGCTACAAAAAATCCTGGGACATGTGCCCTGCATAGCACACATGTTCAATCTGGTTGTCAAGCGGTTCCTGAAGTGTTCCCCCCTTCTGCAAGACATCCTAACAAGGAGAAGGAAACTTTGCATGCACTTCAGCCACTTCTACACCGCAAAACACATCCTCCTTGAGCTGCGGCATCAGAATGGTATCCCCCAACATAGTCTGATTTGCGACGTTTCCACACGTTGGAATTCCACCCTTTATATGTTGGATCGACTATAAGAACAGAGAAAAGTCATCACCGATTTCTTGATGATCCAAGGGGATAGGAGTACCCCCCTGTGTAACTTCAATGTCAACCAGTGGCAGCTCACACGTGACCCTTGCCGTTTGCTCAGGCCCTTTGAGGAAGCTGCCTTATTAGTCAGTTGCCAGTCCCCAGACGCACCGTGGCAGTATGCAGTTAAGATGGAGGCAGGGAATCCCCCCGAGTCACTTGCACAAATAGCACGATGCATGCTCCCTTGCTTGCGTAGTGACCGCCGAATTGTCATCATTTGGCAGCGGAATTACTTCTGGCTCTCCACATTATTGGACCCTCACTACTGCCACAAAATGGGGGCCTTTTTTACAACAACTGAGAGGGAGGACAAACTGACCTACTACAGAGACATCCCACGTAGTCAGTTGGCCGATGCCTATCTGCGCCATCGTCCATCCTCTCGCAGGTCTGACTCGGGGGGGCCCTCTGTGCTCACCTTCCACTGCCATGGCTGCTGGGGAGGAGCGAGGTGGCAGGACCAGTACCAGCTCCATCAGCAGCAGCTAAAGTCTACAATCGCTGATGAGTAGCTTTCTTCACCCGCATAGTGAAGCAACTCATCAGCAGCAGGTAGACCTGGAGCAAAACCTGAACCAGCAGGTGGTGGCATACCTTGACATGACCATACCAACACACCTTGAAGATCCGCTGGACTTCTGGGCAGCCAAACTTGATTTATGGCCACAACTAGCAGAGTTTGCCCTGGAAAAGCTGTCCTGCCCAGCCAGTAGTGTGGCATCAGAGCGGGTGTTTAGTGCAGCGGGGGCCATAGTAACCCCAAGGTGAACACGCCTGTCCACAAAAACTGTGGAGAGACTGACCTTTGTGAAGATGAATCAGGCATGGATCAGCCAGGATTTTCACCCACCAATGCCTGATGCATCAGAGTAGATTGACCATGGTGCCACACCAACACTTCACAAATATGGATAGAGCAAAACATATTTAAGGTGCTGCTCCCCAGTTACAGAAATTCCTCCTCATCAGACCACAAGTAAGTATTGAGGATATGCATTATGTAAAACATAACTTTTAATAATATTCTTAGGATAAAATATATGTACCCCAAATTTTTTTGAAATCAAACAAAAGGAAAGGTGTGCAAAAAACACCATGTGCCACCTACACCACCAAGTATTGATGTGATGCAAAGACCTCTAAAAGGTGGAAGGGAACAACGTATGGTCCATGGTAACCTGTGGGGGTAAAAACTTCCCCTGTAAGGCTCTACTCTCGCATTATTTGTGCTCAGGGCTTCCACTCATGCTCGTGTCACAAACGTTCTACGTACCTGCATGGAAATGATTAAACCTAACAGCGGTTGAACTGTGCCCATAACCGCGTCAGAGAGCAGGCCTTTAGAAGGCATACCCTGTAATAAATAAATGAAATTGAAAATAATATAGGGAGGGTTGGGAGGGATGCGCAAAACGTCACACACGCCCCGCTCGGTGGAGGAGATGTTGTTTTATATATGTCAGTAGCAACAACTATGCAATGTAACCCTTTGCAGCCGTGGCAGGTATGAGGGGTATACACCGCCTATGGGTCGTGATGCTGTTGCTCTGAATATGTATCAGTAACGACAACCACGTCATGTGACCCCCTGAAGAAGTGGCAGGTATGATGGGAAAACAACCACAATACTGAACGTATAAAACTGTATAATGCCATGCACAGTATAAATGCCCTGAGTGTCTGAATCCAAAGCTCAAGCGCATGTGCAGCATAAAACACCACGAGTAAACGTACCGCATGAATGCTATGAGTGTATGAACAACGGGAGCGTGTGATCAGTGTGAATACCCTGATCACAAGACCATATGACTGCCTTTAACGTGAACAGCACAAATGCCATGAATATCTGACCAGTAACTGCTAAGAATGTATGAACAGTAGAGATGCTACGAGCGAGTCAATAAAATCGTATGACAGAATGAGTGCCGTGAGCGTATGATCTGTATAATTGCCAAGACCATGAGGGCATTATAAATGCCACGAACGTGTAGACAGTGAAAAGCCATAAATGTATAAAACAGCATAAAATACTAAGAGCATATAAAAACGCATATCATGAGCATATGAATCATGTAAATACCAAAAATGCATGAACACTATAAATGCCTAAGCGTATGAACAGTATCAATGCCACGAGCATGTAATAACGATTGCCATGAGCTGGTGAACAATATAAATACTTTGGGCTAATGAACAGTATAAATGCCATAAACGTATAAATGCAATGAGCCTAAAACAGTATAAACCACCACAACCATATGAACAGTATAGCGGCCACGAGCGAATGAATAGTATAAATGGTATGAGAGTATGAAAAGTATACCTGCCATAAACATATGAACCGTATAAATATTAAGAGCGTATGAACAGTATAACTGCTATAAGAGTATGACAGTATACCTGCCCTAAGCGTATGAACATTATGAACTAGCGTGTGAACAGTACAAACGCCAAGAGCGTATGAACAGTATAACACTATGAGCGTGTAAACAGCATGAATGTCATGAATGTATGCACAATGAAGCTACTAACGTATCAAAATATAGATGCCATGAGAGTATAAACCGTATAAATATCACGGGCGTCCATGAACAGTATAATGCCATAGGCGCATGCACGACATGAATGCCATGGGTGTATCAACAGCACAGCTGCCACAAGCGCGTATGAAGAGTAAAAAATGCCATTAAAGCATTAATATAACGGCTATGACATTACACCGTAAAGGTGCTTAAGGAAAAACGTTATCACCTATACATTTGAGAGCTCTATTGTAGATTCAACACGTATACCCACTGAAAACGCTAACAAGATTACATGCTACAAATGCTATGAAATGCATACGCAACGACCGCAACAGATGTATAATTACTAATGTAAAGAACGTATGCGTCCCAATGCTACGAACATATATGCACTGCAGTTACTACAATATATCTACAAAGGTAAATGCACTTTAAACACTATAACATGTGAAACTGAATGAACTGTATGCACTGTAAACGCTATCATGAAAATATACACCTTATGACTGCTATAATAGTCACATATGCCACATATAGATAAACACCTATAAATAACCGAATGTACTGCAATTAAACAAGTAAAATACCGCATTTGCCACATATAATAGTATAACCTTATGGACCGTATGTATTACTATGAACGTATGTACTGAATACATACCTATAACCATACACGCTGCATATAACACTGTGCGTTTGTACTGTGTGCAACACTACAACTGAACGCACTGAATATGCCACCATGATAGTATGAAATGTATACAACGCTGCTTCCGTACACACTGCACATGATATTACGAGTATATGTACCGTATACAAAACTATAACTGTACGTACTGCACATAACACGGAAAAAATGTACTGTAAGAAACACTATAACTTTATGCACTGCATATGATATTACGAGTGTATGTACCGTGTAAGACATACTATGACCACAAGCACTATAAGATGCTGAAATTGTATAATATGCATATATGTATACATAAATATATGCATATATATATATATATATATATATATATATATATGTATAACAAGACCCACCTACAATGAGTGATTGAAGAACCGTGACTGTGTGCCCTATTCCAATCCAGACCATGTAGAAACACAAATAAGAAATATACTATCATCATATGCACCATAAAGATTCCTTTGACCATTTGTACTGTACCTAAAAGTACTATAACCATATGAACCATAGCAACTGTAACCATATGGTGTCTGGTATTGCGCCAAGGGACTGGCGCAAGGCGAATGTGGTGCCAATCTTCAAAAAGGGCTCTAGGTCTTCCCCAGGAAACTATAGACCGGTAAGTTTAACGTGCATTGTGGGTAAATTGTTTGAAGGACTTATAAGGGATTACATACAGGAATACATAGGGGATAATTGTATTATAAGTGATAGCCAGCATGGGTTTACTAAGGATAGAAGTTGTCAAACCAATCTAATTTGCTTTTATGAAGAGGTGAGTAGAAGCCTTGACAGAGGAATGGCTGTGAATATAGTGTTTCTGGATTTTGCTAAAGCATTTGATACTGTCCCTCATAGACGTCTGACAGGTAAGTTAAGGTCTTTGGGTTTGGAAATTTTTGATTGTAACTGGATTGAACACTGGCTCATGGATCGTACCCAGAGAGTGGTGGTCAATGATTCGTACTCTGATTGGTCCCCGGTTATTAGTGGTGTACCCCAAGGTTCAGTACTGGGCCCGCTGTTGTTTAATTTATTTATCAATGATATAGAGGATGGTATTAACAGCTCTGTTTCTATCTTTGCAGATGACACCAAGCTTTGTAGCACGGTACAGTCTATAGAGGATGTGTATAGGTTACAAGATGACTTGGATAGACTAAGTGTCTGGGCATCCACTTGGCAAATGAGGTTCAATGTGGATAAATGTAAAGTTATGCATCTGGGTACTAATAACCTGCATGCGTAGTATGTCTTAGGGGGATTAAACAGGCAGAGTCACTGGTAGAGAAGGATCTGGGTGTACTTATAGATCACAGACTACAGAATAGCATGCAATGTCAGGCTGCTGCTTCCAAGGCCGGCAGGATATATTCATGTATAAAAAGAGGCATGGACTCAAGGGACAGGGACATGATACTACCCCTTTATAAAGCATTGGTACAGCCTCACCTGGAATATGCTGTTCAGTTTTGGGTACCAGTCCATAAAAGGGACACTATGGAGCTGGAAAGGGTGCAGAGACGCGCGACTAAACTAATATGGGGCATGGAACATCTTAGCTATGAGGAGCGATTAAAGGAGTTACAATTGTTTAGTCTTGAGAAGAGACGTTTAAGGGGGGGATATGATAAATGTATATAAGTATATTAATGGCCCATATAAAAAATATGGAGAAAAACTGTTCCAGGTTAAGCCCCCTCAAAGGACAAGGGGGCACTCCCTCCGTCTGGAGAAGAAAATGTTTAGTCTCAAGGGGCAACACGCCTTCTTTACCATAAGAACTGTGAACTTATGGAACAGTCTACCTCAGGAACTGGTCACAGCAGGAAAAATTTACAGCTTTAAAACAGAATTAGATACATTCCTGGAACAAAATAACATTAATGCTTAAGAAGAAATATAAAATCCCATCCCTTCCCCAATATCGCGCCACACCCCTACCCTTCAATTCCCTGGTTGAACTTGATGGACGTATGTCTTTTTTCAACCGTACTAACTATGTAACTATGTACATTAACACAGCCATAAAACTAACATACTGAATACATTCCTAAGTGACCCTGGCAATGTTACACAGGACTTTAGAGCTCTCAGGCATGTGTTTTGAGGCTTATTTTATTGCCAGTTTATGGAGAACCTTTCTATTGCAAACCAAATGTTTTTGTGTAGTTCGTAGAGCCAACCAAACGTTTGAATAATTTGACAACTTTACACATGACAAGTCATCTGAACCAGCTGAAGAAGACCAGAAGGAGTCTATTTGCAGACTTTTTAGTATCAGGAACTGTCCAGAGCGGGAGAGGTTTGCTATGGGGATTTGCTTGTTCTCTGGACAGTTTGTGACATGGACAGAGTTATCAGCAGAGTACACTGTGGTCAGACTGAAAAGAATTCCAGAGAGCAATACAACTTTCTGACACCTGTTGATTTAAAATAAATAATAATTGAAATTACACCTAAGTGTAATTTTACACCTAAATACCCCTTTAAAACCCTTTAATCTGTTTAAATACATGTTGCTGAACACTGGACTGTCTGATATCTCATCGCCTGCAGTTTTGAGGCTCCTTGTACTACGGCTGAATCTAGTCTCTACCCCACTTTTGCTTACACATAGTGTTGTTTGTTATCAGCTTACTTTTTCCCTGATTGTATTCCACCAACCTCTCTGAGCACCACTAGCTCTCCTGTTTGCTCTTCCAGTCAACGACTTTCAGTAGAGAAGGCCAGGTCACTGCATAAGAGTTGAAATGGTGACAATCTAGGAACCACTTGGACTCTGTAAAATAGTGGCATCATCATAAAGTCTGACTGTGAGAACTTGTTTTAGGCAGACAGACAAATTATAAAATGTTGTGTAAAGCAAAAAGAGAAGAATACTGGAGTGAAAAGAAAAAAAAATGGGAACGCTAAGAAAATATTATATAAAAAAAATATCTCTAACATCATTACATATATTAACAGCACCCAATTGATCCCAATCAGGATACACTGACTGACATATTTTCTCCCAGGAGATTTCTTTACAAAAGCCAATACAATGGATGAATATTTGGATGCTTCTATGCTAGCACATCCACAGACTTTAATGTATACTTTATGAGTCATTATGGAAAAAGGTTTATATTAGTACCAAATAATGGTCTGCAAAAAAAAAAAATTATAAATAAGGTTTAAAAAAAGAAGTCAATCTGCAAGAAGCATGTAAGAATTTCAAGTTTTTTTTGTGTTAAAAGTTTTCTGATAAATGCTGCACTTTCTAGCAAACCTCTTTAATGTAAATACAAATTATAATAAATCCGGGTGTGATTGTGATACTTATAGATTTCCCTAAAATTGTCTTTGTCACTTTAGTGATGCTATAGTCAGGACAGAGTGTTCATGTTGCTCGATATCGTTTCTCTCCAGCTGGTAAAGATATTGCATTTTCTGACCCATGCTCAGATACCAGAAGTCTAGCCATCTGTCCCTGCACTCACTGTAATCATGTATGATGTATTATCATACATTATGACTCTAACAGCTTTTTGTATGACAATAGAACTACAATAAATATGTCAAAATGTGTTTAAATCATTGAGTCAAATGTTTCTAACATTAATGGTCACTAAAAAAAACTGAGCTTGGTGTAATTGAGTGTTACAAAATATGCTTGATATACCACAGTACAACCTTGATCTTCAAATATCACAATATAACATTGCTCTTCACAGCTTCTTAAAATATTTCTAATAAAAGCTTATGAACCTACTAAACTTTTTAGTGTTATCCCTAGCTCTCATATAGTATAGTTTTCATTTTTAAATATTTCATTTTACAAGCTTTTTGGCTAAAATATTGACCTTCTTGTTACTATGTGCACTCTATACACCTATTCCTTGAAAGAGTACCTGTCACGAAACTAAACTTAATATTGTTCCTTATGTAATTATAGGACACTTTGCTATTTACTTGCTGTTAAAATTCTCAACCTTTATATGTTTTTAACCCCTTCATGATCCGGGTTTTTTCCGTTTTTGCATTTTATCTTTTTCCTCCTTACCTTTAAAAAAATCATAACTCTTTCAGTTTTGCACCTAAAAATCCATATGATAGCTTATTTTTTGTGCCACTAATTCTACATTGTAATGACATCATTCATTTTACGGAAAAATTTACGGCGAAATGGAAAAAAAAATCATTGTGCCTCAAAATTGAAGAAAAACACAAATTTGTAAATTTGGGGGGCTTCCGTTTCTATGCAGTACATTTTTCGATAATAATGACACCTTATCTTTATTCTGTAGGGCCATACAATAAAAAAGGAAACCCTACTGATATAGGTTTGATTTTGTGGTACTTTTGGAAAAAATCATAACTACATGCAGGAAAATGTATATGTGTAACGGAACTGGATGGGGATCCTCTACCTGTGTGGCTGATGACTCGGACCGTATCAGGGAGCAGAGTCTAAAATGCCACTGGTCTTCACCAGAGCCCGCCGCAAGGCAGGATGGCCTTGCTGTGGCAGGCGACACACAGGTCACTACCCCCGACACGGCTCGACCACACAGGTAACTGGGCAAGGCAAGGTATCGAAGGAGGAGGCTGTAGCATAGTCAACATATCAGAAGATCAAGGTAGGCGGCAAAGGTTTGTAGTCAACAAACGTAGCAGGAAGGTCTGGATAGACAGGTATGGCAAAACAGGCAATAGGGAACATTTTCTCTCAGGCAATAGGCACTGAAGATTCGGCAGGGGTGTGTGGGAGGTGCAACAACTTATAATGTTCTGTCAGGTGCTTTTATCAATTATGGGCGTATCGTGGAGCGGAGTCTAAGGTGCCGCTGGTCTTCACCAGAGCCCGCTGCAAGGCAGGATGTGCTTGCTGTGGCAGGCGACACCCAGGTCGCTACCCCCAACACGGCTCGACCACACAGGTAACTGGGCAAGGCAAGGTACCGAAGGAGGAGGCTGTAGCGTAGTCAACGTAGCAGAAGGTCAAGGCAGGCGGCTAAGGTTTTTAGTCAACAAACGTAGCAGGAAGGTCTGGATAGACGGGTATGGCAAAACAGGCAATAGGGAATGCTTTCTCTCAGGCAATAGGCACTGAAGATCTGGCAGGGGGTGTGGGAGGTGCAACAACTTATAATGTTCTGTCAGGTGCTTTTATCAATAATGGGCGTACTGGCCCTTTAAATTTCAAAGCTCCGGCGCGCGCGCCCTAAGGGAAGAGGACGCGTGAGCTGGAGCTGAGAGAGTTGGAGAGCTGCAGGAGCGGGATGAGGTGATTGACCGGCCGGGATTCGCATGTGGGCGTGTCCCGCGATGCAAATCCTGGCCCTGCCAGCGGTCGGGGACACGGGAACACTGCACTCACGGCCGGTGCTTGCGACTGGAGCGCAGTGTGTAACAATATGTTTAAAATTGTCATTTTCTGACCCCTATAACTTTAGAATTTTTCCGTGTACGGGGCGGTATGATGGCAAATTTTTTCCGCCTTGATCTAAAGTTTTTAGTGGTACCATTTTTGTTTTGATTGGAATTTTTTATCTAACCGGCACTTTGTACGCCGCATCTAAAGGGTTAATAGCGCACGACACCACAATCAGTGCCGATCGCTATGTGCCGGGGCCAACTCGCTATGACACGGTTATAGAAAGGAAAAGGACCTAGGATGTACCGGTACGTCTTGGGTCGGGAAGCGGTTAAAGAGGTACTCCGGTGGAGAAAATAGTTTTTTAAATCAACTGGTACCAGAAAGTTAAACAGATTTGGAAATTATCTATAACAACAAAGGCCCGTACGTGCACTCACCACTCAGTGGAGACAACTCGGCAAGGAGGTCCGGTCCACGGAAGGCTGGATCACAGCATCGGTGCAGGTAGATGGGTGCTCGGAAGCCTTAACCCCTTAAGGACTCAGGGTTTTTCCGTTTTTGCACTTTCGTTTTTTCCTCCTTACCTTTTAAAAATCATAACCCTTTCAATTTTCCACCTAAAAATCCATATTATGGCTTATTTTTTGCGTCGCCTATTCTACTTTGCAGGGACATTAGTCATTTTACCCAAAAATGCACGGCGAAACGGAAAAAAAAATCATTGTGCGACAAAATCGAAAAAAAAACGCCATTTTGTAACTTTTGGGGGCTTTCGTTTCTACGCAGTGCATATTTCGGTAAAAATTACACCTTATCATTATTCTGTAGGTCCATACGGTTAAAATGATACCCTACTTATATAGGTTTGATTTTGTCGCACTTCTGGAAAAAATCATAACTACATGCAGGAAAATTTATACGTTTAAAAATGTCATCTTCTGACCCCTATAACTTTTTTATTTTTCCACGTACGGGGTGGTATGAGGACTCATTTTTTGCCCCGTGATCTGAAGTTTTATCGGTATGATTTTTGTTTTGATCTGACTTTTTGATCACTTTTTATTCATTTTTTAATGTTATAAAAAGTGACCAAAATACGCTTTTTTGGACTTTGGAATTTTTTTGCGCGTACGCCATTGACCGTACGGCTTAATTAATTATATATTTTTATATTTCGGACATTTACGCACGCGGCGATACCACATATGTTTATTTTTTTTTTTTTTTACACTGTTTTATTTTTTTATGGGAAAAGCGGGGTGATTCAAACTTTTATTAGGGAAGGGGTTAAATGACCTTTATTAACACTTTTTTTTTGCAGTGTTATAGGTCCCATAGGGACCTATAAGACTGCACACACTGATCTCTCATCCTGATCACAGGCGTGTATTAACACGCCTGTGATCAGCATTATTGGCGCTTGACTGCTCCTGCCTGGATCTCAGGCACGGAGCAGTCATTCGTCGATCGGACACCGAGGAGGCAGGTAAGAGCCCTCCCGGTGTCCGATCAGCTGTTCGGGACGCCGCGATTTCACCGCGGCGGTCCCGAACAGCCTGACTGAGCAGCCGGGATACTTTCAGTTTCACTTTAGAAGCGGCGGTCAGCTCTGACCGCCGCTTCTAAAGGGTTAATACCGCACATCGCCGCGATCGGTGATGTGTGGTATTAGCCGCGGGTCCCGGCCGTTGATTAGAGCCGGGACCGACGTGATATGATGCGGGCGATCCCGCTTCATATCGCGGCGCGATCCCGCTTCATATCGCGGGAGCCGGCGCAGGACGTAAATATACGTCCTGCGTCGTTAAGGGGTTAAAGGGGGTTCTCCCTTGTTTATACTGTTTTTTGTTATTATGTTTGTGTGTTATGTGTATATAAGTATGTTTTTTTTTTTTATGTGGGTTGCGATTATGTATATATGTTTTTTCTTACCTTTTGTGAAAATCCGGAAGCTGGTCTTTTTCTTCCAGTGGCTTGCTGTGTACCTTGGCCTCCGCCATGTTGTGTTCGGTATGTGGGATGTCGGGGGTGTGTTCTTGCTTCTGTCCTTTCTATCTTCTGATGTCCGAGGCAAATTTTTTCTTCCTGTTTCTTCCGTGGCTCAGCGACGAATCTGCGGCCTCTTCCGGCGCATGCACAGGTTTTTTTTTTGTATACAATAAAGTTTTTTTGGTCTAATTGACAAACTGTTTGGGCTTGCGCAAAGCTAGGCTATTAGCGTAGACCTAAAAAAGACAAAAAAACTTTATTGGTAAACAAAACAAACAAACTACCTGCGCATGCGCCGGAAGAGGCTGCAGATTCGTCGCTGAGCCACGGAAGAAACAGGAAGAAAAGATTCCCCTCGGACGTCAGAAGATAGGAAGGACAGAAGCAAGAACACCCCCGACATCCCACATACCGAACACAACATCGCGGAGGCCGAGGTACACAGCAAGCCACTGGAAGAAAAAGGGACCAGCTTCCGGATCTTCACAAAAGGCAAGAAAAAACATATATACATAATCACAACCCACATTAAAAAAAACATACTTATACACACATAACACACAAACATAATAACAAAAAACAGTATAAACAAAGGAGAACCCCTTTAAGGGTGAGTGCACGTACGTGCCTTTGTTGTTATAGATATTGATACTTTACCCTTTTCGTATGTGCACCCCGCAGGAGACTCACTTTGGGCCACCGATATCTCGCAGTACCTCCGTTACAGGTACATTGACACTTTTGTGTGCTCTCTCCTTACTCGCTCTTTTGTAATGTATTATATGCCTAGATTTGGAAATTACTTCTATTTAAAAATCTTAATCCTTCCCGTACTTCTCAGCTGCTATATGCTCCAGAGAGGTTTTTTTTTTTTTAAATCTTTTTAAATTGGTTTTCAGTCTGACCACAGTGCTCTCTGATGACACCTCTGTCCATATCAGGAACTGTCCAGAGAAGCAGCAAATCCCCATAGCAAACCTATCCTGCACTTGACAGTCCCTGACACGGACAGAGGTGTCAGCAGAGAGCACTGTGGTCAGACAGAAAATAAAAAAAAAGAACTTCCTGTGGAGCATACAGCAGCTGATAAGTACTGGAAGGATTAAGATTTTTAGATAGAAGAAATTCACAAAGCTTTTTAACTTTCTGGCACCAAAATATTTGTTTTCCACCATAGTACCCCTTTAACGTAAGGGTACCAACAATTCTGTCCACATCTGTATATACACTCACTGCCCACTTTATTACATAGTTACAGAGTTCTTAAGGTTGAAAAAAGACCAGAGTCCATCAAGTTCAACCTATAACCTTATTTTGTTTCTCCTGTGTTGATCCAAAAGAAGGTAAAAAAAAACCTTACGAGGCTGATGCAATTGCCCCATACTAGGGCAAACTTTTGAAAAATTTGATTCGGCTGATTTGCCGAATTTAAATTTTTTTTTTGTTTCGATACATATTTATTCGCAGTGAATCTATATTAAAAACAGCTATTTCTGGCCTACAGAGAGCCTCAATAGGGGTGTAGAACACTTTGCCTAGCTGTAACACGCATAGGGTGTGTGCTGAGATAGAGAAATAATACTGTTCTTCAGTATGACATGCAGATCAGAGGCGTCACTATTAGAATCACTGCTGCAGAGCGGCACAATGACAGAGCCTGGAGATGGCATCAGTATGAGGAGACCATATAGTGGCTGAATGGCACAGCGTGGAGGTTTTGGCAGCATGAGGAGACCATATAGTTGCTGAATGACACAGCGTGGAGGTGTTGGCAGCATGAGGAGACCATATAGTGGCTAAATGAAACAGCATGGAGGTGTTGGCAGCATGAGGAGACCATATAGTGGCTGAATGACACAGTGTGGAGGTGTTGGCAGCATGAGGAGACCATATAGTGGCTGAGTGACACAGCGTGGAGGTGTTGGCAGCATGAGGAGACCATATAGTGGCTGAATGACACAGCATGGAGGTGTTGGCAGCATGAGGAGACCATATAGTGACTGAATGACACAGCTTGGATGAGGCTGAAGCATGAGGAGATCATATAGTGGCTGAATGACACAGCGTGAAGGTGTTGGAGCATGAGGAGACCATATATTGGCTGGATGACACTGCTTGGATGAGGCTGAAGCATGAGGAGACCATATAGTGTCTGAATGGCACAGCCTGGAGTTGGCGGCAGATGAGGAGACAATAGGGCCTCACAATCTCTAATAATAAAAGATGAATTTTTAAATTGCAATTGAAGATGTATGGTACATAGTGCTACCATAAACATATATAGGCAATGTCCTAGGCTCAACAGCATCACTAAACCATGTAGTTGCTGTATGACACATACAGGAGCAGGCAGCAGCATGAGTACACAAGAGGGATTCACAGCCCCTAACATTAAAAGTTCAATGTTGAAATCTCTATTGAAGCTACTGCTACCATCCAAAAATGTAAGGCCCAAGCCCAGAAGTATCAGTAAGCCAAGTAATTCCTGAAAGACACAGGGCAGTCAGGAGCAGGCATCAGCAGTACACCCGAGGGTTTCATAACTCCTTACATTGAAAGATGAATGTTGAAATTTCAATTAAGCATGTATTTAGCTCATTCTAAACATCCAAAAATGTAAGGCCCAAGCCCAGAATCATCAATAAGCCAAGTAGTTCCTAAAACACAGTCAGGAGCAGGCATCAGCAGTATCCAAGAGGGTTTCATAAACCCTCACATTGAAAGATCAATGTTGAAATTTCTATTAAGCATGTATTTAGAAAGTGCTAAACATCCAAAAATGTAAGGCCCAAGCCCAGAAGCATCAGTAAGCCCAGTAGCTCCTGAAACACACAGTCAGGAGCAGGCATCACCAGTATCCAAGAGGGTTTCATAAACCCTCACATTGAAAGATCAATGTTGAAATTTCTATTAAGCATGTATTTAGCTCGTGCTAAAAATCCAAAAATTTAAGGCCCAAGCTCATAAGCAACATTGAGCCAAGTAGTTTCTGAAAGACACAGAAGCAGTCAGGCACAGGCATCAGCAGTAGTGTTGGGCGCGAATATTCGCATTTCAAATTTTTATTGCGAATATTGCAAATTCGGGGATGTATTCGCTATATATTCGAAATTATGAATATTCACTTTTTCCGCATAAGCACATATTCGCATATGTGAATATTTGCATATTCCTTCACTTGTGGGCCAATTAGAATGATGCGAATACACTTGTTAGAGGTTATCAACAACATCCCTAGCAAACAATCGTAAACTTGCCCACCCCCTCACTGTTTCCTTCCTCAAATACGCAAATATGCGAATATTCACATATGCGAATATGCAAATATAACGAATACACAAAATTTGCGAATATAGGATGAACATTTGTCTATATATTCACAAAATATCGCTAATTCGAATATGGCCAATGCCGCTCATCACTAATCAGCAGTACACCCGAGGATTTCATAAACCATTTACATTGAAAGATCAATTTTAAATGTCTATTAAGCATGTATTTAGCTCATGCTAAACATCAAAAATGTAAGACCCAAGCCCAGAAGCATCAATAAGCCAAGTAGTTCCTGAAACACACAGTCAGGAGCAGGCATCAGCAGTACCCAAGAGGGTTTCATAACTCCTTACATTGAAAAATCAATGTTGAAATTTCTATTAAGCATGTATTTAGCTCGTGCTAAACATCCCAAAAAATTTAAGGCCTGAGCCCAGAAGCATCAGTAAGCCAAGTAGTTCCTGAAAGACACAGAAGCAGTCAGGAGCAGGTATCAGCAGTACACCCGAGGGTTTCATAACCCCTTTACATTGAAAGATCAATGTTGAAATTTCTATTAAGCATGTATTTAGCTTGTACTTGTTACGCCAAGCGCTCCGGGTCCCTGTTCCTCCCCGGAGCGCTTGCGGCGTTCACCTTCTTGCAGCGCCCCGGTCAGACCCGCTGACCGGAAGCGCTGCATTAATGTTACCGGCGGGGATGCGACCCGCGTAGCAGAACGCGCCCTCTCGCGGCTCGCATCCCGGTCTCCTCACCCGTCCTGTTCCCCGACGGCTCAGTCTGCGATTTAAAGGGCCAGTGCGCCACTGATTGGCACCTGGCCCAATTAGTGCTCACACCTGTGCCCTCTCTATATAACCTCACTTCCCCTTCCCAGCATTGCCGGATCTTGTTGCCTTGTGCCAGTGAAAGCATTTCTTTGTATGTCCCAAGCCAGTGTTCCAGACCCTCTGCCGTTGCCCCTGACTACGACCCTTGCTGCCTGCCCTGACCTTCTGCCACATCCGACCTTGCTCTTGCCTAATCCCTTGTACCTCGCCTGTCTCAGCCATCAGTTGGGGTTGAGTCGCTATCGGGTGGAACGACCTGGGGGTTACCTGCCGCTGCAAGTCCATCCCGCTTAGCGGCGGGCTCTGGTGAAAACCAGTAACCTCTTAGACTCCGTTCCCCTGGTACGGCCCATGTCATCACCCCACTGACACAGAGGATCCACCACCAGTATCCTCACAGTACCCGGATCCTGACAGTAGATCCGGTCATGGATCCCGCTAAGGTCCCGCTGCCAGTTGTCGGTGACCTTACCACGGTGGTCGCCCAGCAATCTCAACAGATAGCGCAACAAGGACAACAGTTGACCCAACTGACTGTCATGCTGCAACAACTCCTGCCACAGCTTCAGCAACCATCTCCTCCGCCAGCTCCTGCACCTCCTCCACAACGAGTGGCCGCTCCCAGCCTCAGCTTGTCCCTGCGGGACAAATTTGATGGGGACTCTAAACTATGCCGTGGTTTCCTGTCTCAATGTTCCCTACACTTGGAGATGATGTCGGACCAATTTCCCACAGAACGGTCTAAGGTGGCTTTCGTGGTTAGTCTCCTGTCTGGAAAGGCCTTGTCATGGGCCACACCGCTCTGGGACTGGATTGATCCTGTCACTGTCACTGTCCAGTCCTTCTTCGCTGAGGTTCGTAGTGTCTTCGAGGAGCCAGCCCAGGCCTCTTCTGCCGAGACTGCTTTGTTGAACCTTGTCCAAGGAAGTTCTTCTGTGGGCGAATACGCCATCCAATTTCGTACTCTCGCTTCTGAATTATCCTGGAACAATGAGGCCCTCTGCGCGACCTTCAAGAAAGGCCTATCCAGCAACATCAAGGATGTACTGGCCGCACAAGAAATTCCTGCTAACCTGCATGAACTTATCCATTTGGCCACCCGCATTGACATGCGTTTTTCTGAAAGACGCCAGGAGCTCCGACAAGAGAAGGACTTTGTTCGCACCAGGCGATTTCTCTCCCCGACTCCTCTCTTTTCAAGTCCACTGCAATCTGTTCCTGTGCCTTCTGCAGTGGAGGCTATGCAAGTGGACCGGTCCTGCCTGACCCTACAAGAGAGGACTCGCCGCCGTAACGAGAATCTATGCCTGTACTGTGCTAGTACCGAACACTTCCTAAAAGACTGTCCTATCCGTCCTCCGCGTCAAGAAAAACGCACTCCGATTCCGCACAAAGGTGAGACAGCTCTAGGTGTGAATTCTGCTTCTCCACGTCTTACTGTGCTTGTGCAGATTTCTCCTTCTGCTAACTCCTCCTTCTCAGCTGTGGCCATCTTGGATTCCGGTTCTGCAGGAAATTTTATTTTGGCCTCTTTCGTTAATAGGTTCAACATCCCAGTGACCAGTCTCGTCAGACCACTCTACATCTCTTCTGTTAATGGAGAAAAATTGAACTGCACTGTGCGTTACCGCACAGAACCCCTGTTAATGTGCATTGGACTGCATCACGAAAAATTAGAATTTTTTTTCCTACCCAACTGCACCTCTGAAATTCTCCTCAGCTTGCCATGGCTCCAACGTCACTCTCCTACCCTTGACTGGACCACCGGGGAGATCAAGAGCTGGGGTTCTTCTGGTCTCAAACAATGCCTCACGTCTGCTCCCGTCAGTCAAACCCCTGTGGCTCCACCTATACCAGGTCTTCCCAAGGCCTACCAGGACTATGCCGATGTTTTCTGTAAAAAACAAGCAGAGACTTTGCCACCTCATAGACCTTATGACTGCCCTATTGGCCTTCTTCCTGGTACTACTCCACCCTGGGGCAGGATCTATCCTCTGTCCGCCCCTGAGACTCAAGCCATGTCTGACTACATCCAGGAAAATTTAAAGAGGGGATTCATTCGCAAAGCCCTCATTCCCTGCCGGAGCGGGGTTCTTCTTTGTTTCAAAAAAAGACGGTACCCTACAGCCATGTATTGACTACCGCGGTTTAAATAAAATCACCATCAAAAAACGCTATCCCCTGCCTTCTATCTCGGAACTGTTTGACCGCCTTCGTGGCGCCAACATCTTCACTAAATTGGACTTAAGAGGCGCATATAATCTCATTCGCATCAGGAAAGGGGATGAGTGGAAAACCGCATTTAATACCAGAGACGGACATTTCGAATATCTTGTTATGCCCTTTGGGCTCTACAACGCCCCTGCAGTCTTCCAGGACTTCGTTAATGAAATATTTCGGGACTTGTTATATACCTGTGTTGTGGTTTACCTGGACGACATCTTGATTTTCTCCTCTAGTCTAGAGGAACACCATCGTCATGTCCGCCTAGTGCTCGAGAGACTCCGCGAAAATCAACTGTATGCCAAAATGGAGAAATGTCTCTTTGAATGCCAATCTCTTCCCTTCCCAGGTTACCTAGTCTCTGGCCAGGGACTTCAAATGGACCCAGACAAACTGTCAGCGGTTTTAGATTGGCCACGCCCTTCTGGACTCCGTGCTATCCAATGCTTCTTAGGATTTGCCAACTACTACCGACAGTTTATTCCTCATTTTTCCACAATTGTGGCTCCGATTGTGGCCCTAACCAGGAAGAATGCCAACCCTAAGTCCTGGCCTCCTCAAGCGGATGAGGCCTTCAATCGCCTCAAAACTGCCTTCGCTTCTGCTCCAGTACTGTCCAGACCTGATCCATCGAAACCCTTCTTGCTGGAAGTGGACGCCTCCTCAGTCAGAGCCGTACTCCTCCAAAAAAAACTCTACCGGACATAATATTACTTGTGGTTTCTTTTCTAAAACCTTCTCTCCGGCGGAAAAAAAATTACTCCATTGGTGATCGTGAACTTCTGACCATCAAGCTAGCTCTCGAACAATGGAGGCATCTACTGGAAGGTTCCAAACACCCCATTGTCATCTACACTGATCACAAGAATCTCTCGTATCTCCAGTCTGCCCAACATCTGAACCCTCGCCAGGCTAGGTGGTTGTTGTTTTTTGCCCGCTTTAACTTCGAGATTCACTTTCGTCCTGCTGACAAAAACGTCAGGGCTGACGCCCTTTCATGTTCCTCTGATGCTACCGAATCTGAAGCCCCTCTACAACACATAGTACCTCCTGAGTGCCTGGTCTCCTCTGCTACAGCTTCTATTAGACAAACTCCTCCTGGAAAGACCTTTGTCCCTCCACGCCAGCGCCTCAAGATCCTCAAGTGGGGACATTCCTCGCACCTCGCTGGCCACGCTGGCATCAAGAAGTCCATCCAACTTAATTCTCGTTTGTATTGGTGGCCTACGCTGGAGGGTGATGTCGCTGATTTCATTCGGGCCTGTACAGTTTGTGCCCGGGACAAGACCCCTCGCCAGAAGCCTGCTGGACTCCTCCTTCCTTTACCTGTTCCTGAGCAGCCATGGTCTCAAATTGCCTTGGATTTTATTACGGATTTGCCTGTATTCCATGGCAACAGCAGCAGCATCTGGGTGGTCGTTGATTTTTCACCTTCACGGGCTACCCACGCATATCGTCTCGGATAGAGGTGTCCAATTTGTATCGAAATTTTGGAGAGCTCTCTGTAATCAATTAAAAATCTAATTAAATTTCTCATCCTCCTATCATCCCCAATCCAATGGGCAAGTAGAGAGAGTTAACCAGATCCTTGGTGACTATTTGCGACATTTTGTTTCCTCTCGCCAAGACGATTGGGTCGACCTTCTACCCTGGGCTGAATTCTCGTACAATTTCAAAAACTCTGAATCCTCCGCCAAATCCCCGTTCTTTGTGGTGTACGGCCGTCACCCTCTGCCCCCCCCCCTCCCCATTCCCACTTCTTCTGGATTGCCTGCCGTTGATGAAGTTACCTGGGACTTCTCTATCATCTGGTAGAAAACTCAAAAGTCGCTCCTACTGGCCTCGTCTCGTATGAAGAGACATGCCGATAAAAAGAGGAGAACTCCCCCTGTCTTCGCTCCTGGGGACAAAGTGTGGCTCTCTGCCAAGTATATCCGCTTCCGTGTCCCCAGCTATAAGCTGGAACCACGTTATCTTGGACCTTTTAAAATCAAGAGTCAAATCAATCCTGTCTCCTACAAACTTCTTCTTCCCCCTTCTCTCCGTATGCCTAACTCTTTTCATGTTTCTCTTCTCAAACCTCTTGTTCTTAACCGCTTCTCTCCCAAGGTTGTCGCTCCAGCTCCTGTCTCTGGCTCCTCCGATGTCTTCGCTGTTAAGGAAATCCTCACGTCCAAAATGGTCAGAGGTAAAAAAAAAATTCTCGTAGATTGGGAGAATTGTGGCCCCGAAGAGAGGTCTTGGGAACCCGAGGATAATATCCTCGACAAGGAGCTCATTTGCAAGTTTTTGGGTTCCAAAAAGAAGGGGAGACCCAAGGGGGGGTACTGTTACTGTCCCTGCTCCTCCCCGGAGCGCTCGCGGCGTTCACCTTCTTGCAGCGCCCCGGTCAGACCTGCTGACCGGGAGCGCTGCATTAATGTTATCAGCGGGGATGCGACCCGTGTAGCAGGACACGCCCGCTCGCGGCTCGCATCCCGGCTCGCATCCCGGTCTCCTCACCAGTCCTGTTCCCAGACGGCTCAGTCCCGGCGCGCGCGGCCCCGCTTCCTAGGGCGCGCGTGCGCCGGCTCTCTGCGATTTAAAGGGCCAGTGCACCACTCATTGCCGCCTGGCCCAATTAGTGCTTACACCTGTGCCCTCTCTATATAACCTCACTTCCCCTTCCCAGCATTGCCGGATCTTGTCGCCTTGTGCCAGTGAAAGTGTTTCTTTGTATGTCCCAAGCCAGTGTTCCAGACCCTCTGCCGTTGCCCCTGACTACGATCCTTGCTGCCTGCCCTGACCTTCTGCTACGTCCGACCTTGCTCTTGCCTAATCCCTTGTACCACGCCTGTCTCAGACGTCAGTTGGGGTTGAGTCGCTATCGGGTGGAATGACCTGGGGGTTACCTGCCGCTGCAAGCCCATCCCGCTTTGTGGCGGACTCTGGTGAAAACCAGTAACCTCTTAGACTCCGTTCCCCTGGTACGGCCCACGTCATCACCCCACTGACACAGAGGATCCACCACCAGTATCCTCACAGTACCCGGATCCTGACAGTGCTAAACATCCAAAAATGTAAGGCCTAGGCCCAGAAGCATCAGTAAGCCAAGTAATTCCTGAAAGACACAGGAGCAGTCAGGAGCAGGCATCAGCAGTACACCAGAGGGTTTCATAACCCCTTACACTGAAAGATCAATATTGACATTTTTATTAAGCATGTATTTAGCTTGTGCTAAACATCCAAAAATGTAAGGCCCAAGCCCAGAAGCATCAATAAGCCAAGTAGTTCCTGAAACACACAGTCATGAGCAGGCATCAGCAGTACACCAGGGGGTTTCATAACCCCTTACAATAAAAGATCAAAGTTGAAATTTCTATTAAGCATGTATTTAGCTTGTGCTAAACATCAAAAAAATTTAAGGCCCAAGCCCAGAAGCATCAGTAAGCCAAGTAATTCCTGAAAGACACAGGAGCAGTCAGGAGCAGGCATCAGCAGTACGCCCGAGGGTTTCATAACCCCTTAAATTGAAAGATCAATCTTGAAATCTCAATTAAGCATTTATGTTAGCTAGTGCTACCAGAACATATTTGGAGTTAACCCCTTGGGGACGGAGCCCATTATGACCCTAAGGATAGGAGCATTTTTTGCATATCTGACTACTGTCACTTTAAGCATTAATAACTCTGGGATGCTTTTACTTATAAATTTGATTCTGAGATAGTTTTTTCGATACATATTCTACTTCATGTTAGTGGTAAATTTTTGTCGATACTTGCATCATTTCTTGGTGAAAACTTTAAACATTTGATGAAAAATTAGAAAATTTTGCATTTTTCTAACTTTGAAGCTCTCTGCTTGTAAGGAAAATAGACATTCCAAATAAATTATATATTAATTCACATATACAATATGTCTGCTTTATGTTTGCATCATAAAGTTGACATGTTTTTACTTTTGAAAGACATCAGAGGGCTTCAAAGTTCAGCAGCAATTTTCCAATTTTTCACAAAATTTTCAAAATAGGAATTTTTCAGGGACCAGTTCAGGTTTGAAGTGGATTTAAAAGGGCCTTCAAATTAGAAATACCCCACAAATGACCCCATTATAAAAACTGCACCCCTCAAAGTATCCAAAATGACATTCAGTAAGTTTTTTAACCCTTTAGGTGTTTCACAGGAATAGTAGCAAAGTGAAGGAGAAAATTCAAAATCCACTTTTTACACTTGCATGTTCTTGTAGACCCAGTTTTTTAAGTGGTAAAAGGAGAAAAAGCCCCTCAAAATTTGTGACCCAATTTCTCTCGATTAAGGAAATACCTCAGATGTGTATATCAAGTGTTCGGCGGGCGCAGTAGAGGACTCAGAGGGGAAGGAGTGACAATGGGATTTTGGAGAGTGAATTTTGCAGAAATGGTTTTTGGGGGGCATATCACATTTAGGAAGCCCCTATGGTGCCAGAAGAGCAGAAAAAAAACCACATGGCATACCATTTTGAAAACTACACCCCTCAAGGCACGTAACAAGTGACCTTTAACACCTCACAGGTGTTTGACGACTTTTCGTTAAAATTGGATGTGTAAATTAAAAACAATTTTTTTTTTTACTAAAGTGCAGTTTTTTCCCCAAAATTTTCCATTTTTACAAAGGGTAATGGGAGAAAATGCCCCCCAAAATGTGTAACCCCATGTCTTCTGAGTATGGAAATACCCCATGTTAGGACGTAAAATGCTCTGCTGGTGCACTACAATGCTCAGAAGAGAGGGAGCGCCATAAAGCGAATTCGTTTGGAATGGTAGTCAGGGGCCATGTGCGTTTACAAAGCCCACCGTGGTGCCAGAACAGTGGACCCCCCCACATGTGACCCCATTTTGGAAACTACACCCCTCACAGAATGTAATAAGGGGTGCAGTGAGTATTTACACCCCACTGGCGTTTGACAGATCTTTGGAACAGTGGGCTGTGCAAATGAAAAATTAAATTTTTCATTTTCACGGACCACTGTTCCAAAAATCTGTCAGACACCTGTGGGGTGCAAATGCTCACTGCACCCCATAATACATTACATGAGGGGTGTAGTTTCCAAAAAGGGGTCACATGTGGGGGGTCCATTGTTCTGGCACTATGGGGGCTTTGTAAACACACGTGGCTTTCAATTCGGGACAAATTTTCTCTTCAAAATCCCAATGGCGCTCCTTCTCTTCTGAGCATTGTAGTGCGCCAGCAGAGCACTTTACATCCACATATGGGGCATTTTCTTACTCAGAAGAAATGGTGTTACAAATTTTGGGGGCTTTTTTCCTATTTTCCCTTGTGTAAATGAAAAATTTAGGGTAACACCAGCATTTTAGTGAAAATTTTTTTTTTTCCCATTCAAATTTAATGAAAATTCGTCAAACACCTGTGGGGTGTTAAGGCTCACTATACCCCTTGTCACGTTCTGTGAGGGGTGTAGTTTCCAAAATGGGGTCACATGTCGGTATTTTTGTTTTTGTGTTTATGTCAGAACCGCTGTAAATCAGCCACCCCTGTGCAAATCACCAATTTAGGCCTCAAATGTACATGGAGCGCTCTCACTCCTGAGCCTTGTTGTGCGCCCACAGAGCATTTTACGCCCATTTATGGGGTATTTCCGTACTCAGGAGAAATTGCGTTACAAATTCCTTTTTTCCTTTTACTGCTTGTGAAAATAAAAAGTATGGGGCAACACCAGCATGTTAGTGTAAAAAAAAAAAATTTTCACACTAACAGGCTGGTATAGCCCCCAACTTTTCCTTTTCATAAGGGGTAAAAGGAGAAAACGCCCCCCAAAATTTGTAGTGCAATTTCTCCCAAGTACGGAAATACCCCATATGTGGCTCTAAACTGTTTCCTTGAAATACGACAGAGCTCCATGCGCATTTGAGGACTAAATTAGGGATTGCATAGGGGTGGACATAGGGGTATTCTATGCCAGTGATTCCCAAACAGGGTGCCTCCAGCTGTTGCTAGATTCCCAGCATACCTGGACAGTCAGTGGCTGTCCAGAAATGATGGGAGTTGTTGTTTTGCAACAGCTGGAGGCTCCATTTTGGAAACACTACCGCACGATAAATTTTTCATTTTTATTGGGGGGGGGGGGGAACAGTGTAAGTGTATATGTAGTGTTTTACCCTTTATTATGTGTTAGGGTAGTGTAGTGTAGTGTTTTTAGGGTACATTCGCACTGGCGTGTTACGGTGAGTTTCCCGCAGCGCAAACGAAGCAGGAAACTTA
Source organism: Hyla sarda (assembly GCF_029499605.1). Taxonomy (NCBI): domain Eukaryota; kingdom Metazoa; phylum Chordata; class Amphibia; order Anura; family Hylidae; genus Hyla; species Hyla sarda. The sequence continues at coordinate 285,598,999 of NC_079191.1, forward strand.
CTGTAAACCTGCCCGTGTGAATGTACCCTGTACGTTCACATGGGGGGGGGGGGGGTAAACCTCCAGCTGTTTCAAAACTACAACTCCCAGCATGTACTGACAGAGGAGTTGTACTTTTGCAACAGCCGGAGGCACACTGGTTGGTAAACCTTCAGTTAGGTTCTGTTACCTAACTCAGTATTTTCCAACCAATGTGCCTCCAGCTGTTGCAAAACTACAACTCCCAGCATGTACTGACAGACCGTGCATGCTGGGAGTTGTACTTTTGCAACAGCTGGAGGCACACTGGTTGGAAAACCTTCAGTTAGGTTCTGTTACCTAGCTCAGTATTTCCCAACCAGTGTGCCTCCAGCTGTTGCAAAACTACAACTCCCAGCATGTACTGTTCGCCGAAGGGCATACTGGGAGATGTAGTTATGCAATAGCTGGAGGTACGCAACTACAATTCCCAGCATGCTGAGACAGCTGTTTGGGCATGCTGGGATTTGCAGTTTTGCAACATCTGGAGGGCTACAGTTTATAGACCCCTGCCCAGTGATCTCCAAACTGTGACCCTCCAGATGTTGCAAAACTACAAATCCCAGCATGCCCAGACAGCAAAGAGCTGTTTGGGCATGCTAGGAGTTGTAGTTTTGCAAGATCTGGACGGCAACAGTTTAGAGACCACTATATAGTGGTCTCAAACTGCAGTCCTCCTGCTTTTGCAAAACTACATATTCCAGCATTCCCAAACAGCAAACAGCTGTCTGGGCATGCTGGGAGTTGTAGTTTTGCAACATCTGGAGGGCTACAGGTTAGAGACCACTGTAGCCCTCCAGATGTTGCTAGGCAACTTACCGGCTTCCGTCAGATCCAGGGAGCCGTCCTCTTCTGCCGCACGGCGATCACCGTCGCTGCCCGCCGATCACCCTTGCTCCGCTGCCTCCGGACGGGTAAGTTAAGCACTGCGGAATCTGTAGGCGCTATATAAATAAATAAAAGTGATGATCGGCACCGGTCTCCTTCCGTTCCCCGTTCTGCCCCGCCTATTGTGGGTGGGCAGGACAGGGAAAACGAAAGTTTACCCCCCGCCCCCAATCTGCCATTGGTGGTCGCGTCTAGACCACCAATAGCAGGGATAGGAGGGGTGGCACCCCTGCCACCTCACTCCTATCCCTTCAGGGGATCGTGGTTGTCTTAGACAACCGCGATCCCCCTTATATTCCGGGTCACCGGGTCACCATAGACCCGTAATGACCCGGAATCGGCACAAATCGCAAGTGTGAATTCACTTGCGTTTTGCGCCGATCGCCGACATGGGGGGGGGGGGGGGGGGTCATTTGCACGGGGTGCCTGCAGATTGATATCAGCAGTCATCCTGGTCCGGTCCCCGGAAATTCCCACGGGCGTATGCATACGCCCTTATTCCCCGACAGGTTAATATCCCAGTCCCAGTAGCATCAGAAAACGATATATTGGCTGAATGACACAGCCTGGAGGTGAGGAAAGCATTAGGAGCTCATGTAGTGTCTGAATGGTACAGCCTGAAGGTGGCTGAAGCATGAAGAAACCATTGAAATACAAGAATTTTAAATAGAAATCTAAGATTTTGAAATTGAAATTGAGGATTTGGAAATTAAACTTTTAACTCCCAAGTTTTAGTGGCCCGGGCCCCAGGGTTTGGGTACAAAAGACCTAATCTAACAAGGAGTCCCATGTCACATGTCAGCACAATGAAAGAGCCTGGAGGTGGCATCAGTAGGAGCAGATCATATAGTGTATGAATGGCACAGCCTGGAGTTGGCTGAAGCATGAGGAGACCCCAGGGATTCACAAAAATTGTCAGAATACCACCTGACATTCAAAATAATAAAATGATAGATACGTTCTCTGAAGAAAAGGATCCTACATTAGATAACAATATGAGTATTGTGTGTTCCAGTGACATTAGCTCATTGGAGGAACAGGGAAACAGGATACAACTTAATTCTGCAACTGAAGAACCACAACAATGAATGAATGACTTAAGTGGGCACTGTCAGATCCAAAAACTTTTGACATGTTGTAAAGCATGCAAAACCAATCGGTTTTGCAATTGCTTTCATTGGAAGATTTTCAGTATTTCATATTGAAAAAGCCAGTCAAACAACTGCCCCCTGCCTGCTTGGACACATACTAGTCCTGCTGTGTCCACGTGTCATGGACAAACTTCCTTGATTGACTGCTGTGAGCGAAGGGCTCACAGCTGGAGGAAAAATCCACCCACTGTCAGCTTGTGTCCCGCTACTGTCAGTGAGGACAAGCTGGGAGTTGTAGTTTTGCTAATGCTAGGGGAGATGTGAGCAGACAGCATACTAAGGTAAGGGGCGGAGTCCTGCACAGTGAGGCCATGCCCCCTCCCTTTGAGAGGAATTCAGACTAGTGAGCTAAATTAAAATGTAATAAAAAAATAAAGGTGCAAGACACATACAAATTAGATACACATCGTCAGGATTAGGTACTGAGTGATATTTATATATATATATATATATTTATATATATATATATATATATATATATATATATATATATATATATATATAAAAAATTGTTGGATCTACTGGAACTGAGGAACTTCAAAATGGTAAATCTACCACCTGGGATAGTCAGTCAATTCCAACAGCCAATGCAGGGGTGTGGAAATTAAAAAAAAAACTACTTGTCCAAGGGACTAAAGCAGAACACAATCTACTTGTCCCTCAAGAAAATCCACTTGTCCTGGTAGATGAAATAATTTTGACCAAAATAGTCTGATCCCCCCACTAGACCACCAGGGATGGATATAAGATCCTTTAGACACTGCTGTCAACTTAGACAGCAGTTATCTAATGGTTTAATAGCGGCCACGGTGATCGCAGCATGCCAGGATATTAGCGGGGGGAGAGCTGTAGCTCCTCTTACACCCGAGGCAACCACAGAAAAGTCTAGATATAACTTTTTGATCACCTTATAAAAAATTTCTCATATGAAGTGACCAAAAATGAACAATTCTGGACTATTTTTTACATTTACACCGTTCACCGTACGGTTTAACTAACATTATATTTTAATAGTCTGGACATTTCCACATGCAGCGATACCACTTATGTTTATTTTTGTACATTATTTTTATTTAAAGAAAATTGGAAACTTTTATTAGGAAAGGGGCTTATTCACATATATACGCACTTTTTAAAATATTTGAATCACTATTTTTCAGTCTTCATAGGGACTTATGTGTTACTGGGGGGGGGGGGGGGGGGTTCTGCTTCTCCAGTTTATGTGCTGCATTTTGTGCCAGAAAATGCTGGAAGTTGCATTTAGTTAGTAGATAACTACAACTTCCAGCATGCCCTGATGCAGCCTATGGTTGTGTGGGTGATGCAGCATGTTGCACTGTATAGTAGTACAGTTAAGGTTATTGTGTAACACGCTGGGAGTTGTAGTTTTGGTTTGTGTCAGCTGCAGAGCCATAGGATGTGTCAAGGAATACTGAGAATTGCAGTTAGTAACTACAACACCCAGCATGCCCTGATGCAGCCTATGGCTCTGCAGCTGACCCGAACCAAAACTACAACTCCCAGCATGTTACACTGTATAGTTCTACAGATTAGGTTATGGTGTAACATGCTGGGAGTTGTAGTTTTGGTTCGGATGTGTTTGCGTGCATCCGTGGGGCTCTTGGTCGTAGGGCGAGTATGAAGGGGGCGGGATTCTGGGGGTGCAATTTACTGCGGGTGACCAGAAGCCACTAAAAATAAAATTAGATGGCACAACTGGCTGCGGCGGCGGCAGTGCCCCCCCCCCACATCATACATTACATACATACACACATCACACATCCTACATACACCCGCCGCTGCCCCCCCCCACATCATATACATACACACATCACACTTAGACAGACATCACACACACATCATACATTACATACACACATCACACGCACTCACACCATACATATACATCATACATATGCACACATCATACATACACCCACCGCTGCCCCCCCACACATCATACATTACATACACACATTATACATTACATAGACATCATACACACATTATACATTACACACATCACACATTATACATTACATAGACATCATACACACATTATACATTACACACACACATCACACATAGACAGACATCATACACACATTATACATTACACACACATCACACATAGACAGACATCATACACACATTATACATTACATACACATCACACATAGACATCATACACACATTATCCATTACATACACATCACACAGACATCATACACACATCACACATAGACATCATACACACATTATACATTACACACACATCACACAGACATCATACACACATTATACATTATATACACATCACACATAGACATCATACACACATACATTGCATACATATCACACATAGACATCACACACACATTATACATTACATACACATCACACATAGACAGACATCATACACACATTATACATTACATACACATCACACATAGACATCATACACACATTATACATTACATACACATCACACATAGACATCATACACACATACATTGCATACATATCACACATAGACATCATACACACATCATACATTACATACACATCACACATAGACAGACATCATACACACATTATACATTACATACACATCACACATAGACATCATACACACATTATACATTACATACACATCACACATACATTATATACACATCACACATACACTCCTCCTGCCGCCTGCATTCTCTGCCTCCTCACCTGAGCCGCTATGAGTGGACATCAGAGCTGTAGTCCCGGCCGGTGCGAGGTTACATGGGTTTGAAAATCTCCCCTCACACCGGAAGTTCTCTCCTCTCTCCCCTCCCCTCCCCCGCTCTGTTTTCCCCGTGCAAACATGCAGCCCGTGGTGGATTATGTCCTGTGGAGACAGGGGAGGGGGAGGGATAGAGCTGTGTGCGGGGGGAGGGGGGAGCTGTGCACCGAGCTGTCTACGTCCTTTCTCTCACCCTGCTGTGTCTTCTTGTGTAGAGCTGCATCCTCCGGGAGGGGAGATAAGGGGACTCTGCGGTCAGCTGGAGGCCGCCGCCCCCTCCATACACTCTGAGCGCCGGTGTGAGGTGTAGACTTCCATCCGCTCCTGCGCCTCACACCGGCATTAAAGAAAAATAAGGGGGACATCGGTCTGTCCCTGCTAGCCCGATGCAGGGCTAAATCTATAAAAAATTCACCTGCCCGGTGCCCAAAACTACTTGTCCCGGGCGTCGGGCGATAGAATTTCCACATCCCTGCAGTGGTCAGTATCCACAGTTCCCTGTTTCTGCTAGTCCTTGGCAATATTCCTTTTATTACTGGTCTGGTATCAACATGGCAATAATGCTGGGAGAGTATATATTGCCTGAATGACACAGCCTAGAGTTGGCTGAAGCATGAGGAAACCCCAGGGCTTCACAATCCCAAAGAAAAAACAGAAGAATTTGAAATTTAAAATGAAGAGTTTGGATAGCTAGTGCTACCATAACAAAATTTAATTCCCAGACCCAGGCCCAGCAGCAGTATCAGTAAACCATATATTGCCTGAATGATACAGCCTGGAGTTGTCTGAAGCATGAGTACAGAGGAGGTGTGACCGGACGTGCATGGAGGAAGCGTGACCGGACATGCATGGAGGAGGCGTGACCGGATGTGCATGGCGGGGGCTGCCAAATGAACGCACGCCGCCGCTAACCACCACCAGCAACTAATGCGGCACAAGCCGGCATCAAGGCCTTAGACGCCGGCAGATCCAGGTTACCAAAACCGCAATGAAAGTTTGAGTTCTCATTACCCCGTAAGCCCTGCAAGCTAGGAGCTGTCCGACACTGAAGCACGGGACGCTGGAAGCTCGGAAAGCAGAGCCGCAAGTGGAGGACGGAAGCTGACACAGGTTGGGAGGAGGAAGCCGGCACGACAGCGGAGCCAGGAGTCACGGGGAGTAACGCCAGCAGCCTGAGAGCCCGTATCTCCTGAGTGGTGGTGTTTGGTGGAGGAGCTGAAAGCGACCAGAAAGCTCCAAGGAAAAGAAAAGAGTGCCGGGCAGAGGTGAGAACCAATCTAGCGTCACTGAGTGGCTCTATGAAAGGGATCAGTGGCTGGGAACAGCAGCAGTCCCAGATCTAGCTGTATGATCTAACTGTATGAGGTGCTGGAAAAGCAGCAGTAGACGCTTGGGGGAGCTAATAATTGTCTAATAACTGCCTCATACTGTAACTTATGAGGAGCACCATCCTGGAGAATTATAATAGCTCTAATTCCATCCTTTAGATTGAATAAAACCTGTGGGGAGAAGGGTAGAGGTGGAGAGAAAAAAAAAAGGAAAAAAAAAAAAAGAGATTATAAACTGTATTAAAGCAGTACAATAACTTGACATTAATGGAACCAGAAATGGGCCGCACTCGCAAAGCCACTAAAGATTTAAAAAAAAAGCCCACTGAAGGTATCTGCCTTTTTCTCCCCAGCTGATTCTGGTGATACACTGTATGATCATACACATTCTCAAGTGCACAATACGGATGCTAGGATGGATTCATCTTTGGGCACACCACAGACCTCTCTACCCCCACTTACCCCATGCACTGCCTCTTTACACCACCCAACTAATCCAATAATTTCTCCAGGGACATCACCTCTATTAACAGAGGCAACTATGGTAGCCTTATTTTCTGATCTTAAAGCATCCATTCAATCGGATCTTCATCTAGCTGTTAAAAGCATTCAAAAAGGAAATCCATTCTCTAGGAATGAGAACAGCCCATATAGAGGAGAAGGTGGAAGATCTGACAAAAAACCATAATCGCATGGTAGGAACTATTGCTAAAATGTCAAAAGAAATTGAAATGATGAAAACAAAAATGGCAGACACAGAGGACTGCGCGAGGCGCAACAACCTCCGTATAAGAGGCATACCTGAATCTGTACGTGTAGAGAATGTATCCGTTTATGTAAAGGAATTTTTTTCCATTTTACGACCAAACACCACAGAAATGGACCTTTGCATAGACCGGGCCCATCGTCTGCCAAAACCATCTAAACTCCCACCCTCAACTCCTCGGGATGTTATTGTGAGGAAACATTTATTTCATATAAAAGAACAAATTATGATTGCCATGCGCAGACCCCCTCCTCTAAAAATCTTTCTCTATTTGCAGACTTGTCAGCTACTACACTAATGCGAAGAAGGGAATTCGCTGAAGGAACTAAGATCCTCAGGGAGAACTCAAAACAATATAAATGGGGTTTTCCTGTGAAGATCTTATTAACCTATAAAGGGACTAAATATGTGTCGGATACCCCATAAGATTTGATCTACCTCTGTCAAGCATGGGAATTGACAGGCATACATACAGAAGATAACTCAACTGATATTCATAAAATCCCTGAGGAATGGACTATGATTAACTAGAGATAGTTTATAAACTTGTAAATTCACAGGTTTTGAGTAAAATCATTACCTCTCCTACCCTCTTCTGATCCCCCCTTCATCCTGCCCCTATTCCCTTCCCCTCTCCCCCTAATGCCCCCCTGCTTTCCGCTTCCTCCTTCGCCCTTCCCTCCTTTTTCCTACCCCCCCCCCCTTTTTCCCTGTCCTTAGAGCTATATCTAACCATAGTCTTGAACCTTTTCTTTTTCAATTGTTTATTTTGATATTATTAGGGCATGGATGTATAAGCCTTAACAAAATTGCTGGAATTTTTTTTGGTGTTTGTCACGATGTATAGGTATTGGCATTATGTTTTTTGTCTTTCTTTCTTTGCTAATACTCTCCTACATAAAGGCCCGAAATAACAACAAAGAGGCCAGGTCTAAAGGACTAAGCTCTCGGAAGACGCTTTCTAATTTTTCTATTCATGGTGTGTTTTGGATGACTGAGTATGAAAATTTGAATATATCACACACCCCGGAAGAAGCCTACTTTGGTGAAACGTCGGGCCATGGCGGTCTCGTCATCTACACTCACCCACACCACTAGGTAATTTACTTATGCACTTTATTTCTTGTTGTGGGACACTTGGCCCTAGCCTCTTCTATGCCTATTTACTGGGGACACTATTTTATCTTTTGATGCACCTTATTATAGAGCTATTAATTAGGATCTAATCCTGTCCTAGCTCATCACTATATTACTTACCTTGGGCAACCTTTCTGTGTTCCCTCATTTTAGAATTTGTTTATGGCTATGTATTTATGAACCTGGTGATCCCTGGCCAGACCCTGTGATCTTGGAGTTGTATTTCTATTGTCATTTTATGCTCTTTTAAATGTTTGCTTTTTCTGTGCATGTTGTACTTATAAAATGTGCTATATTTTTGCTACTGGGATATGCATACGCCTTTTTCTTTGAATTGCTGATTTGATTATAGCATAGGATCTATTTCCATTGAGGGGGTTGCTTTGGTGTTATATTGAAAATTTTAATATAGTAAACTTACCAGAGGGTAGTAACAGTAGAAGATACCACCCTACCCTGCTAACAGTATTAAGGGCTTCTCCCCTCCCCTATCGGGAATTCGTATAGTTTCCCTTAATTGTAAGGGATTAAATTCACCATATAAGCGATCAATGGTATGGGATGAGGCCCTTTGTATGAATGCTGATATTATGTGTCTCCAAGAAACACATTTGATGCAACTGATATTTTTAGATTACAGCATAAACGTTTTCCCTATATTTTTGCAGATCGTAAGAGGAAGAAAGGTGGAGTCACTTTGGTAATTAAAGACACACTATCGTTGTTAGAACCTGTAGTGGAAATAGATCCAAAGGGTAGGTTTATTTGTCTTAACTGTAAGATCAATAATGTCACGTATACAATATTTGGGGTTTATGTTGGCCTTTATAAAATCTTTATTAGCAACTACATTTTATCACTCTAAACATAACGTTATTGTATAGGAGACTTTAATGTGTCTTTATGGCCTTCGATGGATTCCACTACACCAAGAGTAATTAAGGAACCAACAGATATGTTTCAAACAATAGCAAAAAATAAATTTTATGATGTATGGAGAATAGAACACCCTTCTGAAAGGGACTATACCTTTTTTTCTCATAGACATAAGGTATACACAAGGATTGATTACATATTAGTTACAGAATCACTTCTCAGTAATGTGAATGACTCATCTATAGGGACAATAACCTGGACGGATCACGCCCGGTTGCTGTCACTATACACGACTCACTCTCAAAACCCTACAGAGGTATGTGGAGAGCTAATCCATATATAGTGACACATCCAGCCCTGAAAGAGAAGCTGGCTAGTAAGATTGGTGACTTTTTTAGACATAATCAGGGAAGTGTTTCCAAACATACTACCCTGTGGTGAGCTTTTAAAGCAAATTTAGGAGGCCATATAATAAATCAAACGGCTTACAATAAAAAAGAAACAACTGCACAAAGGATCCAAACCTTACAGGAGCTGTCGGAATTACATAGACAAAATAAATCACAATTCTCAAGAGAATTAAATGAGCAAATTTCTAAACTTAATGATAGGTTGCACCTTCTGGATCTTTATAAATATGATATTGCTATGAAAAAACTTAAGCTGGAAACCATATATTGCCTGAATGACACAGCCTGGAGTTGGCATAAGCATGAAGAGACCATTGAAATGTATGATTTTTTTTATTTAAATTAAATTTAATTTTAAATTTTAATTAAGGATTTTTTTAGTTTTAGTGTCCCAGGCCCTGGCGTGTGGGTACAAAGGGCCAAATCTAGCAAGGAGTCCCATGTTACATGGGAGCACAGTGACCAGGAGACCATATAGTGGCTGAATGGCACAGCCTGGAGTTGGCTAAAGCATGAGAAGAGACCATATAGTGGCTGAATGGCACAGCCTGTAGGTGGCTGATGCATGAAGAGACCATATGGTGTCTGAATGGCACAGCTGGGAGTTGGCAGAAGCATGAGGAGACCATTGAAATGTATGATTTTTTTATTTATTTAAGATTTTGATATTAACCCCTTAAGGACCAAGCCCATTTTGGCCTTAAGGACCAGAGCGTTTTTTGCAAATCTGACCACTGTCACTTTAAACATTAACCCTTTAAGGACTGAGCCCTTTTTCACCTTAAGGACTCGGACATTTTTTGCAAATCTGACCACTGTCACTTTAAACATTAATAACTCTGGAATGCTTTTAGTTATCATTCTGATTCCGAGATTGTTTTTTCGTGACATATTCTACTTTAACGTAGTGGTTAAATTTTTTGGTAACTTGCATCCTTTCTTGGTGAAAAATCCCAAAATTTGATGAAAAATTTGAAAATTTTGCATTTTTCTAACTTTGAAGCTCTCTGCTTGTAAGGAAAATGGATATTCCAAATAATTTTTTTTTTTATTCACATATACAATATGTCTACTTTATATTTGCATCATAAAATTTATGAGTTTTTACTTTTGGAAGACACCAGAGGGCTTCAAATTTCCGCAGCAATTTTCCAATTTTTCACAAAATTTTGAAACTCGCTTTTTTTCAGGGACCAGTTCAGGTTTGAAGTGGATTTGAAGGGTCTTCATATTAGAAATACCCCATAAATTACCCCATTAGAAAAACTGCACCCCCGAAAGTATTCAAAATGACATTCAGTAAGTGTTTTAACCCTTTACGGGTTTCACAGGAATAGCAGCAAAATGAAGGAGAAAATTCACAATCTTCATTTTTTACACTCGCATGTTCTTGTAGACCCAATTTTTGAATTTTTGCAAGGGGTAAAAAGGAGAAAATTTTTACTTGTATTTGAAACCCAATTTCTCTCGAGTAAGCACATACCTCATATGTCTATGTTAATTGTTCAGCGTGCGCAGTAGAGGGCTCAGAAGGGAAGGAGCGTCAAATGGTTTTTGGGGGGCATGTCACCTTTAGGAAGCCCCTATGGTGCCAGAACAGCAAAAAAACCCACATGGCATACCATTTTGGAAACTAGACCCCTCGGGGAACGTAACAAGGGGTAATGTGAACCTTAATACCCCACAGGTGATTCACGACTTTTGCATATGTAAAAAAAAAAATAATTTTTTTTTACCTAAAATGCTTGGTTTCCCTAAAGTTTTACATTTTTAAAAAGGGTAATAGCAGAAAATACCCCCCAAAATTTGAAGCCCAATTTCTCCCGATTCAGAAAACACCCCATATGGGGGTGAAAAGTGCTCTTCTGGCGCACTACAGATCCCAGAAGAGAAGGTGTCACATTTGGCTTTTTTGAAGCAAATTTTACTCTGGGGGCATGCCGCAGTTAGGAAGCCCCTATGGTGCCAGGACAGCAAAAAAAAACACATGGCATACCATTTTGGAAACTAGACCCCTTGGGGAACGTAACAAGGGGTAAAGTGAACCTTAATACCCAACAGGGGTTTCACGACTTTGGCATATGCAAAAAAAAAAGAATAAATTTTACCAAAAATGCTTGGTTTCCCAAAAATTTTACATTTTTACAAAGGGTTAAATCAGAAAATACCCCCCAAAATTTGAAGCCCAATTTCTCCTGATTCAGAAAACGCCCCATATGGGGGTGAAAAGTGCTCTGCTGGCGCACTACAGGTCTCAGAAGAGGAGTTACAAATTTTGCTCTGGGGGCATGCCGAATTTCGGAAGCCCCTATGGTGCCAGGACAGTAAAAAAAAAAAAAAAACACATGCCATACATTTTGGAAACTAGACCCCTTGGGGAACGTAACAGTGTTACAGTGAGTACTTACACCTCACAGGTTTTTTGAAAAGTGGGCCATAAATTGAAAAATTAGATTTTTTTACAGTAAAATGCTGGGGTTACCCAATTATTAACATTTTCACAAGGGGTAATATGAGGAATTGGGTTACACATTTTGGAGGGCTTTTCCCCCTGACTATAAAAATACATCCACATATGGGGTAACGTGCTGGACGGGCGCACAACAAGGCTCAGAAGTCATAGAGGTCACTTTGTATTTGTGACCTTTGGCATATCAGTAGCTGACGGTTACATACATTCCGAGGAAAATACAAAAATGAAACACCCACATGTGGCACCATTACAGAAAGTACCCACCCTGAGGATTGGGTATAGGGGTAAAGAGGACATTTTTAATGCACAGGTGTTTCCTAAATTTATTTTCCAGGAATGGATGAAGGGTAGCTTTTGAAAATTGCAATTTTCAACCTATACTCTGCTTCATTTTTCTGGGAACAACTAACATGTGACTCCGAATTGTCGCCTGGAAATACGACAGAGCTCAGCGAGAACTCTTCGCATTTGAGGCGGATGTTTGTTACGGACCTAACAGTTACATACATTCAGAGGAAAATACAAGAAAGGAACACCCACATGTGAGCCTATTACAAACAGTACACCCCCTAGGGAAGGTGTATAGGGTGAAGTGGAGATTTGGAACAGACGGGTGTTCCCTTCATTTATTTTCCAGGAATGGATGAAGAGTACTATGGGGGGGAAGAAAATTGCAATTTTAGAACTGATATGCCAATTATTTTCCCAGAATGATGACCCAGAGTACAGCCAAAAGTAAAAATGATGCCCGCCCCAAACCCTATACTCTGAATCATCATTCTGGGAAGGGGATGTGTGGGGCCGTCCCTATTCTGTTACCTCAAATGCGCAACCCGCTCAGGTGGAGAGAGCGTTGCGCATTTGAGGCAACTGCAAACCTCCAATGCTGTTGACTCTGTGTCCCATGACCCATTTTTGGGGGACAAAGATATTATGAGGGGCATTGGGAAAGAGGTTTTGGGTTTGATTTTTTGGGGGTAGGGTATTTTGGTATAAAATTTGGAAGATAATGTACCCTGGACTGGTACATTGGAGCCGAATTCTGGGGAATGAAATTTAGGGCAAAGGATGGAAAATGTAGTACTCCATGGAAGTGTGATACTCCCTGAAGCAGCCTATGCAAAGGCCCGGATGATTGGGGCAAGTGTCACACTGAGTGGTGGTGTCCCTCCGTCTCCCCTTCCTGTGACACACTCTGCATCTTTTCTGGGTTCGTCCCGACCTTTCAGTGTTGGGGATCACACCTGGAAAGTGTTGGCCGGGGACGATCCGGGGACCTAAAGTTCCAGAGGTGCTCTGACCCGCTCTTTGGCGATCACCATAGATGAGGGCCTTTAGAACTACCTCTTGGAACTCCAGGTATGTCCCTGTGTTGCCAGCGTTCTGGTACAGTATAAAAGAGTTGTACATGGCAACCTGTACCATGTAGACCGCAACCTTTTTATACCATACGCGTGTTTTCCGCATGGCATTATATGGCTTGAGGACTTGATCAGAAAGATCAACTCCCCCCATATACCGATTGTAGTCCAGAATACAATCGGGCTTGAGGACCGGTCCCGCGGTACCTCGCACAGGGACAGGGGTGCTGCCATTCCCATGAATTGTGGTGAGCATAAGGACATCCCTCTTGTCCTTATACCGGACCAACAACAGGTTCTCATGGGAAAAGGCACGGGACTCACCCCGGGGGACAGGAGCATGTAGGGAATGATGGGGCGGAAGGCCTCTTTGATTCTTCCGGACTGTCCCACAAGCGACCGTGGATCTGGCGGCGAGGGATGAAAAGAGAGGGATACTAGTATAAAAGTTATCCACGTAAAGGTGGTAACCTTTATCTAGCAATGGGTGCAAAAGGCCCCAAACGATTTTCCCGCTAACACCCAGAGTGGGGGAACAATCTGGGGGTTCAATGCGGGAATCTCGTCCCTCATACACCATAAACTTGCAAGTGTACCTGGAGGTACTCTCGCAAAGTTTATACATCTTCACGCCATACCGCGCTCGCTTGGTCGGGATGTATTGCCGGAAGCTGAGTCTCCCCTTGAAGCTGATGAGCGACTCATCAATAGAGACCTCCTGCCCCGGGACATAGGCCTCCCAAAATCTGGCCCCGAAGTGATTGATGACCGGCCTGATTTTATACAGGCGGTCATACGTGGGATCAGTTCGGGGGGGACATGCCGCATTATCAGCATAATGCAAACATCTCCGAATGGCCTCGAACCGGGAACGTGTCATGGCCATACTGTAGAGGGGTGTCTGGTAAAAGACGTCCCCACTCCAATATTGCCTGACACTGGGTTTTTTAACTATACCCATATGCAGCGCAAGGCCCCAAAAGGTCCTCATTTCGGCTGCATTGACTGGAGTTCAGCCACCGGGTCTAGCTAAAAGTGAGCCCGGGTTAGCGGCGACGAACTGTTGGGCGTACAGATTCGTCTGTGTAACCATCAAATTAACAAAGTCGTCACTGAAAAAATTACCGAAAAAGTCCTTTTCAGTGAACCCGGCGATGTTAATTTTGATTCCTGAGTCGCCAACAAACTCAGGAATCACAGGCTCGTGGTCCGCTGGCTCAGCCCAGTCAAGTTCTCCGGTACGAGGTACCAGTGACCTTGGCAGGGGGGCTTCACTAGTATGAGCGCCAGGGGGACTCATACTAGCATGGGGTACAGGCTCAAGGACAGAGGAGGTTTGCGGCACCGCATGGCGGCGAGTTCGCCGCCTTGGTGGCTCATCATCTGAACTAGATGATGAGGAGGACGATGAAATAAGGAAGGTGGGGTCTTCATCGTCCTCTGAGATGCTTTCAGAGTCGGGGGCAATTAGGTCATGTGCCTCCTCCGCCGAAAACACTCTGCGGGCCATTTCCCTACTCTAATGGGGATACGGGTATGTGTGTGTGGGGGGGAAAACTTTATTGGTGTGTGTGCCGTGTGTGGTGCGGTGCGATACTACCTCCCTAACCCGCCCTAACCCGCCCTAGCCTAACCTAACTAAACTAACCCGCCTAACAGAAAAAAATTATAAAATAAAAAGGGGACTTTTAAAAAAAAGGGGGACTTCTAGCGCAAAAAAAAACCCTGCACCAAAAAAAAAAGCGTTTATCTAATCAGTGGTGTGCGCACTGATTAGCGCTTGTGGCGGCAGGGGGCGCAGAAGTCAGTGGGGGGTCCGGCCACTCAGCCCAGGACAGTGGCTGGTGGCTTGTTCACAGACCCCCACACAAAAAACCCGAAAAATTTAATTAAAAAAACGCTTTACCCCGAAAAAAATGCACCCGCCTGAACCAAAAAAAAAACGCTGATCCGTGATAAATCACCGACAGCGGTGGGACAGGCTGCACACACAGGTACGGTCCGTCCACACATTACACGCCTGCTACTGGTGGCACGGGCCGCCTATGGGTGGAAAAAAAATCCGCGTTAACCGAAAAAGGTGCCTTTACCACAAAAAAAAAAGCTGATCAGTGATAAATCACTGACAGCGGTGAGGCACGCCGCACACACAGGTACAGTCCGGCCACACAGTACACGCCTGCTACTGGTGGCACGGACCGCCTATGGGTGCAAAAACACGCTAGAAAACCCGAAAAAAAGCGCCGGCACCACAAAAAAAAATGCTGATCAGTACTACGGGACTGATCAGCGGCGGGTGGGCTTTAACAAACGGTGGCGGACCGCTCTTTTATAACTAAGAGGGTCCGCACACACGCTTAGTGAAAAAAAAAAAAAAAAAAGTTCTGCACCAAAAAAAAAGGCTGACGGCAGACCGCAGCGACCCAGCAGGGCCAGGGTCACGCAGCTAAAGGTGCTACGGACCCACGGACACCCACTGAGGTACGCCGAAAAAAAAAAATTTAAAAACTATTTTTTTTTTTTAAACCCTAACCTGTCCCTACCTAATCTAAAGCTATCCCTGGGATTTCTGTGCCAAAGGGCCACAGAAAGGGGGCAAGGGGCACTTTTTTTTAACTAAGGGGATGGTGGGCAGCACGGGGCTCCGTCCTGCACACCAGATCTCTGTGAAATGGCGGGCAGAACGGAGCAACATGCTCCTAGCCCACCAGATCCCCTCCCATTACTATGTGATTGGTGTGGCCACTTTGGCCACCCAATCACAACTGTACTGAGGGGGTGGCCACAATGCCAGCCCCCAGTACAGCATGGATGGTGATTGGTGGTGTATACTACACCACCAGTCACCATCTATATCCAGGTCACAGGGTCACACGTGACCCTGATGACCTGGAACCGCTGCAGAACGCCGGTTAGTAGTTACCGGCGTCCTGCAGCGATCGCCGGTATAGGAGGTCCTCTGGACCTCCTCCGGCACACTGCCGGCGGGCGGGGGGGGGGGGGGACGGAATTGCAGCGCATCGCTCGTCTGAATTGACGAGCGATGCGCCGCGATCGCCGACATGGGGGGTCATCATGACCCCCCTGGGCGATATGCCCCGATGCCTGCTGATCGATTTCAGCAGGCGTCGGGCGCCGGCTCCGCTCCAGATGGTTGCGGGGGGCCGGCAAAGCACATGACGTTCTCATACGTCATGTGTCCTTAAGGACTCGGACATGGAGACGTATGAGAACGTCATGTGTCCTTAAGGGGTTAAAATTAAGGAAATTGAAACTGAACTTTTAATTCCCATGTTTTAGTGTCCTGGGCCCCAGCGTGTGGGAACAAAAGGTCAAATCTAACAAGGAGTCACATGTCACACGGAAGCACAATGACAGAGCCAGGAGGTGGCATCAGTATGAGTTTACAAGAGGGCTTCACAACCCCTAACATTAAAATGTTAATGTTGAAATCTGTATAGAAGATGTAGGTTACCTAGTGCTAACCTCAAAAAATTTTATGCACAGGCCCAGCAGCATCACTATACCATATAGTTGCTGAAACACACAGCCTGGAGCAGGCAGCAGGATGCATACATAAGAGGGCTTCACAACCCCTAAAATTAAAAGATCAATGTTAAAATCTCGATTGAGCATGTATGTTTGCTAGTGGTAACATGAAAACATTGTAATATCCAAGACAGTCCCTGCAGCATCAGAAATCAATATATTGGCTGAATGACACAGCTTGGAGGTGAGGAAAGCATAAGGAGCCCATATAGTGTCTGAATGGTACAGCCTTGAGTTTGCAGAAGCATGAGGAGACCATATAGTGGCTGAACGTGGGTGGCAATACCAGTACCCGGTGATGAAGGTTTTGTAACTGGGGAGCTGTAATTGGAATGTTTGTAACTGGGGAGCAGTGCCTTAAATCTGTTTGGCACTATCCAGATTTGTGCTGTGTTGGTGTAGCACCATGGTCAATCTACTCTGATGCATCTGGCATTGGTGGGTGGAAATCCTGGCTGATCCATGCCTGATTCATCTTCACAAAGGTCTCTCCAAATTTTTCGTGGACAGACGAGTTCTCCTTGAGGTGACTATGGCCCCCGCCGCACTAAACACCCGCTCTGATGCCACACTACTGGCCAGGCAGGACAGCTTTTCCAGGGCAAACTCTGCAAGTTGCTGGCCACAAATCAAGGTTGGCTGTCCAGAAGTCCAGCGGATCTTCAAGGTGTGTTGGCATGGGCATGTCAAGGTATGCCACCACCTGCTGGTTCAGGTCCTGCTCTATGTCTACCTGCTGCTGATGAGTTGCTTCACTATGCCGGTGAAGAAAGGTTCTCATCAGCGACTGTAGACTCAGGCTCAGCAGCCATGGCAGTGGAAGGTGAGCGCAGAGGGGCCCCCCAAGTAATACCTGCTAGTGGATGGACAATGGCGCCGATATGCATCAGCCAAGTGACTATGTAGGATCGCTCTGTAGTAGGTCAGTTTGTCCTCCCTCTCAGTGGGTGTAAAAAAGGCACCCATTTTGTGCCGGTAGTGAGGGTCCAATAAGATGGAGAGCCAGAAGTCATCCCGCTGCCAAATTTAAAAAATTCGTCTGTCACTACGCAAGCAAGTGAGCATGCATCGTGCTATTTGTGCAAGTGACTCAGAGGGACTCCCTGCCTCCATCTCCACTGCATACTGCCGCGGTGTGTCTGTGTCCTCTGTCTTACCTTCCTCATAACCCTCTAGCTCCTCTAGTTCATCATGCTTCTCCTGTCAGATGACTAGAAACACCGCCCATCTCATCAAACCTAAACTGTGCTCCACTGCGCCCTTCCTCCTCCTTCAGTTCAGCCCCCACAGGGATCATGTGACCGTGAGATGTAGGCACAACGTCTCCATTGCCCTTACCAGCCATCGTTTCCAACACTTGTAGGAAATGAATCAGTGTAATGACATCGTTCATCCCGTAATCCTGGCAACTTACATATAATGTGGCTTCCTCATAGGGCCTGAGCAAGCGGCAGGTGTCACGTATGAGCTGCCACTGGTTCACATTAAAGTTACACACGAGATTACCCCTATCCGCTTGGATCATCAAGAAATAGGTGATGGCTTTTCTCTGTTCATACAGTCGGTCCAACATATGCAGGGTGGAATTCCAACGTGTGGCAACATCACAAATCAGACTATGTTGGGGGAAACCATTCTGACGCTGCAGCTCAAGGAGGGTGTGCTTTGCGGTGTACGAGTGGCTGCATGCAAAGTTTCCTTCCCATTCTTAGGATGTCTTGCAAATGGGGGAACACTTCAGGAACTGCTTGACAACCAGATTTAACACGTGTGCCATGCAGGGCGCACGGGTCACCCTTCCTTGTCACAGCGCTGCCACAATGTTCTTCCCATTGTTGGTCACGATGGTTCCCATTTCCAGTTTTCGTAAGTAAGCCATGCTCTGATTTCTTATGAATTACTTTTAGCAGTTCCTCCCCTGTGTGACTCTTTTCACCAAGGCAAACCATGTGAAGAGCAGCCTGACACCGCCGTGCCCTGCACACATGGTATGCTGAAGGGCCACTGAGACTTGTCCGGGCAGTGGAGGTTGAGGACACGGTGGAGGATGAGTCACACACTGTCACAGGACCAACGGGCTGACAGCATGGAGGAGTAAGCGGCGTGACCTGTCCAAGTTGGGGTTGTGGCTGTGCAGGAACATCATCCAGTGAGCCGTAAAGGACATGTATTGTCCTTGACCATCGTTACAGCTCCAGACGTCGGTGCTGCCATGCATTTTGGTATACACTGACAGGCTCAAGGACTGGCACACCTTCTCTTCGACAAAATTGTGCAGGGCTGATACTTCCTTCTTCGAAAAGAAATGACGGCTTGGCACTCTCCACCTCGGCTCAGCACAAGCCATCAGTTCTCTGAAAGGTGCAGAGTCCACCACTTGAAAAGGGAGGGACTGCCACACCAGCAACTTAGACAGGAGCACATTCAGCTTCTGCACCATTGGATGAGTGGGCGCATACTGTTGTCTCTTGGACATGGCTTCGCAGATGGATTGTTGGCGGAATGGCTGACTAAAAGTGGGAGAAGCAGGAGCATCTGGAGCGACAGAAGGAGAGTATGACACACAGCTCCCTTCGGCTGAGGTAATGGAGCCTTAGCTGGGAGGGAGCGGCTGGCCACTGGGTGATGTAACAGGCTGGACCACTACATCGGAGCCATGGTTCTCCCAGGCCGCTTTATGGTGGTGAAGCATGTGTTGACGCAGGGCCGTGGTGCCAATATTGGGACCCTGGCCACGCTTCACCTTCTGCCGACATATCTTGCATGTGGCTATGTGATTCTCCTCCGGATGCCTGATGAAAAACTGCCACACCGCTGAGTAGCTGATTTTCCCACCAACAGTCTGCAGTAATTGACTGCTACTGCCGCCATCTCCAGGAAACCCTGTTCCACTACCTCCCGGAAAGGTAGGCTACCGCGAAGCAGGTGGTCTCCCCCGGGCACGTTTGGCTCCAGAATTTCCACTTCTGCCACCACGCTGACTGCTAACCGTGCTACTGCCTTGCTGGCTCCTGATGATGAAGAAGCTCACAATTGCGATCGGCTTCATCATCATCAAGTGTCTGCACGTCACTGATGTCCTCCTCAGGTTCCTCAACAGTGTCTGCTTCAGGACCCTGAACCCTTGCAACACCGCCTCCCACGTCACTCTGCTCATCACTACTTGGCCGCCTAGAGGAGGAAGCGGCACATGTCTCCTCCCCTTCTTGTCTCTGCTGACTGTCCTCTATTAGATCGTCCTCAGTGAATAGTGGAGCTGAACCCACAGCATAAGATACTTCTGTAGGAGAGGGAAAAGCATAGGACACAGGCAATGGGAGGACAGGGACTGCTCCTGGGCCATGCCAAATGAGGGTTGTGTCTGAGGAACCCACCGACTGTTGACTGGGGTGTCAGATATCACTTGTGATGAAGTGGATGACCATGTTAACCAATCGACGGCGGCAGATCGGTTGCTGGTCGAGACAAGACCGCTAGCTGATAACGGGAGCTCAGGTCTCTCGCTGCGACTCCTGCTGCCACTTGCCCCTAGTCTGCTGTGACCTCTGCCTGAAGGATTTAGGCCTCTGCCACTCCTCTGTGCACGTCCTGGCACTTCTCTACCTAACATACTTAGTGCGTATATGAGGGTAGAACAATACGCTTCACTACTCTTAAAACAGTATTTGTCTAGAACAGCAGCATGTGATTACTTTATGCTGTCTTTTCACAGTATGTAGGTCCTTGACAGATTACAGGGACAAAATAGTACACTACTTAGATGTACATATGCAGTATGCACTGATGAGGGCAGAAAAATGCACTACAATACGCCTAAAAACTCTGTATTTTTGTAAAACAACAGCTGGTGAGTACTATTGCTTGGACTTTCACAGTATGTAGGCTCTTGACAGATTAACAGGTACAAAATGGTGAAACTATTTTCACCCATTCCTCTGTCCCTGCCTGCTTACGTACCTGTAAATGTGTGCCCAGCCACACTGGAGGTAACCTGGGGGAGGCTTTGAGTTGGCCTAATGCTGCCTTAATTGCCCACTGGCCCCTGGTTTTTCTTATCACGCACAGGTAGGTTATTGTTAGGTCCCAAGCCACTTGAGAAACCTTGGCGTTGGTGTGCGGACTCAGGTATGTCCTTCATACAAGGATATACTGACTAATGTCTCAATTTTTACATTAGTGTTGAGGGTTAGCCAATGTCCTTGTTTACATCTACCCCAGTAATGCACCTAAATTCCTGTATTATTCTAATTGTTACACATCCACCCCATCTATCTAGTGTAGGATCCTATTGTGGCACTTGTAGTCTGCTGCATGCATCCCCCATTGTATGCATTTTTATGCTGGGGATTGCCCCTAGCAACAGAACACAAGGGCAGGATCTGCTCCCCAAGAATAAATGCACAACTGCATTTGGGGTTGAGCACCTCCAGCCATTTGAAACCATGTCTTTGTTGCTACTTACATACCTGCCCTAGACGACAGGTCCGTAACCATGGTGAGGGGCAGTCAAAAAGTCAAAACAATAAACTACAAAACTGACTAAAGGTCGGGAAAGGCTGGAGGTACACAACTAACAGAAAATAAACCTAAATATGCACACACAAAAATACATAGTCAGGGCCGAGTATAAACCTGGAGAGTACGAAGTACAGTAACAGAGTATCAAACAAAAAATGGAAAAGCCAAGCCAAAAGTCACAAAACCAGAATAAACAGAATGAGCACAGAGATAGCTAGGTAAGTTACTAAGAACTTTCACAAGCAGAGAATGACTGAAAAGGGCCTCCTTATATATGCCTGAGCTGCAACAAGGAGGACTCTAATTGGCTCAGCAAGCCCAACCACACCCAGGAGCACACAGGCATCATCCCAGCAACCAAAACAAACAACAGGGCTAGAAATCATTAACCCTATGGGTTCTGGCAGAACCAGTCATCACACTGGTAGTATGAAACTCACACAACCTCTTATCTAGGTCCTTTCCCAGGCACAGTGTTTTACACTAACTGATTTAGCAAGTGCCTTATTTTCTGTGCCCTTGAAAGACGAGTTACAGCAACTGTTTGTATTTACCTTCTGGGATATGCCTCCCCATCAACAATTTCTCAAGTTATAAAGGCAAATTTAGATGGGTGGGGACCAGCGCATGAATGTATTGTCCTATTGCAGTATGTGGATGATCTCTTGTTATTGTTGATCTGCACTTGTTGCGGAGCTAGAAATCCCTAATGTCTTTGTGAGATATTGCAGACGATGGATTCCCAATGGGGGAATGTATCATTTTATATAGAGCTTTTTTTTTTGTCTATTTTTTTAACGCAAAAATTTGCGCAAGAGCTTTTTGCATTTTTTCCCCCGCAAAATCGGATAGAATTCTTCATAGCCATGTCTACGGTTAAGTTTACCATAGAGCACTTTCTAGTGTACAATTAAATTTATTAACTGCATGGTTTTTTTTAACGCAAAAAAATGCGCAAATGCACTTTTTTTGCGCAAATATACACTATCTCGGAGGACACGTACCAAAGTGTTCTAAAGCATCTGAGAATTATATCAACTATTTTGGGAAAGTTAGGACTACTACTCCCATCATGGACAGAAGTCCTAAAGGTCCTGCAGCCGGGGGATGTGCAAGTGCCATCCCTCAGAGCTGTGGTACTACAACTACTCCCATCATGGGACAGACTCTGCCCATGATGGAAGTTATAGACCAGGTGCTGAGGTGCAGATTGCACCGGGTGATTCTCCAGAGACCTGCTGCGATCTGCATTTATTAACTGTAAAAGCCGGCGGCACATGCAGCTAATATGCGCGGCCCACTGACTCCTGTATACACCGCTCATAATTCATAATCCCCGCCACCGGGAGACAGGAGCTCTGATTGGTGAATAGCTATTCACCAATCAGAGCTTCCATATCCCGCGCGGGGATTATGAAATGTAACAGTGCATACAGGAGCCGGCGGGCAGCGCAGTGTAGCCGCATTTGCCGCCGGCTTTTACAATTAATAAATGCAGAGCGCAGCGCGTCTCTGGAGAATGACCCGGTGTGATACGCACTTCAGCAACTGGACCATAACTCCCATCCTGGGCAGAGTCTGTCCCATGATGGGAGTAGTTGTAGTAACGCAGCGCTAAGGGATGGCAATTGCACATCCCCCGGCTGCGGGACTTTTAGGACTACTACTCCCATAATGGACAGACACCATCCATGATGGGAGTTATAGTCCAGGGGCTGAGGTGCAGATCGCACTGGGTCATTCTCCAGAGACCCGCTGCGATCCGCATTTATTAAGTTAACAAGCCGGCGGCACATTCGGCTACACTGCGCTGGCCGGCAGTTCCAGGCTCCTGTATACATCACTCATAATTCATAATCGCCGCCGCCGGGAGACAGAAGCTCTGATTGGTGAATAGCTATTCCCCAATCAGAGCTCCTGTCTCCCGGCGGTGGCGATTTTGAATTATGAGCGCTGTATACAGGAGCCGGCGGGCAGCGCAGTGTTGCTGCATGTGCCGACGGCTTTTACAGTTCGCAGCGGGTCTCTGGAGAATGACCAGGTGTGATCTGCTCCTCAACCCCTGGACTATAACCCCCATCATGGACGGAGTCTGTCCATTATGGGAGTAGTAGTCCTAAAAGTCCTGCAGCCGGGGGATGTGCAAGTGCTATCCCTCAGCACTGCAGTACTACAACTACTCCCATCATGGGACAGACTGTCCCATGATGGGAGTAATAGTCCAAGGGCAGAGGGACAGATTGAGCTACACAGTCCAGGCCTGACTATTGTTCTCATTATGTGTTTTGCATAATGGGAACAAAGCCTTTCTGGAAGTGTGTTCCCAAACATGGAGACTCCAGCTGTTGCTTAACTACAGCCCCCATGATGGGAGTTGCAGTTTAGCAACAATTGGAGGATCCCTGTTTATGAACACACTGCATTATGTGCACTCTACCCAGGGGAGAGCGCAAAAAAATTACTAACCCATATTGCTTATTTTTCTTTTCTCCTCATTTCAGATACCTGAATGCAGAGGCCTATGTCAGATAAGGTGGACTGCGACGATGACCAGCATTTTTTTTTTTTATTTCAATAAAATGGTTAACAAGGGCTGTGGGGGAGTGTTTTTTTTTAAATAAAAATTTTTCAATGTGTTGTGTTTTTTATAATTGAATTTTCAGGATTAGTAGTGGAAGCCGTCTTATAGACGGAATCCATTACTATGCCAGGGCTTAGTGTTTGCCCCAAAATCAGCTAACGCTAAACCCTAATTATTACCCCTGTACCCACCGCCACAGGGGTGCTGCGAAAAGCCGGTACCAACAGGCCCGTAGCATCAAAAATGGCGCTCCTGGGCCTAAGTGGTAACAGGCTGGCGTTATTTAGGCTGGGGAGGGCCAGTAACAATGGTCCTCACCCACCCTTGTAACGTCAGACTGTTGCTGATTGGTTGGTATCTGGTATATGCGCTTTTTTATTTTATTATTTTAAAAAATTTAAACGTGTGTGGTTCCCCCATTTTTTCCATTATCAGCCAGATACCAACCAAGCAGCAACAGCCGGATGTTACCAGGGTGGGTGAGGACCATTGTTACTGGCCCTCCCCAGTTTAAATAATGCCAGCCTGTTACCATCTAGGCTCAGGGGCGCCATTTTTGACGCTCCAGGCCTGTTGGTACCAGCTCTTCCCGGCACCCCTGTGGCGGTGGGTATCGGGGAGCAATAATTAGCGCTAGCTGATTTGGGGGCTAACGCTAAGCCCTAGCTTAGTAATGGATTCTGTCTACAAGACGACTTCTACTACTAAGCCTGAAAATTCAATTATAAAAAACACAACACATTGAAAAAAAAAAAACACTCCCCCACAGCCCTCGTTAACCCTTTTATTGACATTTAAAATAACGCTGTTCATCATCGCAATCCGCCGAATCTGACGTAGTCCTGCATTCACATATCTAAAATGAGAAGAACCATTTCTGTGATCTCTACTCTATCAAAAAGCTGGTGTGAAAAGTAAACTGGACTCTCACCCCTTCGAAAATATCATGTAAAGCAGACAATATACGTGGACACGTCCACTTTTACAAAACTGACATGAACAGTGTAAACCGCGGCACAAAGCTCTTTAAAAATGTGGTCGATTCTTTTTGCGCCAAAATAGATTTTTTTGGGGTGCAAAATTCTTTGAGAATCCCCCCCTCTGTGAACTCTATAAAGATTTGTGATTTTACTATTATGCAGAGTTTTGTTCGGCACACACTGTTACTCCGGCACTTCTAGCTTTTTGAGCAGTGTACAGTGGGAAAATGCCACAGCTCTATGAAGTGTGAGGTAGAAAAGGAGTGCACGGTAGAGCGAGGGGGGGGGCGTTTCTATATTTGCACAAAATGTATCAAAGGACGTGCACAACTTTAGTAAATCTTGAGCAAGAGTGTAAATTAGACAAGCAGTGTAAAGGGGTAGATCTGTGTCTACAATAGACAACTAATGATACATCTCCCCCAATGTCTCTACATTGCTGCAGCTGCTCTATGGCACATTCAATTTGACACTCCTGAAGCTAAAAGTTGTTTTTATTCCCTCAAACTACTAGAATAAACTATGAAACAAGCGACTGTGACACAAGATCATGGAGGGAAATAGAGATGACTGGGTTACTATTCCTAACATTTAGGCACAGCCAAAGAGGAGGTTCATCCTGTTTACAGGCAGTGGCAGCAATATCAGATCTGGCAAGGAAAATACCATATGTGGTTTTGGATCATTCCTTTGCAGTACATGTGCCCCATGCAGTTGATGAGATATTAACCTCTTAAGGACTCAGAAACGTTTTTTTTGTTTTTTGTTTTGCACTTTCGTTTTTTCCTCCTCACCTTTTAAAAAATCATAACCCTTTCAATTTTGCACCTACAGACCCATATGATGGCTTGTTTTTTGTGCCACCAATTTTACTTTGTAATTACATGAGTTATTTTACCAAGAAATCTACGGCAAAACCAAAAAAGAAATATTTGCGGGACAAAATAAAAAAAATGCCATTTTGTAATTTTGGGGGCTTCCATTTCCTTGCAGTGCATTTTTTGGTAAAAATTACTCTTTATCTTTATTCTGTAGGCCCATACGATTACAATTATACTGTACTTATATAGGTTTGATTTTGTTTTTACTTCTGGTAATAATCATAACTACATGCACGAAAATTAATACATTTAAAAATGTCCTCTTCTAACCCCTAAAACTTTTTTTATTTTTACCCATATGGGGATGCATGGGGCTCTTTTCTTGAGCCGTGATCTGAAGTTTTTATTAATACAATACACATTTTGGACTTTGGAATTTTTTTACGTGTACGCCATTGACCATGTAGTTTAATTAACAATATATTTTTATAGTTCGGACATTTACGCATGCTGCGATACCACATATGTTTCTATTTATTTACATAGTTTTTTTTTTTAAGGGAAAAGGGGGGTGATTCAAACTTTCATTAGGGAAGGGGTTGAATCGCATTTATTAACTTTTTTTTACTTTTATAGCCCCCATAGGGGACTATAACATGCAATGCCTTGATAGCATTGATCATTGTCATCGGCACTCGATTGCTCCAGCCTGGATCTCAGTCATGGAGCAATGAATTGTGAATCGGATGCCAAAAAGGAAGGTAGGGACCCTCCTTGCGTGTCCTCAGCTGAAGCTTTTTTCTACATTTTAGATGCGGCGTCTAGGGGGTTAATACTGGACATCACCATGATTGGTGATTTCCGGTATTAGACACAGGCCCCGGCCATTGCTAGGTGCCAGGACCGACCCGTTATGACGGGGGTCTTTGCGCGACCCCGCGTTATATCACAGGAGTGGGCGCAGGTTAAATCAGACTAAAACTAAGTATGCGTTTACACTCCTGAGGACACCTACCTTCACCATACAGCTATACCACCATAAACGGTACCACCATAAATTTGTAAGAAAATCCATTCACTCACTCAATCTTCAATATGTTTTATCTTCATCCTGCAAAAACCTGATACATGCTAATGCAGCTACCACCTCTAATTTAGCCATGCAATTGCCAACAGTCCATCCATGTAGAGATAAAATGGAGAGTTTGCCAGGTTTTTTCAATTCTGGCGCAGATTCTGGCACAGACAGAATTTCTGGCGCAATGCGCCAGAATCTGCCACGCAACATGACAAAACATGTCGGGTTTACAATAGTAAATCAGGGCCATTGTTTTCTTATATAGCACAGTCTGCCTTTCAGCCCCCCTTGAAACTCCAGTAACCCCCTTAGATCCTTGTCACCCTTTAAAAAGTAGTGTATAAATGGGTCTCCCCAGACATAGCAATTGGTCCTGTCAGCTTGTGGGAGAAGGGGAAAGGTTGTGTCTACCATGGGTCCTGTACGCCAATGAAGGTTACCTTATTACATGAGCCAACTCATAAGTCTAAGTAGGAACTGAGTGCATATATAGGTAAAAATTTGATAGCTTCTGAATTTGGTAGCTTTGCTTAGCAGTATGTCAATGCCTGCTTGACCTGTGCTAAATATAACCCTGGTAAGGCTATTCGAGTTCTGTTTAGGGGCATTCCATTTTCAGAGACTGTAGATGTATTATATTCAGCTGCCAAGGGCAGGCATATATGAGAGTGTACTCTTGTGTGGACCTCTTCTCAGGGTCAGCTAATCTGGGTCGCCTAAACAGCCATGGCTAAAGAAACTCCTTACTGAGATTGAGTGTAGATATGCAATGACATAAATATGCAAGTGCAGTGAGGTACGATCCCTGTCAGTCAGAGTGTAATATGCTGACAGCGACACCAGGCTCCAGGGAACAACGTACGCATCCAAACTTATGCGCTCTAATCCATTGACTCAATGCGCATGACAAAGGACTTAGAAAATCTCGCTCTTAGTGCTTCATAGCCCCATAGGGCCCTATCAACTGTATTAAAACAAGGACCATTTATTAACAACAAAAAAATATTGCATAATGCTAAGAAACCAGATGCTAGGATCACAAGACCTTAGTCATAGAACAATGGATTAAAAACCAGAACCCTATACAGTGATCCCTCGAGTTACGATGGCCCCGACATACATTTTTTTCGACATACGATGGCCTCTCAGAGGCCATCGTATGTAGAAGTATCGACATACGATACTTTTTGCGGGGCCATCACTATGATTTCTACTTACCGCTGCCTAGTGTGGGTTGCCGGGGTGCCATGCTGCGTGGTGCCGTTGCGCCGGAGTCCTGCTCTTCCTTCTGATTGGCGAATCCGCAGTCATGTGATGACGTCACGTCACATGACAGTGAAGTCGCCAGCCTGCGTCTTCGCCGCCATTTGAGGAGTGCCGCCCGTGAGGAGAAGACGTGAGGAGCTGGTGAGTAGCTAACTCAAGTGAAGGAGTCGTTAACCCCTCACCCCGCGGCAGCATTAATGCTGCCGCGGGGTGAGGGGTTAACGCTACCGCTGCCATGGGGTGAGGGGTTAACTTAACCCCTCACCCAATGGCAGCGGCAGCGATAACCCCTCTCCCCAGGACACACAGTAACAGCACAAGGCCCCCCAGGCCTGGGCCAAAGACCCCAGGCCTGGGCCAAAAAACCCCAGGCCTGGGCACAAATCACCCCCACCCCAGGCCTGGGCACAAATCTTCCCCACCCCAGGCCTGGTCACAAAGCCCCCTAGGCCTGGGCACAAATCTTCCCCACCCCAGGCCTGGTCACAAAGCCCCCCAGGCCTGGGCACAAATCTCCCCCACCCCAGGCCTGGGCACAAATCACCCTCACCTCAGGCCTGGGCACAAAGCCCCCCAGGCCTGGGCACAAATCTTCCCCACCCCAGGCCTGGGCACAAATCTTCCCCACCCCAGGCCTGGGCACGAATCTCTCCCACCCCAGGCCTGGGCACAAAGCCCCCCAGGCCTGGGCACAAATCTTCCCCCCCCCAGGCCTGGGCACAAATCTTCCCCACCCCAGGCCTGGTCACAAAGCCCCCCAGGCCTGGGCACAAATCTCCCCCACCCCAGGCCTGGGCACAAATCACCCTCACCTCAGGCCTGGGCACAAAGCCCCCCAGGCCTGGGCACAAATCTTCCCCACCCCAGGCCTGGGCACAAATCTTCCCCACCCCAGGCCTGGGCACGAATCTCTCCCACCCCAGGCCTGGGCACAAAGCCCCCCAGGCCTGGGCACAAATCTTCCCCACCCCAGGCCTGGGCACAAAGCCCCCCAGGCCTGGGCACAAATCTCCCCCACCCCAGGCCTGGGCACAAATCCCCCTCACCTCAGGCCTGGGCACAAAGCCCACCACCCCAGGCCTGGCATAAACTCCTGACTAACTAGAACCCTGGCTACATACTATGCATCCCTGGCTAACCTCACTGTTTACCAACCATGGTGCATTCAGCTGTTGTAAAACTAGAGACTATCCTGGCATGCTGGGAACTGTGGATTTGCAACAGCTGGATGCACCCTATACAAAACACATTTTTTCCCTTGCAGTCCATTCCTCTTCGTGCAGTCCATTCCTCTACGTGCAGTCCATTCCTCTAGCTGCAGTCCAGTCCTCTACGTGCACTTCAACAGTTCAGGTACAGTACATAAACCATGCAAAACATATCATGCGGTTTTCCTGTACCTCTGCATTAGGGATCTACAGATCATATTTTTTTTGTTTAATCAACAGTACCACAACACACAGGGGTAGTTTTCATAGCCAGAAAATATGCCTCCAATAAATAAAAAATTCTCTTAAAACAAATAAGGAAATCATCCAAAAATATGAGAGTGGTATGAAGATAAGCCAGTTAGTTCAAGAGTATGGTTTCTCACAATCAACAGTTTCAACAATTGTTAAGAGTCGAGACGTGAATAACAGCATTAAAATCACGGATCAGTCAACCATAGTGTGCAAGGGCAGAGATCTTATTGTTGAGATGGAGAGGCTGTTGTATTTGTGGATTAAGGAAAAGCAAATGAGAGGGGACACTGTTTCTGGACACTTTATCTGTGAACGTGCAAAATGCATTTTTGAAGAGCTGAAAGCAAAGGCAGAATCAAGCAGTGATTCTGCTTCTACAAATTGGTATGAAACATTTAGAGCCAGCAAAGGTTGGTTTGAACGTTTCAAGCAAAGGTATGAGGTGAAGAGTGTCATACGACATGGAGAGGCAGCTAGTGCAAATCACGAAGCAGCTGATTCTTTTAAGATGGAATTTCAGCGTCTCATGGAGGATGAAGGCTACCTTCCACAACAAGTTTTCAATTGTGAGGAAACAGGTCTGTTCTGGAAGAAAATGCCAAAGCGAACATTTATCACCAGAAAAGAAGCCAGCATTCCTGGACATAAGCCTATGAAAGATCGAATAACCCTTTTGGTGGCTGCAAATGCATCAGGAGATTTTAAGTTGAAACCAATGTTGGTTTATCATTCAGACACACCTAGAGTCTTCAAACAGAAGAAAGTCATCAAGGCCAATCTAGGTGTGTTTTGGCGCTGTAACAAAAAGGCCTGGGTGACCAGACATGTTTTTAATGAATGGGCAATAGAAGTGTTTTGTCCTTCAGTTAAGGCATACCTGGAGAGAAACAGACTGCCTCTAAAAGCAATGCTCCTGGCCATGACCCAGCACTGGCAGAATCATTAGAGGCTCAGTTTAGCTTTATTACTGTAAAATTTCTTCCTCCAAACACCACACCTCTTCTTCAACCCATGGACCAACAGGTCATCTCAAATTTTAAGAAGTTATACACCAAGAAGATGTTTACAAAATGCTTTTAAGCAACTGAAGCAGACAAAAATCTGACACTCAAAGAATTTTGGAAAACACAATTCACCATTTTGGACTGTGTTAGGCTCATTGTGAGTGCTTGGAATGACGTTTCCATTCGTGTGCTTAATTCTGCTTGGAAACCTTTGTGGCCTTCTGTTGTGCAGGAGGCAGATGTTTCTTTTGCACAAGAAGATTCCATTGAGACGGAAATTGTCACTCTGGGGCAGGCTATGGGTCTGGAAGTGGATGAAGATGATGTGGAGGAAATGATCCAAGATCATGAGGTGGAACTGAAAACAGAAGAGCTGATTGAACTTGAAAAATCAACAGAGCATGACAGTGGAGAAGAGGAACATTGTGAGGATGACCATGTTGTCACAGTTCAAGAACTAAAGTATCTGTTTTCTTCCTGGGAACTTGTGAAGAGTGTTGTCCAAAAACACCCAGACATTACTCTTACTGAGCTTAAAACCTGTGACTATGAGGATAAAGTGCTGAGCTACTTTAAAAACCTGAAGAAAAAATGGCAGAGACAAACCACATTGGACTCCTTTTTCAAAAGGCCACGGAAGGATCCTGACTCTGCTTCTAAGTAAGTGAACATGGTTTATTTGCTGCTTATTTTTCTTCTTTCTTCATGTTTTTTTACTTTGGATTTTTTTCCAGCAGCACCAGAAGGACCGGAACCAACCCTGATGATGCTTCCATCCTTCCAGATGTGACTATCCAGCTTCTATAAAAAGTTAGTGAACATGGTTTAGTTGCTGCTTATTTTTCTTCTTTCTTCATGGTTTCTTATTTTGGATTTTTTGTTTTAGCAGCACCAGAAGGACAGGAACAGACTCTTCCATCCTTACAGAAGTTGACCAGTTTACCGGTTTCCA
Source organism: Hyla sarda (assembly GCF_029499605.1). Classification (NCBI taxonomy): domain Eukaryota; kingdom Metazoa; phylum Chordata; class Amphibia; order Anura; family Hylidae; genus Hyla; species Hyla sarda. Next base: position 285,630,395 of record NC_079191.1, read on the forward strand.
GTTGCACCAGTTTACAGTTGTACCATTTTCAAGTTGTATCCTTCTGAAATGTGATTAAACTGTAAGGACATGGTTTATCTGTACTTTGGTTATTTTTACTTACTTTGGGTTGAAATTTCATGGACTCAGGAACCAATTATCAGTTTCCATAGACATATGTACTCAACATATGATGGTCTCGGGGCTCCGGAACCAATTACCAGTTTTCCATAGACATATGTACTCAACATATGATAGTTTCAACATATGATGGTCCTCTCGGAACCAATTACCATCATATGTTGAGGGACCACTGTATAGGGAGAGGAAGCTGGCTTGATTCCATAAATTTTATTTACAGGTAACAGTAGCGTCTATGGGGGCAAAATTCCCCCTCTCTGGCTAACATATTTATGTGTTGGTGCGAGAGGGGGACACTTTTTTTCCTCCCATAATTGGGGATTTTCCTAGTCTTAATTATGGAAATTATAGATTTTATTTCAGACAGAAGGCGAATATTATGCTAATTCTTCTTTACTAGCTCATTTAGCAGCAAATAAAAGGTTAAGAAAAAAACATTGTGCAATCATGCATACAATATATGTAAACAGCAAATCATTTCAAAGCAACATAAGATATATGGTATAGTCCCAAATGAATCCTCTTCTTTGTAGTGAAATTAAATAAAATTTCCAAAAACATATATGTTACGCCGAGCGCTACGGGTCCCCGCTCCTCCCCGGAGCGCTCGCAGCATCCTCTCATTCGCAGCGTCCCGGTCAGACCTGCTGACCGGGTGCGCTGCAATATCACTCCCAGCCGGGATGCGATTCGTGACGCGGGAGGCGCCCGCTCGCGATGCGCATCCCGGCTCCCGTACCTGACCCGTTCCCCGTCTGTGTTGTCCCGGCGCGCGCGGCCCCGCTCCTTAGGGCGCGCGCGCGCCGGGTCTCTGCAATTTAAAGGGCCACTGCGCCACTGATTGTCGCAGCAGGCCTAATCAGTGTTATCACCTGTGCACTCCCTACTTATACCTCACTTCCCCTGCACTCCCTCGCCGGATCTTGTTGCCATTGTGCCAGTGAAAGCGTTCCCTTGTGTGTTCCTAGCCTGTGTTCCAGACCTCCTGCCGTTGCCCCTGACTACGATCCTTGCTGCCTGCCCTGACCTTCTGCTACGTCCGACCTTGCTCTTGTCTACTCCCTTGTACCGCGCTTATCTTCAGCAGCCAGAGAGGTTGAGCCGTTGCTGGTGGATACGACCTGGTTGCTACCGCCGCTGCAAGACCATCCCGCTTTGCGGCGGGCTCTGTTGAATACCAGTAGCAACTTAGAACTGGTCCACCAACACGGTCCACGCCAATCCCTCTCTGGCACAGAGGATCCACCTCCAGCCAGCCGAAGCGTGACAATATAGAAGTAGCTTTATCAATCTCCGTAGATTTTATTTGCGTAAAAAAGTTGCACGTACTTGCGCACGTCATCTTTTCTTTTTTTTTTTTTTACTTTGCAGTGGTCATGTATTTATCAAATGTGATAGTCGCTATTTATGAAGAAAAAAAGTTGTATCTCCATTTAAAAGTCACATAAGTATTCCAGGTCCAACCTGGCTTACAGAAAGTGCATGCGTCTGCAGAAAAGGACATTAACACCCACTTTAACAACTGTTCTTGTTCTGCATCATGAAACAAAGCTACTACATTAATATTAATTATAGAAAAAAATAATTATATAACTAATAACTCTTAATAGGTTGAAAATACACACTGCACACGTACATGCTGGCGTACCCACTACATTTTTAAATGAATGTTGTGTTAAAATAGAAAATGGCACAAAATAATTGTGTACAAAAATGTTTCCTTAAAAAAAGAAACATCCATAGTGATACAGCTTCATGCACATTTTGGGGTGGGTAACGTATCGAGACATTGTTTTTGTGGCTTCACTATTGTTTATGTGCCTGTTGGTGCTGCGCTGTCTTCCTTCTTGACGTAAACTCTGGCCTCAACGCAGCAACACAAGACTCCGTCCACCAACGACACAAAATGCGAGCTCAAAATAAAACAAAAAAGCCTTCAGAGTACGGATATTCCTGGTGCGGCATAGTATGTTTTTAATATTTTTTTATTTCTGATTAGGGTGGATGGGCTGTTGCGGGATAGTTGGAGTGCAGCTATTGAGTGCCAGGCAGGCCAGTCAGGGTGTCATCCGATGTGGTATTCCCCCTCCCCGTCACTCTCTAGCAACGCTAGGGCTGGGCGGTATGGCCAAATATGTGTATCGCTGTATTTTTGTAACTTATGGTGGCTCCCCCCCTCCCCCTCCCCCAATATTATCAGCCCAGCGCTGCGCTGTCCCCATCGGGGTACTACTAACGTCACCCGCAAGTGCTGCCTTCTTGTCCTCCTGTTTGTTGCGGCCGCCGGTGCTGACACTCTATACGGTGCGGTATCCCTATGCCCGGGCTGTAAAAGGTAAACAATTAAACTAACGCATGTTCCAACTTCGGCCTTACGCTGGGGACGGGAACGTCGGACAACCATCAGCCTATCACCGGCCGCGACGATGTTCCGCCTTGGCCAGTGATAGGCTGAGCCCACTGTCATGTAAGAAGCCGGCTTCTTACATGACAGTGTTCTCAACCTATCACGGGCCGAGGCAGAACATCACTGCGGCCGGTGATAGGCTGACGGCTTTCTGACGTTCCATTATCTGGGAAGCTGGTCAGGACCGACGGGGAAGGTGAGTTAAAGTTTATTTTGTTTACCTTTTGCAGCCCGGGCATAAGGATACAGTATAGAGCAGTGGTTTGCAATCTGCGGACCTCTGGATATTGAAGACCACTGGTATAGAGTGTCAGCGCCAGCGGCCACGACAAACAGGAGGACCAGGAGGGCAGCGCTTGCGAGTAACATATGTGAGTACGCTGGGCTGATAATTAATTGGGGGGGGGGGGGTTGGGCAGAACAGCGCTCGCGGGTCACATATGATTAGTTTCCCGATGGGGACAGAGCAGCGCTGGGCTGATAATTCATTCATTCCCGAGGGGGAGGGGCCAAACCGGTATTGCGGTTTACGTTAAAATAAAAATTACGTTAAAATATCGTGCAACACAAAGATTTCGGTATTCGGTATGAACCGGTATACCGCCCAGCCCTAAGCAACGTTACAGGTAATAAAGGGTAAATAAAGAACTTCGGCTATGAACATAAGGGAAAACTTTTCTGCTTTAAAAAATGCTTTGGAAGCGGGTTTCCCGGGTTTTGCTTACGTGTGATTTATTTATCAAAGTTGTGCGACTGTTTGATAAATCGGTCCCATTCAAGCAAAAGTAAGTTTTAAAAAAATTGTCATATAAAAGTCATACGTTTAAAAAGAATGATAAATCTCCTTCATATAGTTCAATGAAGAAAACAGGAACTGGAAGTATGAAATTTGACAACAAAGAATCTATCCATAAGACAGTAGAACAGCAGAAAACGAACAATCTCCCATGAAGAGCAATTATGCTGAAAAGAGAGAAAAAAATTATGATAAATGGGATGTGTATCTGGGAGGGATAATATTTGCCTCCTGTCTTTAATAAAATCTATATTTTCCCTCATCAAGTATAGGAAAATCCTCAATTTTTTTACAAGACTGGAGACTCATATTAGGCATAATTAAAGCTATACATTATAGAATAAAATATCATGTAATAATAATGAATTCACATAAATATATATAAATTACAATCCACATGTAAAAACATGGGGAAGTTTAAAATAAAAAGTTTGAAAAGTAGACTCGGAAGACCAATTGGCTGCTTTGAGAATGTCCGATAAAGAACCTCCAGCGTGGAAGACCTTAGTGGACATAGCACTCCTAAAGGAATGAGCATGAAAAATAGACATAAGTTGTCTAATCTGTCTAGCAAGAGTAGGGGAAGAAACTGGAGCATGAGGTTTACAATATGATAACAATAATTAAGAATAAGATGGAAGTCTAAAAGATTTTGTCTTATGTTCATAAACCTGTAAACAGAAAACCACACATAGATTGACATTATGAGGAAAAACTTGATTGAAAACAAATTGGAGATTAGTTTTTGTACGACTGTGAATAAGAAGTTGGACACCATGAGGGGAGAATTGTCTGTGTGTTATATCCAATGCACGAGACTCCTTTGAAAGATATAACACATAATAGCATAGTCAGTTTGAAAGATAAAAGCTTAAGAGAAAGAGTGTCATTCTCAGCAAGAGAATAAATAAAAGATAGAGCAATGTTAACATCCCAAATAGACTGGTATCTAGGTAAGGGAGGTCAACTAAATTTGATACCTTTCATAAGTCTACAAACTAAAGGGTGTTTACCAATAGGTAAAGAGTCAATAGGAGTGTGATAATAGGATAAATTCAACCGATTGATGGTGCAATAAGCCTTTCCTGAATCAAAAGATGTGGAGAGAAAATTCAAGATGAAAGAGATAGAGGAATGAAAGGGATCCAAATCTCCTTGTGAGCACTAGAGATGAGCGAACTTTTGAAATATTTGATTTGGCCGATTCGCCGAATTTTCAGAAAAAATTTGGTTTGGTCCGAATTTATTTGCGGCGAATCTCTATTAAAAATGGCTATTTCTAGCCTACAGAGAGCCTCAATAGGGGTGTAGAACACTTTGCTTTGTCCTAACACACATAGGGAGTGTGCTGTGTTAGTGAAATAATAGTGTTATTCATTATGACATGCAGATTACAGGTATCACTATTAGAATCACTGAATTTATTTACATTTTTTGATTACCCATTCTGGTGCTGCCACTCGCCCCTAGTCTTCAGCGACCTCTGCCTGCGTCTGATGAATTTAGGCCTCTGCCACTTCTCTGTGCACATCCTGGCACTTCTCTGCCTGACATACTTATATGAGGGAAGTACAATGCGCTTCACTACGCTTAAAACAGTATTTGTCTAGAACAGCAGCAGGTGTGTACTTTTGGCTGTCCTTTCACAGTATCTAGGCCCTTTCACAGTATCTAGGCCTTTGACAGATTAACGGGTACAAAATAGAACACTATTTAGATGTACGTATGTGGTATGCTCTTCTTAAGGCTGAAAAAAATCGCTACATTACGATTAAAAATACCTATTTTTGCACAATACCAGCAGTACACAACAGTGCTGCAGCACACAGTCGCTGTGTACTAAACCCAAAATTGCACTCTCTCACAGACTATTAGGAATGTACTGCTGGGTATGTATTATACCTTCTACAGACTAGTGCAAACAGCTGACCATTTGTTGTGGAACAAAGAGGGCAGGAAAATGCGCTACAGTACGCTTAAAAAAAATTTATGGAGTAAAACACCAGCCGGTGATTACTTTTGCCTGGACTTTCACAGTATCTAGGCCCTTGACAGATAAACTGAATCAAAATAGTACACTACTTAGATGTACGTATGTGGTATGCACTTATGATGGCAGAAAAATGCACTGCAGTACGCTTTAAAAAATTTTTTTTTTTGCACAACACCAGCAGTACACAACAGTGCGGAAGCACACAATAGCTGTGTGTGTACTAAACCCAAAATTGCACTCTGTCAAAGACTATTAGCAATGGAATGCTGGGTATTATACCGTCTACAGACTAGTATAACCAGCAGATGATCTGTTGTGGAACAAAGAAACAACTGTGCTGAAAAATTATTCCTGGCTCCTCTGCTAAGGTTTATGAAGTTGAGGCAGCTTGTTGAAATGTATGATGCAATACACAGCTCTCTGCCCCTCTCTGTAAAACAATGCTGTAGAAAGTAACTGGGAGGTTAATAATTGAGTCCCCCACTAATAATTGAGTCCCCCCCTACCAGTACCTGTCTGGCCTGCCCTGCACTCCTCCCTAACTCCTTACTGGAGCAGAAACCCCCCCCCCCCCCCCCCCATGGCGGTCAGAGGCAGAGTCCTTCTGCAGTACTGCTAGCTCTCAAATGGCATCCCCCTCAACTGCCAACCAGGCAAACATGTTGGGGTGTGCCAGATCAGGACTAGCCTCCCTTACAGTCTTCCCTCTACCCTGTTTTCTAACTGTAACCCAGCTATCTGCCTGACTGTCCTGCCCCTCTGTCCCACTATCCTCCCCCACCTCTACCCCAGAGAGTACTTGCTCAGCAAGTTGGAGACTACTCTCCAAGTTGTCAATGCATCTCAGTGTTGCCAGTTGCTCCTCTAGATCCAGGATCTGGGCTTCCAGATGAACAACTCGCACACATCTCGCACAACAATATGCACCCTCAAACTGTTGTTCAAGGATTGCATACATTGTGCAAGATGTACACTGGAATGCCTTTTCACACATAGAGGCCATATTAGATTTGGGGATTGCAAAAATTTACAGTAAAAAAAAACAATCAAATATTTAAATTAAACTCCCTTAATTTTAAGTTCCTCTCACTTTTATACTTATACTCATTTGTATACTTCACACACTTGTATACAGACAAACAATCACTAGCTCAGACAATCGCTTAGTATACTTTCTTTCATAGTTAACAGACACCACCTCTCTCTTCCACTGCCAGGAAGTGAATGCAGCGACTATATATCTGCTTGAAAAACAATAACTTGATGGAATGTTGGATCGACATATGATAAGTAAAGAAATATGAAAGACCAGATTTAGCTGGAAGCAAATACAAGTGTAACATATTTTGGTTACTTCTTTCTCTGCCACGCATTATTAATGCAGAAACATGTAATCATTTCTTGGCAACATTTTCTCAGAAATTCTGTCAAACTAGACAATGTATTTTTGGCACAGAATACACATCAGCTGTTCTCGCATGCTCTTCATTTAGCATGTGAAAAGATATGGGAACAGTATTTTAGCATATCAGAATTGGAATACTATAGAATATTATAGATGACTCTGATTCAATATTGTCATGCATAATGGCAACAAACCACTGACACAATTTTACTGGAATAGTGTCATAAAGTAATTGAATTCTGTGTTATATATTAACTTCATCTCTTAAACTGCCTGACCGCATAACATATTTTAGATCAATATTGTCATTATAATTCATGTTTTTTTGCATTTTTTATCATTTATACTGTACATAGAACAAAGGTAATGCCACAAACAAAACTCCTTACACATGATATATTTGACAACTGTACAATACACAAACTTTTTTTTTCAAATGGTCAATTGAAAACACATTTTATATAATGTAGATAATAACATTATATGCATATTTCTCATATACATTGGTTAAAAAATGTGTACATTTCTTGGGGGGGAAAAAGCTGTCTTGTCCTTGCAACTATTGCCTGTGTGTTTCTGTGCAGGGAAAAAATGCAGGGAGTGTGGGCAGGACAAGCAGGGCTCTGAGGATCTGTTACACGACCCTGGCTTACACTGGTGGATAGGTGGGTATTGATAATAGATGTTAATACTTGATGTTAAATGACATTTCTGCAATTTGTTGTCCTTAACCCCTTTTAGGACACTGCTCATTTTGACTTCGAGAACACATTTCATTTTTGCATTTTTGTTCTTTCCTCCTTGCCTTTTAAGAGCTATAACTCTTTTATATTTTCATCCTCAGACCCATATGAGGGCTTGTTTTGTGCACGTTTGTAGGTGCATGGTAGGGTTGGGCGGTATGACCAAATATGTGTATCACGGTATTTTTTTTTCAGCGACCCCCCCCCACCCCCAAATCATGTGAACCGCAAGCGCAGTTCTGCCCCCTCCCCCCCCCCCCCCCCAATAAATGATCAGCCCAGCGGGGCACTACTCAGATGTCACGTTCAAGCACTGCCCTCCTCCTCTTTGTTGGGGGCCGCCAGGCGCTGGAACTCACTGTACGCCAGTGATCTCCAACCTGCGGACCTCCAGTTGTTGCAAAACTACAACTCCCAGCATGCCCGGACAGCCAACGGCTGTCCGGGCATGCTGGGAGTTGTAGTTTTGCAACAGCTGGAGGTCTGCAGGTTGGAGACCACTGCTGTCCGCTGTATCCCTATGCCCGGGCTGCAAAACAAAGAAAATGAACTTTAAACTCACCTACTGGACAGCCGTCAGCCTATCACCGGCCGGAGCGATTTCCCGCCCCTGCCAGTGATAGGCTGAGCCCACTGTCATGTAAGAAGCCGGCCAGAGCTGTTGGCTGTCTGGGCATGCTGGGAGTTGTAGTTTTGCAACAACTGGAGGTCCACAGGTTGGAGACCACTGGCGTACAGTGAGTTCCAGCGCCCGGCGGCCCCCAACAAAGAGGAGGAGGGCAGTGCTTGAACGTGACATCTGTGAGTAGGGCCCCGCTGGGCTGATCATTAATTGGGGGGGGGGGGGGAGGGGGCAGAACTGTGCTGGCGGGTCACATAGGATTAGTTCCCTCGATGTGGGGACAGCGATGCGCTAGGCTGATAATACATTCCCGAGGAGGAGGGGCCCAACCGGTATTGCGGTATGGGGGAAAATTCATATCGTGCAGCCCAAAAAATTCGGTATGAACCGGTATACCGCCCAGCCCTAGTGCATGGTGGTAGACAACACGTTTAGCAGGTTTTATAGGAATACTCCAGGATCTGAAAACTTATCCCCTATCCTAAGGATAGGGGATAAGTGTCAGATTGTGGGACATACGGCCACTGGGGACCCCCTGCGATCTCCCGTATGGAGTCCCAGCAGTCCGCACAAAGGGCACGCGTTGACCACACGGCGACATGACCGACGCGGCGGCTGCCACTCCCCCTCAATACAACGCCATGGGAGAGCCAGAGAGCTGCCTTCAGCAATCTCCAGCTCTGCCATAGTGCTGCATGGGGCGTGTCGGCTTAACACGGCTGAAAAACAATGATGTGCTTGGTTTTAACGTAACTTTATTCTTTCATGAGTTATTTACAAGTTTCTGACCACTTATAAAATGTGTTCAATGTGCTGCCCATTGTGTTGGGTTGTCAATGCAACACTCTTCACACACTGATAACAACACTGTAGGAGAAATGCTAGCAAAGGCTTCCAGTATCCATAGTTTCAGCTGCTGCAGAATGGGCAAAACTAAAATTGGAACAGGACCCTCAGTTTACGCAGAAGATTTTGTTCAGTGATGAGGCACAATTTTACGTGATTGGTGAAGTTAACAAACAAAACCATACTATTGGTCTGACACTATCCCACATTGGATAGATCCCTCCAAGACTGTTGGAACACAAAAATTGATGGTATGGTGTGCTATATGGGGTACAAAGATAGTGGGGCCGTTCTTCATCAATGGAAACCTCAAGGCCACTGGATATGCGAAATTGCTACATGATGATGTTCTTCCCTCTTTATGCACTGAAGCTGGCATGTTCCCTGAGTTTTTCCAGCAAGATGGTGCACCACCACATTATGGGTGTCAGGTCCGAGCATTCCTAGATGAACAGTTTCCTGGAAAGTGGATTGCTCGTCTTGGGCCAGTTGAATGGCCCCCAAGGTCTCCCGATCTGACCCCCTTAGACTTTTATCTTTGGGGTTATCTGAAGGCAATTGTCTATGCTGTGAAGACACGAGATGTGCAGCACCTGAAACTACGGATACTGGAAGCCAGTGCTAGCATTTCTCCTGCGGTGTTGCTATCAGTGTGTGAAGAGTGGGAGAAGAGGGTTGCATTGACAATCCAACACAATGGGCAGCACATTGAACACAGTTTATAAGTGGTCAAAAACTTGTAAATAACTCATGAAAGAATAAAGTTATGTTAAAACTAAGCACACCATTCTTTTTCTTGTGAAATTCCCAATAACTTTGATGTGTCACATGACCATCTTCCTATTGAAAAAACATATGTTGGATTCAAAATGGCCTATCACCAACCATTCCCATTTTAGGAGTATCCATATAAATGGCCCACCCTGTACATTAAAATCCACCAAAATATCTTGATTGTGCTCTAAATTACCGGCACCAAATCATAACTACCTACTAAATGATCACAGTTACCACAAATTCATGTGGATTTACAAAATATCACAGACTATTGCTGATCCACACAAAAACACCCAACCCGTTTCTACCACAATATCGTGGAGTCATCAGGGGAGTGGCAATTAGGTATGCAATAGATCTCAATATATAAGGCTGTTATACTTAAGCCCTTAAATGACGGTAAACTGCATAAAAATATATATAAGAAATGATGAGCGGAGAACAATGTATATTGTGGAGGGGAAGACACCCGATACACAGTGTTCTTCCCCCTTATATAGAATACGGCAATTTTGCAGGAGGTGGGTAAATCCCTCAGGGTAACCTGAAAAGCAAACAAAAAAAACTAACAAAGAGGGGAGATTCAATATGTAATTCTCCATGTTATTGTATACTGACGAGATGCGGCTGCACATAGACATCTGTTAATACACTCACAGTCCCCAATCTGTTCCAGGATACCTAGAAAGAAACATGGGATCCCAATAAATATGGGGCAACTGTCAGTACCTGAAAAGCAAAACGGTGCGTACTGCCCCAGCTAGTGTACTCACGCTCCTGCCGCCTCACTTCCACTTTCGGTTCTCCGTGTGTGCGCTAACCTGCAGTGGCGGAGAGCCATCTGTCTTCGATGGCTGCTCAGCGGTCACTGAGATCTCGCCAGCATCTGACGTCATATCCTGCTGCCGGGGAGCCAAGTCATCGCGCCCTGCCCTCTCTGACGTCTACAGAGGGCGGCGCTCAGTGTGACAAGTGGCGTCCTTGGTAACGGCAGCATTGAAAAAATAAAAGGCCGCTTGTATGATTACAGAATATGATAGTAGAACAGGGCTGAGTGTGCATATAGACAATGTGATTAAATGCGCATCTGACCGCATATGGAACGGGAGGGGGGAGAGGGACCAGACCACTGGGCACCCCATTACATCAGTTGGGTATAGGGTCCCATGAGCTATAATGTAGTGATCCCCCTCTCCCCACCACATCCCAGGCGATCCAAATGCCAGCCATTTTGAATTGGGTACTTGGCTCAATAAGATATAAGTTGTACACTCAAATCTTGTGTTACACTCATGGTAATTTAGTTAGGAGAGGAGAGTTTAATTTATATAAAATATATGAACAAAAAAGTGAATGTCTGGGACGTTGTGGGGAGAGGGGGATCACTACATTATAGCTCACAGACCCTATACCCAACTGATGTAATGGGGTGCCCTGTGGTTTGGTCCCTCTCCCCCTCCCATTCCATATGCGGTCCGATGCGCATTTAATCACATTGTCTATATGCACACTCAGCCCTGTTCTACTATCATCTTCTGTAATCATACAAGCGGATTGCCTTTCATTGTTGCAATGCTGCCGTTACCAAGGATGCCATTTGTCACACTGAGCCGTCAGAGAGGGCAGGGCGCAATGACGTGGCTCCCCGGCAGCAGGATATGACGTCAGATGCTGGCGAGGTCTCAGTGAGCGCTGAGCAGCCGTCGAAGACAGACTGTTCTCCACCACTGTGGGTTGGCGCACACACGGAGAACCGAAACCGGTAGTGAGGCGGCTGGAGCATGAATACACTGGCTGGTGCAGTATGCACCGTTTTGCTTTTCAGGTACCGACAGTTGCCCCATATTTATTGGGATCCCATGTTTCTTTCTAGGTATCCTGGAACAGATTGGGGACTGTGAGTGTATTAACAGATGTCTATGTGCAGTCGCATCTCATCAGTAAACAACAACATGGAGGATTACGTATTGAATCTCCCCTCTTTGTTTGTTTTTTTTTGTTTGCTTTTCAGGTTACCCTGAGGGATTTACCCACCTCCTGCAAAATTGCCCTATTCTATATAAGGGGGTGAACACTGTGTATCGGGAGTCTTCCCCTCCACAATATACATTGTTCTCCGCTCATCAGTTCTTATAAATATTATTATGCAGTTTACCGTCATTTAACAGCCTAATTTATTGAGATCTATTGCATACCTAATTGCCCCTTCCCTGATGACACCATGATATTGTAGTAGAATGCGTTGGGTGTTTTTGTATGGATCAGCAACAGTCTGTGATATTTTGTAAATCCACATGAATGTGTGGTAACTGCGATCATTTAGGAGGTACAGTGACCCCTCGACCTACAATGGCCCCGACATATGATAATTTCAACACGCGATGGCCTCTCAGAGGCCATCGCATGTTGAAGGCAGCATCAACATACAATTCTTTTTTATGTCGGGGCCATCGCATAAACGGCTATCCGGCAGCGCTGACTGCTTTAGCTGCCGCCGGATAGCCGTTTACGGTGCCCCGTGAGCTCCGGTGATGGTCACTCACCTGTCTTCGGGGCTCCGGCTCGTCCTCTTCGGGATCCTCTGCATCGTCGGCGCTCTCCATCGACGTCATCACGTTGCTGCGCATGCCGTCCCGTCATCCAATAGGAGCGGCGTGCGTAGCAAAGTGATGGCGGCGACGGAGAGCGCGGATGCCGGGGAAGCAGAGGCCTTGCCGGAGCGTCGGGACACTTCGGGGACGCAGCAACAGTGATGGACGGCGACATCCGGACGGTGACGAGCGATGAAGGTCCGGAGTGGCGGGGACAGGTGAGTACAACTTCGTCTAACAGTGGTCTACAACCTGCGGACCTCCAGATGTTGCAAAACTACAACACCCAGCGGCAGTCCGGGCATGCTGGGTGTTGTAGTTTTGCAACATCTGGAGGTCTGCAGGTTGTAGACCACTGTCCTATACTTTACATTGCACGGATCCCTCAACATACGATGGTTTCAACAAACGATGGTCAGTTTGTAACGGATTAACATCGTATGTTGAGGGACCACTGTAGTATGATTTGGTGCTGGTAATTTAGAGCACAATCACAATATTTTGGTGGATTTTAATGTATATCTCTTAAAAGTTACATTTTATGGTATTTCCCCCATATCAGCAAAAAATTGGTTGTTGATTTGTTTTCATTTCTATTCCGGGAATTTTTGGCCCCAGGGTTAACAATAGGTGTTTATATGCATTTTTTTCGATTATTTGAAATAATTCTAGCCCCACAATAAGGGCTCATCATACTCACTTTTGCCCTAGGTGAATATGTTAGGGGGCGTAGTTTAAAAAATGGGGTCACTTCTGGGGGTGCAGTATTGTTCTGACAGCTAGAATGCTTTGCAAGATGAAGTGCAACCTATCATTTTTATAATGATATCCTGAAAGCCAAATGGGGCTCCTCTCCTTTTGGGTCCCACCATGTGGCCATGCAACCAAATATGGCCTAAGCGGGGGTATTACCGAACACAGAACAAACAGCATAATAAAATATGGGGTGCATTTTCTACTTTTCAGATGCAATGTACAAAAAATTTGTCCCACAAATTATGCATTTGTGGAAAAAAAAAAAGAAAATGTACATTTTTCCACTGATTTTGTAACCATTTCAGCCACACAAAAAGGACTCAAAGTGCCCACTTTTTATTTAGGTGACTACTTTAGGGGGTGTAGTTTCCAAAATGGGGTCACTTGTGGGGGTTCTATATGGTTCTGGCAGCTAAAACCCTTTGCAGGCATGAAGTGCGGCCTATAATCCATTCGGCCTAAAATGATGCCCTGAAAGCCAAATGGCGCTCCTCTCCTTCTTGTTCCTACCACGCGGTCAAGGAACCAAATATGGCCTAAGCAGGGGTATTTCCAAACAAGGGCCGAGCAGCTCAATAAAATATAGCATTTCTTTCAATATCAGTATAACTGACATGTTCTCTTTATTTTTGGATCCATACGATTAAAAGGATACCCATGTTTACATGCATTTTTATTATTGTACTGCTTTAAAAAAAAATACGTATTTTGTTAAAAAAAAGTATATATTTAAAATTCAACTTCAGCTATCTTGTTATTCTGTATACATGGCTTACTCAATTATTACACTGTGATCTGTAGCTTTTATTAGTACCACTTTTGCATATATGGGAATTTTTGTTCGCTTTTCATTCAATTTTTTTCTGGGATGTAATTAGCAATTGGCAATTTTGGATTTTTATTTTATTTTTTTTTATGTTTATGCTGTTCTCCATACAGGATCACTGACATTATATATTTTTTTGTTTCAGAAGGCTTATTCACTTAAAAAAAAAAAACTTTTTACTTTCTTCTTACAGTTTTAAGTCAATTTACAGCAAACTATTGATTGCTTTTAATGTTCGGTGCTATGCATTGGCAAAGTACTGATAAGTTACATCTAAGATCTCTCTGTACAGCCTGCCAGAAGGCAGACTATACAGATAGATTACAGCAGAGTGGTATGGAGGAGGCAAGGAGACCTGCCATCTTAACTCTTCGGGCCTCTGCAAAAGTGCTGCAGGTGGTCTGATGGGTTCCAGACAGATATTTTAGAGGTTTATGATCAGTCTTGATCATAGCATCTGAAGGGTTAATGGCAGACATTACTTTTAGAGATGAGCAAACTTACAGTAATTCGATTCATCATGAACTTCTCGGCTCAGCAGTTGCTGACTTTAGCCTGCATAAATTAGTTCAGCTTTCAGGTGCTCCGGTGGGCTGGAAAAGGTGGATACAGTCCTAGGAGAGAGTCTTCTAGGTCTTTATCCACCTTTTCCAGCCCACCGGAGCACCTGAAAGCTGAACTAATTTATGCAGGCTAAAGTCAGCAACTGCCGAGCCGAGAAGTTTGTGACTAATCGAATCACTGTAAGTTCGCTCATCTCTAATTATTTTGATTGCTAATGTCCACCACTATGCATGAGTTCTCAACTGCTGATAACAGCAGCCAGCTTTTCCATATCACCGTGTCAAGAGATTTAGTGATTGCAGAACCCTGCAATGTACATGTATGTTGCTGTGTGCTAAGACAGATGCAGCATTCTGCACTGCAAGATTACCTTCCTACAGGCTTGCATTGAGGGGGCGGAGCGTTACATCACACGGGGGGCGGAGCCGTGACGTCACAATGCTCCGTCCCCGTGATCGACAGTAATCAGACCTGGAGCGAACACGCTCCGGGGACTGATTCTAACGGGATGCGGCGTGCAAGATCACAGGGGTCCCCAGCAGCAGGACCCCCGCGATCAGGCATCTTATCCCCTATCCTTTGGATAGGGGATAAGATGTCTAAGTGCCGGAGTACCCCTTTAATACACAGGTGTGAATAATAATGCAGTCCTGAGGTGCACAGCCCTTAGGCATACAATTCACACAGTAGAAAAAGAATAGCAGGCGGCACTCACCAGGTACGATGCATCAAATCACCTTTATTGTATCATATTCTAGGAGCAGTGTCAAAGATAAAAACAGGGGAGCAGGCACATTGACACCAAAAGCAAGGTTACAGCTGTTGAATACTTCCGTACTTAATCAGACCACTCTCTCCCCAGTAAATACACCTGTGTGGCGACAGCAGTGAGTGGGTGTTTCCAAACTTAGTGATTAAATGAAAAAAAAATTATAATAATAAAAAAAAGGTAATTAAAAAAAATCAGGTCCAAATTATCATTTAATCAATAGTGATGAGCGGCATTGGCCATATTCGAATTCGCGATATTTTGCGAATATATAGAAGAATATTTGTCCTATATTCGCATATTCGCCTATTTGAGGAAGAAAACAGTGAGGGGATGGGCAACTTTACTATTGGTTGCTAGGAATGTTGTTGAAAACCTCTGACAAGTGTATTTGTATCAATCTAATTAGCCTACAAGTGAAAAGAAGGAATATGCGAATATGCAGAAAAAAGTGAATATTCATAATTTTGAAAATATGGCAAATATATTCGCAATATTCGCAAATTTGCAATATTCGCAATAAACATTTGAAATGCGAATATTCGCGCCCAACACTATTAATCAAAGGTTCCCTTGTGCATCTGCATAATCCAGTGGACATTAACCTACAGTAATGCTTTGCATCTGACATTGCCATCCTTGATCTCCAAACTTTCAATCCCAAAAATGTAAGTGCTGTGGATCACCTCCATGCTCTTTCTGTATGTACAACATAAAAAGTCCCTAAACCATTGAGATATGCCCCTACCCTTACTACCTTTTCACCTTCTAGGTAGAGGCACCTCTTTCATGTTCCACATTTATGATTATCAATAGGAATTCCCTATTTCTGCTAATACTGATTTTTTCTGGATCAGAATCCAATGCTTGTTAATTGCTTATTTAGCCTGTTTTTTAAAGCCTTCCTTAGAACTATTAAAGGAGTTATGCAGGAATAGAAAAACAGAGCTCATTTCTTTCAAAAAATGCTCCCCGTCTATCTCTAGGTTGGGTGTGATTGAAGTGAATGGAGCCAAGTTGTAATATCACACACAACTTGGGGACACATGTGGAGCTGTTTTTAAAAGAAATAAGCTCTGATTTTCTATTCCTGGATAACTCCTTTAGGCTAGGATTCCACTTGGATTTTTTTCTGGAAGTTTTTGGATATCTGCCACTGCAGTTTTTGAGCCAAAGCCAGAAGTATATTCAAAAGGAATAGGACATATAAAGGAAGGACTTATACTTCTCCTACCTTATGGATCCACATCTGACTTTGGCTCAAAAACTGCAGTGGCAGTTTTCCAAAAACTGCCAGAAAAAAAATCCAAGTGGAATCCTAGCCTATATCCTTCTAAATCTCAACAGTTGCCCATAGGGAATGGCTGTTTTGACATGTGGGTGATAACTTTGAAAGTGCAGTAAAGAATTCTCTGCTGTCGGCTTTCTGAACCCAGATGCCACTAGGCCATCTTCCTTTACATTTAATAACACATCTATAAACTGTAATTGCATGGTACTAGTCTTATAGGTAAAGCACACATTAATGTCACTTTTAGAATGAATAAAATTACTAAAATCAGCAAACTTTGTCTCAGTTCCTGACCTTAAAGCGAAAATATCGTCAAAGAAACAGACATAGCTTCTCAGAATTTTCAAAAATGGATTAGTGTCTGAAAAGACAAAAAGATTAGCTAATGTATAGGCCATTGGAGGGCTCATGGCTACTGTGCTGCTCTGTCTAAACCAATCACCATTGTATTGAAAAGCATTATTGGTCAGAGCATCGCAGATAAATTCAATACAGGTATTGCTTCTATCAGGTTTGGTAAGAAAATACTTAAAGGAGAACTATGGCGCTTTTTTTATTTACCCTCCGTGCCTGGGATGCAAAATGAAACAAAACAAACTTTAACTCACCTGCTTACGTTCCCCTGTTGCTCCGATGTCGGTGTCTCGTTCTCTGGTCCCCGTCTTCTTCTGCTTCCTGCGGGTCGCTTCCTCAGGTTCCTCAACAGTGTCTGCTTCAGGAGCTTGAACACTCGCAACACCACCTCCCATGCCATTCTCCTCATCACTACTTGCCCACTTAGCGGAGGAATCTGCAGATGTCTTCTCCACTTCTTGGCTGGGCAGTAGCTGTTGACTGTCCTCTAGATCGTCCTCACTAAATTGTGGAGCTGAACCCACAGCATAAGATACTTCTGTGGGGGAAGGAACAGCATAGGACATAGGCAATGGGAGGACAGGGACTGCTCCCGGGCCATGCCAACTGAGGGTTGTGTCTGAGGAACCCAACGACTGTTGACTGGAGGTGTCAGATGTCACTTGTGATGAAGTGGATGACCGTGTTAACCAATCGATGACGGCAGATAGGTTGCTGGTCGAGACACGACTAACTGATACCGGGAGCTCAGGCCTCTCACTCTGACTCCTGCTGCCACTCGCCCCTAGTCTGCTGCGACCTCTGTCTGATTAATTTAGGCCTCTGCCACTCCTCTGTGCACGTCCTGGCACTTCTTTGCCTAACATACTTATGATGCGTATATGAGGGGAGTACAATACGCTCCATTACACTTAAAACAGTATTTCTTTACAACACCAGCAGGTGTGCACTTTTGCCTGACCTTTCACAATATCTAAACCCTTGAGACTTTAACTGGAACAAAATAGTACACCACTTAGATGTACGTATGTAGTATGCACTTATGAGGGGAGGAGAACGCGCTACAGTACACTTAAAAAAGTAATTGTGTACAACATCAGACGCTGAGTACTTTTGCCTGGCCTTTCACAGTATCTAGGCCCTTGAGACTTTAAAAGGGACAAAATAGTACACCACTTAGATGTACGTATGTGGTATGTACTTGGGGGGGGGGGGGGGGGGGGTACAAAATCCCTACAATTACTGACTACCTAAAACTTTAATATAAAAATAACCCAATGATTGTGATTAGTCAGGTTAAACTTTCTACATTGGCAGAGGCTGATCAGATCGCTATGCACTTATTTCTAAGTTCGACCGTATGCGCGGATTGGTGCGAGTAAAGAGGAACCCTCCAGCTGCCAGGGCATTCACGGCGAAAACATCGCAGAGAATACAGCACTTGTTTCCATTGGCCCGCCGCAGTGCAGAACCAGCAGCCAGGGTGAGACTGTTCCATTCATTCTATACAAACTGTGAGCGAATCCATCTAATGCCACTTTAAAAATTGTGCCATCATTTAAACATCTACTGTATTTTTTTTCCGGACTAAGAGTCCAATTCGGAGCAATATCCATGGACTATCCTAGAATTGTTTAGGTAGTTGGTTCAACATCTATCTGTCATTAGGGCCCATTGACAGTTTATTATTACTAATGCTCTGATCTTTTAACTACTATTTTATATTCATTTACAAATCTGTTTAACTTTCTGGCACCAGTTGATAAAAAAAAAAAAATATAATAATAATAATAATAATGTTTTCCGCCGGAGTACCCCTTTAAAGATTTTTAAATGGAAGTCATTTACAAATCTGTTTAACTTTCTAACTCTAGTTGATTTAAAAACATTTTCAGGACACATATCTCAGGTCCCTGGATGGGCCCTCTTTCCCCTGGGGGCATGGCTGTGACCAAGATTGTTACGGCCTTGGGGGCACCTTTGCCCTATGTTAAAGAAGGCCACGTGAGACTATAACTTCATGGATAGTACAACAATCAAAATTTGCTCCAGCTAACTAGTATTTGCATAATTTTCACTCCTCTTTCTCTTTTCTTTGTGTGCATCAAATGCCCGACAAAACTCCAAATTTATCTCTGTAGATTTGTATCTCCACATTTTACTCCATAAGTGTACTATAATAGTATAGCTACTAGTATCCTCACTAATAATGCCCCAACTATGATCTCCACTCACTAATAATGCCATATGCCCCAACTCAGTAATAATGCCCACTGTGTCTCATGTAATGGCCTCACAGTGCCTTCATACAGTAATATTGCCCCACCTTGATATATAAATAATGACCCCATATATTTATAATGCCCATCTGACATTAATAATGCCCCCTGTTATTAATAGTGCCCGATACATTTATAATGCCCCCTCCTATATAAATAATGCCCCCTGATATATAAATAATGTCCCCCTGTGCCCCCTCATAAAAAATTTCCCTGTCTGCCCCCTCATATAAATAATGCTGCCCTGTGCTCCTTGTGGCCCCTTAAATATGTCTAATTAGGGATAGACCGATTATCGGTTTGGCTGATATTATCAACAACAAAACTCCCTGAGGGATTTCAGGGCATCCAATAATATCAACAACCTTTAGGGGTAGCCCCCCAAGGGGTTAACCCTAAACTAGAAACCCCCCCTAAAACTTAATACTTTATTAGTATCTATTAAAACAAAGTATCCCTTGTGAATGTGTGTTTAAAAACACAGCCACGTGTGTGAGTTTGGTATTAAGATGCACCCATAAAGTATACAGTCTTTGTACTCCGATAGCCCTCCACAACCCGACGTTTCGTCAGCTCACGCTGACTTAGTCATGGGAGATAGGCTAATGGCTCCGTGATCGTATCTCCTCCCTTATATGTGCTCTGTTTGTAAGCGCATCACTGTGCGCGTCATTTTGTGGCCAATAGCATTCCCCATATTATCTCTGATATATCTTCAACCTATCCGCACCTGCCATGTCAGACTTTACCTTCTTACCTCTATTGTGTGCGCCGCGCATGTCATTGCACTTTGAATTTTATTCCATTGACACTGATCAGTGCGTCTGCGCTGCCCCGGAGTCCTCCATCCAGGCTGCTCATGCGCCATCTCGTACCAGCGCTCGCGCATGACAGGGAACTTGGAAAGAAATCCCCCTCACACGTTCGGTGTGCGCATGACAGCGGACTTAGAAGAAAATCCCCTCTGAGGTTCATGTTCTGATACGTAACATGAGTGTTAAACTCCATGGCTTCAGGATACTGTTACCGCGCATGTCACAGGAGATAGACTCTATGTGATAGGATGGAAACTCCAAATTATTAATGAGTGGGTCCAGTTTAGGATATAGGCAGGTGCTCTGATATCGTATAGTATATATAGGTAAGTATTGGACAGTATGAACCGATTACAAATGTAATCAGATAAATATGGAACATCATTTTATCATATGTTCTGATTCCACTAGTTTTATGGTGCATAGATGATATTGTTTATACTCATTCGTTGGAGGTATAGGAGGTATTATGGATGTTACATTGATACATATAGTATAGATGTTCAAAGTGCCCCATTGGCATAGCCATCCTGTACACCATAGATATTATGTATGTCTTTCTGGTGAAGACTTTCACCACTTATTTTGTTCTTTAATCTTCTATGATAGTGTAAGGTCATCAAATCCTAAAGAGTGTCATATATGAAGAATACCAATAGGAGAACTTTATAAGGTCAATCATAACCCTTTAGGATTGGATGACCTTACACTATCATAGAAGATTAAAGAAAAAAATAAGTGGTGAAAGTCTTCACCAGAAAGACATACATAATATCTATGGTGTACAGGATGGCTATGCCAATGGGGCACTTTGAACATCTATACTATATGTATCAATGTAACATCCATAATACCTCCTATACCTCCAAAGAATGAGTATAAACAATATCATCTATGCACCTTAGAACTAGTGGAATCAGAACATATGATAAAATGATGTTCCATATTTATCTGATTACATTTGTAATCGGTTCATACTGTCCAATACTCACCTATATATACTATACGATATCAGAGCACCTGCCTATATCCTAAACTGGACCCACTCATTAATAATTTGGAGTTTCCATCCTATCACATAGAGTCTATCTCCTGTGACATGCGTAGCAACATTATCCTGAAGCCGCGGAGTTTAACACTCATGTTACGTATGAGAACATGAACCTCGGAGGGGATTTTCTTCTAAGTCCGCTGTCATGCGCACACCGAACGTGTGCGGGGGATTTCTTACCAAGTTCCCTGTCATGCGCGAGCGCTGGTACGAGACGGCGCATGAGCAGCCTGGATGGAGGACTCCGGGGCAGCGCAGACGCACTGATCAGTGTCAATGGAATAAAATTCCAAGTGCAATGACATGCGCGGCGCACACAATAGAGGTAAGAAGGTAAAGTCTGACATGGCAGGTGCGGATAGGTTGAAGATATATCAGAGATAATATGGGGAGAAAGATCAGAATAATCAACGGACCTATGAACAGACAGGACAACAAACACAGACTTACCACTCTGAAAACAGAAGATATTACACCCAGGACCAAAACATGGTGAGAGGACCAACCATTACAATAACCATTACAACCAATATGACGGCCCAAGACACCACACAGGACATAATTATTACAAAAATCATTATTCCACCTATTCTAACCAGACACAATCGGGATCAAACCATAGACCAGTGAGGGGCAACTATTACCTCCAGAATGATTTTTTAGGATACAGACCACAATACCGGAACCATCCTCAGAAGTCATATCAAGAAACGCAGAGAAACAAACACCAGACTCAGCAATCACACAGCCACCCACGGGAACAAGCAATAAGAGACCAGAGGCACAGAAACCCAGACCCACAAGAGGAGGAGAGGATACCAACACAAGAACCAAACCAACCAACAGAGAATATCACGAAAAAGAAGGAGACAATTACGGTAGCACAGATACACCACCAACCAGCAAGAACGACAAGCATGATAGCATACATGCAGCAGAAGAAAATACAAGAAAAATCCAATCAGCACCTGGGAGGAGAAAAAAACAGCAGAAAAAGAGAATTAGACATAGAAACAGAAATTTCGGATCAAGAGAGAACCCCGAACCGAAAGAAAAAGATGGGAAAATCCAGCTAGAGACAGCGATCATCAACTTGAGCAAAACCATTTTGACACCACACCAACAGAAACTATTGGACAAAGGCCTGAAATACGCCCCAACTAAAGAGATGAATAAATTTGATGTTTATGTCGGCATTGAAAAATTAATTAGGAACTTGAGTCTTAAAAAATATTTCCTGAAAAAACCACTTGAAAGAAGGGATCTCCCAGCAGAACATTATGTACATTCCAATTTGAAGAAAAGGTCTACGTTTTACCCAACACAAGAAGTAGGAGGAGAAATCAACGCCTTCAGATACTGCGTGGAGAAAGAGATACGGAATTTAAAACCTGCAAACAAACTAACTAACAATTTAACAAAAAAGGAGATTCAGGCAATAAAAGAATTACAAGATAACCATCAAATCACCATCAGACCAGCTGAAAAGGGAGGAGCCATCGTGATCTTAGATACCGACAAATATGTGAAAGAATGTAATAGACAACTATCAGACTCAGAAACATATGAACTCCTATTAGAAGACCCCACAACACAGTACATAAAGGAACTGGAATCCCTGTGTGAAGCAGCGCTACTAGAAAAAATTTTAAACAAAACTGAATTGGATTTTATCTTAGGAACAGAAAAAAGACTCCCAATATTTTATTGCCTCCCAAAAGTCCACAAACATCCAACAGACCCACCTGGACGCCCCATAGTATCAGGTATACAGTCTATCACGTCCAATCTATCCAAATATGTAGACCATTACTTACAACCTTATGTGAAATGAATACCATCCTATCTACGGGATACAACAGACACCATAACCACATTGGAAAAACTAGAGTGGCATGAAGACTGGATAATCGGAACCCTAGATGTAAGTTCACTCTATACCTGTATTAATCATGAACAAGGGATAGAAGCATCGCACTATTTTTTACCCAAGCAGAAGAACTTTTTCCCACCCAAATCGGCTTTTTAACAGAAAGTATCAAATATATTTTAACACATAATTATTTCTTTTTTAATCAACAATTTTATCGCCAGAAGGTCGGAACAGCCATGGGGACCAGATTAGCGTTATGCTAATTTGTTCATGGGATATTGGGAACAACAGGTTATTATCCCCAAGCTTGGCGCAGATCTGGTCCTATGGAAGCGATACATTGACGACATTATAATGATTTGGAGAGGTTCAAGACCCCAATTGGATACATTTTTAGATTCTCTTAATGACAATAATTTTAATCTCCGTTTTACCCCACAAATCAGTACAGAACGGGTCGAATTTTTAGATCTTCTCATCTCAATCAATGACGGTAATTTAAAATACCAAACATACAAAAAACCCACAGCGAGGAATTCCTATATCCTCTTCAGCAGCTGCCACCTACCCCAATGGCTCCTAAATGTACCCCAGGGCCAGTTTAGACGCTTAAAAAGAAATTGCACCAACGAGGAAGATTTTGAGGAGGAAGCAAGATCACTAACAGAAGAATTCAAGAACAAAGACTATCCAGAGAAAATACTGACAAATGCATTTGAAAAAATCAGAAAACAAGAAAGAAAAGACTATTTCAAACCAAAGACCAAACTTACAACAATGGAACAAAATCCGAAAATTACCCTACCCTTCAACAACCAACATAAACAAATTGAAAATATTATCAAACGCAATTGGGAACTACTAAAACAGGACAAAGTCTTAAACTCAATTCCAACTGACAAACCGAAGATAGTTTACACGAAAGCGCCGAATTTGGGACTGAAACTAGCCCCCAGTACTAAACAACCAGTGATTGGAGAAACCCAAAAACCAACAGAAACGTGGCTAAAACTCAAAGTTTTTTTTCGCTGTGGAAAATGCACCAACTGCAAGATCACGGATTTCCCAAAGAAAACGGAGACAATAATATCCAAAGGTAATGGACAGGAACACAAGATAACCGAGTTCCTCACCTGTGACAGCGTGTCTGTGATATATATTATCACATGTCCATGTGGACTACAATACATAGGACGCACAAAAAGAAGCCTCAAAAAAAGAATACAAGAACACGTTCATAACATAAAAACAGGATTTGAGAACCATTCTCTATCAACGCATTTTAGAGATAAACATAACAGGAACCCATCAGGACTTACCTTTGCAGCCATTAAAAAAGTAAAACACGATTGGAGGGAGGCGACCACATCAGGAAAATGTCGAGACAAGAAAGCAAAATGATCTATGACCTGCAAACTCTGGCGCCCTTTGGATTAAACGCAGACTTTCGAAATTTTCGGATTCCTATAAACAGACAATTTCAGTACGCAGCTACAGAGTATATTATATTTTATATTATTTTACTAATTTTACCCATTCAATTATTTACATTTATTCTTATTTCTACTACATCTTTTACCATTTTTACTATTTTATATTTTTTATTATTTAGATTTATTTTTATTATTAGCATTTTTATTTTTATATTCATTTTTTATTTTATTTTTATTCTATTTTTATTTATATTTATTTATTTATTTTTATTATTTATTATTATTATTTTTGTTTATTTATTTTTATATTTATTATTATTATTTTTATTTTATTTTTTTATATTTTTATATTTTATTTTTTTATTTCATATTTATTACTATTAATCATGTGTTCCAATAAGAGCAGCACTCCACATTCTATATATATCCTCTATTACCCAATTTTTTACCTAAACATCTTTTTGATATCTTTTCACTACTTCTCCCACTTGCACCACTTAATTTGATCTTACTCATATTTATTAGATTACTCAGAAAATCACCAATTGTTATCCATATCCACTCTTACAATGAGTTATCTTGCCCATTTTTCTTATATATACCTATGTATCTATTGATTTATATATGATTTATATATAATCATACAATTAATCGTTTCCATTCCCACATACACCTGCCAGACCTGTCAATTACACAGCTCTTGTCCCTCCATACACACCATTCATTATATTCTTCTTACTCATGACTATAGATCCATTGATTTATACATAAGTTTACATGGAAAAACTGTTTTCACCTCTACATTTACCCAGCCATACCTGCAAACATTAATTATTCAGCTCTTGTCCCCTCAAACATACCATTCATCATGTAATATATACTTCACCTATTACCTCCACCAGATCTTCCATAAGAACACACCTGGAGATATATATACATTTAGGTCAAATCCCCACCTTGCCATATACACATACTAATCATCT
Source organism: Hyla sarda (assembly GCF_029499605.1). Taxonomy (NCBI): domain Eukaryota; kingdom Metazoa; phylum Chordata; class Amphibia; order Anura; family Hylidae; genus Hyla; species Hyla sarda. Next base: position 285,655,689 of record NC_079191.1, read on the forward strand.
ACAACCTCTAACTCTTCAAACTCTATTTCCCCAATTCACCTACCTCTTTTTTCACCACCCGGACTGCGAGTCCATTCCTGTTATTCCATTTTGGACCCGGATCTGGTACTTTATGGGTGCTTCTTAATACCAAACTCACACACGTGGCTGTGTTCTTAAACACACATTCACAAGGGATACTTTGTTTTAATAGATACTAATAAAGTATTAAGTTTTAGGGGGGGGGTTTCTAGTTTAGGGTTAACCCCTTGGGGGGCCACCCCTAAAGGTTGTTGATATTATTGGATGCCCTGAAATCCCTCAGGGAGTTTTGTTGTTGGTTTATGGTTGTTGGTGGGTTTATCCCATAGGATCCCTATTCCCGATATGTCAGGGTTTCTATCACAACCAGTGAACGCAGATTATTTTTCCACAGAGGCCACTCATGTATTCTCAGTGACTAATTTACCATTAAATCAGGTTGATATTCATCAAGCATTCAGAACCTTAAATAACACTTATAAATCATTTGTAAGATCGTGGTGGGAAGTGTCTAGTTTAGAAACGTATTTCCAACAGAAATTGGTTTATAGAGGTCTAAGGTCCCCTCTTCTCCCCAACGCTCATAGAGAGGACGAGTCCTTTCTGCGTGGATGGGAACAGTTAAAAACAGAGAACACTCTAAGACTCATCAATTATCTACTGGAATACGAGAGAGGATTCTTACAGAAAATAAGTAGCCAGTTGGAATCAGAGATCAAACAGATTCAAATACTAGCCAACAATCCAGAATATAATAACTTGGAGCAAAAACTACAAAAAAATCTTGAAGTCTACAAAAGTGAGATCAAGGAACGAAAACACAGTAAATACGTACGAGACTTCAGTGATTTCTCCACTGGTAGGGTTTACACCTACAAAGAAAGGAATCCCCCCAATAGAATCACTCAATATAGATCACAAAATAGAGCATCTGACAGTGAAACATCAGGGACAGAATATTACTCGGATTCAAGCAGTCTATCCAATACAGGGACTAAGAGGAAATATAAGACCGTTAATAAAGAAAGGAAACAACCTTATTATCAAAAAAATCCAAGTGCTGTGAATAGGATGTCCTTACATAATATGGAAATATTTAGAAATTCAGACATTCAGAATATGGATAATACGATCCCTGATCATACTTCTTTGATCGAAACTGATAGAACAGATTCAGCATTAACATCTGATGCTGAATTTGGACGGACATTCACAACAGCAGCCTGCCCTCCTTTTGACCATCGACTTCAGCAGATGCTAGAGTCAGGATGGGATGACATTCCCAATCAAATAGATGGTAGTTGTTTAGCGGTAGAGGGACATGATTACCAACCAAGGGATTCTGATCATGGATTATATACATATCCGGACGGGGAATTCTTAAGAGATCTGGATATCTCTGTAGGAGAACAGATCTCTATAGATGAAACATCACTAGATAGATCAGACTCCATGCAGATTTTTAATCTTTCTTCCCATCAACTCAATGAACCAGAGAGATCATTATTATTAAAGGGTTTATCATTTACCCCAACACCAAAATTTGAGGAATTCGCTTGAGTTAAGGATGTCAACCTGTTCGCTCGCAAGCTGGCACTCCACAAGTGGCATAGTCTGAATCAGAGTGACGAGAGAGCTGCAGCTATTAATGAATCCAGAGCCTTGGAAATGTTAGAATCCCTACATGATGAAAGTGAGGGTATAGCAAATTCAGTTGGGGCACCATTTACATCTTTGAAACCTAGATCACATATAACACCATCTTTTGCAGAATTCTCAGAAATTGATACATTTGTGAAATTGGTAACTAAGGACATACAGAAAATTAGCCCACACAGTCGTCTAATACATTCCAACTTGAGCCCAGAAGAAAAACAAGCATTATTCACATTACAAGAAGACAATGATTTGATTATCAAACCGTCGGACAAGGGCGGTAACATAGTCCTCCTTGATAAGGGGGACTATGTTAAGATGGCCCATAGGCTATTGGACGATAAAGATACATACCAGGTTTTGCCTCGGGATCCCACCATGGAATACCTGCAGGAATTAAAAACAATTTTGGTTAATGCTAAATCTGAAGGTCTACTGTCCGAAAATGAGTACAAATTCATTCTCAATGAACACCCCACTATATCAACATTCTATGTGTTGCCTAAGACACATAAAAGTTTAGACCCGATTAAGGGCCGACCAATCGTGTCTGGCAACAACAACCTGACGGAAAAAGCTAGTGTCTATTTAGACACCATTCTTTCACCCTTCGTACCTTCCCTACCTTCTCACTTAAGAGACACTAAAGACACAGTTCTTAAAATTAACGATTTAGTTGTCACGGACACTACACTTCTTATGAGTTTGGATGTAGAGTCACTATACAGTAATATTCAACACGATTTAGGGATCAAGGCAGTAACCACTTTTTTAAACACCAAAAGTACACTTTTTGGTAATCATAACAATTTTGTATTAACTCTCTTGCACTTTATACTCACTCATAATTTTTTTCTTTTTGGTGGTACCCATGTATGTCTAATATATACATTAACATTTATTATACAATAAATTACCACATTATGAAGTCTTCTGCAGGGCCCTTGCATCAGATGGCTCACAGGGTACAATAAAATATCATAATAATGATAACAGAGAGCTAAAAATGAAAATAAATTAAGCACCACTTATAGTAAAATGTTCATATAGTAGTACATTCCCCTATTGGTGAGTTTGTTTGTACTGGAAGTGTTAGATTGCAGTCTCTGCGCCATAACTGGCGTGATGTAGTGATAGGGCAATATGAAAGTATCCTCTCCGCAATATAGTAGAAAAAAAGTAGCAGGTTTTTCAACAATGTGATAGCATCAATAAGCAGTTTTTATGCTGGTGGTTCGGGCAGCGCCGTGCCGTAATGTGAACAAATAGATATGACTAGTGAATGTTCAATGGGAGTGCTCGGCAGCGCTGTAGTACCCCTATTTGATGCCCACTCTACCCTGTTAGCACAGGGCTATAATGTTAATGACTTTGACAGGGGTGGGGGTTAGGGCTGGGTGCCGGACAGGTGCGCACTGACATGCTGGAGTCCCTCTCTTAAGAGCCCACTTTACCCTGACGGCACAGGGATAATGTGCAACAGAAGTCCCAAGTGGGGTAGAAGGCTGGCACAATGTGCCTCTTACCAGCGGTACCGAGGGGTTCTTGCTTCAGGGCATGCTTTCCCAATTCTGCTGGCCAGCGGTGTGAGTGAGGTTGGTGGAGCGTGCACTCTGCTTCTGGATGAGGCAGCGATGATTCCTATATTGCGGGTACTCCTATATAACCAAAGTTGGGGTATGGGTGTATACAAATACTGGCTTCCGGCACTTACCGGTTTCGCCGATGGCCGGGGGTGGGTACCGGTGCTTCACTCCGTGCATGTGGCAGTGCAGAGCGCCATGCGAGGATTGTTTTTGTTAAATAAAGTAAAAAAATAAAAAATAAAAAAAAAAGAGTGGCTTTTCTGGTGTAAAACTGTATTTTGAGGCTGGTTAAATATTTTGTGAACATATATAAAAAATCATATTATAAAAAACTTTATATGTTTTCAATCCCAGTGAAAACTCTGCAAATCAGGAAACTAGCCTGCCGATACCTGAATAAGCGTGGCGACAGCATAGGTCACGGACCATGCTGTCGGCAGCACTGCAGCCCCACCACATGAGCCCCCACCTTACCAATGAGGCTTGGGGAGAGTATAATAAGACAGTAAAAGCTTGGCTGAAATAATCGTATCGCCGGGAATCGGCACTTACCACCCGCAGCACAGGGAATTCTTGACACCATGCTAACAAACCTCTGCAGCCGATACTCCACTCCACTCCTATCGGGGACGTACGAGCACACAGAAAACTGAAAACACTGCCAAATGCACTGTACGCACCTGTGGAGGGGGTGGCGTGCGATTATATATCCAACGCCAATCCCACAAATACAGCCTGATAGACTTAACACTAAATAGTTTTATTATATTGCAATAACAACAATGACAACATTGAAATCAACTATATATGAAATCAAAACTGTGCTTTCCGTGCTTACTTGGCTGCAAATAAAGACACTGCTTCCTTCAGGTGTACAGTCTGGGCTACTTCATGTTCACCTGTTTTGTTGTAAGGCCCACCAGCCTTCCTTGCGTCATTGTGGAGCGCAGGTATGGCTGGGTTCACACTACGATTTTAACTACGGTTCCCGTATACGGCTGGGAGGAGTGGGCGGGGCTTGATCGCGGCGCCCGCACTCAGCCGTATAGGGGAACCGTATTTAATGTATGTCTATGAGCCGACCGGAGTGAACCGCAGCCTCCGGTCGGCTGCGTTTTCGCCCGTATGCGGTTTCCCGACCGCAGGCAAAAACGTTCCAATTCCCATTTCTTGAAGCTTCTCAAGAAGTATCTTTGTCATCCCATTTCCTGTAGTATCATCTATGTTGATGAACCCCAAGAAATGTTCTCTGACATTTACAACGGAGTGTGTTGTCACAAAACGCACCATTAACCGGTTGCCATCTAAGGACGAGCCAGCTAGTCCTGAGACAGCAACCGTTGTATGGCGCTTGCTCCGGACTCGAGCACATGCCATACCAGCCAGCCCCAAGCTGATTCTGTAGCTGGGGGCCGGCATTAATAGCCTACATGCGGCCATTGCCGGGGGCGGCTATTAACCCCTTAACGACCACAGACGTAAATGTACGTCCTGGTTTGGCGAGACTTTTTCGCACCAGGACGTACATCTACGTCCTGTGTATGACTGCGAGCATCGGAACAGTGCTCACATCATACACGGCAGGTTCTGGCTGCTATCAGCAGCCAGGGACCCGCCCGTAATGGCCGAATTTGCGATCGCGCGGATGTCCGCCATTAACCCGGCAGATCCCGGCATCTGCGGTAGTGCGGTACTTTGAATGGATGATCGGATCGCCCGCAGCGCTGCCGCGGCGATCCAATCATCCAGCATGGCGGCCGGAGTTCCCCTCACCTGGCTTCGGCCGTCTCCCGGGGTCTTCTGCTCTGGTCTGAGATCGAGCAGACCAGAGCAGAAGATGACAGATAATGCTGATCAGTGCTATGTCCTATACATAGCACTGAACAGTATTAGCAATCAAAGGATTGCTATAGATAGTCCCCTATGGGGACATAAAAAGTGTTCAAAAAAAAGTTGAAAATGTAAAAATAAAAAGTAAAAAAAAGTGAAAAATCCCCTTCCCCAATAAAAAGGAAAATTGTCCGTTTTTCCCATTTTACCCCCAAAAAGCGTAATTTTTTTTAATAAACATATTTGGTATCGCCGCATGCATAAATGTCCGTGCTAACAAAATATTATGTTAATTATATCGTACAATGAATGGAGTAAACGTAAAAAATAAAAAAAAAGTCCAAAAATGCAGCTTTTTTGTCACATTTTATTTAAAAAAATATTTATAAAAAATGATCTAAAAGTTTTATATATGCAAATGGGGTATCTATAAAAAGTACAGATGACGGCACAAAAAATTAGCCCTCATACCGCCCTATATATGGAAAAATGAAAAAGTTATAGGTGGTCAAAATAGGGCGATTTTAGATTACTGATTTTGTACAAAAAGTTTTAGATTTTTTTTAAGCGGTACAAAAATATAGAAGTATCTAGCCATGGGTATCATTTTAATCATATTGACCCACAGAATAAAGAATACGTCTCATTTTTAAGTGTATAGTGGGAAAACAAAACCCTCCAAAATGTGCAAAATTGTGGTTTTCATTAAAATTTCCTCCCTAAAAATTTTTGGGGGGGTTCGCCGTACATTTAATGGTAAAATGAGAGGTTTCATTACAAAGTACAATTGGTCACAAAAAAAACAAGCCCTTATATGGGTCTGTAGATGAAAATATAAAGGAGTTATGGATTTTAGAAAGCGAGGAGGAAAAAACGAAAACGCAAAAATAAAATTGGCCTGGTACTTAAAGGACAACGGTAGTGGTACACTTTTCTATATGCCCATGCCCGGGCCTTAAAAATAAACAAAATACATTTATACATAACTTCCTACGAGCCGCCGTTGGTCCGGCACAGGCCTCACGGTCCGGCAGTGCTAACGTCATTCCACTGCCAGGGGACAGGGACGCCGCAGAGCCGTCGGCGTATCACCGGCCGTAGCGATGCCCCGCCCCGGCTGGTGATAGGCAGAGCCCACTGTCATGTAAGAAGCCCGCCAAAGATCCTTACATGACAGTGGGCTCAGCCTATCACCAGCCGGGGCTGGACATCGCTACGGACGGTGATACGCCGATGGCTCTGCGGCGTCCCTGTTCCCAGGAAGTGGAATGACGTCACCACTGTCGGACCATGAGGCCTGTGCCGGACCAACGGGGGCTCGTAGGAAGGTAGGTATACGTTTATTTTGTTTATTTTTGAGGCACGGGCATATAGAAAAGTGTACCACTACAGTTGTCCTTTAAGGTTAAAATGGGCTTGGTCCTTAAGGGGTTAACCCTTTAGATTGCCGCTGTCAAAGTTGGTGGATCGCCCCAAAATAGCGTATTTTTGGTCACTTTTTAGGGTCAGAAGATTTTAAACGTATTCATTTTCGTGCATGTAGTTATGATTTTTTCCAGAAGTAAGACAAAATCAAAACTATTTAAGTAGGGTATCATTTTAATCGTAATGACATACAGAATAAAGAGAAGTTGTCATTTTTACCAAAAAATGTACTGCGTAGAAAAACAGAAGCCTCCAAAATTACATAATTGTGTTATTTCTTCAATTTTGTCACATAATGATTATTTTTTTGGGTTTCGCCGTAGATTTTAAACATAAAAAAGCAATTCTGATAGATATATATATATATATATATATATAGATTTTTTTTTACGTTAACGCCATTTACCGTACGGGATATAAAATGTTATTTTTTAATAGTTCAGTCAATTATGCACGCGCCAATACCAAATATGTTTATTTTTATTATGTTTACATATTTTTATATGGATAAGGGGGGTGATATGAATTTTAGGGTACGTTTGCGGGTTTGCCGCTGCAAATTTGAAAAGGGGAGGCTCTTCTCAGCTGTCCGCAGCATATTTTCCGAGGGGGAATTTACGCTGCGAAAAAAATCTGCCGCAAGCCCCATTGAAGTCAAAAGGGTCTGCAGCGGATTTTCTGCAGTGGAAATTCCGCCTCGGAAAATCTGCTGCGGACAGCAGAGAAGAGACCACCCCCTTACAAATACGCAGCGGGAAACCTGCAAATAAATCTGCCCGTGTGAACGTACCTCTAATATGGAAGGGGTTAATGGGTGTTTTTTTTTTACTTTTATTCCTTTTTTTTAATACACTTTTTTTTACGAGGAATCATTTAGATTCCTCATACAGATCAGTTCTATTGAAATCCATTTGATCTTTGTTCATTTGGTTGAGCCTCATGGTGATCCATGGTAGGTCGGGCCCTGATCACATTTATTAAAATTATTTTTTTTTTACTTGTTTTTTAAAATCAGGGCATACTGGGAGTTGTAGTTGTGTACCATATAGAGAGACACATGTTAGGGTAGAAAGCCCCAACCTATGACTCACCAGCTGTTGCAAAACTACAACTCCCAGCATGTCCTAACTGCCAGGGCATGCTGAAAGTTGTATTTTTTTTTTTTTTTTTACCTGTGGCTATTAATTTTTCTAAGTATGGCCCCTGCTGGAGGTGATTGGCAAAATGGGGGGTTGCAACTTTTATTTGCGACTTTTTCAAAAGGTGGGAAAAGTTCCTATGATAAATTTACGACACTGTGTCTGCATAGACTGTGAACAGTGATTTCATACAAATCAGCTATGCAGCAAAAAGCAGCAAAAAAGTTGCACGCAAGCCACATGCGACTTTTTTTGGGCCAAACTACAGTAAAAAAAACTATTCCCCCCATTGGCATTCATTGTCCTCCGTTACAGTATACGAATGTGTCTAAGCCAGTGTTTCCCAACTAGGGTTCCTCCAGGTGTTGCATAACTACAACTCCCATCATGCCCGGACAGCCTGGTTGGGAAATACTGGTCTAAGCACTAACTTGGCCTTTGTCATGTTTCTTGTGTTGATGATAAATGTTACACATTTGAAGCATTTGACAATGAAGCAAAGCAAAATTCATCTGTAACAGAGGGACACACCATGCACCGTTACAATATTAATATACAATCCTTATTACAAGGAGATTTATTTTTTCCAGCACTGAAAGGGTGTTTGTGTTTCCAGCTCTGGAGGAGGAGTCTTAAATACAGCTGCTTTAGTACAGATCAGGTCCATGGAGGAGATGAGGACAACTGTGCACCAGACTTTTGGAGTAATTTGTAGAGGGCTCTTTAACCCCTTAAGGACCAAGCCCATTTTCACCTTATAGACAAGAGCGTTTTTTGCACATCTGACCAGTGTCACTTTAAGCATTAATAACTCTGGGATGTTTTTACTTTTCATTCTGATTCCGAGATTGTTTTTTCGTGACATATTCTACTTTATGTTAGTGGTAAATTTTTGTCAAAACTTACATCATTTCTTGATGAAAAATTCCAAAATTTGATGAAAATTATTTTTAATTTTTCTAACTTTGAAGCTCTCTGCTTGTAAGGAAAATGGACATACCAAATAAATGATATATTGATTCACAAATACAAAATATCTACTTTATGTTGGCATCATAAAGTTGACGTGTTTTTACTTTTGGAAGACATCAGAGGGCTTCAAAGTTCAGCAGCAATTTTCAACTTTTCTCGAAATTTTCAAAATCAGAATTTTTCAGGGACCACTTCAGTTTTGAAGTGGATTTGAAAGGCCTTCATAGAAATACCCCATAAATTATCCCATTATAGAAACTGCACCCCTCAAAGTATTCAAAATGACATTCATAAAGTTTGTTAACCCTTTAGGTGTTTCACAGGAATAGCAGGAAAGTGAAGGAGAAAATTCAAAATCTTCATTTTTTACACTCGCATGTTCTTGTAGACCCAGTTTTTTTATTTTTATAAGGGGTAATAGGAGAAAAAGCCCCCCAAAATGTGTAACCCAATTTCTCTCGAGTATGAAAATACTTCATAGGTGGATGTCAAGTGCTCTGTGGGTGCACTAGAAGGCTCAGAAGGGAAGGAGCGACAATAGGAGAGATTTATCAAAACCTGTGCAGAGAAAAGGTTGTCCAGTTGCTCATAGCAACCAATCAGATCACTTCTTTCATTTTTCAAAGGCCTTTTCAAAAATGAAAGAAGCAATCTGATTGGTTGCTATGGGCAACTCATCCACTTTTTCAGAATTTTTCTGAAATGGGGGCATGTCGCATTTAGGAAGCCCCCATTGGGCCAGAACAGCAAAAAAAAAAAAAAAACAATGGCATAATATTTAGGAAACTGCACCCCTCAAGGCACGTAACAAGGGGTCCAGTGAGCTTTAACACCCCACAGGTGTTTGACGACTTTTTGTTAAAGTCGGATATGTAAATGAGAAAAAAATTATTGTCACAAAAATGCATTTTTTTCCCCAAATTATACATTTTTACAAGGGGTAATAGGAGGAAATGACCCCCAAAATTTGTAACTCCATTTCTTCTGAGCATGGAAGAGGAGGAGTGCCATTGAGCTTTTGGAGAGAGAATTTGTTTGGAATGGAAGTCGAGGGCCATGTGCATTTACAAAACCCCACTGTGGTGCCAGAACAGTGGACCCCCCCACATGTGACCCCATTTTGGAAACTACATCCCTCATAGAATTAAATAAGGGGTGCAGTGAACATTTACATCCCATTGGCATTTGACAGATCTTTGGAACAGTGGGCTGTAATAAAATTCTTCATTTTCACGGACCACTGTTCCAAATATCTGTCAGACACCTGTGGGGTGTAAATGCTCACTGCACCCCTTATTACTTTACGTGAGTGGTGCAGTTTACAAAATGGGGTCACATGTGGGGGGGGGTCCATTATGAGAGATAGATAGATGATAGATAGATATGAGATAGATATGAGAGATAGATAGATGATTGATAGGTATGAGATTGATAGATACAGTAAGAAATAGAAGGCAGCATAATTCAAACAGATGCGCAGTAGCACTCCAATCAGTGATTGAATAAGTGGCTTTATTTTGTCACGTGAGGTGAACAAAAAGTCGCTCACCTGTGTGACAAAAAAAAGCCACTTATTTAACCCCTTAAGGACCAGACCATTTTACACCTTAAGGACCAGAGCGTTTTTTGCAAATCTGACCACTTTCACTTTAAACATTAATAACTCTGGAATGCTTTTAGTTATCATTCTGATTCCAAGATTGTTTTTTCGTGACAGATTCTACTTTAACTTAGTGGTAACATTTTATGGTAACTTGCATCCTTTCTTGGCGAAAAATCCCCAAATTTGATGAAAAAAATGAAAATTTAGCATTTTTCTAACTTTGAAGCTCTTTGCTTGTAAGGAAAATGGATATTCAAAATAAAAAAATTTGGGGTCACATATACAATATGTCCACTTTATGTTTGCATCATAAAATTTATGAGTTTTTACTTTTGGAAGACACCAGAGGGCTTCAAAGTTCAGCAGCGATTTTGAAATTTTTCACAAAATTTTCAAACTCACTATTTTTCAGGGACCAATTCAGTTTTGAAGTGGATTTGAAGGGTCTTCATATTAGAAATACCCCATAAAAAACCCCATTATAAAAACTGCACCCCCCAAAGTATTCAAAATGACATTCAGTAAGTGTATTAACCCTTTAGGTGTTTCACAGGAATAGCAGCAAAGTGAAGGAGAAAATTTTTACTTGTATTTGAAACCCAATTTCTCTTGAGTAAGGACATACCTCATATGTCTATGTTTATTGTTCAGCGGGCGCAGAAGGGAAGGAGCGACAAATGGTTTTTGGGGGGCATGTCACCTTTAGGAAGCCCCTATGGTGCCAGGACAGCAAAAAAAAAAAAAAACACATGCCATACCATTTTGGAAACTAGACCCCTCGGGAAACGTAACAATGGGTAATGTGAACCTTAATACCCTACAGGTGTTTCACGACTTTTGCATATGTGAAAAAAAATTTTTTTTTTACCTAAAATGCTTGGTTTCCCAAAATGTTTACATTTTTAAAAAGGGTAATAGCAGAAAATACCCCCCAAAATTTGAAGCCCAATTTCTCCCGATTCAGAAAACACCCCATATGGGGGTGAAAAGTGCTCTGCTGGTGCACTACAGGTCTCAGAAAAGAAGGAGTCACATTTGGCTTTTTGAAAGCAAATTTTGCTCTGGGGGCATGCCGCATTTAGGAAGCCCCTATGGTGCCAGAACAGCAAAAAAAAAAAAAACACATGGCATACCATTTTGGAAACTAGACCCCTCGGGGAACGTAACAAGGGGTAATCTGAACCTTTATACCCAACAGGTGTTTCACGACTTTTGTATATGTAAAAAAAAATGTTTTTTTTTACCTAAAATGCTTGTTTTCCCCAAAATTTTACATTTTTAAAAAGGGTAATAGCAGAAAATACCCCCCAAAATTTGTAACACAATTTCTCCCGAGTACGGCAATACCCCATATGTGACCCTAAACTGTTGCATTGAAATACAACAGTGCTCCAAAGTGAGAGCGCCATGCGCATTTGAGGCCTAAATTAGGGACTTGCATAGGGGTGGACATAGGGGAATTCTACGCCAGTGATTCCCAAACAGGGTGCCTCCAGCTGTTGTAAAACTCCCAGCATGCCTGGACAGTCAGTGGCTATCTGGCAATACTGGGAGTAGTTGTTTTGCAACAGCTGGAGGCTCCGTTTTGGAAACAGTGGCGTACCAGACGTTTTTCATTTTTATTGGGGAGGGGGGCTGTGTAGGGGTATGTGTATATGTAGTGTTTTTTACTTTTTATTTTATTTTGTGTTAGTGTAGTGTAGTGTTTTTAGGGTACAGTCACACGGGCGGGGGTTCACAGTAGTTTCTCGCTGGCAGCTTGAGCTGCCGCAGAAAATTTGCCGCAGCTCAAACTTGCAGCCGGATACTTACTGTAAACCTCCGCCCATGTGATTGTACCCTGTACATTCACATTGGGGGGGAGAAACATCCAGCTGTTGCAAAACTACAACTCCCATCATGTACGGTCTATCAGTGCATGCTGGGAGTTGTAGTTTTGCAACCGCTGGAGGCTCCGTTTTGGAAACAGTGACGTACCAGACATTTTTCATTTTTATTGGGGAGGACAGCTGTGTAGGGGTATGTGTATATGTAGTGTTTTTTACTTTTTATTTTATTTTTTGTTAGTGCAGTGTTTTTAGGGTACAGTCACACGGGCGGGGGTTCACAGTAGTTTCTCTCTGGCAGTTTGAGCTGCGGCAGAAAATTTGCCGCAGCTCAAACTTGCAGCCGGATACTTACTGTAAACCTACGCCCATGTGAGTGTACCCTGTACGTTCACATTGGGGAGGGGGGAACATCCAGCTGTTGCAAAACTACAACTTCCAGCATGTACGGTCTATCAGTGCATGCTGAGAGTTGTAGTTTTGCAACAGCTGGAGGCACACTGGTTGTGAAACACCGAGTTTGGTAACAAACTCAGTGTTTTGCAGCCAGTGTGCCTTCAGCTGTTGCAAAAGCTACAACCTCCAGCATGTACGGACAGTGGAAGGGCATGAAGGTCTTGTAGTTATGCAACAGCCAGAGGCATACTACTTTGGCTGGGGATGCTAGGGTATTGGGATTGTAGTTATGCAACAGCTGGAGACACACTGGTTTGCTACTTAACTCAGTGCGCCTTCAGCTGTTGCAAAACTACAACTCTCAGCAGTCACCGACAGCCAATGGGCATGCTGGGAGTTGTAGTTATGCAACCACCAGATGCACCACTAAAACTCCCAGCATGCACTTTAGCTAATTGTGCAAGCTGGGAGTTGTAGTTATATAACAGCTGAAGGTACACTTTTCCATAGAAAAAATGTGCCTCCAACTGTTGCAAAACTATAAGTCCCAGCATGCCCATAAGAGAATGCTGGGAGTTGTGGTGGTCTGCCTCCTACTGTTGCATAACTACAGCTCCCAGCATGCCCATTTTGCATGCTGGGAGCAGTTGCTAAGCAACAGCAGGAGGCTGTCACTCACCTTCTACTGCTGCTGCTCCACGCCGCCGAACAGGTCAGTCCCTCGTCGTCAGCGTCGCTCCTGGGGCCCCGATCCCAACATTAACGCCGGGGATCGGGGTCCCCAGCACCCGTGGTCTTCTTCCCGCACCCGCTCACGTCCTCCGGCTGCTGGCTATGGCTGTTCGGGGCCGTCAGAGAAGGCCCCGATCAGCCAGTAATTCCGGGTCACTGGAGACCCGATTGACCCGGAATCCGCCGCAGATCGCTGGACTCGCCGACATGGGGGAACATAATGACCCCCCTGGGCGATATGCCGGGATGCCTGCTGAACGATTTCAGCAGGCATCCGGCACCGGCTCCGCTCCAGCTAGCGGCTGAGGCCGGAAATGCGCATGGTGTATCCATACGCCCTGTGTTCTTAAGGACTTGGAAACGGGGGCATATGGATACGCCCTGTGTCCTTAAGGGGTTAAATAAGTGGCTTTATTTTGTCACGTGAGGTGACCGAAAAGTCGCTCACCTGAGTGACAAAAAAAAGCCACTTATTTAATCACCGATTGGAGTGCTACTGCGCATCTGTTTGATAAATAGATAGATATGAGATATAGATAGATATGAGATAGAGAGAGACAGACAGACATGAGACAGACAGACATGAGACAGACAGACATGAGACAGACAGACATGAGACAGACAGACATGAGACAGACAGACATGAGATAGACAGACAGACATGAGATAGACAGACATGAGACAGACAGACAGACATGAGACAGACAGACAGACATGAGACAGACAGACAGACATGAGATAGACAGACAGATAAATGATATATATGAGATAGATAGACAAATAAATGATATATATGAGATAGATAGACAGACAGATAAATGATATATATGAGATAGATAGACAGATAAATGATCTATATGAGATTGATAGACAGATAAATTATATATATATATGAGATAAATAGATAGACAGATAAATGATATATATGAGATAGATAGACAGATAAATGATATATATGAGATAGATAGATAGACAGACAGATAAATGATATATATGAGATAGATAGATAGATAGATAGATAGACAGATAAATGATATATATGAGATAGATAGACAGATAAATGATATATATGAGATAGATAGACAGATAAATGATATATATGAGATAGATAGACAGATAAATGATATATATGAGATAGATAGACAGATAAATGATATATATGAGATAGATAGACAGATAAATGATATATATGAGATAGATAGACAGATAAATGATATATATGAGATAGATAGACAGATAAATGATATATATGAGATAGATAGACAGATAAATGATATATATGAGATAGATAGACAGATAAATGATATATATGAGATAGATAGACAGACAGATAAATGATATATATGAGATAGACAGACAGATAAATGATATATATGAGATAGATAGATAGACAGATAATTAGATAGATATATTCCAAGGAGAGCAGCACAACCTATAAGCGTAGCTCTGTGGTAGGTGCACGCTGTAAGGGATCCAAGGTTGGTGGTTCCACTCTCATATACAAGTCCTAAAAACAGCAGCACACAAAAGGTCTTCTGATAATGATGTGGATTTATTCCATTTCCAGTGCACAAAAATGGAGCAACGTTTCCGCTGCCTTTCCCTGAGCTTGAGTTTTTGTGCACTGGAAATGGAATAAATCCACATCTTTGTCACAAGACCTTTTGTGTGCTGCTGTTTTTAGGACTTGTAATTAGATTGATAGATAGATAGATTAGTGTTTCCCAGCCAGGATTACTCCAGGTGTTGCAAAACTACAACTCCCAGCATGCCCACACAGCCAATGGCATGCTGGGAGTTGTAGTTTTGCAACAGCAGAAGGCACCCTGGTTAGTAAACACTTGGATAATGTCTTCCACTGTTCCCCATACTGCAAATGCTCCCTCCCCTCTTCCCCCCAGAAAACTCACCTAATGGATAGGCATTGGGTAGAATCAGTGGTGGGCAGGGGATGTCCTCCTTATTTCCAGCAGCACGGGCGGGTGTCAGAATGTGTAATGGCGCAGGAAACACGTGCCTGCTCCACCAACTGCTGCACACAGCACAGGAGCTAGAAAAGGAGGAGGAGCCTGTGCTCTCCTGACAGAGGGCCAGCCCGGCCACGGTCCCTGAGCTGGCTTTTGGGGGCAGCAGGTTGAATGTTAAAAATAATGATAATGGAGGTGCTGGCAGTGGCTGGGCCCTCTCTCTGGCTGGAAGCCCCACCATCAGTCCGCCCCTTCTGTGCTATGAGCGGCTGCTGCAGGGGGCGTGAGGGGCAGGGATGAAGAGACGTGCCTGTGCGGCACATCTATATACAGGAACAACTGTAATGAGAAATTCTGTGTCTTGACAAGTTCTGTGTCCCGATCAGCTGATGAAAGTGCTCAGTCAGCAGAGCTGTGATTGCACTGTGATTGGTTGATGGGAGGGTGTGTCTGCTCACTGCACACGTCACACTGTTTCCAGCCTCTAGACAAGCACGGACACAGATTTTTGCAAACCCTAATCCCTTATGTATTCAGACTGGACACACATCTTTTCAAACCCTAATCTCTCATGTACCCAGCTTTTCCAAGACACATATCTTTTCAAACCCTAATCTCTCATGTACCCAGCACACATCTTTTCAAACCCTAATCTCTCATGTACCCAGCTTTTCCAAGACACATCTTTTCAAACCCTAAACTCTCATGTACCCAGCACACATCTTTTCAAACCCTAATCTCTCATGTACCCAGCACACATCTTTTCAAACCCTAATCTCTCATGTACCCAGCACACATCTTTTCAAACCCTAATCTCTCATGTACCCAGCTTTTCCAAGAAACACATCTTTTCAAACCCTAAACTCTCATGTACCCAGCTTTTTCAAGACACACATCTTTTCAAACCCTAATCTCTCATGTACCCAGCTTTTCCAGGACACACATCTTTGCAAACCCTAATCCCTTATGTATTCAGACTGGACACACTTTTTTACAAACCCTAATCTGTCATGTATGCAGCCTGGGAAGAAAGGAATAAGCGCTCCATAGAATAGTATTGTTTGTACCCAAAGCGTGAGTTTGGTATATAAATGTACTGCTCACCCTGGGTGATTGTGTAGGCACATACACAACAATGGAAAAGGTATATAAGATAGGTCGTCTGCTGCCCTCCGGAGTAGGTACGGCAATTGAATATTTTGGCTTCAGGTGAACCCGGTTCCCGGCGCTGAATGACCAGACAGGTAGACAGATTCAAGGTAAGTTTATTGACCAGAATGCTACGCGTTTCGCTGCGCATGCGTAGCTTCCTCAGGCATGACAAAGAGGGTACACAGCTAGTTTAAATAGGTAAGAATTAACACTTTACATATCATTATAGCACATAGGGAAAGCACAATCATCTGACTATATTCCTACTTGCATTGTGAATAGTGACCAGGCTTCTGTAGGACCGGAGTCCTCATCACACCACCTGCGCAGTGAAACGTGTTGCATTCTGGTCAATAAACTTACATTGAATCTATCCACCTGTCTGGTCGTTCAGCGCCGGGAACCGGGTTCACCTGAAGCCAAAATATCCAAATGTATGCAGCCTGGACACACTTCTTTACAAATCCTAATCTCTCATGTACCCAGCTTTTCCAGATTCCTGCAAAACCTATGCTCTCATGTACTCAGCTTTTCCAGATTCCTTTAAAACCTATGCTCTCATGTACTCAGCTTTTCAAGATTACTGCAAATCCTACGCTCTCATGTACTCAGCTTTTCAAGATTCCTGCAAATCCTACGCTCTCATGTACTCAGCTTTCCAAGATTCCTGCAAAACCTACACTTATGTACTCAGCTTTTCAAGATTCATGCAAATCTTACACTTATGTACTGAGCTTTTCCAGATTCATGCAAACCCTATGTTCTCATGTACTCAGCTTTTCCCGATCTCTTTACTCGCTCTGGCTGCTGTCTGGGGAACATTTCTTTTCAGCACCTTCTTGCGCCAAAATGTACAGTGAAAATTCCACATGATTTAGCATTTCTGCGATGTGTGGCCATACCCTTAAGGTGGTGGTCTCTAAATTGTTGACTTCCAGCTGTTGCAAAACTACAACTCCCAGCATGTCCAGACAGCAAACGGCTGTCTGGGCATGCTGGGAGTTGTAGTTTTGCAACAACTGGAGATCCACAGTTTTCAGATCAATGTGCATAGCTCTCTAATATGTGGCAATCCACATCTTGCAAATCTACAACTCCCAGCATGCCCAGACAGCCGTTTCCTGTCTGGACATGCTGGGAGTTGTAGTTTTGCAACAGCTGGAGGTCAACAATTTAGAGACCACTACCCTAAGGGTATGGCTACACATCGCAGAAATGCTAAATCATGTGGATTTTCCACTATACATTTTGGTGCAAGAAGATGCTGAAAAGACATGTTCCCCCGATAGCAGCCAGAGCGAGCACAGAGATCGGGGAAAAGCTGAGTACATGAGAACGTAGGATTTGCAGGAATCTGGAAAAGCTGAGTACATGAGAGATTAGGATTTGAAAAGATGTGTGTCCTGCAAAAGCTGGGTACATGAGAACGTAGGATTGGCAGGAATCTGGAAAAGCTGAGTACATGAGAGATTAGGATTTTAAAAGATGTGTATCCTGCAAAAGCTGAGTACATGAGAGATAAGGGTTTGAAAAGATGTGTGTCCTGGAAAAGCTGGGTACATGAGAGTTTAGGGTTTGAAAAGATATGTCCTGGAAAAGCTGGGTACATGAGAGATTAGGGTTTGAAAAGATGTGTGTCTTGGAAAAGCTGGGTACATGAGAGTTTAGGGTTTGAAAATATGTGTCCTGGAAAAGCTGGGTACATGAGAGATTAGAGTTTGAAAAGATGTGTGTCTTGGAAAAGCTGGGTACATAAGAGTATAGTGTTTGAAAAAATGTGTGCTGGGTACATGAGAGATTAGGGTTTGAAAAGATGTGAGTCCAGTCTGAATAAATAAGGGATTAAGGTTTGCAAAAATCTGTGTCCGCGCTTGTCTAGAGGCAACAGTGTGATCTGTGCAGTAAGCAGACACACCCTCCGATCAACCAATCACAGTGCAATCACAGTGTCTGTGCTGGCAGCTCTGCTGATTCAGCACTTTCATTAGTCAAGACACAGAATTTCTCATTACACCGGTGATGGGTGAGATTTTCAAACCCGTGATCACCAGCCCTGCTCACAGTCCTCACTGCTCTTACTGAAAGTCGCAGCGGCGGCCTGCATGGGTGGGGGGAATCAAACCATTATCGGTCCCCCACCCTGAATTCCTGGGGGGGATCAATCCCCCCGTCCCCGCCCCCCCCCCCCGGTTCCTATGCCCCTGAGCGTGCGCCTTATTCATCAATAATGCGCAGCGTAATGATGAATAAGGTGCAGCTCTCCTTTAGCCTGAAAAGTTGTCTAACGTACACCTTTTCTAAAAAAGAGTCAGACCAACAACCAGAGGTTTGGGTTCTCAAGCCGTGGTACATGTACCCATAGGGGTTCGCCATGGGTTGAGCATTGGTATGCGAAAGCGCCGACAAATACTCTCCATGCACTGGCAAGTACTTGTCAGCTCTTACCCGGGCAAACCTCCAGCTGTTGCTAAACTACAATTCTCAGCATGCAGTGACAGAAGGGCATGCTGGGACTTGTAGCTATGCAACAGCTGGAGGCACACTACTATAACTTTCAGCATGCCCTTTGGCTGTCCGTGCTTGCTGGGGGTTGTAGTTATGCAACAGCTGGAGGCACACTGGTTGCAAAATACAGAGTTTGTTACTTAATCCCTTAAGGACCGGAGGTTTTTCCGTTTTTGCATTTTCGTTTTTTGCTCCTTGCCTTTAAAAAATCATAACTCTTTCAAATTTACACCTAAAAATCCATATGATGGCTTATTTTTTGCGCCACCAATTCTACTTTGTAATGACGTCAGTCATTTTGCCCAAAAATCTATGGTGAAGCAGGAAAAAAAATCATTGTGCGACAAAATTGAAAAAAAACGCTGTTTTGTAACTTTTGGGGGCTTCCGTTTCTACGTAGTACATTTTTCGGTAAAAATGACACCTGATATGTATTCTGTAGGTCCATACGATTAAAATGATACCCTACTTATATAGGTTTGATTTTGTCAGACTTCTGGAAAAAATCATAACTACATGCAGGAAAATTAATACGTTTAAAATTGTCATCTTCTGACCCCTATAACTTTTTTATTTTTCCGTGTATGGGGCGGTATGAGGGCTCATTTTTTGCGCCGTGATCTGAAGTTTTTAACGGTACCATTTTTGCATTGATAGGACTTATTGATTTTTTATTCATTTTTAAATGATATAAAAAGTGACCAAAAATGCACTATTTTGGACTTTGGAATTTTTCTGCGCGCACGCCATTGACCGAGCGGTTTAATTAATGATATATTTTTATAATTCGGACATTTCCGCACGCGGTGATACCACATATGTTTATTTTTATTTTTATTTACACTGTGTTTTTTTTTTTTATTGGAAAAGGGGGGTGATTCAAACTTTTAATAGGGGAGGAGTTAAATGATATTTTTTCACTTTTTTTTTTCACTTTTTTTTTGCAGTGTTATAGGTCCCATAGGGACCTATAACACTGCACACACTGATCTTCTATGTTGATCACTGGTTTCTCATAAGAAACCAGTGATCAACGATTCTGCCGCATGACTGCTCATGCCTGGATCTCAGACACTGAGCAGTCATTCGGCGATCGGACAGCGAGGAGGCAGGAAGGGGCCCTCCCGCTGTCCTGTCAGCTGTTCGGGATGCCGCGATTAGCCGCGGCTATCCCGAACAGCCCGACTGAGCTAGCCGGGAACTTTCACTTTCACTTTTAGCCGCGCGGCTCAGCTCTGAGCGCGCGGCTAAAGGGTTAATAGCGCGCGGCGCCGCGATCGGCGCTGCGCGCTATTAGAGGCGGGTCCCGGCTTCACTATGACGCCGGGCCCGCCATGATATGACGCGGGGTTACTGTGTAACCCCGCGTTATATCAGAAGAGCAGGACCAAGGACGTACCGGTACGTCCTTGGTCCTTAAGGGGTTAAAGGTAATCTGTCATCAAAATCACCCGCACTAAACCTGTTACACAGGCTTGTAGTGCGGGTGATCCTGATTAAAACGCTCCTTACCTGGTTAAAAACGGTTCAGCGGTTCTTAAGATATCTATATTTTTAATTTTCTGTTATTCCCTGGCTTGGGACTCAGTGTGAGGTGTTATCATCTGGGACTCGGCCACACATCATTATAGCTGGGCGGAGCTGCCACCCGGCTCATGAATATTCATGAACTTATCCTCATGTGCGGCCCTCCACACAAGACCTAGAGAAAGGAGTTAGACCGCGAGGATAAGTTCATGAATATTCATGAGCCGGTCGGCAGCTCCGCCCAGCTAGAATGACGTGTGGCCGAGTCCCAGATGATAACACCTCCCACTGAGTCCCAAGCCAGGGAATAACAGAAAACTAAAAATAAAGATATCTGAAGAACCGCTGAACCATTTTTAACCAGGTAAGGAGCGTTTTAATCAGGATCACCCGCACTACAAGCCTGTGTAACAGGTTTAGTGCGGGTGATTCTGATGACAGATTTCCTTTAACTCAGTGTTTCCTAACTTGTGTGCATCCAGCTGTTGCAAAACTAGAACTGCCAGCATGCATGGTGGGAGTTATAGATTTGCAACAGCTAGAGGCACACGGGTTGGGAAACACTGAGTTAGAAAACAGATAATGTTTCCCAGACAGTGTGCCTCCAGTTGTTGCAAAACTGCAACTCACAGCCGAAGGGCATGCTGGGAGTTGTAGTTTTGCAACAACTGGAGGAGAACAGATTGGGGACAACTGTGTAGTGGTCTCCAAACTGTGGCCCTCCAAATGTTGCAAAACTTCAACTCCAAGCATGCCCAGACTGCCAAGCATACTGGTAGTTAAAGTTCAGCAACATCTGCAGGGCCAGATGTTACAGAACTACAACTCCCAGCATCAGGGGCGGACACAGACAGCAGTGGGCCCCTGTGCAAGGAATGTGCCTGGGCCCCCCCCCCCCAGCACTGTGCCCCCTCATGTACCTAGACCCCACCGGAGGGCCTCCACTTACCCCGCGCGTGTAGTGTCGCCACTTGCCTATTTCACCACAGGTGGATGGAACGACTCCTGAGGTGGGCTCCGGGTGGCCCCTGTCCCTCTCAGTGTGCGGCCCAGTGAGTACTTCTACGGGTCAGCCTGACCCGTATCTAGCTGGGAGGCAGAGGGCAGTGCTCCCCTTTACATTCGCACCCCTGGACTTAGCACGACACCCCTTGGCACCCCCTGGTTCCTTGGCTTCTTATCCTTAGTGATAAAAGTGACTTACAGGCAGGGCCAGACTGGGACCAAAAATAGGCTCAGGCATTTTAAAATAAACAGACCATTTTTATGGTGGGGGTCTGACTCATGGGACCCCCACCAATCACCTTGGTTCAAGTGGCTCCCCAGATGTTGGAAAGTTGCAACTCCCATCATGTCTGAAGTGACTACAGCTGATGGGACAGTCAGGAGACTACACAATGATATCAGTGACTACAGCTCTGATGGGACAGTTAGGAAAATACACAATGATATCACTGACCTGAGTGACGTCTTCTCTGTTGTCTTTACTTTTCTTCTTCATCTGGTCCAGACACCAGGATTCCATCTTCTCTGCAGAGTCTGACACCTGGACATCATTGGTTCCTTAATTTGTCAGTAGATCCTCATCCTCTGTATGATGACAATAATCATTATAACCTTGCCAAATACTGTACCCCCTGAATATAATACTGCCAACCACTGTACCCCCTGAATACTGCCAACCACTGTACCCTGAATATAATACTGCCAACCACTGTACTCCATGAATATAATACTGCCAACCACTGTACCCCCTGAATATAATACTGCCAACCACTGTACCCCCTGAATACTGTCAACCCCACTGTACCCCTGAATATAATACTGCCAAATACTGTACCCCCTGAATATAATACTGCCAACCACTGTACCCCCTGAATACTGCCAACCACTGTACCCCTGAATATAATACTGCCAAATACTGTATCCCTGAATATAACCCTGCCAACCACTGTACCCCTGAATATAACCCTGCCAACCACTGTACCCCTGAATATAATACTGCCAACCACTGTACTCCATGAATATAATACTGCCAAATACTGTACTCCTGAATATAATACTGCCAAATACTGTACCCCCTGAATATAATACTGCCAACCACTGTACCCCCTGAATACTGCCAACCCCACTGTACCCCTGAATATAATACTGCCAAATACTGTACCCCCTGAATATAATACTGCCAACCACTGTACCCCCTGAATACTGCCAACCACTGTACCCCTGAATATAATACTGCCAACCACTGTATCCTGAATATAATACTGCCAAATACTGTACCCCTGAATATAATACTGCCAAATACTGTACCCCTGAATATAATACTGCCAACCACTGTACCCCCTGAATACTGCCAACCACTGTACCCTGAATATAATACTGCCAACCACTGTACTCCATGAATATAATACTGCCAACCACTGTACCCCCTGAATATAATACTGCCAACCACTGTACCCCCTGAATACTGTCAACCCCACTGTACCCCTGAATATAATACTGCCAAATACTGTACCCCCTGAATATAATACTGCCAACCACTGTACCCCCTGAATACTGCCAACCACTGTACCCCTGAATATAATACTGCCAAATACTGTATCCCTGAATATAACCCTGCCAACCACTGTACCCCTGAATATAACCCTGTCAACCACTGTACCCCTGAATATAATACTGCCAACCACTGTACTCCATGAATATAATACTGCCAAATACTGTACTCCTGAATATAATACTGCCAAATACTGTACCCCCTGAATATAATACTGCCAACCACTGTACCCTGAATATAATACTGCCAAATACTGTACCCCTGAATATAATACTGCCAAATACTGTACCCCTGAATATAATACTGCCAACCACTATACCCCCTGAATACTGCCAACCACTGTACCCCTGAATATAATACTGCCAAATACTGTACCCCTGAATATAATACTGCCAAATACTGTACCCCTGAATATAATACTGCCAACCACTGTACCCCCTGAATACTGCCAACCACTGTACCCCTGAATATAATACTGCCAACCACTGTACCCCCTGAATACTGCCAACCACTGTACCCCTGAATATAATACTGCCAAATACTGTACCCCTGAATATAATACAGCCAACCACTGTACCCCCTGAATACTGCCAACCACTGTACCCCTGAATATAATACTGCCAAATACTGTACCCCTGAATATAATACTGCCAACCACTCTACTCCATGAATATAATACTGCCAAATACTGTACCCCTGAATATAATACTGCCAAATACTGTACCCTGAATATAATACTGCCAACCACTCTACTCCATGAATATAATACTGCCAAATACTGTACCCCTGAATATAATACTGCCAACCACTGTACCCCTGAATATAATACTGCCAACCACTGTACCCCTGAATATAATACTGCCAACCACGATACACCACTGAATCACCCCACACACCCCACGCACTCCATCCTCAGTCTCCTCATCACCCCATACACCCCACACACCCCATCCTCAGTCTCCTCATCACCCCATACACCCCACGCACCCCATCCTCAGTCTCCTCATCACCCCATACACCCCACACACCCCATCTTCAATCTCCTCATCACCCCATGCACTCCATCCTCAGTCTCCTCATCACCCCATATACCTTAAGCACCTCATCAGTATTACACAGCTGACACCCCCCCCCCCTCAGTCCTTCTCATCAACATTAAACCCCCCAATCACTACACCCCTGACCCCCCTCTGGTCCTCCTTATCAACACTACGCTCTCCCAGACCCCCAATCCTCCTTATCATTACACCACCAACCTCTTCAACACCCGTCCTGTCCTCTTCATCATCATTACAATCCCCTCCCCCCACCCACCGCCCTGCACCCGACCGTCGCTCTCCTCACCTTATCTGCTCAGTGATGCGGCTGTGAGGCGGGAGGGTTTGCTGCTCCTGTCGCTTCTGCCGGGGTCAGAGGCCATGACACGTGACGTCAGGGGCTTGGAACAGACGTGCGTGCCTGCACGGGGCACGTCTGTTCCCATCAGCCCCTGGCCTATCCTCTCGCCTGGCCGGTTTAAAGGTAAATTACTGCTGTCAGCGGCAGGTACGGGACCTGGTGCTGCAGCATATAGTATGAAGTACTGGCAGGGGGCCCTGCAGGGGCCCAAACTGTGAGGCCCAGGCTGTGACCTGGGCTACTAGGTGGGCCCCCTAACACGCTGGGCCCCTGTGCAGCCGAACCGGCTGAACAAGTGATATGTCCGCCCCTGCCCAGCATACCTGGACTGTCTGAGCATGCTGAGAGTTTGACTTTTGCAACATCTGGAAGAGCACAGATTGGAGACCACTGCACAGTGGTCTCCAAACTGTGGCCCTCTAGATGTTGCAAAACTACAACTCCCAGCATGTCCCAGCAAAGGCTGTCTGGGCATGCTGAGAGTTGTAGTTTTGAAACTCCTAAAAGCAGCAGCGAAGATTAGTGACGATCTTCACTGTTGCCTCTGATGCCGACGCTGCCCCATTGCCTCCCCCATCCCCGGTTTTATAATTGCCTGTTCTCGGGGTCCACGCTACTTCTGGCTCCTGCGCGCTGCGCAGCGCAATGACGAGTGACGTCCTCAACGCGACATCACCGTCAGTGCGCCCAGTGACAGCTCAGGACGCCGCCGGAGCCAGAAGTAGCGCAGACCCCAGGAACAGGTAATTATAAAACCGGGGATGGGGGAGGCAATGGGGCAGCAGCGGCAATGGAGGGAGGACCCCAGGACAGGCAGGGGGAGAGAAGCGGGCGGCGGCGGTCTCCGGCCCAGCAAAAGCCACTGCAGTTCATTGATTTAAAGCGCCCGCTTTAAATCATTGATCTGCAGCGGATTCTGCGGTGCTGGGGGGGGGAAATAGTCGATAATTTATACCGGAATATCGGTATAAGTTATCAGCTATCGGGCTGGTAACAGCGAGACTTCTGCCAGTTAATCCGTGCGATGCCGCGCATCGCCGGGTTAACTGAATGCCACGTATAGACGGCAGAATGCGCGAGGGACCTGCGCAATTCACTGTCTATAGACTGGATTCTGCGGGAAGGGGTTAAAGGTTGAATTGTGGAAGGTAGAAATTATTCTCATCCCTACTGGTAGGTGGTGTAGCTTTGCGTCAACAAATGTACCTTTGCGCACAAAATATCGACTTTTAAAAAAAGTCGCAAATGATAAATATGTGACCACTGCATGGCCAAAAAGAGAAAGTTCTACGAGTAGACAAAAAGAGTGAAACTGTCTATATCAAAAGGCGCATAAAAGTCTCAAAATATGCTGCTTGCGCCTGAACTGCACCTATACATAGACAAAAAATATTCTCTAAAAGCAATGATAAATCTCCAAAGTGAGAGAGCGCCATGCGCATTTGAGGACTAAATTAGGGACTTGCATAGGGGTGGACATAGGGGTATTCTACGCCAGTGATTCCCAAACAGGGGGCCTCCAGCTGTTGTTAAATTCCCAGAATGCCTAGACAGTCAGTGGCTGTCTGGAAATGCTGGGAGTTGTTGTTTTGCAGCAGCTGAAGGCTCCGTTTTGGAAACACTGCGATATGTTTTCATTTTTATAGGGGGACAGTGTAAGGGGTAGTGATGAGCGGCATAGGCCATATTCGAATTTGCAATATTTCTCAAATATATGGGCGAATATTCGTCCTATATTGGCGAAATTCGCATATTTGCAGCCTTTTATTTCTATGCACAAAATCAGACATAAAATCCGCATGCGCATTCACCATAAAATGCGCGTGCACATTCACCATAAAATTTGCATGTGCAATATCATGTGAAGTGCTTAATATCGCGTGATCTTCTGCAGTGAAGTTTACTGTGAAGTTTACAGTGCATTGCAAGGATGGTTGGCAGCAACTTCTAAAGGAAGGAGGAAAAACTCCTGATCAGTGTAAGTATTTTCACGTTACACCAGTGTATTTCATTACACTTCACATGCATGTTAGGTGAATCTCTTTATAGCGTTCAAATATATTCGTGCATGCGAAAATCGCCATGCGAAAATGATTTCGCAATAGATACAACTTCATGCGGCAGTATTATATTCAGGGGTACAGTGTGTGGCAATATTCAGATCCACACTTCAGTAACTCGTTTGCTCTTTCCTTCATGGCACTGAGGCCACTAGGTGTGAACCAGGCCTTAGCACTCACCTTGGACTTTTACCGAATGGCAGATCTGACTATGCGGACTTCACTAAAAATAGTTGAGTACCCCTGATATAGTAGCTGAATGGCACAGCCTGGAGTTGGCTGAAGCATAAGGAGACCATATAGTGTCTGAATGGCACAGGCTGGAATATGTGGCAGCATGAAGAGGTGGCTGAAGCATGAGTGGTATACAGTGCGCTCCGGCCGGACATACCGGCCATGAGCGCATCTCCCCGCTTATGTCAGCAGCCAGGCGGAGCTGGGATTGGCATCACGGGACGCGCCAGCATGCGAGTCCCAGCCCGTGACTCATCTCTGCCTCTGTTCCTCAGCCCTGGCGCGTGTGTCACGCCTCCTAGGGTGCGCGCATGTGCCGGAGCTTTGAAATTTAAAGAGCCAGTGCGCCCGTAATGAGTCTCACACCCTTACCTCTGTTCTAAGTTCCAGCTCCTCCCTAATGCCCCTGCCAGATCTTTGTTTGCCTCAGTGCCTTAGAGAAAGCTGTATTCTGTGTTCCTTGACGTGTACCAGACCTTGCATTCTGAGACCTGACCGTGTTCCTAGCCACCTGCCTGTTTACCTTCTGCTACCCTACTGACTACGCTCCTGTGCTGCCTGCCCTGATCTCCTGCTATCCAGACTTCATCCTGTCTCATCCCTTCTGTGCCATGCTTAACCTCAGCCGCCTGTGGGGTCAAGTCGTGCCAGGGTTAGTGACCTGGGTGCGCCTGCCGCAGCAAGTCCATCCCGCTTTGGGGCGGGCTCTGGTGTAAACAAGTGGCACCTTAAACTCCGCTCCCTGGCGCGGCCCGCGTCATCTGCCACACAGAACCAGCAGATCCACTACCTCTCCAGCTCCAGACCACCGAGGTACTGCGGACCTTCTATCTCCTGAGTTCCAGTCGACTGCGGTGAGTCTTACAATGAGGAGACCATATAGTGGCTGAATGGCACAGCCTGGAGTTGGCTGAAGCATGATGAGACCATATGGTGTTTGAATGGAAGTGACCCGGTGACAGAGTGGTGCGGTGGGTGGCAATACCAATACCCAGTGACGAAGGTGGGTGAAAAAAGGTCTGATGCAGAGGAATGTTTGTAACTGGGGAGCAGCCCCTTAAATCGGTTTGGCACTATACATATTTGTGAAGTGTTGGTGTGGCACCATGGTCAATCTACTCTGATGTATGCGGCATTGGTGGGTGGAAATCCTGGCTGATCCATGCCTGATTCATCTTCACAAAGGTCAGTCCCTCTACATTTTTCATGGACAGATGAGTTCTCCTTGGGGTGACTATGGCCCCTGCTGCACTAAACACCCGCTCTGATGCCACACTACTGGCCAGGCAGGACAGCTTTTCAAGGGCAAACTCAGCATGGTGGCAGAAGTGGAGAGACTACCCAGGGGAGACCACCTGCTTTGCGGCAGCGTACCTTCCCGGGAGGTAGTGGAACAGGGGTTCCTGGAGATAGCGACAGTAGCAGTCAATAAGTGGTGGGAAAATCAGCTACTCAGCAGTGTGGCAGCTTTTCATCAAGCATCCGGAGGAGGTTCACCCTCCTTGAGCTGCAGCATCAGAACGGTATCCCTCAATATAGTCTGATTTGTTACATTGCCACATGCTGGAATTTCACCCTCCATATGTTAGACTGACTATACGAACAGAAAAAAAACATCACTGTTTTCTTGATGATCAAAGCGGATAGGGGTACTCCCCTGTGTAACTTCAATGTGAACCAGTGGCAGCTCATACGTGACACCTGCCATTTGCTCAGGCCCTTTGAGGAAGTCACGTTATTAGTAAGTCGCCAGGATTATGGGATAAACAACGTCATTCCACTGCTTCATTTCTTACAACACGTGTTTGAAATGATGGCTGGTCAGGGCAAAAGAGTACATCACTTAGATGTAGGTATGTGGTATGCACTTATGGAGGGCAGAAAAATGCGCTACAGTACACTAAAACAGTGCTGCAGCACACAGTCACTGTTCACTGTACCCAAAAAAAGACTCTTGCTCAAATACTATTAGGAATAGACTACTGGGTATAGATTATACCATCTACAGACTAGTATAACCAACAGACCAGTTGTTGTGGAACAAAGACACAGATTTGCCCTAAAAAATGATTTCTCCCTTCTGTAAAAAAAAGTTTCTGCAGCTGAGGCAACACACAAGTCTCTGCCCCTCTCTGTAATACAATGCTGTTCACAGTGACTGAGGGGTTAATCGCTGCAGTAAGAATTTATGTGTAAAAATGCTGTGCTCTGTGTCCTACAGAAGGCTGAGGTGACCAAGAGGTGAAATGCTGATGCAACAAGCTTTTCTGTGTAACACACAGAGATGTCCGTCCTATCTCTCTACAGTGTAATGAATGAAAGGATGAGCCACAAAATGGCTGCCGATTATATAGGGCTGTGACATCACAGGGGTGACTGGCTTGTGATTCAGGGGTATCCCGCCTGTCTTCCCAGCATTCCTTGCCCCATGTACTTACATGTGGACTCGACATTTTAGATGCCCTGGAGCCTTGACCGCAGTAAATGGAGTTTAGATAGAATGGGCGCGATATTCGCATGTTTTGCGAATAAAATTTGGGTTAGTCAGCTTCGATTTGCTCATCTCTAGTGGACATGATAAAAAAAAAATTACTACAATAATGTGGGGCACTATTAAAATGTGGGCCCAAAAGGGAGGAATAGAATTGTTTGGTGCATAAAGGAGGTGGAATATTTGGATGGGCATTGAGGTTAATAGCAGGAGAGTTTGTGTGCTTAAACAAGTAGGATTGAAGAAATTATTAGTGATGATCTGGGCCCAGAAAAAAAAAGAAACGGGAAAGTATTTGACTACTGTACAATCACTGGATTTAGATGCATTCACTCTTCACTGTGTAAACCTGGTATTTATTTATTATTTGGTGACTGGATTATTTGGAGGTATACTGCCACATATAGAGCTGAACATCTGTATCTAAGCTAGGCATGCTATCAAAGTTGTGTAGTACTAATAATAATTTGGAATAATTTGAGACAGACCAGACGACAAGGTAGAGAAGCAATTGTAAGGCAGGGTACCCTAGCAACCAGACTTTCAAACATCCTAACGTTAGATGGGCACTGTACTGCCTAAGAAAAAGATGAATGGTTTTGACTCTAAGCACAAGATGATGCTTGAAAAATGGTTGCAATTGTTAAAGGAGTACTCTAGTGAAACAAAACAAAACTCCTTTCCTTTGGATAGGGGATAGGTTATAGATGGCGGGGGGTCTGGCCGGTGTAACCCCCTCCAATCTCCTGCTCAGCGCCCAGGCAGTCCATAGGAAGGGGGCGTGCCAATCCCTGCAGGAAGCCGCAGCCGACAGGCCCCCTCCATGTATCTCTATTCATGGAGGAAGTGTGTTGGCCCCCACTTCATGTGGGGGTCGGTACACTGCCTTCCTGCAGACTGCAGGGTCCAGACCCCCACAATCTATAACTTATCCCTTATGCTTTGGATAGGGGATATGTTTTATTTCAATACAGTACTCCTTTAACCCCTTAAGGACTCTTTTGCAAATCTGTCCTGAGTCACTTTATGCATTAATAACTCTGGGATGCTTTTACCTTTCATTCTGATATCAAGATAGTTTTTTCATGACATATTCTACTTTAAGATAGTGGAAATTTTCGTTAATGCTTGCATAATTTCTTAATTAAAAATTCCAAAATGTCATCAAAATTTTGAAAATTTAGCATTTTTCTAACTTTGAAACTCTCTGCTTGTAAGAAAAATTGACATGCCAAATAAATTATAAATTGATTCACATATACAGCATGTCTACTTTTTGTTGACATCATAAAATTGACATGTTTTTACTTTTTGAAGACATCAGAGGGCTTCAAAGTATAACAGCAATTTTCCAAAATTTCTGAAAACATTCAAAATCTGAATTTTTCAGGGACCAGTTCAGTTTGAAGTAGATTAGAGGGGCCTTTCTGTAAAAAAATCCCCCCAAAATGACCCCATTATAGAAACGACACCCCTCAAAGTATTTAAAATGACATTCAGAAAATTTGTTAACCCTTTAGGTGTTTCACAGGAATAGCAGCAAAGTGGAGGAGAAAACTCAAAATCACACGGGGGAAGGAGGAGAAGCCCCCCAAAATGTGTAACCTAGTTTCTCTTGAGTATGTAATATCTGGATGTAAAGTGTTCTGAGAGCGCTCTAGGGGGCTCAGGAGAAAAGAAGCAAATTTTGGCTTTCCGAGAGAGAATTTTGCTAAAATGGTTTTAGGGGTGCCAGAACAACATAAAAATAGCATATAAAAAACCTCCAAGGAATGTAACAAGGGGTACATTGAGCCTTAACACCCCACAGGTGTTTGACAAATTTTTGTTAAAGTCGGACGAGAAAATGAAAAATTTCATTTTTTTCACTAAAAATGCTGGTGTTACCCCAAATTTTTCATTTTCACAAGGGCAAATAGGAGAAAAAGCCCCTCAAAACTTGTAGCCTAATTTCTCCTGAGTAAGGAAATACCCCATATGTGGATGTGCAGTGCTCTGCGAGCACACAACAGGGTTTATAAGAGTAGGAGAGCCATAGGGCTTTTGGAGAGAGAATTTGGCTGCAATTGAAGACGGGGCCATGTGCATTTGCAAAGCCCCCGTGGTGTCAAAACAGCAGAAACCCCCTTAATGTGACACCATTTTGGAAACGACACCCCCTCAAGGAATGTAACAAGGGATACAGCGGGTATTTACACCTCACAGGTTTTTGGAACAGTAAAAATGAAAAATTAGATTTTTTACACAAAAATGCCGGCGTCACCCCACATTTTTCGTTTTCACAAGGGGTAATGGGAGAAATTGGGTTACAAATATTGGAGGGCTTTTTCTCCTGAGTATGGAAACACACCACATGTGGACGTAAAGTGCTTTTCGGGTACACAATAGGGCTCATAACAGAAGGCATGCCATTGGGTTTTTGGATAGAGGAATTGG
Organism: Hyla sarda; assembly: GCF_029499605.1. Classification (NCBI taxonomy): domain Eukaryota; kingdom Metazoa; phylum Chordata; class Amphibia; order Anura; family Hylidae; genus Hyla; species Hyla sarda. The sequence continues at coordinate 285,687,202 of NC_079191.1, forward strand.
CTGGAATTGAAGTTGGGGGCCATGTGCGTTTACAAAGCCCCCATCGGGGCTCAAGTCCTGCAGGAATGCATGGGAACTGAGTTCCTGCACTTTTTCCACAGCAGGGATACCATTCCCATTAGCAGGAGCAGCCCTTGAGTAGAAATCTTGGGTGAGTTCCCACACTTTTTTATCCAGGACTTGAATCCTGGCCCCCATGGTGCCAGAACAGTGGGCATCCCCCACATGTGACCCCATTTTGGAAACTTCACCCCTCAAGGAATGTAACAAAGTGTGCAGTAAGCATTTACACTGCACTGGAGTTTGAAAGATTTGTGGAACAGTGGGCTGTGCATATGAAAAATCTAATTTTTCATTTACACGGACCAGTGTACCAAAAATTCTTCAGACACCTTTGGGGTGTAAAAGCTCACTGCACCCACTATTACATTCTTTGAGGGGTGTCGTTTCCGAAAAAGGAGTCCCGTGTTGGAGTTTTTTTTTTTTTTTTTTTTTTTGGGGGGGGGGGGGGGATGTCAGAAATGCTACATCTATTAGCCACCCCTGTGCAAATCACCAATTTAGGCCTAAAATGTACATGGTGCGCTTTCACTCCTGAACCATGTTCTGCGCCTGCAGAGCACTTTACGTACACATATGGGGTATTTCTGTACTGTGTTAAAATTTGGGGGGTCTTTTTCTCCTTTTACCTCTTGTGAAAATTAAAAGTATGGGGCTACACCAGCATTTTAGTGTAGAATTTTTTTTTTTTTTTACACTAACATAATGGTATAGCCCCTAACTTTTCTTTTTCACAAAAGGTAAAAGTAGAAAATGCCCCCCAAAATTGTAAAGCAATTTCTCCCGAGCATAAAAATACCCCATATGTGGCCCTAAACTGTTGCCAGGCAAATGCGACAGGGTCCAGGAGTAAGAGAGCTCCATGTGCATATGAGGCCTAAATTAGTGATTTGCACAGGGGTGGCTGACAGTTACAGAGCTTTACTTACATGCGGTGTACCAACACTGCAGGTAGTAAATCTCCCCCTATTGCAGGTTTCCTAACCTGGGTGCATCCAGCTGTAGCAAAACTGTGACTCCCAGCATCCCAGCATGTGGCGAGTTGTAGTTTTGCAATAGCTGGGGGCAACCTGGTTGGGAAACACTGCCCTACTGTGTTGATCCAGAGGAAGGTATAAAAAAAATAACCTTATGAGGCGGATGCCAATTTGCTTCATGCCAGGGGGGAAAATTCCTTCCTGACTCCAAATATGGCAATCAGAATATATCCCTGAATTAATGGGACTTTTGGAGAATATTACAACTAGGGACTGGTATGTCCCTATGTTGCCAATGCATCGGAAAAGCGCTGTGGCTGTGGTCCAAGCTCATGTACAACGCAGCCAATACATTGGAAAAGAACAAAAGCATTGTACAACCCCACATGCCTCATGTACAACGCATATTCATTTGGGGAAAGATAAAAATGGGCTAAATCATAAATGTTGTACTCCATAGACATATGATACGCCTTGAAGCTTTCTTTGATGCAGAGGCCTGGTTTTTCAGGAAAGGTGTCACACTGGTGTCCTTTCTTATCCCTTTTTAAGAACAGACTCAGTGTGGGGGACCTCCCCTGGAAAATGTTGTCCTGGTACAATACGAGGGGGCCTTCATTTCCAGAGGTACTTGGCCAGCTCCTTCCTGGTCATCAAGGATCAGGGCCCTGATCACTACCTCCTGGAACTGAAGGAATGCCCCTGTTTTGCCAGCGCTCAAGAATAGTACAAAAGCGTTGTACAATGCCGTTTGGACCATGTACACTGCTACTTTTTTGTACCATCTTCTGGTTTTGCGCATGGTGCCATATGGTCTAAGGACTTGATCGTAGAGATCAACTCCTCCCATATACTGATTGTAGTCCAGGATACAATCAGATTTGAGGACCAGTGTTGCGGTACCTCGTACAGTGACATCCCTCTTATCCTTATACCTGACCAGCAACATATTGTCACTAATAAGGGCCCTACTTTCACCCCTAGGTGACGGCCTCTCTGATTTTTCCGCACAGTGTCACAAGCGGCAGTGGCTCTGGCAGAAAGGGACCTGAAGAGAGGGATGCTAGTCTAAAAGTTATCCACATACAGATGGTAAACTTTATCCAGCAGTGGGTACATCAGTTCCCACACAATTTCCCAGCTACCTCCCAGGATGGGGAGGCATTCTGGGGGTTCAATGTGAGAATCCTTCCCTTTGTACACCCTAAACCTGTAAGTGTACCCTGAGTTTGTATACGTTTACGCCATACCTTGCCCTTTTAATGGGAATGTATTGGCGGAAATGGAGCCTCCCTTTCAATCTAATAAGGGACTCGTCAATAGCAATATATTTTTGGGGGACATATGCCTCTGCAAGTTTAGTGGTAAAATGATCTATGACGGCCAGATTTTAAACAGGCAGTCATAGATGGGATCATCTCTAGGCTAGGCAGATATATTACATATCTGCATAATACAAACATTTCCGGATTTCTTCAAAATGAGCCCTTTTCATGGCCATAGGGTAAAGTGGAGTGTTGTAAAGAACATCCACACTCCAATATTGACAAACACTTTTTTGACTGGTTTTTGACTAGGCCCATACGCAGAACAAGGCACCAAAATGTCCTCATCTCAGCTGCATTGATGGGGGTCCATTTGTCGGGCCTAGCCAAAAAACTGTCAGGGTTCTGACTGTTGGGCATAGAGATTAGTTTGCGCCACCATCAAATTCACTGAAAAAAAAATGTAAAAAAGTCTATATTAGTGAGGCCTGGGGGGTCAATTTGGATTCCTGGGTGTCCTACAAACCCAGGAATCTGGGGCTCATAATTGTCCAGAACTGGGGGCAAGACGGAGTCATCTATAAGGGGGACAGGGTTACTAGTATGGGGGACAGGGAAACTGGTACTGGGAAAAGGGGCACTAGTTTGGGGGGCCTCTACTGGCATTGCCCTGCGGCGCCGCCTTATAGTTGGCTCATCATCACTGGATGATGAAGGGGGAAGAGGAAGAAAGAAGCAAAGAGGGGTCTTCCTCTTCTCCTTCACTGGCGGATTTGGTGTAGGAGGCGAGAAAGGTGTATTGCTCCTCCACCAAATATACCCTTTGAGACATTGTAATGAGAATAGGAAGGGCTTAATGTAGGTGTCTACGGTATGATTGTTTTGCACTTTATTTCAAAGAGTGTAGTGTAGTGTTGTGTTTTTTAAGTTTTGAACAGTAAGAAAAAAACGCCAATTAACGCAAAAGAAAAAAAACACACCCAAAAAAATAAGAAATAAATACCCCCTCCCACCCAAAAAAATAAGCTGATCAGCAATCACGGTCCGGCCACCAAACACCAAAACAGTGGTTGGTGGCACGAACCCCGGTTGCCCAAAAAAATAAAAATACGCTATACCCCCCAAAAAAACTGGAGTGAGGCAACAGCATCCTAAAGTACTGTCTGAGTCAGTCAGGTGACCCCCATACAGTACAGGGTTGAAGCTGCAAATGTTTTCTTTCCCCTACCTAACTTCTCCCTGCCTCCTGTAACCTGTCCCTCACCACTCACCAATGATCCGGCTGGCAGACTGGAAGATCCAGCAAGCCCGCAGCAGGTTGGGGTCCCGTTAAGTGGGCAGAGTGGAGGAACGGGAATTCATATTCTCCACCGCTGCAGTGATTGGACGGCGATCGGGACCAGCCAATCACATCGATCGGGAGGTGGTAGGAGCTAAGCAGCAGCGCCGTACATTTACGGCGCGTGTCCTTAAGGGTTAAATCAACTGTAAAACAGATTTGTTAATTACTTACAAATAACAACTCAACTTCCTCTGTAGTATACAGCAGCTGATAACTACTAGATTTTTTAATAGAAGTAATTCTCAAATCTGATTAACTTTCTGGAGCCAGTTGACAAAAAAAAAAAAAAATAATCCACCAGAGTATCCCTTAAAGGTATATTGTTTAAGAACACATCATACACTTTATTTATATGGATGACCGATAAACCACTTGCTAACTGTCCGTAGACTTTTAACATCCAGTTGTTCAGTAATTAGCTCTGCATGGCCACATGTAGAGTGATGCAACAGCATGGACATTGTGCTGCTGCTAGAGATAAGAACCGACTGTGTATAACCATCCCTGCATACCGAATCATTGAATATACAGCGCACAAATGAGTGCTATGAATATAGATGGCAGAAAGCAATACTACCTCCTGATTAGACCATGGTGTGATTCCTAACAACCCAGTAAGCTCTGCAGACAATGTCAGGGGGCAATTTTTACGCTGAAACTGGGGTTACTATGTCAGCGAAAATCAGCAACAACAGAAATGTATTTTAGTGAGTAAATGCCCCACAAATTTTAAGACCTCACTGGGGTCTTAAAATAAGCTCCTAGTTCCACCCCCTATATACACCCACTAAGCAGTGATTTCTGTAATGGAAAGGGGATGCAATTTTAATCATTATTATAGCGTGGTTTTGGGCTAGTAATTTAAAAGAAATTAAGTACATTTCCAGAGCTTGTAGCTAACTCTTTTTGCTCCTGAGGCGAGAACAGAAAATTGCACCCCTCCCCCATTTTGGCTTGGGGCACCACTTGTAAAAAAAATAATAATTAGCGGGAAACCTTTATGGAATAATTTTTTATACACTGCTCAAAAAAATAAAGGGAACACTTAAACAACACAATGTAACTCCAAGTCAATCACACTTCTGTGAAATCATACTGTCCACTCAGGAAGCAACACTGATTGACAATCAATTTCACATGCTGTTGTGCAAATGGAACAGACATCAGGTGTAAATTATAGGCAATTAGCAAGACACCCCCAATAAAGGAGTGGTTCTGCAGGTGGTGACCACAGACCACTTCTCAATTCCTATGCTTCCTGCCTGATGTTTTGAATCACTTTTGAATGCTGGCGGTGCTTTCACTCTAGTGGTAGCATGAGATGGAGTCTACAACCCACACAAGTGGCTCAGGTATAGCTCATCCAGGATGGCACATCAATGCGAGCTGTGGCAAGAAGGTTTGCTGTGTCTGTCAGCATAGTGTCCAGAGCATGGAGGCGCTACCAGGAGACAGGCCAGTACATCAGGAGACATGGAGGAGGCCTTAGGAGGGCAACAACCCAGCAACAGGACTGCTACCTCTGCCTTTGTGCAAGGAGGAGCAGGAGGAGCACTGCCAGAGCCCTGCAAAGTGACCTCCAGTAGGCCACAAATGTGAATGTGTCCACTCAAACGGTCAGAAACAGACTCCATGAGGGTGGTATGAGGGCCTGACATCCACAGGTGGGGGTTGTGCTTACAGCCCAACACCGTGCAGGATGTTTGGCATTTGCCAAAGAACACCAAGATTGGCATATTCGCCACTGGCGCCCTGTGCTCTTTACAGATGAAAGCAGGTTCACACTGAGAACATGTGACAGACGTGATAGAGTCTGGAGATGCCGTGGAGAACGTTCTGCTGCCTGTAACATCCTCCAGCATGACCGGTTTGGCGGTGGGTCAGTAATGGTGTGGGGTGGCATTTCTTTGGGGGGGCCGTACAGCCCTCCATGGGCTTGCCAGAGGTAACCTGACTGCCATTAGGTACCGAGATGAGATCGTCAGACCCCTTGTGTGACCATATGCTGGTGCAGTTGGCCCTGGGTTCCTCGTAATGCAAGACAATGCTAGACCTCATGTGGCTAGAGTGTGTCAGCAGTTCCTGCAAGAGGAAGGCATTGATGCTATGGACTGGCCCGTCTGTTCCCCAGAACTGAATCCGTTTGAGCACATCTAGAACATAATGTCTTGCTCCATCAACCAACGCAACATTGCACCACAGACTGTCCAGGAGTTGGCCGATGCTTTAGTCCTGGTCTGGGAGGACATCCCTCAGGAACCACCTCATCAGGAGCATGCCCAGGCATTGTAGAGAGGTCATACAGGCACGTCGAGGCCACACACAATACTGAGCCTCATTTTGACTTGTTTTAAGGACATTGCATCAAAGTTGGATCAGCCTGTAGTGTGGTTTTCATCTTTGATTTTGAGTGTGACTCCATATCCAGACCTCCATGGGTTGATACATTTGATTTCCATTGATAATTTTTGTGTGATTTTGTTGTCAGCACATTCTACTATGTAAAGACGAAAGTATTTCATACGATTAGTTCATTCATTCAGATCTAGGATGTGTTATCTTAATGTTCCCTTTATTTTTTTTAGCTATATTTCATTGGTTATATATGTGGCCCCGGTTTTACCGATTTTACATGTGTAGAGGCGTATAGGGGTGAATATGTGTAGAGAAATAACAGAGGGGTGTACATGGGTGACAGTGAGGTGAACAGGAGTGACAGCGGGGTGTATATGGATAACAGAGGGGTGTACATGGGTGACAGAGGGGTAACAGAGGGGTATACTTGGGAGACAGAGGGGAAACAGATGGGGTGCACATGGGTGTCAGAGGCGTGTAGAGATGTGATAGAGGGGCGTACATGGATGACATAGGTTTAGAGGGGTGTACATGGGGGATAGAGGGGCGTACAGGGGTAACAGGTGTGTAAAGGCATGACAGGGGTGACAAAGGGATGTACAGGGGTGACACAAGGGAGGCGGTTCAGTACCTGAAGCTGAGTAGGCCTCTGTCAGCGCCGCCCCTTCTCCTTCCCTCCATCCCCATAATTCTGCTGAGGGACCAGGGAGAATCCAGAGTCCAGAGCTGCTCCACAGGAAGAGAGAGGATACATGAGGATTGAAGCTGCAGCATAACCAGTCCCAGCCCTGCACACAAATTTCCCTCCCGCCCGGCCTGCCCACTTGGGACTCAAAGGTGCACAGGCCTGGGCAGGATAATCAAAAAATTTTAGTGCCATATTTCCCACCAGAGTATCCTGGCACCCCGGTTGGGAATCAATGCCTCAGTGTAATGTGTGCTGGAATCCCTGTGCAACTAGGTGCAGCAGCCAGGGTCAATGCAGCACTGGCCACTGCACTCCTTTGCAACAGCGCACCTGAGGCGATCGCCTCACTCGCCTCAAGGGAGCTAGAGTCCTGTACATCGCCCCTGATATGACAAAAAAAATTATTTTACAAAGATACAGTATAAATGACATAAAAATTAAGCCTGATGTATCACAAAATAAACTGTACAAAGTAGAAAGCCTATCAGGCTGCATTTGAGGGAGGGGCTTAGGATATTTAATCCCCGGCAACCCCTCCCTAGGGGCGTATGCTGGGTTGGCGAAATCGGCTGGGATTTTCGTTGCGTACGCTAGGCAGGTTGGACTGGTAATACAGGTAAGTGCCGGAGTATCGGCGGGTTGCTCACTCACTTGGGTGCCCTGGGCCGCAGCTTTTCTCCCCTCAGGCGGGCGGTCTCCGGCACCCAAGGTCCGCAAGGTGGCAGGATCCTTCAGGGGGCACCGACAGCTTAGCCAGGCTGGCCGGTCATGCAGAGATATATTATGTGGCGCGTGGCTGCAGCGGGGGTGGGCGGGGAGACGCGGCACCCGGAGTCTCCCTGCGCCGGCTCATCCACACGTGGTTGGAGTGCCGTTGCACTCGGGGGGATGGTATAACCTCACGTAGGTCAGCGGGTGCTGGGGCAGGCCTCACCGGCTGGGCACGGTCGCTCCCACGCAGCCGACGACGGGAGAAGCGTCCCACGTGGGCGCACAGCTTTAGCGTCTCACGTGACACGCTGGGTCTCTGGTTGAGGGGAGTCGGCAGGCCAGGGGAGTAGCTGGTTCGGGCTGCAGTTCCGCCTGCGGACCGCAGGTGGTGCTGCGGTACGATAAAAAAAAAAAAAAGGGGGGGACATGTATAGTGGTATATTCATGCATATACTGTGTTGGTATTGGAGGTGGTGTTATTCTGGCAGGTGCAGCGGTGTTTGGGGGGGCATAGGCCTCAAACACATGCACAAACTAAAAAAAAAAAAAAGAGAGCATTTGTAGTGGGGTACATGCAGTGTTGGTATAAGAAGTATAGTTCCTGGCAGGTGCACAGGCCTCGGATACATGCACCAGTAAAAAAAAAAAAAAAAAAAAAAAAAATAAATAAATAAATAAATAAATATATATATATATATATATATATATATATATATATATATATATATACATATATACATTAAAGAAAAAGATAAGGTGGATGCCCCCTCCCCCCGCAAATATGTACTCATACATATAGATACCCAGTAATTCACACACACGTTTATGGTTCACATCAACAGGGAGGGGGGCAGTAGGGGGGCTAGCGGGGGTTTAGTCGGGTCATTTTTCAGGTTTGTTAGCTAGGTAACTCTGTGGTTAGTTTCAGCTCAGAAACACTGGTTATTATTTTGTTTCAGATTGGGTGTATTCCGGTTAGGTGGTCGCTACGTTCCTGTGTTGTACATTGCATCTACGCCTAGGGGCTTCGGTTAGTACTAGCCGCACGGCAATTTCGCTTGTTTTCTGTTCTTAGGTCACACTGTGGTTGTCACTTTCCTGGTAGTGGGGCCAGTTCGCGCCTTCCGTTTTCAGTTCACATAATATTGGTCTACACCAACTTAAATAGTACATACAGTAGCGGTATCACATAGACGCTGTTATCAAGAGTAGTCTGACTCCAATCCGTTAAAGGGATTACAGTGCATTCGTTGGTCTGGCACGCGTTCAGAGCATTTCCAGGTACATGGGTAACGGTTGCTGTTATCTTGACTCTTCTTCAAGGGTGACCGTTTACCTGTGATGGTTGCTGACATGTCTTCAGGACCGTTGCTAGTTAGTCAGGGATGGTGCGTACTGTAATCTTGGCCCGCCGTCAGGAGGTATTCACTGTCATAATACACATCATGGCTTCACGCGTCATGCATTTCATAGGGCTCTCCTACATACTGTCAGTCACCTTGCACGTGGCATCAGGGGTACCAAGGGGTACACTCGACTTGCGGTCATCACTCGTTTCAGGGTCCACACCTTTGCACACTTCAGGCACGGTCAGGGGTACGAGGTAATAAGTGTTCTCATTTGGTTATCCACAGGCGTTACAGGTGTCCATCGGATATTTCGATTTGTTGTGGTTTCGTTAGGGGTCAGGTCAGTAGCTGTCATTGAGGGGGGCACGTTTTTTCAGTTTTGTCAAGATACTCACTATTATCGCTTTTTCCCCGGCACCCGTTTCGGCCCGGACAGGTCATGTCTCACGTTTCAGACATCGAGGACCCGATGTCCATCCCCGAAACTCCAGGCAGGAGCTCCATGCGAGGGACGTCCTCCTCTGCGGCATACAGAGCGTGGACGATTCCCAAGCTAATGGAGGAATTGCGCAAGAGGGCAATTCCTTTCCCGGCCACCGCTCGTAAAGCGGACTTGTATAAGCTCCTCTTGGTGGATCAGGATGCTACTGGCACTCTGGAGGGTACCTCGAGCCAGGCTACACTAAATGAACTACATGCCATGATGATATCCATGATGGGCAGACTGGAGTCTCTTGAGAAGAGGGGTACTCAGGAGGCGGCAGCCCCAGTAGCCCCACAGGGGCCTGCCCCTGCGGTAGCGACTTCCCCAGTAGTGGAGGTCAACCTAGGTAGGCGTCCAGGGCCACTAAGGGTGTCACCGGTGCATTTTGTCCCGGCGGCCCTGAGGAAGGACATACTGGAAGGGAAGGACATTAACTTGGCTTCACTTCTGATATCTGCTTTTGATGTGGAGGACACTAAGACGGTAGCTTGTGCAGAGTTATCAGTGGTCCTCAAAAGTAAGGACGCTAGGTTGAAAAGGAAATTGAACATTCATGAGTATGTTATTGCCTTCAGCAAGTACAGGGAAGTGATATGCTCTGTCAGGCCAGAGAGAAGGGAGGAGCTCGACCTGTACTTGCTGAGGGTCACTGAGTATGCGTACAAGTATGGTGGTACCCACTTCTACGACTATCATAGAAGTTTCTCGGCTATGGCAGCGGCCGCTTTCAGCCAGGATGGTTACGTGACTGACTGGAGCCTAGAGGATTCGCAGATGTTTTGCAGTCATTTAGCGAATCTGAAGTTCCCAGCGTGCGCTCACTGTCAGGCCATCACTCACGCCACCGCATGGTGCGCAGGGCTTGGGCAGCATGTGGAGCATGGGGCGGCCAGACCATCCACATCCTCAGATACCTTCTCGAGGCCTGCTCCATCAGTGGATAAGTTGGGCCGTCCGGTGCATTACCTCGGTGGCTCTTCCTGCAACTACAGCAACTGCAGGTTGTTGCATGTCTGTTTTTACTGTTTTAGGGCACACCCGGGCTCGGCTTGCAGGCAAAAGGGGCCAGCATGACTAGGCGGGGCTCGCACCGCAGTCCTAGCTGCCTTACTCGTAGATCACCCAGACTCGGCCTGGGTGCAGTGGTTGGTCACCGGGTTGACAGAGGGTTTCCACGCTGGCATGGTCACGATTCCACAATCCACACATGAATGTGATAATTTGTTGACGGCTCTGCACGATCCCGTAGTCATCACCGATTTAATAAACACTGAGTTATTGAAAGGTTACATGATTGGGCCCTTTGCAGTTTCTCCCTTCACTTCATGGAGAGTCAGCCCGGTAGGGGTGGTGACGGGGAAGTTCAGTGGGAAGAAAAGGATGATTTTTGACATGTTCAGTAAGTAATTGACTTGTTCGGTTCAGTAATTCCCAGCATCAATTCGCTCATACCATCAGACGAATTTAGCATGCAGTACTCATCGATAGACGAGGCCATTCAGCTCCTCCTGAAACTCGGTCCAGGGGCCTGGATGGCTAAAGCAGACGTCACAGACGCGTTTAAGTTGCTTCCGTTACGCAGGGATCAGTGGCAATGGTTCGGTCTTAAGTGGCAGGGTTCATATTATTTCGCTACCAAGCTGACCTTCGGTTGTAAAAGCAGCCCGTGGTTGTTTGACCAACTGGCCCAGGCATTGCACTGGCTGCTGGTCAATATCTCCGGATGCAGCCAAGTCATCCATTACCTGGATGACTTTCTTCTGCTCAGTGGTCCGAGGGAAGAGCCAGGCCAGTTGGGCAGATTACTCAAGCTGTTTGCTGACATTGGGGTGCCGGTGTCTCCCAAGAAGACAGTTGGTCCAGCCAGATGCCTCACCTTTCTGGGAGCAGTCCTAGACTCAGTTACCATGCAAGTTAGCCTGCCTACCGACAAACTCAATAGAATCAGACAGACCATCCACAAGTTCACGATCTCTCGCATCACGACCAAGGTTGAATTACAAAGTTTGCTAGGTATGCTCGCTTTTGCCATGAGGGTCATTCCGCAGGGTAGGGCATTTGTGTCCAGGATCTTGTCCCTCCTACGCGATGTCCCACACCAGCACAGTAGGGTATCCCTGGATCGGCAAGCCCTGGCTGATCTTGGGATGTGGGACAGGTACATGGAGCATTGGAATGGCACAGCAATGTTTGTTCCGCCAGCCTCCGAGTGGTCCCCCAAAGTCTGCACCGATGCATCATCTTCCACCGGATATGGTGCAGTGTGGGGCAACAGGTGGATGGCGGGGCAATGGTCCGAACAGATGTTGGCGCTGGGGGTTTTTGGCAGCACGTCTGCTCTATTTGAGATATTGCCTATTGTAGCAGCGGCAGTAGTGTGGGGTGACAAATGGGCAGGGCAGACGGTGCAATTCCTATGCGACAATCAGGCGACAGTAGCCATAGTAAACAAAGGCAGTTCCAATCACACCACAGTCATGAGGTTCGTTCGTAAGTTAGTCTGGGTGTCCCTGCAGTTCAAGTTTAATTTTGTGGCCATACATATACCGGCGGTGGAGAATACAGCGGAGACCTATCAGCGGTGACCTGTTCAGGGCGTTGTCTGATGCTTTGGACGGTAACCCGTTCGGTTTTGAGCGCAGCTTGATTCTAAAGTCTGCCGTGTATCTGGCTTTTTATGGTTTCCTCCGTCCGGGAGAATTCTCGTGTGCTAGGCGGGGCACCACACACTTACAGAAAGCTCACTTGAGGTGGCAGGGTTCTTGGTTTGAGGTTGCACTTTCTGTCACTAAGACATGCAGGTGGGGTGCAGTGGTGAGGTATTTCCCTTCAGGTAATAAATGGTGCCCGGTGGCGATGTTGTCACAACTGGCTAACATGCTACACGACAAACCTCCGGAGTCACCTCTGTTACCCTTCGGTGCAGGGGCGCTCACTACTTCCACGTTCATGTCACATATTCGCAAGTTACTTCGTATGTTAGACCACAACCCCAGGGAATACTCAGGGCACTCCTTTCGGATCGGAGCGGCATCAGCGGCCTCCAGGCATAAGGTGCCAGTACATGTGATTCAGAAGTTGGGCAGGTGGCGCTCTGATGCGTACGCCACGTATGTCCCAGATCCCTCAAGGGAGATGGCTGATGCGTTTCATCATTTAGCTTTATAATAAAGTTCACTTTCAAATTACCCTAATAGTGTTGTCTTTTTGCCCTCTAAAGGCAGACCCTCGACGCGGTTTTCAGGCACACTTCAACCGCTGTTCAAGGGGCAGGTAGTTGTTAAGCTTCGTGTGGTATTAATCATGTCTCTTTCAGGTTTCCCTGGCAGCAGGTAACAGGTAAGACAACGCACACTGATAAGTCCTGACCACAAGTAGAAAGCCTATCAGGCTGCATTTGTGGGAGGGGCTTAGGATATTTAATCCCCGGCAACCCCTCCCTAGGGGCGTATGCTGGGTTGGCGAAACCCACCCGCCTCACCCTTTCTTTCATTTATCATGTACATAAGGGGATGCCCTCTAAAGGCAGACCCTCGACGCTGTTTTCAGGCACACTTCAACCGCTGTTCAAGGGGCAGGTAGTTGTTAAGCTTCGTGTGGTATTAATCATGTCTCTTTCAGGTTTCCCTGGCAGCAGGTAACAGGTAAGACCACGCATACTGATAAGTCCTGACCACAATTATTTTTAAATAACCAAAAGAGAAGACACTCCATAGCTTTCAAATCTGAATGTTTCTAATAAATCTGAGAAATCTAAAAATAGGGGGTAACAAGCCTGGTCTGGAAGTGGTTAAAGGGGTACTCCACTTCCCCAGCATATGGAACATTGTTTCGAACGCTGGGGCAGTGGAGTATCTAAGGATATTTAAGGATAACTCTCTATAATTGTTACTATTTTTGTTTGTCAGCTACCTGTTACTTTATTTGATTATCCTATTACATTATATACTTTCGCAGAAGGAATTTTTCTTGACTGCCTAAAGTAATCCCAATTTGTTACAAGGCATTTATAGGATAAAAGCTTTCCAAGTTGAACAACAAGCTTTATATCTACAGCTGTCTGTTTCACTACTTGCCCGACATGACTACGCTAGCATGAAGTACAAAATATCGATTTGAAATGTACTGAGGATGCTTTGCTCAGCAAGTTAATTTATGGTAGACTGTACATGTTTAATTTTCCACCTACAACAATAAAAATGATTAATCCCCCAATTCGTAGACATAGTTCCTAGCAATTAAGTAAATAAATATGCTTCTCTGTATAGGTGATTTTTTCTTCCATTAAACAGTCTGCAGTGCATTAACCCTACTAAAGTGGAAAAATAACAATGTTTCTTCCCCTTTGGCATAAGATCTTCTTCTGTTTCTTTTCACTTTTTCTATTTTCTTTCTTTCTTTTTATTAAGGATCTGCCATTCATTTTCACTTCTGACAGTAAAAACCCTGGGACGTGGTTGTTGTGAAGAGGATTATCTTTTAGATCAATGCTGAAATTGATTCCAAACCACACTATTTATCAGCCTGCAGCTAAACCACTCAGAGCCAGGAAATATTTTCTTGCCTTCCAATCCATTCTTATTTCACTGATGGGAAGAATATTACACCATACTGCGTATTAATAAAAGGCTTTATGTTTCATACTTTTACAGCTGTAGCAAACTTTAACATAATTTGGTTTAGCAAAGTTTGAAATGCAATAAGATAATTTACAAAAATAAATGGCCATGTGTGTGTTTTTTGTGGGATTTCTAGTGATTTAAAACACTGACATACACCAAGTTATTCCATTGAACCCACCTACATCCTGGAGCAAACTCTTCTTTAGATAACCTCCCTCAGCTACTCTCTGTCTAACAACCCAAAACTACTCTTCACCGTCTCTAGGGCCTGCACCACCTATAGGCAAGGTAGTCACCATCCTATAGCGCCCTCTTTATTGGGACACTGCTCTGTCTGCTGCAAAAAAGTTACTGGGCTGGTAGAAGAGTGCAGCGCTATCTCACTCAGGTCCTGCTCCTATTTTGCTGTCCTAGCTGGTATAAGAGCGCTCCTCACTCGGGTCCTTCTTCCTGATAACCCCCACCACCACCACTGTTAGTGATGGTGCAGCCCTCACCCTATACAGGAGCACAGTGCCGAACCCCCCCCCCCCCACTACTGTTAGTGATGGTCCAGACCTAATCACAAGCACAGTGCCTATATGTGTGCATATACATACTTTTATTCACACACTAGGGTGCCTCCAGCTGAAATACTACAATTGGGCATGCTGGGAGTTGTAGTTTTACAACAGCTGAGGCCACCCTGGTTGGAAAAGGCTGAGCTATATATAACAGGTTGTTAGTATACATTTTGATTAAAAAAAAAGTACAAGCCCACTCACCACATCAAGGCCACCTATTTAGAGTGGGTCCCTAACTCAACATTAGCATAGCGCCGGGCGGCAGCCACCACCACCACAACACCATGCCCACAGGGGGAGCGACCCAGTGGCCATACAGCCCCACTGCTGCCCAACCAAGCCCCTGGCTCCGGGCCACCCCACCCCACAGACAATGCATCACGGTAACAATGACCGCCGCAGGGCAACCAGTGTGAATACCTACCAAGTGCTCCCTGCCAGAGGGCTGGGAGAATGCAAGGGGGAAACCCTTATGCAATCTCCTGCTAATTAAAAACGCCCGGGCCGAATGGGTGGAGCAGAGTGCTGGCTATGAAAGAGGGGACAGACTACAATTTTAGAACAAAAATAGAGAAAACCACACATCCACAATTTGTATTTTGATCTATTGATATATTGTAACAGCCTTTCCCAACCAGGGTGCCTCCAACTGTTTTAAAACTACAATTGGGTAGTTGGTTGGGAAATGGAGTTGTAGTTGGTTGGGAAATGCTGATATACATATATATATACACATAGGGTATACACTGTAGGGAAGCAGCACAATCCAAAAATGTCCAATAGATGCTGGTGCATGCAGACCCAGACCTGGGTCAGGGGTCCATATGTAATACAAAGACTTGGATAAATCCGCAGCACTCTTGATTCCATAAAAAGTAAAATTTATTCCATATTCAAAAATGTGTCACAGCAACGTTTCTGCCAGCTCACCTGGCCTTTCTCAAGCTCAGTACAAACTGTGTTTAACTATATTTATATAAGGATATCACTTAGATATCAGAAGTGCAATTAATGAATTAATAAAGTGTAAACAATGTACATAAAAAACATCAAAACAATATCAAAACATGCAATGTGTACAAGTTTATACAGTAGTTTATACAACACAAAAAAGAGGTGTGTATCACTAGCGCTGGAGGAATTTAATTCTGGCAGCCACTTTATTGCTGTAGGGGTCCTGGCAAGTCCCCCCAAGGTGCAAATTGATAGTAATAATAAAAGGTTGCGAATCGGCGCACAGAATAAAATATTTTTTATGGAAATAAATAAATAAATACAGAAGAAGAAGAAGGTATTCAACACTTACTGAGCAAGTAGGGATCAATTGTTCCTGAGTATTGAAGTTGATAGGGAGAAAGTTCAATGTTGATATACAATTCCATGGAAAATATTTGAGCAAGAGTCCTGTAGTGGTGTTCAGTTTTGCTGGATTTTACCACTGTCGTGCGGGTAAATGCTGCAAAAAGATGGGAAAAACAATTCCCCAACTGACAGTGGAGAGTTGGGATGGTAACTTCAAACAGAAAATTAAGACACATATCAACTGCAAATCAAAAAATGTAATCTATGTCATTCAGTGCCCTTGTGGCAAAACCTATGTGGGCAGGACTAAGCGCCTCCTATCCATCAGGATAGGGGAACATATTTACAACATTGAGAGGAAATACTTGGGACACCCATTGTCAAAACATTATATGGAAAAACATGACGCCTCTTTTAGGAACTCTAATTTTTTTGGTGTAGAGGTAATCAAGAGACACTGGAGAGGAGGGGATCATTTGGCCAACATGTCAGGGGCTGAGACACGTTGGATTTTCAATCTCAACTCCATGACACCGTTTGGCCTGAATACAGACTTGGAACTTTTTGGATTCATATAGAAGCATTTATGGATATACAAAATACAGAAAATAAATATATTATAAAAAAATAAGTTATCTATTATTGAAATTGAACAGTGGACTCAGCATACCATTATAAGTTATGAGGTCTGGATTTCGGTTCAAACAGTCCTTCATTCTATCTGTGCGAAAATTAGTTGAACGTAGAAAAGTAATATCAAAAGTTTTTCAGTCTCAACCACTGTTCAGACAGTACCTTTTCTCACCTGCATTTTAGATGCGTTTTTTGTGACATCCTACTCCCATCATTGCGTATAGGAGTGTGTAAATCCTAATTTTTGGATTATGAATAAAGTGAACCTTCATGCTACATATAAATGGACTTGGATTGTATATATTTTTGCATACAATACATTATATACTTGGGCAAATAGGTGCTGAAGTATGATTACATATGCGGAGTATTGGAAGTATATATATGCCGGATCAGTAAGGAGCAGAGGATATAAATAGCAGGTACCTGGGGTACCACCCATCCCTGAGGAAGGATAGAGTACTATCCGAAATGCATAGGATCTAATCCCCATGCCCTATGACACTAAGTGACGTCACTAAACAGTGCCCAGGCATTACCGCAATTCATCCTACCGCTCAGTGTGCCACGCCGGTGAGACGCTTTCCGGCCGGAGCGACCCTCCCGGCGCATGCAGCCGTTGTCATCCCCCGACATCACTACCGTCACCGCAACCTCCGGACACCTTAGGGGTCATCACAACCTCCGCTGCCAGTCCCCTGCATCGCGCGGATATCGGCTTGACACCGAGTGTGGAAAAACATCAGCCGTCACACGACTTGCCAGACAGCCGGGGTCCGGAACATCACCACGAGGAACACGGAGTGCTCGGCATATGCTGTGAACTTACAAACTCCTGCTAAATGCAAAACTGAACACCACTACAGGACTCTTGCTCAAATATTTTCCATGAAATTGTATATCAACATTGAACTTTCTCCCTATCAACTTTAATACTCAGGAACAATTGATCACTACTTGCTCAGTAAGTGTTGAATACCTTCTTCTTCTTTCTTTCTTTCTTTATTTATTTCCATAAAAAATATTTTTTTCTGTGCACCGATTTGCAGCCTTTTATTATTACAATCAGTTTATACAACACACTCACATACAGTGAATACAGTGTAAAAAATGTCATCCCCACCGTAATGGGACTCTGATTATAAAATCAATCATGTCCCTGTGCTCATTAGAAACAAGAAAATACAGTGTTGTATGGATGTCACACTCACCACACCTCCATGTGTTCTCCGTTTGTCAACAAAGGAAGGGTGCATGCGCGCGGGCAAATTATTTTAAATCGGCGCGCTCATTAGATGCGCTTGCGTGTCGCATCAAAAACACTGTGCGCATGCGCACCGGAACATAATGTTCGGCTGAGGAAATGAATGGACTCTGTGTGTGTTAGTGGTCATGACAACCAACAACGCTACTGCTGGGCATGCGTAGAGGGGGAAAAATTTATTGCAGCCATCTTTAGGATGGGTCTCAGCCCACCATTCTATTATATATATAGAAGAATAGGGAAAGCATAGAAATAATACAAAATTAGCATAGAAATAATACAGAAATAGATGTAAAAAGTAAATAAAATTGCTAAAAAATAATGAAATAAAAATAATATATAAATTAAATAATACAAAAATAATAAAAGATAAAAAAAATATATATATTTTAATGAAGAAATTACACTCCAATACAGCAGAGTTGTTGAACTGGTTTCTATATTATTCTAAGGGTGGATATTCTAAGACAAAGATCTGGCCCTTCAATGTCTTTCTTCCCTGCTCTCACCAGAATTTTTGCTCCCCCTTCAAACATTATGTTATTAACTCTTCTTTATTTTTAAACTTCTGGCACGTCTTGTCTATTCCCACCTAATCCAATATCTCTTAGTGAACTCACTTGCCTCGTTACAGTATGCTATCTGTTCCCTACACTCTATAGAAACTGCCCTAACCAAAGTCTCTAATGATTTCCTGATGGCATAATCTGAAGGCAATTGTTCTCTTTTGATTCATCTGAAACTCTCAGTGGCATTTCACACTATAGATCACAAACTCCTCCTAAATTTGCTCTGCTCACTTGCCTTTATTCTTAACTCTATTGTTGCTCCTTTAATGTTCATTTGCTGGCTCTACTTCTTCCCCTCTTTATCTTGCTGTCACAGTTCCTCAGAACCTATCTTGGGTCCTCTCCTCTGTCCTCTTTACTCATCCCCCACTGGACAAACAGTCAGCAGATTTTGTTTTCAGTACCACACACACATATATATATATATATATATATATATATATATATGCCTCTTCACTTGACATCACCTCTACACTCCTACAAAACACCAGCCACTATCTGTTCACATCATGACATACTTGCATCTGACACTGAATCTAGAAGATTTATCATTCTTTTCAACCGTATGCCTTTTATATGACAATTTTTTTTAAACTTTTGTTTACATGCGAACTATTTAGCAAATAGTCGCACGACCTTGATAAATAAATCACACGTAAGGAAAGCCCAGGAAGCCCGCCTACAAAAGCATTTTTTTAAGCAGAAAAGTTTTCCCTTTTGTTAATAGCCGGAGTTCTTTATCTACCCTTTATTACCAGAAGCGTTGCTAGAGAGTGACGGGGAGGGGGGGCTTACCGCATCGGGTGACACCCTGCCTGGCCTGCATGGCACTAAATAGCTGCACTCCAACTATCCCCCAACAATCCATCCACCCTCCTCAGAAATTAAATAATATTAAAAACATACTATGCTGCACCGTGAATATCCGTACTCTGAAGGCTTTTTTGTTTAATTTTGAGTCTGCATTTTGTGACATTGGTGGGCGGAGTCTTGCGTAGCTGCGCTAAGGCCGGAGTTTGCGTCAGGAAGGAAGACAGTGAAGCACCAACAGGCACATAAACAATAGTGAAGCCACAAAAAAGGAAAAAAAACGGTTCGGTACGTTACCCCCCCCCCCCCCCAAAATGTGCATGAAGCTATATTGCTACGGATGTTTATGTTTTTTTTTTTCAAATTCAAAATGTTTTTATTAGAAAAACAGTACAAATTGGTACAAGAAGCATTACTGAAGCAGAGAATGGTGAGAACTAAGCGACCGGACAGGTCTTAATAACCAATACAATGCTCAAACAAAAAAAGCATATATAAAAAACTGAAAATATCAAACTGAGGAATAAGGTGTAAGAGCCAGGGGAGGCACAAGGAGAAGGCATAGGGACTGAAGGGAAAAGAAACGTGTCACAGAGGAAGGCAGTGGGTAGGAGAAGAGGGGGCCCAGTCGGGCCAGTGGGGAAGTAATAAAAATGGAATAAAGAGCACAAGTGGGAGAACAAATCACACTGGACCAACACGGAAGGGCAGTAGGCTAGACAAACCACAAAGGATAGGAGGCCAAAGGGAGGCCACAGAGAGATTTAGGGGGGAAAAAGAGGGGAATAGAGAAGCGTCAAAGCTGTGAGACAGGGAGGTAAGATAAAGAGAGATGGGGTACCACAGAGGCCAGCAAAGGAAGGTCACGAGATAGAGCGGTACGCATCTGAGGAGCAGAAGCTGGACCAGGTTAACCAGGTGGAGGCATATCGGCCAGGTCAGACGGGGAGACGGCTAAGAGTTCTTCCATGCGTTGGGTCAGGGCCACTTCAGCGACCCATTCG
This sequence comes from Hyla sarda, assembly GCF_029499605.1. NCBI lineage: Eukaryota > Metazoa > Chordata > Amphibia > Anura > Hylidae > Hyla > Hyla sarda. The sequence goes on from NC_079191.1 coordinate 285,707,200, forward strand.
CCCACAGTGGGGGCGTCCGGGGAACGCTAGTGCCGGGGGATGACTGTCTTTGCTGCCTGAATCAAATGCTGCACCAAGGAGCGTTTATATTTGGAAACGGCCATAGGAAGCATGAACAACAACACCGCCCCAGGGTCTCAAGGGACAGTAACATTTGTAACCGTCTGGATAATGGGGAGGACAGAAGACCAAAAGCGGGATAGGGATGGGCAACTCTACCAGATGTGGGACATCATGACCCCGGCAGCTCCACACCTCCAACACGTATCAGATACTGACGGGTACCAACGGTGAAGCACCGACGGTACTCTGTACCAACGGGAGAGAATTTTAAAGCTAGTCTCCTGCGCTTTGGTAGCCATGACTGCTTTATGAGTTAAGCTGAAGCAGCGGGACCATTGTTCAGGAGAATACTGATGTCCAAGCTCGGCCTCCCACGCTGCACAGTAGGGGGGGAGGGCTTGCGATCTATGCAAAATAAGTTGGGAGTACAGGAGGGAGATGGAGCTCCGAGGGCAGGTGGAAGACAAGCAAAGCTGTTCAAAGTAAGAGAGGGAACGATACAAATTATGGGGGCCCTGCAGGGATGTGTAAAGGTGCCGTAGCTGAAGGTATTCAAATAGAGCCCTACGAGAGACTGGCCAAGATTCTTTGATAGTTTCCAAGGGCTGGAGGTCATTCCCGGCTAGGATGTGACAAAAGCGTATAGGGCGGAAAAGAGAGGCGCCTAGAACGCCCCCCTCTGAGTTCCAGCCCGGGGGGAAGTCCGGATGGTCCGAGACAGGTAGCAGGGGGCCCATGCGATCGATCAGAGAACCTCCAACACCCGCCATATGTAGGGATGCCAATGTGTGTCAGGTAGAGAAAGAGAGCGGAGGAGAATCCAAAGAGGGGGACCAGGTCCATGGGAGTGTGGAGAGGGAACGGCTGGACAAGGACTGGGCTAGCTTCACCCAGAGTTTATGTTCACGGTTATGGAACCAGTCTAGCACCTGTGAATGAACACAGGCAAGGTAGTAAAGCCTGCCGTCAGGTACCCCAACCCCCCCCCCCCCCCAGATAGCTTATGACGAGTTAAGAGGAGCCTGTTTATCATCGGGCAGGAGGACAACCACACGAAAGAGCCCAAGCACCGCTGAAGTTGGGTCCAGTACGCAAGAGCGTCTGGAGCAAGTATAGCAGCCTAGGCATGATTGTCATCTTCAGTATGGCAATCCAACCAAACCAGGAGAACTCCCCACAGTCCCAAGAAGCTAAATCAGAGCAGATTCTAGACAGCAAGGGTGAGAAATTGAGAGAGAATTGATTAGATAGATCAGTTGGGATAACAGTTCCTAGATACAAGATCCCCTGTGAAGGCCAGGAGAAAGGGAAGGAAGAGTGGAGAGATGACTGCATATGGTCCGGCAATGAAACACTCAGCGCCTCAGACATGGAGTAGTTCATTTTAAAATTGGACCATCGACCAAATTCAGAGATTCTGGCCATCAAGGTCAGGAGGGACACCAAGGGGTTTGTGAGATAAATCAAGAGATCATCAGCAAAGGCCGAACACATGTATTCATGGCCGCCAATGGTTAGGCCACAAATATCGGGGTCAGCTCGAATAGAGGCAAGCAAGTGTTCCATCACCAGGACATATAACAAGGGCGAGAGAGGGCAGCCCTGGCGCGTGCCATTATGAATACCAAAGGGGGCGGAAAGGGAGCCATTGATCTTAAGGCAGACCAATGGGGACTGGTACAGCGCTAGTATCTTGGCAGTAAAAACAGGACCAAGGCCAATAGTGCCAGGAAGGACCAGGACACACGATCAAAAGCCTTTTCGGCGTTCTAAGAGAGAACCATTAGTGGGATCTGGCATGAGTGAGCATGGTGTATAAGATCAAGGGTCTTCAATGTGTTGTCTCTGGCTTCCCTCCCCGGCACAAAACCCACTTGGTCTAAGTGAAGAAGGGCGGGGAGGACAGAATTAAGGCGGTTGGCAAGGAGTTTAGAATACATTTTTAGGTCCACATTCAGCAATGAAATGGGACGGTAGCAACCGCAGACTTGGGGATCCTTCCCTGGTTTGGGGAGTACTATTACATGTGCCAGAGTGGAATCGGAGGGGAAGGAAGTGGAAGGGGATATAGCGTTAAAGGCCTGAAGCATGAGAGGGTAAAGGGAGGATTCTAGGACCTGGTACAACCGGGCGGTATAGCCGTCCGGATCCGGGCTCTTGCCTCCCGGAAGGTCTTTTATTACCCGAGATATCTCCTCAATCGAAAAGGGGGCCTCCATAAATTCAATCTGGTCAGGAGAGGGGGAGGGGGAGGAGGGGAAGAAGGCGGAGAAGGGGGAGGAGGAGGAGTGAAACGTAGAAAGAATATCAGGGGTAGTGTGGACTAGGGACCCACTATGGGTTTTAACACAGGGAATGTGAGATTGTGCAAGCCTAGAACGTAGTGCTCGAGCCAACATGCGGCCGCTCTTATTGCCGTATTCGTAAAATTTGCTGCGGTCAACCTGTACGAGGCGACCCCAGGAGGCCTCAAGGAGGTGCTTCACATCTAGTCTCGCTATTTCCAGGTCCCTAAGAACCGGGGCGGAAAGTGAGCGTTTGTGGGCCAATTCAAGGGAGGAGACCTTGGCTAGAGCAGTACGTAAGTCGTCGGCTTTTTGACGTTTAAGGACACGTTCATGAGGACACCCCGCAAAACACATTTTAGAGCCTCCCAATGAACAGGGGGTGGAGTGGGATCGGTCGCATGATCGCTGACAAAATTAGTCACAGTCTGGGAGAGATCAGCTACGCACACAGTATCCAGTAGTAAAGATTCATTCAACCTCCAGGACCATGCAGAGCTGGTCAAGGAGGGAACCGTGAGAGAGCAGAACGTGGGCGTGTGATCAGACCACAGAATGTTCCCAATAGAGGCTGAGGTCAACCACGGAAGGGAGCTATGTTGTACCAGGACAAGGTAAATACGACTATATGAAGCATGAGGGGGAGAATAGAAGCTATAGTCTTGGTCTGAGGGGTGTAGGAGACGCCAAGAATCACACAGTTGGATCAAGGCCAGAGAGCGTTTTACCCTTTTTAGGACAGACAGGAACGAACAGAGGAGTTGTCTAAGGTAGGGTCGAGGGTCAGATTAAAGTCTCCGCAAAATAGCACTGTTCCATGGACCAGAGGGAGGGCGGTGCCTATTAAGGACATCAGGAAGTCAACTTGACCCTGGTTAGGGGCATAGGCATTAATGATGGGGAACTCCCGGCCGCCTAACCGAAGAGACAGTATGAGATAACGGGCAGTTGGGTCGGCCGATACGGAAATCACCTGGTGTGTAAGGGACTTATGGACAGCTATGGCCACTCCTTTGGAGCGGGAGTCAGGGTTATCTGCACAAAACCAAGTGGGGTAAAATTTGTTCTTTATGGGTGGAGAGTGTCCTACCTTGAAGTGTGTCTCCTGGAAACATGCAATATGCGTCTTGCGTCTATGGAGATGATGTAGGATCTGAGCCCGTTTGGAGGGAACGTTCATTCCCTTGGCGTTGAAAGAAGCCACATTGAGGTCTGCCATGGTAGAGAGGGAGGCAGGCAGAACACAAACGGTAAGGGCTGCTAGTTAACCTGGGCGAGGGAGAAGAAGAGGGAGAGTGTGAAGGAAAAGGAAAGGGTGCAGAGAAGAAAAGATCTGAGAGGGCCAAAGAGGGAAAGAAGGGAAGGACAAGAAGTGGGAATCAGACAAGGCTGACAACAATTAAGAAGAAAGAAAAAACTGAAGGGGGGGGGGGAACAAGGAAGGAAAGTGCGCTGAGCAGCAGGGGGTTCTGCCGCAGCAGATACTAAAGCGGACAGACATCCAAACTAGAAGTACTCACCAAGGCAAGCCCAGGGAATAACTTCAAACTATGTGGGGGAAGTGAAAGACCGGAAACTGGGAAGGGAGCTCCCGGAGCATGAGAAGAATCGAGGATAAAAGGATGAGACGTAAAAAAGCTAAGGTAAGGCACCAGAAAGCTTAAGAAAAGTGGATATTGGAGGGGAAAAGGACCATGACAGAAGGCCAGCAGGGGAAGGAAAGGGGGGAGGGGGTGAGGGCAGAGTAAACATCCACTGTCCGGACACAAATAGTAGTAACCTGAGAAAGAAAACAGTGGTTAAATCATGTTAAAATGCATAAACATCCCCATGTCCCCTAACCCCCTAGTAAGACACAGAATTATGTCATACAACTAGAAAAGGCCAAGAAACAGAGATAGGGACATCAGGTCCCGTTAGCCGGGTCCGCCGCCGAGGAGGGCACCGACTCCCAGCGGGACACCAAGCATTGCCTACGGGCACTGCGAGGGGGTAGACCTTGACTAGGTGCCTTAGAGGATTGGAGGGGTGAGCGTTGTAGGGGGCGCTTCGGGGCTGCCGATGACAGAGAGGGCCAGTCCGGGGGAGTGAGGGGGGGCATCTCCAAGTCCTGTAAGAAACCGGGGAGGTCATCCGGGGAACGGAGGGAAACAGTGCGGCCATCCTTCCGGACTATCAGGGCAAAGGGGAAGCCCCAACGGTAAGGGAGGTCCCGAGACCGAAATACTTCAAGAACCGTTTTCAGCGCGGCCCTCTGTGCAAGAGTATGTCTGGACAAGTCCGGAAACAGTTGGACCGGGACATCCTTGTATAGAATCTGGCGACGGGTGCAAGCCTGTCTGAGGATGTCCTCCTTGATGGCGTAGAAGTAGACTCTACAAATGACATCACTCAGGCGCCGATCATCAGAGGAGGGAGGTCGGAGAGCTCTGTGAGCCCTGTCCAGCTCGATGTGGGTGCCAGGAGGGCGATCCAGGAGGTCGTTAAAGATGGCTAGCAAGGCTGGTGTCAGTTCTTTAGGGCCCACCATTTCTGGAAGGCCGCGGACGCGGATGTTGTTCCGTTGGTTACGGTTCTCCACATCGTCCAAATGCTGCTGGAGGGTGAAGAGCTGGTCAGAATGTTGTTGGACCACCTTCTGCAGTCGAGTTCTGTGCCACCTCCACAGTTTCCACTTTGGTAGATAAAGCCGAGAGATCAGAATGGAGTGAAGCGAATTCCTGCGTGCACTCAGCAACCACCTGCTTAGCCAATAGAGAAAAGTCCTCCTTTTTGGGCAGGGAGAGGACCAGGAAGCGCAGGTCGGCCAGGGTCACCAGGCGACTGTCAGAGAGAGGCGGAGGCGTGCCCACAGAAGAAGTGCAAGGAGAGTCGCCAGCCGGGCCATGTAGGGACGGACCCACAGGTTGAGACTGCTGTTTGAGCACTAGCGGGGTGCCCATTTAATCTGGGTGGGCAGGCAGGCAGGAGAGGCAGAGGGTGAGAGGTGCTGGTCAGGGGGGGGGGGCCCTGGTGCTGCCAGCATGAAGGTAGACCCTTGAGCTTGCTGGAAAGTCATTGAGTGGTGAGGGCTGTGCGCCCAGGAGGATTCAGGCACCCATGATGGAGAGGTGGACAAAGGACCCTGAGGGGGCCCCACAGGATGCCGGGGACCATAAATGAAGCCTGAGTAGGCTGGATGCCCCTGCTGGGGAGGCCTACACCAGGCCTGCGAGGAGGGAGGAGACGGTGTCCCTGCACTGACAGGGTGCATAGATGGCTGCCCAGATGGTATAGAGGGGGGGGGGTTAGGGGAAGTTCATGGCCCCTCTCTACCAGGAGGTCCAGCATAGAGGACTGTGGAAGTTTTGGGCCCTTGCCACCGTCGTTCCCCTCCTCCAGGGGCTCAGCAGCAGGGCTAGCAGGGGTTAGGGAGAGAGCCTGGGATGGACGGCCCAGCTGTGTCCCGGAGCTCACCTCAGGAGTCAGTGGTGGTGCAAGGGATCCGGTGCCAGACAGCTGGGGGAGGTCAGCAGGCGCAGGCAGATCGCTACAGAGCGCTCGCGGTGTCTGGCAGGGAGGATCAGCAGGGTGTGCGATGAGGGGGAGAGCTGCTGCCGCTTGCAACAGAGAGCTCCGGAGGTCCGTCCGCCGTCTTGGGTAGTCCCGGAGGGTGCCGACTCACATGGAGGCCGGGAAGCAGGAGAGCTGGTGTCCACCAGGGGCCCGTGCCAGGGGCCCGTGCCAGCGGCCCGAAGGAGCGGAGACTGAGGAGCCAGGTTGCAGCAGCGATGAGGGAGCAGCGGGCGGTGAGTGTGCGGCTGTCAGATTAGGAGCAGCAGGAGGTTCAGTCATGGCGGCGGCCTTGGGAGCCTGCTGCAGGGAGCTGCCGCTTGCGGGCTGGGAGCAGGTGAAATAGGTGGTCAGGGCCCGCTGAGGGAATGAGGGACCGGAGTAGACCTGACCTTCTTCCTAGCTTTTTTATTAGATTTCCCCATATATAGGTGCCTATATTCGCCTGAACAAAACATTGAGGCCGGGAGCTCACTCCAGATGCGTCTTCACAGCTCCATGGTCAAGCCACGCCCCCCCCTTTCATTTTTTTTTTTAAAGGAAAGTTTTAATGCCCCATATGGGTTATTTAGGTAGTCTGTAAAAATTCTTACACAATTATTTTGTGCCTTATTCTATTTTAGCACAACATTAATTTTTAAATTTAGTGGGTACACCAGCATGTACGTGTCCTAATATTAACAAGGTGTGCAGTATGTATTTTCAACCTTAAAATTTACAGAGTTATTAGTTATATAATTATTTTTTTCTATAATTAACATTAGCATTAATATAGTAGCTTTGTTTTATGATACAGAGCAAGAACAGTTGTTAAAGTGGGTGTTAATGTCCTTTTCTGCAGATGGATGCACTTTCTGTACGCCAGGTTGGACCTGGAATACATATGTGACTTTTAAATGGAGATGCGACTTTTTTTCTTCATAAATAGAGACTATCACATTTGATAAATACATGACCACTCCAAAGAAAAAAAAATATATATATAAATTGCTATGTGAGCAGATGTCAGAAATGTGCTTTAGAATAAGCAAAAATCTAAAAGTCTCAGCATGTATAGAAAAGTCTCACATGCGCAAGTACGTGTGACTTTTGTAAGCAAAAAAAATCTGCTACGGAGCTTGATAAATCTCCTTCCTAGTGTTTCCACCATTAAAGGGGTTATCCAAGAAAAACTTTTACATATATATTCACAGTGTATGGTCCGTCCCAATGAGGTCACCTTATCGCGGTGGGACGGTCCAAGCTATTTGACCGCCGGCGGAGACAAATTTGCGAGCTAAGTGCCTCACTATTTCATAGTTTCACATTTGCATCTATTACACCATAGCTGTATAGCTCTCCATGTTTTAACTGCATTTTCATGTTTCACCTATATCCTTGTGCTGGCAGTGTGCTGCTGCATTCTTCTGTTGCTGTATATCTAGCCTAGTAGCGTGCACCTGTAGGCCAGGTCAATATAATAGTTTGGTATCAACTAAAGTGCTGGCTGACTTATTCTTTGTCTGTATTGCACATACGGGGGAGTGGCTACCTCCATGTTGGCCTTGCACCCCACCCACCTCTATCAGGTGTGTATATAAGGTGTCTTGGATGTTCCAGACCCTGCCATGCTTACTGAATTGTTCACACAGAGGCATATTCACAGTGTAGGGTCTGTCCCAATTAGTTTATACAGAAAAAATTGATATTGGTCTACCAGTATAATCAGAAATTTTAATTTGTAGACTAAAATTTAACTTTTAATAGGTACAACTAAAACTGTCCTCGAAAAACTGGACAGAAAACCACCACATGTGCAAAAATAGAAAATAATAGATTAAGCTCCAGGTAAATACAGCATAATAGCTGCGTACAAAAGATTGATATTAATTACCATGAAGTATCCGCCTGGCTAATTCTGACCCTTTCCCCATGGTTCGGAAGAGGTTTCAGGGTGGGACAACAGGAGGGGGTTGGCAAGGGAGCCTATTACACGCTATGCTACCCCTAGAAACCCTACCCCTAGGCGGGGTGGGCGTCCTAAAAAGGACGGTCCCGCGCAGGAACCTAGTCCCTGTTGTACTATAGACACCCTACAATAAACTCACTTACTTGCTAATGAACAAAATACTGACTACCTGCGGGGCCAATACCCTACTACTGATCTATGATTATAATCAGTCAAGGCAGTACAGTCAGAGCTGCAAGGAGAGTGATCCTTTTAACTAAGTATCAGTCAGGGTAATGGACAATCTTGTAATCCCTTCCCCACACGGGTTATATACCCAGAACGTCACCTTTTGATATACAGACAACATCTACATACATGTAGCAGTAGGAGGATAGGGCACCATCAAAACCCCCCCATACAATAGAAAGTATATATCAAACTATTAGCTGGATACTTATGGTTTTATGATCCAGAAGATGCATGATTAACGTCTCGACGCGTTTCTTAAGTCCCGTTCATCAGGAGACCGATATTATTCAAGAATTTCATGAAGGCCTCAAAATCCTCCTTAGTGCCACCCCACACGACAAATACATCATCAATGTATCTAAGCCAGAGATGTATTTTTGATGGCCATATTGTTTCGTCTTCCGGGAGAAACACAACAGTATCCTCCCACCACCCCAACATCAAATTCCCATATGTAGGGGCGCAGGGGCTCCCCATTGCGGTTCCTTTAGTTTGATGATATATCCGGCGGTCGAATGTAAATACATTGTGGGTGAGGACAAACTGTAATAGCGTAGTGACAAATTCATTATGCGCCGTGAACTGATTACCACGTGTTCTTAAAAAGTGCCGTATTGCTCGTATGCCCTTATCGTGTGGAATCGAGCTATACAATGATTCCCCATCGATACTTGCTAGAAAGACCGACTCATCAACTGGGACCTCTGATATCCATCTTAAAAAGTCCGTTGTATCACGGATATAAGAGGGGAGTGACGTAACAAAGTCCCGCAAAATCCTATCTATATACAGACTAATGCCTTGAGTTAAGGAATTTATCCCTGACACAATTGGCCGACCCTTCAATGGGTTGGTCCCTTTATGGATTTTAGGCAATCCGTAGAAGGTGGCCATTGTGGGATTTTTTGGAAAAAGATAGTCCAATTCTTGATTACTTATCAGGTTGTTGTCCTTAGCTTCGGACAGGATATTCCACAACTCTCTCTGGAAAATAGGAAGGGGATTTTGTTCAAGGGTACGATAGCCTGTAGGGTTATTGAGAATGTCCATACACATCTTCCTATATGGATCATGGTCCAATATTACTAGGTTACCACCTTTATCACTAGATTTTATAATTATATCGTCATCCTCCTCAAGGTTTTTCAGGGCTATATTTTCTTCACGGCTCAAATTATGTTTGGTGGGTTTCCCTGTTTGTATGGATTCAATTTCCCTCGTCACTATTTCTAGGAAGATGTCAATGCTTGTGACATCGGATACTGGTGGCATCCTAGAGCTTTTCACTCTTAGATCAGAAAAAGGGCCCTGTCCTGGATCATTATCTCCCTCCTCCATCAGATCCCTCAACAAGTTTACCATAGCGAGATCCTCCTCAAGAATCCCAAGTTCCTCACATTGACGTCTATTGTGGAATTTAAAGAACCGGTGCCATTTAAGTTTGCGGCAAAATAAATGGAGATCTTTAATCCATTCAAAGGTATTAAATCTGGTCACTGGAACAAAAGATAACCCTTTTTTTAGGACTCTTAGTTCTACATTAGTCAAAATTCTTGATGACAGGTTTATGATTTCCAAATTATCATTAGTTACCTCTCTTGCTCTGCACTCTATTTCTTGTTCCGCCCCCGGTATCGTGTTGTGCACGGGGATGGTGGCTGTGGTAAAAAAACAGAACCAGAGGGTAATGATTGTGATGAATTTGATAGGTACCCCTCTATATTTGGCTGGTTTGCATCTCTCCTTTGTGAGGCCCCCTGATTTGGCCATTTTCCTCTCCCCTTACCTCTCCTTCCTCTATTACCTCCTCTCGGGGCTTGTTGGAAGCGGTCAGTATCTGACGTATCGTATTCAGAGGATGAGAGGTCGGTGCTTGAGGCTACCACTACTGATTGTTTAGAGAAACTATACGCTCTTTTTTCTTTAAATTCCGTAAAGTCTTTCAGGAACTGTTAATGCTTACGGTCTTTGATGAAGTTTTGAAATCCTTCAACTGATGACTGTAGCATAGACTCCTGTCTGTTATAATCAGGGTTAGTTTTAAACGTCTGTGCAGTCTGAATGATTTCCCCCAGATACTTGGTGGTGGTTTCCAAAGTTTTTAATTCCTCTTCTAGGAGGATTTGCATAAATTCTAGCGAGCTATCCGTCGCTTTCTGTTCCCACCTTTCTAGCAGAGCTGGGGTCCTTGACCTTGCAGCCGGTAGTATGTTTATTCTTAGGCCTACGGGCACAATTTTGTGCTCTATGTAGGTTTCTAAGGACTTCCCACCAGGATTTGACTTTGGCTTTATATACCTGGTCCAATTCCTTGAAGGTGGATTTGATGGAGGGTACCAAAGTTGAACTTGAGAGATGTTCTCTCTCTGAAAATACCTCCTTAGCTTGAGCTACCCATGACTCAGTGTCCACTTTGTCAAGGAAACCTGCCATAATCCGACTAGTTTATACAGAAAAAATTGATATTGGTCTACCAGTATAATCAGAAATTTTAATTTGTAGACTAAAATTTAACTTTTAATAGGTACAACTAAAACTGTCCTCGAAAAACTGGACAGAAAACCACCACATGTGCAAAAATAGAAAATAATAGATTAAGCTCCAGGTAAATACAGCATAATAGCTGCGTACAAAAGATTGATATTAATTACCATGAAGTATACGCCTGGCTAATTCTGACCCTTTCCCCATGGTTCGGGAGAGGTTTCAGGGTGGGACAACAGGAGGGGGTTGGCAAGGGAGCCTATTACACGCTATGCTACCCCTAGAAACCCTACCCCTAGGCGGGGTGGGTGTCCTAAAAAGGACGGTCCCGCGCAGGAACCTAGTCCCTGTTGTACTATAGACACCCTACAATAAACTCACTTACTTGCTAATGAACAAAATACTGACTACCTGCGGGGCCAATACCCTACTACTGATCTATGATTATAATCAGTCAAGGCAGGACAGTCAGAGCTGCAAGGAGAGTGATCCTTTTAACTAAGTATCGGTCAGGGTAATGGACAATCTTGTAATCCCTTCCCCACACGGGTTATATACCCAGAACGTCACCTTTTGATATACAGACAACATCTACATACATGTAGCAGTAGGAGGATAGGGCACCATCAAAACCCCCCCATACAATAGAAAGTATATATCAAACTATTAGCTGGATACTTATGGTTTTATGATTCAGAAGATGCATGATTAACGTCTCGACGCGTTTCTTAAGTCCCGTTCATCAGGAGACCGATAGGGATACAGATAGAGGATGAGGAGCACGCCATCCATGTACACCCTGCAGCGATGTGTGAGGGTTCTGTGCGGCTACCGATTTGGCGCATCGCGCGCCCTTAAATATCCGGTGAGCCGTACGTCACCTAATGCGGTTCACAGTGGAACGCATAATCGCGTCACTTCCGGTTTAGACCGGAAATGACGTATCGCACTATGTACGAACTGTCAGAGAGAAGTATTCTCATCCTAGGTAAGTTAAGACTTATACTTCAACTCTCTAACCGGTCCTAGATCAGGGGGCCGGTCCGACAAAGCTCTACACATGACTCATCATAGTTCAGATGTATTATGAATCAACTATAGTGATATGGATAGGTCCACATTGATTACTTACTATTCTCATAGTCATCTGTTAATGTTATGCCGCAGAAATACTTCAAGCGACATTATTATATTAGTTAGGCTAGAATTTAGAATAAAGCCACATGCTTGGTTTCTAAGAGAATCCTCCCTATATCCTAGATATTAGGTGTGCCTTCTTAATAATGGTACCTATATACATGTGAATGTCAGCGTTTTCTGCTGGCAACAAGATACAAAGAAAGGGTCAGAATTAGCCAGGCGGATACTTCATGGTAATTAATATCAATCTTTTGTACGCAGCTATTATGCTGTATTTACCTGGAGCTTAATCTATTATTTTCTATTTTTGCACATGTGGTGGTTTTCTGTCCAGTTTTTCGAGGACAGTTTTAGTTGTACCTATTAAAAGTTAAATTTTAGTCTACAAATTAAAATTTCCGTCCCAATGAGGCCACCTTATCGCGGTGGGACGGTCCAAGCTATTTGACCGCCGGCGGAGACAAATTTGCGAGCTAAGTGCCTCACTATTTCATAGTTTCACATTTGCATCTATTACACCATAGCTGTATAGCTCTCCATGTTTTAACTGCATTTTCATGTTTCACCTATATCCTTGTGCTGGCAGTGTGCTGCTGCATTCTTCTGTTGCTGTATATCTAGCCTAGTAGCGTGCACCTGTAGGCCAGGTCCATATAATAGTTTGGTATCAACTAAAGTGCTGGCTGACTTATTCTTTGTCTGTATTGCACATACGGGGTAATGGCTACCTCCATGTTGGCCTTGCACCCCACCCACCTCTATCAGGTGTGTATATAAGGTGTCTTGGATGTTCCCGACCCTGCCATGCTTACTGAATTGTTCACACAGAGGCATATTCACAGTGTAGGGTCCGTCCCAATGAGGCCACCTTATCGCGGTGGGACGGTCCAAGCTATTTGACCGCCGGCGGAGACAAATTTGCGAGCTAAGTGCCTCACTATTTCATAGTTTCACATTTGCATCTATTACACCATAGCTGTATAGCTCTCCATGTTTTAACTGCATTTTCATGTTTCACCTATATCCTTGTGCTGGCAGTGTGCTGCTGCATTCTTCTGTTGCTGTATATCTAGCCTAGTAGCGTGCACCTGTAGGCCAGGTCCATATAATAGTTTGGTATCAACTAAAGTGCTGGCTGACTTATTCTTTGTCTGTATTGCACATACGGGGTAATGGCTACCTCCATGTTGGCCTTGCACCCCACCCACCTCTATCAGGTGTGTATATAAGGTGTCTTGGATGTTCCCGACCCTGCCATGCTTACTGGATTGTTCACACAGAGGCATATTCACAGTGTAGGGTCCGTCCCAATGAGGCCACCTTATCGCGGTGGGACGGTCCAAGCTATTTGACCGCCGGCGGAGACAAATTTGCGAGCTAAGTGCCTCACTATTTCATAGTTTCACATTTGCATCTATTACACCATAGCTGTATAGCTCTCCATGTTTTAACTGCATTTTCATGTTTCACCTATATCCTTGTGCTGGCAGTGTGCTGCTGCATTCTTCTGTTGCTGTATATCTAGCCTAGTAGCGTGCACCTGTAGGCCAGGTCCATATAATAGTTTGGTATCAACTAAAGTGCTGGCTGACTTATTCTTTGTCTGTATTGCACATACGGGAGAGTGGCTACCTCCATGTTGGCCTTGCACCCCGCCCACCTCTATCAGGTGTGTATATAAGTTGTCTTGGATGTTCCAGACCCTGCCATGTTTACTGAATTGTTCACACAGAGGCATATTCACAGTCTAGGGTCCGTCCCAATGAGGCCACCTTATCGCGGTGGGACGGTCCAAGCTATTTGACCGCCGGCGGAGACAAATTTGCGAGCTAAGTGCCTCACTATTTCATAGTTTCACATTTGCATCTATTACACCATAGCTGTATAGCTCTCCATGTTTTAACTGCATTTTCATGTTTCACCTATATCCTTGTGCTGGCAGTGTGCTGCTGCATTCTTCTGTTGCTGTATATCTAGCCTAGTAGCGTGCACCTGTAGGCCAGGTCCATATAATAGTTTGGTATCAACTAAAGTGCTGGCTGACTTATTCTTTGTCTGTATTGCACATACGGGAGAGTGGCTACCTCCATGTTGGCCTTGCACCCCGCCCACCTCTATCAGGTGTGTATATAAGTTGTCTTGGATGTTCCAGACCCTGCCATGCTTACTGAATTGTTCACACAGAGGCATATTCACAGTGTAGGGTCCGTCCCAATGAGGCCACCTTATCGCGGTGGGACGGTCCAAGCTATTTGACCGCCGGCGGAGACAAATTTGCGAGCTAAGTGCCTCACTATTTCATAGTTTCACATTTGCATCTATTACACCATAGCTGTATAGCTCTCCATGTTTTAACTGCATTTTCATGTTTCACCTATATCCTTGTGCTGGCAGTGTGCTGCTGCATTCTTCTGTTGCTGTATATCTAGCCTAGTAGCGTGCACCTGTAGGCCAGGTCCATATAATAGTTTGGTATCAACTAAAGTGCTGGCTGACTTATTCTTTGTCTGTATTGCACATACGGGGTAATGGCTACCTCCATGTTGGCCTTGCACCCCACCCACCTCTATCAGGTGTGTATATAAGGTGTCTTGGATGTTCCCGACCCTGCCATGCTTACTGGATTGTTCACACAGAGGCATATTCACAGTGTAGGGTCCGTCCCAATGAGGCCACCTTATCGCGGTGGGACGGTCCAAGCTATTTGACCGCCGGCGGAGACAAATTTGCGAGCTAAGTGCCTCACTATTTCATAGTTTCACATTTGCATCTATTACACCATAGCTGTATAGCTCTCCATGTTTTAACTGCATTTTCATGTTTCACCTATATCCTTGTGCTGGCAGTGTGCTGCTGCATTCTTCTGTTGCTGTATATCTAGCCTAGTAGCGTGCACCTGTAGGCCAGGTCCATATAATAGTTTGGTATCAACTAAAGTGCTGGCTGACTTATTCTTTGTCTGTATTGCACATACGGGAGAGTGGCTACCTCCATGTTGGCCTTGCACCCCGCCCACCTCTATCAGGTGTGTATATAAGTTGTCTTGGATGTTCCAGACCCTGCCATGTTTACTGAATTGTTCACACAGAGGCATATTCACAGTCTAGGGTCCGTCCCAATGAGGCCACCTTATCGCGGTGGGACGGTCCAAGCTATTTGACCGCCGGCGGAGACAAATTTGCGAGCTAAGTGCCTCACTATTTCATAGTTTCACATTTGCATCTATTACACCATAGCTGTATAGCTCTCCATGTTTTAACTGCATTTTCATGTTTCACCTATATCCTTGTGCTGGCAGTGTGCTGCTGCATTCTTCTGTTGCTAGCTATATATATATATATATATATATATATATATATATATATATACATACACTGGCTGTAGAAAGTTAAACAGATTTGTAAATGACTTCTATTAAAAAATCCTAATCCTTTCAGTATTTATGAGCTGCTGAAGTTGAATTGTTCTTTTCTGTCTAAGTGCGCTCTGATGACACCTGTCTCGGGAACCGCCCAGTTTAGAAGCAAATCCCCATAGCAAACCTCTTCTACTCTGTGCAGTTCTCAAGACAAGCAGAGATGTCAGCAGAGAGCACTGTTACCAGACAGAAATGAACAACTTAACTTCAGCAGCTGATAATTATTGGGAAGGATTACGATTTTTTTAGAGAAGTAAATTACAAATCTGTTTAACTTTCTGGAGCCAGTTGATATAAAAAACATTTTTTTTCCTGGAATACCCCTTTCAAACTAAGTTTCAACTTGTTTTTTTTTTCTGGCAGTTTTTGAGCCAAAGTCAGAAGTGGATCCATAAGGGAGGAGAAGTGTAAGTCCTTCCTTTATATGTCCCATTCCTTTTGAATATACTTCTGGCTTTGGCTCAAAAACTGCAGTGTCAGTTTTCCAAAAACTTCAAGAGAAAAAATAAGTTAAACTTAGCCTAAAGGGTATTCCAGTAAAATAAATGTTTTTCTTATATCAAGTGGCTCCAGAAAGTTAAACAGATTTGTAAATTACTTCTATTAAAAAATCTTAATCCTTCCAGTACTTATCAGCTGCTGAAGTTTATTTGTTCTTTTCTGTCTGACCAAAGTGCTCTCTGATGACACATCTGTCTATCTCAGTAACTGTCCAGAGCAGGAGAGGTTTGCTATGGAGATTTGCTCCTACACTGGCAGTTCCTGAGACAGACACAGGTGTCAGCAGAGAACACTGTGGTCAGACAAAAGAACAACTCAACTTCAGCAGCTGAAGTACTGGAAGGATTAGGATTTTTTTAATAGAAGTAATCTACAAATCTATTTAACTTTCTTGAGCCAGTTGATATGAAAAAAAATAGTTTTTCACTGGAATACCCCTTTAACTATCCTACTTAAACCTGACATCTCCATCTCAGTGTGTGTCACCATCATAACTCCTGGGCCAAAAGCTTTCTTTCTTGTAGTTATACTAGACTCATATCTGTCCTTCATTGCCTATATTCACTACATTTCACATTCTTGTCACCTGCACCTCAAAAACATCTCTGCCGTTTTCTTGCTGTTGAAACAGCTAAAACTCTAGATGTTGCTCTGATTTCTGCCTTTTGTCTCAACCCCATTCCTCATATATTAGAAGTAGAGCCGGTGCAAGGATTTTTGCCTACACAAGTGAAGCTACATTTTGGCGCCCTTCGCCACCCTCCATCGGCAACAACACACACTATATAGTGCCCCCATATAGTGCTCAATATATATAGTGCCCTCATATACAGGGTGGGCCATTTATATGGATACACCTTAATAAAATGGGAATGGTTGGTGATATTAACTTCCTGTTTGTGGCACATTAGTATATGTGAGGGGGGAAACTTTTCAAGATGGGTGGTGACAATGGCGGCCATTTTGAAGTTGGCCATTTTGAATCCAACTTTTGTTTTTTCAATAAGTAGAGGGTCATGTGACACATCAAACTTATTGGGAATTTCACAAGAAAAACAATGATGTGCTTGGTTTTAACGTAACTTTATTCTTTCATGAGTTATTTACAAGTTTCTGACTACTTATAAAATGTGTTCACTGTGCTGCCCATTGTGTTGGATTGTCAATGCCACCCTCTTCTCCCACTCTTCACACACTGATAGCAACATGGAAGGAGAAATGCTAGCACAGTCTTCCAGTATCCGTAGTTTCAGGTGCTGCAGAATGGGCAAAACAAAAATTGGAACAGGACCCTCAGTTTACGCAAAAGATTTTGTTCAGTGATGAGGCAAACTTTTATGTGAATGGTGAAGTTAACAAAGAAAACCACCGCTATTGCTCTGACACTAACCCACATTGGATAGATCCCTCCAAGACTGTTGGAACACAAAAATGTATGGTATGGTGTGGTATATGGGGTACAAAGATAGTGGGGCCATTCTTCATCAATGGAAACCTCAAGGCCACTGGATATGCGAAATTGCTACATGATGATATGTTTCCCTCTTTATGCACTGAAGCTGGAACGTTCCCTGAGTTTTTCCAGCAAGATGGTGAACCACCACATTATGGGTGTCAGGTCCGAGCATTCCTATATGAACAGTTTCCTGGACAGTGGATTGTTCGTCGTGGGCCATTTGAATGGCCCCCAAGATCTCCCGATCTGACCCCCTTAGACTATGTGCAGCACCTGAAACTACGGATACTGGAAGCCTGTGCTAGCATTTCTCCTGCGGTGTTGCTATCAGTGTGTGAAGAGTGGGAGAAGAGGGCTGCATTGACAATCCAACACAATGGGCAGCACATTGAACACATTTTATAAGTGGTCAGAAACTTGTAAATAACTCATGAAAGAATAAAGTTACGTTAAAACCAAGCACATCATTGTTTTTCTTGTGAAATTCCCAATAAGTTTGATGTGTCAGATGACCCTCTTCCTATTGAAAAAACTAAAGTTGGATTCAAAATAGCCGACTTCAAAATGGCCGCCATGATCACCACCCATCTTGAAAAGTTTCCCCCCTCACATATACTAATGTGCCACAAACAGGAAGTTAATATCACCAACCATTCCCATTTTATTAAGGTGGATCGATATAAATGGCCCACCCTGTAGTGCCTGTGGCCCCATATATACTGAGCCCCCATATAGTACCCAAGTATTTCAGTGCCCCCATATATACAGTGCCCCCGCCAGCTGCCCTCATATAGTGCCTGTGCCCCAAAATAGTGCACAATATATGCAGTTCCCCCACATATCTTGTGAAGCTCACTAGCACTCTTCTCTGGCCTCTCTAGTCATCTGTTCCTACTGAATTCACTTAAGCTCAGACCAGCAGCATAATCCTCTGCTCTGCTCCCACCATTCTCTGCTTATGATGGCACAGTCACGCACAGCCTCAGGACACAATGGCATTGCTAGGGTTGGTGTCACCCAGTGTGGAAGAAAATAGTGTCACACTAAACAACCCTCCCAAAGTAATTTTATAGCCTGTTGTGAAGGACACCAGTGGTGTAGCACGTTGCAGAATTTTTTTTCCAGTGTGATAAACAAGTATGTCAATTGGCATGTAATGGGAAAGTGCTAAAGATGTTTTTACCATGTAAAACTACAGCTCCCAGTATGAACTTAGCAGTTATGCTGGGAGTTGTTGTTTCACCCATCATTATTGCAGAACATACAAGTGACTACAGCACTGATGGGACATAGTGAGGAGAATACACAATGATATCAGTGACTATAGATGGCCTCTTCTCTATAGTCTTTCCTTATCTAATTCAGAGGGTACATACCACCATGACTTGTTCCAGCTAAATCTTCTTTCAGCAAAACTTGACTTGACTTGGCTCCTCACTATTCTGATCCACTATATGAAAATGATAATTAATATAATGCTGCCAGACACTGTATCCTCTAAATATAATACTGCCAGACACTTTATTCTGTAAATATAATACTGCCATACACTGCACTCTCTGAATATAAACCTACCACACACTGTACCCTCTGAATAGAATACTACCACACACTGAGCTCTCTGAATATAAACCTGGCACACACTGTACTCTCTGAAAATAATACTACTGAACACTGCTCTCTCTGAATATGATACTACCACACACTGTACCCTCTGAATATAATACTACCACATACTGTACCTTAAGAATATAATACTACTAGTGATGAGCGGCATTGCCCATATTGGAAGTCACAATATTTTGCAATACGATACGAATATTAGTCCTATATTCGCGAATTTTGCGTATTCGTTCTATTCTCATATGTGAATATTCGCATATTTGCTTATTCGAGGAAGAAAACAGTGAGGGGGTGGGCAACTTTACTATTGGTTCCTAGGGATGTTGTTGATAACCTCTGACAAGTGTATTTGCATCATTCTAATTGGCCCACAAGTGGAAAGCAGGAATATGCAAATATTCACATATGCGAATATGTGCATATACGAATATTCACATATGCGAATATGCGGGGAAAAAAGTGAATATTCGCAATTTCGGATATATAGTGAATATATTCACAATATTCACGATTTTGCGATATTCGCGATAAAAATTTGAAATGCGAATATTCACACCCAAAACTAAATTCTACCACACACTGTACCCTCTGAGTATAATACTGCCACACATTGTATCCTCTGTATATAATAACACCACAAACTGTGCTCTCTGAATAGAATACCCACCTAATAATTCCCCCTGTCCTGTGCCCCCACATATAAAATATAACAATGTCCAGTGATGTCACAGTACAGGGATAATACACAGTGATGTCACAGTACAGGGATAATACACAGTGATGTCACAGTACAGGAATAATACACACAGTTATGTCACAGTACAGAGATAATACACACAGTGATGTAACAGTACAGGGATAATACACACAATGATGTCACAGTACAGGAATACTACACACAGTGATGTCACAGTACAGGAATAATACACACAGTGATGTTACAGTACAGGGATAATACATAGTGATGTCACAGAACAGGGATAATACACACAGTGATGTCACAGTACAGGGTTAAAATTCACAATGGGTGGGGGGGACAATGGTGATAGGGATGACCCTTATTTTTCTAATGACTGATCAATATACTAATATTAATATGCCATTGCTGCTGGAAAAATATCTGTTCCCTTACCCTTTAACCCAGAAACATCAAAATGCTATTGCTCAATATTACAGAAAAGCTTGCTTTCCTTAATTCAAAACATTTCATCTTATCGCTTTGCCTCTAACTAAGATTGACCTTGGGATGTAGACTCTGAAGACAGAACATCTAAACATTGGACTTTGTGGAAAGATGAAGAAATCTCAAGCAAGATAAAGACTTATTATACGCCACAAATCACTTATCAGAATATAGGATGACGCATAGCTTATCCTTCAACCCTATACTCAGAATCTCATCGGCTCGTGACTCCAAACAGAGGCCCTGAGACGCTTCCATGTGGGAATAAGAAAGACAAAACATCTGATAAGCAGAGAACTTTTTCCAAGAAATTAATGGACACTAGATATGCTAAAATATACGGACGCAATATTTGAACAACCAATCAGAATGTAATATGCGAATTGTGATGTCATAATTTACCCTCCTACTTTGCAATGTTAAATCCAGTTGTTTCTTCCTGAATAAAGTAGTACTCTTTTGGAAGAACCCGAGCTTCCAGCCAAGAAAGAGTGTATACCAACAAATCCTGTGTGGTGTATATCTTTTTGTGTCGACACTTGGCAAAGTGTATAGCAGCCACGCCAATCACATTTGAAAAGCCCCCACTCGATCGATCCTTAACAGTTGGTGGCAGCACGGGATGGCGGAACCACGCTCGAGGGAAGATACGAATCCGGTGGAGCGACACTTTGAGCCGCCCGAGGCAACCCATAATTACTCAAACTAGGGAAGCGATCAACCCCACTAAAAACACAGTAAGTCTGCTGACTTTATGAATCTGTAGCCTTGCTTGTGCTTTTTTGGGTAGTTTGGGGAGTCTGGACGGCCCAGGTCGACCCTCTGGAGTTAACTCTTAACAACAGAGATGTTCCCGCTGTGTTATTCTCTTGTTCTCTTGTTTTTTTTTAGTCGCTTGTGATTGACTGCCGCTTTAAATAGGCTTAGAAGGCAAAGCAGGTTAGGATTTTTCTTTGCCACAAGTTTGCAGGCTTATAAAAATATTTTTTTTTCTCTTTTCCTTGGGCTGTTAATCCTTTATCTGTAACAAGCTCAGATCCGTTTTATAATGTAAACATGAGAATGATTTAACTGTGAGAAAGATTCATTAGGATTTTTGAGTCTTTAAAAAAAAAAAAAATAATTCTTCCCTGATAGTTCGGATTTAATTTAATGTTTGATTTTTTAATTTTATGGATTAGGCCAAGGCAGATGAGTGACATAGATTTTTGAGTTCTAGGTTCTCTAATCTCTTTTTCTGAACGTGGGCAGGATAACTTTTCTAGATGTCAGATAAGCTGATAGCTGTAGATCTGTTTTCGGACAGTAACTTTTTCCTGGGTTAGAGAATGGAATCACTCATAACTTTGGTTTGTTCTGGAGCAAGGATAGCGGCTCTCGTCCCCTTTGTATTTCGGATCAGTGATGCATAAGAGTAGCAGATTATAGTGGCATCATACAAACGGTGGTTGTCATGTTGACACCCTTTTTTGTTTGGTGTTGTAGTATCAATTTTTTGGCCAATCCACAGAGTTTTTTTGGGGGTGACTGTGTGAAGGGAAGGATGTATGGCTGTGTGAGAAGTGTGTCTGTGTTGTAAATTAAGTTGTTGAGTAGGATTAATTGCCTTAGTGTCCCCTAAAGAATGTTCCTTGGTGGTTTTGTTATATGGTGGTTTGAGTGGACAAACGGCTGTGTGCATTGTGTTGAGGAAATTGATGTTTTTTGGTCAGATGTGTGCAAGTGGTAGGAGTAGATGTTTGTAAATTGCTTGATAGGATTAGAGAGAGATTGTTGTCAGATATAGATTAGTTAGGAGTAGCCGTATTAGTCCAGTGATGCAAAAAGCAAAATCATCGGTAGTTGCAGTATCTTGTAATACCTTTTTTATTGGACTAACAAGATTTTGTAGAGACAAGCTTTCGGGATTCCTCCCTTTATCAAGTCATAAGCATTTCTGAGCTCTCAAGGAGAAAACACAGGTTCTATCTCACAAAATATGCAGGGGTTAAAACAACATTAGTGGAGAGTGGACATTAAGTTGGACCATAAATTGTATAGCAATAGGACGATAGATACAGATAAGGATGAGGAGGGGGGGGGGGGGGGCTGGAGA
The DNA here is from genome assembly GCF_029499605.1 of Hyla sarda. Taxonomy (NCBI): domain Eukaryota; kingdom Metazoa; phylum Chordata; class Amphibia; order Anura; family Hylidae; genus Hyla; species Hyla sarda. The sequence continues at coordinate 285,729,179 of NC_079191.1, forward strand.
GCAGAGGTGAGAATAGTGGTTACGCTGGACAGACAATTTTACTATAGAGCCATAGACTGAAGATAAGACTAGACAGGGGAGGGGGAGCAGGGGTGTGATGGTGTTAGAGCAGGGAGAGAGTAGAGAGTTTAGCAAAGGTTATAGGAAATTTTGATAATGGGATAAGAAGCTTAAATCCACATTAAGTCCTCTGTTCTTGGAGTCATAAAGAACTATCATTTTGGCTTCAAGAACACCCAGGAAAGAAAGACATTTGAAGCCAAAATGATAGTTCTTTATGACTCCAAGAACAGAGGACTTAATGTGGATTTAAGCTTCTTATCCCATTATCAAAATTTCCTATAACCTTTGTTAAACTCTCTACTCTCTCCCTGCTCTAACACCATCACACCCCTGCTCCCCCTCCCCTGTCTAGTCTTATCTTCAGTCTATGGCTCTATAGTAAAATTGTCTGTCCAGCGTAACCACTATTCTCACCTCTGCTCTCCAGCCCCCCCCCCCTCCTCATCCTTATCTGTATCTATCGTCCTATTGCTATACAATTTATGGCCCAACTTAATGTCCACTCTCCACTAATGTTGTTTTAACCCCTGCATATTTTGTGAGATAGAACCTGTGTTTTCTCCTTGTGAGCTCAGAAATGCTTATGACTTGATAAAGGGAGGAATCCCGAAAGCTTGTCTCTACAAAATCTTGTTAGTCCAATAAAAAAGGTATTACAAGATACTGCAACTACCGATGATTTTGCTTTTTGTCAGATATAGAGATTCAACGTGTTGATGGAAAAGCAGGTGATTTGTGAAGGGAAAAGCAAGTGAAAATTAAGTTAGGTGAAAGTTTGGAATATACTGATTATTAATGGATAGAGGTAGTCATATACAGCTGTGTTATATACAATATTTGTATATAGTTATAAGCTAAAAAGCAAAGGGAAATGGGAACGTTGACTACTGCTGTTTAGGAAGATGCTGCTGCAGAAGATGCAGGCTGGTTGAGCAGGCTGGAAGTGTTCGTTTAAGTGTTATAATGGTACAGGAATGTAGAAAGTCCAATAAAGTTGTTGAAGTAATGAAACAGTGTTAATCCTTTAATCCTTTGTTCAGGAAAGTACTGAAGGTGTTAGGGGGGTAACCTGGGGGTTCCCTGGATCAATGAGGGAGATGAGTGAATGGAATGCAGATAAGGTTTTAGGTCTCTGGGAAAGTTGGGTGTATGTAGTCATGTGATGACATTCATAAAGGGTTCTTGTGATAGAAAGTATGTTGTACATGTGTGATGTTTATTGCCAAAAAATGAAATGTATCAGAAAATGCGATTAATTGTCTGATTATATTACAGGAGCAACAAAAGAAGAAGTTTGGGCAAGAAAAATAAAATGAGACAAAAGGAAAAAAAGTGATCACTATTCAATTGATAAATGTTTAAAATCAGCAAATTATTTTTTTCCTTCTTCCCCCAAAAGAGCTATACATAATTTTATCTTATTTTTTTGCATTTTTTTTGTGTGAATGTAGGCCATGTGTGTTATGTGGGCCCTGTGTGTTTTGTATGTCGATATTGTTACATGTTACATGTGTCTTGTATGTCTCTTGTTGTAAAGTAGTGCAGAAATCCAGTCAGATGCTTGATGGTTTTTGACAAATGAGCTAGTTTTAGGGAAAGCAAGGGGCCAGGCTCAAAGGGGCGTTGACTGGTCACATAGAGGTTTGGGAGGAGTAAAGTGGGGTTTACAGGAAGGTTGACAGCCTCCTCTTCTGAAAAACAAAAATCACACTTGAAGAAAATGTATATTCAGATGGTTCAGGAAGTAGAGTTGAAGATATTCACTGATATATGTAAGATATTTGAAGGTGCGACAATCAGTATGGGTATACCTTTATTACCGCCTACAAGTATGGGCCTATTGAAGTTAGGAAAGTTTTTTGAATCCTGGAGCGAACCAATCTGTAACTGGCAATTCAAGTGTTCAAATCCGGGCAGAGGAAGTGGCCATCGTAAAGATAAAACCAACATGAAGCAAGCCACAAAAGCCAAGGGGACTGAATGGTAATGGAGGCTGCCATCTCCCCACAACTCCCCACAACTATGGTACAAAGTATACAGGTGGATGGGGAGTGTGGATTTTCCTAATTAGGTCTCTTGCAGGAACGGAGAGAGACCAATGGAAGAAGAAGAGAGGTGGTACAGGACAAAGACGGTATCTGAAAGTTGGTAAGAAACTGTGGATGCCAGCAGTCTTATACCCCATGTTAACATACGTGGCCTCATACGCTAAACAGAAGGAATGTGTCTAGTAATGTCCATATATTGGGTGGCTTCAGGATTCAACAAGGCAAAAAGAGAGTTTATACAGACTACATTATTTGCATCTGTTATGACTTAGGTAAAAATAAAGGTACCCTACCAACACACTCCAAAACATCTTGCCTGTCTCAGAGAATATGAGTAGACTTCATCTGTCTGCCTAAGGTGGGCCTCTATAAGTATATTCTTTGTCTGACTGTACTAAACTGTGCCGTGGACACAATGGAAATAAGTGTGTGAGGAAAATAGAGGTACATTGTAATATATATTTTCCCTAAATAATTTCTGAGATAGGAGCAGAGCTGTGTATTTTAACACTTAGTAAAAGAAAAAAAAAAAAGGGGGGGGGGAACTTGCTTGTCACATACTTGCAGGCTTATGAAAATATTTTCCTTTTCAGCTCTCTGTGAAAGTTTATTATCAAAATCTCATAGCAGTTTGTACCAATCCAAGGTCAAAATGTAATTCTAAGTAATAATAACTGAATTGTAACTAATGTGAAAATTAGAAGCTTAAGACATTACATCTGAGTGCCGGACTAGAGGTGCCAGACTAGCAGCTGAATTTCTTAAATTAATTAGCGAGACATTTTTTCCTACCGTGGTCATCTAAATAATTCTGGTTATCATTTGTACATATTCATTAATGGTTTACAACCAGTATTGACACGTTAATACACTGGAAGTGAAATTGCATAATTATGTTTGGTAGACAACAATGTGGAAAAATGACGGTATTCAGGGGAGGCGCTGCTCTTATTGGAGGACAGTAAATGAACACAAGCCGGCACAGGACAAAGCAAATCTTTATTCGGTAATTTCGGACAACGCGTTTCGGCATTAAGCCTTCCTCAGGTCTATACTATAAAAACTGTATTGAAAAAAAAATATATATATATATATATATATATATATATAAAACTCTATGTAGAAACAAGGTCACTGTTTTTGATTAATGGAAATTAAATTATATGATTAAAATTATTTTCCTCTTTATATATATCTAAATGTGTATTACATGCATATATACATTTTATTTAGAACTATAAAATTCATGTTCCAGTTAAAAGTAATAATAAATATAAATAGTAGTATATATATATATATATATATATATATATATATATATATATATCCTTTTCTAAAACTATAATCAATGTAAAGATTAAAAATAAAATAATTCTAAGAAAAAATACGTATATACATTATCTCTCTGAGATGTATGGTACATAGAGGTGTATCAAAGTTCATATAAAGAATATGATACTCTAAAACATGCGATTGAAGCAATACTTTATAATGAACAAATTTCAATATTAATTTATGGTTACCTTACTGCGACATTTATTCCACAAGAAAACAACAGAGTATTTGAAAATGCAAGGTTTGGAGTTACCACTCTTCGTTGTAGGTATAGAGTGAGTGTACTATGAGAGGAAAAGATAGTCTAGTAAAAAAGTATTAGAAAATTGATGTGCAGTGTTTGTCTGCTTGAAGAGGAGTTACCTGGTCTGGGTCCTGTCTGTGCGCGGTGCCGGCGTGGTGTGGGAGTGTGAGCCGGGAGCACGCTTATACAAGCAGGGTATCCCAGCACGTCACTTCCGGTCCCTGCTAGAGTGGTTGCTATGGTTGCGCAGACGCCGCTGGTTAGCGGCGCGCCGCATTGAATATGAGCGGCTGCGTGACGTAGTGCTCCGGTTGCTAAGGAGACCGAGACGCTTGTGCACCGTGTCCCCCTGTAGACTGGGAATCAGCGTAAGTGAACAGCAGCACTTACATCCCGAAGCCGTGGCTCAGAGTCCACAGCCATTATGTTTGCTGGAGGATGTATTGTGTAATCACTCAACAATGAGCTGTATTTAAGTGTGCTATATGGAAAAATATGTAAATATATGATGTGTGGAGAACGGGTGACTATTATGCTGATTTATAGACTAGATGGAAGGTATCTTTAATTCAGTGCACTGTGTGAAGGGGTTACATATTTACATATTTTTCCATATAGCACACTTAAATACAGCTCATTGTTGAGTGATTACACAATACATCCTCCAGCAAACATAATGGCTGTGGGCTCCGAGCCGCGGCTTCGGGATGTAAGTGCTGCTGTTCACTTATGCTGATTCCCAGTCTACAGGGGGACATGGTGCACAAGCGTCTCAGTCTCTTAGCAACTGGAGCACGCCCACTACGTCACGCAGCCTCTCATATTCAATGCGGCGCGCCGCTAACCAGCGGCGTCTGCGCAACCATAGCAACCACTCTAGCAGGGACCAGAAGTGACGCGCCGGGATTCCCTGCTTGTATAAGCGCGCTTCCGGCTCACACTCCCACACCACGCCGGCACCGCGCACAGACAGGACAAAGACCAGGTAACTCCTCTTCAAGCAGACAAACACTGCACATCAATTTTCTAATACTTTTTTTTACTAGACTATCTTTTCCTCTCATAGTACACTTACTCTATACCTACAACGAAGAGTGGTAAGTCCAAACCTTGCATTTTCAAATACTCTGTTGTTTTCTTGTGGAATAAATGCCGCAGTAAGGTAACCATAAATTAATATTGAAATTTGTTCATTATAAAGTATTGCTTCAATCGCATGTTTTAGAGTATCATATTCTTTATATGAACTTTGATACACCTCTATGTACCATACATCTCAGAGAGATAATGTATATACGTATTTTTTCTTAGAATTATTTTATTTTTAATCTTTACATTGATTATAGTTTTAGAAAAATATATATTATTATTATATATATACACACTATTATTTATATTTATTATTACTTTTAACTGGAACATGAATTTATAGTGCTAAATAACACGTGTATATATGCGTGTAATACACATTTAGATATATATGAAGAGGAAAATAATTTTAATCATATAATTTAATTTCCATTAATCAAAAACAGTGACCTTGTTTCTACCTAGAGTTAGATATATATATACATATTTTTCAATACTGTTTTTATAGTACCCTTGTTATGGACCTGAGGAAGGCTTAATGCCGAAACGCGTTGTCCGAAATCACCGAATAAAGATTTGCTTTGTCCTGTGCCGGCTTGTGTTCATTTACTGTCCTCCAATAAAACCGTCATTTTTCCACATTGTTGTCTATATTACTTACTGGACCCCCCGAGGGAGCCCAGTGATGGTAGGGAGTGCAGCAGCCCCACGCGTTTGTAAGTCAAACACTCTTACCTACATACCCACTTGCGGATTGCTATTACGCATACCCCACAAGGTCAGTATATCACCAAGGTGTGGTGGAGGGTTCACACCGAGATTGATATACGTAATAAGGGTGCGCCCCCTGTCTCTTTTCTCTTCTCCCTCTTGAAAACTCATATTTATGTTTGCACATTGGTTATGTGTCGTAAAAGTACACACAATGGGGGAGATTTATCAAAACCTGTGCAAAATGAAAGGAGCGATCTGATTGGTTGCTATGGGCAACACAGCAACTTTTCCTCTGGACAGGTTTTGATAAATCTCCCCCAATTTGTGGTCCATTTATTTTAAATTAAAGGTATGTTCTCCAGTATGTGATAGTGGAGAGCCCTTTACCTCTTCTTCATTTCGGGTGAGTCAGTTTCCTGGTGACTCACGGAAATGAAGGTGGGGGGGGGGGTGTTTTAAATATGTTGCATATTTTGATTGGATCAGAATGAAGTGGGAAGGCAGGAGTCTCCATTTTGATCCTGGCAGCCATGTTTAAAAATAACCCTTAAATACCAAATGATTGAAATGAAATAGTGCATTACAATAACATATTTTATATTCACCTTCTGTATATAAGCTGTACACTGTAGCACCCATGATTTTAACATTAAATTTTAAAATTTTTCAAAACAACATGAATTACACTCAGCAGCTTAGTGCAGGAGATGATAGTTAAGTAAAATTTGTTATTACCATGTGCAATGAGGTGAAAGTAACGCATGTTGTAGTTTCATTCTTCCATTCCAGATACAGACACTGAACCAGGAAGTCACAATCTGCAGGGCAGAGAATTAGTCCTCGTGAAAAAATACGTGAGGAGGCCGCTGGAGCCTTGATTTGAAGGTCCTTATCAGGTTCTACTGACAACTCTGACTTCGGTGAAACTAGAAGGAGAATCAACATGGACACGCCTCGCACTGCAAGAGGGTTTCTACACCATGCTCCTAATACATATCCTTTTCCTGCATAAGTGGAGTGCAAACCCAGCAACCCAATCCGACTCCACCACACTACTGGACTGACTTGACAATGACCCAAGAGTTGTATCCCATGTTTTGATAACTCTCCAGTACCCAAGTGACTACTTTTAAATTTGACTACTGTGACATAGTGAATTGTCCCGAGGTGCCAAAACAATGTCTTATGTATAGGGATGACAATTCAATATACACATGTGTGACAGATGACTACTGGGGGAACAACTGTGGATATTGAACCTACTATTTTAGCTTATCTGAACCTAATTGATACATCAGACCCAAACATGACCGAGAGAATTTCCCCCATGAGAATAACCATCCTGTATTCCAAAGGTGCAAGTGCATACCCAGCAGAGTAGGGCGAACATAGAAGTCCCAGGTAAAGGACTAGTCTGATTACAAAGGGGGGCGGTTTACAAGGGGCCGCTCGTCTCAATTCAGTAAAGCATCCCATACCAGTTTTTTATTTTCCCCATCTGAACTTGGGACTATTAGGCAGAATGCACCATAGGGAGAGATGTCATGTACAGTAACAGATATCTTTAAGGGGGGAATTGATAGGGATGACCCTTATTTTTCTAATGACTTATCAATATACTAATATTAATATGCCATTGCTGCTGGAAAAATATCTGTTCCCTTACCCTTTAACCCAGATAAATCAAAATGCTATTGCTCAATATTACAGAAAAGCTTCAAAACATTTCATCTTATCGCTTTGCCTGTAACTAAGATTGACCTTGAGATGTAGACTCTGAAGACAGAACGTCTAAACATTGGACTTTGTGGAAAGAGGAAGAAATCTCAAGCAAGATAAAGACTTTTGCTACGCCAAAAATGACTTATCAGCATATAGGTTGACGCATAGTTTATCCTTCAACCCTATACTCAGAATCTTATCGGCTCGTGACTCCAAACAGAGGCCCTGAGACGCCTCCATGTGGGTATAAGAAAGACAAAACATCTGATAAGCAGATAACTTTTTCCAAGAAATTAATGGACACTAGATATGCTAAAATAATCGGACGCAATATTTGAACAACCAATCAGAATGTAATATGCTAATTGTGATGTCATAATTTACCCTCCTACTTTGCAATGTTAAAACCAGCTGTTTCTTCCTGAATAAAGTAGTACTCTTTTGGAAGCACCAGAGCTTCCAGCCAAGAAAGAGTGTATACCAACATATCCTGTGTGGTGTATATATTTTTGTGTCGACACTTGGCAAAGTCTATAGCAGCCAGGTCAATCACATTTGAAAAGCCCCCACTCGATCGATCCTTAACAATGGCATACCATCATCCACTGTTCTCCTGCATTCTGATCCTTCATCTGACCCTAGCAGGCTTCCATATTAGTCTGTGATCACATGACCAGCAGGTGACAGGGCTGAACAGGAGGCAGAGATCGCTCATTGTATGGTAGTGTTTCCCAAGCAGGGTGCCTACAGACATAGCAAAACTACAACTCCCAGCATGTCTGGACAGCTTTTGGCTGTCTGGACATGCTGGGAACTGGTTTTCAAAAGCTGGATGCACACTGCTTGGGAAACACTACCGTATGGAGGCAGTGAAGGGTGGATGGGGTGACACCATTGTGGGATTGTGTCCCGCTTGGTGGTGTCACCCCATTTGCCGCTTGGTGGTGTCACCCCATTTGCGGGTATCACAAGGTGTGGGTCCGAAAGCACCAAACCCCTCCCCCTCACTAGCAATGCCAGTGTCAGGACATCGCAGCTGCTGAGTGAGGTAAATTTACCCTCCCCTGGCTTTCCATTCACGGCAGCGCCGGCCGGTTGTATGAGTCCTCATCATAAGGCATAATGCACACATCCCTGAGCGCCCCAGCCTGGCATGCAGCGGTGCTGCTGCCAAATGTTTAATGAAAAAAAAAAGAGAGAGGGAGAAAAATCCTGTCACATTTTTCAGCGCTCCCTCAGCTCTGCGGCATCAGCGTCCTAAGGCAACCACTTGGGCTCCCTTATTATTGCGCTGGGCCTGATTGTAAGCTCTCACAAGTAGGCCCTTTGCTTCTCTTGTATAATTAGTTTGTAACATTGAAATGTCTGATAATTGAAGATTTTCCTAGTTTTAATGATGGAAAATATAGATTTTATTAATGGCAGGAGGCGAGCAATATATGCAATTTCTTTCTTTACTGACTCACATAGCAGCGAAGTAGTTAATGAAAGTTTACAGAAAAGAAAAACTTTATACATTATAGGTAACATAATGTATTATAGGTAACAACAACAAAACATTATAGGTAACAACAGGTGAACTAATCATGCTTCAGGACAGGTGATAAATAGTCAGCCAGGTATAGTCCCACCCTCTTTCTGCAACAAACCATGAAGTGGAAGAATGAAGATCAACTTATAGTCTACAAACTTAAGTACAGATATTAAATGTCTAAACAACTGATGTCTAGTAGATATTGATGAAGATCCTAGATTGGAGAATGGAGAAGAAATTTCAACGAAGAGTAACCAACGGATGTGAAGGTGAAATCTTTAATATGCTGAAAAATATAAGAATAAGGGAGGGATATTGCTCGCCTCCTGTCGTTAATAAAATCAACATTTTCTGTCAAACTAGGAAAATCTTCAATTTTATGTCCAACAGGAGGCTCCCAATATATACAAGTTTAAAGCTATATTGATATTAAACAATAGATTATATATTATAGTATAGACATAGAAACGTGAGTGTCCGGTCTGAAATAAAAGGTTTTGAAGGTATGTTTAGATGATCAGTGGGCTGCTTTAAGAAGATCAAAGAGTGATCCCCCTGTTTGGATAGTTTTAGTGGACATAGCCCCTTGAGTAGAGTGGGCACCAAATTTGGAAATATCAATCCCAGCCATACTCATGGCTAGTCTAACCCATTTTGCTAAAGTAGTCGATGTAACAGGAAGATGGGGTTTACGGTAAGAGATGAGAAGTTGGGAAAAGGAATATTTGTGGAGAGAAAGAGTTTTAAGTTCGTAAGATTTCAGACATCTGACCAAACAAAGTTTGGGGTGACTAGTGAAGGATGGGTAGAAAACCGAATGAATGTTAGTTTTTGTACGGCGTGAAATTGTGTAGTGAACTCCGTGCGGAGAAAAAGATCTGTTTGAAATATCTAAGGCTTTAACGTCAGAGACTCTCTTGATTGAGATAATTCAAAGCAGGACGGTAAGTTTAATGGATAAAAGGAAGAAGATCATTGTCCTCCCAAGATGAAAAAAGATTTAGGATAAGGGAAACATCCCAGGTGGATTCGTATTTAGGACGAGGAAGTCTCTTGACACAAATTCCGAAGTAGACGACATACCAGAGGATGTTTGCCAATTGGGATAGAATTAATGTGTTCATGTTCTGCAGAAATAGCGGAACGGTATAAATTGATGGTTCTGTAAGCTTTGCCTAGATCAAAAGATTTTGAAAGAAAGTTCAAGACATGGGAGATAGGTGCTCGAACGGGATCCAAAGATCGTTGAGAGCACCAATGAACCCAAAGTCGCCAGGCTGATTTATAAGCCTTACGGGTGCCTGGAGCCCAGGCCTCTGAGAGGATATCTCTATTTGATTGTGAAAGTTCACAATCAAATGAGATTGACCTATGATCAACCAGGCGATGAGAGATAGGGAGCCCGATAGAACCAAGGGATGTGGATTCCCTGACGGATCCTGAAGAAGAAGGGAGGATACAGGCAAAATCTTTGGAATGTCCATGGATAAGCTGAGTACTTGAGGACACCAGGTTTGTGACAGCCACCATGGAGTTATTAGTACCAAGGTCAATCGTTGGGTTATTACTAGAGATGAGCGAACATTTAGAAAATTCGATTCGCCGATTTGCCGAATTTTCCCGAAAAGTTTGTTTCGACCCTAATTTGTTTGCGCCAAATTGATATTAAAAAAGGCTATTTCTAGCCTACATACAGCCTCTATAGGGGTACAGAACACTTTGCTGTGTCCTAAAATGCATATGGAGTGTGCTGGGGTAGTGAAATAATACTGTTATTCAGAATAGCATGCAGATTACCGACATCGCTCTTAGAATCACTGCCGCACAGCAGCACAATGGCAGAGCCTGGTGGTGGTATCAGTGTCAGGAGTCATATAATGACTGAATGACATAGCGTGGACATGTTGGCAGCAAGAGGAGACCATTTACTGGCTGAATGGCACAGCGTTGAGTTGGCTGATGCACTAGTACACTACACACCAGGGCTTCACAATCCCCCTCAAAAAACAACACAATATATGACATTTTTGACAAAGATTTCTCATTGGTAGCACCTGCTATCCAAAAATTAGAAATTTCCAGACCCAGGCCCCACCTCTGTGGCATCAGTAACCCATATATTGCCTGAAGGACACAGCCTGGAGTTGACTAATGCACCAGTACACACCAGGGCTTCACAATCCCCCCTCCAAAAACAACACAATGAGAAATGTTTGTCAAAGATTTCTCATTGGTAGCACCCGCTATTCAAAAATTTGAAATTGCCAGAACCAGACCCCACCCCTGTGGCATCAGTAACCCATATATTGCCTGCATGACACAGTCTGGAGTTGGCTGATGCAAGAGTACACACCAGGGCTTCACAATCACCCCCCCCCCCCCCAAAAAAAAAAAAAAACACACAATATATGAAATTTTTGACAAAGATTTCTCATAGGTAGCACCCGCTATCCAAAAATTTGAAATTTCAAGACCCAGGCCCCACCTCTGCGGCATCAGGAACCCATATATTGCCTGAAGGACACAGCCTGGAGTTGGCTGATGCACCAGTACACACCCGGGCTTCACAATCCCCTCCAAAAAACAACATCATTTTACAAATTTTTTTAAGAAATACCTTTGTGTAAAAACAAGCGCATAACCAACAGTTCACAAGACTCTATAATGCAGGACGGTGGACCACCCAAAAACATTCTTCTCAAAAATAATAAACCACACAATGTTTGAAATTTTTTTACAAAAAATAATTCAATATGTGTGTAAGCGCATCTGTCTCCAAAAGATCAGATCAAAATGATGAAGCAGAGTTAATCCCTGTCTGTTTTTTTTTTATTTTCATTAAAAAATCACACGCAACAAGCGTTCCGTTGTGTAACGATTAGCATTCTGGAAAATTCAATTTTATTACCGATAAAATTATCAGTAAATTAAAAAAAAAAAACACTACCCAAGAGTGTTTAATTACCCCATACATTATACCAGGAGCAGTCAGGAGTAGGCCTCAGCAGTACCAAAGAGGCTTTAATAACCCCCTACCTTTGCACGATCAATTGCGAGATCGAGCAATACCAGGTGTGTTATTCCCTCAGATTTCCGGGGCCGCAGGCGCGTTCCACTGAACGGATTAGCGTGTCTCTATCTTTCATCGACCGGTGCTGGTAACCCGCTAACTCCTGGAAAGGTAAGCTGCCGCGAAGCAGATGGTCTCCCCCGGGCACGTTTGGCTCCAGAATTTCCACTACTGCCACACCACGCTGACTGCCAACCGTGCTACCGCCTTGCTGACTCAAGGGCAACCTGCAACTCTCTTCTGCCGATGATGAACCCCCCTTCTCCTGAGATCGAGCATAACGCCCTCAGATGTCCGGGGCCGCAGGCGCGCTCCACTGAACGGATTAGGGTGTGTCCATCTTTTTTGGTAGCACCCGCAATCCCAAATTTTTTAATTCCCAGACCAGGTCCCTCCTCTGAGGCATCAGAAACCCATAGATTGCCTGAAAGAAACAGCCGCGAGTTGGCTGATGCACGAGTACACATCCGGGCTTCACAATCCACCCCAAAAAAACGCAAAATTTTATTGAAATTGTCTGACAAAATACCTGTTTTTTAAAAACAAGCGCATATACAGCAGTTCAGAAGACTCTATAATGCAGGATGGTGGACCACCAAAAGACATTGTTCTCAAAAATAATAAACCACTCAATGTTTAAAATTTGGTTAAAAAAATTATTACATGTGTGTAAGCCCATCTGTCTCCAAAAAATCAGATTGCAAAAGGATTCTAATCGCCAAAAATGATTAAGCAGAGTTAATCCCTCTCCATCTATTTATTTATTTTTTTCATTAAAAAATCACACGCAACAAGCGTTCCGTTGTGTAATGGTTAGCATTCTGCAAAATTAAATTTTATTACTGATAAAATTATCAGTAAATTTAACAATAACACTACCCAAGTGTGTTTAATTGCCCCATACATTGCACCAGTAGCAGTCAGGAGTAGGCCTCAGCAGTACCCAAGAGGCTTTAATAACCCATTACCTTGCCCGATCAATTGCGAGATCGAGAAATAACAGTTGTGTTATGGCCTCAGATGTCCTGGGCCGCACTAGCGCTCCACTGAACGGATTAGCGTGTCTCTATCTTTCAAGGACAGGTGCGTGTTGCACGCTGAAACCAGTTCGTGATAGGGATCTGGGATTGCAATTATTAAACCTTAAAACGAGCAATTACCAGTAAGTGAGGGTCATAAGCTGGCGTTGATTAAGTCCCTGCCCTTTGTACACACCGCCCATCGCTATAAGCGATTGGATTAGTTAGTGAGTTGGTTAGTGAGGTCCTCGGATCGGCCCAGGCGGGATAGGAGCGCCGAGAATTTAACGATCATTGTTGATATTTGCATTAAGCATGTATTTAGCTACTGATAAACATCCAAAAATGTAAGGCCCAAGGCCAGAGGCACCAGGGAGGCAAGTAGTTACTGAAAGACACAGAATGAGTCTGGAGGATGCATTTGCAGTACCCAAGAGGTTTTCATAACCCCTTACATTTAAAAATCAATGTTTACTTTTGCATTAAGCATGTATTTGGCTACTGCTAAACTTCAAAAAATTATAGGCCCAAGGTCTGAGGCACCAGGGAGGCAAGTAGTTTGTGAAAGACACAGAATGAGTCTGGAGCAGTCATTCGCAGTACCCAAGAGGGTTTCATAACCCCTTACACTTAAAGATCAATGTTGACATTTGCATTAAGCATGTATTTAGCTACTGCAACTTCAAAAAATTGTAGGCCCAAGGCCAGAAGCATCAGTTTTCCCCATATTAGGAGCATACTTGTCCCCCAGATTAGGCAGCATAGATGTCCCCCAGATTAGAAGCATATTTGTCCCCCAGATTAGGCAGCATAGATGTCCCCCAGATTAGGCAGCATAGATGCCACCCAGATTAGGCAGCATAGATGTCCCCCAGATTAGGCAGCATAGATGTCCACCAGATTAGGCAGCATAGATGTCACCTAGATTAGGCAGCATAGATGTCCCCCAGATTAGGAGCATACTTGTCCCCCAGAGTAGGCAGCATAGATATCCCCCAGATTAGGAGCATAGTTGTCCCCCAGATTAGGCAGCATAGATGTCGCCCAGATTAGGCAGCATAGGTGTCCCCCAGAATAGGAGCATAGTTGTCCCCCAGATTAGGCAGCATAGATGTCACCCAGATTAGACAGCATAGATGTCCCCCAGATTAGGAGCATACTTGTCCCCCAGAGTAGGCAGCATAGATGTCCCCCAGATTAGGAGCATACTTGTCCCCCAGATTAGGCAGCATATATGTCCCCCAGATTAGGAGCATAGTTGTCCCCCAGATTATGCAGCATAGATGTCCCCCAGATTAGGCAGCATAGATGTCCCCCAGATTAGGCAGCATAGATGTCCACCAGATTAGGAGTTTTATTGTCCCCCAGATTAGGAGCATAGTTGTCCCCCAGATTAGGCAGCATAGATGTCCCCCAGATTAGGAGCATACTTGTCCCCCAGAGTAGGCAGCATAGATGTCCCCCAGATTAGGAGCATTATTGTCACCCAGATTAGGCAGCATAGATGTCCCCCAGATTAGGAGCATAGTTGTCCCCCAGATTAGGCAGCATAGATGTCACCCAGATTAGGCAGCATAGATATCCCCCAGATTAGGAGCATAGTTGTCCCCCAGATTAGGCAGCATAGATGTCACCCAGATTAGGCAGCATAGATGTCCCCCAGATTAGGAGCATACTTGTCCCCCAGAGTAGGCAGCATAGATGTCCCCCAGATTAGGAGCATACTTGTCCCCCAGATTAGGCAGCATAGATGTCCCCCAGATTAGGAGCATAGTTGTCCCCCAGATTAGGCAGCATAGATGTCACCCAGATTAGGCAGCATAGATGTCCCCCAGATTAGGAGCATACTTGTCCCCCAGAGAAGGCAGCATAGATGTCCCCCAGATTAGGAGCATACTTGTCCCCCAGAGTAGGCAGCATAGATATCCCCCAGATTAGGAGCATAGTTGTCCCCCAGATTAGGCAGCATAGATGTCGCCCAGATTAGGCAGCATAGATGTCCCCTAGATTAGGAGCATAGTTGTCCCCCAGATTAGGCAGCATAGATGTCACCCAGAATAGACAGCATAGATGTCCCCCAGATTGGGAGCATACTTGTCCCCCAGAGTAGGCAGCATAGATGTCCCCCAGATTAGGAGCATACTTGTCCCCCAAATTAGGCAGCATAGATGTCCCCCAGATTAGGCAGCATAGATGTCACCCAGATTAGGCAGCATAGATGTCCCCCAGATTAGGCACCATAGATGTCCACCAGATTAGTCAGCATAAATGTCCCCCAGATTAGGAGCATACTTCTCCCCCAGTTTAGGCAGCATAGATGTCACCCAGATTAGGCAGCATAGATGTCCCCCAGATTAGGAGTATAGTTGTCCCCCAGATTAGGCAGCATAGATGTCCCCCAGATTAGGAGCATACTTGTCCCCCAGAGTAGGCAGCATAGATGTCCCCCAGATTAGGAGCATTATTGTCACCCAAATTAGGCAGCATAGATGTCCCCCAGATTAGGAGCATCGTTGTCCCCCAGATTAGGCAGCATAGATGTCACCCAGATTAGGCTGCATAGATGTCCCCCAGATTAGGAGCATACTTGTCCCCCAGAGTAGGCAACATAGATGTCCCCCAGATTAGGAGCATAGTTGTCCCCCAGATTAGGCAGCATAGATGTCACCCAGATTAGGCAGCATAGATGTCACCCAGATTAGGAGCATAGTTGTCCCCCAGATTTGGCAGCATAGATGTCACCCAGATTAGGCAGCATAGATGTCCCCCAGATTAGGAGCATAATTGTCCCCCAGAGTAGGCAGCATAGATGTCCCCCAGATTAGGAGCATACTTGTCCCCCAGATTAGGCAGCATAGATCTCCCCCAGATTAGGAGCATAGTTGTCCCCCAGATTAGGCAGCATAGATGTCACCCAGATTAGGCAGCATAGATGTCCCCCAGATTAGGAGCATAGCTGTCCCCCAGATTAGGAGCATACTTGTCCCCCAGAGTAGGCAGCATAGATGTCCCCCAGATTAGGAGCATACTTGTCCCCCAGATTAGGCAGCATAGATGTCCCCCAGATTAGGAGCATAGTTGTCCCCCAGATTAGGCAGCATAGATGTCACCCAGATTAGGCAGCATAGATGTCCCCCAGATTAGGAGCATACTTGTCCCCCAGAGTAGGCAGCATAGATGTCCCCCAGATTAGGAGCATACTTGTCCCCCAGATTAGGCATCATAGATGTCCACCAGATTAGGAGCATAGTTGTCCCCCAGATTAGGAGCATAGTTGTCCCCCAGATAAGGAGCATAATTGTCCCCCAGATTAGGAGCATAGTTGTCCCCCAGATTAGGCACCATAGATGTCCCCCAGATTAGGAGCATACTTGTCCCCCAGAGTAGGCAGCATAGATGTCCCCCAGATTAGGAGCATTATTGTCACCCAGATTAGGCAGCAGAGATGTCCCCCAGATTAGGAGCATAGTTGTCCCCCAGATTAGGCAGCATAGATGTCACCCAGATTAGGCAGCATAGATATCCCCCAGATTAGGAGCATAGTTGTCCCCCAGATTAGGCAGCATAGATGTCACCCAGATTAGGCCGCATAGATGTCCCCCAGATTAGGAGCATACTTGTCCCCCAGAGTAGGCAGCATAGATGTCCCGCAGATTAGGAGCATACTTGTCCCCCAGATTAGGCAGCATATATGTCCCCCAGATTAGGAGCATAGTTGTCCCCAAGATTAGGCAGCATAGATGTCACCCAGATTAGGCAGCATAGATGTCCCCCAGATTAGGCAGCATAGATGTCCACCAGATTAGGAGTTTAGTTGTCCCCCAGATTAGGATCATAGTTGTCCCCCAGATTAGGCAGCATAGATGTCCCCCAGATTAGGAGCATACTTGTCCCCCAGAGTAGGCAGCATAGATGTCCCCCAGATTAGGAGCATTATTGTCACCCAGATTAGGCAGCATAGATGTCCCCCAGATTAGGAGCATAGTTGTCCCCCAGATTAGGCAGCATAGATGTCACCCAGATTAGGCAGCATAGATATCCCCCAGATTAGGAGCATAGTTGTCCCGCAGATTAGGCAGCATAGATGTCACCCAGATTAGGCCGCATAGATGTCCCCCAGATTAGGAGCATACTTGTCCCCCAGAGTAGGCAACATAGATGTCCCCCAGATTAGGAGCATAGTTGTCCCCCAGATTAGGCAGCATAGATGTCACCCAGATTAGGCAGCATAGATGTCACCCAGATTAGGAGCATAGTTGTCCCCCAGATTTGGCAGCATAGATGTCATCCAGATTAGGCAGCATAGATGTCCCCCAGATTAGGAGCATACTTGTCCCCCAGAGTAGGCAGCATAGATGTCCCCCAGATTAGGAGCATACTTGTCCCCCAGATTAGGCAGCATAGATGTCCCCCAGATTAGGAGCATAGTTGTCCCCCAGATTAGGCAGCATAGATGTCACCCAGATTAGGCAGCATAGATGTCCCCCAGATTAAGAGCATACTTGTCCCCCAGAGTAGGCAGCATAGATGTCCCCCAGATTAGGAGCATACTTGTCCCCCAGATTAGGCATCATAGATGTCCACCAGATTAGGAGCATAGTTGTCCCCCAGATTAGGAGCATAGTTGTCCCCCAGATAAGGAGCATAATTGTCCCCCAGATTAGGAGCATAGTTGTCCCCCAGATTAGGCAGCATAGATGTCCCCCAGATTAGGAGCATACTTGTCCCCCAGAGTAGGCAGCATAGATGTCCCCCAGATTAGGAGCATTATTGTCACCCAGATTAGGCAGCATAGATGTCCCCCAGATTAGGAGCATAGTTGTCCCCCAGATTAGGCAGCATAGATGTCACCCAGATTAGGCAGCATAGATGTCCCCCAGATTAAGAGCATACTTGTCCCCCAGAGTAGGCAGCATAGATGTCCCCCAGATTAGGAGCATACTTGTCCCCCAGATTAGGCATCATAGATGTCCACCAGATTAGGAGCATAGTTGTCCCCCAGATTAGGAGCATAGTTGTCCCCCAGATAAGGAGCATAATTGTCCCCCAGATTAGGAGCATAGTTGTCCCCCAGATTAGGCAGCATAGATGTCCCCCAGATTAGGAGCATACTTGTCCCCCAGAGTAGGCAGCATAGATGTCCCCCAGATTAGGAGCATTATTGTCACCCAGATTAGGCAGCATAGATGTCCCCCAGATTAGGAGCATAGTTGTCCCCCAGATTAGGCAGCATAGATGTCACCCAGATTAGGCAGCATAGATATCCCCTAGATTAGGAGCATAGTTGTCCCCCAGATTAGGCAGCATAGATGTCACCCAGATTACGCCGCATAGATGTCCCCCAGATTAGGAGCATACTTGTCCCCCAGAGTAGGCAACATAGATGTCCCCCAGATTAGGAGCATAGTTGTCCCCCAGATTAGGCAGCATAGATGTCACCCAGATTAGGCAGCATAGATGTTCCCCAGATTAGGAGCATAGTTGTCCCCCAGATTAGGCAGCATAGATGTCACCCAGATTAGGCAGCATAGATGTCCCCCAGATTAGGAGCATACTTGTCCCCCAGAGTAGGCAGCATAGATGTCCCCCAGATTAGGAGCATACTTGTCCCCCAGATTAGGCAGCATAGATGTCCCCCAGATTAGGAGCATAGTTGTCCCCCAGATTAGGCAGCATAGATGTCACCCAGATTAGGAGCATACTTGTCCCCCAGAGTAGGCAGCATAGATGTCCCCCAGATTAGGAGCATACTTGTCCCCCAGATTAGGCATCATAGATGTCCACCAGATTAGGAGCATAGTTGTCCCCCAGATTAGGAGCATAGTTGTCCACCAGATAAGGAGCATAGTTGTCCCCCAGATTAGGCAGCATAGATGTCACCCAAATTAGGCAGCATAGATGTCCCCAATCAGCGCGGGCCGGTCAGAGCCAATCAAAGGGCCGTATGTGGCAAGCGGGCCGTACAATGCCCAGGTCTGCCCCAGAGGGTTTCATAACCAACCACAATAGAGAAAATTTTGTTGTAGGAGCATGGTCAATCTACTCAGACCCATCTGTCATTGGTGGCTGGAAATCCTGGCTGATCCATCCCTGATTCATCTTGACAAACGTCAGTCTCTCCCCATTTTTAGTGGACAGACGAGTTCGCCTTGGGGTGACTATGGCCCCGGCCGCACTAAACACCCGCTCTGATGGCACACTACTGGTCGGGCACCGCTAGTTGCGGCCATAAATCGAGTTTGGCTGCCCAGAAGTCCAACGGATCTTCAACGGTTGTTGGCAGAGTCATGTCGAGGTAAGCCACCACCTGCTGGTTCAGGTCCTGCTCCATGTCCACCTGCTGCTGATGAGTAGCTTCACTATGCGGCTGAAGGAAGCTACTCATCAGCGACTGTAGACTCAGGCTGTTGCTGATTGAGCCGGTACTGCTCCTGCCACCCCTCCCCTCCCTAGCAGCCGTGGCAGTGGAAGGTGAGCGCAGAGGGCCCCCCGAGTCAGACCTGCGAGTGGATGGACCATGTGGCCGATAGGCATCGGCCAACCGACTACGTAGAAGTTCCCTGAAGTAGTTGAGTTTGTCCTCCCTCTCAGTGGGTGTAAAAAAGGCCCTCATTCTGGGCCGGTAGCAAGGGTCTAATAAGGTGGAGATCGAGAAGTCATCGCGCTGACAAATTTTGACAATTCGGGGGTCACTACGCAAGCAACACAGCATGCATCATGCCATTTGTGACAGTGACTCGCTGGGACTACCTGCCTCCATCTCCATTGCATAGTGCCACGGTGTGTCTGGGTCCTCTGTCTCGCCTCCCTCGTAACAACCCTCCAGCTCCTCTGGCTGCTCCTGCTCCTCCTCTCCTGTCCATTGACCAGAAACACCTGCCATCTCATCCACCGTAAACTGTGCTCCGCTCTGCCCCTCATCATCCTCCTCCAGTTCATCCCCCACAGGACTCATGTAGCCTTCTGATGTAGGCACAACATTTCCATTGCCGTGACCAGCCATGTTTTCAATCATTTTTTGGAGTAAGTGTAGGACTGGAATTACGTCGTTCATGGCGTAATTCGAGCAACTAACAAAAAATGTGGCTTCCTCAAAGGGCCTCAGCAAACGGCAGGTGTCACGTATGAGCTGCCACTCGTTCACATTGAAGTTACACAGGGGAGTACTCCTATCTGCTTGTATCATCAAAAAATCCATGATGGCTTTTCTTTGTTCGTATAGTCTGTCCAACATATGGAGGGTGGAATTTCAACATGTGGCAACGTCACAAATAAGACTATGTTGTGGGATACCATTCTGACGCTGCAGCTCAAGAAAAGTGTACTTGGCGGTGTACGAGTGGCTGAAGTGCATGCACAGTTTCCTTGCCATTGTCAGGACGTCTTGCAAATGGGGTGAAGGCTTGATGAACTTCTTGACAACCAGATTCAACACGTGTGCCATGCAGGGCGAATGGTTCACACTTCCTTGTCGCAGCGCGGCCACAATGTTCTTCCCATTGTCGGTCACCATGGTTCCCATTTCCAGATTTCGTGGAGTAAGCCATACTCGAATTTCTTCCCTAATGAACTTTAGCAGTTACTCCCCTGTGCGACTCCGTTCGCCAAGGCATACCATGTGAAGAACGGCGTGACACCGCTGTGCCCTACACACGTGGTACGATGAAGGGCCACCGAGATTTGGACGTGCAGTGGAGGCCGAGGACATGGGGGAGGAGGAGGAGGAGGCGCACACTGTAAAAGGACCAACTGCCTGGGAGCCAGAGCGTGGAGGAGGAAGCGGTGTGACCTGTCCAAGTTGCTGTTGTGGCTGTGCAGGAACAACATTTACCCAGTGGGCCGTAAAAGACATGTATTGTCCCTGCCCGTAGTTACAGCTCCACACGTCGGCGCTGGCATGCACTTTTGAACACACTGACAGGCTCAAGGACTGGCCCACCTTCTCTTGTACAAACTTATGCAGGGCTGGTACTACCTTCTTCGCAAAGAAATGACGGCTTGGGACTCTCCACCTCGGCTCGGCACAAGCCATCAATTCCCTGAAAGCTGCAGAGTCCACCATTGGAAAGGGAGGGACTGCAACACCAGCAACTTGGACAGGAGCACATTCAACTTCTGCGCCGTTGGATGAGTGGGCGCATACTGTTGTCTATTGGACATGGCTTCGCCGATCGATTGTTGGCGGAATGGCTGACTATGAGCGGAAGAAGCAGGAGCGCAAGAAGGAGGGTTTGACACAATGCTCCCTTCGGCTGAGGTGGTGGAGCCTTGGCTGGATGACGGAGGGAGCGGATGGCCACTGGGTGATGCGGCAGGCTGGACCAGTACCTTCGGAGCCACGGTTATCCCAGGCCGCTTTATGGTGGCGAATCATGTGTTGATGCAGGGCCGTGGTGCTGAGATTGGGACCCTGGCCACGCTTCACTTTCTGCCGACAGATTTTGCATGTGACTACGCTAAGGTCCACCAGATTCTTTATGAAGAACAACCACACCGCAGAGTAGCTGATTTTCCCACCTGCAGTCCGCACTATTTCACTGCTATTGGCGCCGTCTCCAGGAACCCCTGTTCCACTACCTCCGTGAATGATAGCTTGGCGCAAAGCAGGTGGTCTCCCCCTGGCACGTTTGGCTCCTGAATTTCCACTACTGCCACCACCACGCTGATTGCCAACCGTGCTACCGCCTTGCTGCCTCATAGACAAAGAGCAAATCTCTTCTCCTGATGATGATGAAGCCCCGGCTTCTGCACCTGGCTCCCAATTGCGATCGGATTCATCATCATCAAAAGATGTGTGCACGTCACTGATGTCCTCCTCGTGTTCCACAACAGTGTCTGCCTCAGGACCCTGAACAATTGAAACACCGCTTCCGACGTCACTCTCCGCATCACTACTTGCCCACCTTGCGGAGCAAGCGACGCATGTCTCCTCACATTCTTGGCTGCCCATTAGCTGCTGACTGTCCTCTATTGGATCGTCCTCAGTAAATAGTGGAGCTGAACCCAAAGCATGAGATACTTCTTTGGTAGAGGGAACAGCATAGGACAAAGGCAATGGGATTACAGGGACTGCTCCCAGGCCATGCCAACTGAGGGTTGTGTCTGAGGAACCCACTGACTCTTGACTGGGGTTGTGAGATGTCGCTTGTGATGATGGGGATGAGTGTGCAAACCAATTGACGAGGAGAGATGGGTCGACGACACGACCGCTGGGTGTTAACGGGAGCTCAGGCCTATTGCTGCGACTCCTGCTGCCACTAGCCCCAAGTCTGCAGCCAACTCTACCTGACGTATGTAGGCCTCTGCCCCTTCTCTGTGCACGTCCTGGCACTTCCCTGCCATACTTAGTGCGTTTATGAGGGTATAGAACAGCAGCAGGCAATTACTCACGGCTGTCCTTTCAAAGTATATAGGCCCTAGACAGAATAACAGTTAATAAATAGTACACTCCTTTGTTGTATGTATGCCCTTTGCAATGATGAGCGCACTGATGAAAAAACACTTTTTTTTTTATTCACCAGCAGGTGTATACTAATGTGTGGAATAGCACTGAAGTTAGCACAGAGACAGAATAACAGGTAGTAAATAGTACACTACTTGGTTCTATGTATGCCCTTTGCAATGATGAGCGCACTGTTAAGCGTATTTATACGCAGAAAAAAACTATTTTTTTGTTGTATACACCAGCCGGTGTATACTAATGTGTGGAATAGCACTGAATTTAGCACTGAGACAGAAATACAGGTACTAAATAGTACACTACTTGGTTGTATGTATGCCCTTTGCAATGATGAGCGCACTGTTAAGCGTATTTGTACGCAGGAAAACCTTTTATTTTCTTTAACCCCTTAAGGACCAAGGACGTACCGGTACGTCCTTGGTCCTGCTCTTCTGATATAACGCGGGGTTACACAGTAACCCCGCGTCATATCACGGTGGGCCCAGCGTCATAGTGAAGCCGGGACCCACCTCTAATAGCGCGCAGCGCCGATCGCGGCGCCGCGCGCTATTAACCCTTTAGCCGCGCGCTCAGAGCTGAGCCGCGCGGCTAAAAGTGAAAGTGAAAGTTCCCGACTAGCTCAGTCGCGGCAATCGCGGCATCCCGAGCAGCTGACAGGACAGCGGGAGGGCCCCTTCCTGCCTCCTCGCTGTCCGATCGCCGAATGACTGCTCAGTGCCTGAGATCCAGGCATGAGCAGTCATGCGGCAGAATCGTTGATCACTGGTTTCTTATGAGAAACCAGTGATCAACATAGAAGATCAGTGTGTGCAGTGTTATAGGTCCCTATGGGATCTATAACACTGCAAAAAAAAAGTGAAAAAAAAAAGTGAATAAAGATCATTTAACTCCTCCCCTATTAAAAGTTTGAATCACCCCCCTTTTCCAATAAAAAAAAAAACACAGTGTAAATAAAAATAAAAATAAACATATGTGGTATCACCGCGTGCGGAAATGTCCGAATTATAAAAATATATCATTAATTAAACCGCTCGGTCAATGGCGTGCGCGCAAAAAAATTCCAAAGTCCAAAATAGTGCATTTTTGGTCACTTTTCATATCATTTAAAAATGAATAAATAAGTCCTATCAATGCAAAAATGGTACCGTTAAAAACTTCAGATCACGGCGCAAAAAATTAGCCCTCATACCGCCCCATACACGGAAAAATAAAAAAGTTATAGGGGTCAGAAGATGACAATTTTAAACGTATTAATTTTCCTGCATGTAGTTATGATTTTTTCCAGAAGTCCGACAAAATCAAACCTATATAAGTAGGGTATCATTTTAATCGTATGGACCTACAGAATACATATCAGGTGTCATTTTTACCGAAAAATGTACTACGTAGAAACGGAAGCCCCCAAAATTTACAAAACAGCGTTTTTTTTTCAATTTTGTCGCACAATGATTTTTTTTCCCGCTTCACCATAGATTTTTGGGCAAAATGAATGATGTCATTACAAAGTAGAGTTGGTGGCGCAAAAAATAAGCCATCATATGGATTTTTAGGTGTAAATTTGAAAAAAACGAAAATGCAAAAACGGAAAAAAAAACCCGGTCCTTAAGGGGTTAATACACCAGCAGGTGTATAACGTGTGGTATAACACTGAATTTAGCACAGAGACAGAAAAAAAGATAGTATATGGTACGCTATTTGCTTGTATGTAGGCCCTTTGCAATGATAAGGCCACTGAAAAAGCGTATTTGTACGCAGGAAAACCTTTTTTTTTCTTTAATACACCGGCAGGTGTATAACGTGTGGTATAACACTTAATTTAGCACAGAGACAGAAAAAAAGGTAGTATATAGTACGCTATTTGCTTGTATTTAGGCCCTTCGCAATGATAAGGCCACTGTTAAGCGTATTTGTATGCAGGAAAACCTTTTTTTTCTTTAATACACCGGCAGGTGTATAACGTGAGGTATAACACTTAATTTAGTACAGAGACAGAAAAAAAGGTAGTATATGGTACGCTATTTGCTTGTATTTAGGCCCTTTGCAATGATAAGGCCACTGTTAAGCATATTTGTACGCAGGAAAACCTTTTTTTTCTTTATTACACCGACAGGTGTATAATGTGTGGTATAACACTGAATTTAGCACAGAGACAGAAAAAAGGTGGTATATGGTACGCTATTGCTTGTATGTAGTCCCTTTGCAATGATAAGGCCACTGAAAAAGCGTGTTTGTACGCAGGAAAAACTTTTTTTTTTCTTTAATACACCGGCAAGTGTATAACGTGTGGTAGAACACTGAATTTAGCACAGAGACAGAAAAAAAGGTAGTATATGGTACGCTATTTGATTGTATTTAGGCCCTTTGCAATGATAAGGCCACTGTTAAGCGTATTGGTACGCAGGAAAAAAAATATTTCTTTAATACACCGGCAGGTGTATAACGTGTGGTATAACACTGAATTTAGCACAGAGACAGAAAAAAAGGTGGTATACGGTACGCTATTTGCTTGTATGTAGGCCCTTTGCAATGATAAGGCCACTGAAAAAGCGTATTTGTACGCAAGAAAAACTTTTTTTTCTTTAATACACCGGCAGGTGTATAACGTGTGGTATAACACTGAATTTAGCACAGAGACAGAGTAACAGGTGAAAAATGGTAAAAAGGCACTAAAGTCCACACTAATATGACTTATTTCTGAACAGCAGCAGGACCCAACAGTGCAGCACCACCCAAAAAAAATCCAGGGATTAAACCCTAAATTGCACTCTGTCACACAATTCTGAGCAGCAAAAGATTTGTGGAGCAAAAAAAAAAAAAACTCAATTGGGCTGAAAAATGAGGAGATAAGATGCTTCAGAAAGTTCAGGCAGCTTGGAGATCTGTATGAGGCAGCTTACAGCTATCTGCCCCTCTCTGCTGCAATGCTCAATAACGTGAATAGGAGGTTTAGCTATCAATGATCCTTCTCAGTGTTACAGCAAAGTACTCTGCACTCCTGTCTTTCCCTAATGCTGATGTGACTAGCAGTTGCAGTGTAATGGTGTGGTATGAGCTATTCACACATAGGCTGTCCTGTCCTCTCCATCTGAGTGCATAGATGAAATGAAGAGAGGCAAGATGGCCATCGATTATATAGGGGCTTTGACATCACAGTTGTCAGTGAACACTGATAGGCTGCATCTCACATGTGGTTCAGGGTCAGCCCGCCTAACTTCATTCCCGCCGCTGTTTCCCGCCATAATCCCCTGCCCCATGTACTCACATGTGTATCCGCCATCTTAGGTCTCCAATTGCCTGGAACGCTGTAAAATGGAGTTTAATGAATAGATTCATGCGATAGAATCGGGGCGATATTCGTATTCATTGCGAATCGAATTTTTCATGAAATTCGTAACAAATTTGGGTTCGTCAACTTCGATTCGCTCATCTCTAGTTATCACCTGAGAAAGAACTCTCGGAATCAATGTAAAGGGAGGAAACGCGTAGAGAGTTTCCTGAGGCCAGATTTGTAGAAGAGCATCTATTCCTAGAGCTTCCGGATCTGGTCGCCAGCTGAAGAATAGAGGTAATCGATTGTTCTAGCAGGATGCGAAGAGATCCATATAGAGAGGTCCCCATATGGAGTTGATAGAAGAGAAAATGGAGGAATCTAGTTTCCAGTCGCTGGAATCTGTAAGGAAACGGGAGTTCCAGTCTGCGATTGAGTTGGCTAAGCCAGGTAATTATTCTGCCTTTTAAATAATAATCTTTTCTAAGCAGAAATGCCAAAAAAAATTCGCAATCGCTGATAAAATTTTGGAAGTTGTACCTCCTAGGCAGTTGATGTACTGAACCACAGTGTGATATGTATTTTGCAAAGCTCTAATAGTTCCAGACAATTGATATGAAGATTGATTTCGTTCTCTGACCATTTTCCTCCTGTGGTGAGTTCTCCACAGCGAGCTCCCCAACCTGAAAGGCTGGCATTTGACTCTATGATAATGTCCAGAGTGTAATGGAAAATGGTTTTGCCATTCCAAGCCTCTAGATGAGCAGGCCACTATAGTAGTTCCTCCTTGGCTTCGGCAGATAGCGTTATCAAGTCTGAATAATCCGTGACTTGTCTCAAATGATAAATTTTGAGAAGTTGTAAAGCCCGATAATGTAACAGGGCTGGAAACATAGCTTGATATCTGGATTGATGCTAATAGTAGACCTATTATGCGAGCAAGAATTCATAAAGATATAATTTGTTTGTTCAGAATGGTTTGCGTTTCTTTCTGAATTGCTTTTAGTTTTTTGATAGGTAGACTTAAAATAGTTCTTTGGGTATCTATCGTGAATCCCAAGAATTCTACTTCCCTTGAAGGGGTCAGAATTGATTTTTTGTTGTTGATGGAAAAACCGAGAGAAGTGAGAAGGGATAATGTCCATTGAAGGTGTTGAAGAAGATTTGAACGAGACTGGGCCGTGATTATGATATCGTCTAAGTAAATAATGAGACGAACTCCTCTTCTCCGAAGAATGGATGTTATGGGCTTCATCAGTTTTATAAAGCACCATGGAGCTGACGATAGGTCAAAAGGCAGGCAGGTAAACAGCCATTTTTGATCCTTCCAAAGGAATTGAAGGTATTGTTGATGGGAAGGATGAATGGGGATTGTGAGGTATGCATCTTTTAGATCTACCTTCACCAACCAATCCCCTTGAATCAAGATATCTCTGAGAAGGTGAATCCCTTCCATTTTGAAATGTTGATGTAGAACGAATTTGTTCAATAGGTGTAGGTTGATACCCGGTCTGTGTCCTCCGTCTTTTTTCTTTACTAGAAAAAAATTGTTGAGGAATCCTTGTGAGTGATTCAGGATTGGATTAATTTCTCCTTTGGAGAAAGATCCTTGATCTCTTGATCTATGAGTTTTTGGTGCATACATGAAAACTGAATCGGTTGAGGGAAAGAATTTTGAATTGGGGGAGATAGGAATTATATCTGAAAACCTGAGACAGTATTAAGAATCCAGAGATCTGAGGTTATGGAAGACCAAGCATGGATAAAGTGTTGGAGTCTTTCTCCTAAAGGAAGAGGAAAAGAAAACAGAGGAACTGGACTTACCTGAAGATGGTTTGGTCCTGGGATAACCTCGGTTGCTTCTGGCTCTCCACGGGCGTCCTCTGCTTGGAAAGAAGTGTGTTGGGGTGAAGGAGGAGGAAGACTAAAAGTTGCCTCTATCTTGAGAAGGGCCTTTGGGATATTGCCTAGAAGAAGAGATCTGGAAATTTGTCAGGGTTTTTACCTCTCTCGATAAGGCCCAATCTTCCTTACAAAAAGTTTTTCCCTCAAAATTTTTTGGGAAAGCTGGGAAAGGTAAGGGCCGCTTTACCAGCTTTCCCAAAATTTTTCGAGGGAAAAACTTTTTGTAAGGAAGATTGGGCCTTATCTAGAGAGGTAAAAACCCCAACAAATTTCCAGATCTCTTTAATAAAAGCATCTCCAAGTAGAAGACCTTCTGAGGAGTTTTCCAACTCATGTGTTTGCAAGGTTGGCCAGTTGAGGATCTAACCTCATTATTATTGTGCTGCATCTTTCTGCAGCAATGGCTGAATTAGCATTGCCTAGTAGGCAAAGGGTTCTTTGAGCCCAGCCGTGTAAAGTGTTGACGTCAATGGGTTGTCTAGAGGACAATGCTGATTCAGATAATTCTAATATTTTTGTTAGTGGGCCCAAGACGTCTCAAAGCTTATCTTGGCAGGCTTTGAAAGATCTGTCAAGGCCTTTTTTAGGATTCTTCCCCGTTTTATTCAGGTACTTGACCAGAATAGGGTCGAGTTCGGGGGTGCATTCTGCTTTCTCAGGTAAATTAGGCCGAGGGCACTCAGATCTTAGTTTATTTCAAGTGGATCTGCCTAAAGGTTTTCTTATTCTGGCAGAGAGGTATTTCGCCAGATGGGAGTATGGTACCCATTCCGAAGATCTCAGATGTTTGATCAGATCCGGGTTAAAATATGGAGTGCCCTGGCTATCAAGCATAACCGGATCTGTGGTTGTCCCAGTTTCTGTATCATTGTGAACATCAGAAAGTTAACTTTCCTCATAATCCATTTTATTGTCAGAATGATTGGATACATCTGAGTAGGAGTCTGAGGTTGAAGGGACCACATAAGAGTCAGGTTTGGATCTCTTTAGAGCCTTCTTTGCCTGAATACTTTTGTCCTCCTCCTGGGCGGAGGTTCTGGGATGTTTAGGATGAATATCAGTATGATGACTAGCCATAGCTATTTCTTCAGTAATACCTTGACCTAACCCAGTGCGAGAGTATCGCTTATTAAGGGTTTTATGGTCGTCATTTGCACAAAAATGCCTCTTTTGTGTGCATTTCCCCTGACGTTTGTGTCCTTTAGCTAAACCGGTTGTGGACTCTTCTGCTGACCAGAAGTTGTCTGATGGAGTTGAGGTATAGCCAGTAGTTGGTTTAGAATGAGAAATGGCCATTGTTACTGATTCAGATATGGAATCACGTATAGAAGACATAGCTGATTTTATAGCTAAATGGACTGATTTGGACATGTATTGGACCATCATATTTTTAATATTATTTTGGTCCAAAATCTAATTTTCAGTAGTGGTAGAGGAATGCTCATCTCTAATTATTTTCTTCTCAGAAGACATTTTTTGTGGTCTCTAAAAATAATGGTGATGACCAATACATGCAAAATATACTAATAATATGATAAAAGTATATCAATATAATGCCTACATATATATATATATATATATATATATATATATATATATATATATATATAAAGGTAAGGCAAAGGGAAAAAATGACTTTCCTGTGGTAAAATGTTTTTCTGACAGAAGTCTGACATAACGGAGCGAACGCTGGTGTGTAGCGGGTGCCGCATGGAGATTGACAGGCAGACTGAGATGAGCGCAGCTGCCGTGAAGGATAGAGTCTGAAGCAAAATCTTGCGATATGCGAGACTTGTGCTTTAAGAATAAGGACGCGCTGAAGCAGCGTAGTAACGGCGGTAAACAGGAATGTACGGATATATTGTAAGTTATAAAGTGTTTATAAAAGGGGAATGAAAAGAAGGTAATGAGGGGGAGAAAGGGGGAAATAGGGATTTGTGTAGGGACATGTATGATTTTGAAGTACTTTATGCAGCTGGAGTGTATTATAATGTATACTATATATATATATATATATATATATATATATATATATATATATATATATATATTTAATATATAACAGGATAAATAATATAATACAATATATCACTGAGAGAAAAACCAGAATGATACTTATCTCTGAGTGAGCAGTGAAGAAAGAGGGTGGGACTATAACTGGCTGACTATCACCTGTCCTGAAGCATGATTATTTCACCTGTTGTTACCTATAATGTTTGGTTGCACCTAAGTTTTTCTTTTCTGTAAACTTTCATTAACTACTTCGCTGCCATGTGAGTCAATAAAGAAAGAAATTGCATATATTGGGAGCCTCCTGTCAGACATTACAATTATAAGGATACAAAAAGAGACAATTTTAAGTGTTGCAGAATTTGTTGGCACTATATAACTAATAATACAAAATGTTACTATTATTATTATTATCATCATTATCATCATCAACATCATCATCATCAGGGGTCAGAAGAGCAGGAACACCCAGACCAGTCTGTGTCAACGCAGTGCCATAGGAAATATGCTGCGATGCAATGTGTAATCTAACATCTTTCTATCATAGCCAGTATTCACTTTTCCAATAATTTGCGCTATAGTAGCTTCCCTGTGGGTCCAGACCATGTTGCCTATTAACCAAGCATCCTTCCTTGAACTACTTATGGTAGGGACTGACCACTGCATACCAGGATCATCCCACAATATCATTTTTGGCCATTACATAACTTGTATATGCCATTTTTAACATATTTTCATCCTTCATCTATAATTTTCAGTTCTCCCAGAACTGGTTGATTGAGCTTAATGTATATAATGTTGGCCATACACTGAACACAGACAGAGTCTGTGTACAGCCTGAACAGCATCAGCCAAAGCTTTGAAGGCATAATAAAGTAGCGGAGAGCAATGTTAGGCTGGGTTTCCCCTACGATTTGAAGATACAGGAACTGTATCCCAGCCAGACCTGGCACGTATCTCATTAATTTCAATGAGCCGACCAGATTCTTATAGTGACTCCGGTCGGCTCATTTTTGCCCCGTATCTGGTTTTCTGACCGCACTTAAAACTGTGGTATGCTGCGGTTTTAGGTCCGGTCACAAAACTGGATACGGGGCAAAAATGAACCGACTGAAGTCACTATTTTACTCCAGTCGGCTCATTGAAATGAATGAGATATGGGCCGGGCCCGGCTTCTGTATCTTCAAATTGTAGTGTGAACCCACCCTTAACTGGGTATAAAGTTCGGAGGTGAGATTGATTACCTACAAAGCTGTCTCCGCTTTCTCTCTCTGTCTCTCTGCAGCTTGTGTGTACTCCCAGGCACTCCCCTTCTCATCTTCCTACTACCTTCGCACCCTTCCATGTACAATAATTCCCAAAGGCCCAAAGGAGTTGTTTAGATTTTCCTTACTCAAGCAGATGTGCATCAAGCAGGATTTGGTGTCACAGAACAGCCAGCTTTCGCCAACCGACAAGGGCTCAGGCTAACTACATAAAAGTTGTCAGGGTCCTTTTACTGTCTGGGGGCTTTCTAAAATACTAGGGGGTTGCCAATGGACTCTTCCCTCTACCATTACAGTTTATTTGTCAGTGCTATCTACCTCATTGGGGTTTGTTACTCATTTGACCCAATGGTGTCTAGGTTTATCAGAGCTACTGTATAACCTTAAAATATCTAAAGAGATATATCCTTAGTACCTACCCATACCACTTCAAAATTTGTGTGGTCAACCAATTAAATCACTTGATTCTATGGAGCCATTGACTAGGAAACTGACCTTTCTACAAGCTGCCACCTTAGGAACCTCATGTGTGTCTTCAAACAAAATAGGATCAGGGGTGGGATTTGGCCGCTGTACAGTATGGGCACATGAATAGAGAGCTCCTGTACCAGCACCGATAAAAACCCATTTTAATCTGCCACCAGTGACTATAGGCTTCACTGTTAGCCTGGGCAACGATCATGGTCACCATGATCTCTGGCAGAAAGCGTAACACGAGAACTGGATGTTATAAGCCGTTACAGCACTTTTTCTCGGTTGGCCCTCCGCTCGCTAGCTCCAACAAAGATGGCGCCGCTGAGAGTGCTTACCTGGCCTCTCCTGCTACACGAGGTCTTCTGGGAGAGCTGACTTCCATAAAGTGGATGACACACCACAGCAGCTCGCGACCAGTGTGGGATGCCCGAAATTGAACCACTGGCTGTCCTTTGAAGTCCTCAAGCATTGGAGCTCCCTTGATGCCCTGCACTTATCGCTGCCTGGGGAGTCTACTCCTACTACGGGCCATGGCCATAACTCTGAAGTCAACGTGGGTAACCCTGAGACCCTGCAGGCCCCAGCATCAGCGAGAGCTCCCTCTGATTCTCCCCAGGTCAGCCCTCTTAAGCAGTGCCCTAGATTCCAGGTGACCCGGCTGATGCATCGGGCCTAAATTACACCCTTCCAGTGTTGGACTCAGATTTCTTTAACACATACCCGAGTTCAGAAACTGTAGTGTCCGATACTACACTTAAAAGACATGCTGCTAATGGTTCGCAGCCCTCCTTAGAAGGACTTCTGTCAACTTGTGTTGCCCTTGTAATCATCTGTCCATGTACTGGAGCAGAAAATGTCCTTTATAGAGTCCAGCATAGCATCCTTTGCTGAGACCACAATGTGCTAGCTGATGCGCATGATGACTTTGAGGAGAAAGTGTCGGCTCTACAGGCTAAGCTCACAGACTCAGAGGACAGAAATCACCGCAATAATGTAGTGTTTCGGGGAATACCTGAGTCTGTGAAAGGCTCCCAACTACTACACTATGTGAAAGATTTGACCCAGTCAGTTCTGCCTAACTTAGAGCCAAGTGATTATAGTATTGATCGGGCCCACAGGGTGCCAAAGCCCTGCTCTCTGCCATATGACCTATCGAGAGATGTCCTAGCAAGATTCACCTTCTTTCAGACTAAAGACAAACTGCTGCAATATTCCAGAAAGCATTTGTTACTTTCAGCCCCCTATGAGGACATTAAAATGTATGCAGACTTGTCAGTGGCCACACTTCAGGCCAGAAGAGCCTTTGGTCCCCTCACAGGACTGCAATGCGACCTGGAAGTGCCAGACCGTTGGGGATTCACGACTAAGCTGCTTGTTGTGCGCCAGGGAAAGACTCATGCATTCTCATCTGTGGAGGAGGGTGTTGATGTTCTCCACTCCTGGGGACTCCTTGAGGATGAAGCTCCCGACCGACGACGCCCACCTAGGCGTGAGGGGAATGCTGACAGACCTCAAGACTCCAGACCTCTGGATGATTAACGTCCAGGATACCAGTTGGTGCTTTACAGTATAACCTGTTTATTGTGTTTAAGATTACTATACCCCACGCTTACTTGAGTGTTTGTTCTCTGACCCTTCTAGGTCTGCCACCAAGTTGCTATTCCCTATACGTTTTATTTTCTCCGTTGAATTCTTCTTCTTAATTTTTTTATTTTGTGTGTATTTCTTACTTGAGCATTGTGACATCCCTGTCTGGTGCCCTTAGGCATCAGTCAGGTTTTTAACTTCCTGGGTACAGTATCTAATATATCACTGCCTGGTTCATAGCTTGCCAGTTTCTTATCTAGCGCCATTGGTATTGACATACTGTCACTTAATGTCAATGGTCACAACAGCCTCTACAAGAGGCAATTTTTGTGGTATGAGTTGGAAAGGAGTGAGGCTACCTAAGCCTGCATACTGGAAACTCACCTGTCCTCCTCGAATACCCCCCAGTTACGCCACAGAAAATATCTGCATATTATACACTCTACATACAAGACAAAGAAACTTGGAGTTCTGATTGCAGTGAGCAATGATGTCGCCTTTCAGATCACCAAGCAAATTATAGATCCTTCTAGCAGATACATCATATTGGTCTGCTCGTTAGATGGGGTTGACTATAATGTAGTGAACCTGTATGCTCCTAACTCTCCTCAAAGCAGATTTAGGCTGGAATTCCACTGAGGATTTTTTTGCTTCTCTGATGTTATATTGTATTTCTACACTTATTCAGTTGTGTAAACTTCCATTCTTGTTTGGTGCACGCTTTAAGTGCGACAGTCCAACACTAGTTCCTAACTTTGTTAAAGTGATACATTCCTTGTATTTTCCATGTACATTTGTAATTGTACTTGTTCTTTGTTATATACTTAAAAGAAAAAAAATGAATAAAAAAAAAAGTAGAATCATCTTAAGGATACTCCATTATTTAAGATCAACAAGGTTACATCTTTCGCTATTTTGAAAGAGTATTCCTTTTCCAGTGATGACCCCTTTGAGAACATGGATTTATCTCAAAGTATATCTTACTAAAACCAGATAAAGCAATCCCTGATGAGTATCAGGGCTAGAGTTCGGCCGATTCGCCGAATTTTCCAAAAAAGTTTGTTTCAATCCGAATTTATTTGCGGCAAATTTATATAAAAAAGGCTATTTCTAGCCAACAGAGAGCCTCAATAGGGGTATAGAACATTTTGCTGTGTTCTAACATGCATATGGAGTGTGTTGGGGTAGTGAAATAATACTGTTATTCAGAATAACATGCAGATTACCGGCATCGCTTTTAGAATCACTGCCGCAGAGCGGCACAATGACAGACCCTGGAGGTGGCATCAGTGTGAGAAGACCATATAGTGGCTGAATGACACAGCGTGGAGGTTTTGGCAGCATGAGGAGACCATATAGTGGCTGAATGACACAGCGTGGTGGTATTGGCAGCATGAGGAGACCATATAGTGGCTGAATGACACAGATTGGATGTGGCTGAAGCATGAGGACACCATATAGTGGCTGAATGACACAGCATGGAGGTGTTGGCAGCATGAGGAGACCATATAGTGGCTGAATGACACAGTGTGGAGGTGTTGGGAGCATGAGGAGACCATATAGTGGCTGAATGACACAGCCTGGAGGTGTTGGCAGCATGAGGAAACCATATAGTGGCTGAATGAGACAGCGCGGAGGTGTTGGCAGCATGAGGAGACCATATAGTGGCTGAATGGCACAGCCAGGAGTTGCCAACAGCATGAGTAGGCACTAGGCCTTCACAATCCCTAAGATTAAAAGATGAATTTAGAAATTTAAATCAAAGATTTTGGATAGCTGTTGCTACCTATCATAAAATTGTAATTCCCATGCCCAGCAGCGGCATCAGTAAACCATATATTGCCTGAATGACACAGCCTGGAGTTGGTTGAAGCATGAGGAGACCATTGAAATTGAAATCAAAGTTTGAGTGTCCCAGACCCCGGCGTGTGAGTACAAAGGACCTAATCTAACAAGCCCCCACAGGGCTCATGTGGCCGTGAGATGTAGGTGCAACGTCTCCATTGCCCTGACCGGCCATTGTTTCCAAGACTTTTTGCCAAGGCAAACCATGTGAAGAACAGCGTAACACCGCCGTGCCCTGCACACACGGTGTGCTGAGGGGCCACTGAGACTTGTCCGGGCAGTGGAGGCTTAAGACACAGTGGAGGATGTGGAGGCTGAGTCGCACAATGTCACAGGACCAACGGGCTGACAGAGTGGAGCAGGAAGCAGCATTAGCACACAAGAGGGGTTCACAACCCCTAAAATTAAAAGGTGAACATTGAAATCTCTATTGAAGATGCATGTTAGGTAGTGCGTTAGGTAGTGATACCATCCAAAAATGTAAGGCCCAAGCCCAGAAGCATCAGTAAGCCAAGTAATTCCTGAAACACACAGGAGCAGTCAGGAGCAGGCATTCACAGTACCCAGGAGGATTTCATAACCCCTTACATTTAAAAATCAATGATGAAATTTGCATTAAGCATGTATTTAGCTACTGCTAAACTTCCAAAAATTAAAGGCTCAAGGCCAGAAGCATCAGTAAGGCAAGTAGTTCCTGAAAGACACATGATGAGTGAGGAGCAGGCATTCGCAGTACCCAAGAGGGTTTCATAACGCTAATTGTGAAGTGTTGGTGTAGCAGCATGGTCAATCTACAATGAGGCATCTGGCATTGGTGGGTGGAAATCCTGGCTGATCCATGCCTGATTCATCTTCACAAAGGTCAGTCTCTCCACATTTTTCGTAACAACATCAATCATTTCACCACAAAAATCTACACGTAACAAATAAAAAAATATTTGCGGGGAAAAAAACATTTCGGGAGGCACATGGCACATTTCTTTTCAAAAGTTCAATACTTTATCCCTGTGTCATTACACATTTTTCACATTACTCATGTGCTTATTTGTTTTGGTTTCTTTGTATGTTTGATGATTACTTGGGTTGTTACCAACTTCTTTATTTAGTGAGAAAAATGTCATCGGCCGTGAGCCAGCGGCACCTTAGACTCCATTCCCCGATACGGTCCGTGTCATCAGCCACACAGGTTAGAGGATCCACATCTAGCTTCATTACAGCAAGATCTGGCCATGGATCCCGCTGGGGTTCCTCTGCCTGATAGTCCGGATCTTGGTTCCATCATGGCGCTCCAGTCCCAGTAGTTGGCCCAGCAGGCACAGCAGTTGAGCCAGTTATCTGCCATGATGCAGCAGTTGCTATCTGCACAGCAGCAACCGCCACATCCACTGCCTCCTCCTGCTCCAGTGGTACCTCCCGCTCCTGCAGTTGTCTCCAGATCAAGACTCCGCCTGTCTCTTTCCGAGAAATATGAGGGGGATCCCAAGTCCTGTTGTGATTTTGTGACTCAATGCTCCATGCACATTGAACTCATGGCGGATCAGTTCCATACGGAATGAGCAAAGGTGGTCTTCATCCTCAGTCTTTTAACTGGAAGGGCTTTGGCCTGGGCAACTCCGCTTTGGGATAGCAGTGATGCTCTCACTAACAATCTCCAGGCGTTCCTGACAGAATTTCGTGGTGTCTTCGAAGAACCTGCTCAAGCTTCCTCCGCTGAGACTTACTGAGGGCAACTCCTCTGTGGGCGAGTATGCCATTCCGTTTCGTAACCTGGCAATGGTTAACATGGAATGATGAAGTTCTCTGCGCCACCTTCAAGAGAGGACTGTCTAGTCAAATCAAGGATGTCCTCGCAGCCCAGGAATTGCCATCTAATCTGAAGGACCTTATACAGCTGGCCTCCGGGATTGATATCCGTTTCTCAGAGCGACGAGAGGAACTATGCCAAGAAAGGGAGTCTGCACGACCTCGGCACTCTCATCGTCTGGCACCTGTCTTCCAGCAACCACCGCAACCTTCTCTCTTGCCTCCCGCAGTGGAACCTATGCAGGTGGATCGGTCTCGCCTGACCCCGCAGGAAAGGACTCGCCGACGAACTGAGAATCTCTGCCTATACTGCGCCAGTGCGGATCACTTCCTAAAATACTGTCCTCTGTGTCCTCAGTCACAGGGAAACGCTTGCACCTAGGGTATGTGGGAGAGGCCTCCCTAGGTGTGAATACCTCCTCTCCACTTCTTAAATATGATGGTCCAGCTTTTCCTACCTTCCAGAGAGATCATCTCCGTTCTTGCCTTTTTGGACACTGGCTCCGCGGGGAAATTTAGTGATGCATAGGCATCTTCTGCCGATGTCCTGCCTGTTAAAGCCTCTGTAAATCTCTACGGTGAATGGTGAAAGACTGACTGTACTGTGCTATATCACACAAAACCATTGTCTATGCTGGTCGGAGTCACGCATAGGGAGAACTTATTCTTCTATGTTCTCCCACATTGTATTTCTCCTTTCTTGCTTGGCCTACCGTGGTTGCAACTCCATGCTCCGCAGCTGGATTGGAAGACTGGATAAGTTCTTTGCTGGGGTCCGCATTGCAACAACCACTGTATCAACGTAAGAGTATCAAAATTGGGACCATCTTCTCGCCCTACATCTGGTTTGCCTTCCTTTCTTCAGGGCTATGCTGATGTCTTCAGTGAAAAGCAAGCCGAAGTGTTACCACCTCATCGTCCCTACGTTTGTCCCATTGACTTGCTACCCGGCACCACACCCCCCAGGGGCAGAATCTACCCTTTGTTGGTTCCTGAAACTTTGGCCATATCTAATTACATCAAGGAGAACCTTCAGAAGGGGTTTATCCGGAAGTCCTCTTCCTCTGCCGGAGCCAGCTTCTTCTTCGTGGAGAAAAAAGACTGCTCCTTGCGACCATGCATTGACTACCGAGGTATGAATAAAATTACAGTAAAGAACCACTACCCACTTCCTGTAATCTCTGAGTTATATGATCGTCTGCGAGGAGCCAAGATTTTCTCTAAACTAGACCTTCATGGGGCCTATAATCTTATTTGTATCCGTGAAGGGGACAAATGGAAGACTGCGTTTAATACTCGTGACGGACATTTCGAATATCTAGTGATGCCATTCGGACTGTAATGCTCCAGCAGTTTTCCAGGAATTTGTCAATGATATTTACCGTGACCTCCTGTACTCCGGTGTTGTTGTCTATTTGGATGACATACTCACTTACTCGCCCAACGTCCACTCTCATCGCTCTCACCTCCGCCAAGTGTGTTACAGCATCTATGTGAAAATCATCTCTACGCTAAACTAGAGACGTGTACTTAGGAAAAGACCTGATTCCCTTTTCTGGGCTACATTGTTACCAGTCAAGGTCTTCAAATGGATCCCAACAAGTTATCCGCAGTTCTGGACTTGCCACAACCTACTGGTCTGAAAGCGATTAATCGCTTCCTTAGCTTTGCCAATTAATATCAGCAATTCATACCTCTCTACTCTACTCTGGTAGCCCCCCATCGTTGCACTCACCGAGAAGACTGCTAATCCAAGAATCTGGACTCCGGAGCCTGAAGAAGCATTCAAACAGTTAAAGACCGCCTTCGCATCTGCTCCTGTTCTATCTAGACCCAATTCTAACAAGCCATTTATCTTGGAAGTGGATGCTTCTTCAGTTGGAGCAGGTGCAGTGTTAACCCAAAAGTCTACTAAGGGGAAATCTTTAACCTGCGGATTTTTCTCTAAAACCTTCTCCCCTGCGGAAAAAACTATACCATTGGAGATCGTGAGCTTTTGGCCATTAAGTTGGCGTTGGAGGAATGGCATCACCTCTTGGAGGGCTCTGTACATGCTGTTACTATTTATTCAGACCACAAAAACTTGCTCTATCTTCAGACTGCCCATCGACT
The DNA here is from genome assembly GCF_029499605.1 of Hyla sarda. Lineage (NCBI taxonomy): Eukaryota > Metazoa > Chordata > Amphibia > Anura > Hylidae > Hyla > Hyla sarda. The sequence continues at coordinate 285,767,746 of NC_079191.1, forward strand.
CAACCCACGGCAGGCCCAGTGGTCTCTATTTTTCTCCGATTTGACTTCTATATCCACTTCTGTCCTGAAAATAATTTACAAGCAGACGCTCTTTCCAGGTCTTCTGAAGTGCATGACCGGGAATCTCCTCCGCAGCACATTATTTCTCCTGAACGTCCCATCTCTGTAGATCCAGCAAGTCTTTAGCATCTGCCTCACGGAAAGACTTACGTATCTCCCCGTATGAAGCTCCGAGTCATGAAATGGAGACATTCTTCTCTTCTGGCTGGCCCACCCGGAATTCGTAAAACCCTACAGCTCATCTCCAGACAATACTGGTGCCTACCTTAAAAAGGGATGTTGTTGACTTTTTCTAGTCCTGTTCAGTCTGTGACCCCTCATTCCAAGCCAGCAGGACTTCTTCAGCCCTTGCCGGTTCCAGAGCTTCCCTGGACCAATATTTCTATGGACTTTATTAGGGATCTTCCATCTTCCCGTAGCAATACAGTCATCTGGGTGGTAGTGGATCCATTTTCTAAAATGGCTCATTTTGTACCGTTACCAGGACTTCCTTCAGCACCACAGCTTGCTAAGCTTTTTCTTTAGCATAGCATTTTTTCTGGTAGAATGGGAAGGTTTTGGTCCGGAGGAGAGGTCTTGGGAGCCGCAGGACAACATTCTGGACCAGGACCAGGACATTCCTACTCACCTTCTAAAAATCATGACGCTTTCAATTATCCACCTACAGACCCATATGAGGGCTTGTTTTATGCACTACCAATTTTACTTTGGAATTAGTCATTTCACCACAAAATCTACGGTGAAACAAAAAAAAAATTACTCGTGGGACAAATTGAAAAAAAAATACATTTTGTAGTTTTTGGCAGCTTCTGTTTCTCTGCAGTTCACTTTTCGTTAAAAATTACACAATATTTATTCTGTAGGTCCATATGATTAAAATTATACCCAACTTATATAGGTTTGATTTCGTTTTTAAAATAAGAAAGGAGGCGGGGGGCTCTCACTATTAGGGTGTGATTTACAGTATAAGCCGTGGTTATCTGCATATACACTTAACCCCATGTGTAAGGTGTACTGGAAGAAAATGCAAAAGATTGCAGACCTCAAGGTATATACTTATGGTAGCAGGGTTGACTAAAATATGAGTAAGATAGATAAGAAATATGAGTATGATAGATAAAAACACACACTCTATGTATACGGATATATAAAATGAAAATTATAATCGGTGTATGGTCAGTATGTGTAGACTAGTGTGTGATAAAGATGTGCAGGACTAGTTGCATATAAGATAAGACAATATTTATTAACTATATAATAAGTCCAAGCAGGGCCCTTGCTATGGACTAGTGGTACAATTAATGTAAGCAAATATAATTGAACAAAGAAAAATAAAATAAAACATTAAAATTCCTATTAATAGTGAAAATGTGAGCAGTCCATATGATGGCACCTAATGGATAAATGTCTTGTAGTGAGGCTGGATGTGTGTTAACCAGCGTAGTGAATTCACTATAAATGATAAGTCTTTAACCCCTTAAGGACCAGGCCATTTTACACCTTAAGGACCAGAGCGTTTTTTGCAATTCTGACCACTGTCACTTTAAACATTAATAACTCTGGGATGCTTTTAGTTATCATTCTGATTCTGAGACTGTTTTTTCGTGACATATTCTACTTTAACTTAGTGGTAAAATTTTATGGTAACTTGCATCCTTTCTTGGTGAAAAATCCCAAAATTTGGTGAAAAAAATGAAAATTTTGCATTTTTCTAACTTTGAAGCTGTCTGCTTGTAAGGAAAATGGATATTCAAAATAAAACATTTTTGGGTTCACATATACAATATGTCTACTTTATGTTTGCATCATAAAATTTATGAGTTTTTACTTTTGGAAGACACCAGAGGGCTTCAAAGTTCAGCAGCAATTTGGAAATTTTTCACAAAATTTTCAAACTCGCTATTTTTCATGGACCAGTTCAGGTTTGAAGTGGATTTGAAGGGTCTTCATATTAGAAATACCCCATAAATGACCCCATTATAAAAACTACACCCCCCAAAGTATTCAAAATGACATTCAATAAGTGTATTAACCCTTTAGGTGTTTCACAGGAATAGCAGAAAAGTGAAGGAGAAAATTCACAATCTTCATTTTTTACACTCGCATGTTCTTGTAGACCCAATTTTTGAATTTTTACAAGGGGTAAAAAGGAGAAAAATTTTACTTGTATTTGAAACCCAATTTCTCTCGAGTAAGCACATACCTCATATGTCTATGTTAATTGTTCGGCGGGCGCAGTAGAGGGCTCAGAAGGGAAGGAGCGTCAAATGGTTTTTGGGGGGCATGTCACCTTTAGGAAGCCCCTATGGTGCCAGGACAGCAAAAAAAAAACACATGGCATACCATTTTGGAAACTAGACCCCTCAGGGAACGTAACAAGGGGTAAAGTGAACCTTAATACCCCACAGGTGATTCACGACTTTTGCATATGTAAAAAAAAAAAATGTTTTACCTAAAATGCTTGGTTTCCCAAAAATGTTACATTTTTAAAAAGGATAATAGCAGAAAATACCCCCCAAAATTTGAATCCCAATTTCTCCCGATTCAGAAAACACCCCATATGGGGGTGAAAAGTGCTCTGCTGGCGCACTACAGGTCTCAGAAGAGAAGGAGTCACATTTGGCTTTTTGAAAGCAAATTTTGCTCTGGGGGCATGCCGCATTTAGGAAGCCCCTATGGTGCCAGAACCACAAAAAAAACCACATGGCATACCATTTTGGAAACTAGACCCCTCGGGGAACGTAACAAGGGGTAAAGTGAACCTTAATACCCTACAGGTGTTTCACGACTTTTGCATATGTTTAAAAAAAAAAAAAAATTTACCTAAAATGCTTGGTTTCCCAAAATTTTTAAATTTTTTAAAAGGGTAATAGCAGAAAATACCCCCCAAAATTTGAAGCCCAATTTCTCCCGATTCAGAAAACACCCCATATGGGGGTGAGAAGTGCTCTGCTGGCGCACTACAGGTCTCAGAAGAGAAGGAGTCACATTTGGCTTTTTGAAAGCAAATTTTGCTTTGGGGCATGCCGCATTTAGGAAGCCCCTATGGTGCCAGAACAGCAAAAAAAAAAACACATGGCATACCATTTTGGAAACTAGACCCCTCGTGGAACGTAACAAGGGGTAATGTGAACCTTAATACCCCACAGGTGTTTCACGACTTTTGCATATGTAAAAAAAAAAACATTTTTTTTTACCTAAAATGCTTGGTTTCCCAAAATTTTTACATTTTTTAAAAGGGTAATAGCAGAAAATACCCCCCAAAATTTGAAGCTCATTTTCTCCCGATTCAGAAAACACCCCATATGGGGGTGAGAAGTGCTCTGCTGGCGCACTACAGGTCTCAGAAGTGGAGGAGTCACATTTGGCTTTTTGAAAGCAAATTTTGCTCTGGGGGCATGCCGCATTTAGGAAGCCCCTATGGTGCCAGGACAGCAAAAAAAAACACACATGGCATACCATTTTGGAAACTAGACCCCTCGGGAAACGTAACAAGGGGTAATGTGAACCTTAATACCCCACAGGTGATTCACAACTTTTGCATATGTAAAAAAATAATAATAATTTTTACCTAAAATGTTGGTTTCCCAAAAATTTTAGATTTTTAAAAAGGGTAATAGCAGAAAATACCCCCCCATAATTTGTAACACAATTTCTCCCGAGTACGGCGATACCCCATATGTGGCCCTAAACTGTTGCCTTGAAATACGACAGGGCTCCAAAGTGAGAGCGCCATGCGCATTTGAGGCCTGAATTAGGGACTTGCATAGGGGTGGACATAGGGGTATTCTACGCCAGTGATTCCCAAATAGGGTGCCTCCAGCTGTTGTAAAAGTCCCAGCATGCCTGGACAGTCAGTGGCTGTCTGGTAATACTGGGAGTAGTTGTTTTGCAACAGCTGGAGGCTCCGTTTTGGAAACAGTGGCGTACCAGACGTTTTTCATTTTTATTGGGGAGGGGAGGGGGGCTGTGTAGGGGTATGTGTATATGTAGTGTTTTTTACTTTTTATTTTATTTTGTGTTAGTGTAGTGTAGTGTTTTTAGGGTACAGTCGCACGGGCGGGAGGTTCACAGTAGTTTCTCGCTTGCAGTTTGAGCAGCGGCAGAAAATTTGCCTCTGCTCAAACTTGCAGCCGGATACTTACTGTAATCCTCCGCCCATGTGAGTGTACCCTGTACATTCACATTGGGGGGGGGAACATCCAGCTGTTGCAAAACTACAACTCCCAGCATGTACGGTCTATCAGTGCATGCTGGGAGTTGTAGTTTTGCAACAGCTGGAGACACACAGGTTGTGAAACACCGAGTTTGGCAACAAACTCAGTGTTTTGCAACCAGTGTGCCTTCAGCTGTTGCAAAAGCTACAACCCCCAGCATGTACGGACAGCGGAAGGGCATGCTGGGTGTTGTAGTTATGCAACAGCGGTAGGCATACTACTTTGGCTGGGGATGCTGGGGATTGTAGTTATGCAACAGCTGGAGACACACTGGTTTGCTACTTAACTCAGTGTGCCTTCAGCTGTTGCAAAACTACAACTCTGAGCAGTCACCGACAGCCAACTGGCATGCTGGGAGTTGTAGTTAGGTACACTTTTCCATAGAAAGAATGTGCCTCCAGCTGTTGCAAAACCATAAGTCCCAGCATGCCCATAAGTGCATGCTGGGAGTTGTGGTGGTCTGCCTCCTGCTGTTGCATAACTACAGCTCCCAGCATGCCCTTTTTGCATGCTGGGAGCTGTTGCTAAGCAACAGCAGGAGGCTGTCACTCACCTCCTGCTGCTGCTTGATCGCCGCACAGGTCAGTCCCGCCGCCGCCGTCGTCGCTCCTGGGGCCCCGATCCCAACATTAACGCCGGGGATCGGGGTCCCCAGCACCAGGGGTGCACGTCCCGCACCCGCTCACGTCCTCCGGAAGAGGGGCGGAGCGGGTGCGGGAGTGACACCCGCAGCAGGCGCCCTGATTGGTCGGCCGGTAATTACCGGTAATTACCGGCCGACGAATCAGGGCGATCGTGAGGTGGCACCAGTGCCACCTCACCCCTGCAGGCTCTGGCTGTTCGGGGCCGTCTCTGACGGCCCCGATCAGCCAGTAATTCCGGGTCACCGGGTCACTGGAGACCCGATTGACCCGGAATCGCCACAGATCGCTGGACTGAATTGTCCAGCGATCTGCGGCCATCGCCGACATGGGGGGACATAATGACCCCCCTAGGCGATATGCCGCGATGCCTGCTGAACGATTTCAGCAGGCATCGGGCACCGGCTCCCCTCCGGCTAGCGGCAGGGGGCCGGGAAAGGACAGGACGTACTCCTACGTCCTCGGTCCTTAAGGACTCGGAAACGGGGGCGTAGGAGTACGTCCATTGTCCTTAAGGGGTTAAGATGTATCAAGTCTTTGTAACAAGTTTTTCACACGATTTGCAACAGTGATGTACAAGGAAGTTTTGTGCTTCTGCACCACTCACCGCTCCGTCTAGATGGATTCCCTGGGTGGCAGCCCCTGGTCTGTTGGGCTCCGTGTAACAGACTGGCTCTGCTTGGCGGCCGGCTCAAAGTGTCTGTATGATGGATCCTCGGGGTTGTTGGGGACACAGGGGAGGTCCTGCTGTACGGAGGCAGCTGGGTGAGTGTGCAGGCAAAGGTTAGAGACGGGCGGCTGGAAATGGATCCTGTAGTTGATCGGTGCAGTAGGGTAGGTTGCTAGACGCGTTTCGGGGAGACCCCTTTCTCAATGGCTGATGTACCCCATGTTGTGCCAGTGTTTAAATAGTCTGTATAATCAGATTTTGGTGGGTGTTTGCTTTAAACTGCGGACTGGATTGTTGGCTTGTTATAAAACATGTAGTGGATTAGATGTAAATTCCAAGTTGAATTTTGTAAAAAATATAAAAAAAAAAAAAAAAAAAAAAAAAAAAAAATATATATATATATATATAAATACCAGAGTGGTTGCAGCACTTCCAAAACAATGCATGTAGGTGCCAAGCGTCCTAGGTCTGATCGGGACCCCTTAAGATATCCAACAAAAAATGGCGCAGCACTCCAACGAAATTTCCCCCAAAAAAACTGTGAGTTTATTCACCACATGTTACCAACAGCAACGTTTCAGCTCAACACTAGAGCCTTTTTCAAGCATAAAATGATGCTTGAAAAAGGCTCTAGTGTTGAGCTGAAACGTTGCTGTTGGTAACATGTGGTGAATAAACTCACAGTTTTTTTTGGGAAATTTCGTTGGAGTGCTGCGCCATTTTTTGTTGGATATATATATATATATATATATATATGTGTATATATATAAAATTACATAAAACTAGTCTGAACATAGTGTGAAAGTAACAGAAGTTGATTTGGTGTGTGATTCTAAAAGTTTAGAGAGTCTAAACAGACATTATAATAGATATTTATATATATATGTATATATATGAGTTAGAAAATGGAATAGAGAGTAAAAAGAAGAATGAGGGAGTGTGAATTTGTCTGGGATATGTAGCCTGAAATGGCTGTATAATGTAAAAGACTTCAATAAAATGCAAAAGAAATTTCGTAGCAAAAACATTTTTTTGAAAAAATATTTTTTATAAACATGTTTTTTGTGACGAAAAATCTTTATACGATAGAAGATTCTTTTTGGTAGGGAACCCTTTGGTAGGAAACCCTTTATTGAAAGTGATGTGTGCAATAATTATATTGTATTTATAAAATACTTCTGATAGTTTAAAATTCTAAAAAAACTTCTTTGAAATTTTTTTTTCAAAAATTCTAAAAAACCTTCCAAAAAATTCCTAAAAAGGATTGCACCCAGCTACGCTAATTTATTCATGTCTGCGTGGGAAGAAACAACTATCACCCCCCCCCTATGGGTGCGGGCCTGGTCCTATGGCGTCGCTACATAGACGATATGATTTTAGTCTGGCAATACTCCCTAGATGATTTGAAAAAGTTTTTAAATGATCTTAACAGTAATAATTGGAACCTTACCTTTACCGCATCTAACGACCCTGCATCCATAGAATTTTTAGATCTCAAATTAACCAACATAGGCACAAAATTAGAAATAAGCACATACCATAAACCTATGATCTTAACAGTAATGATTGGAACCTTACCTTTACCGCATCTAACGACCCTGCATCCATAGAATTTTTAGATCTCAAATTAACCAACATAGGCACAAAATTAGAAATAAGCACATACCATAAACCTATAGCCAAAAACAGCTTTATTTTATTTTGCAGCTGCCACCTTCCTAGGTGGCTACTAAACATCCCATCTGTTCAGTACAGACGCTTAAAACGAAACTGCACATCAAACCACCAATGTCAATTAGAAGCACAAACCTTGACAGAAAAATTCAAGGAAAAAAGGGTACCCATACCCAGTCTTGCAAAAAGCCAAATTGAAAATTGAAAACCAAGATAGAAAAACTTTCTTTACATATACATCTCCGACATCTGAAGACAAATATGCCATACGACTCATACTGCCCTACAATCAGGAATACAAAAAAATAGAAAACATCATCAAAAAACACTGGCACCTGCTTAAACATGACAGAACCCTTAACTCGATCATTACACCCATCCCCTCCATTGTATACACTAAGGCCCCTAATTTAGGTTTCCAAGTAGCTCCCACAGTACAGAACAAACTAGGACCACATACTGAACATACATGGCTCCATCTTAAAGGTTTTTCTAGATGCAACTCATGCTCGAATTGCAAACTGACAGAATTCCAAAGAAAAACTACACATATCTGCTCCACAGCAAACAACTTCAAATGGGAAATCAGAAGGCGTAGTATATATCATACAATGCACCTGTAAAAAACAATATGTAGGTAGAACCAAACGAACCCTAAAAATACGTATTTCAGAACACATATACAATATCAAAAAAGGCAATACAAAACACCCATTATCCCTGCATTTTTTACAATATCACCAACAGAACCCTTCTAAAATGACATACATAGGTATACAAAAAATAAAAAAAAAGATTGGCGAGGAGGAAATCACGTGGCAAAATGTCGAGGGCAGAAGCAAGGAAGATCTACGAGTTTGAGTCCATTGAGCCAAAAGGCCTCAATTCTGAATTAGAGGTATTCAGATTTTTATGATGTTCCCGTGATGGGCCCTGCCCCATGCCCTATCCAGCACCTGGCTGTTAACAGCATCTGGATGTGCCCAGGGACAGGGCCCACATGGTCTCACCATCACTACCAAATTGTTCTTCTATGAACCAATTTTTTGAGAAGGTTCTTTGAGAGGGCTGTTGAAAATTATAGAAGATCTTCAGGAATTTTTAGGAATTTTTTGGAAGGTTTTTAAGAATAAAAAAAAAATTAAAATAAAAGTTTTGTAGAATTTTAAACTATCAAAAGTATTTTATAAATACAATATAATTATTGCACACATCACTTTCTATAAAGGGTTTCCTACCAAAGGGTTCCCTACCAAAAAGAATCTTCTTTCGTATAAAGATTTTTGTCACAAAAAACATGTTTATAAAAAACATAAAAAAAAAAAAAAATGTTGCTACTAAATTTCTTTTGCATTTTATTGAAGTCTTTTACATTTTACAACCATTTCAGGCTACATATCCCAGACAAATTCCCACTCCCTCATTCTTCTTTTTACTCTCTATTCCATTTTCTAACTCATATATATACATATATATAAATATCTATTATAATGTCCGCTTAAACTCTCAATACTTTTAGAATCACACACCAAATCAACTTCTGTTACTTTCACACTATGTTCAGACTAGTTGTATGTAATTTTATATATATATATATATATATTTTTTTTTTTTATATTTTTTACAAAATTTACACTTGGAATTTACATCTAATCCACTACATGTTTTCTAACAAGCCAACAATCCAGTCCGCAGTTTAAAGCGAACACCCACCAAAATCTGATTGTACAGACTATTTAAACACTAGCACAATGTGGGGTACATCAGCTATTGAGAAAGGGGTCTCCCCGAAACGCGTCTAGCAACCTACCCTACTGCACCGATCATCTACAGGATCCATTTCCAGCCACCTATCAGTCATCCACATTTGCAACAGCTGAAACTCCCCAAACTAGAGACCACTGGGACGTGCGCTCTCCGCCACCAAAACGCCGCCCGTCTCTAACCTTTGCCTGCACACTCACCCAGCTGCCTCCGTACAGCAGGACCTCCACTGTGTCCCCAACAACCCCGAGGATCCATCATACAGACACTTTGAGCCGGCCGCCAAGCAGAGCCAGTCTGTTACACGGAGCCCAACAGACCAGGGGCTGCCACCCAGGGAATCCATCTAGATGGAGCGGTGAGTGATGCAGAAGCACAAAACTTCCTTGTACATCACTGTTGCAAATCGTGTGAAAAACTCGTTACAAAGACTTGATACATCTTAAAGACTTATCATTTATAGTGAATTCACTACGCTGGTTAACACACGTCCAGCCTCACTACAAGACATTTATCCATTAGGTGCCATCATATGGACTGCTCACATTTTCACTATTAATAGGAATTTTAATGTTTTATTTTATTTTTCTTTGTTCAATTATATTTGCTTACATTAATTGTACCACTAGTACATAGCAAGGGCCCTACTTGGACTTATTATATAGTTAATAAATATTGTCTTATCTTATATGCAACTAGTCCTGCACACACACTGACCATACACCGATTATAATTTTCATTTTATATATCCATATAGATAGTGTGTATTTTTATCTATCATACTCATATTTCTTATCTATGTTACTCATATTTTAGTCAACCCTGCTACCATAAGTATATACCTTGAGGTCTGCAATCTTTTGCATTGATGTTGTTTTAGTTCTGTTAAAAATGTATAACTTTTTGCATGAAAATTAGTACATTTAAAACTGTCCTCTTCCACCCCTATAACTTTTTACTTTTTCTTATACAGGGATGTGTGAGCATCCATTTTTTGCGCTGTGATCTGTAGTTTTTATTTGTATAATTTTTGTTTTCATGGGCCTTTCTGATCGCTTTTTATAAATTTTTTTCAGGGTCTACAAAGTGACCAAAACTACGCAATTTTGGACTTTGGTATTTTTTTACATTTATGCCATTGACCGTGCAATTTAATTAACATTATCTTTTTAAAGTTCAGACATTAATGTACGTGGCGATACCACATATGTTTATAATATTTTTGTTTACTTTTTTTTAATGGGAAAAGGGGGTGATTCAAACTTTTATTAGGGAAGGGGTTAATTCTAATTTTTTTTTACTTCTTTTTAACTTTTTTTTATTTCCCATAGGGACTATTACATGCAATCTTTGGATTGCATACACTGTTCAATGTTATGCCATAGCATAGCATTGATCAGTGTTATAGATGCTCAATTACTCTAGCCTGCCATGGAAAATCTGAGCACCGATTGGATGGTGAGAAAGCAGGTAAGGGCCCTCCCACCATCCTCTCAGCTGACCGACACACCGCGGTCCTACCTGGGACCCATCCTGCCCCTCCTTTCATTCACCCTCCACTTCTATTACCCCCCCATGCTTCCATTCCCCCCTCACTGCTTCCATTGACCCCCCTGCTCTTTCTTCCATTCACCCCTCCTGACCCTGCTTCCATTCACCCCCTCTTGCTTCCATTCACCCCCCACTTCCATTACTTCCATTACCCCCTGCTCCTTCCATTCTCCCCATCCTGCCCGTCCTTCCATTCACCCCCATGCTTCCACTACCCCCTGCACCCATTACCCCTCCTGCTCCTTCCATTCACCCCATCCTGCCCCTCCTTCCTCCCCCTGCGCTTCCATTCCCCCCACTGTTCTTCCATTAACCCCTCTGCTTCTTTCATTCACCCCATCCTGCCCCTCATTCCATTACCCTCCCTGCTTCCATTAACCCCCCTGCTTCCATTAACCCCCCTCCCACTTCCATTAACCCCCTGCTTCCATTAACCCCGCCCCCTGCTCGTTCCATTCACAGCATCCTGCCCCTCTTTCCATTCTCTCCCCCTGCACTTCCATTACACACACACACACACACCCATTTCCATTAACCCCCCCTGCTTTCATTAAAATCCCCGCCCCCCCCCCGCTTCCATTAACCCCCTGCTCCTATAATTTAGGTAGATAGATAGACATGAGAGATAGATAGATATGAGATAGATAGATATGGGATAGATAGTTAGATATGAGATAGATAGATAGATAAATAGATAGATATGAGATAGATACAATGAAGAAACAGCAGCCCTCAGGTTCCGTGGAAATAGTGTACGGCTTTTATTCAACCAAACATCTGATGAGCGACGTTTCAGCCGTCTCGCACGGCTGTGCGAGACGGCTGAAACGTCGCTCATCAGATGTTTGGTTCAATAAAAGCCATACACTATTTCCACGGAACTTGAGTGCTGCTGTTTCTTCATTGGATTTACTGGACCTGTGACCTGGTTTACCAGCCAGCACCAAATCACACCGCAGTGCTGCTCGAAATTTCTACAATAGATAGCTAGATAGATAGATAGATAGGACATAGATCAGTGTTTTCCAACCAGGGTGTCTCCAGCTGTTGCAAAACTACAACTCCCAGCATGTCTGGACTGTAGTTTTGCAACAGCTGGAGGCACCATGGTAGGGAAACACTGATCTATGCCTTGTCTACCTATCTATCTATATATCACAGTGTTTACCAACCAGTGTGTCTCCAGCTGTTGCAAAACTACAACTCCCAGCATGCCTGGACAGCCAAAGGCTGTCCTGGTATGCTGGGAGTTGTAGTCTTGCAACATGTAGGCACTTTTAACAACCTAAAAAAAGTCCTATATACTGTGGTCTAAATGAAATTGGGGAAAACCCAAAACAACCACTAAAAAACCTATAAATACGCCCCTACAGCGTATAGGGTAAACCCACCAAAAATAAAAGATGTATATAATAAAATGAATAAGAAATATATTAATCTAATAAGTCAATAGCCATCAAGTTTAATAAATATGATTTTATTTTACAAAAAATACATATGTCATATACAAGCAAAAAAGATTGGTAATAATATAAAGCTATATAACATACATAAAAATAGTAATCATTAGCGCAATTTGATAATGTGTATAATTAAAAAAATATTTTGTATATATATATATATATATGTAAATAAATGAACTTAAAAAATGCAAAGGATAGCAGGGACGGGAAAAAGGATGTAAAAAAGGATGTAAAAAAGAAAAGCCTAAGTGTTGGGGTCAACTGATCACCAATGGATCATAAAAGCACCTGTTGCTATAAAATACGTGCAATGTGACACTCTGTTTAAAGCATAAAAAGTGTGTTTAACCTTAAAAATAAATATGCATAAAGTGCAATGTGCAACACAGAAATATAAGTGTATACAATAGATGTAAAAAAGCAAAAAAGCAGTGCAAGAAAACAAAAAATAAGGTGCTAAAAGTGAAGGTGTCAGAATGTAAATACTTGACCCCACATGTAAAAAGAAGATAGGTTCCACGTCCCTGCAATCACCTCCAACGCGTTTCACCGTGACCGGCTTTGTCAAGGAGTATATCCTTGACAAAGCCGGTCACGGTGAAACGCGTTGGAGGTGATTGCAGGGACGTGGAACCTATCTTCTTTTTACATGTGGGGTCAAGTATTTACATTCTGACACCTTCACTTTTAGCACCTTATTTTTTGTTTTCTTGCACTGCTTTTTTGCTTTTTTACATCTATTGTATACACTTATATTTCTGTGTTGCACATTGCACTTTATGCATATTTATTTTTAAGGTTAAACACACTTTTTATGCTTTAAACAGAGTGTCACATTGCATGTATTTTATAGCAACAGGTGCTTTTATGATCCATTGGTGATCAGTTGACCCCAACACTTACGCTTTTCTTTTTTACATCCTTTTTTACATCCTTTTTCCCATCCCTGCTATCCTTTGCATTTTTTAAGTTCATTTATTTACATATATATATATATACAAAATATTTTTTTAATTATACACATTATCAAATTGCGCTAATGATTACTATTTTTATGTATGTTATATAGCTATATATTATTACCAATCTTTTTTGCTTGTGTATGACATATGTATTTTTTGTAAAATAAAATCATATTTATTAAACTTGATGGCTATTGACTTATCAGATTAATATATTTCTTATTCATTTTATTATATACATCTTTTGTTTTTGGTGGGTTTACCCTATACGCTGTAGGGGCGTATTTATAGGTTTTTTATGTAGGCACTTTTGTTGAGAAACACTGCAAACTTGCAAAGCCCTAACCCGCTCATCTTTATAAAGTTACCTACTGTTCACACAGCCCACGGCCCTCAACTCAACCGGGAATGCAGTGTAATCCAAGACAGGGGCCACATGATGCCGGGGATGAAGAGGAACTGAGGCATTTGTTCTTCATGAAGTTATCGGAGGATTGAAGCACGGCCTGATGCAGGGACAGGTCAGAGGGCTTGGAGCTGACATCCTGCCTGTGCGGGGCACGTCTACTCCCACCAGCCCCTCTGCTCTTAAAGCGACAGTTACACTAACGGGGGGGGCTCCCTCTCAAGGCCCGGGCCCAGCGTACAGATACCTCTATAGCTATGCCACTGGCGATGGGCCCCCTTACTTGCTGGGCTCTTGTGCAATTGAACCTGCTGCACATATGGTTTGTCCGCCCCTGTGTATGCCTTGATTCCTTAAGGGGTTAATAGTTTGGACAATAGTTTGTGGTGATACCACATATGTTTATTTTTGTTTACAACATTTCATATAAAAAAGGGGAAATGGGGAATGATGCAAACTTTTATTAGGGAAGGGGATTATTCACACTTATGTTTTTTTGGTTTTTTTTTACAAAAAAAATTCAGTACTCTAAAGGGGTATTCCAGGAAAAAAAAACTTGATATATATATATATATATATATATATATATATATATATATATATATATATCACAACTGGCTCCGGAAAGTTAAACATATTTGTAAATTTCTTCTATTGAAAAATATTAATCCTTCCAAAAATGATCAGCTGCTGAAGTTAAGTTGTTCTATTCTTTCTGGCAACAGTGCTCTCTGCTGACATCTCTTCTTGTTTCGGGAACTGCACAGAGTAGAATAGTTTTGCTATGGAGATTTGCTTCTACTCTGGACAGTTCCCGAGACAGGTGTAATCAGAGAGCACTAAAACCAAAAAGAACAACTCAACTTTAACAGCTCATAAGTACTGAAAGGATTAATATTTTTTAATAGAAGTAATTTACAAATCTGTTTAACTTTCTGGAGCCAGTTGATATATAAAATTTTTTTTTTCCTGAATAACCCCTTTAATTTTTAGATTGCATAAACTGAACAATACTGTGCCACACTAAAGGAGTCTAAGGTTCAGCCCCCTAAGCTAGCTGGCAAGGTAACTTCCTACATTTAGATGCCGCAATAAACATTGATCGCTGCATTGAAAGGGTTAACACCAGAAATTGGCTCAATTGGCAATGTCCGACATTAGTGCCCTGTACATTTACATCGCCTGCATCCTTAAAGGGGTTCTCCAGCCCTAAGACATCTTTAGGCAGGTAGAACAAAAAGACCCCAATAGGCGCTGCAGATTCCCACGAAGTAAACCAAACCAGAGATGAAGTGGTAATAGTGCAAAACACTGGAAGGTTTATTGTAATAAAAACAATAAAATACAGATTACGCGTTTCGGGGGAGCCAGCCCCTTCTTCAGATCAGAGTATGTACAACAAGATGCAGACAGGGTTTAAATACATGGAGACTAAGCGCCAACCACTTAAGTGGGAGGAGCTAGTCCTACATGCATCACATGGTACATTGTGTGAAAATATACAAATAAACACAAAAAACAGAAATGAGCAATTGATAACTTAAATGTAATGACAGTGAAAAAAGATTGCTGTCCGTTCCGTCATGTTACTAACAGGAAAATATACAAAAACATCAAATAAGTACATAAAGAAAAAATGACAGCATCCGGACTGTAGAATATAAACTGTAGAATATAAACATCCAGGCTGTACTTCATACACCGCTCCCGACAGTATCCGGAATGAGGAAAGTAAACATCCGGGCCGTACTGCGAACGGACTGCCATCAGGAGTGGTATTTCATTGTGCACCGGACCAACTGGTGCAGTTGTCTGTAAGTAAACACTGCTGCCACGGACGCGTCGCTATGGAGCGCCCATCACGTGATAACAGTGAACCAATGGACATGTGGTCACGGACGCGTCGCTAAGGAGCGGCCGTCAAGTTACCACAAGGAGCCAATGAACATACAGAGATGTCGACATGATCGTTCTAAGCTGTCAAAAGATGTTGATAAGGCTCTAACATATATAAGAAGATCAGACTGTAGCGTAAATCAATGGGGCCACAGATAGGTATGCTAAAAGAAACCAAAAAACACATGTGGTGGGCAATATACATGTGTTCCGGAAAATGTAAATACTGAACAATATACCTGACCTCCAAAGGTGATAAAATAAGAACATGTCAAGGTGCAAAAAGTGTGCACTCATGTAAATGAATAAATGAATGAGTGATGGTAAGATAGAAAAAAATTATTATAAAAAATATTAAATATTAAATGATAGATTATATATAACACATAGTAAATAATAAATAAAGATAGGGTTGAGTAGTGGAACATGGAATGTGATAAAACCATGGCTGCACAGTAAACTTAGCTAATAATAATAATAATAATAGTAATGATCAGGCCATGGGATACAGTAAAACCATGGCTATATAATGTAGTATTATATCAATAGGGTTAAAATTACAAATGCAATACAAAAAGTAAAATAAAATAGAATAAAAATTGATAGAAATATTAATAAAATATTAATAAAAATATTAATATTAATATAGATATCATTATTAAAAAGATTACACTTCAGAGGAAAACATTACGAAGATACAGGACAGAATGAGATGACACATCATAAGTTACATTCAATCATCTCATTCAGTCCCCTAGGTGATAAAGTACCCAATGTATGAATCCAAAAATTTTCTCTCCTTCTCAAAAGATTATATCTCTGATTCACACTCTTAGTGATATGTTCAATGGGGGTGGCACAAACGGAATTGAAATCACTATTGTGTTTCTCAGTCAGGTGTCGAGAAACACTGTGTAAGAGAAATCCGTGAACTGTATTGTTCCGGTGTTTATTAAGACGTTCTCTAAAGCATCTAATAGTCCTCCCTACATACTGCAAGCCACATGGGCATTGCAGGAGATAGATAACATATTGTGATCCACAATTGAGCAGGGATTTAATAGGGAAAGTTTCCCCTGTGGCAGTAGAGGTGAAAGTTTTACATTTGTGCTTGATAACTGCACAACACTTACAACGTGTTATACCACAGCGGAAACTCCCTGTAGTATCAAGGAAACTAGATATACGTGTAGTGTGTGGTTTCAATTTGCTTGGAGCTATTAGATTGCGTAAAGTACAAGCCCTCCTGAATGTGATCGGAGGTTTAGGTGGAAGGAGACTGCTAAGATGGGGATCTGCGCGTAAGATGGACCAATGTTTAGTTAGGATCTTCCGAATCTCTTGATGTTCTCTGCTGTAGGTAGTTATAAAATTAGCGGAACGGTTGGTATTGCTAGAAGCTGCTGGGTCTATTTTAGGAAGCAAACATTCTGCTTGGTCAAGAGAAAGGGCTCTATTATAGGAGGATTGCACAAGGGAACGGGGATAGCCTTTAGCTTTAAATCTAGTTTTCAAGATGTTACTCTGGGAGATAAAGTCTTTTTCCCTTGTGCAATTTCTCCTTATTCTCTTGAACTGCCCATAGGGTACATTGACCAACCATTTTTTTTAAATGGCCGCTGTCAAAGTTCAAGTAGCTATTGCTATCAACCGGCTTGAAATAGGTTTTTGTGTAGATGGAAACATCATCATGAGAAAGTAGAACATCTAGAAACTCAGCATGATTATCATAGACTGACTGTGTAAATTGTAGTGACCAGTCGTTAGACTTAAGATGTGACAGGAACTCATCTAACTTCGATCTGTCTCCTTTCCAAACTATAAATATATCATCGATATATCTTCGATAGTACATACAGTTTGGAAAGAGAGGGTGGGTGTACACAAATTGCTCTTCAAACAAACCCACAAAGAGATTTGCGAAGCTAGGGGCTACTTTTGACCCCATAGCTGTGCCAGTGTGTTGCATATATAATTGACCTAAAAATTCAAAATAATTATGTGTCAAAATGAAATGCAACCCCTGAAGAATGAAATCTACGTGAGCTACAGGCATACTAGAATCATTGGAAATAAAATGTGCAACGGCTTTAACTCCTGCTTGATGTTCAATCACAGTGTATAAAGATGAAATATCCATTGTTACCAACAGATAGTCGGCAGCCCATGGAACTTCTAAAATAGATTTAATGAATTCTGCCGTATCTTTTAAATATGATTTAAGATTGGTCACATGTGGCTGTAAAAGTAGATCAATATAATGTGCAAGATTAGAAGACAAAGAGTTAATACCGGAAATAATAGGTCTGCCGGGAGAATTTGTGATATTTTTATGTATTTTGGGCAAATAATAAAATAATGGTAGAGCCGGTTCATCGATAAGTATGAAATCTCTCTCAGATTTGGAGAGGATGCCCTGCGAGACCCCGAAGTTAACTAACTGGATAAGTTCTTCACAAAATAGTTTAGTGGGGTTGTAAGATATGGGGCGGTAATATGTGCTATCTGACAGAAGTCTATGAGCTTCTAAGACATAGTCATCCCTGTTCAATATAACGATACCGCCCCCCTTATCTGCTGGGCGGATGGTTATAGATTTATTGTCAGAAAGGGATTTGATGGCTCTATTTTCAACATATGATAAATTTGAAGTATTTTTGATCAGTTTGTCAAAGTCTGTTTGAACTAAAGTGGAGAATGTGTCGACAAAGTGACCTTTTGCATGCACCGGAAAAAAAGAAGATTGGGGCCGGAGTCCCGTATGAATAGGTGGGGGTACCATGTCAAAGTGCTGACAGGCATCGGAATTGACAGCAGGAGGACCATCCGATTCCTTGAGGGAAAAAAAACTCTTAATGGTAATTTTACGTATGAATTTGTTTAAGTCCATGAACAAATCAAAACTGTTAGATTTTGACGTCGGACAAAATGAGAGCCCTTTTTCGAGGACCCTTTGTTGTACCTCATCCAGGACATAGGTGGAGAGGTTAAATATTTTAATTGTGTTTATGTCTTTCTTGTTAGTTCTTTTAGCTTCTTTTCTCTCCCTGATTGCACGTCCTCCTCTGCATCCCCTCTTTCGCGATTTTTCCTTTTTGTCCCTAGTGGGGGTCCAATGTGGACGTGCTCCAGGGGAGAAAAATCCGTCTGATTTATCATCAGTGGTGGAGTCTTGGAGATGGCTGGTAGGCCTAAAAGCGGTAAGCGTCGCTAAGGAGCGGCCGTCAAGTTACCACAAGGAGCCAATGAACATACAGAGATGTCGACATGATCGTTCTAAGCTGTCAGATGTTGATAAGGCTCTAACATATATAAGAAGATCAGACTGTAGCGTAAATCAATGGGGCCACAGATAGGTATGCTAAAAGAAACCAAAAAACACATGTGGTGGGCAATATACATGTGTTCCGGAAAATGTAAATACTGAACAATATACCTGACCTCCAAAGGTGATAAAATAAGAACATGTCAAGGTGCAAAAAGTGTGCACTCATGTAAATGAATAAATGAATGGTAAGATAGAAATAATGATGGTAAGATGGAAAAAAATTATTATAAAAAATATTAAATATTAAATGATAGATTATATATAACACATAGTAAATAATAAATAAAGATAGGGTTGAGTAGTGGAACATGGAATGTGATAAAACCATGGCTGCACAGTAAACTTAGCTAATAATAATAATAATAGTAATGATCAGGCCATGGGATACAGTAAAACCATGGCTACATAATGTAGTATTATATCAATAGGGTTAAAATTACAAATGCAATACAAAAAGTAAAATAAAATAGAATAAAAATTGATAGAAATATTAATAAAATATTAATAAAAATATTAATATTAATATAGATATCATTATTAAAAAGATTACACTTCAGAGGAAAACATTACGAAGATACAGGACAGAATGAGATGACACATCATAAGTTACATTCAATCATCTCATTCAGTCCCCTAGGTGATAAAGTACCCAATGTATGAATCCAAAAATTTTCTCTCCTCAAAAGATTATATCTCTGATTCACACTCTTAGTGATATGTTCAATGGGGGTGGCACAAACGGAATTGAAATCACTATTGTGTTTCTCAGTCAGGTGTCGAGAAACACTGTGTAAGAGAAATCCGTGAACTGTATTGTTCCGGTGTTTATTAAGACGTTCTCTAAAGCATCTAATAGTCCTCCCTACATACTGCAAGCCACATGGGCATTGCAGGAGATAGATAACATATTGTGATCCACAATTGAGCAGGGATTTAATAGGGAAAGTTTCCCCTGTGGCAGTAGAGGTGAAAGTTTTACATTTGTGCTTGATAACTGCACAACACTTACAACGTGTTATACCACAGCGGAAACTCCCTGTAGTATCAAGGAAACTAGATATACGTGTAGTGTGTGGTTTCAATTTGCTTGGAGCTATTAGATTGCGTAAAGTACGAGCCCTCCTGTAAAATAAAATAGAATAAAAATTGATAGGAATATTAATAAAATATTAATAAAAATATAAATATTAATATAGATATAATTATTAAAAAGATTACACTTCAGAGGAAAACATTACGAAGATACAGGACAGAATGAGATGACACATCATAAGTTACATTCAATCATCTCATTCAGTCCCCTAGGTGATAAAGTACCCAATGTGTGAATCCAAAAATTTTCTCTCCTTCTCAAAAGATTATATCTCTGATTCACACTCTTAGTGATATGTTCAATGGGGGTGGCACAAACGGAATACTTTGGTTAATGACATTTCCGATAGAATTGATATGTATATCAGCAAACTAACTGAGTTCAGACACATGCCAGATTACAACAATTGGCAATCTACTCTCTCTACTAAGGTACATAAGTTTGAGAGAGATGTTATCTCTAAGAAATTACACAAACTTTCTAGGGATCGATCAGATTATCACACTGGTAATATTAAATACTGGCTTAAGTCATCTACGTCACAGAATTCTGACATTCAGGTATCTAACACCCCCATACCCAGCAATCTAAGACCCACAAACATACACCCTTCCAAACATCATAAAAGGGCTCCACCTCAGAGACGTGCCTCACACAGATGCACTTCCCATAGAGATTCTAAACCTCAGAATTTCAACCCACACACGAATAGTCATTTTCAATCTTCTAGAACTTTCATTGCCTCCAAATCACATAACGCAACGCATCCACCTGGTGGTCCCTCCAATAACACATCTACTCATAATACTGTTCATAACACTAAACCATCGAGTATCCCTCTGGCAGTAAGACCACATAATATTCCTTCGGCAGTTAAGTCATTCAATAACACACAACTTTCCACTCGGCCCCCTGGTTCCCCCCACACTTCAATTCAAGCGATCTTACCATCCCCTTCTAGTACTGTCCAGATCAATGGTTCTACAGCGTCCACTTCACTATCCACGATTTCTTCCAATTTACCGACTTCCAATCTGGGTTCCTCTGTCACATCGTCTTTCAATAGACATTCCAATAACCAGGGAATCAATACTAATTCACATCTCCCCTCCCACCCTATCCATTCTCACTCCCTTTCCCCTTCCTCCTTGTCCCAAGATATTTCCACACAGGATCTACTGGACCTTATGGGTCAGATTAATAATCAACAGTCCACCATACCGACAGGTCGATACCGAACTGATTCAGAGATCACTCTGGATGATTCTCTAACCACTGCTGTCAATACCCCTCTGAGACGCATTTCCCACACATCAATTTTACACTCCCATTGGTACCACTCACAATTTAGATGACAGTATAACACATACTTCAGTTCTCTTAGACACCTCACTTACCAATAACACAACGTTTTTTTTAGGCCTACCAGCCATCTCCAAGACTCCACCACTGATGATAAATCAGACGGATTTTTCTCCCCTGGTGCACGTCCACATTGCACCCCCACTAGGGACAAAAAGGAAAAATCGCGAAAGAGGGGATGCAGAGGAGGACGTGCAATCAGGGAGAGAAAAGAAGCTAAAAGAACTAACAAGAAAGACATAAACACAATTAAAATATTTAACCTCTCCACCTATGTCCTGGATGAGGTACAACAAAGGGTCCTCGAAAAAAGGCTCTCATTTTGTCCGACGTCAAAATCTAACAGTTTTGATTTGTTCATGGACTTAAACAAATTCATACGTAAAATTACCATTAAGAGTTTTTTTTCCCTCAAGGAATCGGATGGTCCTCCTGCTGTCAATTCCGATGCCTGTCAGCACTTTGACATGGTACCCCCACCTATTCATACGGGACTCCGGCCCCAATCTTCTTTTTTTCCGGTGCATGCAAAAGGTCACTTTGTCGACACATTCTCCACTTTAGTTCAAACAGACTTTGACAAACTGATCAAAAATACTTCAAATTTATCATATGTTGAAAATAGAGCCATCAAATCCCTTTCTGACAATAAATCTATAACCATCCGCCCAGCAGATAAGGGGGGCGGTATCGTTATATTGAACAGGGATGACTATGTCTTAGAAGCTCATAGACTTCTGTCAGATAGCACATATTACCGCCCCATATCTTACAACCCCACTAAACTATTTTGTGAAGAACTTATCCAGTTAGTTAACTTCGGGGTCTCGCAGGGCATCCTCTCCAAATCTGAGAGAGATTTCATACTTATCGATGAACCGGCTCTACCATTATTTTATTATTTGCCCAAAATACATAAAAATATCACAAATTCTCCCGGCAGACCTATTATTTCCGGTATTAACTCTTTGTCTTCTAATCTTGCACATTATATTGATCTACTTTTACAGCCACATGTGACCAATCTTAAATCATATTTAAAAGATACGGCAGAATTCATTAAATCTATTTTAGAAGTTCCATGGGCTGCTGACTATCTGTTGGTAACAATGGATATTTCATCTTTATACACTGTGATTGAACATCAAGCAGGAGTTAAAGCCGTTGCACATTTTATTTCCAATGATTCTAGTATGCCTGTAGCTCACGTAGATTTCATTCTTCAGGGGTTGCATTTCATTTTGACACATAATTATTTCGAATTTTTAGGTCAATTATATATGCAACACACTGGCACAGCTATGGGGTCAAAAGTAGCCCCTAGCTTCGCATATCTCTTTGTGGGTTTGTTTGAAGAGCAATTTGTGTACACCCACCCTCTCTTTCCAAACTGTATGTACTATCGAAGATATATCGATGATATATTTATAGTTTGGAAAGGAGACAGATCGAAGTTAGATGAGTTCCTGTCACATCTTAAGTCTAACGACTGGTCACTACAATTTACACAGTCAGTCTATGATAATCATGCTGAGTTTCTAGATGTTCTACTTTCTCATGATGATGTTTCCATCTACACAAAAACCTATTTCAAGCCGGTTGATAGCAATAGCTACTTGAACTTTGACAGCGGCCATTTAAAAAAAATGGTTGGTCAATGTACCCTATGGGCAGTTCAAGAGAATAAGGAGAAATTGCACAAGGGAAAAAGACTTTATCTCCCAGAGTAACATCTTGAAAACTAGATTTAAAGCTAAAGGCTATCCCCGTTCCCTTGTGCAATCCTCCTATAATAGAGCCCTTTCTCTTGACCAAGCAGAATGTTTGCTTCCTAAAATAGACCCAGCAGCTTCTAGCAATACCAACCGTTCTGCTAATTTTATAACTACCTACAGCAGAGAACATCAAGAGATTCGGAAGATCCTAACTAAACATTGGTCCATCTTACGCGCAGATCCCCATCTTAGCAGTCTCCTTCCACCTAAACCTCCGATCACATTCAGGAGGGCTCGTACTTTACGCAATCTAATAGCTCCAAGCAAATTGAAACCACACACTACACGTATATCTAGTTTCCTTGATACTACAGGGAGTTTCCGCTGTGGTATAACACGTTGTAAGTGTTGTGCAGTTATCAAGCACAAATGTAAAACTTTCACCTCTACTGCCACAGGGGAAACTTTCCCTATTAAATCCCTGCTCAATTGTGGATCACAATATGTTATCTATCTCCTGCAATGCCCATGTGGCTTGCAGTATGTAGGGAGGACTATTAGATGCTTTAGAGAACGTCTTAATAAACACCGGAACAATACAGTTCACGGATTTCTCTTACACAGTGTTTCTCGACACCTGACTGAGAAACACAATAGTGATTTCAATTCCGTTTGTGCCACCCCCATTGAACATATCACTAAGAGTGTGAATCAGAGATATAATCTTTTGATAAGGAGAGAAAATTTTTGGATTCATACATTGGGTACTTTATCACCTAGGGGACTGAATGAGATGATTGAATGTAACTTATGATGTGTCATCTCATTCTGTCCTGTATCTTCGTAATGTTTTCCTCTGAAGTGTAATCTTTTTAATAATGATATCTATATTAATATTAATATTTTTATTAATATTTTATTAATATTTCTATCAATTTTTATTCTATTTTATTTTACTTTTTGTATTGCATTTGTAATTTTAACCCTATTGATATAATACTACATTATGTAGCCATGGTTTTACTGTATCCCATGGCCTGATCATTACTATTATTATTATTATTATTATTAGCTAAGTTTACTGTGCAGCCATGGTTTTATCACATTCCATGTTCCACTACTCAACCCTATCTTTATTTATTATTTACTATGTGTTATATATAATCTATCATTTAATATTTAATATTTTTTATAATAATTTTTTTCTATCTTACCATCACTCATTCATTTATTCATTTACATGAGTGCACACTTTTTGCACCTTGACATGTTCTTATTTTATCACCTTTGGAGGTCAGGTATATTGTTCAGTATTTACATTTTCCGGAACACATGTATATTGCCCACCACATGTGTTTTTTGGTTTCTTTTAGCATACCTATCTGTGGCCCCATTGATTTACGCTACAGTCTGATCTTCTTATATATGTTAGAGCCTTATCAACATCTTTTGACAGCTTAGAACGATCATGTCGACATCTCTGTATGTTCATTGGCTCCTTGTGGTAACTTGACGGCCGCTCCTTAGCGACGCGTCTGTGACCACATGTCCATTGGTTCACTGTTATCACGTGACGGGCGCTCCATAGCGACGTGTCCGTGGCAGCAGTGTTTACTTACAGACAACTGCACCAGTTGGTCCGGTGCACAATGAAATACCACTCCTGATGGCAGTCCGTTCGCAGTACGGCCCGGATGTTTACTTTCCTCATTCCGGATACTGTCGGGAGCGGTGTATGAAGTACAGCCTGGATGTTTATATTCTACAGTTTATATTCTACAGTCCGGATGCTGTCATTTTTTCTTTATGTACTTATTTGATGTTTTTGTATATTTTCCTGTTAGTAACATGACGGAACGGACAGCAATCTTTTTTCACTGTCATTACATTTAAGTTATCAAATGCTCATTTCTGTTTTTTGTGTTTATTTGTATATTTTCACACAATGTACCATGTGATGCATGTAGGACTAGCTCCTCCCACTTAAGTGGTTGGCGCTTAGTCTCCATGTATTTAAACCCTGTCTGCATCTTGTTGTACATACTCTGATCTGAAGAAGGGGCTGGCTCCCCCGAAACGCGTAATCTGTATTTTATTGTTTTTACTACAATAAACCTTCCAGTGTTTTGCACTATTACCACTTCATCTCTGGTTTGGTTTACTTCGTGGGAATCTGCAGCGCCTATTGGGGTCTTTTTGTTCTACCTGCCTAAAGTTTCATCAGGATTGGTTGTCTTTCCTCCCCTGTGACCTCCGGCTTGGCAGCAGTCCTACCATCTTTGCCACTTCTGGTAACCCCATTGTGGGTTGACACGCAAGTTTCCACTTGCTCTCAGGTGAGCAACCACTACCTAGGGGTGTGTCTTAACCGACCCCCAAGTTTTTCATGTTGCTTACCCATACGGTATCACACGAGGCGCCTCCCTCCGGTCTCTCTTTCTTCTCTTTTACAGGCTAAGACATCTTATCACCTATCCAAAGGGATTGCTGCTCTCATACAGAACCCACCTGTCTCAGCTGCATTAAGTGATGATCGCTCTGTGTCTGAAGCCTCATGACCACATAGGCTTGCATTGAGGGGGTGGGGCATGACATCACGATACTCCGGCCCCATGGTCTTGAGGCTTCAGACATGGAGTGATCATCGCTTTGTGTAGCTGAGACAGGTGGGTTCTGTATGAGAGCCAGCGGCGGGACCCCCGTGATAAGACATCTTATCCCTTATCCTTTGGATAAGATGTCTTACGACTGGAGTACCCCTTTGAGGGGTTAAAAGGAACCATTAAAAGTAAAATTTTAGCCTGTATTTTTCAGTAACAGTATTTTGATTCTGGATAGCAGAATTGGGGATAATCTGAAATGTTATTGAGTTGTCTACTTATTACAGAAAGATATTCAGAAGAGGCAGCCTTTGGGTGGTAGATTTTGAAATCAGCAAGAAGTGTCCCAGGAGTTTCTTGCTAGATCTTCTGAACAGGGACACAAAATAACTGTTTGTTTTGATGTAAACCTTGTTTCCCTTATTCCCTTCAGCAGCACAAGGCTCTCTCCTTTAATTTTTAGTTAGACTGTAGTAGTAGTTTGAGGTAAATTCCCAAACCCCCAAAAATTGAACCTTGTAACTTTTTTCTTAATTATTAATATAACACTATTCGGTTTGAGCTTGGGGCTCATTTTATTGGCTAAGGAAACAAGATTTACATCAAAATCAACACTTTTCTTTCACAACACACATACAAATAGATGATGTGTTATTAATTCAGTAACATATTGGTCCATGCTAATTTTAAGAAATAAATCAAGAAAGAATTCTAAAAAAAATATTTTAACAGACAAGCATTTGCTTCTAATAATAGCAAATATTTAAAAAAAAATAGGACAGTTGGAATTTTAGATTCCAATGAAGCAATGTATTAACACATGTTTTGTGACAGGCATAATTCTAAATCTCTCCTTGTCAACATGGTTACACAGAAGTATTTTCGTTGAGAATAAAAAGATTAAATTTATAAAAGCACAAAATCTTCTTTCAACTCTACCACGCAGGCAATTACTTGTGAAAAATTTCTGCAATACCTCATGGATTGAAAATGATACTAAGATTAATCAAGCACATCAGAAGCAAGGAATACATCTTTACTCATCCAGGGTTCGGAAAGATCAGTATTAGAAACAAAGAAGGCAAAGCAAATCCATTTTATAGAAGATAAAGAACCTTTCTACAAACTATTGTATCTAGAAATGTTTTCTTCCCAGGTTGATAGATTACAAAATCAAATAGTTTTAAAATGGCCTGTCACAAAATAAAAAGAACAAGACATCTTATCTTTCTAAAACCCAATACTAACAATCATAGAAAGCTAAGAAAAAGACATCAAGGGCATTGGTGGACATGGTATTAGCTTTTATCATTTAGGTTTCTAAAAATTTAAGAAATACTACTTATATTCTATGCAATTACCAGATCCTGTTAAGCTTAAAGGGGTATTCCGGCCACAGACATGTTATCTCCTATCACGCCACCTCCTATAGGTCCCAGCTGCAGACCCCTCGCAATCAGACATCTTATCCCTATCCTTTGAATAGGGGATAACATGTCTATGGCCAGAATACCCCTTTAAAGGGAATCTTTCATCCCAAACTACCGGCCTGTACCAACAGGTTAGCGTGGTTGACACTGATGAAAGATTCCCTTTAAGCTTAACAGGATCTGATAATTGCAGGAATATTGATTATAATGATCCTTACCTATCCCTGATCTGTCCCGCCATTTGCCTGTTATCCTCCTTATTTAGGTGACAGGCTTGGTGCACGGGCAGTGCTCCAGGAGCACACTGACATCATGGCTGCTGTTTCCTCACTTGGCCCAGCTGTAAGCAGACTTGAGGAAGCAGCAACCATGATGTCAGCATGCTCCTGGAGTGCTGCCCAGGCACCAAGCCTGCCATGTGAATAAGGAGTTTGCAGGCAAATGGATTGATAGATCAAGGAAAGGCAAGTATGATTATCTTTAGTGTCACCCGCACTACCAGCCCATACCAACAGGCTAGTGTGGGTGACATAAATGACAGATTCCCTTTGAGATGTCATCATCTTCTGACCACTGAAACAAACTGCAATGGCAGGGCAGCTTACATTTCTTATTTAGGAAAGACATTTAAAAATCAAGCAAGTAGCTTCCTCTATCACTGGCAGACCAGTGTCATGAGAGGTAAGTAGGACTATGGTGAAAACCACTAAAACCAAGCCTTTATATTATATCCCCTTTCACAACCCTCTCACTCATATAACCTATAGCACTAGTGATCAGCAATTACTTTACACAACAAGGATGAGCCAAACATAAACAAAACTTACTACTGCAAAACATGATTGTACATCTTTAGTATACTCAGTCAAACACGTTTCTTTGCAATAGATGACCCCGCAATGCCAGCAAAAGGTGTCAGAGTGTCTGGCTACATATGGTTGTGGTACCCCAGGGGAGTAAAGGTGTTGTAGTATTGTAGTACAGGCTAGCTGGTAGTTGTAGTTCCCATATAACGAAAGATAGAGATGTCACATAGCAGAGTGGTCTTGCTAACCTGGAGATCCTGTGAGCCCAACAATCCTTTTGTCACATGGGTTATACCTGTAGTGTCGGGTGCAGGGATAAGAAATGAAGACACTTGTATAACTTGCAACTAGAGATGAGTGAACTTTTGAAAAATTTGATTCGGCCGATTTGCGGAATTTTTCGAAAAAATATGTTTCTATCCAAATTTATTTGCGATGAATCTATATTAAAAACAGCTATTTCTGGCCTACAGAGAGCCTCAATAGGGGTGTAGAACACTTTGCTGTGTTGGCAGCATAATGAGACCATATAGTGGCTTAGTGGCACAGCCAGGAGTTGACAGCAGCATGAGTAGACACTATGCCTTCACAATCCCTAAGATTATAAGATGAAGCATGAGGAGACCATATAGTGTCTGAATGGCACAGCCTGGGGTTGGCAGCAGCATGACGAGACCATTGAAATTTGTGATTTTTAAATTTAAATTTAAGATTTTGAAATTGATATTATGGATTTTGTCATTGAAATTTCACTACTCTGCCTGACATACTTATTGCGCATATGAGGGGAGTACAATACACTTCAATTTGCTTAAAACAGAAGCAGGTGTGTACTATTGGCTGTCCTTTCACAGTATATAGACCCTTGACAGATTAACAGGTACAAAATAGTACACTACTTAGATGTAGGTATGTGGAATGCACTAATGAACTAATGAGGACAGAAAATTGTGCTACAGTATGCTTAAAAATACTTATTTTTACCTGTGTCCCAGATTACAAAATTCCTTTATAATCAGAAATTGTCAGAATACCACCTGACATTCAAAATAATAAAATGATACATACGTTCTCTGAAGAAAAGGATCCTTCATTAGATGACAATATGAGTATTGTGTGTTCCAGTGACATTAGCTCATCGGAGGAACAGGAAAACATGATACAACTTAATTCTGAAACTTAAACACAACAAAGAATGAACGACTTAAAGCCTACTGGAACTGAGGAACTTCAAAATGGTAAATCTACCACATGGGATAGTCAGTCAATTCCAACAGCCGGTGGTCAGTATCCACGGTTCACTGTTTCTGCTAGTCCTTGGCAATATTCCTTTTATTACTGGTCTGGTATCAACATGGCAATAATGCTGGGAGAGTAACTCAAGGGTAGCAACATGTTTCCTACAATACATAGTCAATATATGGAGACCATATAGAGGCTGAATGACACAGCCTGGAGGTGGCTAAAGCATGAAAAGACCATATAGTGTCTGAATGGCACAGCCTGGAGTTGGTGGCAGATGAGGAGACAATAGGGCCTCACAATCTCTAAGAATAAAATAATAATTTTGAAATTTCAATTGAAGATGTATGGTACCTAGTGCTACCATAAACATATATAGGTAATGTCCTAATCCCAGCAGCATCACTAAACCATGTAGTTGCTAAATGGCACATACAGGAGCAGGCAGCAGCATGAGTACACAAGAGGGGTTCACAACCCCTAACATTAAAAGGTGAATGTTGAAATCTCTATTGAAGATGCATGTTAGCTAGTGCTACCATCCGAAAATGTAAGGCCCAAGCCCAGCAGCATCACTAAACCATGTAGTTGCTGAATGACACAGACAGGAGCAGTCAGCAGCAGGAATACACAAGAGGGTTTCATAACCCCTAAGATTGAAAGATCAATGTTGAAATCTCTATTGAACAAGTATGTTACCTCGTGCTATCATCAAAGAATTTAAGGCCGAAGCCGAACAGCATCACTAAGCACAGTAGTTCCTGAAACACACAGCCTGGAGCAGGAATCAGCATGAGTTTACAAGAGGGCTTCACAACCCCTAACATTAAAATGTTAATGTTGAAATCTGTATAGAAGATGTATGTTAGCTAGTGCTAACATCAAAACAATTTAGGCACGGGCCCAGCAGTATCAGTAAGCCAAGTAGTTCCTGAAACACACAGCCTGGATCAGGCAGCAGGATGCGTACATAAGAGGGCTTCACAACCCCTAACATTAAAATATCAATGTTGAAACCAATTTGTAGGTAATATCCAAGACATTCAGCCAATATATTGTTTTCTTGTGCTGTTGGGACTTACACCGCCTGGAGGTGGGGAAAGCACAAGGAGCCCATTTAGTGTCTTAATTGTACAGCTTGGAGGTAGCCGAAGCATGAGGAGACCCTATAGTGGCTAAATGGCACAGCCTGGAGTTGGCAGAAGCATAAGGAGACAAAATAGTGGCTGAATGAAACAACCTGGAGGTGGCAGCAGCAGCAGCATCATGAGTCCTGAAAGTGACCTGGTGACAGAGTGGTGCGGTGGGTGGCAATACCAGTACCCGGTGATGAAGGTGGCTGGAATGATTGTAAATGGGGAGCAGTGCCTTAAATCTGTTTGGCACTATTCATATTTGTGAAGTGTTGGTGTAGCACCATGATCAATCTACTCTGATGCATCTGGCATTGGTGAGTGGAAAACCTGGCTGATCCATGCCTGATCTTCACAAATGTCAGTCTCTCCACATTTTTCGTGGACAGACGAGTTCTCCTTGGGGTGACTATGGCCCCCGCCGCTCTAAACACCCGCTCTGATGGCACACTACTGGCTGGACAGGACAGCTTTTCCAGGGCAAACTCTGCTAGTTGCAGCCATAAATCAACTTTGGCTGCCCAGAAGTCTAGCGGATCTTCAAGGTTTGTTAGCATGGCCCTGTCAAGGTATGCCACCACCTGCTGGTTCAGATCCTGCTCCATGTCTACCTACTGCTGATGAGTTGATTCACTATGTGGGTGAAGAAAGGTACTCATCAGCGACTGTAGACTCAGGCTGCTGCTGATGTTGCTGGTTCTGCTTCTGCCACCCCACCCCACCTCAGCAGCCATGGCAGTGGAAGGTGAGCACAGAGGGGCCTCCGAGTCAGACTTGCGAGAGGATGGACGATGGTGCTGACTGACTGATCGGCTAACTGACTACGTAGGATCTCTCTGTAGTAGGTCAGTTTGTCCTCCCTCTCAGTGGGTGTAAAAAAGGCCCCCAATTTGTGCAAGGGTCCAATAAGGTGGAGAGCCAGAAGTCATCCCGCTGCCTAATGTTGACAATTCGGCGGTCACTACACTTGCAACTGAGCAGGCATCATGCCTAGAGATGAGCGAATCAAACTTGACAAACCCGAATTCGTTACGAATTTCATGAAAAATTCAATTCGCAATGAATACGAATATCGCCGCGATTCTATCGCACAAATCGCTTCATTAAACTCCATTTTACAGCATTCCAGGCTATTGGAGAGCTAAGATGGCGGATCCACATGTGAGTACATGGGGCAGGGGATTATGAGAGGGTGGGAAACAGCGGCGGGAATGAAGGTAGGCGGGCTGACCCAGAACCACATGTGAGATGCAGCCTATCAGTGTTCACTGACCCCTGTGATGTCACAGCCCCTATATAATTGGCGGCCATCTTGCCTCACTTCATTTCATCTATGCACTCAGATGGAGAGGACGGGACTGTGTGTGTGTGTGTGTGTGTGTGAATAGCTCATACCACAGCGTTACACTGCAACTGCTAGTCACATCAGCATTAGGGAAAGACAGGAGTGCAGAGTGCTGTGCTGTTACACTGAGAAGGATCATTGATAGCTAAACCTCCTATTCACGTTATTGAGCATTGCAGCAGAGAGGGGCAGATAGCTGTCAGCTGCCTCATACAGCTCTCCAAGCTGCCTGAACTTTCTGAAGCATCTCATCTCCTCATTTTTCAGCTCTATTGAGTTTTTTTTTCTCCACAAATCTTCTGCTGCTCAGAATTGTGTGACAGAGTGCAATTTAGGGTTTAATCCCTGGATTTTTTTTTGGGTGGTGCTGCACTGTTGGGTCCTGCTGCTGTTCAGAAATAAGTCATATTAGTGTGGACTTTAGTGCCTTTTTACCATTTTTCACCTGTTACTCTGTCTCTGTGCTAAATTCAGTGTTATACCACACGTTATACACCTGCTGGTGTATTAAAGAATTTTTTTTTTCCCTGAGTACAAATACGCTTAACAGTGGCCTTATCATTGCAAAGGGCCTAAATACAAGCAAATAGCATACCATATACTACCTTTTTTTCTGTCTCTGTGCTAAATTCAGTGTTATACCACACGTTATACACCTGCCGGTGTATTAAAGAAAAAAAAGTTTTTCCTGAGTACAAATATGCTTTTTCAATGGCATTATCATTGCAAAGGGCCTACATACAAGCAAATAGCGTACCATATACCACCTTTTTTTTTGTCTCTGTGCTAAATTCAGTGTTATACCACACGTTATACACCTGCCGGTGTATTAAAGAAAAATAAGGTTTTCCTGCGTAAAAATACGCTTAACAGTGGCCTTATCATTGCAAAGGGCCTACATACAAGCAAATAGCGTACCATATACTACCTTTTTTCTGTCTCTGTGCTAATTTAAGTGTTATACCACACATTATATACCTGCCGGTGTATTAAAGAAAAAAAAGGTTTTCCTGCGTAAAAATACGCTTAACAGTGGCCTTTTCATTGCAAAGGGCCTACATACAAGCAAATAGCGTACCATATACTACCTTTTTTTCTGTCTCTGTGCTAAATTCAGTGTTATACCACACGTTATACACCTGCCGGTGTATTAAAGAAAATACATATTTTCCTGAGTAAAAATACGCTTAACAGTGGCCTTATTATTGCAAAGGGCCTAAATACAAGCAAATAGCGTACCATATACTACCTTTATTTCTGTCTCTGTGCTAAATAAAGTGTTATACCACACGTTATACACCTGCCGGTGTATTAAAGAAAAAAAAAAGTTTTTCCTGCGTACAAATATGCTTAACAGTGCACTCATCATTGCAAAGGGCATACATACAACAAAGGAGTGTACTATTTAGTAACTGTTATTCTGTCTAGGGCCTATATACTTTGAAAGGACAGCTGTAAGTAATCGCCTGCTGCTGTTCTATACCCTCATAGACGCAAGTATGTCAGGCAGGGAAGTGCCAGGATGTGCACAGAGAAGGGGCAGAGGCCTACATACGTCAGGCAGAGTTGGCAGCAGACTTGGGGCGAGTGGCAGCAGGAGTCGCAGCAATAGGCCTGAGCTCCCGTTAACACCCAGCGGTCGCGTCGTCAACCCATCTCTCCTCGTCAATTGGTTTGCACACTCATCCCCATCATCACAAGCGACATCTGACAACCCCAGTCAAGAGTCGGTGGGTTCCTCAGACACAACCCTCAGTTGGCATGGCCCGGGAGCACTCCCTGTAATCCCATTGCCTTTGTCCTCTGCTGTTCCCTCTCCCAAAGAAGTATCTCATGCTTTGGGTTCAGCTCCACTATTTAGCGAGGACGATTTAATAGAGGACAGTCAGCATCTAGTGGGCAGCCAGGAATGTGAGGAGACATGCGTCCCTTGCTCCGCAAGGCGGCCAAGTAGTGATGCGGAGAGTGACATGGGAGGCGGTGTTTCAATTGCTCAGGGTCCTGAGATAGACACTGTTGTGGAACACAAGGAGGACATCAGTGATGTGCACACATCTTTTGATGATGATGAAGCCGATCGCAATTGGGAGCCGGGGCTTCCTCATCATCAGGAGAAGAGATTTGCTCTTTGTCTATGAGGCAGCAAGGCGGTAGCACGGTTGGCAATCAGCGTGGTGGTGGTGGCAGTAGTGGAAATTCAGGAGCCAAACATGCCAGAGGGAGACCACCTGCTTCGCGGCAAACTACCATTCCGGGAGGTAGTGGAAAAGGGGTTCCTGGAGACGGCGCCAATAGCAGTGAAATAGTGCGAACTACGGGTGGGAAAATCAGCTACTCTGCGGTGTGGTTGTTCTTCATAAAGAATCCGGAGGACCTTAACGTAGTCACATGCAAAATCTGTGGGCCAGGGTCCCAATCTCAGCACCACGGCCCTGCGTCAACACATGATTCGCCACCATAAAACGGCCTGGGATAACCGTGGCTCCTAGGTAGTGGTCCAGCCTGCCGCATCACCCAGTGGCCATCCGCTCCCTCCGTCATCCAGCCAAGGCTCCACCCCCTCAGCCGAAGGGAGCATTGTGTCAAACCATCCTTCTTGCGCTCCTGCTTCCTCCGCTTGTAGTCAGCCATTCCACCAACAATCGATCGGCGAAGCCATGTCCAAGAGATAACAGTATGCGCCCACTCAAGTCCAAGTTGCTGGTGTTGCAGTCCCTCCCTTTCCAACTGGTGGACTCTGCAGCTTTCTGGTAATTGATGGCTTGTGCCGAGCCGAGGTGGAGAGTCCCAAGCCGTCATTTCTTTGCGAAGAAGGCAGTACCAGCCCTGCATAAGTTTGTACAAGAGAAGGTGAGCCAGTCCTTGAGCCTGTTGGTGTGTTCAAAAGTGCACGGCAGCACCGAAGTGTGGAGCTGTAACTACGGGCAGGGACAATACATGTCTTTTACGGCCCACTGGGTAAATGTTGTTCCTGCACAGCCACAGCAGCAACTTGGACAGGTCACACCGCTTCCTCCTCCACGCTCTCGCTCCCAGGCAGTTGGTCCTTTTACAGTGTGCGCCTCCTCCTCCTCCCCCGTGTCCTCGGCCTCCACTGCACATCCAAATCTCGGTGACCCTTCATCGTACCACGTGTGTAGGGCACAGCGGTGTCAAGCCGTCCTTCACATGGTTTGCCTTGGCGAACGAAGTCACACAGGGGAGAAACTGCTGAAGTTCATTAGGGAAGAAATCCGAGTATGGCTTACTCCACGAAGTCTGGACATGGGAACCATGGTGACCGACAATGGGAAGAACATTGTGGCCGCGCTGCGACAAGGAAGTGTGAACCATTCGCCCTGCATGGCACACATGTTGAATCTGGTTGTCAAGAAGTTCATCAAGTCTTCACCCCATTTGCAAGACGTCCTGACAATGGCAAGGAAACTGTGCATGCACTTCAGCCACTCGTACACCGCCAAGCACACTTTGCTTGAGCTGCAGCGTCAGAACGGTATCCCACAACATAGTCTCATTTGTGACGTTGCCACACGTTGGAATTCCACCCTCCATATGTTAGACAGACTATACAAACAAAGAAAAGCCATCACGGATTTTTTGATGATACAAGCAGACAGGAGTACTCCCCTGTGTAACTTCAATGTGAACGAGTGGCAGCTCATACGTGACACCTGCCGTTTGCTGAGGCCCTTTGAGGAAGCCACATTTTTTGTTAGTCGCTCGAATTACGCCATGAACGACGTAATTCCACCCCTACATTTACTCAAAATTTTTTTTGAAAACATGGCTGGTCACGGCAATGGAGATGTTGCGCCTATATCAGAAGGCTACATGAGTCCTGTGGGGGATGAACTGGAGGAGGATGATGAGGGGCCGAGCGGAGCACAGTTTACGGTGGATGAGAGTTTCTGGTCATTGGACAGGATGGGAGGAGCAGGAGCAGCCAGAGGAGCTGGAGGGTTATTTCGAGGGAGGCGAGACAGAGGACCCAGACACACCGTGACAGTATGCAGTGGAGATGGAGGCAGGTAGTCCCAGTGAGTCACTGTCACAAATAGCACGATGCATGCTGAGTTGCTTGCGTTGTGACCCCCGAATTGTCAAAATTTGTCAGCACGATGACTTCTGGATCTCCACCTTATTAGATCCTCGCTACCGGCCCAGAATGGGGGCCTTTTTTACACCCACTGAGAGGGAGGACAAACTACTTCAGGGAGCTTCAACGTAGTCGGTTGGCCGATGCCTATCGGCCACATGGTCCATCGACTCGCAGGTCTGACTCGGGGGGCCCTCTGCGCTCACCTTCCACTGCCACAGCTGCTGGGAAGGGGAGGGGTGACAGGAGCAGTACCAGCTCAATCAGCAGCAGCCTGAGTCTACAGTCGCTGATGAGTAGCTTCCTTCAGCCGCATAGTGAAGCTACTCATCAGCAGCAGGTGGACATGGAGCAGGACCTGAACCAGCAGGTGATGGCTTACCTCGACATGACCCTGCCAACAACCGTTGAAGATCCGCTGGACTTCTGGGCAACCAAACTCGATTTATGGCCGCAAATAGCGGAGTTTGCCCTGGAAAAGCTGTCTTGCCCGGCCAGTAGTGTGCCATCAGAGCGGGTGTTTAGTGCGGCCGGGGCCTTAGTCACCCCAAGGCGAACTCGTCTGTCCACTAAAAATGTGGAGAGGCGGACGTTTGTCAAGATGAATCAGGGATGGATCAGCCAGGATTTCCAGCCACCAATGACAGATGGGTCTGAGTAGATTGACCATGCTCCTACAACAAAATTTTCTCTATTGTGGTTGGTTATGAAACCCTCTGGGGCAGACCTGGGGATTGTATGGCCCGCTTGACACATATGGCCCTTTGATTGGCTCTGACCGACCCGTGCTGATTGGGGGACAACTATGCTGCCTATTCTGGGGGACATCTATGCTGCCTAATCTGGGGGACAAGTATGCTCCTAATCTGGGTGACATCTATGCTGCCTAATCTGGGGGACAACTATGGTCCTAATCTGGGGGACAAGTATGCTCCTAATCTGGGTGACATCTATGCTGCCTAATCTGGGGGACAAGTATGCTCCTAATCTGGGGGATATCTATGCTGCCTAATCTGGGGGACAACTATGCTCCTAATATGGGGAAAACTGAAGCTTCTGGCTTTGGGCCTATAATTTTTTGAAGTTTAGCAGTAGCTAAATACATGCTTAATGCAAATGTCAACATTGATCTTTAAATGTAAGGGGTTATGAAAACCTCTTGGGTACTGCAAATGCATGCTCCAGACTCATTCTGTGTCTTTCAGGAACTACTTGCCTCCCTGGTGCCTCTGGCTTTGGCCCTTAAATTTCAGTAGCTAAATACATGCTTAATGCAAATTTCAACAATGATCGTTAAATTCTCGGCGCTCTGCCAGGGCTTTCTCCTACCCCGCCTGGGCCTATCCGAGGACCTCACTAACCAACTCACTAACTAATCCAATCGCTTATAGCGACGGGCGGTGTGTACAAAGAGCAGGGACTTAATAAATGCCAGCTTATGACCCTCACTTTTTGGTAATTCCTCGTTTTAAGATTAAATAATTGTAATCACAGATCCCTATCACGAACTGGTTTCAGCGTGCAACACGCACCTTTCCTTGAAAGATAGAGAGACGCTAATCCGTTCAGTGGAGCGCTAGTGCGGCCCAGGACATCTGAGGCCATAACACACCTGTTATTGCTCGATCTCGCAATTGATCGGGCAAGGTAAGGGGTTATTAAAGCCTCTTGGGTACTGCTGAGGCCTACTCCTGACTGCTCCTGGTGCACTGTATGGGGTAATTAAACACTCTTGGGTAGTGTTATTGGTAAATTTACTGGTAATTTTATCAGTAATAAAATTGAATTTTGCAGAATGCTAACCGTTACACAACGGAACACTTGTTGCGTGTGATTTTTTTATGAAAAAAAATAAATAAATAGATGGAGAGGGATTCACTCTGCTTAATCATTTTTGGTGAATAGAATCCTTTTGCCATTTGATTTTTTGGAGACAGATGCACTTACACACATGTAATAATTTTTTTAACCAAATTTCAAACATTGTGTGGTTTATTACTTTTGAGACGAATGTCTTTGGGTGGTCCACCATCCTGCATTATAGAGTCTTCTGAACTGCTGTATATGCGCTTGTTTTTTTAAAAAAAAGGTATTTTGTCCGACAATTTCGATAAAATTTTGCGTTTTTTGGGGTGGATTGTGAAGCCCGGGTGACGGGTGTGTAGTGTGTACTTGTGCATCAGTCAACTCCAGTCTGTGTCCGTTAGGCAATATATGGGTTACTGATGCAGCAGAGGTGGGGCCTTGGTCTTGGAATTTCAATTATTTAAAAAAATGTTACATATTGTGTTTTTTATTATATTATAGAAGAATGTTTTTGGGTGGTCCACCGTCCTGCATTATAGAGTCTTCTGAACTGCTGTATATGCACTTGTTTTAACAAAAAGGTATTTTGTCAGACAATTTAAAAAAAAAATTGTACTCGTGTACCCGGGTGTGTACTCGTGCATGAGCCAACTCCAGGCTGTGTCTTTCAGGCAATCTATGGGTTACTGATGCAGCTGAGGTGGGGCCTGGGTCTAGGAATTTCAATTAAAAAAAAAAAATTCCAACAATTGTGTGGTTCATTATTTTTGAGAAGAAAGTCTTTGGGTGGTCCACCGTCCTGCCTTATAGAGTCTTCTGAAATGTTGGATATGCGCTTGTACTTACACAAAGTGTAAATTAAAAAAAAAAAATTATACAATTTTGTTGATTTTGGGGCGGATTGTGAAGCCCTGTGTGTACTGGTGCATCAGCCAACTCCAGGCTTTGTCCTTCAGGCAATAAATGGGTTCCTGATGCCGCAGAGGTGGGGCCTGGGTCTGGGAATTTAAAATTTTTGGATTGCGGGTGCTACAAAAAAAGATGGACACACCCTAATCCGTTCAGTGGAGCGCGCCTGCGGCCCCGGACATCTGAGGGCATAACACACCTGTTATTGCTCGATCTCAGGAGAAGGGGGTTCATTATCGGTAGAAGAGAGTTGCAGGTTGCCCTTGAGTCAGCAAGGCGGTAGCACGGTTGGCAGTCAGCGTGGTGTGGCAGTAGTGGAAATTCTGGAGCCAAACGTGCCCGGGGGAGACCACCTGCTTCGCGGCAGCTTACCTTTCCGGGAGTTAGCGGGTTACCAGCACCGGTCGATGAAAGATAGAGACACGCTAATCTGTTCAGTGGGTCGCGCCTGCGGCCCCAGAAATCATAGGGCATAACACACCAGGTATTGCTCGATCTCGCAATTGATCTTGCAAAGGTAGGGGGTTATTAAAGCCTCTCGGGTACTGCTAAGGCCTACTCTTGACTGCTCCTGGTACAATGTATGGGGTAATTAAACACTCTTGGGTAGTGTTTTTTTTTTCTATTTACTGATAATTTTATCAGTAATAAAATTGAATTTTCCAGAAT
The DNA here is from genome assembly GCF_029499605.1 of Hyla sarda. Taxonomy (NCBI): domain Eukaryota; kingdom Metazoa; phylum Chordata; class Amphibia; order Anura; family Hylidae; genus Hyla; species Hyla sarda. The sequence continues at coordinate 285,806,584 of NC_079191.1, forward strand.
GCTAATCGTTACACAACGGAATGCTTGTTGCGTGTGATTTTTTAACTCTGCTTCATCATTTTGGGCGAAAAAAGTCCTTTGGTGATCTGATCTTTTGGAGACAGATGCGCTTACACACATATTGAATTAGTTTTTGTAAAAAACATTTCAAACATTGTGTGGTGTATTATTTTTGAGAAGAATGTCTTTGGGTGGTCCACCGTCCTGCATTACAGAGTCTTGTGAACTGTTGAATATGTGCTTGTTCTTACACAAAGGTATTTCTTTAAAAAAATTCTAAAATTTTGTTGTTTTTTGGAGGGGATTGTGAAGCCCGGGTGTGTACTGGTGCATCAGCCAACTCCAGGCTGTGTCCTTCAGGCAATATATGGGTTCCTGATGCCGCAGAGGTGGGGCCTGGGTCTTGAAATTTCAAATTTTTGGATAGCGGGTGCTATCAATGAGAAATCTTTGACAAAAATGTCATATATTGTGTTGGTTTTTTTTTGGGGGGGGGGGGGGGGGATTGTGAAGCCCTGGTGTGTACTCTTGCATCAGCCAACTCCAGGCTGTGTCATGCAGGCAATATATGGGTTACTGATGCCGCAGGGGTGGGGCCTGGTTCTGGAAATTTCAAATTTTTGGATAGCGGGTACTACCAATGAGAAATCTTTGACAAAAATTTCATATATTGTGTTGGTTTTTGGGGGGGGGATTGTGAAGCCCTGGTGTGTACTCTTGCATCAGCCAACTCCAGGCTGTGTCATGCAGGCAATATATGGGTTACTGATGCCACAGGGGTGGGGCCTGGTTCTGGAAATTTCAAATTTTTGGATAGCGGGTACTACCAATGAGAAATCTTTGACAAAAATTTCTCATTGTGTTGATTTTGGAGGGGGGATTGTGAAGCCCTGGTGTGTACTGTTGCATCAGCCAACTCCAGGCTGTGTCCTACAGGCAATATATGGGTTACTGATGCCACAGAGGTTAGGCCTGGGTCTGAAAATTTCAAATTTTTGGATAGCAGGTGCTACCAATGAGAAATATTTGTGAAAAATGTCATATATTGTGTTCTTTTTTTTTTTTTTTTTTTGGGGGGGGGGGGGGGGGGATTGTGAAGCCCTGGTGTGTAGTGTACTAGTGCATCAGCCAACTCCACGCTGTGCCATTCAGCCACTAAATGGTCTCCTCTTGCTGCCAACATGTCCACGCTATGTCATTCAGTCACTATATGGTCTCCTGACACTGATGCCACCACCAGGCTCTGTCATTGTGCTGCTGTGCGGCAGTGATTCTAAGAGCGATGCCGGTAATCTGCATGCTATTCTGAATAACAGTATTATTTCACTACCCCAGCACACTCCATATGCGTTTTAGGACACAGCAAAGTGTTCTATACCCCTATAGAGGCTGTATGTAGGCTAGAAATAGCCTTTTTTAACATTGATTTGCCGCAAATAAATTCGTATCAAAACAAACTTTTTGGGAAAATTTGGCGAGTAGGCCGAATCGAATTCATCTCTAACGACCACAGTGCTCTCTGCTGACCTCTGCTGTCCATTTTAGGAACTGTGCAGAGCAGGAGAAAATCCCCATAGCAAACATATGCTGCTCTGGACAGTTCCTAAAATCGATAGAGATGTCAGCAGAGAGCACTGTGGTCCTGACAGAAGAGAAATCCAAAAAAGAAAAGCATTTCCTCTGTAGTATACAGTCCCTAAAAAGTACTGGAGGGATTAAGATTTTTTAATAGAAGTAATTTACAAATCTGTTTAACGTTTTGGCACCAGTTGATTTAAAAAAAATGTTTTCCACGGGAGTACCCCTTTAATTTAGCTCATTGTCTATATGCAAACATCTTATGGCCACTTTGTGAAGTCTGCTACTGGTGGGTATGGTAATGACTTTGCAGTTCTCGTGACAATTGCAAATTTTTGCAAAAATCACAGAATGTTTCAATGCAAAAACTGTCATCACTTTTAATTAAGATAACATATTCCATTCTATGGAAAATAAATGTATTTAGATTTACTTGTTTGCATTACAAGTTCAAGTGTTTGAATACTGAACACCACAATAATTTGTTTAGCACAATTTAATGCTTGGCTCTGTGATAATCACACTTTAATTGGGTTTGAATTTCTGCCGAACAGATGTTTCCAGGTCAGTCCAGAAATTAAAATGACTATTCTACCCCATTTGTCAATTAAACCACTTAATTCAAATACACCATACTTACATTTCAATTTTGGCTTAGAACATGTAAACTTTTAGGAACTTCAGAATATTATGTGTGTAGGATTTGTGTAGGATGTAAGCAGTTTCCTTTCATAGAAAAAAAAAGAAAAAAAAAAGAAAAAAAAATTGAAAATAAAGATAGCTTTTCACTAACTGTAATTTAATTTCATATTACATTCCTAAGATGGGTGAATGGGGGAAGAAGAATTGCAAACCGTGTTGACATTACACAATAGAAGATGTTACTATTTTAATTATTTACTCCCTATGCTAGGAAGGAGCAGCAATATATGTTTATGGGCAGGGGCGGACTGACCCCCCAGTCCATTCGGACGTGCTCCGAGGGCCCAGCCTGGTAAAGGACCTGCCATGGCTACTGGGTATCCAGGACACCTGTGCCAAATCTTTAGGCAAGCGCTGCTTTTAGCTGTTTGCATAACTCCGGGGCATGAAGCTTAAAGCCTCCTCTACACAGAGAGGAGACGTGACAGCTGCCCCCACGCAGCACGCAGTGCAGGCACCGATTACATCACTCATCGTCGCCTGTACCGTGGAAGAAGAAGAATGTGTGGCGCCACTGTGGAGGAGATCGCTGCGTGGGACAGGTGAGTATAAGCTTTTGTTTTGTTCTTTCTTTTTTTTCTTTAACCTAGCACAAAGGGATTGGGGGGGGGGGTCTACCTATCTGGCTAACTGTATACCTGGCTGCCTAACTACCTATATACCTGGCTAACTGTATACTTGGCTGCCTAACTACCTACCTACATCCTGGCTAACTGTAAACTTGGCTGCCTAACTATATACCTGACTAACAAACTACCTATATATGTGGCTACTTAACTACCTACATAACTGGCCTACATACCTGGCTACCTAACTATGTACAGACCTGGTCTACATACCTGGCTACCTACCAACTTACCTGGCTACCTAACTACCTATGTACATACCTGCCTACCTACCTAAATACTTTGCTACCTACCTACGTACATGGCTACCTAACTACATACATACCTGGCTGCCTAACTACCTACATGCATACCTAGCTACCCAACTACCTAAATGTAAATGGTAGGACCACATTGGGGACCACCCTACATGCTTGTGGTTGCCCAGGCTGCAAGCCCAGGATGAATGAATAGCAATTCCAACAAATCACCGCACAAGTAGGTCTTGGATCAAAAAAAGCTGGTGGTTTTATTCCCAAGTAGAATGCAACGTTTCGGCAATAGCCATTATCAAGCTTGATAAAGGCTATTGCCAAAACGTTGCATTCTACTTGGGAATAAAACCACCAGCTTTTTTTGATCCAAGACCTACTTGTGCGGTGATTTGTTGGAATTGCTACCCAACTACCTAGCTACCTAAATACCTACTAGAGCTGCATGATATTTCTGAATCAAATCATGGTGTTTGAGAATTGCGATATAGTGATACGACCCCCAGGGAAAACCTGCAATTATCTGCAGAAGCGGCCAGGCACCATATCATGCACGCACGCATGGTCTGCGGCTGGGCCACTGCTGAAATTTAAATGCAAAATCAGTGTTTGCCAACCAGAGTTCCTGCAGCTGTTGATAAAACTACAACTCCTTTGGCTGTCCAGGCATGCTGGGAGTTGTAGTTTTGCAACTGCTGGAGAAACCCTAGTTGGGAAACACTGCCCTAAGTAATAATATGGGTGTGAGGGAACATGAAAAAAATCTTCTGCTCAACAAGCCCCAGTCCCCATAGGTTTGCCGCAGATCCTGTTGTCCTCAGTGCAGTCCTAGTGTCTCCTCTGTGCTCCCAACAACGACTGGTTTCAGGACCTTTCCCACTCAGTGGCCGCAGTGGTGACACATGTCAGGTGATTGGCTGAGTGGAAAAGGTCCTTAATCCAGCAGAGAGACGATACCAGGACCGGATAGAGGAGAACGGGATCTATGAGGGGACTCGGGCTAGGTAAGCATCAGGTTTTTTATGTTTCCCCTGCACCCCAGCACAACATTAATTGGGAAGTGGGGGTGACAAGGGGGAAGAAATGTGACATGGATGGGGATAAATGTGACATGGATGGGGAGAAATGTGATGGGGAATGATGTGACTGGGGAGGGTGATGTGACACCATTTGTATATTAAATCACAATTGAATTTAGAAATTGCAATATTTACCTTCCTAATCGCAATCACACATTTTCCCCAAATCGTGCAGCCCTACAACCTACATACCTTGGCCCATGATGACCAATCCAAATTCCAGGAAACTGTTCATCTAGGAATGCTCGGACCTGATACCCATAATGTGGTGGTGCATATCCAGTGGCCTACATGATGATGTGTTTCCCTCTTTATGCACTGAAGCTGGCATGTTCCCTGAGTTTTTTCAGCAAGATGGTGAACCACCACATTATGGGTGTCAGGTACGAGCATTCCTAGATAAACAGATTCCTGGAAAGTGGATTGGTCATTGTGGGCCAGTTGAATGGCCCCCAAGGTCTCCCGATCTGACCCCCTTAGACTTTTATCTTTGCGGTCATCTGAAGGCAATTGTCTATGCTGTTAAGATACGAGATGTGCAGCACCTGAAACTAGGGATACTGGAAGCCTATGCTAGCATTTCTCCTGCGGTGTTGCTATCAGTGTGTGAAGAGTGGGAGAATTGCATTGACAATCCAACACAATGGGCAGCACATTGAACACATTTTATAAGTGGTCAGAAACTTGTAAATAACTCATGAAAGAATAAAGTTATGTTAAAAGCAAGCACATCATTGTTTTTCTTGTGAAATTCCCAATAGGATTGATGTGTCACATGACCCTCTTCCTATTGAAAAAACAAAAGTTGGATTCAAAATGGCCGACTTCAAAATGGCCACCATGGTCACCGCCCATCTTGAAAAGTTTCCCCCCTCACATATACTAATGTGCCACAAACAGGAAGTTAATATCACCAACCATTCCCATTTTATTAAGGTGTATCCATATAAATGGCCCACCCTGCATATTGTTTACGTAAAAATGTATATATTTATATTATAGTATATATTTTAAAAATAAAAATAGAATATATCTGGCATAGGTCAAAATGTAATGTGGATGGAGCAGATATAGTTTTTACTTGCTTAAGCTTATTTACAGTGGGTAGTACTTACTATGTTTTGCTGGGAGCAATCTCTTCCACATGTATACATTTAACATTTCCTAACATAATTACCCTGCTTTAAAATTCAGAAATGTACTGTGTTATGCTGTTCATAATTCAATTTTTAGAGAGTTTGCACTATAAGCTACTTCTATATGTCATGAACACAATTTTTTCTATTATGTTCTTTTGTTATTAATGACTCCTCATTTTGTTTAACACAACACAATTTGTTTTCATTACTTAACAGTTAAGCAATTTATTCCATAATTTGGCCCACACCCCGATTTTACTAGTGGTAATGTGATTTATGAGTTTACTCATGTCAGCTGTACAAATCACGAAAAATATTCCCTATGCGAGATAAATAATTTGCAATTTCTCAATACAAGCAGATAAATGTGGTAATTATTTTACACAACAGATGGCCTGTCACTTTTCATAGTGAAACACTATTCATGGTGTGTCAGGATTTAGGTTGTATATAAAATTGTAGCTATTGCAAACATTAAACTAACATTTTGATCCATCTATTGTATGCATTTTTGAATGCTAAATAATATCTTAGGGTACATTATAATTTAAAAGCTTGGATAAAATCAAAATAACGTATAGAAATTGCTCACTTTACTGTACTTAAAGCAAACCAGTCAGATCCAACAACAAAATCATTATTTTTTTATATATCACTCAGTACTTAATCCTGACCATGTACATTTAATTTTTATGTGTCTAGCACCTTCATTTATTTCTTTATTACACTTTTAATTTAGCTCACTAGTCTGTATTGCTCTCAAAGGGAGGGGCGTGGCCTCACTGTGCAGGTCTCCGTCCCCTCCCTCAGTATGCTGTCTGCTCACATCTCTCCTAGCATTAGCAAAACTACAACTCCCAGCTTGTCCTCACTGACAGTAGCGGGACACAAGCTGACAGTGGGAGGATTTTTCCTCCAGCTGTAAGCCCTGCACTCACAGCTGTCAATCAAGGAAGTGTGTCCATGACATAGGTGTGGATATATGGACACAGCAGGACTAGTATGTGTCAGAGCGGGCAGGGGGGGCAGTTGTTTGACTGTCTTTTTCAGTATGAAATACTGACAATTTTCTAATGAAAGCAATTACAAAACCTATTGGTTTTGCATGCTTTACAACATATCAAAAGTTTTTGTATCTGACAGTGCCCATTTAAATTAAATTATGTGTTCAGTGTACAGTTATTACAAGTGTTTAATTTAGTAAAAATTTTCTTATGCTTTCAGGTCCAAAATGTTGTGCTGATAAATATATTCATATAAATTAATCACAGCCAAAGCTACATTTTTCTGATATAGACCTCCAAATCCCAATCAAAACATACATTTTAAAGGTAACAGGCTGAGTACCTGCAGCCCACACTAGAGAGAGCAAGAGAGCTTACTGCATACTCGTTGGGCTCTACTGTATGTACATCAGTAGACAGAAAGGTCCCATGCTTCCTCCAGTGGTGACCATAGGTAGCAAACAGTTAAAAATAACAGAATAACAATATAAAAAAATGTACAGGAGGGGGCGTGTCCTGCCATGCTGCTGTGAGGTTGCTTCTGCCCTGAGCTCCGTCCCTGACCGCTGAAACCCGGGGACTCCTGGTTCTAAATGGGAGCCAGACGCAACAAACGGCTGTCTAAGCCTGGGGGAACCCCTGCTGCCTCGGGAACCCCTGCTACTTTCTTTCCACTGCTCCAGGAGGAGATGACAGCGCCAGTCTGCTGCGCCCCTACCACGCCATCTTCCTCTCAGCACCCGCCCACAGCTCCGACCGCAGCCCTGCCAGTTGTCACTCACGGACCTTCCGTTCCCCCGGCGCGGCTGCAGACTTCCGACGGGGGTGAGTCATCTGCCCCGCTGTTGGTCCCGGAGATGCCGCTGCTGGACCTGGCATCCCCAGAGAGCCTGGCCCGGGTCCTCAGCTGCCAGCAGGCCGTGTCTCCCCAGGCCCTGAACGCGAGCCTGCAGGCTCCTCCGACATACCCCTCCGCTGACCAGCCACCATTGCTCCAGACTGGAGCTCCCCTGCTGCCCGCACCTAGTCAGTGGCCGCACAGACCGGACCCCCTGCGGCACCCCACCAGATCCTGCAGTGCCGAGACAGTCTCCCCCCTGCTTCCCTGGGATAAAGGGGACTTTGAAGACGCCGCTGAGGAGGCCACAGAGATTGCTGCAGTAGCCCCATATACACCACCTCAACTACCCCCCTCAAGCCCTGTCTGTTCCCTACTAGACTCCCCCCTGCTGTTTACCCCCATGGATGGCCCGGAGGCCCCCCATTGCCGGCTCCTGGCCCCCAGAGTGTCCCTGCCGCACCTCTGCCGCCCCAAGCTCTGCTGGGCCCGGATCCCTTCCTGGATCCGTTTTGCCCTCCCCAGCCCCCAGCCATGGGGAGGGTGCCTTCACCTGCTCCATCATGGGGCTCCTCTAGCCTCTCCTCCTGGCGGCACCTACCGGACCCCATCTGCCACCTCCGCTGTGGGTTTGTGCCCCACACAGGATTTTGGGACTGCCTCTCTCCAGGGCCGTCGGCCGCCTGCTCCTTCCACTCTACCCGCTGCTGAGGCCCATCATATTCTGAGAGATCATCCTAAGCGGCAAGCCCTCCTTACCCTGCTTCCCTCTAAACAGGACCTTTCCTCCCTAGCAACGGATCTGAAGTCGGCCTTGCGCCAAGACCTTCAAGTTGTGCACAGAGCTCTCCGTTATCAGAGTACTGATCCGCTAAAACCGAGGGATGTGATTTGTCGCCTACACTATTACTCGGTCAAAGAAAATATCTTGCAAAAAGCCCGGTAGCTCCGAGATTTGGTGTATGATGGGGCTCGATTTAAATTGTTCCCCGACCCTTCCTGCCACATCCTGAGACAGCGTGCTGTGCTGAAACCGCACTTGACTGTCCTTCAGAACCAGAATCTACCCTACCGCTGGGGCTTTCCCTTTGCCCTCTCTGTCCGGATGGATGACAAGCTGGTGACGCTTCGGCTCCCGGTGGACTTACCCTTGTTTCTGCAGACATTGGGCCTGCCCCCTATGGACTTACCGCAATGGGATGACCTCCTGAAAAACCCATATTTGCAGTTTCAGTCAGACCCACCACCTGGACTCATCTCCTACCTGGCACCTGCTACACCTCGGCTCTCGGACACGTCCCCGCAGCTCTTCCCGATCCAGGCGGGGATCCCAGTGCTCTCCATGATTTTCTGCATCCCACCCTACTGTATACCCTGTGCCGAGGACATTCTGGATTCCTGGTATTCTCCTTAGTATCCTGATGTAACCTATTTTGTGCAGTTGAATGTTTCCGTTTTACTACTAAGATTGTTGAGTAGGTTTTCATTTGTGCTCTTTTGCTCCCTTACTTTATGCCTTGCCTTAATTTTTTCCCCTTCTATCCTTCTCTTCCTTATCCAGCTCCTCTAAGCAGTCGTATGGACTATGTTAGCCAGTGCTTACTGCTCAGCCTCCCTGGTGCATTGGCTTATGAATTTCATATCTCCTTCTCCTGCTCTTACGCCCCACATAGGTAGTTGGTGGCAATTCCTTGCTACCGAATTTGTGCCTTTGGCTCTTCTGCAAGTTTTGTGTGCGCCTTGTTTTTGTGCGCTTTTGTTCTTTGTTCTTCTTCCCTTGCTCTTACCCGGTCCCACGTATTCTTCCCTCTCCTTTCCCCTACTACCGTTCTTCTTTCTCTGCACTTTTCCCTCAAGTGATTGGCTAGGGTACTGATTTCTTTGCCCCTTTGTCATCAGTGTTTTGCTGCTACTATATATCTCATGGCATCCTTAAGGGTTTCCTCCCTAAGTAGGAAGCCTTTTAGGCTGAATTTGTGCTAGTGGGCGTGAATTCCCACGCCCCCCGAACCTACAGGCGGGGCCATGCAGGGGGCACCACTATAAAACGCCCCCGCAACATACAGGCGGGGCGTACGTGGTTTCCAGGTAGTGCACGTGGTTAAATGAGGAAGACGGCATGTAGAAGCAGCAGCTCTGATTTGCGGCAGGCCCAGTTTATCCCGGTAAACTACCGTGCACTATTATACGGGTCCCTCTGGCTTTTGCAGCCACCCAGTCCCTGCAGCAGGTATTGTTTTCATTGGTGTATCAGGGCAGAGGCGGTCACCTAAATGGCTACCGCGGGCTCCGCTCCTCGAGCCGGCCAGGTGACGCGGCGAGACTTCGGCCGGTTTCCCTGGCCCAGCAGTGACCCGGCTCTCTAAAATCCACCCCGGTTCCTGGGGACGTGGTCTCCTGGCCTCCCCCGTCACCATCCCGTGACTTTTGCAGCGGCCGAGGCAGCGCTGCCGGGTCACGCGATGCGCACGGGGGCACAGGCTCAGCCACAGCCCTTTCCCTTCATGCTCCCTCGTTGTATTTGTTTGTGTAGTGCAGGGTACTGCTCACCCCCCATGCTGGGGTTGCCTCCTCCCTGCACTCCCAGGGTCCCATTCCCTCCCGCCGGCCTCCGCTGCCGCTCCCGAGAGTCCGGTTTCCCTCGGGCAATTGGTGGTTCCACCCCTCTCGCCTCTCCCGCTCCTCTCACCTCTCCCGCTCTGGTCTGTAGGCCCGGCCTGTGGTGGGGCGTCTTCGCGCCGGGCCCGATGCTCCGTCCCTCACTCTGTTTGCTGCGTTCGAGCGGCGGCAGGGCTGTGGGGGTGGGGTTTCACGGCCTCGGTGGATGGCGTCAACCCCTGACACCGCCTCTCCTCATTCGCCGGAAGCAGCCGGTCTGGGCACGGCGCTGGGTGTTCTGGGTGGACGCGACCGGGTGCCGGGAGGGAGTGGGGCTTCGGGGCTCTGGCGGTCGGAGCGCGCATCACCGGCGCCGCTTCGGGCATAAAAAATAAATAAACTGGCCGGGCACTGTAAGGCTGCTAGTGTGCCTATCTTAAACCAGAGGTTGGTGGGGTTTCGACTGGTGGTCGCCAATTACATTACCAAAGGGGGTAGCTGGCCTCAACTTGGCACGCCCCCCCTCCACACCCATGTGCAGTACACTTCCCTCACTCCTGTCCTGACACACTGCAACAAGCTCCCCAGCTGTGATCAGACCATCAAGGTCCATGCTCTGCCTGCAACTGTTTCTCACACACTATTCTAGTTAACCTTATACTGCTTGTTGCATTTCCTTGGTGTCATTCAGAAATTCATGTCATGCGCTATTTCATGAGTTAGTCAGTCCGTGCTGTCATCTTGGTGTTCATACCGTGCAATCACTCAGCACTTACACCGTGCAGTCACTCAGAATTTACACTGTACAGTCACTCAGCATTTGTCACTCATAGCATCATATCGTGCAGTCACCCACAGCTTTCATACCGTACAGTTTATAATAGCATTTCATATCGTGCAGTCACTCATAGCATTATACCGTGCAGTCATTCATAGCATTTCATACTGTGCAGTCACTCCTATCTCCATTGTGCATTCACACCGTTCAGTTGCTCATAGCATTTATACCGTGCAGTCGCTCATAGCATTTGTACCATGCAGTCGCTCATAGCGTTTGTACCGTACAGTCACTCGTAGCATTATACTGTGCAGTCACTCGTAGCATTATACTGTGCAGTCACTCGTAGCATTTATACCGTGCAGTCTCTCATAGCATTCATACTGTGCAGTCACTCGTAGCATTCATACTGTGCAGCCGCTCATAACATCATACCGTGCAGTCGCTCATAGCATAATACCGCGCAGTCACCCATATCATTCATATCGTGCAGTCGCTCAGCACTCATACCGTGCAGTCACCCATACCATTATACTGTGCAGTCACCCATACCAATCATATTGTGCAGTCTCTCCTAGCGTTCACGCCATGCAGTAACTCGTAGAAGGTATTCCACACGTAGCTTCACACGATTACATACGCTTTCACGCCGCACGCAACACATATACGGTACATACACTTATAAAATTTTTCTGCTCTTACGTCATGTCAGTAACATACCGCTCACAGCTTTATACTGCACGCACGCTCTAGCATTTACTCCGCTTATAAACATTCATAATATTTATCCTGCATAACAGGCGCTCTTAGTGGCTATGCAGGGCATACAGTTACAGTGTTGCGTAGAGCACACACGTCATAGTGTTTTATGCAGTGTGTACAGCACGTCGTTTACAGTACACACATGGTCAGGGTCACATACAGCAAGTACAGTCACGTCATTGTATAGAATACATACGCTCACAGTGTCACATACAGTGGGTACAGCTGTGGCACGGTACCTGCGCTCTTGGTGTCACTTACAGTGGGTACAGTTTGCTGTTGCATTCGCTCAGTGTTGCACACAGTGGGTTCAGTTATATAGTATCACATAGAGTACACATGCTCATACTGTTACATACAGGGAGTACAGTCACATTGTCGTATACAGCACATATGCTCATAAAGTTATATGCAGCGAGTTCAGCTATAGTGTTCTGTACAGTTCATAGGATAATAGTTTCCATGTAGTGGGTACAGTTCCATTGTTGCACACAGTACATACACTCATCACGCCACATACAGTGAGTACAGTCATAGTACCGAATGCTCATACCATTAGCACCGCATTGTGCCCGTCATGGTCATACAGCACCTACGTGTGCCGCTGCATCCATACACGTGCGCATACTGCCTGCACTGAACGTACGCTCATTACTGCTGCCGTGTAAGGCTCCTCACTGTGTTACTGCACACATGCTCATAGCTAGTACTGTCCATACGCATGACCTCACTCGGCATATACTATACACATGCTCGTAGCTCCATACTGTTCAGATATTCTCAGGTTGTACGGTACAATCACAAATAGTTACTCTGTACACACGCCGGTACCGACTATTGGTCCCCGTAGCTGACATAAAACACTCACGTTACCATAGTAACTGCTCAGTCACAGATTAAGCATTCGTATCTGTCACACGCTCACCAGTATCCTTCTAACTTGTCCTACAGCATGCACTAGAATTGTTGTCATTGACATGTTATTCTGTCCATTCATACCACGACACAAGTAATGTACACCCACTTCACCTGCCACGTTCTGCAGGAAAATGCGCTACTTATTTGTTGGGTTACCAAAGCCCCACAAGTGGCTTTCCTTTTCAGCTTTCAGCTCAAGGTACAGGAAAAAATAAAATAAAATTAAGGAAAGTATGTACTTCACAACACGTACCCACTGATCCATTTTATTTTCACCACTCTTGTTTGCTTACCACAGTTACTCTCTTCACACACTGATGCTGCTACTGACACGTCTTCAGAGCCTCGCGCATCCTCTTACCCGCCAAGTTCCTCAGGTCTGACTCGCTTCAGTCGGGGTCCTGGTGAAGTCTGTTGTTCCTGACTCTGCTTCAGTGCAATATAACTCAACACACATAGGCAGTGGGTCAACCGTCTGGCTGACACGTCTTCAGTGGGGGCCCCTGCGTATGCTGTTCTGACTCTTCTTTAGCGCAACAGCATACACTTAGTCTCATCTCATTTCAGGCACTCAGCTGCCATTCACTCCTGCATTACCAAAAGAAAAATAAATAACTCACGGGTCGCATAGCATCTCCACCTGCCACGCCTGCAGGTAGATTCACGGCTCAGTCAATGTTTCCCTAACACAGGTCGTAGAGTTACAATTTTATGACTCATAGGTGGTTATTTCACGCATTAATCTGTCTTGTCCACTCATGTCAGCGTCACGCTAACAGCTATCACTTCCAGAGACACAAGGGTTACTCAAAGACCTGTCATGCCTACAGGTACGAGGTTCGAGTCAGATTGCCATTCCAGGCACATCGGTTACGCAAAGACCTGTCACATCCACAGGCACGAGGGTATGTGAGACCTGTCAGTCTACAGGTACGATAGTCACATAGAGGCCTGTCACATCCACAGGCATGAGGGCATCTAAGACCTGCCAAAATCTACAGGTACGATAGTCACGGAGGGGTCGGTCATGTCTGCGGACACAGTGGCTCTGCTGATGCCTGTCTGCAGGCATGATAGTCCTTAGGCTTAATTGTTACTGAGATCTGTCGAGTCTGTAGGCATGATCAGGATGAGGAGGCCCGTCGTTCACTGCAGGTCATTACTCCCAAGACCATATTCGTGACGTGATGTTGGCAGGTTAGGATACGGTTCACGGTACAGTCCAGTCAACTCTTCACATCACTTAACTAACAATGAAGATTTCGACACTTATCAGCAGGAACAGGAGGACATGTTATGCCCGACAAGCTCTATCGGTTTCCCTTTTCTTCAATTACCACAGTGAGCATGTCAATATGAACGAATCAGCTAGCATGTAGTCAGGTCCCGTTCCAGTGCCGGGCTGGACGTAGTAGGCGTCACCACCATACCTTCTCAGTGTCAGGTACTGCCTCATGTGGTCGCCAGCCGCCAGGCACAACTCTCTTGGTTTCTTGAGTCTAGCAAGAACAGTTTAGGGGAAGATACACATGACTAGTTGTGGTGTTGGTTATTATGGTCAGGAATGTTGTTATTAATTCTACTTCTTGATTTTTTGCCCTCTATAGGCGTGCCCTCATACGCGGTTATGGGCACAACTCAACCGCTTCGTCAGTCATTCTTATTTATATAGGTACATAGGTTTGCATGTAGGTGCAATCTCAAGTATGGAACAACTCTAACCGCTTGGTAAGTCAATGTATGGTTTGCATACTTGTGTATTCAGCGCTTCCACAAGCTCGAATGTAAGCCCTGAGCACAAATGTACAAGGCCTCAACATCACTGGGAAATGGGCGAAAGTCTTCTATGGTTTTCATAAACAGAGGGCTGATATAGTATGCCTACAGGAGACCCATTTTCGCCAGGACCAGTTGTCGGGATTCCGTAACCAGTACTACCCCATATGGTTCCACAGTAGTTCCCCCTCCCAGAAGGTCAAAGGGGTGGCGATTTTCTTTTACAAGTCTCTAGCAGTGCAAATTCTAGATACCCGTATTGACCAGGATGCCCGTTATGTCTTTGTGAAATGTTCCATCCAGGATCATGAATACACTGTGGCCTGTATATACGCTCCGAACCATGGACAATACTCTTTCTTGGTGAGGACTTTGGAGGACCTTAATGCTTTTTCCCAGGGTACGTTGATTGTATGTGGCGACCTTAATGTTACCCTCAACCCTTCCATTGACACATCCTCGGGCTCTAGTACACTCTCCTTTGCGGCGCTTAATGGCATCAAGAGGGCCCGGCATTTACACCAACTGCGTGATGCCTGGCACCTGCTCCACCCTACTGATCGTGATTATTCGTTTTATTCGCACGCAAGGGAGTGTACTCCAGACTCGATTACATTCTTATTTCCCATCATCTTCTCCCCTCCCTAAGTACCTGCACCATTGATCCGATGATCCACTCAGATCGTGCTCCGGTTTCATGTGTGCTTCAGCTCCCTGCTCTTCCCCGGAGGGAGTTTACCTGGCATCCTTAATGAGTCGCTTTTGCTGGACCCCCTCTGTTTGGCAGACCTGAAACAAGCTGTGGCCACCTTTGAGCTCACATATGCTTCTGACTCTATGTTGCCCCAGACCCGGTGGGAAGCACTTAAATGTGTCCTGCGGGGGATTCTGATTCAGCACGGAGCCAGACGCAAGAGGGAGACTTCCGCGCAGCTTTCGGCCCTGATAGCCCGATTACATTCCCTTGAGCTATGTCACAGGTGGATGCTCGCTGAGGATGACCTACGGGACCTCCTTAGAGTGCATAAGGACATTCAGGTCCTTATTGATAAAAAACACAATCGCTTTCACCAGATCTGCTCAGCCTCTCACTATGAGTGGGGTAATAAGGCGGGCCGGATGCTGGTGCGGGCCTTGAGGGATAGGCGGACCGCCCTCTTTGTCCCATTGATTAAAACAGCCTCTGGTTCCTTGGAACACCACACTGCAGATATACTGACTGCCTTTCATTCTTACTACTCTGACCTCTATGACCTTACGGGGGGGGGGGGGGGGGACTTCCTCCCACCTCCTTGCAAGGCATCCTCTCCTATTTGCAACGGACCGCCCTTCCCCGCCTACCTCTCCCCGTCCTCGAGGACCTAGAGCGCCCCTTTACTATTGAGGAACTGGATTTAGCTATTTCCTCCTCCCCCTCTGGTAAATCCCCAGGCCCTGAGGGTTATACCAGTCGGTTCTACAAGACGCTTAAGGCAGAATTGTCTCCCTTTGAGTTTAAAGCCTTTAACCCCTTAAGGACTCAGGGTTTTTCAGTTTTTGCACTTTCGTTTTTTTCCTCCTTACCTTTTAAAAATCATAACCCTTTCAATTTTCCACCTAAAAATCCATATTATGGCTTATTTTTTGCGCCACCAATTCTACTTTGCAGTGACATTAGTCATTTTACCCAAAAATGCACGGCGAAGAAAAAATGCCATTTTGTAACTTTTGGGGGCTTCCGTTTCTACGCAGTGCATATTTCGGTAAAAATTACACCTTATCATTATTCTGTAGGTCCATACGGTTAAAATGATACCCTACTTACATAGGTTTGATTTTGTCGCACTTCTGGAAAAAATCATAACTACATGCAGGAAAATTTATACGTTTAAAAATGTCATCTTCTGACCCCTATAACTTTTTTTATTTTTCCACGTACAGGGCGGTATGAGGACTAATTTTTTGCACCATGATCTAAAGTTTTTATTGATATGATTTTTGTTTTGATCGGACTTTTTGATCACTTTTTATTCACTTTTTAATGGTATAAAAAGTGACCAAAAATGCGCGTATGCCATTGACCGTACGGTTTAATTAATGATATATTTTTATAGTTCGGACATTTACGCACGCGGTGATACCACATATGTTTATTTTTATTTCTTTTTACACTGTTTTATTTTTTGGGGGGGAAAAGGGGGGTGATTCAAACTTTTATTAGGGAAGGGGTTAAATGACCTTTATTAACACTTTTTTTTGAATTTTTTTTGCAGTGTTATAGGTCCCATAGGGACCTATAGCACTGCACACACTGATCTTTTACACAGATCACAGGCATGTATTAACACGCCTGTGATCGGTGTTATCGGCGCTTGACTGCTCCTGCCTGTATCTCAGTCACGAAGCAGTCATTCGCCGATCGGACACCGAGGAGGCAGGTATGGGCCCTCCCGGTGTCCTGCCAGCTGTTTGGGACGCCGCGATTTCACCCCTGGCGGTCCCGAACAGCCAGACTAAGCAGCCGGGTCACTTTCGCTTTAGAAGCGGCGGTCAGCTTTGACTGCCGCTTCTAAAGGGTTAATACCGCACATCGCCGCGATCGGCGATGTGTGGTATTAGCCGCGGGTCCCGGCCGTTGATGAGCGCGGGGACTGACGCCATATGATGCTTCATATCGCGGGAGCCGACGCAGGACGTAAATATACGTCCTGCGTCGTTAAGGGGTTAATGCCATCTCTCCCACCTCCCCCTTCCCTGACTCCTTCTTATCAGCATTTCTCACGGTGATTCCGAAAGAGGGTAAAGACCCCAACCTCTGCCAAAGCTACCGTCCCCTTTCTGTCCTAAATGTGGACTCATTGCGCTTGGCCCCTCTCTTGGAGTCCCTGATTCACCTCGACCAGGTGGGCTTTGTCCCTAATCGGGAGGCCCGTGATAACATTCTAAAAACATTCTCACTTATTCATCATGCTCAAGAGGCCAGGTTTCCTTGCATGGTCTTGTCCCTTGATGCCGAAAAGGCTTTTGATCGGGTGAGCTGGGACTTCATGAGAGGTGTGTTGGAGTGTCTAGGCCCTGGCCCTGTAGCTCTTCTGTGTCACTATGAATGTCTCTCTGGACTCCGCTCTGGCCCTCAGGCTCCACGGGTTGTTCCCCTTTTGCTGGCACCCTTCCTCTTTTCTTGACCTTGGAGTCCTTATCCCTAAAGACCTTACCCGTATTGTGGAATTGAACCTCACCCCCCTGTTGGCACGGTTCAAGGGTGATCTTACTAAATGGGATCACAAAGACTTCTCTTGGATAGGGCGTATAAACATATTGAAGATGAATTTACTCCCTAACCTGCTGTATCTGTTTCAGACCTTGCCAGTGATGATCCCTAGAGCCTTTTTTCGACCCCACACTGCGCTTTTTATCAAGTTCATTTGGTCTGGCAGTCGACATAGGCTCTTCAAAGATGCCCTGGCTCAGCCTAAAGCAGATGGTGGTTTGGCCTTTCCTGACCCATACACCTACTACTTAGCAGCTGTCTCGGCCCGTATTCTGGATGCCTTTCACTCAGTCCGCATTAAGCTCTGGGTTCGACTGGAAGCGGAGCTCTCCCCCTTTGCTCTTAGGACCCTGTATTTGGCCGTCATATTGGACCGCCGGTTCCAAATCTTCCCTTCCTTTTATCTCCAAAGTCGTCCTCCATGCCTGCCTCTCTCATCTAGCGATGGTAGGTTTCCTTCGGCCGCTGGGGCCCCTTACACCGCTGACAGGGAACACAGATTTTCCTCCTGGTCCTCTTCACCGGGAGGTTTCCTCTCCACCCCCCCCCCCCCCACGTCCTCTCCCCTACCCGTGCTTAAGGTCCACCATGCCTCTTCCTTGAAATCGATCTCTGATATAATGGGTGCTGCCGTACCTTCCGCCTTGTGTGTGTTTCAGTATCATCAACTCCGACATTTCTATGACACATGGCGGGCCTCAGTTTAATTGCATAGGAAGCCCTTATCCTTTGAGCAACTTTGTTTGAGCACTGCTAGACCCACCCATACGATATCCCTACTTTACGCCATGCTCCGTACTAGGGACTCTCGTGCCCTGCTCCCCTATCAACGGGGTTGGGTTGCTGAGTTTGACTACACCCCCAGCACTGAGGAATGGGTAACCTCGTTCATGCTTTGCCATAAGGCTTCTAAAGCGGTGGCTTTGCAGGAAACTAACTATAAAATACTCTCTAGATGGTACAGGGTCCCGGCCCTGCTCCATCGCTACTATCCATCGGTCCCCAATGTTTGCTGGAGGTGTGGCCAAGACTTGGGTACTTTGTCACATGTGTGGTTCTCCTGTTCCCTACTAACCGACTTCTGGTCCTCTGTCCGGGCCCTAATTAGCGATATCACTGGCTCCCAGGTAGTGAATACCCCGCAGGTTCTTTATTTATCTATGTTACCTGGCTCTTCAGAATCCTTGCGGAAAAGTCTTGTTGGCATACTTCTGGTGGCTGCTAGGCGAGTAATACCGAGACGATGGAAATCCATGTCCCCGCCTACTACTACCGACTGGCTTAGGGAGGTCCTTTATCTCCAGGACCTAGAGGAATGTCTAGCCGACTTGAATGGGTCCTCGGAACAATATATTAAGCGCTGGCGCCTCTGGATGGATTTTGCTGCTCCTCCCCGTTTTCTGCAGTTTGCAGTTTCTACTTCCATATCCCCTCCCCAGTGACCTCGCTTGTGTCCTTAGAACTCTAGTCTCCTAGTCTCACACTCCTTTTCCCATTTCATTTTTCCTTCACCCTCCCTCTTCCCTCTAGACCCCTTCCGCTCCTTGTCCTTCCTCCCTCTCCTCCCCTTACGCCTTTGGGTTTTTCATTGTTTCGTTTTTTCTTATTTGGTTCACTATGTTTGGCTCACCTATCACTAGACTGTGTCTACTTTCCTACGGATTGTTTTACACTGAGCATTGTTATGCTGTCTGTTTTTCCTGCCATATGTTTTCGATAAACTTCTTTTGAAAAAAAAAATGTACAGATTTAGAGTAACCCTTTCAACCTTTTATTGTGTTTTGGATTCACCTGTCAAGGAACCATGTTAAACTGAAAATGACTGAAATTAGATATGTATTTTATAGCTGTGTTTTATTTTTCTTCCATTTTTTAGGACTGTAACAAATGCTATAGCCCAAAAACAACTAACATATAAGCCCCAAGTGTAGCAGTTCTGTTTTGAAAAGGTCTCTAAAAACTGATTGGTTGCTTAAAAGGCATTTGGTTAACTTTTCCTCTGCACAGGTTTGGATAAATCTCCCCCTTTGCGCCTTAAAGGGGTACTCAGGGGGAAAGCATTTTTTTTTAATTAAATTGTGCCAGAAAGTTATACAGATTTGTAAATTACTTGTATTTAAAAATCTTAATCCTTCCAGTACTTATCAGCTGCTGTATGCGCCAGAGAAAGCTGTATAGTTCTTTTCTGTCTGACCACAGTGCTCTCTGCTGACACCTCTGTCCCTCTCAGGAACTGTCCAGAGTAGAAGAGGTTTGCTATGGGGATTTGCTCTTACTCTGGACAGTTCCTGACATGGACAGAGGTGTCAGCAGAAAGTACTGTGGTCAGAGAGAAAATAAATTCAAAAAGAAAATAACTTCCTGCTGAAGTAAAAAAAAACATGGTCTTTTTAAATTGCTTTTTGAACTTTTTATAAAACAACAACAATTTACTATAGAAATGCACAATGATTAAGAATACCTTTAATAAATGAAAGTAAACCTTTACATACACACACACCACTTTATTGGGTACACAATGCTACTACCTGGTGGGGTTCAACCAAGTTCTAGCATAGTGTACCCAATGCTGCAAAACTGACATGATGGCATCACGCAGACGCTGCAGATTTGTTGAATACACATCCATGAAATGAATCTCCCGTTCCACCACAACCCAAAGGTGCTCTATTGGTTTGAAATCTGGTGACTGTAGAGGCAAGAGATGAGCAAACTTTTGAAAAATTTGACTTGGCCAATTTGCCGATTTGAGGCGAATCTGTATTAAAAACAGCTATTTCTGGCCTACAGAGAGCCTCAATAGGGGTGTAGAACACTTTGCTTTGTTCTAAGACACATAGGGAGTTTGCTGTGTTAGTGAAATAATACTGATATTCAGTATGACATGCAGATTACAGGCATCGCTATTAGAATCACTGTCGCAGAGTGTCTGGATGTGGCAGATTTTTTATGTAATTTTTATCTAATTTAATTTGAATTTATTTACATTCTTTGATTACCTATTCTGGTGAGCATCGAGCTTGCGGTCCTCCACGAGGCGAGCTACCACCTGTTCCAGCCCCTGCCTCTCAGCACAACCCCATACTCTACGTGTCCACTTGAAAAGGGAGGGACAGCAGTACAAGCAACTTGGACATGAGCACATTCAGCTTCTGTGCCATTGGATAAGTGGGCGCATAAAGCTAGAAGGGGCTGTAGTGAAAAACTCATACTTGTATCTTAAAATCGAGCTGGCGGTACTCCGCCAAGCGAGATACCACCTGTTCCAGCCCCTACCTCTCAGTGCCCCCCTGACTGTGAAAGTGCAAATGTTTAATTTAATCAGTGATTGTTCATTGTTATCGCCCTCAGCTGTTTCATTGGATTCTTGTGATAATTGCACAGGTAATATGACGGCGACGACCATAGGGCCTCAGTCTTGAAAAGATTACATCAATTTTTTTAATTTAAGATTTATATATGATTCCCAAGTTTAATGTCCCGGTGTTTACTTTGAACTAATACTGTATGGCCACAAAACCCAAACTAACAAGGAGTCACATGACAGCACAATGACAGAGCCTAGAGGTGGGCAGCAGCAAGAGGAGACCATATAGTGTATTAATGCCTGCAGCTCGCGGCAGCATGAGGAGACCATAGGACCTCACAATCCCTAAAATTTTTAAATTTTAATTGAAGATTTATGGTAGCTAGTGCTACCATGAAAATTCCTAGGTAATGTGCTAGGCCCAGCAGCATGAGAAGAACATTTAGTGGCTGAATGGCAATGCTTGGAGTTGGCGGCATATGAGGAGACCATATAGTGGCTGAATGGCACAGCCTGGAGTGGGCAGAAGCATGAGGAGACCATATAGTGGCTGAATGGCACAGCCTGGAGGTGGCTGAAGCATGAGGAGACCATATAGTGGCTGAATGGCACAGCCTGGAGGTGGCTGAAGCATGAGGAGACCATATAGTGGCTGAACGGCACAGCCTGGAGTTGGCGGCAAATGAGGAGACCATATAGTGGCTGAATGGCAAAGCCTGGAGGTGGCTGAAGCATGAGAAGACCATATAGTGGCTGAATGGCACAGCCTGGAGTTGGCGGCAAATGAGGAGACCATATAGTGGCTGAATGGCAAAGCCTGGAGGTGGCTGAAGCATGAGGAGACCATATAGTGGCTGGATGGCACAGCAAGGAGGTGCCTGAAGCATGAGGAGACCATATAGTGGCTTAATGGCACAGCCTGGAGGTAGCTGAAGCATGAAAAGAACAAATAGTGGCTGAATGGCACAGCCTGGAGTTGGAGGCACGAGGAGATCATGTAGTGGCTGAATGGCACAGCCAGGAGGTGGCTGAAGCATGAGGAGACCATATAGTGGCTGAATGGCAATGCCTGGAGTTGGCGGCATAAGGAGGCCATATAGTGGTTGAATGGCACATTCTGGAGGTGGCTGAAGCATGAGAAGACCATATAGTGGCTGAATGGCACAGCCAGGAGTTGGCGGCAAATGAGGAGACCATGTAGTGGCTGAATGGCACAGCCTGGAGTTGGCGTCATGAGGAGACCATATAGTGGCTGACTGGCACAGCCTGGAGTTGGCGGCAGCATGAGTAGAACATATAGTGGCTGAATGTCACAGCCTGGAGTTGGCATCATGAGGATATCATATAGTGGCTGAATGGAACAGCCTGGAGCTGGCAGAAGCATGAGGAGACCATATAGTGGCTGAATGGCACAGCCAGGAGGTGCCTGGAGCATGAAGAGACAACATAGTGGCTGAATTGCACAGCCAGGAGGTGCCGGAAGCATGAGGAGACCACATAGTGGTTTAATGGCACAGCCTGGAGTTGGCGACATGAAGAGATCATATAGTGGCTGAATGGCACAGCCTGAAGTTGGCAGAAGCATGAGAAGACCATATTGTGGCTGAATGGCACAGCCTGAAGGTGGCTGAAGTATGAGGAGACCATATAGTGGCTGAATTGCACAGCCTGGAGTTGGCAGCAGATGAGGAGGCCATATAGTGGTTGAATGGCACATCCTGGAGTTGGCGGCAGCATGAGTAGAACATATAGTGGCTGAATGGCATAGCCTGGATTTGGCAGAAGCAGGAGGAGACCATATAGTGGCTTAATGGCACAGCCTGGTGGTGGCTGAAGCATGAGAAGACCATATAGTGGCTGAATGGCACAGCCTGGAGTTGGCTGAAGCATGAGGAGACCATATAGTGGCTGAATGGCACAGCCTGGAGTTGGCAGAAGCAGCATCAGAAGTCCTGAAAGTGACCCGGTGACAGAGTGGTGCGGTGGGTGGCAATACCAGTACCCCGTGACGAAGGCGGGTAAAAAAAGGTCTGATGCAGAGGAATGTTTGTAACTGGGAAGCAGCGCCTTAAATCTGTTTGGCACTATCCATATTTGTGAAGTGTTGGTGTGGCACCATGGTCAATCATGATGAATCAGGCATTGGTGTGTGTAAATCCTGGCTGATCCATGCCTGATTAATCTTCACAAAGGTCAGTCTCTCCACATTTTTCGTGGACAGACGAGTTCTCCTAGGGGTGACTATGGCCCCCGCCACACTAAACACCCGCTCTAATGACACACTACTAGCCGGGCAGGACAGCTTATCCAGGGCAAACTCTGCTAGTTGAAGCCACAAATCAAGTCTGGCTGCCCAGAAGTCCAGCAGATCTTCAAGGTATGTTGGCATGGGCATGTCAAGGTATGCCACCACCTGCTGGTTCAGGTCCTGCTCCAGGTCTACCTGCTGCGGATGAGTTGCTTCCCTATGTGGGTGAAGAAAGGTACTCATCAGCAACTGTAGACTCAGGCTGCTGCTGAGGTGGGGTGGGGTGGCAGGAGCAGTACCAGCAACATCAGCAGCAGCCATGGCAGTGGAAGATGAGCACAGAGGGCCCCCCGAGTCAGACTTGCGAGAGGATGGACGATGGTGCTGATAGGCATTGGCAAACTGACTACGTAGGATCTCTCTGTAGTAGGTCAATTTGTCCTCCCTCTCAGTGGGTGGAAAAAGGCCTCCATTTTGTAGCGGTAGCGAGGGTCCAATAAGGTGAATAGCCAGAAGTCATCCAGCTGCCTAATAGTTACATGTTAGCATGCATCGTGCCATTTGTGTAAGTGAAACGGAGGGACTCCCTGCCTCCACCTCCACTGCATACTGCCATGGTGTGTCTGGGTCCTCTGTCTCGCCTTCCTCATAACCCTCTAGCTCCTCTGGCTGCTCCTCCTCCTCCTCTCCTGTCAGATAACTAGAAAAACCGCCCATTTGGCGAAACCTAAACTGTGCTCCACTGTGCCCCACCTCCTCCTCCTCCAGTTCATCCGCCACAGAGCCCATGTGGCCATGAGATGTAGGCACCACGTCTCCATTGCCCTGACCAGCCATCATTTCCAACACGTGTTGTAGGAAATGAAGCAGTGGAATGATGTAGTTCATCCTTTAATCCTGGCGACTTACTAATAATGGGGCTTCCTCAAAGGGCCTGAGCAAACGGCAGGTGTCACATATGAGCTGCCACTGGTTGACATTGAAGTTAAACAGGGGAGTCCCCCTATCCGCTTGGATCATCAAGAAATCGTGATGGCTTTTCTCTGTTCGTATAGTCGATCACACATATGTAGGGTGGAATTCAAACTCGTGGCTGCAGCTCAAGGAGGGTGTGCTTTGTGGTGTACGAGTGGCTGAAGTGCATGCAAAGTTTCCTTCCCATTGTTGGGATGTCTTCCAGATGGGGGGAACAGTGCAACAACCGCTTGACAACCGGATTGAACACGTGTTCCATGCAGGGCGCATGGCTCAGGCTTCCTTGACGCAGCGCAGACAAGATGTTCTTCCCCTTGTCGGTCTCCATGGTTCCCATTTCCAGTTTTCATGGAGTAAGCCATGATTGGATTTCTGGATGAATGGCTTTTAGCAGTTCCTCCCATGGTTTCCCGCCATGGCAAACCATGTGAAGAACACCATGACACCGCTGTGCCCTGCACACATGGTATACTGGAGGGGCACTGAGACTTGTCCGTGCAGTGGAGGTTGAGGACATGGTGGAGGGTGAGTAGGCGGAGTCACACACTGTCACAGGACCAACGGCCTGACAGCGTGAAGGAGGAAGCGGCATGACCCATCCAAGTTGCTGTTGTGGCTGTGCAGGAAGCACATTCACCCAGTGGGCCGTAAAGGACATTCCTTGTCCCTGACCGTAGTTACAGCTCCACACGTCGGCGCTGCCATGCACTTTTGTACACACTGACAGGCTCAAGGACTGGCTCACCTTCTGTTCCACAAAATTGTTCAGGGTTGGTACTGTCTTCTTCGCAAAGAAATGATGGCTTGGGACTCGGCTCGGCACAAGCCATCAGTTCTCTGGAAGGTGCACCACTTAAAAAGGGAGGGAGTGCAGCACCAGCAACTTGGTCTGGAGCACATTCAGCTTCTGCACCGTTGGATGGGTCTCTTGGACATGGCTTCGCTGATGGATTACTGGCAGAATGATTGACTTGAATTAGGAGGAGCAGGAGCATCTAGAGCGACAGAAGATGGGTATGACAGACAGCTCCCTTCGGTTGAGGTGGTGATGCCTTGGCTGACTGAAACAGGGAGCGGCGTGCCACTGGTGATGCAGTAGGCTGGACCACTGCATCGGAGCCACGGTTCTCCCAGGCCGCTTTATGGTGATGCTGCATATGGTGAAGCAGGGCAGTGGTGCCAACATTGGGACCCTGGCCACGATTCCTCATCATCAGACACATCTTGCATGTGGCCATGTTAACACCCTTTGGATGCTTGATGAAATACTGCCACACCGTCGAGTAGCTGATTTTCACCCTGGGCCTTCATCAGGAATTTAGGAGCCCCATAGAGCCATAGTGTCTGCCTCCCCCCCCCCCCCCCCACCACCTTATGAAGAGCAAAAAAAAACTTACTGAGGGGAAGGAGATGGGCCCAGGAGAGAGGATGGGGGAGGGGTATATCTTCCTGCCTGTGTGTGGGGAAATGCTAAGCCTGGGAGCTTCCAAGCAGGTAAGTCCTGCTGAGTTTATGCAGGGCAGGGGGAGCTTTTTACTGGAGTGTGGAGTGTAAGAGGAGGGTGACAGAGATGGCAGCTGCGGGCCCCATTAAACAGTGCTCCAGGTCCGGGCCCCTGACAACAGAACTGCCTGTACTGCCCTGATGGTGGCCCTGCCTCCAACAGCCTGCACTGATTGACTGCTATTGCCACCGACTCCAGGAACCCCTGTTCCACTACCTCCCGGGAAGGTAGGATGCCGCAAAACAGGTGGTCTACCCCGGGCACGTTTGGCTCCAGATTTCCCACTTCTGCCACCATGCTGTCTGCCACCTATGTACGCACAGGTTACACATATGAGAGGACAAAAAGCTCTGCTATGCAACCTGTATTAGGCACTGTAATCGTTTGACTGTGGCTTTTCGTGCTCACCCTAACTGGCCCCTGCTAGCTTTAGAGTTGTACACCCAACTGCAGCAGTACAGACTCACTGTGTAGTAGAGCCCAGTACAATATTATTAGGCACTAATAGCAGGGGACAAAGGATTTTAGTGCTCAGCCTAACTGGCCCCTATATGCTATAGAGTTGCTGTACACCACTGCAGCAGTACAGAATCGCTGTGTAGTAGAGCCCAGTACAGTATTATTATGCACTAATCTCTCTCTCTCTCTCTTATAGAGCTGTGACATCACGGGGTGGGTGGCTGTTGATAGGCTGCATGCTGCATTGTTATACTTATTGTAGGCCCCAAAAATGAATCACTATATTTCATAGCATAATAGCATGATGTCGGCCATTTTGTTGTATGTTCTAAATTGACCACAGTGTATTCTAAAATTCTTCTATTCAAGTGCCAGTCTGGGAGAGAATACTTGCTGTCTCTTAAGATATGTATGGCTGTTTAGATAAGACAAATAAGGGGGGTAGTTACATTCTCTAGACATTCACATATCTGTGTTAGAGAATCATCCATTGTATTATTATCTTTCCCATGAATTTGATTATATTATTATCTTTCCCATGAATTTGATAGTGTTGAAAATGTCTATGAGAATCCAGGTTTTAATTACTTATACATGTCAAAAATAATCCCTGAACCTATAATATAGTGCTCCATACGTCAAGTGTGGAATGTTGGTTTAAGACCAGTTATTGACAGTTAACCCTTAATGGTAATGATGCTAATTGCTTATGCAATAGCACCCCCTAGCATATGGGTAGTTGACATTACACCGACAGGAATGGCATTATGGGTATTATAGTGATGTCATAGTCATTATCATATGTACACGCCCAACCTACATTCATTGGGGACTTTCAATTTAGAGAGGTGTGTCTAACTAATTAAAAAGTCTGGTAAACCAGATGTTAGGGACTGGCTGTAGAGAATGCACAAAGACACAGGAAAGAGGCCTAACCAGGTGGAAAAGCCATGTGAGATCCCAGCAAGACATACTGATTACACAGTACCAGACCAATGGCTATCCATGACGATGAGATGGATCGTTCAGTGTTCCTCAGAGCAGAAGCGAGGTTCTTAAATAGACTTGGTAAGAGACACAAAAAATGGTATTCCATTTAATTAAGACCAAGTTGGATAATGTGGATGGAATTATACCATTTAGATTGGCGAATTAATTACATAAAATAATTAATTATCTCCATATTGAGATTATAGTTTTAGGATATTGTGAGACTTCATTCTACCTGCAGAAGAATCAGGACTCATAATTTATCAAAGCATTAAATAATTGCTTAGACATATTGATAGAATTCCTACTCACCAAGCTAAGTGTTATAAGTCTATTTCCTACGCAGGAAACTTGTTTCAAGTTCTTCCTTCTAAAATATAGTCTAGCGAGATCATAAAACTCTACTATTTGTCTTAATAGTCTTACCAAAGTCATGTATAGAAAAATAGTCCAGAATGGGGCGGAAGTATTCTTCCATGTTTATATCCTTTGATGGATTTGCCCATTCTTTGAGTCATGTGATTTGTAGTTGGTTAGAAGGGGGCGGGGAGTGTATTTAGCATTCCATATTGATATGTCTATGATTAGATATTGCCCATCTTTATATCATGAGGTTTTCTCTGGAAAGAGTGATATGTAACTTTTTCTTATATGATATTCCTAACCGAGTAGCTTTTGTTTTAATTTAACAAGTTACTTACTACTCACATGTATTGTTCTACTATATGTAGTCAATTAACAAGCTTCTACTGTTTACTTGTTTACTAATATATCTAATTGCTATTCATTTGCATATACCATTGTGTTTGTTACTGATTTATGTTTGTAACCTTATAACCAATAAATCTGCATACTTTTATAATACCTGTGTATTATTGTATATTGCAAAACTACATCCTCTAGTGTTAATGTCATCCTGTTTGGAAGAAATATGGCACTCCCTTCTTGTCGGTACTCAAGTAGGAATCCCGATCCACTTAAATGTAAGTAAATACTCAGCACTCAGATACAAAATGGTATTTTTATTAACAGTCCATACAAAATTTGACGTTTCGGTCCTACCAGGACCTTCCTCAGAATTTAACTACAATAATCAGAAACATAAATGCAAGATTATACATAGGTCTGATGTCATACCACAAAGACAAACGAAAAACATATTTACAAATGATAAATGATGAATCAAAAATACATCATATATCTAAAAAAATACAGAAACATAGGTAGGATATATTGATAACTATCGAATTTAGCAAATGGGTACTGTTATAGAGTTAACTATATTCATTTCATATAGTGTCCCTGTTCACTGAGTACATATTTCAAGTTATACAATCATTGGGTATACCACACTCAAAGGCCATATAGAATGTACATAGACAACAGAGAAAAAAACTTTCAATATTGGTGATCTCCAAAATTTTTCAAGATGCACAATGTAACCAGGGTGGTGCTAGATAGATAACAGTTAAGGTGTATACAATATCATGGGAGATACAACATTAGAGACACATTTTCTGAGCAGCATACCAGCTTTATGGATGTACTGTTATAGGTAGTAGCTAATAGAGAGATAACATGTTGACTCATAGAGTTATACTTACTAGGACTGGTGCGCAGGAGAAAATAGAAGAAACGGCCAGGTGCCATGCAAGTTGTGTGTGGAATAGTGTGACCGAAGTCACAGAAGCAGTCTGCGTGGGTTAGCACGCCGACTGTATTAGTATCCGGCCGGAGCTCAAAGTGAAGCTTGAATCTGCAGGCGGAAGTGACGTGCAGGCTACGTCATGTGGAACGCAAATGCATCTCAGACTGTGAGCTCCAGGAGGCAATACGGAATAAAATTTTGAATAGCATAGGAGAAGGTGTAGAATCACAGGGAAACAGTGATAGAATGGACATATAGTATGGAAAACAATGCAATATTAGGAAAAAGAGGGATAAAGTGAATAAATAAAAGAATAGAATAGGATTATGTTAAAGAATGATAGTTGACATAGAGTATTAAGGATAATTGAAAGAGTAATTAAGGACAATTAAAGGTGATAAAGGAGCAAAAGTAAAACATATAGATGAATCATAGGTAAATAGATGAAAGAGATAGGAGGATAAGGATAGCATAAATAAAGAGGGGAGAATTGTGTAAATATACATAGGTAATCTCATGACCTATATTGTATTGTATACACCTTAACTGTTATCTATCTAGCGCCACCCTGGTTACATTGTGCATCTTGAAAAATTATGAAAAATTATGAAGATCACCAATATTGAAAGTTTTTTTCTCTGTTGTCTACCAAGTCTATTACTGTTATGCACCTGATAAATAAATCCAGATATGCCCTAAATGCATTACAAGCAGATCTTCATATACACAGTACTAGGTAGGACCAAAACAACAAATTTTGTATGGCCTGTTAATAAAAATACGCTTTTGCATCTTACATCTGAGTGCCAAGAATTTAATTACGTTAATGTCATCCTGTCATAAAAAGAACTTGTGGATAACTGAGGAAATAGACGGACTCAGATGTGAATTGTATTGATTGGCTTTGTCTACATGATTTTGATAATTTTCATATTTTTCATAATTAATATTTTTATGACCATAATTCACAATTGAGTTTAAATTATACGACAGCATGTTGACACGATGCCGGCTGGCAGGTAGTGGATCCTCTGTGCCAGAGAGGGATGGCGAGGACCGCGCTAGTGGACCGGTTCTAAGCCACTACAGGTTTTCACCAGAGCCCGCCGCAAAGCGGGATGGTCTTGCTGCGGCGGTAGTGACCAGGTCGTATCCACTAGCAACGGCTCACCTCTCTGGCTGCTGAAGATACTGAAGATAGGCGAGGTACAAAGGAGTAGGCAGTAGCAAGGTCGGACGTAGCAGAAGGTCGGGGGCAGGCGGCAAGGTTCGTAGTCAGGGGGGATAGCAAAGGTACTGGTACACAGGCTAATAAACACACAATACGCTTTCACTAGGCACAAGGGCAACAAGATCCGGCAAGGGAGTGCAAGGGAGGAGACTAGATATAGCCAGGGAACAGGTGGGAAGCAATTAAGCTAATTGGGCCAGGCACCAATCATTGGTGCACTGGCCCTTTAAGTCTCAGGGAGCTGGCGCGCGCGCGCCCTAGAGAGCGGAGCCGCGCGCGCCAGCACATGACCGCAGGAGACGGGAACGGGTAAGTGACCTGGGATGCGATTCGCGAGCGGGCGCGTCCCGCTGTGCGAATCGCATCCCCAACGGGCATGGCAGAGCAGCGCTCCCGGTCAGCGCTGACCGGGGAGCTGCAAGGAGAAAGACGCCGTGAGCGCTCCGGGGAGGAGCGGGGACCCGGAGCGCTAGGCGTAACAGTACCCCCCCCCCTTAGGTCTCCCCTTCTCTTTATCGGGTAACTGCCTCCCCTGGGATGAGGACACCGGGAAAGGATGGAGGGATTCCTCAACGGCAGGCAGAACCGCAGGAGTAGGAATGGGGAGAGAGGGCAGAGGGCGAGACCTGGCACGGGGCAGTGTGACACCAGGACGAGGGCCATGAGGGGACACAGAAGCTTGCCTGATGGAACTGGGAGGGGGGGAGGGGCATTTCCTGTGGCAGGCAGAGTCCTTAATGACCTTAGGGGGACCGAATACAGGAGGAACCACAGGGTCACGGCAGGGAGTACTGGGAACCGGTAGAAGGCAGTCCTTGGAACAAGAGGGGCCCCAACTCTTGATCTCCCCAGTGGACCAATCCAGGGTTGGGGAATGGTGTTGAAGCCAGGGAAGTCCAAGGAGAATTTCCGAGGTGCAATTGGGGAGGACCAAAAGTTCAATCCTCTCGTGATGAGATCCGATGCTCATAAGAAGGGGCTCCGTGCGGAAACGTATGGTACAGTCCAACCTGGCTCCGTTGACCGCGGAAATGTGGAGTGGCTTGACAAGACGGGTCACCGGAATACGGAATTTATTCACAAAGGACTCCCGAATAAAATTCCCAGAAGCTCCAGAGTCCAGGCAGGCCACGGCTGAGAGGGGAGAGCTGGCTGAAGTGGAAATCCGAACAGGTACCGTGAGACGTGGAGAAGCCGACTTGGCATCAAGAGACGCCACACCCACGAGAGCTGAGTGCGAGCGTGCGTTTCCCAGACGTGGAGGACGGATTGGGCAATCCACCAAAAAATGTTCAGTACTGGCACAGTACAGACAAAGATTCTCTTCCTTACGGCGATTCCTCTCTTCCAGGGTCAGGCGAGACCGATCCACTTGCATGGCCTCCTCGGCGGGGGGCCTAGGCGCAGATTGCAGTGGAGACTGTGGGAGAGGTGTCCAGAGATCTAAGTCTTTTTCCTGGCGGAGCTCTTGATGCCTCTCAGAAAAACGCATGTCAATGCGAGTGGCAAGATGAATGAGTTCATGCAGGTTAGCAGGAGTCTCTCGTGCGGCCAGAACATCTTTAATGTTGCTGGATAGGCCTTTTTTAAAGGTCGCGCAGAGAGCCTCATTATTCCAGGATAGTTCAGAAGCAAGAGTACGGAATTGTATGGCGTACTCGCCAACGGAGGAATTACCCTGGACCAGGTTCAGCAGGGCAGTCTCAGCAGAAGAGGCTCGGGCAGGTTCCTCAAAGACACTTCGAATTTCCGAGAAGAAGGAGTGAACAGAGGCAGTGACGGGGTCATTGCGGTCCCAGAGCGGTGTGGCCCATGACAGGGCTTTTCCAGACAGAAGGCTGACTACGAAAGCCACCTTAGACCTTTCAGTAGGAAACTGGTCCGACATCATCTCCAAGTGCAGAGAACATTGCGAAAGGAAGCCACGGCAAAACTTAGAGTCCCCATTAAATTTGTCCGGCAAAGACAGGCGGAGGCTAGGAGTGGCCACTCGCTGTGGAAGGGGTGCAGGAGCTGGCGGAGGAGATGGTTGTTGCTGCTGTAGCTGAGACTGAACTTGCTGTAGCTGTGACTGTTGCTGCTGTTGCTGTGACTGGAGCTGCTGTATCATGGTGGTCAAGTACGACAGCTGGTGCTCTTGTCGGGCGACCAATGTAGGGAGGTCGGCGGCAGCTGGCAGAGGAACTTCAGCGGGATCCATGGCCGGATCTACTGACACGATGCCGGCTGGCAGGTAGTGGATCCTCTGTGCCAGAGAGGGATGGCGAGGACCGCGCTAGTGGACCGGTTCTAAGCCACTACAGGTTTTCACCAGAGCCCGCCGCAAAGCGGGATGGTCTTGCTGCGGCGGTAGTGACCAGGTCGTATCCACTAGCAACGGCTCACCTCTCTGGCTGCTGAAGATACTGAAGATAGGCGAGGTACAAAGGAGTAGGCAGTAGCAAGGTCGGACGTAGCAGAAGGTCGGGGGCAGGCGGCAAGGTTCGTAGTCAGGGGGGATAGCAAAGGTACTGGTACACAGGCTAATAAACACACAATACGCTTTCACTAGGCACAAGGGCAACAAGATCCGGCAAGGGAGTGCAAGGGAGGAGACTAGATATAGCCAGGGAACAGGTGGGAAGCAATTAAGCTAATTGGGCCAGGCACCAATCATTGGTGCACTGGCCCTTTAAGTCTCAGGGAGCTGGCGCGCGCGCGCGCCCTAGAGAGCGGAGCCGCGCGCGCCAGCACATGACCGCAGGAGACGGGAACGGGTAAGTGACCTGGGATGCGATTCGCGAGCGGGCGCGTCCCGCTGTGCGAATCGCATCCCCAACGGGCATGGCAGAGCAGCACTCCCGGTCAGCGCTGACCGGGGAGCTGCAAGGAGAAAGACGCCGTGAGCGCTCCGGGGAGGAGCGGGGACCCGGAGCGCTAGGCGTAACACATGTGGTTCAGGGTCATCTCGCCTATTCGCCTTCCCGCCTTCCCAGAGTTCCTTTCCCCATGTCCTCACATGTTGATCCACCATTTTAGATGCCCTGGAGCATGGACCACACTAAATGGAGTTTAATGAAGCGATTCCTGCAGATTAATTACGAATCATATTTTTCCTGAAATTCGTAATGAATTAGGATTCGTCAGATTCGATTCGCTCATCCTTAGCCATAGCATAAATAATCTATTTTCATGGTATTAAGCCCATACATTTCTGTAGCTAAATTTCTTTTTATAGATAAATGATATAGAATTTATGCAAACTTTGTTTAATATAACGTCTTTGAGCATATTACAATATTTCATTATTATCTTGACA
Organism: Hyla sarda; assembly: GCF_029499605.1. Classification (NCBI taxonomy): domain Eukaryota; kingdom Metazoa; phylum Chordata; class Amphibia; order Anura; family Hylidae; genus Hyla; species Hyla sarda. The sequence continues at coordinate 285,839,543 of NC_079191.1, forward strand.
GAATTCTTTCCAATGAGTTCAGTATATGCCAAAGTGATGAATTTAAAGCTGATGTAGTTTGATTTGTAGAGTAACAGGGAATGTATCTTGTCTCTTTTGACACATTGTATAAGACAACAAATGTTGTCATTGCTGATAAATGTGAAAATTATTTTCTCCTTTGTGTTTTGAGCATTTGCTTCATGGTTTAGTAGTCAGTACAGACATATCATGTATTGGTTCCTTTGAGAAAAAAAACTTCCCTCATTCAATGTTTACCAATTATTTTTTAAATTTAATCTTCTTAAATACCAATATAATGCATTGCTTTCATGAAAACTCATCGACATTTAATGATCTGTACCTGAATGTGTGAAATAGATTTGTATTTAAAAATATTAACCATTCCAGTAATTATCAGCTGCTGTATGCTCCACAGGAAGTTATTTTATTTTTTAGTTTCTTTTCTGTCTGACCACAGTGCTCTCTGCTGACACCTCTGTCCATTTCAGGAACTGTCCAGAGAAGAGGAAAATCTCCATAGAAAACCTCTCCTGCACTGAACAGTTCCTGACATGGACAGAGGTGTCAGCAGAGAGCACTTCCTGTAAAGCACAGCAGTAGAAGCGTCTGGTTGTGTCCCTGTTTGAGCTCTCCAGGACTTCCAAGCAGACTACAGAGGCAGGTGTTCTAACAGCTTTTCCCAGGAGGGTGGCAGACTCCTGGGGAGAGCCTCCCTGCATGGAGCCCTGGGAATCTCGGGGCTCCACTTCCCGTTCCAGGCTGGCAGGGGTGGAGAGAAGCCATCTACAGCCAGTCTTCCGGCCTGTGTGAGAAAATCTAGCAGGGACCGCAGTAATGTGGTCCCTGCTCCCCAGGCAATGGCGAGTAGTGGAAAGGCCACTAGTGGCAGGAAGGCCAAGAAAAGCCTGCAGAATGTTGAGATGTGGGGCAACCGAGACCCAAAAGAGTCCACGGAAATATATTGCTCCAGGATGATGGCTCGGTTTACAGAGTACGACCGCTGTGGGAAAGAGCTAAGGGCTGCCAGGGAGGATTTGTGCCTGGCCCAAAACCTGGCTGACAGGGGTCCCAAGAAAAAACGACCCGAGCTGAGGGTAAGAATACAAGCCCGGAAAACCAAGATTAAGGCGTTGGAAGAAAGGAGAAAGGTCCTTTTGGAAGGCAGTAGACTCTTCCGAGAAAAATTGCTAAACAAGGACAGATTCCCCACCATGAAATCCCCAGGTAAGGAGGTGGTGGATGATGGGGAGAGTAGTGGCGGTGAGGAGGAGGAGGTGGAGGAGCAGTCAGAGATTGTCGGAGAGGCTGAGGGGATTGTGGAGAGTGTGGTGTTGGATGTTGGGTCAAGACCACCTTGCTGCTGCTCAAATGGTGGCCTTACCTGTGTCATCTGATGAGAGTGAGGAGGACAGTGATGGTGGGGTGCTCCGGGCCATCATCCTGCAGGAATACCCCACTCACTTCCAGAACTTTTCTTTTGGTGATGATCTGGGCCCTGAAGGAGGCAGGAAGAAAGGGCAGAGGAGCAAAAGGAAGAGGAAAGTTGGAGAAGTCACCCGTTTTGTATTTAGTCCTTTCCAGCAGTCTGGGCCAGCTGAGAAGTTGGTTCAGGCTGCTGGGCCCCCCACTCTGCAAGACCCCGCTTCTGAGGTGGAGCGGGGCCAGCACGGGGGGTACAGTGTGAAATCCAAGATGGCGGAGGGAGATGCTGAGAAGCCCTCTTGTCTTGTCGGTAGGGAAGGGCAGGACAGGCTTGAAGTGGGGGGCTATCCCCTGGGCATTGCTGGTGTTGCAGGGCACTCCCCTGTGAGGGGGGGAGTGTCCGGACATCAGCTGTACAGGCCTTGCGGTTGGGCCTTGCGAGTGCTAAAGACATCATGGAAACTTCCCCTGTGAGGGAGGGGATTTTCTACACGTCACATGGTGAAGGTGGAGGGGCGGCCCTGCTCATGGAAGTGACGTCAGGAGATGGAACTAGTGACATCAGTGGAAGAGATGTGATGGCAGAGTTAGTGACATCGGCACCAGCAGTCTGTCTCAAGCCAACTACTTTGCAATATATCCCGGCCAGCTCAACCAAAAGTAAGAGTGAAAAAGTTACTGCACTAAAAGGGTTTAGTAATACCTGTGTGAATGATGAGAGCGGTAGTGCTGTGGATGAGAGGAGTGGTAGTGCTGTGAATGGGAGGAGTGGAAGTGCTGTGGATGAGAGGAGTGGTGCTGTGAATGGGAGGAGTGGTAGTGCTGTGAATGGGAGGAGTGGAAGTGCTGTGGATGAGAGGAGTGGTGCTGTAAATGGGAGGAGTGGTAGTGGTGCAGATGGGAGGAGTGGTGCTGTGAATGGGAGGAGTGGTAGTGCTGTGGATGGGAGGAGTGGTTCTGTGAATGAGAGGAGTAGTAGTGCTGTTAATGGGAGGAGTGGTAGTGGTGCAGATGGTAGAAGTGGTAGTGCTGTGGATGAGAGGAGTGGTAGTGGTATGAATAGGAGGAGTGTTATGGATGGGAGGAATGATTGGGGTGTAAGTGCTGGTGGCTCTGGTGTGTCGGGGTCTGGTCCGGCTGCCCCCCCAGTCGCCAAGAGTTATGCAAGTGTGGCGGCTGGGGGTTCGGGAGGTTCAGGGAGTTCTTTACCTTTGGAATCTGGAAATGGTCACCTGCAGCGGCGCCTCCTGGAGGCGCTTAGGAGAGAGGACACTCCAGGTAGAGGGAAAGGAGGCGGACCTGTCTTTTTGGGTGGAGAGACATGGTCTTGGAGCGTTCCGAGAAAAAGATGGGGAGATCGTATGGTCCCTCCATACACCCGGGCAGGAGGCTGACCGCAGGAATGTGGCCCGTTTGGTGAGGACTGGCAATGATGCGTGCCCCCAAAGGGGCAAGGTGGTGGAGCTTCTGCTCCAGATGGGTTTCAGGGCTGGGGACATCTTTGCCCTGATCCCCCCCCTTCGGCTCCTCCGAGTTTGACGTCAGCTTTGTTAGGCCAGAGGGACTTGATCTTTTCTGGTCTAATTATGAGTTGATGAAGAACGAGCCCGGATGTCATGATTTTTCTGTAAAAGCGGTATCCCGCCAAAGCATGCTGAAGAAGGTGACCGTATTAACCCGTAATGAGTCACTTTCATGCTACGATATCATGACCTGGCTGGGTAGGTACGGGGAGGTGACGGACGTCCCCGAAAGAATTTTGATGAACACGGGATCTTGTCTGGGGCCTGGACGTTTGTGGGCGTTCAGGGAACACAGTCACCCACATCCCTTCGGCCACCTTCCTTGGACGCGACAGGATTCAGGTCTTCTACCCATTGACGCTATATTAATTGTGCCAGCATAAAGTCTGATACGGCTAGATTTGCAGCCTTTGATTTTCTCGGCTGCGTTGAAGCCGACATTTTCTTTTTACAGGAGACCAGGTTGTCAGATCTAGCCTCTCTGGTAAAAGCCAGGAGAGAGTGGAGGTGCGGTCCCTCCCACTGGTCTCTTGCGGCTGAGCCGTATAGTGGGGTGGCTGTCCTTATTAACGCTCCTGCTGAATGCCGACGGGTTATTGAATTAGAAATGGGGAGGTGCCTGATCTTAGATGTCCTCATGAAGGGGCAGGAGCTCCGGCTCATTGACATCTACGCCCCGCAAACTAAGCAGGGCCGTAAGATCTCTTTATGAGGATTAAGCCCTTTCTTTTTACGAGTTGGCAGGTGATTTTTGGAGGGGACTTCAATAATGTCACGAGGTCCCAAGATAGGAGAGGCACCAATGGTCCACTGACTTGCGTGTGTCACTGATTAGCATAGCTAGAGAAGCTCGCCTAGAGGACAACCACATCCGGAGCCCCTCGGGCCACGCGGGTTTCACCTATCATCAAGGTAGTCGCAGGTCTAGAATAGATAGGTTTTATTTAAAGGAGGAAGCCGTCTCTTCCGCAGTGTCCGTGGTTGAGGTGGAGTTCTCCGATTACTGTATAATTTTGTTTTCCCTGAATGTTTCAGAGACCCCCCTGGATGGGAAAAATTGGAAGCTGAATTCGTCCCTCCTGGAGGAAGCGGAGATAAGACAGTCCTTTGAGGATTTTCTTCAGAGTCAGGTACCTTTACTGGGCCTATGTAGTAGTAAGTCAGAGTGGTGGGAGATATTCAAGAAGCGGGTTGCGGGGTTCTTCCGCCAGCTCTCGAGCCTCAGGTCCCTGAACAGGTATCGCTTGTATCAGGGTCTGAGGAGGAAACTCAAGCTTCTCGTCCAACATCCAAGTGGTACAGGACCTTTAAGGAGTCTTTAGCTCCCCTCTTGACTGAGGTATTCAATGAGTGTCTCTCCTCGGGTGCTCTGCCGAAGTCAATGAGGAGGTCAGCCCTGATTCTTTTGTCAAAGGGTAAAGATCCTAGTCGTATTGAGAATTGGAGGCCCATAGCTCTTCTCAATACGGACAGGAAGCTTCTGGCTAAGATACTGTTTAATCGGCTGGTGAAGTTTGCACCCCGGCTCCTTTCGGGGGCTCAGCACTGCTCTGTTCCAGGCCGATGGACCTTAAGTGCTGTCCTTAGTGTCAGGGAGGCAGTGGAGCGGAGTAGTGCGGGTTTCTGGAAGGGGTACTTGCTGTCCCTGCATCAGGCCAAAACGTTTGTTCAGGTGAACCACGAATACCTCTGGTCCGTCCTCTTGAGATATGGCTTACCGACTACTTTTGTTAATTGGCTTAAGACCTTGTATGCAGGGGCAGAGAGTTTCCCGCTGGTGAACGGTTGGTCTGGCCACTCTTTTGTGGTGGGCTCCGGAGTCCATGTTCTACAGCATATATACTGCATTTCTTTATACCACCTTCTCTGGATTCAGTACGCTATCTTCCTTATATGTATAACCATTAGATATATATTCCTGTGGCTGTGCTCTCCTTGCCCCTATGCGGAACTCTTATGAAATGTTACATGTATACAATAATTGATATTTTCACATTACTTTGCCGGTTGTTCCAGGATGATTATATTAATTATTTACATATACCTTATTTACCTTTTCCAAGTTATACCACACATTAATCTAATGACTTGAAAGTAATCCTTTTCTAAGCTTGATCAATTTATTTCCCTGGTAATTCTGGCTAATGATGTTATTCATATGACATATATATATATATTTCTTTTTTCATTACTATTATGTTTCATTTATTATGCTCCATTGTTAATTAGGATTGAAAAATCCATTATTTGATAGCTGTGTCTTGATTAACATTGTCTATCTTATCTTATTTTGTCATATTCATTATTTTCCTGTTTATATTAATTTTAGAAACTCTGAGGAAGGTCCAGGGATTGGACCAAAACGTCAGATTCTAAAGATTGCAAAATAAAAATTCAAGTAATACTCAATTCTATCGGAGTGCCGAGTTTTTCTACTTAGTATTGATGGCTTGGGAGCCTACTTGTGCACCGTTAAATTAGGAGAGTGCCATATTTCTCATTATTGGGGTCCGGAGTCTGTCAGTGTTGTCCTTTGAGCCCACTGTTATACGTGTTTGCGATCGTTCCCTTCGTCCGGAGGGTAGATTGTGGGTCGTTGGCAGGAATCGGAATGAGTCTGGCGGAGCTGGATGTCGCCCAGAGAGTAGTGGCATACACTGATGATGTCACCATTTTCGTGTCCTCGAGAGAGAGGAGGTCGATGTGGTGATGTCGGAGGCGGACCGCTACTCTGAGGCATCCGGGTCTATGATCAACCGGGATAAGTGTGAGAGTCTCTGGCTGGGAGGGGGAGATCCCACATTTGCTCTCGTGGACACCCTTCCAGGGCCCCAAGAGTCAGCAAAAGTTTTGGGCATCACATTCGGCCAGGATGATTATCCCACCAAAAACTGTGATGGTAAGCTCCAGGATGCCGCTCAGAAGGTGGACCAGTGGAAGGGTTGGTCTATGACCCTCAGGGAAAGGGTACACTTGATCAAATCGTACCTGCTCCCCTTGTTTATCTCTCTGGGCAGTGTATGTATCTTGCCAGAGGCCTACTATACTAGGATCTACAGCCTGTTTTTCCAACTGTTATGGGGAACAGGATGAACCTGGTCAAGAGGGAGGTTACGTACCGCACAAGGAGACTAGGGGGTTTATCTATGGTAAACCCTGTGGTGTTCTTAATGAACACCTTTTTGAAAGCTAACATCTCAAACCTCTGGAAAGAGAGGGCTCCTCCATGGGTACTCTCCTGCAGGGAATGGTTTCGGCTTTTCTTCCAGGAATGGGAGACAGGAGGGCGAGTGAAGGATCTCCGTACGCCCCATGGATATCTTTCGGCTTATGCTACCCTGACTCTGAAGGCGATACGTCAGTTGGGTCTGGGAGTGTGGGAGATCAGGACCCAGTCAAGGCAGTTCCTTGAAAAATGGGTTCTGTTGACCCACTTCCAGAAGCCTCTGGCGCTCAGGGACTGCCTATGTCGGGATCTGAGGGGGGGATTGTACCTTTTAAACATGAAAAGGATCCCCCAGAAGTTTTGGGACTTGGCCTGGCGCTGCTTTCAGGGGAAGCTATATGTGAGGTACAATATGAAGTGTAGGAACTCTGATGACCGGGGATGTCCTCAAGAAGAGTGCGGGGACACGCTGGAAAGCATGGAAAACTTCCTGCTTCATTGTCCCTTTAATATAGGGGTTTACAACAAGGTGGGTGCTTCCATCGGCTGGAGTCAACTTGCCCGCCTTACCTATCCGGAGTGGGCTTATGGGGCATTCAGGACCCTGGGTGGCCGAGACCAGGGCACTTTATTCTTAGTTAGTTTAGTGGTTAGGTACTACACATGGAATGCACAGTGTTTAGTGTCAACCCAACAGAAAATCCTCTCCGAGGTGGAGGTCTGTAGGAATATCACCGGTGACCTTGGGAGGATCAGGTCTGTGGAGTATGGCAGTCTTGGTAACAGTAGGGCTTCTCTCCAATGGAGAGGGTTTTCTTTTGATGTGCCCTAGGTACTAGACCTTTTTGGGTAGAGTACCTTTATTTTGGTTAGGGACAGTGTTAAATTGATAGAGATAGGATGAGAACAGGGTTAGTTTGAATGGAGGGATAGAATTAGGGAGAATTGTAGGGGGAGTTAGGGAAAAAGTGTAAAATTATTTTGAATGAATCACGTCTGCCATCCTTCTTCCTGGTGGTGGGCTAATGCATGTGCACACTAGCTTTTTGTTTTGTTTTTAAGCTGATATGGTATGAAGGGCTTACAGGCGACCAAACTTGGGCCTAAAGTGGGTTGTGTATCAGTTTGTGTATAAGTTGGTTGGGAGGAGTGCTAGGTGGGGAGGGTGTGCTTGTGGGTGGTGGTGTTCATCTTTGGTGGACCTGACATGGGTCAGTTAAAGACTGGACTTTGTGAACTGTACGAAAGGTATTGACACTGACCCATGTACAGGAGGGGTGGTGTGGGTAAGGGTACAGTTTTAGTGTAGGGTTTTTCCTAGGGTTTTCTATTGATTTTGTAGGTGTTTTCTGTAGTGCTTATATTTTATTTATAGTATGTTTTATTTATATAGTATATTTAGTGATTTTGTACCTATATTGTGTTATATCTATATTGTTTCATATTGTTTCATGTTATAGCGTTATGGTAGTCGGACCAGTTGTTGTGTTGATATGTGGTTTATTTAGTTTATTTCAGTTATTTGGTCTAATTTGATAGTTTTGTTTTGTTTTGTTTGGTATTTTCATTAGTCCCGGATAGAGTTTTCAGTTAATTTGGTCGTTTTGTAAGTGAATGTATGTGTGATATGATTATTATAATTATTATTATTTTTATTTTTGTTTTTATTTATATATAATAAAAAAAATGTATATATATATATATATATATATATACAGTAATCCCTCGAGATGCGATGGCCTCGACATACATTATTTTCAACATTCAACCAATCGTAGGTTGAAAGCAGTATCGACATACAATACTTTTTGTCGGGGCCATCATTAAAATTTGTGGTCCTCTGGTAGCGCTGGCTGTCGCAGCTGCTACCAGGCTACCGCTGGGCTATTAAGCAGGTTTACAGTACATACCGGTGCATGCCGGTGCAGCTAACCCCCGTGGTGCCGGTGCAGCCTCCTTGCGGCGCGCGGATCCTCACTGTCATGTGACAATGTATTGTCACATGACAGTGACGTTGCCGGCCTGCACCTCAGTTGAGGAGTGCCGGCGGGAGAGGAAGACGTGGAGCTGGTGAGTGCTCATTTGCATGGCAGCGGCGGCGTTAACCCCTCACCCCATGGCAGCGGCGGTGTTAACTCCTCACCCCATGGCAGCGGCAGTGAGGGGTTAACGCCGCCGCTGCCATGGGGTGAGGGGTTAACTTAACCCTTCACCCCATGGCAGCAATAAAACTGTCGCGGGTTGAGGGGTTAACGCTACCGCTGCCATGGGGGGAGAGGTTAACTTAACTCTTCACCCCATGGTAGCGGCAGTGTTAACACCTCACGTAGCGGCAGCAATAAAACTGCCGCTGCCATGGGGTGAAGGGTCAAGTTAACCCCTCACCCCATGGCAGCGGTAGCATTAACCCCCCTCTCTTAAGCACAGCATAAATCCCACCAGGCCAGGCCCATAGCCCCACCAGGCCTGGCCCATAGCCCCACCAGGCCTGGCCCAAAGCCCCACCAGGCCTGGCCCAAAGGCCCACCAGGCCTGGCCCATAGCCCCACCAGGCCTGGCCCAAAGCCCCACCAGGCCTTGCCCAAAGCCCCACCAGGCCTGGCCCAAAGCCCCACCAAGCCTGGCCCATAGCCCCACCAAGCCTGGCCCATAGCCCCACCAGGCATGGCCCAAAGCCCCACCAAGCCTGGCCCATAGCCCCACCAGGCCTGGCCCAAAGCCCCCACCTCGGGCCTGGCCCAAAGCCCCCACCTCAGGCCTGGCCCCTGGTTGAAATTTCATGGACTCAGGAACCAATTACCAGTTTTCCATAGAGATATGTACTCAACATATGATGGTCTCGGGGCTCCAGAACCAATTACCAGTTTTCCATAGACATATGTACTCAACATATGATGGTTTCAAGATATGATCATCCTCCCGGAACCAATTACCATCATATGTTGAGGGACCACTGTATATAATTTAAGTTTTTAATTTTTTTGTAATATATATATATATATATATATTACAAAAAAAATATAAAAATGTGTGTATATATATATATATATATATATATATATATATATATATATATATATAGAAAAAAGAAAATTTGAGTTGTGCTTGCTACGTTTCTGTTTAGTTTTCTTGTTGTGTGTTCCCAAGTATGGATGGTTTTGAGTTATAGCCGGGTAGTGATAACTTTTATGTTTTATATTTTGATAAGCCAAATTGTGCTACTTTTATGTTCATCTTCGGTAAGTGTGTTTGATTAGATAGTGTTTGATTAGATATTTTAATATCTTGGTATTTTAGTATCTTAGTAAAGCTGGGCTGGCTGGTTAGGCAGGGTTTTGTTTGTGGGTTTTGTTTTTGGTTCTAGAGTATTTCTTTTTTATGTTATAGCTGGTTAAGCTTGCTTTGTGTTTTGTATTTGATAAGTTTTGTATTTTTCTAATAAAAAAGAGTGTCAGCAGAGAGCACTGTGGTCAGACAGAAAATAACAACTTAACTTCCTCTGTAGTATACAGTAGCTAATAAGTACTAGAAGGATTAAGATTTTTGAATAGAAGTTATTTACAAATCTGTTTAACTTTCAGGCACCAGTAGATAAAAAACAAAAATGTTTTCCACTGAAGTAACTCTTTAATTTCCATGGACAGACATTACTTTAAAGGGAATCTGTAATCAGCTTTATGCTGCCCAAACTGTGGGCCGCATAAAACTCATGCAGGCAGCGCGACCTGGGACACTATGAAATCTCCACTACCCTTGAGCATATCAGAAAATTCATAATTTGAAAAAATGCCACCGACCAGGGTAAGTAGTCACAGAGGGTGGGTCCTGGTGGGTAACCACCCAGTTGGCTTTAGTGACGTGTCTCTCCCAATACACTGTTAGGGAGAGATGCGTAATTCAGCTCTTGCAGAGAGAAAGAGTTTGATAACAGGAGAAATAAGCACTTTGGACAATTTTCGGCTAAAACACATGGGGTAAGACATGTTGTAATTAGTTGCGGTACTGCTAATCAGCAGCAATATGTGAACACAGCCAAATAAAAGTCAATTAAAACAGACCTGCTAATTGACACTGAGATCTTATCTTTGATAATTAGCTGGACCACGTCATAGTATGTTTGACCATTTTGATTTTAGCATTTTTAACTGCATTTGTCAAAAACTTTTTGTTTTGTTATTGAATGGGTCTAATTAAATGTATTCATTTATATCAGTATTTCAGCTCATATTTGTTATATGTATATATATATATATATATATATATATATATATATATATATATATATATAAAATGTATATATACTCCAATTATGAAATTTTGCAATCTCGAAACTCTGGTATTCAGAAATATAATGCCAAATCTACAGGAGCTTAAAAAAGAAAAAAAATCAGCAAAACAATTATATGTGCTTTGGGGTTTATATTTAATTTAATTTTTTGTATGGACTAATGGACTATTCCTGGTATTTTTAAAAGTGCTTTAAAGAAACTTATACCTGCAAAAATGCCATACCCAGAGCAGGTTGCAATTTGAAAACAAAAAGCCATTAGCACAACAAAAAAAATTACATTAAAACTGCTATTTAGGGCTTTTGTTTTGTAAAATCTTGTGAGGGTAAAACTAGCCTAAATACCCTTTCTAATGTCTGTAATTCATGCTGATTTGTACACTGAATTTGATGTATTTTTGCGTGAAAACACATTTTAAAATAAAAAAAATATTGTGCATTTTTGCATAGATTCGAATTCTAAAGTGGCATCAAATTCACTAGTGCGTATTATGACTGTTTTTGGTGCTGAATAGTAAGAAAATCCGAATCAAACTGCATGTAATTTGCTTCAGGCCATGGTCACAATCCATTTATAAATAAAATACAGACTTCTTTATACAGTTTGTGTACATGGCCTCAATCAGCATCAAAATCATTTGAGCCACGGCTTTATTGCAGATTTTGAGAATAATGTTTAGCTTCTTCATTTGCTTTGTGAATATATCCTGAAGCTTGATTCACACATGCATTTTAATCTTTTCTTTTTTTCACTGCAGTTTTTGGTGGTTACTAGTGTTGAGCGGCATAGGCCATATTCGAATTCGCGAATATTCGCGAATATATGGACGAATATTCGTCATATATTCGCGAATATTCGCATATTCGTTATATTCTCGTTTTATTTTCGCGTATGCGAAAATACGCGCATACGAAAATTAGCATGTGTGGAAATTCGCATATGCGAAAATTAGCATATGCTAATTTTCGCATATGCGAATTTTCGCACGCCAGTCTCACACAGTAGTATTACAGCCTTCTTTACACCACACAAGCTGGAAGCGGAGAGGGATGATCACTGTGATGTGTACTGTGAAAAAAAAAAAAAAAAAAAAAAAACGAATATTCGTAATTACGAATATATAGCGCTATATTCGCGAAATTCGCGAATTTGCGAATATGCGATATTCGCGAATAATATTCGAATTGCGAATATTCGCGAGCAACACTAGTGGTTACTATGGAATTAATGTGAATATATGAAGACAGACATGAAAACAATAAACATTACAAGCAGAGAAACATAATTTCTCATTTCAAATTACAATATATGTACCAAGATAACGATACTGTTACGCCGAGCGCTCCGGGTCCCCGCTCCTCCCCGGAGCGCTCGCTACACTTCCCTCACTGCAGCGCCCCGGTCGGTTCCACGGACCCGGGGCGCTGCGTTACCACCTCCGGCCGGGATGCGATTCGCGATGCGGGTAGCGCCCGCTCGCGATGCGCACCCCGGCTCCCGTACCTTACTCGCTCCCCGTCAGTTCTGTCCCGGCGCGCGCGGCCCCGCTCCCTAGGGCGCGCGCGCGCCGGGTCTTTGCGATTTAAAGGGCCACTGCACCGCTGATTGGTGCAGTGGTTCCAATTAGTGTTTACACCTGTGCACTTCCCTATATCACCTCACTTCCCCTTCACTCCCTCGCCGGATCTTGTTGCCCTAGTGCCAGTGAAAGCGTTCCTTGTGTGTTCCTTGCCTGTGATTCCAGACCTTCTGCCGTTGCCCCTGACTACGATCCTTGCTGCCTGCCCCGACCTTCTGCTACGTCCGACCTTGCTTCTGTCTACTCCCTTGTACCGCGCCTATCTTCAGCAGCCAGAGAGGTTGAGCCGTTGCTAGGGGATACGACCTGGTCACTACCGCCGCAGCAAGACCATCCCGCTTTGCGGCGGGCTCTGGTGAATACCAGTAGTGACTTAGAACCGATCCTCTAGCACGGTCCACGCCAATCCCTCTCTGGCACAGAGGATCCACTACCTGCCAGCCGGCATCGTGACAGTAGATCCGGCCATGGATCCCGCTGAAGTTCCTCTGCCAGTTGTCGCTGACCTCACCACGGTGGTCGCCCAGCAGTCACAACAGATTGCGCAACAAGGCCAACAGCTGTCTCAACTGACTGTTATGCTACAACAGTTACTACCACAGCTCCAGCAATCATCTCCTCCGCCAGCTCCTGTACCTCCTCCGCAGCGAGTGGCCGCTTCTGGAATACGACTATCCTTGCCGGATAAATTTGATGGGGACTCTAAGTTTTGCCGTGGCTTTCTTTCCCAATGTTCATTACACTTGGAGATGATGTCGGACCAGTTCCCCACTGAAAGGTCTAAGGTGGCTTTCGTAGTCAGCCTGCTGTCTGGAAAAGCCCTGGCTTGGGCCACACCGCTCTGGGACCGCAATGACCCCGTCACTGCCTCTGTACACTCCTTCTTCTCGGAAATTCGAAGTGTCTTTGAGGAACCTGCCCGAGCCTCTTCTGCTGAGACTGCCCTGTTGAACCTGGTCCAGGGTAATTCTTCCGTTGGCGAGTATGCCGTACAGTTCCGTACCCTTGCTTCAGAATTATCCTGGAATAATGAGGCACTCTGCGCGACCTTTAAAAAAGGCCTATCCAGCAACATTAAAGATGTTCTGGCCGCACGAGAAATCCCTGCTAACCTACATGAACTCATCCATCTTGCCACTCGCATTGACATGCGTTTTTCCGAACGGCGTCAGGAGCTCCGCCAGGATATGGACTCTGTTCGCACGAGGCGTTTCTTCTCCCCGGCTCCTCTCTCCTCTGGTCCCCTGCAATCTGTTCCTGTGCCTCCCGCCGTGGAGGCTATGCAGGTCGACCGGTCTCGCCTGACACCCCAAGAGAGGACACGACGCCGCATGGAGAATCTCTGCCTGTACTGTGCTAGTACCGAACACTTCCTGAAGGATTGTCCTATCCGTCCTCCCCGCCTGGAAAGACGTCCGCTGACTCCGCACAAAGGTGAGACAGTCCTTGATGTCTACTCTGCTTCTCCACGTCTTACTGTGCCTGTGCGGATGTCTGCCTCTGCCTTCTCCTTCTCTGCTGTGGCCTTCTTGGACTCTGGATCTGCAGGAAATTTCATCTTAGCCTCTCTCGTCAGCAAGTTCAACATCCCGGTGACCAGTCTCGCCAGACCCCTCTACATCAATTGTGTAAACAATGAAAGATTGGACTGTACTATACGTTTCCGCACGGAGCCCCTTCTAATGTGCATCGGATCTCATCACGAGAGGATTGAACTGTTGGTCCTCCCCAATTGCACTTCTGAAATCCTTCTTGGACTTCCCTGGCTTCAACTCCATTCCCCAATCCTGGATTGGTCCACTGGGGAGATCAAGAGTTGGGGGCCCTCTTGTTCCAAGGACTGCTTAAAACCGGTTCCCAGTAAACCTTGCCGTGTCCCTGTGCTTCCTCATGTAACCGGTCTCCCTAAGGCCTATATGGACTTTGCGGACGTTTTTTGCAAAAAACAAGCTGAGACTCTACCTCCTCACAGGCCTTATGATTGTCCCATTGACCTCCTCCCGGGCACTACTCCACCCCGGGGCAGAATCTATCCTCTGTCCGTCCCAGAGACTCTTGCCATGTCTGAATACGTCCAAGAAAATTTAAAAAAGGGCTTTATCCGTAAATCCTCCTCTCCTGCCGGAGCCGGATTTTTCTTTGTGTCCAAAAAAGATGGCTCTCTACGTCCTTGCATTGACTACCGCGGTCTTAATAAAATCACGGTTAAGAACCGCTACCCCCTACCCCTCATCTCTGAACTCTTTGATCGTCTCCAAGGTGCCCATATTTTTACCAAACTGGACTTAAGAGGTGCTTATAATCTCATCCGCATCAGAGAGGGGGATGAATGGAAAACGGCATTTAACACCAGAGATGGACACTTTGAGTATCTGGTCATGCCCTTTGGTCTATGCAACGCCCCTGCCGTCTTCCAAGACTTTGTTAATGAAATTTTTCGTGATCTACTATACTCCTGTGTTGTTGTATATCTGGACGATATCCTGATTTTTTCTGCCAATCTAGAAGAACACCGCCAGCATGTCCGTATGGTTCTTCAGAGACTTCGTGATAATCAACTCTATGCCAAAATAGAGAAATGTCTGTTTGAATGCCAATCTCTTCCTTTTCTAGGATACTTGGTCTCTGGCCAGGGACTACAAATGGACCCAGATAAACTCTCTGCCGTCTTAGATTGGCCACGCCCCTCCGGACTCCGTGCCATCCAACGTTTTTTGGGGTTCGCCAATTATTACAGGCAATTTATTCCACATTTTTCTACCATTGTGGCTCCTATTGTGGCTTTAACAAAAAAAAATGCCGATCCCAAGTCCTGGCCTCCTCAAGCGGAAGACGCCTTTAAACGACTCAAGTCTGCCTTTTCTTCGGCTCCCGTGCTCTCCAGACCTGACCCATCTAAACCCTTCCTATTGGAGGTTGATGCCTCCTCAGTGGGAGCTGGAGCTGTCCTTCTACAAAAAAACTCTTCCGGGCATGCTGTTACTTGTGGTTTTTTTTCCAGGACCTTCTCTCCGGCGGAGAGGAACTACTCCATCGGGGATCGAGAGCTTCTAGCCATTAAATTAGCACTTGAGGAATGGAGGCATCTGCTGGAGGGATCAAGATTTCCAGTTATTATTTACACCGATCACAAGAACCTCTCCTACCTCCAGTCTGCCCAACGGCTGAATCCTCGTCAGGCCAGGTGGTCTCTGTTCTTTGCCCGATTTAATTTTGAAATTCACTTTCGGCCTGCTGATAAAAACATTAGGGCCGATGCTCTCTCTCGTTCCTCAGATGCCTCTGAAATTGAACTCTCTCCTCAACACATCATTCCTCCTGACTGCCTGATTTCCACTTCTCCAGCCTCCATCAGGCAAACTCCTCCAGGAAAGACCTTTGTTTCTCCACGCCAACGCCTTGGGATCCTCAAATGGGGTCACTCCTCCCATCTCGCAGGTCATGCGGGCATCAAGAAATCTGTGCAACTCATCTCTCGCTTCTATTGGTGGCCGACTCTAGAGACTGATGTGGTGGACTTTGTGCGAGCCTGCACTATCTGTGCCCGGGATAAGACTCCTCGCCAGAAGCCCGCTGGTTTTCTTCATCCTCTACCTGTCCCCGAACAACCTTGGTCTCTGATTGGTATGGATTTTATTACTGACTTACCCCCATCCCATGGCAACACTGTTATTTGGGTGGTCGTTGATCGATTCTCCAAAATGGCACATTTCATCCCTCTTCCTGGCCTTCCTTCAGCGCCTCAGTTGGCTAAACAATTTTTTGTACACATTTTTCGTCTTCACGGGTTGCCTACACAGATCGTCTCGGATAGAGGCGTCCAATTTGTGTCTAAATTCTGGAGGGCTCTCTGTAAACAACTCAAGATTAAATTAAATTTTTCTTCTGCATACCATCCTCAATCCAATGGACAAGTAGAGAGAATTAACCAGATCTTGGGTGACTATTTACGACATTTTGTTTCCTCCCGCCAGGATGACTGGGCAGATCTTCTACCTTGGGCCGAATTCTCGTATAATTTCAGAATCTCTGAATCTTCCTCCAAATCTCCGTTTTTCGTGGTGTACGGCCGTCACCCTCTTCCCCCCCTCCCTACCCCCTTGCCCTCTGGTCTGCCCGCTGTGGATGAAATTTCTCGTGATCTTTCCACCATATGGAAAGAGACCCAAAATTCTCTCTTACAGGCTTCTTCTCGCATGAAGAGATTCGCAGATAAGAAAAGAAGAGCTCCTCCCATTTTTTCCCCTGGAGACAAGGTATGGCTCTCCGCTAAATATGTCCGTTTCCGTGTCCCGAGCTATAAGTTGGGACCACGCTATCTTGGTCCTTTTAAAGTTTTGTGTCAAATTAATCCTGTCTCTTACAAACTTCTTCTTCCTCCTTCTCTTCGTATCCCTAATGCCTTTCACGTCTCTCTTCTTAAACCTCTCATCCTCAACCGTTTTTCTCCTAAATCTGTTCCTCCCACTCCTGTTTCCGGCTCCTCGGACATCTTCTCTGTCAAAGAGATTTTGGCCTCTAAAAAGGTCAGGGGAAGAACTTTTTTTTTAGTGGATTGGGAGGGTTGTGGTCCAGAAGAGAGGTCCTGGGAACCTGAGGACAATATCCTGGACAAAAGTCTGATCCTCAGGTTCTCAGGCCCCAAGAAGAGGGGGAGACCCAAGGGGGGGGGTACTGTTACGCCGAGCGCTCCGGGTCCCCGCTCCTCCCCGGAGCGCTCGCTACACTTCCCTCACTGCAGCGCCCCGGTCGGTTCCACGGACCCGGGGCGCTGCGTTACCACCTCCGGCCGGGATGCGATTCGCGATGCGGGTAGCGCCCGCTCGCGATGCGCACCCCGGCTCCCGTACCTTACTCGCTCCCCGTCAGTTCTGTCCCGGCGCGCGCGGCCCCGCTCCCTAGGGCGCGCGCGCGCCGGGTCTTTGCGATTTAAAGGGCCACTGCACCGCTGATTGGTGCAGTGGTTCCAATTAGTGTTTACACCTGTGCACTTCCCTATATCACCTCACTTCCCCTTCACTCCCTCGCCGGATCTTGTTGCCCTAGTGCCAGTGAAAGCGTTCCTTGTGTGTTCCTTGCCTGTGATTCCAGACCTTCTGCCGTTGCCCCTGACTACGATCCTTGCTGCCTGCCCCGACCTTCTGCTACGTCCGACCTTGCTTCTGTCTACTCCCTTGTACCGCGCCTATCTTCAGCAGCCAGAGAGGTTGAGCCGTTGCTAGGGGATACGACCTGGTCACTACCGCCGCAGCAAGACCATCCCGCTTTGCGGCGGGCTCTGGTGAATACCAGTAGTGACTTAGAACCGATCCTCTAGCACGGTCCACGCCAATCCCTCTCTGGCACAGAGGATCCACTACCTGCCAGCCGGCATCGTGACAGATACTTTTTACTTATAGTTAATCAACTATCATAGTTACTAAACCATGGACTCTTAAAATACAGAGACTATCTCCAGTGTTTGTTTCTAATAGATTTTGTCCCAGTAGCTTTGCTTCACCCTTTCTAGTCCTTTCCTCATAAGGAATTCCAGTTTTTTTGCAAAAATGCCAGCAAAAATGCCAATTTTACCGCACTTCGTTTTTTCCGCGAAAAAATGCCGCGTCCTGATGTTAGCTGCAAGTCAATAGTAAACTACAAAATGGCAGATTCACTTAGCGTTTTTCAGTTTGGCGTTTTTTTTATCCATTTGGCGTTTTTCAGCAATTTCGGGCCCAGAGGCTGGATTTTCAAAATGCCCGAAAAAACCTAGTTTGGCGTTTTTTGCCCTGAAATCGTGGCGTTTTCCTCCCATAGAAGTCTATTGGAGAGCAAAAACGCCATGTTTTTTTTAAATTTTGCGTATTTGCAGGCAGTTTTTATTCTTTTTTGGACTTCAGCGATCCAAAAAAGTGATGGAGATTCCTTTTTTATAAAAATTTCGTAGGGTACGATTAAAAAAATAATAATAAAAAAGATACAGTAGTGATGGAAAAAATTGTACTTAACGAAATTTATCTTTTTTATTATGAAATGTTTATAAATTTTTAAACAGGGATCAAATTATGTGGGCAGGTAAAGCACTAAAAATGTAGCCGACAATAATAAAAATGTAGTGTGTGTGTGTGTGTGTTTTACTTTTTAAATTTTTTTTTAGGTAGTACTACTACTCCCAGCATGGAACACACTGTTCCATGATGGGAGTAGTAGTACCTGTACTAATAGACACATCGCCTGTTGTGATCCTCCTGTATAATATATAGATGCGGCAGCCGCTCTTCTATGGTCCCCTGCACTGACGTATATATATACACATATTACTATTTCCCGCAGAGAGCTGTGATTGGCCAGATGGTTCAAGCCAATCACAGCTCTAGGAATATGTGTATATATATACGGCAGTGCAGGGGACTATAGAAGAGCAGCCGCTGCATCCATACATTATACAGGAGGATCACAGCAGGTGTCAGTAGGGATACCCGCTGTGATCTTTCCTTAACTACAAGTACTACTACCCCCAACATGGAGCACACTCTGCTCCATGCTGGGAGCTGTAATACCTACATTAATATCTAGATCGCATCATGTGTCAGAAATTACACTCGCTGCGATCTGTCTATTAATGCAGGTACTACAGCTCCCAGCATGGAGCAGAGTGTGCTACATGTTCGGAGTAGTAGTACTTGCAGGAAAGAACAGATCACAGTGGGTGTCACTACTGACACCCGCTGTGATCGTCCTATCTATAGCAGAGATGCAGAGGGGCTGTATACATCGCTCACATCCCTGCTTTGTACTCTGGCCGGCCACTCATTGATATTTCTCTCAGAGCTGTGATTGGCTGCAACCATCCGGCCAATCACAGGTCTGGGCGGAAAATATGAATGAGTGATGTTTTATTTACATCACTCGCCGGAGTACAGAGAAGAGGTGCGAGCGATGTATAGAGCCACTCCATATCTGCTATATAATGGATGATCGCATTGGGGCGATATGTCTATGGTTACTACTACTCCCATCATGGAACAGTGTGTTCCATGCTGGGAGTAGTAGTACTACATAAAAAATGTAAAAAAAAAAAAAAGTTAAACACACACACACACACACTTTATTAAAAAATGTATTAAAATTTTGTTATAAAAAAATGAACATTTAGTGAAATACATTTTTACATCCCTACTGCATCCTTTTATTTATTTTTTATATATATATTTTTTTTTGGTACCCAACTATTTTGTAAAAAAAAAATGCCAAAGGGGCCAAAAAAGGAAAATTCCACATAAAGGTTAAAAAGCAAGAGAAAACACCAAAACGCAGGGAAAAACTGTGGCAGTTTTTCTGGCGATTTTTCTGGCATTTTTAAGCCAAAAAAAATCGCAGGACAAAAATCTCAGTGGAATTCTAGCCTAAGGCTGGGTTTCCACTTGGCAGTTTTTTTGGAAAGCTGTCACTACAGTTTTTGAGTCAAAGCCAGAAGTGTACTCAAAAGGAATGGGGAATACAAAGAAAATACTTATATTTCTCTTTCCTGTTGGAATCACTGGCTTTGACTCAAAACCCTCAGTTGCAGTTTTACAAAAAAAAAAGTGGAAACCCAGTCTAAAGCATTCCTGGGTCTTTTAGGTGTAATATAGAAACAGATCCTTCACCTGTGTGTAATAACACAAGGAATGAGGAACACATGGCATTTTGGCACTCACCGTAAAGGAGAAGATAACATCAGGGTAAATCCAGCATACCTTGCAGCTATCACATGATCCTAGGTTATCAAATGATTTGCTGGTTTATGTGTCAATCCACCTCCCCTTATGCTATGTTATTCTTACAGATCTTAGATGTAGTTATAAAGTCTCCAGAACTACTTTACATCCCTAGAAACTACCTGAGGAACAGAATCATGAAGAGCCAAGGCGAAGGCTTCTACAATACTGCCATTTTATCTGAATGCATAATAACAAGACAATGGCTACCCATGAAGACCCAGCTTTACTAGGTACAGAGATTTATAGCTCACATGATTTTGGTAAGATACAAGTGGCTTCTCATTTGATTAAGATCTATTTTGACATGTGGATGAAATTAAGTCAATTAACAAGGTGAATAGATTAAGATTGCAAATTAACGGAGTAGTCTAGTGCAGAAAATGATGGTTGAAAATAAAATAAACTATCACTCACCTTCTTGCGTTCCTGCGGAGCGCTGCTACAGCTGTTCGGTCCTCCGGTCCTTCTTCTTCCCACTTTAGTGTGCACGGATCGTCACATGGCGCTTCAGTCTATCACCGGCCATAGTGAAGTCCAGGCTCAGCCGGTGATAGGCTGAAGCATCGTGTGACGATCCATGCACATGGAACTAGGAAGAAGGACCAGAGGACCGATCAGATGTAGTAGCACTCTGCAAGAACGCAGAAAGGTGAGTGATAGTTTATTTTCATTTTTTTCAGCCTGGGCACGATGGAACAGGAGTAGTCTGTACTAAACTATTCCTTTAAGCATATAAATCACTTTTTCTTTTGAAGAGAATGAGGCTGTTCTATGGTTATCATTCACCTCAAAGATGAATGCTCATGCATCACCTGATGCAAGTAGCATAGTCTATTGATAAATCCTTCATCATCTAATTGATATAAATAATAATCCCACAAAGAAACTCGTAAGTTCCCTCCAAATTAAAAGTACTAAAGATCGTTTATCTTGTACTGTATATTTAAAGGTTCTTACCGAGAGTCATGTGATATGTGCTAGTTAGAAGTGAGTGTAATTTTAATTTATCACTTCCAATTTATAAATCTTGAAATAAGTTGTTGCCCATTCTTAAAATCATGAGGTTTTCTCTTTCAGAGTAATACACCTTCTTTCTGTATAATACTGTATCTTAACTCTGTAACTGATATTATATTGTGACATGGGTAGTAACTGCTGAATGGTAGTTCTCCTGTATGTAGTTAACTAACCTAAGCTTATAATGATTTATTAATAACACTAGTCCACCACTTTGCAGTTCTCTTACTACTACCACTCCTACCAGTCCACCACTGCCTCTTATGGTCTGCCTAGTACAACTCCTACCAGTCCCCCACTGCCTGCTGTCTGTTTGCAACTACACCCCACCAGTTCACCATTGCCTGCTGTATTCTGGTTACTACGACTCCCGCCAGTCCACCACTGCCTGCTGTCCACTGGCTACAAGTTCCACCAATCTACCGTTACTCTTGCTGCTATTACAAGCTACGTCTGCACATAGAGAACCCATGATCCCCATACAAGGGATAATTTTTTTTCCGGCTTTTTGTTTATTGTTCATTATTTTGGGACACCAAAAGGGAGAACTTTGCAATGTTTGGAAACATTCATTGCAACTTCACTTGCCAGACTCAAGACCTTTTGCAACTCCCAAAAAGAGAGAACTGTTTCATTTTCAACTTTTTAATGTTTTCAAAGGAGTAATAAAAAAAAATCAATTCTTCATCTTCATTATTTTGTCTACAAGTTCTACACTTCTCTTCACTTATATCAACTTTTCAATTACTTCACTATCTACAAGTTTATTATTTTGACACTGTAACTAGAGATGAGCGAATCGAAGCAGATGTACCCGAATTCGTTACGAATGCGAATATCGCCACGATTCTATGGCACGAATTGCTTTATTAAACTCCATTTTATAGCGTTCCAGGCTCCAGGACACCTAAAATGGCGGATCCACATGTCACTACATGCTGGGAAGGCAAGGCGGGAAGGGAGGTAGGCGGGATGACCCTGAATCACATGCAGGATGCAGCCTATCCACATTCATTGACCTCTGTGATGTCACAGCCCTATATAATCGGCAGCCATTTTGCGGCTGCTCATTTCATGCCATACACTGCAGAGGGATAGGACGGCTGCGTGTCTCTGTGTGTTACACAGACATGCTGACTTTTATCATACCGCAGCGTTCCACTTATAACTGCTAGTCACATCAGCGTTGTGGACAGAGAGCAGTGCAGTGCTTTGCATGTTGTCGTCACTGAGAAGGATTTTTACGCTAGCCATAAACCTCCCAGTCACTTTATTCAGCATTTTATCAGAGAGGGGCAGATAGCTTTTCGTTGCCTCATACATATCAACAAGCTGCCTTAACTTCATGAACCATATCACAGGAGGCAGGAAAGATTTTTCAGCGCAATTCTGTGTATTTTTTCCACAAGAAATCGTCTGCTGCTTATACTAGTCTGTAGACAGTATAATAACCAGCAGTTCACACCATTCTTTTTGTGGTGCTGCACTGTTGTGTCCTGCTGCAAAAATAAGATTTTCCGCGGACTGTAGTGCATTTTTCTGCCCTCATATGTCCATACCACATACCTACATCAAAGCAGTCTACTATTTTGTATCTGTAAATCTGTAACGAGTCTAGATACTGGGAAAGTCCAGGCAAAAGTAATCATCGGCTGGTGTTTTATGAAAATACTTTTTCCAATTGTACTGTAGCGCATTTTTTTGCCCTCATAGGTGCATACCACATGCCTACATCTAAGTAGTGCACTTTTTTGTACCTGTTAATCTGTAACAGGCCTACATACAATGAAAGTCCAGGGAAAAGTAATCACTGGCTGTTATTTCATGAAAATATGTTTTTCAAGTGTACTGTAGCTCACATACCTACATCTAAGTAGTGTACCATATTGTACCTGTTAATCTGTCAAGGGCCTACATACTGTGAAAGTCCAAGCAATAGTACTCACCTGCTGGTGTTTTACAAAAATGCTGAGTTTTTAATGCATATTGTAGCGCATTTTTCTGCCCTCCTAAGTGCATATCGCATACATACATCTAAGTAGTGTACTATTTTGTACCTGTTAATCTGTCAAGGGCCTACATACTGTGAAAGGACAGCCAAAAGTAATCACTGGCTGGTGTTTTACAAAAATACTGAGTTTTTAATGCATATTGTAGCACATTTTTCTGCCCTTATCAGTGCATACCGCATGCATACATCTAAGTAGTGTACCATTTTGTACCTGTTAATCTCACAAGGGCCTACATACTGTTACAGTCCAAGCAATAGTACTCACTGACTGCTGTTTTACAAAAATACAGAGTCTTTAGGCGTATTGAAGCACATTTTTCTGCCCTAATCAGTGCATACCGCATACCTACATCTAAGTAGTGTACTATTTTGTACTATTTTGTTAATCTGTCAAGGGCCTAGATACTGTGAAAGGACAGCCAACAGTACACACCTGCTGCTGTTCTAGACAAATACTGTTTTAAGTGTAGTGAAGCATATTGTACTCCCCTCATACACGCAATAAGTATGTCAGGAAGAGTATTGCCAGGACGTGCACAGAGGAGTGGCAGAGGCCTAAATTCATCAGGCGTAGGCAGAGGTCGCAGCAGAGTAGGGGTGTGCCAGCCGCAGTCGCAGCGAGAGGTCTGAGCTCCCAGTGTCAGCTAGCAGTTGTGTCGCGACCAGCAACCCAGCAGCCGTGATTGATCGGTTCACTCGGTCATCCACTTCATCTCACGTGACATCCGACACCCCCCAGTCAACAGTTGGTGGGTTTCTCACACTCAACCCTCAGTTGGCATGGCCCTCATGCTGCTGCTGCCACCTCCAGGCTCTGTCATTGTGCTGCTCTATGGTCTCCTCATGCTATTGCTAACACCTCCAGGATCTGTCATTGTGCCGCAATATGGTCTCCTCATGCTGATGCTGCCACCTCCAGGCTCTCTCATTCTGTTGCTCTATGGTCTCCTTATGCTAATGCTACCACCTCTATGCTCTGTCATTGTGCCACATTACGGTCTCCTCATGCTGATGCTACCACCCCCAGGCTCTGTCGTTGTGCCGTCATATGGTCTCCTCATGCTGATGCTGCAACCTCCAGGCTCTATAATTGTGCTGCTCTAAGGTCTCCTCATGCTCATGCCACCACCTCCAGGCTCTCTCATTGTGCTGCCATGGATACTGCAAAACATAATTAAGGTGCTAGTCCCCAGTTTCAGAAATTCCTTGCATTAGGGTCCCTTTCAGGACTCCTGATGCCACCTCCAGGCTGTGCCATTCAGCCAATATATTGTTTTCCAACGCTGCTGGGACTGTCTTGGATATTACCTACAATTTTTTTATGGTAGCACTAGCAAACATACATGCTCAATAAAGATTTCAACATTGATCTTTTAATGTCAGGGGTTGTGAAGCCCTCCTATGTACACATCCTGCTTCCTGATCCAGGCTGTGTGTTTCAGGAACTACTTGGCTTACTGATGCTGCTGTGCCTGTGCCTAAATATTTTGGATGTTAGCACTAGCTAACATACATGTTCCATACACATTTCAAGATTCACCTTTTAATGTTAGGGGTTATTAAGCCCTCTTGTGGACTACTGCTGCTGCGTGATCCAGGCTGTGTTTTTCAGCAACTATATGGTTTAGGGATGCTGCTGGGCATGTGCCTAAAATTTTTGATGTTAGCACTAGCTAACATACATCTTCTATACAGATTTAAACATTAACATAATGTTAGAGGTTGTGAAGCCTTCTTGTAAACTCATGCTGATGCCTGTGCCAGGTTGTGTGTTTCAGGAACTACTTGGTTTAGTGTTGCTGCTGGGCTTGGGCCTTACATTTTTGGATGTTAGCACTAGTTCACATACATGCTTAATTGAGATTTTAATATTTATCTTTCAATCTTAGGGGCTATGAAACCCTCTTGTGCACTCCTGCTGCTGACTGGTTTATTGATGCTGCTGGGCCTAGGACCTGGGCCTAGGACATTACCTATATATGTTCATGGTAGCACTAGATACCATACATCTTCAATGGAAATTTCTAAATTCATCTTTTATTCTGAGAGATTGTGAGGCCCTATTGTCTCCTCATCTGCCAACTCCAGAGTGTGCCATTCAGACACTACATGGTCCCCTTATGCTTCAGCCACCTCCAGGCTGTGTCATTCAGCCACTATATGGTCTTCATATATTGACTATGTATTGTAGGAAACATGTGGCTATCCTTGAGTTACTCTCCCAGCGTTATTGCCATGTTGATACCAGACCAGTAATAAAATGAATATTGCCAAGGACTAGCAGAAACAGGGAACTGTGGATACTGACCACCGGCTGTTGGAATTGACTGACTATCCCAGGTGGAAGATTTACCATTTTGAAGTTCCACAGTTCCAGTAGGCTTTAAGTCGTTCATTCTTTGTTGTGGTTCAGTTTCAGAATTAAGTTGTATCATGTTTTCCTGTTCCTCCGATGAGCTAATGTCACTGGAACACACAATACTCATATTGTCATCTAATGAAAGATCCTTTTCTTCAGAGAACGTATCTATAATTTTATTATTGTGAATATCAGGTGGTATTCTGACAATTTTTGTGAAGCCCTGGGGTCTCCTCATGCTTCAGCCAACTCCAGCCTGTGCCATTCAGACACTATATGGTCTCCTCTTACTGATGCCACCTTCAGGCTCTGTCATTGTGCTGACATGTGACATGGGACTCCTTGTAAGATTAGGTCCTTTGTACCCACACGCCCGAGCCACTAAAACTTGGGAGTTAAAAGTTTTTCAATGGTCTCCTCATGCTTCAGACACCTTCAGGCTATGCCATTCAGACACTACATGGGCTCCTTATGCTTTCCCCACCTCCAGGCTGTGTAATTCAGCCAATATATAGTTTTTTGATGCTACTGGGACTGGGATGTTAACTACAAATATGTTCTGGTAGCTCTAGCTAACATTAATGCTTATTTGAGATTTCAAGATTGATCTTTCAATTTAAGGAATTATGAAACTCTCCGGTGTACTGCTGATGCCTGCTCCTGACTGCTCCAGTGTCTTTCAGGAATTACTTGGCTTACTGATGCTTCTGGGCTTGGGCCTTACATTTTTGGATGTTTAGCACGACCAAAATGCATGCTTAATAGAAATTTCAACTTTGATCTTTCAATGTAAGGGGTTATGAAACCGTCTGGTATATTGCTGATACCTGCTCCTGACTGTGTGTTTCAGGAACTACTTGGCTTATTGATTCTTCTGGGCTTGGGCCGTACATTTTTGAATGTTTAGCACAAGCTAAATACATGCTTAATAGAAATTTCAACATTGATCTTTCAATATAAGGGGTTATGAAACCGTCTGGTGTACTGCTGATGCCTGTCCTGACTGCTCCTGTGTCTTTCAGGAATTACTTGGCTTACTGATGCTTCTGAGCTTGGGCCTTACATTTTTAGATGGTAGCACTAGCTAACATGCATCTTCAATAGAGATTTCAACATTCACCTTTTAATGTTAGGGGTTTGAATCCCTCTTGTGTACTCAAGCTGCTGCCTGCTCCTGTATGTATCATATAGCAACTACATGGTTAAGTTATGCTGCTGAGCCTAGAACATTACCTATATATGTTTATGGTAGCACTAGGTACCATACATATTCAATTGCAATTTCAAAATTCCTCTTTTATTATTAGAGATTGTGAGGCACTATTGTCTCCTCATCTGCCGCCAACTCCAGGCTGTGCCATTCAGACACTATATGGTCTCCTCATGCTGGCAACACCTCCACGCTGTGTCATTCAGCCACTGTATGGTCTCCTCATGCTGCCAACACCTCCACGCTGTGTCATTCAGCCACTATATGGTCTCCTCATGCTGCCAACACCTCCACGCTTTGTAATTCAGCCACTATATTGTCTCCTCATGCTGGCAAAACCTCCACACTGTGTCATTCAGCCACTATATGGTCTCCTCATACTGATGCCACCTCCAGGGTCTGTCATTGTGCCGCTCTGCAGCAGTGATTCTAAAAGCAATGCCGGTAATCTCCATGTTATTCTGAATTACAGTATTATTTCACTATCCCAGCTTACTCCACATGCGTGTTAGAACACAGCAAAGTGTTCTACACCCCTATTGAGGCTCTCTGTAGGCCAGAAATAGCTGTTTTTAATATAGATTTGCCGTGAATAAATTCGGATCAAATCAGATTTGGCGAATCGGCCAAACCTAATTTTTCAAAAGTTTGCTCATCTCTAACTGTAAACTTTCGTGTTGCAACAACCTAAAAGGGAGAATTGCATTTAAAAAAATCAGCTTTTCAATGGGTACTGTCAAATATAAAAACTTTTTACATGTTGGCAAAACAATAGTTTTCTAATATACTTCTTTAAGAAGATTTCACATTTTATTAAAGAAAACTGCCTTTGAAAATCCCACCACTAGGGGTCTCCATACCTCCTGCGACACTGATGAATCCCACAGCAGCATGAAAATGTCCAAGGGTTATGGACAAGAGATGGCTGATTGACAAGGCTGCAGGAGGTACATATCCTGCAGCAACACTGCTGTAACACAGAGTTTTACCAAACATGTCCAGCTGTTGCAAAACTACCACTCCAAAATGCCTGGACAGTCAAAAGATGTCTGGGCATGCTGGGAATTGTATTTTTGTGAAAACTGTAGGCACACAGCTGAAGGCAACACTGCTACAAAAATGAGTTATCCAAACACTGTACCAACTATTCCAAAACTGCAAGTCCCAGCATTACAGGACTGGCAAAGGATGATACACATGAATGACATAGAAACATATATAAAATGTTTTCATGAAAAAACACTGTACTTTTAGCATTAAACCTTTGCACTAAACCTTTGCACAATATACGATAATCATTGTGTGTGTGTGTTTGTGTACAGCATAAAATCAGAAATGAAAGGGTTACAGAGCAGGGCTGCCAGGCTTGCTCTAAGAGCAGTGAGTCAGCAGAGTGAGGGAGAGGGAGGGGGAGGAGTCATCACAGTGCAGGCAAGCGAGGGAAATGCCCCCCTCCCTCTGGGAAGATGAAAAAGACATTAAGCAGCTGTAATATGCTCATTTTTCGAGAAATATCGGTGATAGATACATAAAAATTACATGTACATGATCAGGATTAGGTAATGAGTAAGATAGAACAGTTTTGTTTTCTGTGGGATCTGACGTACGCTTTAAATATTTACAAAAGTTATTCCTTCTTCACAATCTACATGTTCTACACTATTTTGAGACCCAATCCTGTTGCAACTCTCAAAGAGAGAGAATTTTTTAAATGCTTGGAAAAAGCCATTGTGTCTTCCAATACCTCTGTGTGCATTTTCATACTTTATACACATTTATTTTAATGTTAAAAAGCATTCAAAATCCACTAGTGTGTTTTAAAAAAAAGCTGTTAGTTACCATGGGTTACCACATGTTGCCTTAACTTACTGACAATAACTTTGCCTTAAAACCTCATTAAAATTATTTGAATGCTTTCCTAGATAACCCTAGCATTGTCATACAGGGCTTTAGAGCTCTCTGGCAGTGTCATATGCATGTTGGTTCTTTTTTTTAAGCAAATGACATATACCTTACAGGAATAAAAGCAATTTGGTTGACCAAAACAGTTAGGGATGCGATAAATGATAAGAGGAAAGTGTTTAGACTACTAAAACAAGAAGGGATTGGGGAAACTTTAAATAATACAGAGAAATACAATATGTAAAAAAGATATTAAAAAGCCGCAGACGGACGTATCATGCCTATGGCATTCTGATATGGGGTAACTACACATGGATAATGGCTGGACATCTTTTGGACAATACTGTGATTATGTGGACATCATAGAGGTTGCTTTTTTACCTAGGTGGTATTATTATCTGAATTCTTTATCTAAAAAATTGGAGGGTCATATAGGATCCTGGTTCTTGGACAATTGTGGTCTGGAGCTATCTGTAGTAAAGAAGCAACTATTATCAGGTCTTTATTCCAGGGGGCCATCTGTTAAGCCTTTCTCTCTCTTTTTGTGGAGGAGCCCTTATCTTAGGGTCCTCACTTTATCAGTTACCTCGTTTTTTGCTATCCAACTACCTAGAGGTCGCTACATCAGTCGGAGGATATTTAAATGAAGCCACAAATAAGCCTTGCTATCGTCTGTCTGCATTCATGTGCTTTGTACTGTATATATGTTTGCTTTGATGTATTATAAATATGTATAGTTCTAATTGTCCTCCCATCTTCTGTGCATTAAGTTGTGCCTTTGTCCATGTGTTGCACACTATCTATATATATATATATTGTTCCTCCATATCTCTGTGCTTATTAGGTATATATTTGTATACTGTTGTTGTCATCCCCTGATGAACCGTTGTATATCATAAGATACACGGGGAAACGCGTTGGGATATACAGTTGTTCATCATAGGAGAACTTCTTCTTTCTTTTGTACTGAGACTAACTATTTATAGTATTGTTATTGGTTTTTTTACGAGGATTTAATAAAATTGTGAATTTTTAGCTACATGGTTTAGTGTTATTCTAACTATCAGGATGGCTGGCAGGGTATGACCAGCAGGATATGAATAAACTAGAAGTGCAATCTCATTGCCCGAAATT
Source organism: Hyla sarda (assembly GCF_029499605.1). Taxonomy (NCBI): domain Eukaryota; kingdom Metazoa; phylum Chordata; class Amphibia; order Anura; family Hylidae; genus Hyla; species Hyla sarda. Next base: position 285,868,900 of record NC_079191.1, read on the forward strand.
AGCCCAGAAACTCAAATGATAAACTCGTAGACTCTTGGAAGTCCTATAACTGGAATGGAACTTTTAGTTTAACTATATTCTGCCACCAGCCATCCTGATATTAACTGTTCTGTGAGCCTTCCTTTTGCTCAACCAATTGTACTGAGTAATGATACCTTTCATTTTACTATAAAATGTACAACCCAATGAAAAAAAAATCAAATCTACTACTGGTTTCCCTTAAAAACTTACACCAAAAGCTGAACTAAAAACTGACACAAAACCACATGTGGGATTCCAAACCCCCAAACAGATCACAATGACAGATATACAGGCTGGGCCATTTATATGGATACACCTTAATAAAATGGGAATGGTTGGTGATATTGACTTCCTGTTTGTGGCACATTAGTATATGTGAGGGGGGAAAGTTTTCATGATGGGTGGTGACCATGGTGGCCATTTTGAAGTCGGCGATTTTGAATCCAACTTTTGTTTTTTCAATAGGAAGAGGGTCATGTGACACATCAAACTTATTGGGAATTTCACAAGAAAAACAATGATGTGCTTGGTTTTAACGTAACCTTTTTCTTTCATGAGTTATTTACAAGTTTCTGACCACTAAAATGTGTTCAATGTGCTGCCCATTGTGTTGGATTGTCAATGCAACCCTCTTCTCCCACTCTTCACACACTGATAGCAACACAGCAGGAGAAATGCTAGCACAGGCTTCCAGTATCCGTAGTTTCAGGTGCTGCACATCTCGTATCTTCAGAGCATAGACAATTGCCTTCAGATGAGCCCAAAGATAAAAATCGAAGGGGGTCAGATCAGGAGACATTGGGGGCCCTTCAACTGGCCCACGATGACCAATCCACTTTCCAGGAAACTGTTCATCTAGGAATGCTCGGACCTGACACCCATAATGTGGTGGTGCACCATCTTGCTGGAAAAACTCAGGGAACGTGCCAGCTTCAGTGCATAAAGAGGGAAACACAATCATGTAGGCCACTGGATATGCAAAATTGCTACATGATGATGATGTGTTTCCCTCTTTATGCAGTCTAAAGGGGCGACACGCCTTCTTTACCGTGAGGACTGTGAATTTATGGAACGGTCTACCTCAGGAACTGGTCACAGCAGGAACAATTAACAGCTTTAAAACAGGGTTAGATACATTCCTGGAACAAAATAACATTAATGCTTATGCAGAATTATAAAACTACATCCCTTCCCCTTATCCCCTTACACCCTTCCCTTCAATTCCCTGGTTGGACTTGATGGACGTATGTCTTTTTTCAACCATACTAACTATGTAACTATGTAACTAAATCAGATCCTAGTTTGCCAGGTCTTAGCTATTTAGACACTGCTCTGGGCGTACATCCTATTGTAGCAAAGTTACCTAGTCATCTCCAGGGAAAGTGGACTAGCATAGGATCAAATTATAAGTATGAACATGATGTTTCCTTCCCCCCTCTTCTTATTTTGCAGAGTTTGTGAGAAAGATTGCAAGATCTAAGAATGACCCGAGCTTCATGTATCCAGATACAACCACCCTTCCTTTAACTACTTCAAGGGGTATTGCCACCAACAGTAAATTCAAGGACTTAAGGCATCCTATTGCCGTGAGGAAGACTGCGCTCACATCCAACGTCTTGGCTACAGACATTAAATTACAAGGTACCAAGGCAAGTAATCTTGATCAACAATGTCCCATTCATAATCTGCCACATTCTCTCTCCAAATGTCGTGCATTTAATGGCAAGTCTATCGAGGAACGCAAGACATTTCTCAAAGAACATAATATCTGTTCCAAGTGTTGCACATCCTTCGATTATTTAGCTAGAGACTGTAAGATTGCCATCAGATGTTCACTGTGTAACTGTGCCAAGCATGTGGACGCTCTTCATTCAGACATGTTCAAAAGGAAACCCTCACCCTGTAGCAACTCCAAAACTACATCAGATGATGGTGGGGAGAGAACTGAGCGATATATCAACCCTGTAACTACAAGGTGTACATTAGGTGTGTGGAGAAGGGTTACATAGCAAGTCTTGTAGCAAGATATGTCTTGTAAGAGTTTTTCCTGAAGGATGTCCACAAAATGCCATAAAAATGTATGCCATACTCGACGATCAGAGCAATTGCTCCTTGGCAAGTACAGAATTCTTTGACTTATTCAACATTCATGGAGAGACTTGGTCCTATACCTTGCAGACATGCTCATGAAAGGTCAGTACATCTGGAAGAAGAGCCTATGGCTTCATAGTGGCATCAGAATATGAGAACATAGCGTTTCCTCTTCCTACTCTAATAAAATGTGATCAGCTACCGAAGAACAGAGAAGAAATCCCCTCACCTGAGGTTGCACGTCATCACCCTCATTTGAGCCACATTGCTGACTACATTCCGCCACTTAACAAGGATGCAAAGATCTTGATTCTTCTAGGGAGAGACATTCCTAGAGTTCATAAAATAAGAGAGTTAAGTAATGGTCCAGATGATGCTCCTCAAGCCCAGAAACTTGATCTTGGATGGGTGATAATAGGAGAAGTCTGTTTAGAGCCATCTCACAAGCTCTTGGATGTAGCTTCCAATAAAACTAAGGTGGAGGCATCAGGTAATCATCGATCAATGAAATGTCCATTGCACTATTATGTGAATGAAAGACTTGATTTTAAAAATGAAGTTCTATATCAAGCACTCCAAGGTATTAACTGCAAGCTCACTTCTGTGAAGGACCTTGGTGATTCAGTGTACCAGACTACTTGTAATGACAACAAGATTGCCCCTTCAGTCGAAGACAAGGAGTTCATCAAGATTATGGATGAAGAGTTCTTCAAGGACAATTCCAACAGTTGGGTAGCTCCATTACCCTTCCGAGTACCAAGGCTTACTCTCCCTAACAATCGAGAACAAGCTTTAACTAGATTTGCAGCACTTAAGAGAACTCTTCGTAACAAACCTGAGATGCAAGAGCACTTTATAGCATTCATGCAGAAGATTCTAGATAACAATCATGCTGAGCCAGCACCTGACCTTAAGGAAGGTGAAGAATGTTGGTACCTTCCATCCTTTGGAGTCTACCAACCTCGTAAACCGGGGCAAATCAGAATCTTCTTTGACTCAAGTGCTCAGTTCAAGGGAACCTCTTTAAACAATGTTCTTCTAACTGGTCCAAATTTGACAAACAACCTTGTAGGAATGTTGACGCGGTTCAGGAAGGAGTCCATTGCTGTGACAGCTGACATCCAACAGATGTTTCATAGTCAAGGAGGACCACAGAAATTATCTCAGATTCTTGTGGCACCGCAACAATGACATTAATGATCAGGCGATGGATTATCGCATGAGAGTCCATGTCTTTGGAAATGGTCCATCTCCTGCCGTGGCAACTTATGGACTGAGAAGAACAGCACAGGAAGGTGAAAAGGAATTCGGGTCTGACACCAGGCAATTTATTGAGAGAGATTTTTTATGTAGACGACGGCCTGAAATCCTTTTCAACACCTGAAGAAGCCTTCAATCTGATAAAAAGAACCCAACAGCTCCTGTTGACTACTAACTTGAGGCTTCATAAGATTGCATCTAATAGCAGCGAAGTAATGAGGGCTTTCAATCCAGAAGATCAAGCTAAGGATTTGAAGGATTTGGACTTGGGAGTAGTTTCCCTACCCATGCAAAGAAGTCTCAGTCTTCTCTGGAATGTAATTTCAGACACATTCACCTTTCAGGTCTCTGACGCTAAGAAACCATTCACCAGACGTGCAGTCTTGTCAACTGTTAATAGCCTTTACGATCGCTTAGGCTTTATGGCTCCAGTTACCGTCCAAGGGAGATCCACACTTTGTCAGTTTACTGAGAGAGTGACAGATTGGGATGCCCCTCTGCCAGTAGACCTACTGCCTAAGTGGGAGAAATGGAGAAACTCCTTGAAGTTACTGGAGGAACTTAATATCCCACGCTGCTATTCACCCACTTCAGTTTCAAGGAGTCTGAGGAAAGAGATTCACATATTTTGTGATGCATCTACTGAAGCCATAGCGGCTGTGGCTTATCTCAAGATCATAGATCCCTCCAGGAGACTCCATGTCGGGTTTTTACTAGGAAGAGCCAAGTTAGCTTCAAAACCTGCTCACACTATGCCAAGATTAGAATTGTGTGGTGCAACCCTAGCTGTTGAAGTCGCAGAATTCTTGCAATATGAAGAGGACATATATAAACGTCAGTGGAGATACGCTCAATACCTTGCAGATTATTTCTGTGACAGATGGAGGAGGGAATACCTCACACTTCTCCAAGGACGTAAAAAGCAACCCCAGAAGCCTAACTTAAAGGAAGGGGACCTGGTTCTTCTAAAAGACCAGCAAACTCACCGGATCCAGTGGCCAGTTGGAGTTATTACAAAGGTCATTTCTAGTGATGATGGGAAAGTCCGAAGTGTGGAAGTCAGGATTGTAAAAGGACGGGAGCTCAAAAACCTTCCTGAGACCAGTCACCGAGACAGTCCTAATTATGTCTGCTTCTAAAAATTCTGATACAGTGTTATGGGAAGGAGTCACTTAGACCTCTAGCATAGTTAGCTTAGACTAGTAGGCTAGATAGCATAATAGCATTCTACTGTATTCAATGTAATTGTATGTTTAAAGGGAAATAATTGTGTGGGGGTATCCTTGTGTAGTGGTATCTCTCGATACCAGGCGGGGAGTGTGCTGCCACGCAGCTTTAACTGTCTAGCAGTTGTTATTACATGTTATGTTATGCTATGTTATTGGTATCTTCCTTGCACCCCTGCTGTTTCTGGCTAGTTGGTTGCTCCCACCCCCATTTCCTGTTGTAGCTAAATTTTGTTTGTTGTTACCATAGAGACTGCAGAGTGAGGGAGCTGTGTAACTTCATTGGAAATTTACCTATGGAAAAACCTCTAAATTTATGCCTTTGCTAACTTGAAGCATAAAGCAGAATTGGAAAACACCTCTGGAGTCTTTATTCATTAAGCTGTCTGTTAAAGTGATCATTCAACCTGCTGCACACATCCTTACAGACTGGATCTACAAGAAGCTTGTGGCAGGTACAACCGATGCTGAGACAGAACAGTCTATGCTGTGAAGATACGAGATGTGCAGCACCTGAAACTACGGATACTGGAAGCCTGTGCTAGCATTGATGTTTCACATGACCCTCTTCCTATTGAAAAAACTGAAGTTGGATTCAAAATGGCCAACTTCAAAATGGCCGCCGTGGTCACCACCCATCTTAAAAAGTTTCCCCTCTCACATATATTAATGTGCCAACTATTCCCATTTTATTAAGGTGTATCCATATAAATTGCCCACCCTGTAGTTTTTGGTAGCACTGAGTTTGATGGCTAAAAAAATCTATCAAAACACCACACCTAGCTAATGCATTTGGCTACTTTGCAGTGTATCTGAAGATTTTTGGGGAGATTTACGAAACCTTGTCAAATCACAGCTATCATTTTTCATTGGCTTCAAGTCCTGCAGAAATTAATGGGAACAGAGTTCCTGCACTTTTTCCACTGCAAGAACACTTTAGCAGGAGTCCTGCAGGATCAGCCCTTGATTGGAAATCTTATGTTAGTTCCCAGACTTTCTTTCCCAGAAGTTGACCACTGGTAAAAGATGTTTGCTGTAATAACATCCAAAGCATGTCATGCAGAGGAATTAAAGCTTAGGCTTCTTTATGTATACTGACTATAAAATAGCTATTATTTTATAGTGCCTCTATAGTAATTTAGTGAAATTAGTAAACCTTTCAAGATAATTTATTACAGGTTTTATGTTTTGTAGCTAATTGAGCTAAAAAAAAATATTTTTAATGAATGCCAAAACATTCAAGAGAGCATCTTCAATTTTTCTCTGCAAACACTTGATGATAAAGTCAAATTGAGCCTGACACAGGGAAAGGCTGACAAATGAAATACCTGATTTTTATCTTTCTTTCCATTAAGATAAAAAGCAATGTTTACCAGGTTATATTTTTGTGTCTAAAAAAGATGTAACAAAGTTATAGAAAAGGTTCATACATATAAATTGTCAACAAAATTTATGAAAATATTTAATGTTATTAAAAATATATAAATAATCACTTTTATAATAGGCATATTAAAAATTAATGGAGTATACAATTTGAAAGCTTTCACTTTACTTGTGATTTACTTGTGGTTACCCATTGTAACAAGCAGCTTAATTAAAAACACACTACAAAAGCAGACATTGGCCCTGCTTTATCAATCTGTCTGAGGCTGGGTTAACACTACGTTTTTGCCATACTGTTTTCAATCCGTTTTTCTAAAGAAAACCGTATGGCAAAAAAACGGATGGAACAGTATGGAAAAAAGTAAGCCGTATGCGTTTTTAAACAGTATACTGTTTTTAAAAGTGCATACAGTTCCGTCAGTTTTTATAGAAATGTTGTCCATTTTTAATGGGAGGGGTCTTGGATGGGGACTTTAGGATTCAAATGCGCATGTGCAAAGTAAAAACGTATACGTTTTTCCCGTATGGAACCGTATACATGTGCGTTTTCCATTGACGTCCATGTTAAAAAAAACGTATGTGGTTGCAGTACGGTTTTTAAACTGGAGACAAAATCGTGGTCAACCACGGTTTTGACTCCGGTTTAAAAACCGTACTGCAACCGCATAAGTTTTTTTTTAACATGGACGTCAATGGGAAATGCACATGTATACGGTTCCATACAGGAAAAACATATACGTTTTAACTTTGCACATGCACATTTGAATTCTAAAGTCCCCACCCAAGACCCCTCCCATTGAAAATGGACAACATTTTCAAAAACGTATGTTTTTTTTTTTTTTTAAACTGACGGAACTGTATGCACTTTTAAAAACAGTATACTGTTTAAAAACGCATACGGTTTACTTTTTTCCATACTGTTCCATCCGTTTTTTTGCCATACGGTTTTCTTTAGAAAAACGGATTAAAAACAATATGGCAAAAACGTAGTGTGAACCCAGCCTGAGACAGAAACTGGAGTGATTTTCCTAAGCAGCCAATCACAGCTCAGATTTCATTTTACCAGAGCCCCTTAAGATATAAAACATAAGATGTGATTGGTTGCTTGGAAAAAATCACTCCAGTTTCTGTCTCAGACAGATTGATAAATCAGGGTCATTGTATGCTTTCTAGCACTAAAATAAGGGTGCATAGAGTATTCCTGTTAGTTAGTTAGGGTGGGTCCCATACGGGAGCGCATATGGCAGGGGGGAGCTAAAACCTGTGGTTGACCACAGTTTTAGGTCCGGTTGTGAAAGCGCATGCGGCGCAAAAATGAGCCGACCGGACCGAACGTTTCACTCCGGCCGGCTCATTGAAATGAATGACATACGGGAGCGCATATGAAGGCATACGGGAGCGCTAGGTTTTAGCTCCCCCTGCCGTATGCGCTCCCGTATGGGAGAAAACGTAGTGTGAACCCAGCCTTAGTTAGTTAGTTAGTTAGTTAGTTGGCAGATAGCTTCTGGTGTTAAACTGCACCTGTAATCAAAGAAGCAATGGCTTTTCCCAAGGGTTTCAAAAATTATCCTTTTTTGGGAGTAGCAACAGGTTTTGAGTCTAGTGAAGATGCCATAGATTTTTTTTTTCAAGCATTCCAAGCATTCGCCTGTTTGGAAGTTGCAAAAATATTGGTATCCCAAAATAGTCAGAAAGAAATAACTTTTTTTATGAAAAGACAGAAAAAGATATTCTTTTTTGGGGGATCATGGGATGAGTATGTGTAAGGTGGTGGTAGGTAGTTGTTGACAGCAGACAACAGGCTGGGGTGGACTGATTGTAGTAGTAGTAGTAGTAGTAGCCAATGGACAGTACTTTTTTAAGCATACTGTAGTGCATTTTTCTGCCCTCATAAGTGCATGCCACACACATACATCTAAGTAGTGTACTATTTTGTACCTGTTAATCTGTCAAGGGCCTAGATACTGTGAAAGTCCAGCCAACAATAATCACCGTCTGCTGTTTCACTGCAATACGTTTTTTTAAGCGTACTGTAACACATTGTTCTGCCCTCAGAAGTGCATACAACATACCTACATCTAAGTAGTGTACTATTTTGTACCTGCTAATCTGTCAAGGGGCTAGATACTGTGAAAGGACAGCAAAAAGTACACACCTGCTGCTGTTCAAGACAAATACTGTTTTAGGCATAGTGAAGCATATTGTACTCTCCTCATATACGCACTAAGTATGTCAGGCAGAGAAGTGCCAGGACATGCACAGAGGAGTGGCAGAGGCCTAAATTTATCAGGCGCAGGCAGAGGTCTCATCAGACTAGGGGCTAGTGGCAGCAGGAGTCGCAACGAGAGGCCTGAGCTCCCGGTATAAGCTAGCGGTCATGTCTCAACCAGCAACCCATCTGCCGTCATCGATTGGTTAACGCGGTCATCCACTTCTTCACAAGTGACATCTGATACCCCCAGTCAACAGTCGGTGGGTTCCTCAGACACAACCCTCAGTTGGCATGGCCCGGGAGCATTCCCTGTCCTCCCATTGCCTCTGTCCTATTCTGTTCCCTCCCCTACAGAAGTATCTTAAGCTATGGCTTCAGCTCCACTACATAAATGAAGACTTGGTACACTGTTTATGGTGAACACATCAATGTGAGTTTTATTAAGCAATCCAAATGGTAGCGTTTCGGTCCAAATGAGGACCTTCCTCAGACCTATTGATAATATACAAAATAAGTGGTATGTGAAAAAAAATATCTAGTAAGAAAAAAATGTAAAAATTCACAGATCTCATACAGATAATGACTGTACAACTTCACATGTGGTACAAATGAACTATAATCATATGCATTTGGTCACTGGTATAATTCGATAAATGACATTCAGTGTCCACATAAGAATAGCGTCAGGAGGCTGTCAGTGGATATTCAGACCTCTCGTAGTAAATTATACATTAAAAAATAACATAGTAAAAATACACTCCACTATTCACTGAGGACGATCCAATAGAGGACAGTCAGACGCTACTGCCCAGCCAAGAAGTGGAGGAGACATCCGCCGCTTCCTCCGCTAGGCGGGCAAGTAGTGATGAGGAGAGTGACGTGGGAGGTGGTGTTGCCAGCGTTCAGGCTCCTGAAGCAGACTCTGTTGAGGAACCTGAGGAGGACATCAGTGACGTGCAGACACTTGTTGATGCTGATGAAGCCGATTGTAATTGGCTGATGAAGCCGAATGCAAAGGGCTGCATCATCATCATCAGGAGAAGAGGGTTGCAGGTTGCCCGTGAGGCAGCAGCTGAGCCAGCAAGGTGGTAGCATGGTTGGCAGTCAGCATGGTGGCAGAAGTGGAAATTCTGGAGCCAAACATGCCCGGGGGAGACTACCTGCTTCGCGGCAGCCTACCTTCCCAGGAGGTAGTGGAACAGGGGTTCCTGGAGACGGCGGCAGTAGCAGTCAATTAGTGCGGACTGTTGGTGGGAAAATCAGCTACTCGGCGGTGTGGCAGTTTTTCATCAAACATCCGGAGGAGGTTAACATAGCCACATGCAAGATGTGTCAGCATAAGGTGAAGCGTGGCCCAGGTCCCAATGTTGGCACCATGGCCCTGTGTACACATATGCTGCGCCACCATAACGCGGCCTGGGAGAATCGTGGCTGCGATGTAGTGGTCCAGCCTGCTGCATCACCAGTGGCCAGCCGCTCCCTCTTTCAGCCAGCCAAGGCTCCACCACCTCAGCCAAGGGAGCTGTGTGTTATACCCTCCTTCTGTCGCTCCAGATTCTCCTGCTCCTCCTATTTTTAGTAAGTCATTCCGCCAACATTCCATCGACGAAGCCATGTCCAAGAGACAACAAGCTGAATGTGCTCCTGTCCAAGTTGCTGGTGCTGCAGTCCCTCCCTTTTCAAGTGGTGGACTCTGCACCTTTCCGAGAACCAATGGCTTGTGCCGAGCCGAGGTGGAGAGTGCCAAGCCATGATTTCTTTGCGAAGAAGGCAGTACCAGCCAAGCACAATTTTGTGGAGGAGAAGGTGGGCCAGTCTTTGAGCCTGTCCGTGTGTACCCCAGTGCACGGCAGTGCCAATGTCTGGAGCTGTAACTATGGTCAGGGACAATACATATGCTTTATGGCTCCCTGGATGAATGTGGTTCCTGCACAGCCACAACACCAACTTGGACAGGTCACGCCGCTTCCTCCTCCACGCTCTCAGGCTGTTGGTCCTGTGACAGTGTGCGACTCCGCCTCCTCATCCTCCACCGTGTCCTCAGCCTCCACTGCCCAGACAAGTCTCAGTGCCCCTTCAGTATACCATGTCTGCAAGGCACAGCTGTGTCACGCTGTTCTTCACATGGTTTGCCTTGGCAAAAAGAGTCACACAGGGGAGGAACTGCTAAAAGTCATTCATAAAGATATCGGAGCATGGCTTAGTCCACGAAAACTGGAAATGAGAACCATGGTGACTGACAACGGGAAGAACATCTTGTCTGCGCTGCGACTGGGAGGGCTGAGCCATGCGCCCTGCATGGCACATGTGTTCAATCTGGTTGTCAAGCGGTTCCTGAAGTGTTCCCCCCATTTGCATCCTAACAATGGGAAGGAAGCTTTGCATGCATTTCAGCCACTCGTACACCGCAGAGCACCATCAGAACGTTATCCCCCAACATAGTCTGATTCGCGAAGTTGCCACACGTCGGAATTCCACCCTACATATGTTGGATCGACTATATGAACAGAGAAATGCCATCACCGATTTCTTGATGATCCAAGCGGATAGGGGTACTCCCCTGTGTAACTTCAATGTCAACCATTGGCAGCTCATACGTGACACCTGCTATTTGCTCAGGCCCTTTGAGGAAGCCCCATTATTAATCAGTCGCCAGCATTATGGGATGAACTACGTCATTCCACTGCTTCATTTCATACAACACATGTTGGAAATGATGGCTGGTCAGTGCAATGGAGACGTGGTGCCTACATCTCAGGGCCACATGAGCCCTATGGGGGCTGAAATTGAGGAGGATTAGGGGGAAGGACACAGTGGAGCACAGTTTGGGTTTCGCCAAATGGGTGGTTTTTCTAGTTATCTGACAGGAGAGGAGGAGCAGAAGAAGCCAGAGGAGCTAGAGGTTTATGAGGAAGGCGAAACACTTCCACTGCCATGGCTGCTGAGGAGGGGTGGAGAGCAGTACCAGCAACATCAGCAGCAGCCTGAGTCTACAGTCGGTGATGAGTACCTTTCTTCACTTGCACAGTGAAGAAACTTATCAGCAGCAGGTAGACCTGGAGCAGGACATGAACCAGCAGGTGGTGGCTTACCTTGACATGACAATGCCAACACACCATGAAGATCCGCTGGACTTCTGGGCAGCCAAACTTGATTTGTGGCCACAACTAGCAAAGTTTGCCCTGGAAATGCAGTCCTGCCCGGCCAATAGTGTGCCATCAGAGCGGTTGATTAGTGCGGTGGGGGCCATAGTCACCCCAAGGAGAACTTGTCTGTCCACGAAAAATGTGGAGAGACTGACCTTTCTAAAGATGAATTAGGCATGGATCAACCAGGATTTCAATCCACCAATGCCTGATGCATCAGAGTAGATTGACCATGTGCCACACCAACACTTCACAAATATGGAGTGCCAAAAAGATTTAAGGCACTGCTCCCCAGTTACAAACATTCCTCCGCATCAGACCTTTTTTCACCCACCTTCATCACCGGGTTCTGGTATTGCCACCCACCTCACCAGTCTGTCACAGGGTCATTTTCAGTACTCCCAATGCTTCTGCCACCTCTAGGCTGTCTCATTGAGCCACTATATCATCTCCTCATGCTTCAGCAAACTCCAGGCTATGCAATTCAGCCACTCTTGGTCTCCTCATGCTTCAGCCAGTTCCAGACTGTGCCATTCAGACACTATATGGTCTCCTCATGCTTCCCCACTTCCAGGCTGTGCCATTCAGCCACTATATGTTCTCCTCATGCCTCAGCAAACTCCAGGCTGTGCCATTCAGCCACTCTTTGGTCTCCTCATGCTTCAGCCAACTCCAGGCTGTGCCATTCACCCCTATATGGTCTCCTCATGCTTCATCCACCTCCAGGATGTGCCATTTATCCACTATATGAACCCCTCTTGCTTCAGCCACCTCCAGGCTGTGCCATTAAGACACTATATGGTCTCCTCATGCTTCACCACCTCCAGGCTGTGCCATTCAGACACTATATGGTCTCCTCATGCTTCAGCCAACTCCAGGCTGTGCCATTCAGCCACTATATGGTCTCCTCGTGCTTCCTCACCTCCAGGCTGTGCCATTCAGACACTATATGGTCTCCTCATGCTTCAGCCACCTGCAGGCTGTGCCATTCAGATAGTATATGGTCTCCCATGCTGCCACAAACTCCAGGCTGTGCCATTCAGCCACTATATGTTCTACTCATGCTGCTGCCAACTTCAGGCTATGCCATTCAGCCACTAAATGGTCTCCTCATGCTTCAGCCAACTCCAGGCTGTGCCATTCAGCCACTATATGGTCTCCTCATGCTTCAGCCAACTCCAGGCTGTGCCATTCAGACACTATATGGTCTCCTCATGCTTCACCACCTCCAGGCTGTGCCATTCAGCCACTATATGGTCTCCTAGTGCTTCAGCCAACTCCAGGCCGTGCCATTCAGCCACTATATGGTCTCCTCATGCTTCACCACCTCCAGGCTGTGCCATTCAGACACTATATGGTCTCCTCATGCTTCAGCCACCTGCAGGCTGTGCCATTCAGATAGTATATGGTCTCCCATACTGCCACAAACTCCAGGCTGTGCCATTCAGCCACTATATGTTCTACTCATGCTGCTGCCAACTCCAGGTTGTGCCATTCAGCCACTATATTGTTTCCTCATGCTGCCACAAACACCAGGCAGTCATTCAGCCACTATATGTTCTCCTCATACTGATGCCACCTCCAGGCTCTGTCATTGTGCCGCCATGTGACATGTGACTCCATGTTAGATTTGGTCCTTTGTAACCACACGCCCGGGCTCGGGAGTGTAATCTTAAATTTAAATTTCAAAATCTTCAATTTCAATTTTAAATTCATCTTTTAATCTTAGGGATTACATAGTTAGTACGGTCGAAAAAAGACATATGTCCATCAAGTTCAACCAGGGAATTAAGGGGTAGGGGTGTGGCGCGATATTGGGGAAGGGATGAGATTTTATATTTCTTCATAAGCATTAATCTTATTTTGTTCCAGGAATGTATCTAATCCTGTTTTAAAGCTGTTAATTGTTCCTGCTGTGACCAGTTCCTGAGGTAGACCGTTCCATAAATTCACAGTCCTCACGGTAAAGAAGGCGTGTCGCCCCTTGAGACTAAACTTTTTCTTCTCCAGACGGAGGGAGTGCCCCCTCGTCCTTTGGGTGGGTTTAACCTGGAACAGTTTTTCTCCATATTTTTTGTATGGGCCATTAATATACTTATATACGTTTATCATATCCCCCCTTAAACGTCTCTTCTCAAGACTAAACAATTGTAACTCCTTTAATCGCTCCTCATAGCTAAGATGTTCCATGCCCCATATTAGTTTAGTCGCGCGTCTCTGCACCCTTTCCAACTCCGCAGTGTCCCTTTTATGGACAGGTGACCAAAACTGAACGGCATATTCCAGGTGAGGCCGTACCAATGCTTTATAAAGGGGGAGTATTATGTCCCTGTCCCTTGAGTCCATGCCTCTTTTGATACATGACAATATCCTGCCGGCTTTGGAAGCAGCAGCCTGACATTGCATGCTATTCTGTAGTCTGTGATCTACAAGTACACCCAGATCCTTCTCTACCAGTGACTCTGCCAGTTTAATCCCCCCTAAGACATACGATGCATGCAGGTTATTAGTACCCAGATGCATAACTTTACATTTATCCACATTGAACCTCATTTGCCAAGTGGATGCCCAGACACTTAGTCTATCCAAGTCATCTTGTAACTTATGCACATCCTCTATAGACTGTACTGTGCTACAAAGCTTGGTGTCATCTGAAAAGATAGAAACAGAGCTGTTAATACCATCCTCTATATCATTGATAAATAAATTAAACAACAGCGGTCCCAGTACTGAACCTTGGGGTACACCACTAATAACCGGGGACCAATCAGAGTACGAATCATTGACCACCACTCTCTGGGTACGATCCATGAGCCAGTGTTCAATCCAGTTACAAACTAAAATTTCCAAACCCAAAGACCTTAACTTACCTGTCAGACGTCTATGAGGGACAGTATCAAATGCTTTAGCAAAATCCAGAAACACTATATCCACAGCCATTCCTCTGTCAAGGCTTCTACTCACCTCTTCATAAAAGCAAATTAGATTGGTTTGACAACTTCTATCCTTAGTAAACCCATGCTGGCTATCACTTATAATACAATTATCCCCGATGTATTCCTGTATGTAATCCCTTATAAGTCCTTCAAACAATTTACCCACAATGCACGTTAAACTTACCGGTCTATAGTTTCCTGGGGAAGACCTAGAGCCCTTTTTGAAGATTTGCACCACATTCGCCTTGCGCCAGTCCCTTGGCACAATACCAGACACCAGAGAATCTCTAAATATCATGAACAGGGGTACAGATATTACTGAACTTACCTCTCTAAGAACTCTTGGGTGTAGTCCATCCGGTCCTGGGGATTTGCTTACATTTATATCACTTAACTTACCTTGTACCATCTCTACATTAAGCCAGTTCAGTACATTACATGATGTGTTACCAGCACTGACCTGGCCAATGTCAGCTCCTTCTTCCATAGTGTATACAGAACTAAAGAACCCATTCAGTAGCTCCGCGTTCTCTTGATCGCCTGTGACAACCTCCCCATTATCATTATTAAGGGGTCCTACATGCTCTGTCCTTGGTTTTTTTGCATTTATATATCTAAAAAAATATTTAGGATTAGTTTTGCTTTCTTTGGCCACCTGTCTCTCATTTTGAATTTTTGCTGTTTTTATTACATTTTTACAGATTTTATTAAGCTCCTTGTACTGTTTAAATGTTATAGCTGACCCATCAGATTTGTATTTTTTGAAGGCTATTTTTTTGTTGTTTATTGCTCTTTTAACATCATGTGTCAGCCATGTAGGATTTAGTTTTAATCGTTTATATTTGTTCCCCTTTGGTATATATTTAGCTGTATAGTTATTTAGAGTTGATTTAAAGATGTCCCATTTACCTTCTGTATCAGTATTTGACAACACCTCCCCCCAGTCTATGTCCTGTAGTGCAGCCCTCAGCCCAGGGAAATTTGCCTTTTTAAAGTTATACGTTTTTGCCTTCCCCGCCTGTCTTTGTTTTCTACATTTTAAGTCAAAAGTAACTATATTGTGGTCGCTATTACCAAGGTTTTCCCGCACAGTTACATTACCAACCAGCTCTGCGTTGTTGGAAATGATCAGATCCAACAAGGCATCACTTCTTGTTGGGTCCTCCACAAACTGGCCCATAAAATTATCCTGCAATAAATTTAGGAATTGTCGCCCCTTTGTAGTTTTAGCCAACCCCGGACCCCAATCTATATCTGGATAGTTAAAATCTCCCATTATTACCACTGTACCTACCCGGGCGGCCCTCTCTATTTGTTTATGAAGCCGAACTTCTATCTCTTCAGTGATATTAGGGGGTCTGTAGATTACACCAAATACTATTTTTTCAGTATTTCCCTCCTTTTGTAATTCTACCCACAATGATTCCACATCCTCAGAATCATCACACACTATGGCATCGTTCACACTGACTTTCATACCACTTCTTACATACAGACAGACTCCACCACCTTTTCTGTTCATTCTATCCTTGCGAAACAATGTAAACCCCTGCAGATTGACAGCCCAGTCATGCGAGGAGTCCAGCCATGTCTCAGTGACCCCAACTATATCAATATGTTCCTCCAGTATCAAGGCCTCAAGCTCCCCCATTTTATTTGCTAGGCTTCTGGCATTTGTGAACATACACTTTACATTTCCATCCTTTATGTTATTGGGGTTAATGGGATTCAAGGGTGTAAGTTTTATTTCCCTATGAAGCCTAATCCTATTAACTATTCTAACCCCTCCCTCCGCTCCACCCCCAGGTACATTTATAATTCCCACCTCTCTATCTACACTATCTTCCCCCTCTTTGCTGTAGGTTCCCTCCCCCCAAGTCCTTAGTTTAAACACTCCTCCACCCTTCTAGCCATCTTCTCCCCAAGCAAAGCTGCACCCTCCCCATTGAGGTGCAGCCCGTCCCTACGGTAGAGCCGGTAACCGACAGTGAAGTCAGCCCAGTTCTCCATGAACCCAAACCCTTCCTTCCTACACCAGCTTCTGAGCCACTTGTTTACCTCCCTGATCTCCCGCTGCCTCTCTGGTGCGGCTCGTGGTACTGGTAGTATTTCAGAAAAGACTACCTTGGAGGTCCTTGCCTTAAGCTTGCGGCCTAAGTCCCTGAAATCATTTTTAAGGACACTCCACCTACCTCTTACTTTGTCATTGGTGCCAATATGTACCATGACTGCTGGGTCCTCTCCAGCCCCGCCCAACAACCTGTCAACCCGATCCGCGATGTGCCGAACTCGTGCGCCAGGCAGACAACACACTGTTCGGCGATCCCGGCCTTTGTGACAGATTGCCCTGTCTGTCCCCCTAATAATTGAGTCCCCCACTACTAGTACCTGTCTGGCCTGCCCTGTACTCCTCCCTCCCTCCTTACTGGAGCAGACACCCCCCTGGCGGTCAGAGGCGGTATCCTGCTGCAGTTCTGCTAGCTCTGTAATGGCATCCCCCTCATCTGCCAAGCGGGCAAACTTGTTGGGGTGTGCCAGTTCAAGACTAGCCTCCCTGACACTTTTTCCCCTACCCCTCTTTCTAACTGTAACCCAGCTAACTGCCTGACTGTCCTGCAACTCCGTCCCACTGTCCTCCCCCACCTCTATTCCCGAGAGTGCCTGCTCAGTGAGCAGAAGACTCCTCTCTATGTTGTTAATGCTTCTCATTGTTGCCAGTCGCCCCTCTAGATGCAGGATCTGGGCTTCCAAACGGACAACTAGCACACATCTCGCACAACAATATGCACCCTCAAACTGTTGTTCAAGGATTGCATACATTGAACAGGATGTACATTGGACTGCATTTTCCAACATGGAGGCCATCTAATTATGGGGATTTCACAAATGTATAGGAAAAAACAGACAGTCAAAATTACACTTAAAAATTTTGTAGACCTTGTGGGTTCAAAAATTAAAACTCACAGCGATCTCAACCTCCTGCTTTCAAACTCCAGTTTTTGAAACTCCTCTTTCACGCCCCCTCTTACACATCAACACTCAGAAAGAGCAAGCTCTCAATAAGAGTCCCAAGCTAAGATTTATACACCTGTGCCCAATCTACTCCTCCTCCCCCTAGAGGTGGAACAGAGAAAAAAAAAAAAAAATGAAAAAGGGTGTTTAAACTCTAACAGTTATCCCACTATGTGCAAAAGAGAAAAACTTACCCAAAATATGAATGTGGGCTATTGGCAGTCGCACCCACTCCACAGATTCACTCCGCACAACAGATAATCACAGTTTTTGAAACTCCTCTTTCACGCCCCCTCTTACACAGCAACACTCAGCAACACTCAGATTGTGAAGCCCTATTGTCTACTCATGCTGCCGCCAGCTCCAGGCTGTGCCATTCAGCCACTATATGGTTAACTGATGCTGCTGGGCCTGGGACATTACCTAAAAATATTTTATGGTAGCACAAGCTACCATAAATCTTCAATTTCAATTTTTTTATTCATCTTTTAATCTTAGGGATTGTGAAGCTCTATCGTCTACTCATGCTCCAGGCTTGTGTCATTGTGCCATCATATGGTCTACTTATGCTGTTGTCACCTTAAATTAAACTTATAAAATTTTAATATATCTAAAATCTTCAATTTAAAATTTCAAATATATCTTTAATCTTCTCTATTATGAGGCCCTATGGTCTTGTCAGGCTGTTGCCACCTTCAGACTGGGTCATTCTGCCACTATATTGTCTCCTCATGCTGCCGCCAATTCCAAGCTGTGTCATTCTGCAAGATTATGGTCTCTTCATGCTGCTGCCACCTCTAGGCTCTCTCATTGTGAGACCATGTGATTCCTTGTTAGATTGGATTTTGTGGTCATACAGTATTAGTTCAAGGTAAACACTGGGACATTAAACTTGGGAATCTAATATAAATCTTAAGTTAAAAAATTTTTAAATCGATGTAATATTTTCAAGACTGAGGCCCTATGGTCGTCTAAGTCATATTACCTGTGGAAGAATCACAAGAATCCAATGAAACCACTTAAAGCTATAACAATGAACCATAATTGAAACTGAAACTTTCACACTTTCATAGTCAGGGGGGCACTGAGAGGCAGGGGCTGGAAAAGGTGGTGTCTCGCCTGCTCGATGCTCACCAGAATGGGTACTAAAAAAATGTAAATAAATTCAAATTAAATTAAATAAAAATTACATAAAAATCTCTTTATTCTCTTCTAATTTGACAACATATCATCTCCCTGCTGCCACTTCGAAGCTCTGCATCATGGATTCTAATAGCAATGCCTGTAATCTGCATTTCATACTAAATAACAGTATTATTTCACTCCTTATGCGTGTTAGGACAAGGCAAAGTACTCTACAACCATATTGAGGCTCTCTGTAGGCTCGAAATAGCCGTTTTTAATAGTGATTCACATAAAATTCGGTGAATCAGCCAAATCAAATTTTTTTAAAGTTCGCTCATCTCTAGACACCACCTGTCATGCTGACCACTCTCTCTGTTCTGCTGCTACACTGGAGGGATGAACAAGATAAAACACCCATGGCAAACTAGAAAAGTTCTGGCCAAGTGGTCATATCTGATGATTCAGAAAGCCATGGCAAGCTGGTTGCCAAGCTGGTCCTGCCTTGTTTCACCTCCATCCCTTTGACAGATTCCATCCCTAAATCCTCCTTCTCCTCAGGCCCCATTTCCATATCTGACTCCTCATAATGAAGAACATACATACTACTGCCAGCCAGATGTAAAGTTTTCCCCATCCCTTTTTGCTCAATCATCAACTTGAGCTTTTGCTCCAAAAGGAATATCAGTGGTATAACTTCACTAAACCCACTGTTGTCCCTCTGAAAAATCTTGTTGCCACTTCAAAAAGCCTGAGCAGATGGCAGGTGTCTCTGATTAGCTGCCAATGCCTCTGTTGAAAGTCACACTGGCTCCAAAAAGGGACTGTCTGCTACATTAGGAAATCTGTCATCGCTTTGCTCTACTGGTACAGGCAGTTCAACATGTGTAATGTTGAGTTTAACCATGTTCAAACATTGCAAATGAGGCAGTGTTGAGGAAGACCACTTTGGTGCTGTACGTAAAGGAGGTTTAAAATAATAAGAATGACTAAACTGAATGAAAGCTTTTCTGCACATCACTGAGACTGCCACAATTATTTAAGAAACGGTTAAAGACAAGATTTGGAACTTGTGCCAAAGACTACGACTCATCCTAGCGACCACAGGTCGCATTCTACTAATTCCCACGGCGTGAGGCCTCTTTGAGGCTTTTCTTGCCCAAGCTTAACAGATATAATACAGCATGTCAATGCTTGATTTTGCAGTGATGAAAGAAGTGAGGAGTAGGAGGGTAAGCTGCACTCTTCCCTGTAAGAAGGATGCAGGATATCCCTGGAGGAGGCCCTGAATGAAAAGGAAGAGAATAGACAACAGGTGGAAGAAGCTGAACCATATCATCACAACTGTGGAGGTTTCACTATTATTTCCTTGCCTTGTAGTGGTGTAGCCTCGTTCTGCTAGATGTTTACCCAGTGGGTTGTAAAAGACATGTATTGGCCCTGACAATAGCTACTACTCCAAGTATCTACTATGACATGCATTGTGCTGTACACAGACAACTGCATGGAGTGGCTCACCCTCCAAGCCACATGATTCTGCAAAGCTGGGAAATCTTTGTTGACAAAATAATGGTGACTAAATACACACCACCTGGGCTGGGCCCAACCCATTATGTACTTAAATGCCGTGGAGTAACAAGATGGAATTGTAGCATCTGTACCAAGAACTTTGCCAGGTGCGAATTTAGGCGCACTACAACAGGGTGACTGGGTGAATACTGTTGTCTGTATGACAAATATTTTTGAATAGCTAACTGACAGCATAGAGCAGGGGGACATGACAGTGATGAGGACAAGACAAAAATTACTGCCACCTGCTCCTGAGCTGATCAGACCAGCAGTTCTATGTCTGGTATGTTTGACAGGTGTACTGGCCCTACCTCGGCTACAGTCTTCTTCGCTATATATTACACTACCGTCCTGCTCTGAACTCTCAACTCTCAACTCCTCCTCACCTCTGCTGACACCTCTGTCTGTCTCAGGAACTGTGAAGAGCAGGAGAAAATCCTCATAGCAAACCTATCATGCTCTTGACAGTTCCTGAGACAGACAGAGGTGTCAGCAGAGAGCACTGTGGTCAGAGAGAAAAGAAATTGAAAAAGAAAATAACTTACTGTGGTGCATACAGCATCTGATAAGTACTGGAAGAGTTAAGATTTTTAAATAGAAGTAATTTACAAATCTGTTTAACTTTTTGGCACCAGTTGATTTAAAAAATAATAATTTCACCGGAGTACCCCACATAGTACCATCCATGTTAGACAATAGATGACAAACGTGATACGGCATGTAATGAGATCCTTGACATGGATATCCACTCCACTGATTGTGAAGTTTTTTCCTGTCATCAGGAACTTACAATGGGCACAATGGCCACACTTGTAATTACCCTCCAGGGATGAAGTCTACAGCCAGTTTCTCTTTCTTCTCACGGTGCTAAACTTGCTGCTCACAAATTTATTCTTGAGGGAAGTGCTTCTCCTGTAAGTCACCAGCGGCTTATTGACAGCGACATTTCTGAGTACTGCATCCTCCTCTATGAGGTGCCAATACTTGGCACCCTCCGAATTTCATTGGCCATGCTGCTGGTAAGTTTCATATGACTTCATCTTTGCTTCTGTATCATGGCTACAGGTCCTGGCCTGACCATGATTCTGATGACCCAGACAGACAGTTATGCAACAACAAGATTTGTATCTATAGGGTAAGGGTTGCTGCATCTTCTTACCTTTAAACTCTGCAATTATGATTGCACGTTATTGCAGAAAGTTTTCAAGTTAATTCTTTCTAGCATTTAAGGCATTTTCCATAGGCTTCTTGAATATAAAAAATAAAAAAAACACCATGCAATTGTGAATGTTAAAAAGTATTTTATAAAAAAAAAATGTATATTGTAAAAAGTTATGACTAAACAAAAAGGCCATGAAAAATGAAAGCCGGTGAATAAGTATTGAACACATCACAATTTTTTCCAAATTCCCCACTCCCATTCACACTTCTGAATTTTTACATGCAGAATTTCTGCCATGAAAAATGAAACCCGGTGAATAAGTATTGAACACATCACAATTTTTTCCAAATTCCCCACTCCCATTCACACTTCTGAATTTCTGCATGCAGAATTTCGCACAGATTCTGCACAAATTCCGCACAAAATCTGCACAAGCCAGAAACCACCCAAGGAAGCAGAATTGTTATGGAAATTCTGCCATGTGAATAGACCCTTAGGAGACACTGATGAATTATGGTGGAGGAGACCAATTAGGAAATATATTCCTTCCTACTCAAAGGGGTTATCCAGGAATAGAAAAACACAGCAACTTTCTTTCAAAAACAACTCCCCGTCTGTCTCCAGGTTGGGTGTGGTTCTGCAGCTCAGTTCCATTGAAGTGAATGGATCCAAGCTGTAAAACTACATACAACCTAGAGACAGACATTGAGATGTTTTTGAAAGATGCGTTTTTCTATTCCTCGATAACCCCTTTAAAGAGAAGGGAGTTTAGGGCATGTTTAACCCCTTAAGGACCGGGGTTTTTTCCATTTTTGCATTTTCGTTTTTTGCTCCTTGCCTTTAAAAAATCATAACTTTTTAAATTTTGCACCTAAAAATCCATATGATGGCTTATTTTTTGCGCCACCAATTCTACTTTGTAATGACGTCAGTCATTTTGCCCAAAAATCTACGGTGAAACGGAAAAAAAAATCATTGTGCGACAAAATTGGAAAAAAAAACGCAGTTTTGTACGTTTTGGGGGCTTCCGTTTCTACGTAGTACATTTTTCGGTAAAAATGACACCTTATCTTTATTCTGTAGGTCCAGAAGATTAAAATGATACCCTACTTATATAGGTTTGATTTTGTCGGACTTCTGGAAAAAAATCATAACTACATGCAGGAAAATTAATACGTTTAAAATTGTCATCTTCTGACCCCTATAACTTTTTTATTTTTCCGTGTATGGGGCGGTATGAGGGCACATTTTTTGCGCCGTGATCTGAAGTTTTTAACGGTACCATCATTGCATTGATAGGACTTATTGATCTGGACTTTGGAATTTTTTTGCGCGCACGCCATTGACCGAGCGGTTTAATTAATGATATATTTTTATAATTCGGACATTTCCGCACGCGGTGATACCACATATGTTTATTTTTATTTTTTATTTACACTGTGTTTTTTTTTTATTGGAAAAGGGGGGTGATTCAAACTTTTAATAGGGGAGGAGTTAAATGATCTTTATTCACTTTTTTTTTCACTTTTTTTATGCAGTGTTATAGGTCCCATAGGGACCTATAACACTGCACACACTGATGTTCTATGCTGATCACTGGTTTCTCATAAGAAACCAGTGATCAACGATTCTGCAGCATGACTGCTCAGGCCTGGATCTCAGGCACTGAGCAGTCATTCGGCGATCGGACAGCGAGGAGTCAGGTAGGGGCCCTCCCGCTGTCCTGTCAGCTGTTCGGGATGCCGCGATTAGCCGCGGCTATCCCAAACAGCCCAACTGAGCTAGCCGGCCACTTTCGGTTTCACTTTTAGCCGCGCGGCTCAGCTCTGAGCGCGCGGCTAAAGGGTTAATAGCGCGCGGCGCCGCGATCGGCGCTGCACGCTATTAGAGGCGGGTCCCGGCTTCACTATGACACCGGGCCCGCCGCGATATGACGCGGGGTTACTGTGTAACCCCGCGTTATATCAGGAGAGCAGGACCAAGGGCGTACCTGTACGCCCTTGGTCCTTAAGAGGTTAAAACTGTAGATGTTGCGCATGAGACTGAGTGTTTGGTGCAGCACAAGCAAAGTCTTGGTGATGGAAAAAGAGAGGTTTGGATACACAGTAGGATGATGTTAGTTATAGATCATAAGCAGAGCAGATGGCATGTGTAGGATGATAAACAGAGATGAAGAGGAGATGTAGGAAGGTGCAACATTCTGGATATTGTGCAGTATTCTGGACTGAATGGGTACCCAGTGTACTGACTGGCAAAGGGGGAAACATGTCAGGATTCGGCAGGCTGGAGGTGGATCCTCTGTGCCAGAGAGGGATTGGCGTGGACCGTGTCGGTGGACCGGTTCTAAGTTGCTACTGGTTTTCACCAGAGCCCGCCACAAAGCGGGATGGTCTTGCAGCGGCGGTAGCAACCAGGTCGTATCCACCGGCAACGGCTCAACCTCTCTGACTGCTGAGATAGGCGCGGTACAAGGGATTAGACAAGAGCAGAGTCGGAAGTAGCAGAAGGTCAGGGCAGGCAGCAAGGATCGTAGTCAGGGGCAACGGCAAGAGGTCTGGAACACTGGCTAGGGATACGCAAGGAACGCTTTCACTGGCACAATGGCAACAAGATCCGGCAAGGAAGTGCAGGGGAAGTGAGGTAATATAGGGAAGTGCACAGGTGAACATACTAATTAAAAGCCATGCGCCAATCAGTGGCGCACCGGCCCTTTAAATCGCAAAGAACCGGCACACGCGCGCCCTAGGGAGCGGGGCCGCGCGCGCCGGGACAGCACAGATGGGGAGCGGGTCTGGTAAGCGTGTCGGGATGTGCATCCCGGCTAGGGACATTATCGCGGCGCACCCGGTCAGCGAGTCTGACCGGGGCGCTGCGAGTAGGAGAACGCTGTGAGCGCTCCGGGGAGGAGCGGGGACCAGGAGCGCTCGGCGTAACAGTACCCCCCCCCCTTGGGTCTCCCACTCTTTTTAGAACCCGAAAATTTATAGATAAGGTCCTTGTCAAGGATGTTGTCCTCAGGTTCCCACGACCTCTCCTCCGGGCCGCAATTCTCCCAATCTACAAGAATATTTTTTTTACCTCTGACCGTCTTGGATGCCAGAATTTCTTCAACCGAGAAGATGTCAGAGGACCCGGAGACAGGAGTTGGAGTAACAACCTTAGGAGAGAAGCGATTAAGGATAAGTGGTTTAAGGAGAGAGACATAAAAAGCATTGGGAATACGGAGAGAAGGAGGAAGAAGGAGTTTGTAGGAGACAGGGTTGATTTGGCATTTGATTTTAAAAGGTCCAAGATATCGTGGTTCCAGTTTATAACTGGGGACACGGAAGCGGATATACTTGGCAGAGAGCCACACTTTGTCTCCAGGAGAAAAGACAGGAGGGGTTCTTCTTTTTTTATCAGCTTGTTTTTTCATCTGGGATGAGGCCTGTATGAGAGATTTTTGAGTCTCTTTCCAGATGTTGGAGAAGTCCCGAGTCACCTCATCAACAGCGGGCAAACCAGAAGGCATGGGAGTGGGGAGGGGGGGGGGGGAGAGGGTGACGGCCGTACACTACAAAGAATGGGGATTTAGCGGAGTACTCAGAGACTTTGAAATTGGATGAGAATTCGGCCCATGGTAGGAGGTCGGCCCAGTCATCCTGGCGGGAGGAAACAAAATGTCACAAATAGTCACCAAGAACCTGATTAACTCTCTCCACTTGCCCATTGGATTGGGGATGATAGAAAGACGAGAAGTTTAATTTGATTTTAAGCTGATTACAGAGGGCCCTCCAGAATTTCGACACAAATTGAATGCCTCTATCCGAGACAATATGCGTAGGAAGCCCGTGAAGGCGAAAAATGTGCATAAAAATTTGTTTCACCAACTGTGACGCAGAAGGAAGACCTGGAAGAGGGATAAAATGTGCCATCTTGTAGAGACGATCAACGACCACCCAAATAACTGTGTTGCCATGGGATAAAGGTAAGTCACTAATAAAGTCCATAGCAATCTGAGTCCATGGTAGCTCAGGAATAGGCAGAGGATGAAGAAGACCGGCAGGCTTCTGGCGAGGAGTCTTATCCCGGGCACAGACCGTACAAGCCCGAACAAACTCAGCAACATCTGCTTCCAGGGTAGGCCACCAATAAAACGAGAGATGAGCTGGACGGATTTTTTGACGCCAGCATAGCCGACGAGATATGAGGAGTGTCCCCACCTGAGAATCCTGAGGCGCTGGCGTGGAGGGACGAAGGTCTTTCCGGGAGGAGTTTGTCTGATGGAAGCTGGGGAAGCAGAGATCAGACAGTCAGGAGGAATAATGTGTTGCAGGAAGGCTTCTATTTCAGAGGCATCCGAGGAGCGAGATAGGGCGTCAGCCCTAATGTTCTTGTCAGCGGGGCGAAAATGAATTTCAAAGTTAAAACGGGCAAAGAACAACGACCACCTAGCCTGGCGAGGGTTCAGCCGTTGGGCAGACTGAAGATAAGAGAGATTCTTGTGATCAGTGTATATAATAACTGGGTATTTGGACCCCTCCAGCAGGTGCCTCCATTCCTCGGGGCCAGTTTTATGGCCAGTAGTTCTCGATCACCAATGGAGTAGTTTTTCTCCGCCGGAGAGAAGGTCCTAGAAAAGAAACCACAAGTAACACCATGTCCGGAAGAATTTTTCTGTAGGAGTACAGCTCCAGCTCCCACCGAGGAGGCGTCTACCTCCAGTGAGAAGGGTTTAGATGGATCAGGTCTGGAGAGTACGGGAGCAGACGAAAAGGCAGTTTTGAGACGGTTGAACGCCTCTTCTGCTTGAGGAGGCCAGGACTTAGGATTGGGGTTTTTCTTAGTTAGGGCCACAATTGGGGCCACAATGGTGGAAAAATGTGGAATAAATTGTCTGCAGTAATTCGCAAACCCCAAGAAACTTTGGATAGCACGGAGTCCGGAGGGGCGTGGCCAATCCAACACGGCTGATAGTTTGTCCGGGTCCATTTGGAGTCCCTGGCCAGAGACTAAGTATCCTAGGAAGGGAAGAGATTGGCATTCAAAGAGACATTTCTCCATCTTAGTGTCACGATGCCGGCTGGCAGGTAGTGGATCCTCTGTGCCAGAGAGGGATTGGCGTGGACCGTGCTAGTGGACCGGTTCTAAGCCACTACTGGTTTTCACCAGAGCCCGCCGCAAAGCGGGATGGTCTTGCTGCGGCGGTAGTGACCAGGTCGTATCCACTAGCAACGGCTCACCTCTCTGGCTGCTGAAGATAGGCGCGGTACAAGGGAGTAGGCAAAAGCAAGGTCGGACGTAGCAGAAGGTCGGGGCAGGCAGCAAGGATCGTAGTCAGGGGCAACGGCAGAAGGTCTGGAAACACAGGCAAGGAACACACAAGGAACGCTTTCACTGGCACTAAGGCAACAAGATCCGGCAAGGGAGTGCAAGGGAAGTGAGGTGATATAGGGAAGTGCACAGGTGAACACACTAATTGGGACCACTGCGCCAATCAGCGGCGCAGTGGCCCTTTAAATCGCAGAGACCCGGCGCGCGCGCGCCCTAGGGAGCGGGGCCGCGCGCGCCGGGACAGAACAGACGGAGAGCGAGTCAGGTAGGGGAGCCGGGGTGCGCATCGCGAGCGGGCGCTACCCGCATCGCGAATCGCATCCCGGCTGGCAGTGGAATCGCAGCGCCCCGGGTCAGAGGACGTGACCGGAGCGCTGCCGCGGGGAGAGTGAAGCGAGCGCTCCGGGGAGGAGCGGGGACCCGGAGCGCTCGGCGTAACAGTACCCCCCCCCTTGGGTCTCCCATTCTTCTTGGAGCCTGAGAACCTGAGGAGCAGACTTTTGTCTAGGATGTTGTCCTCAGGTTCCCAGGATCTCTCTTCAGGACCACAACCCTCCCAGTCCACTAAAAAAAAATTTTTCCCTCTGACCTTTTTGGCAGCTAAAATTTCTTTGACCGAGAAGATGTCCGAGGAGCCAGAAACAGGAGTGGGAGGAACAGATTTGGGAGAAAAACGGTTGAGGATGAGTGGTTTGAGAAGAGAGACGTGAAAGGCATTAGGGATACGAAGAGAGGGAGGAAGAAGAAGTTTATAAGAGACAGGATTAATTTGACACAAAATTTTGAAAGGACCAAGATAGCGTGGTCCCAACTTGTAGCTAGGGACACGGAAGCGGACATATTTAGCGGAGAGCCATACCTTGTCTCCAGGGGAAAAAACGGGGGGAGCTCTTCTTTTCTTATCCGCGAACTTCTTCATGCGTGATGAAGCCTGTAAGAGAGAATTTTGGGTCTCTCTCCATATGATGGAAAGGTCACGAGAAATTTCATCCACAGCGGGCAGACCAGAGGGCAAGGGAGTAGGGAGGGGGGGAAGAGGGTGACGGCCGTACACCACGAAAAATGGGGATTTGGAGGAAGACTCAGAGACCCTGAAGTTATACGAGAATTCGGCCCATGGGAGGAGATCTGCCCAGTCATCCTGGCGGGAGGAAACAAAATGTCGCAAATAATCACCCAAGATCTGGTTAATCCTTTCTACTTGTCCATTGGACTGGGGATGATATGCAGAAGAAAAATTTAATTTAATCTTGAGTTATGTACAGAGAGCCCTCCAGAATTTAGACACGAATTGGACGCCTCTATCCGAGACAATCTGCGTAGGCAACCCGTGAAGACGAAAAATGTGTACAAAAAATTGTTTAGCCAACTGAGGCGCAGAAGGAAGACCAGGAAGAGGGATGAAATGTGCCATTTTGGAGAATCGATCGACGACCACCCAAATAACAGTGTTGCCACGGGAAGGGGGTAAATCAGTAATAAAATCCATACCAATCAGAGACCAAGGCTGTTCGGGGACAGGCAGAGGATGAAGAAAACCAGCGGGCTTCTGGCGAGGAGTCTTATCCCGGGCACAGATAGTGCAGGCTCGCACAAAGTCCACAACATCCGTCTCCAGAGTCGGCCACCAATAGAAGCGGGAGATGAGTTGCACAGATTTCTTGATACCCGCATGACCTGCGAGATGGGAGGAGTGACCCCATTTGAGGATTCCGAGGCGTTGGCGAGGAGAAACAAAGGTCTTTCCTGGAGGAGTCTGCCTGATGGAGGCAGGAGAAGTGGAGATCAGGCAGTCAGGTGGAATGATGTGTTGCGGAGAGAGTTCAACTTCTGAGGCATCCGAGGAACGAGAGAGAGCATCGGCCCTAATGTTCTTATCGGCAGGACGAAAGTGAATCTCAAAATTAAATCGGGCAAAGAACAGAGACCACCGGGCCTGGCGAGGATTCAGCCGTTGGGCAGACTGGAGGTAGGAGAGGTTCTTGTGGTCGGTGTAGATAATAACAGGAGAACTTGATCCCTCCAGCAGATGCCTCCATTCCTCAAGTGCTAATTTGATGGCTAGAAGCTCTCGATCCCCGATGGAGTAGTTCCTCTCCGCTGGAGAGAAGGTCCTAGAGAAAAAACCACAAGTGACAGCATGCCCGGAAGAATTTTTTTGTAGAAGAACAGCTCCAGCTCCCACTGAGGAGGCATCAACCTCCAATAGGAAGGGTTTGGAAGGGTCAGGTCTGGAGAGGACGGGAGCCGAAGAAAAGGCAGACTTGAGTCGTTTAAAGGCGTCTTCTGCTTGAGGAGGCCAGGACTTGGGATCAGCATTTTTTTTGGTTAAAGCCACGATAGGAGCCACAATGGTAGAAAAATGTGGAATAAATTGCCTGTAATAATTGGCGAACCCCAAAAAGCGTTGGATAGCACGGAGTCCGGAGGGGCGTGGCCAATCTAAGACGGCAGAGAGTTTGTCTGGATCCATCTGTAGTCCCTGGCCAGAGACCAAATATTCTAGAAAAGGAAGAGATTGGCATTCAAACAGACATTTCTCAATTTTGGCATAGAGTTGGTTGTCACGAAGTCTCTGAAGAACCATACGGACATGCTGGCGGTGTTCTTCTAGATTGGCAGAAAAAATTAGGATATCGTCCAGATATACAACAACACAGGAGTATAACAAATCACGAAAAATTTCATTGACAAAGTCTTGGAAGACGGCAGGGGCGTTGCACAGTCCAAAGGGCATGACCAGATACTCAAAGTGTCCATCTCTGGTGTTAAATGCCGTTTTCCACTCGTCCCCCTCTCTGATGCGGATGAGGTTATAGGCGCCTCTTAAGTCCAATTTAGTGAAGATGTGGGCACCTTGGAGGCGATCAAAGAGTTCAGAGATGAGGGGTAAGGGGTAGCGGTTCTTAACCGTGATTTTATTAAGACCGCGGTAGTCGATGCAAGGACGTAGGGAGCCATCTTTTTTGGACACAAAGAAAAATCCGGCTCCGGCAGGAGAGGAGGATTTACGGATAAAGCCCTTTTTTAGATTCTCCTGGACGTATTCGGACATGGCAAGAGTCTCTGGGGCAGAGAGAGGATAAATTCTGCCCCGGGGTGGAGTAGAGCCCGGGAGGAGGTCGATAGGGCAATCATAAGGCCTGTGAGGAGGTAGAGTCTCAGCTTGTTTTTTGCAGAAAACATCCGCGAAGTCCATATAGGCCTTAGGGAGACCGGTTACTGGAGGAACCACAGAGTTGCGGCAAGGGTTACTGGGAACCGGTTTTAGACAGTTCTTGGAACAAGAGGACCCCCAACTCTTGATCTCCCCAGTGGACCAATCCAGGGTAGGGGAATGAAGTTGAAGCCAGGGAAGTCCAAGGAGAATTTCCGAGGTGCAATTGGGGAGGACCAAAAGTTCAATCCTCTCATGATGAGATCCGATGCTCATAAGAAGGGGCTCCGTGCGGAAACGTATGGTACAGTCCAATCTTTCATTATTTACACAATTGATGTAGAGGGGTCTGGCGAGACTGGTCACCGGGATGTTGAACCTGTTGACGAGAGAGGCCAAAATAAAATTTCCTGCAGATCCTGAGTCCAAGAAGGCCACTGTAGAGAAGGAGAAGGCAGAGGCAGACATCCGCACAGGCACAGTAAGACGTGGAGAAGCAGAGTAGACATCAAGGACTGTCTCACCATTGTGCGGAGTCAGCGTACGTCTTTCCAGGCGAGGAGGACGGATAGGACAATCTCTCAGGAAGTGTTCGGTACTAGCACAGTACAGGCAGAGGTTCTCCATACGGCGTCGTGTCCTCTCTTGAGGTGTCAGGCGAGACCGGTCGACCTGCATAGCCTCCACGGCGGGAGGCACAGGAACAGATTGCAGGGGACCAGAGGAGAGAGGAGCCGAGGAGAAGAAACGCCTCGTGCGAACAGAGTCCATATCTTGGCGGAGTTCCTGACGCCTTTCGGAAAAACGCATGTCAATGCGAGTGGCTAGGTGAATAAGTTCATGTAGATTAGCAGGAATTTCTCGTGCGGCCAGAACATCTTTAATGTTGCTGGATAGGCCTTTTTTGAAGGTCGCGCAGAGGGCCTCATTATTCCAGGACAATTCTGAAGCAAGAGTACGGAATTGTACGGCATACTCGCCAACGGAAGAATTACCCTGGACCAGGTTCAACAGGGCAGTCTCAGCAGAAGAGGCTCGGGCAGGTTCCTCAAAGACACTTCGGATTTCCGAGAAGAAGGAGTGTACAGAGGCAGTGACGGGGTCATTGCGGTCCCAGAGCGGTGTGGCCCATGACAGGGCTTTTCCGGACAGAAGGCTGACTACGAAAGCCACCTTAGACCTTTCAGTGGGAAACAGGTCCGACATCATCTCCAGATGCAGGGAACATTGGGAAAGAAAGCCACGGCAAAACTTAGAGTCCCCATCAAATTTATCCGGCAAGGATAAGCGTATCCCAGGAGCGGCCACTCGCTGCGGAGGAGGTGCAGGAGCTGGCGGAGGAGATGACTGCTGAAGCTGTGGTAGTAACTGTTGTAGCATAACGGTCAGTTGAGACAGCTGTTGGCCTTGTTGCGCTATCTGTTGTGACTGCTGGGCGACCACCGTGGTGAGGTCAGCGACAACTGGCAGAGGAACTTCAGCGGGATCCATGGCCGGATCTACTGTCACGATGCCGGCTGGCAGGTAGTGGATCCTCTGTGCCAGAGAGGGATTGGCGTGGACCGTGCTAGTGGACCGGTTCTAAGCCACTACTGGTTTTCACCAGAGCCCGCCGCAAAGCGGGATGGTCTTGCTGCGGCGGTAGTGACCAGGTCGTATCCACTAGCAACGGCTCACCTCTCTGGCTGCTGAAGATAGGCGCGGTACAAGGGAGTAGGCAAAAGCAAGGTCGGACGTAGCAGAAGGTCGGGGCAGGCAGCAAGGATCGTAGTCAGGGGCAACGGCAGAAGGTCTGGAAACACAGGCAAGGAACACACAAGGAACGCTTTCACTGGCACTAAGGCAACAAGATCCGGCAAGGGAGTGCAAGGGAAGTGAGGTGATATAGGGAAGTGCACAGGTGAACACACTAATTGGGACCACTGCGCCAATCAGCGGCGCAGTGGCCCTTTAAATCGCAGAGACCCGGCGCGCGCGCGCCCTAGGGAGCGGGGCCGCGCGCGCCGGGACAGAACAGACGGAGGGCGAGTCAGGTAGGGGAGCCGGGGTGCGCATCGCGAGCGGGCGCTACCCGCATCGCGAATCGCATCCCGGCTGGCAGCGGAATCGCAGCGCCCCGGGTCAGAGGACGTGACCGGAGCGCTGCCGCGGGGAGAGTGAAGCGAGCGCTCCGGGGAGGAGCGGGGACCCGGAGCGCTCGGCGTAACACTTAGCATATAACTGATTGTCCCGGAGTCTCTGAAGAACCATGCGGACATGCCGGCGGTGTTCTTCTAGGTTAGAAGAAAAAATCAAAATATCGTCCAGGTAGACCACAACACAGGTATATAGTAAATCACAAAAAATTTAATTTGCAAAGTCCTGGAAGACAGCAGGGGCGTTGCAAAGCCCAAAGGGCATAACCAGATATTCAAAGTGTCCATCTCTGGTGTTAAACGCGGTCTTCCACTCGTCCCCTTCCCTGATGCGGATGAGATTATATGCACCTCTTAAATCCAATTTGGTAAAGATGTTGGCGCCACGTAGGCGATCAAAGAGTTCCGAGATAAGAGGTAGGGGATAGTGGTTTTTTATAGTGATTTTATTAAGACCGCGGTAATCAATGCAAGGTCGTAAGGAACCGTCTTTTTTGGAGACAAAGAAGAACCCTGCTCCGGCAGGGGAGGAAGACTTGCGGATAAATCCCCTTTTTAAATTCTCTTGGATGTACTCCGTCATGGCAAGTGTTTCCGGAGCAGACAGAGGATAGATCCTGCCCCGGGGTGGAGAGGTACCAGCGAGGAGATCAATAGGACAGTCATAAGGCCTGTGAGGAGGCAAAGTCTCTGCTTGTTTTTTGCAAAAAACATCAGCATAGTCCAGATAGGCCTTGGGGAGACCTGGTATCGGAGAAGCCATAGGGTTTTGACTGGCAGGACTGGGAGCAGACATAAGGCATTTTTTGTGGCAAGAAGTACCCCAGTTCTTGATTTCCCCGGTGGTCCAGTCAAGGGTAGGGGAATGGCGTTGCAGCCACGGTAGTCCAAGAAAAATTTCAGTGGTGCAGTTAGAAAGTACCAGAAATTCAATTTTTTCGTGATGGGGTCCAATGCACATTAAGAGGGGTTCTGTGCGGTACCGCACGGTACAGTCCAATCTTTCACCATTAACAGAGGCGATGTAGAGGGGTCTGGCGAGACTGGTCACTGGGATGTTGAACCTGTTGACAAAAGAGGCAAAATAAAATTTCCTGCAGATCCGGAATCCAAGAAGGCCACAGCTGAGAAGGAGAAATTAGAAGAAGAAATCCGCACAGACACAGTAAGACGTGGAGAAGCAGAGTTCACACCTAGAGCTGTCTCACCTTTGTGCGGAATCGGAGTGCGTCTTTCCTGACGTGGAGGTCGGATAGGGCAATCTTTCAAGAAGTGTTCGGTACTGGCACAGTACAGGCATAGGTTCTCATTGCGGTGGCGTGTCCTCTCTTGAGGTGTCAGGCGAGACCGGTCTACTTGCATGGCCTCCACGGCGGAAGGCCCAGGAACAGATTGCAGCGGACCAGAGAAGAGAGGAGCCGGGGAGAGAAACCGCCTCGTGCGAACAAAGTCCATATCCTGGCGGAGCTCCTGACGTCTTTCGGAAAAACGCATGTCAATGCGGGTGGCAAGATGAATAAGTTCATGCAGGTTAGCAGGGATTTCTCGTGCGGCCAGCACATCTTTGATGTTACTGGATAGGCCTTTTTTGAAGGTCGCGCAGAGGGCCTCGTTATTCCAGGACAATTCGGAGGCGAGAGTACGGAATTGGATGGCGTACTCGCCTACTGAAGAATTACCCTGGACCAGGTTCAGCAGGGCAGTCTCGGCAGAAGAGGCTCGGGCTGGTTCCTCGAAGACACTTCGAATCTCCGCAAAGAAAGAGTGTACACAGGCAGTGACAGGATCATTGCGGTCCCAGAGCGGTGTGGCCCATGACAGGGCTTTCCCAGACAGAAGGCTGAACACGAAAGCCACCTTTGACCTTTCAGTTGGAAATTGGTCCGACATCATCTCCAAATGCAGGGAACATTGTGAGAGAAAACCACGGCAAAGTTTAGAGTCCCCATCAAACTTGTCCGGCAATGATAAACGGAGGCTGGATGCGGCCACTCGCTGCGGAGGAGGTGCAGGAGCTGGCGGAGGAGATGGTTGCTGCTGCTGTAGCATCACAGTCAGTTGAGGCAGCTGGTGACCTTGTTGCGCTATCTGTTGCGACTGCTGGGCGACCACAGTGGTAAGGTCAGTAACAACTGGCAGCGGGACCTCAGCGGGATCCATGGCCGGATCTACTGTCAGGATTCGGCAGGCTGGAGGTGGATCCTCTGTGCCAGAGAGGGATTGGCGTGGACCGTGTCGGTGGACCGGTTCTTAGTTGCTACTGGTTTTCACCAGAGCCCGCCGCAAAGCGGGATGGTCTTGCAGCGGCGGTAGCAACCAGGTCGTATCCACCGGCAACGGCTCAACCTCTCTGACTGCTGAGATAGGCGCGGTACAAGGGATTAGACAAGAGCAGAGTCGGAAGTAGCAGAAGGTCAGGGCAGGCAGCAAGGATCGTAGTCAGGGGCAACGGCAAGAGGTCTGGAACACTGGCTAGGGATACACAAGGAACGCTTTCACTGGCACAATGGCAACAAGATCCGGCAAGGAAGTGCAGAGGAAGTGAGGTTATATAGGGAAGTGCACAGGTGAACATACTAATTAAAAGCCATGCGCCAATCAGTGGCGCACCAGCCCTTTAAATCGCAAAGAACCGGCGCGTGCCGGGACAGCACAGACGGGGAGCGGGTCTGGTAAGCGTGTCGGGATGCGCATCGCGAGCGGGCACGTCCCGCACCGCGAATCGCATCCCGGCTAGGGACATTATCGCAGCGCACCCGGTCAGCGGGTCTGACCGGGGCGCTGCGAGTAGGAGAACGCTGTGAGCGCTCCGGGGAGGAGCGGGGACCCGGAGCGCTCGGCGTAACAAAACATCAGCATAATGTTTGGAGAGGAAGTTATGTCAGGCTGCTGCCAGAGAGGGGAGCATTTAGAGAAGCTAATACATATGAGTAGAGTTACAATAGACAAAAAGAGAATGAATCAGAGATTAACAACCAGAGTTTTGGCTGTTTCAAAAGTGAGAAAATGGCAGATTCTGGAGATATTTTCAGGTGCAGGTGGAAAAATGTGAAAGGAATTGGATATAAGGAGTGTAAGATTAATCAAGCATGATTCCAAGACAGCAGTATTTCTGCCCAGAAGTTGTGGTAGTTCCACACACAGAGATGAACATATCAGATTCGGGTAGTTTATTCAATGGAGGAAATACAAGGAGTTCTGTTTTAGAAAGATTTTGTTTCAGAATGTGATGACATGATGTTTGGAACAGCAGAGACACAGTCATTATTATTTTGTTGTAGTGTAGGAGTGATATCATGGAAGGAGGTATAGAGCTGAGTGTCTTCAGAGTAGAGACGGTACTGAAAACCACTTCTACAGGTTCCCCTATGGGGGCTGTATAGACTGAAAAGAGTAGTGGGCCCAAAGGAGAAGAGTAGAGACAGAAAATTATACACTGAAATAGCAGTTAGAGATATAAGAAGAAAACCAGAAGAGGACAGAATCCTCAGGATAATGGAGCAAAGACTACTAAGGAAGGGTTGTGATCGACAGTGTCAAGTGCTGCAGAAAGATCTAGAAAAATCAATACAGAGAAATTGCTTTTAGCTGTGACCACTAGGAGAGCGTTAGGTACTCTGGTTTTGGCTGTTTCTGTGGAGTGTAGAGTGTGAAGACCAGGCTGTATGGATTCGAGGAGCGAATTTTCAGATACATAGCTGATTAGGCTGGAAACCACCATGCCTTCCATGAGTTTGAAGGTGAAGAGAAGATAAAAGACAGGTTGATAGCTGCACAGGACAGGTCCAGCTATGTATTTTTAAGTAATGGGGTGATTCCAGAGGAATGGGAGAGATCTAAATTTAAGTTGAGTGACTGGTGACAGCTGGGGAGAGATACTGGACAAGGTGTGAGAGGATAGTGTAGAGGAGACTTCATGCTCAGTTACTGGCTCAAAAACTGAGAGTGATGAAAAGGAAGTGTATGAATGAATTGGATCAGAAATACTAGGGGACTGGGAGATAATTTTCTGATGAATGTTATCTATTTAGGTTTCGAAACAGGAGGCCATGTCTTTAGAACATTGGGTCGGCAATAGGCATCTGCGCTTTAGGCTTGAGGAGAGAGTTGAAGGGGATGAAGAGTAATTTCAGTTTTGTAGACAGTGAGGAGATGAGGGAGGTGAAATCATTTTGTTTAGCCAGGTAGGGGGCAAAGTAATAGGATTTGGGTATTCATTTTAAGTGTTGGGACATGAGAGGGAAGAGATTTGGGACAGTGAAGACTGCTGATTGTTTATAACTTGTTGGGTATTTATAACACCTAGGTTTCTGTAATAGGGACGTTAAAATCCCCCATGATGAGTGTATATTAAAAAACGAGAAAAAACAACAAGAGGTGCGCCCCTAGTGAGGACCGTTTGATGGTGGTGAAAGTGTAACACAAAGATGGGTTCTTACCCCTAGGTGTTGCGCTTAGAGCACAACACCTGTAGTAGCGTAGAAATCACGGGACACCGCTGCCACGAGGAACCACCCGGTTTGACATCCGTCAGTCCGGTAGTGGGCAATGAAAGGAAATATGTAGATAGATTCCTCTTAGAAAGGCGCTGGTACCCAAGGATGGAGATAAACTTCTTTATTAGCAACGCGTTTCGATCCCGAACCGGGATCTTCGTCAGGCATGATGAGTGTAGGCATTTCGGTGGATAGGAAATGAAGAGGCAAGGAGGCAAAATGATCAAGAAAGTTTTAAGGTAAGTCAAGGGGTTGATAGATGACTGCCACTTTGAGTAAAAATGGGCAAAAGAGTCTAAGGGTGTGGACCTAGAAAGAAGGGGAAGAGAGTAAGGATAATGGAGGAATGACCTGGAAAGTGCATTGTGAAGAGAAAAACATACCTACTCCTCCACCATGCCTGTTGTAAGATCTGGGGATATGAGAGAAGTGAAGGTAAAGCAGTGGAGAAAGCAGTGTTAGAAGTTTGTAGCCATGTTCCTGGGAGAGCTAGAAGAGTAAGAGATTTAGGAATGAACAGGTCCTGGATATTGTTGAGGTTGTTACACATGGACCGAGAGTTCAGGAGAGCACAGTTAAAGGGAACAGAAAAGACAGGCGAACGCATGCAGTGAATTTCAACCACATTTTGAGGTTTACTATAGGAGGAAGGTAAGATGAATATTATTATATACAGTATGTGTGGTCCTCCTCCTATCTGTGTTGTTCACTAGCTATGTGTATAGGCTTTTAAAATGGCTTTGACATCACCTCTACATTACCTCTTCATTGCCCCTTGATCACACATCTTTTCAGACATTCTTTGGATAGGGGAAAAGATATCTATGGCCAGAATTCACCTTTAATCCATAGCATACACCTTTCTGAAATGAGAATAGAAAAAAACAAAAAAAACCTAATACTACATTTTGAAGTGCTCTTCCCTCTAACCCATTTTTAAAGTTTTTCTTTTTTTCTCGTTTTAACATGCATGCAGATTTAAGGACAACATTTTTTTTTCAATCAAATGGTAGCAAATGATTAACCATGGCTGCGGGGAGTGTTTTTTTGAATAACATATTTTATTGCATGCATTGTATTTTTAAAAATTTACTTTTAAGGCTTAGTAGTGGAGACCATCTTCTAGACAGAGTGCATTACTAAGCCGGGGCTTAGCAATAGCCCAAAAACAGCTAGCACTAACCCCTTAATTATTACCCCAGGCGGTAACAGGCTAGCATTATTTTGCCTGGAGAGTGCCAAAAACTCTGGTCCTCACTCATCCCAGCTAACATCAGGCTGTTGCTGCTTGGTTGGTATCTGGCTGAGAATGAATAAACAGGGAGCCCTTCACTTTTTAATGTATTTATTCTGATTTTGAAAAAAAAAAAAAGTAAATATAAAAAAATGCTTAAAAAACATTTTATTGAAAAAAAACACTCCCCCACAGCGCTTATTTTATAAAAAAAAAAAATGAAATCCAACTTAATCCACTGCATACACTTATCTGAAATGAGAGGAAAAGAAAAACACATTTTAGAGTGCTCATAAAGTGCATAAAGCAGCGTTTCTAAAACAGGAAGCCTCCAGCTGTTGCTAAACTACAACCTTGTTTAGGAAACACCGTCATAAAGGGTTTGTTCACACAAAATTTTTCATTACTTTTTAAACATAGAAGCATAGTAAAAACACATATGAATGTATGTGAGCAGGTCCTTACCTACCAATCCCCGTTTCTGTTTGTAGCTCTGCCTCCTGTGACATCATGACTAGAGGTGGGACTACACCTGACCAGGCCGGATCAGGAACAAGGTGGGTAAGTGAAATTCTGCTCACTGTATGCAGAATACAGCCATCTATATTTTCAAGCTTTCAGATACAAAATTCAATGAGAGGGGAGGCTGCTGGAACTTTTTACAGACAGGTAACAACGCTGTTTCGCACAACACGTGTGCTTCTACAGACCTGCCCACTTCCTGCAACTCAGCACTTTAGTACTCTCCCCCCCCCCCCAGTGACGTGAGCAGGACAGGTAGGTAACAATGAATAGTCTAAAACCACATAGAAAAAGATCATGAAAAAAATAATAAAAATATACTAAAATCCACCTAATTGTTCAAACCAGATGCTTCTTAAGCTCTGGTTTTCAAAATCAAATAGGATTCACACTGTAAAAGTTTTCTATGCCAATCGTTACTATTATAGCAATAAGAAGAAGAAGGAGAATGTCCAGCGCAGTAGAAGCTCAATTGCAGATAATATTTATTCTGACACGGCAGTACAGGGAAAAGAACAGCAGTGATGTGTTTCGACCGCTTAAGCGATCTTAGTCATACTGGCATACTGCCAGTATGACTAAGATCGCTTAAGCGGTCGAAGCGCGTCACTGCTGTTCTTTTACCTGTACTGCCGTGTCAGAATAAATATCATCTGCAATTGAGCTTCTACTGCGCTGGACATTCTCCTTCTTCTTCTTGTATGCTTACAGCCTAGTCCGGGCTGAGTCCGTTGCGCGTGAGTGGCAACCTATTAGGGGTGAGCTGGATATACCTGTGGACTGTGCTATTATAGAAATACTCTCCAAATACGCTCCAAATCTAAAAATTGCAGGACTGAGGTGTCACCATTATGATGTGTTCTAACATGATGAATAAGTCTCTGTGATCCTTTGCCCGACTTCACTGACCAAAAATGCTCTCTAAATCTAGTATGCAACGTCCTAATTGTGCTACCTATATAAAAGAGACCGCAATCACAGAGGATAACATAGACAATAAATTTTGACCTGCAACATATAAAATCATGGATCTTAAAATCTACACATCCTAATGTAGCCTGTTTAAATGGAAGGAAGTGGGTACACCAATTGCAAGAACTGCACTTGCGATTACCGCTCAGTGTGGATCCGGACATCCAATTCCCAGAGCGTGAACTTTTAAAGCCACTGCTGGTAAGCTCATCGCATAAACATCTACTTTTTCTGAAGGTCACTATGGGTCTCTCAAGTCTAGCAGTTCCGATTGTGGGATCCTTTTGTATTAGAGGCCAGTTTTTTATACATGGCTTTTTATTATAATGCTAACAACTGGGCTATATTTAAATGATATGCAGAAGCGCTCTGCACCCGTAATGGGAGAAGATTGTGAGCTCTCCTGTTTCTCATTTGACTTCTTCGGACTAGTACAATATTTTTTTCAGATCTTTGATGTTTTGAAAGTAAATCATAA
This sequence comes from Hyla sarda, assembly GCF_029499605.1. Classification (NCBI taxonomy): domain Eukaryota; kingdom Metazoa; phylum Chordata; class Amphibia; order Anura; family Hylidae; genus Hyla; species Hyla sarda. Next base: position 285,908,347 of record NC_079191.1, read on the forward strand.
CGATTTTGATCCTTAGCTCTAACCAGAGATTGGTACAATAGATCTTCAGGATAACCTCTTTTTTCAGGCACATAAGTAATTCTAGAGCCTGTTCTGGAACAGCATTATCATCACTGTTAATACGCCTTAGCCTGAGCAATTGGCTGTAAGGAATAGCTCTTTTCCTGTTATCTGGATGATAACTTCCGTGATGTTAAAGAGTGTTGGACGCAGTGGGTTTTATAAAACCTTTCGTGAGTAACTGTACATCCATAACACATACCTGTACATCAAGGAAGTCCAGAGTGGAGTCACTGATTCTGTGTGTGAACCTCATAGTATAGTCATTGGGAGTATTAAGGAAAGTGACGAAATCTTCAAACTCTTGGATGGTGCCACTCCAGAGAATGAAGATATCGTCCACATATCTAAAAAAGCAGCTTCTGACTGTCCTCTATTAGATCGTTCTCAGTGAATTGTGGAGCTGGACCACAGCATAAGATACTTCTGTAGGGGAGGGAACAGCATTGGCAATGGAAGGACAGGGCCACCTACTGTTGACTGGGGGTATCAGATGTAATTTGTGATTAAGTGGATGACCATGTTAACCAATCGATGACGGGTTGCTGGTCGAGACACGACCGCTAGCTGATACCAGGAGCTCAGACTGCTGCTGCAACTCACCCCTAGTCGGCTGTGACCTCTGCCTGATGAATTTAGGCCTCTGCCACTCCTCTGTGCACGTCCTGGCACTTCTCTGCATGACATACTTAGTGCGTATATGAGGGGAGTACAATATGCTTCACTATGCTTAAAACAGTATTGGTCTAGAACAGCAGCAGGTGTGTCCTTTTGCTGGACTTTCACAGTATCTAGGCCTTTGACAGATTAATAGGTACAAAATAGTACACTACTTAGATGTAAGTATGTGGTATGCACTTATGAGGGCAGAAAAAGGCACTACAGTACACTTAATAAAGTATCTGAGTACAACACCAGCCGGTGAGTACTTTTGCCTGGACTTTCACAGTATCTAGGCCCTTGACCGATTAACAGGTTTACAATAGTACGCTACTTAGATGTAGCTACAGTACGCTTAACAAACGTATTGGAGTAAAACACCAGCCAGTAATTACTTTTGGCTGACCTTTTACAGTATGAAGGCCCTTGACAGATTAACAGGTACAAAATAGTACACTTCTTAGATGTAGGTATGTGGTATGCACTTATGAGGGCAGAAAAATGAGCTACTGTACACTTCAAAAATTATTTGAGTAAAACACCAGTCAGTGATTACTTTTAGTTGTCCTTTCACAGTATGTAGGCTCTTGACAGATTAGCAGGCACAAAATCGTACACCACTTAGATGTAGGTATGTGGTATGCACTTATGAGGTGAGAAAATGCAGTACAGTACGCTTTAATAAATGTATTTTAGTAAAACACCAGCTGGTGATTACTTTTGCCTGGACTATTACTGTGTCTAGGCCCTTGACAGATTATCAGGTACAAAGAAGACTCAGAAGAAAAACCCTAATTTTCATCTAATTTTATTATTACCTATAGCAATGACTCCCATCTGATCAAGAGAATAGTGTTGCACCACTGGCATGGGCTGAAAATAGATTCCTATCTTTCTAAATTGATTCCACATCAACCCCGTTTCACTTACAGAAGGCCGGCATCTTTAAAGACCATCTTGGCTCCAAGTCAAATCAGGAGACAGCAGAAGAAGGACACAACTCATGCTGATTTCCTAGGTATACCACTGAAAAACGGGAGCTTTAAATGCAAAAAGGCTTGCTGCCTTTGCTGTTGCCAGCCTGACTTCATTTCTTTATAGACAGGTGAGAAATTTGTTATAAAATGTCATCTTACCTGCCAAACAGACCACTTCATTTACATGATTCAATGTCCAAATTGCCAATTAAAGTATATAGGACATACCACCCGTCCTCTTCATCTTAGATTAAATCAACACAAGCAAAATATAAAAAAGAAATTTTTACTCCAAACATGTCACTTTGTTACACTCTAACAGTGAGAAGTCGATCATAATCACACCAATTGATTATGTACTTGCTGCGGTAAACAACAGATTTGAACAACTAAAGAGATTGGAAGTGTCCTTGATGTATAAAATGCAAAGTTATCTTCCCATGACCTTAAAGGGGTACTCTGGTGGAAAACATTGTTTTGTTTTCTTTTAAATCAACTGGTGCCAGAAAGTTAAACAGATTTGTAAATTACTTCTATGAAAAAAATCTTTAGCCTTCAAATACTTTTTAGCAGCTGTATGCTACAGAGGAATTTTTTTTTCTTGTCCACAGTGCTCCCTGCTGACACCTGATGCCCATATCAGGAACTGTCCAGAGCAGGAGAAAATCCCCATTGCAAACCTATGCTGCTCTGGACAGTTCCTGATACGGGCATCAAGTGTCAGCAGAGAGCACTGTGGACAAGACAAAAAAGAAATTAAAAAAGAAAATAATTTACTCTGTAGCATATAGCTGCTTAAAAGTACTGGAAGGGTAAAGATTTTTTTTATAGAAGTAATTTACAAATCTGTTTAACTTTCTGGCACCAGTTGATTTAAAAAAATGTATTTATTATGTGGGATTTGTTGTACATTTGTGGCAAATCTAAACCAGCCCTGACCTAGCTTGCAAAACTGGCTGTGGACAGCATTTGTAAAAAGTTGCACATTTTCTTTATCACATGCCCTGCTCCATTTGATAAATTTGGTGCACAAATGCATTTTCCACAAAAATAAAAGGGGAAAAAATTTTTGTAACTTACACCACTTGATAAATTCCCCCCATACTGTCTTGGCTACCAGTACAGTTGGATTGCACCTTACCCATCATGCCTAAAATGCTGTTCTGGTTTAAAGTAGATAAGTCTCCAAAAGCTTTCAAATCTGCTATTTAAGCTGCCTCTTCAGAAGCCACTTGAAAGATATATATATATATATATATATATATATATATATATATATATATATATATAAAACTGCTGTATTACCTGCACACTGAACACCAAGAACACCCCCCCCCAACATGTTCCCTATTTAATAATGTCTACATAATTATTTTTGTAGTGCTGTTGTTGTTTTGTTTTTTGTGGATCGTTCCCTTTTTGTAGGTGTAATATTTTTTTTAGTATTCCCCTTCATACAAGTAACATGTGTATTCAGGTTTTGTTTTTTGTACCTCTGTAAATGTAGACATTTGTTGTATGCAAGTAGCAGTAGCATGGTATCAGTTTTCTGATGTAGTACATCGTGATGATGTTGATGATGGCCAAATAGTGCATTGCCTCTTTTACAGCATTTTCGACAGCATGAACTCTTTTTGATGCACTATTGCCGTTAATATTGATGGCACCATTGATTGTTTAGTATAAGAAGCCAATATTTTAAGAAATGCGTAGTTAAGCAAGGGTTAAAGGAGAAGGTTTTTTTTTCTAACTACAGCCATTGTATGAACTATAAAAAAATAAAAACATCTACTTACCTCCAGCGGTCCTGTGTGTCTCTAGTATCCTATTCTGGTCCCCTAAAGCAATCGTCTACCTGAGATGCATCGTGACTGTTGTCTACGTAATCACCCGGGCCCAATGAGCCATACTGTAACTCAGCAAATCACTGGCTGAGACAGGACATAGCCGTGGCCAGTAATTCATTGAGCTGCAGTATGACACATTGAGCCCAAGTGCTTTTGTGAATGACACATCACGCTGAAAGACGATCGCATCAGGGGATAGGAACAGGACACCGGAGGTAATACAGGAGGTAAGTAAATCACACACAATGGCTACAGTTAAAAAAAAAATTACTCCCATCAGCGTTCTCCTTTAAAAAGTATCTGTCACCAAATAAAACTGTTCTCAACTACCTCAGACTGTGTTCCCTAACTACTCCTAACACCCCTCCTTCCCTTGAAAACAATTTAAGAGCTTTAAAAAGTTGGTTATCATACCTTTCTTCTTGCTTGCATAGTGCAATTTCCCAGCAGGAGAAAGTGGGTGTTTCTCAGCAGGCATGACATCACTGAAGCCTGCTGGGGGACCACTTCCGCCCTCATATTGTTGCAGCATTGTGATAAATAGAAGACCTCAAGTTCTATTCATGTTTCAGTCTTGCAGATGTCAGTGAGGCTTTCTTTTCAGCTGTAGTCTGTGTGGCTTTCTGTAAGAATCTGTGGAGCTTTCACTTTCTGTGCAGCTGTCAATCAGGCTCAGTGCAGAGAAACCCTTCCTGAGTTTGGACTCCTGCCAGGCCGGGAGTTGACCAAAATAACTGTATTAATTGTGGCCGGGAACAGAACAGAGCCACCTAGTGGCCATTTTTTTTATAATACATTTTAAACATATTTATGTTGATAATTTTTAAAGCAAGTGAATGGGAAAGTGTCTGCTAATTACACAAGGAACACTTTATTAAAAGTTTTATTTGGTGACAGGTACTCTTTAATGTGCACCTGTCATTTCAGGTGACTTTTCAGGATAAACATGCCTGTGTGTGCACATGAGAAGCAGCACTATTTCTGGCCACTAGAGATGTATATTTTTCTGCAGATATATGCACTGCAGACTTCATCTCTAATTTGCAGTTCACCCAGAGCTAGTGGAGGTCCCTCTTCCCCCCTCCATAGACTTGTGTTTGCACAGGACAAAGCTCGGCTAGTTTTCATAGAAGATATGATCAGCAGGGGGTGGGGGCGGGACAGTGAAAATGTTTGATAATAGGAGAAAGGAGCATTTTTGTCTAATGAGATATATTGCAACTATTGATTTTTTTCAAAGTCTGTCCAAATGACAGTGCCTAGATAAATCCTTGTTTAAAAAAAAAAAAAAAAAAGAAAAGTAGGCAATGCATTGAAATAATTTTTCATTATGTTTTTTCTTTTGTTTCCCAAGCATTTATGGAGGAGGTCCAGAGCGCAGTGCCTAACCTAGTGTGAGTGGGTGATTTATATTACAACTGTTTGTTTACATATAAGATAGTTGGGTGAACGGTCACCATTGTGGTATGCCTCCACTAGTGAGTTATACATATTGCATGTACCCTGGTTTACCCTTCTGCATTGTATAGGTAGCTTGGAGCTTTGTATAGAGAACAAGCAATACCCAATAGGCATTATACACTTGATTTGTACTTGTTGCACTGTACTGCCATTTTTGTCTGAAGCATTGTTAAACATCCAGAATTATTATATATTCATTGTTTTTAGGTGATGAAATAAAGATTATGTGTGTCCTGGCACTATACATATAATGAGAGGTGGACACAATTGGCGTGGCCAGTGAATCATGTGTTCTAAACTATAAGAAAACTTGCTGAAAAATGTCATACTCAGAAAATGCTATATAAAAAATATTGCCACAAATGTCACAAAATGCCTGTAACATAATGGTTTGCATGTACTTATTTTTATATTTGACTAAAGAATTTCAAGTAATGTCTGAATGATATAGGAAAGTGTCCAAAAAAGCCTGCAAAAACACTGGCCCAAATTTATCAACCTGTTTGAAACCAAAATTGTCTGTTTTTTGCCCACAGAGACCAATCACAGCTCTTCTTTCCTGTCTTAATAGAGTTTCATATAATGAAAGCTGAGATGTGACTGGCTTCTGTGGGCAAAAAACTGACAATTTGGTTTTTAGGCAGATTGATAAATATGATAAGTATGTGTAGTTGTGGTAGGCAACAAGGTGGCATGTGTAGTGGATTAACAGGGTGTTGTGACTGAAAAACTTTTGTGACGCCAGGGCAGTGTGAACCTACACTTCAAAATAGCAGCTTTGTGGGCCAAGCGCTGGGGCAATAAATGAAACAAATGCAGGGTTAAGGAAACTGCTTTTACTGTAAAGGTCTTGTAGGCAAATGTTACATGTAGTATAACAGCAAACTTTGGTAGTGCAATAAATGGTGTAGAGTTGCATAGGATGTCACTTTAAATCACTAGGCACTCTGGGACTTGTAATTACGTTGCAGCTGTGAAGACTTACCTTGGCTTAGCTGGACTTTAGGCTGACTTGGGAGAAAACTAAAAGACTAGGAGTACTCTACATCCACAGAATTGCTTACAGCCAGGTGTGAACTTTGACCTTTGGACCGGAGCTACCAAAGGCTTTCTACTCTTGTTCCATGCCTAGCGCTACAGGGCCCTTTCAGTGCTATGGCGACTTCTCCCCACAACTTGGACTTTGATTGACTTGATCTGAACGTCAGGATGCTAGCAGTTATGTGTTGTGGCTCAGCACTTCTCTGGCTTGGATGCTGCACTGACTTTCCTCAGACTTGGACACTGCACTGACTCTCCTCTCCTTCTTCCCTGGGATCTGACTTCCTCTCCTCTCTTTCTCACACACCAGACTTTGAACCTGTCCCCAGTAGAGGTATGGAGCAAGTATGCTGTAGGGATGCCCACATTGTCCTGAATAAACTCACACTCACTGGCTTCTCCATTGTCTACCCAGACCATGTAGTTTCACTCTCATTGGCCACAGTGATCACATGACTCCTCTGCAACCTTTACCTTAAAGGCACAGTACACTTTTAGATAGGATACACATCATACATACATAGAATAATAAAGTAACTGGTCCTGGTACCTGGTCTTCACATAGTCTTAGGCCACATGGAGTAATATGGTAATGTTACTCAGTCCACATTATAGTATGCAAGAATTGGAATGAAGGTCTAATTACTAAAACTGAAAAGGAAGAAAAAATAAAATCAAGCAAGGTGTCCCTGCCGTGAGGGGGGTCCTGCTCAACAAAAAATGTTGTGCTGTGGTCACAACACCATAACAGGCCCATAGACTCACTCAGGGGTAGAATGGAGTCAGCTGCCACAGTGTTTCACCGATCCCTAGATGGATGATAGGTGCTTAAATGGAATAAAAAATAAAAAAAAACAAGGCTTATGCTCTGCTAAAAAATGAACAGTTAGATCTGGGGCTTTTTGCCAAGGACAGATTCAAAACCGCTCTCATTTTTATTCCATAAAATTGTAATAAAGTGTAAAGTGACGGTTGATGAGGTCTAAAGTCACCCCATCTTATGCCAATTTATTTATGGGGGCTTTTGAGTGGGAGTATATAGGTAAAGATCTGATATTTGCATCCCATATTGTTATATACCGCTGCTATATTGATGATCTTTTTTTTTTTTTTCTTTTTTTTTTTTTTTTTTGTATGGAGAGGTTTGAAAGAATCCACAATTTTATTGCTAGTGAAAATTAACAACAATACTTGGGGCATCTTGTTCACTTTGGAATCCAGCGAATATATGGTGATTTATTTAGACCTATGTATATCACATGATGACTTTAAATTTATTACGTCGACATACTTTAAATCTGTTGATATAAACAGTTATTTGGAATATTATCTCGCATGTTGTAAAAAATGGCTTCGGGATATATCTTATAGCCAATATAAACGCATTGCCCAAACAATGAAATGTTTAATAGACAAGCCAAAATATTGGAAAATCGATCTAAGGAAAAACGTTACCCCAAGCAAATTGTTAAACAAGCCTATATTTAAAGTAAAAAAAACTAAATGCAACGAGAATGCCTTTAACCTGACCCGAAGACTATTGGAGAAGTACAACAAAAGTGTAAATCCTCAAGAATTAGGCATTTCTGAAGGATGACCTTCCCGAGCTCCTATAGGTTAACTTTAGATGGGCACCATCGCTAAAGAATCAACTAGCACCTAGTCAAATAAGGCAGCATAAAGAAAAAAGTAACAAAAGAAGTTTCAAATGCAACACAAAAAGATGTATATGCTGTACGGAAATAAGCAACAACGTGAGTGAGATAAGATGTAATCACACCAGTGAAATTCTCAAGCTCATCCTCCTTTGTTGAAAATGAGGTCTTCAGTACGTTGGCTGTGCAATGCAACCTCTTCATTGCAGGCTTAATAGGCATAGACAAAATATTTTTAAAAAATGCTGGTGCAATTATGTATGTAAATACCCTATGTGGGGATGTAAAGGGCTCTGCGGGTGCACTACGATGCTCAGAAGAGAAGGAGCCACATTTGGCTTTTTGAAAGCAAATTTAGCTGAAATTTTTTTTGGGGGGCATGTCGCATTTAGGAAGCCCCTATGGTGCCAGAACAGCAAAAAGAAAAAAAAAGCCTCACATGGCACACTATTTGGGAAACAACACCCCTCAAGGAACGAAACAAGGGGTACAGTGAGCCTTAACACCCCACAGGTGTTTGACAAATTTCCACTAAAGTTGGACGTGAAAATGAAAAATTAGATTTTTATCACTAAAATGTTGGTGTTACCCCAAATTTTTCATTTTCACAAGGGGTAATAGGAGAAAAAACCTCCCCAAATTGGAAATACCCCATATGTGTGTCACGATGCCGGCTGGCAGGTAGTGGATCCTCTGTGCCAGAGAGGGATTGGCGTGGACCGTGCTAGTGGACCGGTTCTAAGCCACTACTGGTTTTCACCAGAGCCCGCCGCAAAGCGGGATGGTCTTGCTGCGGCGGTAGTGACCAGGTCGTATCCACTAGCAACGGCTCACCTCTCTGGCTGCTGAAGATAGGCGCGGTACAAGGGAGTAGACAGAAGCAAGGTCGGACGTAGCAGAAGGTCGGGGCAGGCAGCAAGGATCGTAGTCAGGGGCAACGGCAGAAGGTCTGGAAACACAGGCAAGGAACACACAAGGAACGCTTTCACTGGCACTAAGGCAACAAGATCCGGCAAGGGAGTGCAGGGGAAGTGAGGTGATATAGGGAAGTGCACAGGTGAACACACTAATTGGAACCACTGCGCCAATCAGCGGCGCAGTGGCCCTTTAAATCGCAGAGACCCGGCGCGCGCGCGCCCTAGGGAGCGGGGCCGCGCGCGCCGGGACAGAACAGACGGAGAGCGAGTCAGGTAGGGGAGCCGGGGTGCGCATCGCGAGCGGGCGCTACCCGCATCGCGAATCGCATCCCGGCTGGCAGCGGAATCGCAGCGCCCCGGGTCAGAGGACGTGACCGGAGCGCTGCCGCGGGGAGAGTGAAGCGAGCGCTCCGGGGAGGAGCGGGGACCCGGAGCGCTCGGCGTAACAGTACCCCCCCCCTTGGGTCTCCCCCTCTTCTTAGAGCCTGAGAACCTGAGGAGCAGACTTTTGTCTAGGATGTTGTCCTCAGGTTCCCAGGATCTCTCTTCAGGACCACAACCCTCCCAGTCCACTAAAAAAAAATTTTTCCCTCTGACCTTTTTGGCAGCTAAAATTTCTTTGACCGAGAAGATGTCCGAGGAGCCGGAAACAGGAGTGGGAGGAACAGATTTGGGAGAAAAACGGTTGAGGATGAGTGGTTTGAGAAGAGAGACGTGAAAGGCATTAGGGATACGAAGAGAGGGAGGAAGAAGAAGTTTATAAGAGACAGGATTAATTTGACACAAAATTTTGAAAGGACCAAGATAGCGTGGTCCCAACTTGTAGCTAGGGACACGGAAGCGGACATATTTAGCGGAGAGCCATACCTTGTCTCCAGGGGAAAAAACGGGGGGAGCTCTTCTTTTCTTATCCGCGAACTTCTTCATGCGTGATGAAGCCTGTAAGAGAGAATTTTGGGTCTCTCTCCATATGATGGAAAGGTCACGACAAATTTCATCCACAGCGGGCAGACCAGAGGGCAAGGGAGTAGGGAGGGGGGGAAGAGGGTGACGGCCGTACACCACGAAAAATGGGGATTTGGAGGAAGACTCAGAGACCCTGAAGTTATACGAGAATTCGGCCCATGGGAGGAGATCTGCCCAGTCATCCTGGCGGGAGGAAACAAAATGTCGCAAATAATCACCCAAGATCTGGTTAATCCTTTCTACTTGTCCATTGGACTGGGGATGATATGCAGAAGAAAAATTTAATTTAATCTTGAGTTGTTTACAGAGAGCCCTCCAGAATTTAGACACGAATTGGACGCCTCTATCCGAGACAATCTGCGTAGGCAACCCGTGAAGACGAAAAATGTGTACAAAAAATTGTTTAGCCAACTGAGGCGCAGAAGGAAGACCAGGAAGAGGGATGAAATGTGCCATTTTGGAGAATCGATCAACGACCACCCAAATAACAGTGTTGCCACGGGAAGGGGGTAAATCAGTAATAAAATCCATACCAATCAGAGACCAAGGCTGTTCGGGGACAGGCAGAGGATGAAGAAAACCAGCGGGCTTCTGGCGAGGAGTCTTATCCCGGGCACAGATAGTGCAGGCTCGCACAAAGTCCACAACATCCGTCTCCAGAGTCGGCCACCAATAGAAGCGGGAGATGAGTTGCACAGATTTCTTGATACCCGCATGACCTGCGAGATGGGAGGAGTGACCCCATTTGAGGATTCCGAGGCGTTGGCGAGGAGAAACAAAGGTCTTTCCTGGAGGAGTCTGCCTGATGGAGGCAGGAGAAGTGGAGATCAGGCAGTCAGGTGGAATGATGTGTTGCGGAGAGAGTTCAACTTCTGAGGCATCCGAGGAACGAGAGAGAGCATCGGCCCTAATGTTCTTATCGGCAGGACGAAAGTGAATCTCAAAATTAAATCGGGCAAAGAACAGAGACCACCGGGCCTGGCGAGGATTCAGCCGTTGGGCAGACTGGAGGTAGGAGAGGTTCTTGTGGTCGGTGTAGATAATAACAGGAGAACTTGATCCCTCCAGCAGATGCCTCCATTCCTCAAGTGCTAATTTAATGGCTAGAAGCTCTCGATCCCCGATGGAGTAGTTCCTCTCCGCTGGAGAGAAGGTCCTAGAGAAAAAACCACAAGTGACAGCATGCCCGGAAGAATTTTTTTGTAGAAGAACAGCTCCAGCTCCCACTGAGGAGGCATCAACCTCCAATAGGAAGGGTTTGGAAGGGTCAGGTCTGGAGAGGACGGGAGCCGAAGAAAAGGCAGACTTGAGTCGTTTAAAGGCGTCTTCTGCTTGAGGAGGCCAGGACTTGGGATCAGCATTTTTTTTGGTTAAAGCCACGATAGGAGCCACAATGGTAGAAAAATGTGGAATAAATTGCCTGTAATAATTGGCGAACCCCAAAAAGCGTTGGATAGCACGGAGTCCGGAGGGGCGTGGCCAATCTAAGACGGCAGAGAGTTTGTCTGGATCCATCTGTAGTCCCTGGCCAGAGACCAAATATCCTAGAAAAGGAAGAGATTGGCATTCAAACAGACATTTCTCAATTTTGGCATAGAGTTGGTTGTCACGAAGTCTCTGAAGAACCATACGGACATGCTGGCGGTGTTCTTCTAGATTGGCAGAAAAAATTAGGATATTGTCCAGATATACAACAACACAGGAGTATAACAGATCACGAAAAATTTCATTGACAAAGTCTTGGAAGACGGCAGGGGCGTTGCACAGTCCAAAGGGCATGACCAGATACTCAAAGTGTCCATCTCTGGTGTTAAATGCCGTTTTCCACTCGTCCCCCTCTCTGATGCGGATGAGGTTATAGGCGCCTCTTAAGTCCAATTTAGTGAAGATGTGGGCACCTTGGAGGCGATCAAAGAGTTCAGAGATGAGGGGTAAGGGGTAGCGGTTCTTAACCGTGATTTTATTAAGACCGCGGTAGTCAATGCACGGACGTAGGGAGCCATCTTTTTTGGACACAAAGAAAAATCCGGCTCCGGCAGGAGAGGAGGATTTACGGATAAAGCCCTTTTTTAGATTCTCCTGGACGTATTCGGACATGGCAAGAGTCTCTGGGGCAGAGAGAGGATAAATTCTGCCCCGGGGTGGAGTAGTGCCCGGGAGGAGATCGATAGGGCAATCATAAGGCCTGTGAGGAGGTAGAGTCTCAGCTTGTTTTTTGCAGAAAACATCCGCGAAGTCCATATAGGCCTTAGGGAGACCGGTTACTGGAGGAACCACAGAGTTACGGCAAGGGTTACTGGGAACCGGTTTTAGACAGTTCTTGGAACAAGAGGACCCCCAACACTTGATCTCCCCAGTGGACCAATCCAGGGTAGGGGAATGAAGTTGAAGCCAGGGAAGTCCAAGGAGAATTTCCGAGGTGCAATTGGGGAGGACCAAAAGTTCAATCCTCTCATGATGAGATCCGATGCTCATAAGAAGGGGCTCCGTGCGGAAACGTATGGTACAGTCCAATCTTTCATTATTTACACAATTGATGTAGAGGGGTCTGGCGAGACTGGTCACCGGGATGTTGAACTTGTTGACGAGAGAGGCCAAAATAAAATTTCCTGCAGATCCAGAGTCCAAGAAGGCCACTGTAGAGAAGGAGAAGGCAGAGGCAGACATCCGCACAGGCACAGTAAGACGTGGAGAAGCAGAGTAGACATCAAGGACTGTCTCACCTTTGTGCGGAGTCAGCGTACGTCTTTCCAGGCGGGGAGGACGGATAGGACAATCTCTCAGGAAGTGTTCGGTACTAGCACAGTACAGGCAGAGGTTCTCCATACGGCGTCGTGTCCTCTCTTGAGGTGTCAGGCGAGACCGGTCGACCTGCATAGCCTCCACGGCGGGAGGCACAGGAACAGATTGCAGGGGACCAGAGGAGAGAGGAGCCGAGGAGGAGAAACGCCTCGTGCGAACAGAGTCCATATCTTGGCGGAGTTCCTGACGCCTTTCGGAAAAACGCATGTCAATGCGAGTGGCTAGGTGAATAAGTTCATGTAGATTAGCAGGAATTTCTCGTGCGGCCAGAACATCTTTAATGTTGCTGGATAGGCCTTTTTTGAAGGTCGCGCAGAGGGCCTCATTATTCCAGGACAATTCTGAAGCAAGAGTACGGAATTGTACGGCATACTCGCCAACGGAAGAATTACCCTGGACCAGGTTCAACAGGGCAGTCTCAGCAGAAGAGGCTCGGGCAGGTTCCTCAAAGACACTTCGGATTTCCGAGAAGAAGGAGTGTACAGAGGCAGTGACGGGGTCATTGCGGTCCCAGAGCGGTGTGGCCCATGACAGGGCTTTTCCGGACAGAAGGCTGACTACGAAAGCCACCTTAGACCTTTCAGTGGGAAACAGGTCCGACATCATCTCCAGATGCAGGGAACATTGGGAAAGAAAGCCACGGCAAAACTTAGAGTCCCCATCAAATTTATCCGGCAAGGATAAGCGTATCCCAGGAGCGGCCACTCGCTGCGGAGGAGGTGCAGGAGCTGGCGGAGGAGATGACTGCTGAAGCTGTGGTAGTAACTGTTGTAGCATAACGGTCAGTTGAGACAGCTGTTGGCCTTGTTGCGCTATCTGTTGTGACTGCTGGGCGACCACCGTGGTGAGGTCAGCGACAACTGGCAGAGGAACTTCAGCGGGATCCATGGCCGGATCTACTGTCACGATGCCGGCTGGCAGGTAGTGGATCCTCTGTGCCAGAGAGGGATTGGCGTGGACCGTGCTAGTGGACCGGTTCTAAGCCACTACTGGTTTTCACCAGAGCCCGCCGCAAAGCGGGATGGTCTTGCTGCGGCGGTAGTGACCAGGTCGTATCCACTAGCAACGGCTCACCTCTCTGGCTGCTGAAGATAGGCGCGGTACAAGGGAGTAGACAGAAGCAAGGTCGGACGTAGCAGAAGGTCGGGGCAGGCAGCAAGGATCGTAGTCAGGGGCAACGGCAGAAGGTCTGGAAACACAGGCAAGGAACACACAAGGAACGCTTTCACTGGCACTAAGGCAACAAGATCCGGCAAGGGAGTGCAGGGGAAGTGAGGTGATATAGGGAAGTGCACAGGTGAACACACTAATTGGAACCACTGCGCCAATCAGCGGCGCAGTGGCCCTTTAAATCGCAGAGACCCGGCGCGCGCGCGCCCTAGGGAGCGGGGCCGCGCGCGCCGGGACAGAACAGACGGAGAGCGAGTCAGGTAGGGGAGCCGGGGTGCGCATCGCGAGCGGGCGCTACCCGCATCGCGAATCGCATCCCGGCTGGCAGCGGAATCGCAGCGCCCCGGGTCAGAGGACGTGACCGGAGCGCTGCCGCGGGGAGAGTGAAGCGAGCGCTCCGGGGAGGAGCGGGGACCCGGAGCGCTCGGCGTAACAATGTGGATTTAAAGTGCTCTGCTGGCGAACTACAATACTCAAAAGAGAAGGAGCGCCAATGTGAATTTGTTTGGAATAGAAGTCGGGGGGCCATGTGTATTTATAAAGCACCACCACCAGAACAATGGCCCCCCGAGATGACCCTATTTTGGTAAGTACACCCCTTACGGAATGTAATGGGCAAACCTCACTGGCGTTTGACAGATCTTTGGAAAAGTAGGCTGCGCAAATGAAAAATTTAATTTTTAATTTTCATGGATCAAGGTTCAAAAATCTGTCAGACACCAGTGGGGTGTAAATTCTCACTGCCCCCCTTGTTACATTCCTTGAGGAGTGCAATTTCCAAAATCGGGTCAATGTCACATGTCCACTGTGCTGCCACCATGGGGGCTTTGTAAACGCACATGGCCTTCACTTCCAGACACATTCTCTCTCCAAAAGCCCAATGGCGCTCCTTCTCTTCGGAGCCCTGTAGTTCGCCAGCAGAGCACTATATGGGGAACTTTTTTCCTATTACCCCTTGTGAAAATGAAAAATGTGGCATAACACCAGCATTTTAGTGAAAAAAATTTTATTTTTATTTTTCTTTTTCACGTCCAACTTTAACAAAAATTCTTTTAACAGCTGTGGGGTGTTAAGGCTCACTATACCCCTCTGATCCGTGAGGGGTGTAGTTTCCAAAATGGAATCACATTTTTTTTTTTTGCGTTTATTTCAGAACAGCTGTAACGATCAGCCACCCCTGTGCAAATCACCTCAAATGCACATGGTGCTCTCACTCCTGAGCCCTGCTGTGCGTCCGCATAGCACTTTATGTCCACATATGGGGTATTTCCATACTCAGGAGAAATTGCATTTACATTTTAGTTTTTTCTTGTGAAAATGAAAAGTAGTGGGCAACACCAGCATGTTAGTGTAAAAATGTAATAGTTTTTTTACAATAAAATGCTGGAGTAGACCCCAACTTTACCTTTTCATGGGTTAAAAGGAAAAAAAGCCCACCAAAATTTGTTAGGCAATTTCTCCTGAGTATGGAAATACCCCATATGTGGCCCTAAACTGTTGCCTCGAAATACGACAGGGCTTCAAAGTGAGAGATCGCCATGCCCATTTGAGGCCTAAATTAGGGATTTGCATATGGACAGACCCGGCTGCAAGCATAACACTTGCCTTCGATACCAAACAACCCTACAGCAGTGTATTACAAACAGGGTGCCTCCAGCTGTTGCAAAACATCCAGCATGCCTGGACAGTCAATGGCTGTCCGGCAACACTGGGAGTTGTTGTTTTGCCACCAGTGCCACCTCACTCCTGCTGCTAAAGAATGATAGATGCCAAACTGAATTGATCAGCAATTTACTGAATTTGATCAGCTCAGGACCCCCCCAGAGGTTGGCACAGGGTGCCTGCTGAATGATTTCAGCAGGCATCCCGGTCCAGTCCCCGCCCGTCGAGCAGCGGGGAATGGAATTCCCATGGGTGTACAGGTACACCCTGGGTCCATAAGTACCAGGACGTCAGGGCGTAAATGACGCCCTTGGTCCTTAAGTGGTTAAATGTATTAACTATTTAGTATCATTGCATCATTTGTAATCATTACGGTAATATCTGGAGCACCAATTTTCTATTTCACCAATAAGAAGTTGCACAAAGCCTTTCAATATGTTGTTCTCCAAATCCTTCCTATATAATCACCCATATACTATTCACTATCTGTATTTTAGTAATTATATATTAGTACTACTATTGTGGTTGTATGGTATGGTTTGGTCCTTAATATGCTATATGTTCAGCCACTTCCAACTAAACTTGCATAATACTTTTATATATTAGGTGCCCATTTAAATATTAGATATGGGACTGTTTATCCTGGCTCTAGCTGTCGTTACAACTATTGCTATCCTATATTTTATGTAAAAATTCTCCATTCATAAGTTTAATTAATCACTGTTATTTAGTGTTTACGATCATCTTCATTCAAAGTTTGGTGGCAGAGTAAATCATCTGTTTCTCTACCATAGAAAATTAGCCAAACTAACTGCAGCGTTCTGTATTGATTAAGGGGGGGGTGGGGCGTGGGGGGTGGTCAACTGAAGCCTATTCTAATCATGCTCGGTTGCAAATGTTGTGAATATTAGTTACAACTACATACAGCTGCCACTTGAGTCTATATGAGCGCATTCTCCCAGTCCATTCATAAATATATACTTACCTGATTGCAATCATTCAGTATGGTTTTCTGTTTGTATTAATAATACTCAAAAACTTGTATATATGTAATGCATATTTTTTTATATATTTTTTTATGTTATGCTGTTTATAGTCATGATTAGAGATGAGCGAACTTATGAAAAATTAGATTCGGCCGATTCATCAAATTTTTCGAAAAAACTAGTTTTGAACTAGTTTTATATAAGGATACACTGGCGAATGTCTCAATTTTAACGTCAGTGTTGAGGGATTAGCCAATGTCATTGTATACATCTACCACAGTAGTGCACCTAAATTTCTGTTTTGTATTATTCTAATTGTTACACATCCACACCGTTTTTCTGGTGTAGGATTCTATTGTGGCACTTGTAGTCCGCTGCAGGCATCCTCCATTGTATGCATTTTTATGCTCGGGATCGCCCCTAGCAACGGACTACAAGGGCAGGATCTGCTCCCCCAGTATATATGCACAACCGCATTTGGGGTTGAGCACCTCCAGCCATTTGAGACCACGTTTTTTGTTGTTGTTTAAAAATTTATACTTGGAGGTGTATAAACTCCATATGTTAATGCGCCTTGAACATTTTCCAGGCAGCATTAGGGTTGCACCTGTGAGGCCATGCACCTATATAAGCCAACTTGGGTGCGGCTTGTAGCCTCTCTCCCTCCTCCCATTGTATGTGTGCCCAGTCACGCTGGAGGGAACTGGGAGTAGGCTGCATGTCGACCTAGTGCTGCTGTAATTGCCCACTGGCCCCTGGTTTTTGCTTTATATGCACAGGTAGGTTAGCGTTAGGTCCCGTGCCATCTGAGAAACCTTGGCGTTGGTGTGCGGGCTCTGGTGTGTCCTTTATATAAGGATACACTGGCGAATGTCTCAATTTTAACATCAGTGTTGAGGGATTAGCCAATGTCATTGTATACATCTACCACAGTAGTGCACCTAAATTTCTGTATTGCAGCATTAAGGGGAACATTTAGTGGCTGAATGACACAGCGTGGAGGTGTTGGCTGCACGAGGAGACCATATAGTTGCTTAATGACACAGCTTCGATGAGGCTGAAGCATGAGGAGAACATATAGTGGCTGAATGACACAGCGTGGAAGTGTTGGCAGCATGAGGAGACCATATAGTGGTTGAAGGACACAGCGTGGAGGTGTTGGAAGCATGAGGAGACCATATAGTGGCTGAACGACACAGCGTGGAGGTGTTGGTAGCATGAGGACACCATATAGCGGCTGAATGACACAGCGTGGAGGTGGTGGCAGCATGCGGAGACCATATAGTGGCTGAATGACACAGCGTGGAGGTGTTGGCAGCATGAGGAGTACATATATTGGCTGAATGACATAAGCTTGGATGAGGCTGAAGCATGTGGAGACCATATAGTGGCTGAATGACACAGCTTGGAGGTGTTGGCAGAATGGTGACCATATAGTGGCTGACTGACACAGTGTGAAGGTTTTGGCAGTATGAGGAGACCATATAGTGTCTGAATGACACAGCATGGAGGTGGCGTCAGCATGAAGAGACCATATAGTGGCTGAATGACACAGCTTGGATGAGGCTGAAACATGAGGAGACCATATTGTGGCTGAATGACACAGTGTGGAGGTGTTGGCAGCATGTGGAGACCATATAGTGGAGGAATGACACAGTGTGGAGGTTTTGGCAGTATGAGGAGACCATATAGTGGCTGAATGACACAGCGTGGAGGTGGCGGCAGCATGATGAGACCATATAGTGGCTGGAAGACACAGCTTGGATGAGGCTGAAGCATGTGGAGACCATATTGTGGCTGAATGACACAGTCTGGTGGTGGCGGCAGCATGAGGAGACCCTATAGTGGATGAATGACACAGCGTGGAAGTGTTGGCAGCATGAGGATACCATATAGTGGCTGGATGACACAGCTTGGATGAGGCTGGAGCATGAGGAGACCATATAGTGGCTGAATGACACAGTGTGGAGGTGTTGGCAGCATGAGGAGACTATATAGTGGCTGAATGACACAGTGTGGAGGTGTTGGCAGCATGAGGATACCATATAGTGGCTGGATGACACAGCTTGGATGAGGCTGGAGCATGAGGAGACCATATAGTGGCTGAATGACACAGCATGGAGGTGTTGGCAGCATGAGGAGACCATATAGTGGCTAAATGATGCAGCGTGGAGGTGTTGGCAGCATGAGGAGACCATATAGTGGCTGAATGACACAGCTTAGATGAGGCTGGAGCCTGAGGAGAATATATAGTGGCTGAATGACACAGCATGGAGGTATTGGCAGCATGAGGAGACCATATAGTGGCTGAATGACGCAGCGTGGATGTGTTGGCAGCATGAGGAGACCATATAGTGGCTGAATGACGCAGCGTGGAGGTGTTGGCAGCATGAGGAGACCATATAGTGGCTGAATGACACAGCTTGGATGAGGCTGAAGCATTAGGAGACCATATAGTGGCTGAATGACACAGCGTGGAGGTGTTGGCAGCATGAGGAGACCATATAGTGGCTGAATGATGCAGCATGGAGATGTTGGCAGCATGAGACCATATAGTGGCTGAATGACAAAGCTTGGATGAGGCTAAAGCATGAGGAGACCATATAGTGGCTGATTGACACGGCGTGGAGGTGTTGGCAGCTTGAGGAGACCATATAGTGGCTGAATGACACAGCGTGGAGGCGGTGGCAGAATGAGGAGACCATATAGTGGCTGGATGACACAGCTTGGATGAGGCTGAAGCATGAGGAGACCATATTGTGGCTGAATGACACAGCGTGGAGGTATTGGCACCATGAGGAGATTATATAGTGGCTGAATGTCACAGCAGGGAGGTGTTGGCAGCATAAGGAGACCATATAGTGGATGAATGACACAGCGTGGAGGTGTTGGCAGCATGAGGAGGCCATATAGTGGCTGAATGACACAGTGTGGAGGTGTTGGAAGCATGACGAGACCATACAGTGGCTGAATGGCAAAGCGTGGAGGTGTTGGCAGCATGAGGAGACCATATAGTGGCTGAATGACTCAGCGTGGAGGTGTTGGCAGCATGAGGAGACCATATAGTGGCTGAATGACACAGCTTAGATGAGGCTGGAGCATGAGGAGAATATATAGTGGCTGAATGACACAGCATGGAGGTATTGGCAGCATGAGGAGACCATATAGTGGCTGAATGACGCAGCGTGGATGTGTTGGCAGCATAAGAAGACCATATAGTGGCTGAATGACCCAGCGTGGAGATGTTGGCAGCATGAGGAGACCATATAGTGGTTGAATGACGCAGTGTGGAGGTGTTGGCAGCATGAGGAGACCATAGAGTGGCTGAATTACACAGCTTGGATGAGGCTGAAGCATGAGGAGACCATATAGTGGCTGAATGACACAGCGTGGAGGTGTTGGCAGCATGAGGAGACCACATAGTGGCTGAATGGCGCAGCATGAAGGTGTTGGCAGCATGAGGAGACCATATAGTGGCTGAATGACAAAGCTTGGATGAGGCTAAAGCATGAGGAGACCATATAGTGGCTGAATGACACAGCGTGGAGGTGTCGGCAGCTTGAGGAGACCATATAGGGGCTGAATGACAAAGCGTGGAGGTGTTGGCAGCATGAGGAGACCATATAGTGGCTTAATGACACAGCGTGGAGGTGGTGGCAGCATGATGAGACCATAGAGTGGCTGGATGACACAGCTTGGATGAGGCTGAAGCATGAGGAGACCATATTGTGGCTGAATGACAAAGCGTGGAGGTGTCGGCAGCATAAGGAGACCATATAGTGGTTGAATGACACAGCGTGGAGGTGTTGGCAGCATGAGGAGGCCATATATTGGCTGAATGAAAGAGTGTGGAGGTGTTGGCAGCATGAAGAGACCATATAGTGGCTGAATGGCACAGCGTGGAGGTGGCAGCAGCATGATGAGACCATATAGTGGCTGGATGACACAGCTTGGATGAGGCTGAAGCAAGAGGAGACCATATTGTGGCTGAATGACAGCGTGGAGGTGTTGGCACCATGAGGAGACCATATAGTGACTGAATGTCACAGCGTGGAGGTGTTGGCAGCATGAGGAGACCATATAGTGGCTGAATGACACAGCGTGAAGGTGTTGGCAGCATGAGGAGACCGTATAGTGGCTGAATGACACAGCTTGGATGAGGCTGAAGCATTAGGAGACCATATTGTGGGTGAATGACACAGCGTGGAGGTGGCGGCAGCATGATGAGAGATATAGTGGCTGAATGACACGGTTTGGAGGTGTTGGCAGCATGAGGAGGCCATATATTGGCTGAATGAAAGAGTGTGGAGGTGTTGGCAGCATGAAGAGACCATATAGTGGCTGAATGGCACAGCGTGGAGGTGGCAGCAGCATGATGAGACCATATAGTGGCTGGATGACACAGCTTGGATGAGGCTGAAGCAAGAGGAGACCATATTGTGGCTGAATGACAGCGTGGAGGTGTTGGCACCATGAGGAGACCATATAGTGACTGAATGTCACAGCGTGGAGGTGTTGGCAGCATGAGGAGACCGTATAGTGGCTGAATGACACAGCTTGGATGAGGCTGAAGCATTAGGAGACCATATTGTGGGTGAATGACACAGCGTGGAGGTGGCGGCAGCATGAGGAGACCATATAGTGGCTGAATGACAGCGTGGAAGTGTTGACAGCATGAGGAAACCATATAGTGGCTGGATGACACAGCTTGGATGAGGCAGAAGCATGAGGAGACCATATTGTGGCTGAATGACACAGCATGGAGGTGTTGACACCATGAGGAGACTATATAGTGGCTGAATGTCACAGCGTGGAGGTGTTGGCCGCATGAGAAGGCCATATAGTGGCTGAATGACACAGTGTGGAGGTGTTGGCAGCATGAAGAGACCATATAGTGGCTGAATGGCACAGCCAGGAGTTGGCAGCAGCATGAGTAGACACTAGGCCTTCACAATCCCTAAGATTATAAAATTAATTTTGAAATTTAAACCGAAGATTTTGGGTAGCTAGTGCTACCATAACAACATTTTTATTCCCAGACCAAGTCCCAGCAGCATCAGTAAACCATATATTGCCTGAATGACACAGCCTGGAGTTGGCTGAAGCATGAGGAGATCATATAGTGTCTGAATGGCACAGCCTGGATTTGTCAGCAGCATGAGTAGACACTAGGCCTTCACAATCCCTAAGAGGATAAGATGAATTGAAATTGAGGATTTTGAAATGGAACTTGTGCTAACATAAAAAAAAAAATTAGGCACAGGCCCAGCATCATCACTAAAATATATAGTTCCTTAAACACATCCTGGATCAGGCAGCAGGATGCATAAATAAGAGGGATTCACAACCCCTAACATTAAAAGATCAATGTTAAAATCTCTATTGAGCATGTATGTTTGCTAGTGCTACAATAACAAATTGTAGGTAATGTCCAAGACAGTCCCAACAGCATTGGAAAACAATATATTGGCTGAATGACACAGCCTGGAGGTGGGGAAAGCATAAGGAGACCATTTAGTGGCTGAATGGCACAGCCTGGAGTTGGCAGAAGCATAAGGAGACAAAATAGTGGCTGAATGAAACAGCCTGGAGGTGGCAGCAGCAGCAGGAGTCCTGAAAGTGACCTGGTGACAGAGTGGTGCGGTGGGTGGCAATACCAGTACGCTGTGATGAAGGTGGCTGGAATGTTTATAAATGGGGAGCAGTGCCTTAAATCTGTTTGGTACTATCCATATTTGTGACGTGTTGGTCTAGAACCATGATCAATCTACTCTGATGCATCTGGCATTGGTGGGTGGAACTCCGGGCTGATCCATGCCTGATTCATCTTGACAAAGGTCAGTCTCTCCACATTTTTCTTGGACAGACGAGTTCTCCTTGGGATGACTATGGCCGCTGCAGCACCAAACACCCGCTCCTATGGCACACTACTGGCCGGACAAGAAAGCTTTTCGAGGGCAAACTTTGCTAGTTGCGGCCATAAATCAAGTATGGCTGCCCAGAAGTCCAGCAGATCTTCAAGGTTTGTTGACATGGCCATGTCAAGGTATGCCACCACCTGCTGGTTCAGGTCCTGCTCCATGTCTACCTGCTGCTGATGAGTCGCTTCACTATGCGGCTGAAAAAAGGTACTCATCAGCGACTGTAGACTCAGGCTGCTGCTGATGGAGCTGGTACTGCTCCTGCCACCCAACCAATCCCCAGCAGCCATTGCAGTGGAAGGTCAGCACAGAGGGCCCCCCAAGTAAGACCTGCGAGTGGATGGACGATAGCGCCGATAGGCATCGGCCAACCGACTACGTGGGATCTATCTGTAGTAGTTCAATTCGTCCTCCCTCTCCGTGGGTGTAAAAAAGGCCCCCATTTTGAGCCAGTAGCGAGGGTCCAATAAGGTGGAGAGCCAGAAGTCATTCCGCTGCCAAATGGTGACAATTCGGCTGTCACTACGCAAGCTAGTGAGCATGCATCGTGCCATTTGTGCAAGTGACTCGGAGGGACTCCCTGCCTCCATCTTCACTGTATACTGCCACGGTGTGTCTGGGTCCTCTGTCTCACCTTCCTCATAACCCTCTAGCTCCTCTAGCTGATCATGCTCCTCCTCTCCTGTCAGATGACTAGAAGCACCTCCCATCTCATGAAATCTAAGCTGTGCTCCACTGTGCCCCACCTCCTCCTCCAGTTCAGCCCCCACTGGGCTCATGTGACCGTGAGATGTAGGCGCAAAGTCGCCATTGCCCTGATCAGCCATCGTTTCCAACACTTGTTGTAGGAAATGAAGCAGTGGAATGACGTTGTTCATCCCGTCGACTTACTAATAATGTGGCTTCCTCAAAGGGCCTGAGCAAACGGCAGGTATCACGTATGAGCTGCCACTAGTTCACATTGAAGTTACATAGGGAAGTTCGCCTATCCGCTTGGATCATCAAGAAATCGGTGATGGCTTTTCTCTGTTTGTACAGTCGGTCCAACATACGGAGGGTGGAATTCCAACGTGTGGCAACGTCACAAATCAGACTATGTTGTGGGATACCGTTCTGACGCTGCAGCTCAAGGAGGGTGTGCTTTGTGGTATACAAGTGGCTAAAGTGCATGCAAAGTTTCCTTCCCATTGTTAGGATTAGAGAAGAGCGAATCGAAGTTGACGAACACGAATTCGTTACGAATTTCATGAAAAATTTGATTCACAACGAATACGAATATCGCCGCGATTCTATTACACGAATCGCTTCATTAAACTCCATTTTACAGCGTTCCAGGCTATTGGAGACCTAAGATGGTGGATCCACATGTGAGTACATGGGGCAGGGGATTATAGGAGGGCGGGAAACAGCGGCGGGAATGAAGGTAGGCGGGCTGACCCTGAACCACATGTGAGATGCAGCCTATCAGTGTTCACTGACCCCTGTGATGTCACAGCCCCTATATAATCGGCGGCCATCTTGCCTCTCTTCATTTCATCTAAACACTCAGATGGAGAGGACGGGACTGTGTGTGTGAATAGCTCATATCACAGCGTTACACTGCAACTGCTAGTCACATCAGCATTAGGGAAAGACAGGAGTGCAGAGTGCTGTGCTGTTACACTGAGAAGGATCATTGATAGCTAAACCTCCTATTCACGTTATTGAGCATTGCAGCAGAGAGGGGCAGATAGCTGTCAGCTGCCTCATACAGATCTCCAAGCTGCCTGAACTTTCTGAAGCATCTTATCTCCTCATTTTTCAGCCCAATTGAGTTTTTTTTTTTTTTTTTGCTCCACAAATCTTTTGCTGCTCAGAATTGTGTGACAGAGTGCAATTTAGGGTTTAATCCCTGGATTTATTTTTTTTTTTTGTGGTGCTGCACTGTTGGGTCCTGCTGCTGTTCAGAAATAAGTCATATTAGTGTGGACTTTAGTGCCTTTTACAATTTTTCACCTGTTACTCTGTCTCTGTGCTAAATTCAGTGTTATACCACACGTTATACACCTGCCGGTGTATTAAAGAAAAAAAAGTTTTTCCTGCGTACAAATACGCTTTTTCAGTGGCCTTTTCATTGCAAAGGGCCTAAATACAAGCAAATAGCGTACCATATACCACCTTTTTTCTGTCTCTGTGCTAAATGTAGTGTTATACCACACATTATACACCTGCCGGTGTATTACCGAAATTTTTTTTTCCTGCGTACAAATACGCTTAACAGTGGCCTTATCATTGCAAAGGGCCTAAATACAAGCAAATAGCGTACCATATACTACCTTTTTTTCTGTCTCTGTGCTAAATTAAGTGTTATACCACATGTTGTACACCTGCCAGTGTATTAAAGAAAAACGTTTTTCCTGCGTACAAATACGCTTTTTCAGTGGCCTTATCATTGCAAAGGGCCTAAATACAAGCAAATAGCGTACCATATACTACCTTTTTTTCTGCCTCTGTGCTAAATTCAGTGTTATACCACACGTTATACACCTGCTGGTGTATTAAAGAAAATTTTTTTTTTCCTGCGTACAAATACGCTTTTTCAGTGGCCTTATCATTGCAAAGGGCCTAAATACAAGCAAATAGCGTACCATATACCACCTTTTTTTCTGTCTCTGTGCTAAATTAAGTGTTATACCACACGTTATACACCTGCCGGTGTATTAAAGAAAAAAAGGTTTTCCTGCGTACAAATACGCTTAACAGTGGCCTTATCATTGCAAAGGGCCTAAATACAAGCAAATAGCGTACCATATACTACCTTTTTCTGTCTCTGTACTAAATTAAGTGTTATACCACACGTTATACACCTGCCGGTGTATTAAAGAAAAAAAAGGTTTTCCTGCGTACAAATACGCTTAACAGTGGCCTTATCATTGCAAAGGGCCTAAATACAAGCAAATAGCGTACCATATACTACCTTTTTTTCTGTCTCTGTGCTAAATTCAGTGTTATACCACACGTTATATATCTGCCGGTGTATTAAAGAAAAAAAAAGTTTTTCCTGCGTATAAATACGCTTAACAGTGCGCTCTTCATTGCAAAGGGCATACATCCAACCAAGTAGTGTACTATTTTGTACCTGTATTTCTGTCTCGGGGCTAAATTCAGTGCTATTCCACACATTAGTATACACCGGCTGGTGTATACAACAAAAAAGAGTTTTTTTCTGCGTATAAATATGCTTAACAGTGCGCTCATCATTGCAAAGGGCATACATAGAACCAAGTAGTGTACTATTTACTACCTGTTATTCTGTCTCTGTGCTAAATTCAGTGCTATTCCACACATTAGTATACACCTGCTGGTGTGTTTAAAAAAAAGTGTTTTTTCTGCGTAGAAATACGCATACCAGTGCGCTCATCATTGCAAAGGGCATACACACAACCAAGGAGTGTAGTATTTAGTAACAATTATTCTGTCTAGGGCCTATATACTTTGAAAGGACAGCCGTAAGTAACCGCCTGCTGCTATTCTATACCCTCATAAACGCACTAAGTATGTCAGGCAGGGAAGTGCCCAGACGTGCACAGAGAAGGGGCAGAGGCCTACATACGTCAGGCAGAGTTGGCAGCAGACTTGGGGCGAGTGGCAGCAGGAGTCGCAGCAATAGGCCTAAGCTCCCGTTAACACCCAGCGGTCGTGTCGTCGACCCATCTCTCCTCGTCAATTGGTTAACACACTCATCCCCATCATCACAAGCGACATCTGACAACTCCAGTCAAGAGTCGGTGGGTTCCTCAGACACAACCCTCAGTTGGCATGGCCCGGGAGCAGTCCCCGTAATCCCATTGCCTTTGTCCTATGCTGTTCCCTCTCCCAAAGAAGTATCTCATGCTTTGGGTTCAGCTCCACTATTTATTGAGGATGATGTAATAGAGGACAGTCAGCATCTAATGGGCAGCCAAGAATGTGAGGAGACATGCGTCCCTTGCTCCGCAAGGCGGGCAAGTATTTATGCGGAGAGTGACGTGGGAGGTGGTGTTTCAATTGTTCAGGCTCCTGAGGCAGACACTGTTGTGGAACACGAGGAGGACATCAGTGACGTACACACATCTTTTGATGATGGTGAAGCCGATCGCAATTGGGAGCCGGGTGCAGAAGCCGGGCTTCATCATCATCGGGAGAAGAGATTTGCTCTTTGTCTAAGAGGCAGCAAGGTGGTAGCACGGTTGGCAATCAGCGTGGTGGTGGCAGTAGTTGAAATTCAGGAGCCAAACGTGCCAGGGGGAGACCACCTGCTTCGCGGCAAGCTACCATTCAGGGAGGTAGTGGAACAGGGGTTCCTGGAGACGGCGCCAATTGCAGTGAAATAGTGCGAACTGCGGGTGGGAAAATCAGCTACTCTGCGGTGTGGTTGTTCTTCATAAAGAATCCGAAGGACCTTAGCGTAGTCACATGCAAAATCTGTCAGCAGAAAGTGAAGCGTGGCCAGGGTCCCAATCTTGGCACCACGGCCCTGAGTCAACACATGATTCGCCACCATAAAGAGGCCTGGGATAACCGTGGCTCCGAGGTAGTGGTCCAGCCTGCTGCATCACCCAGTGGCCATCTGCTCCCTCCGTCATCCAGCCAAGGCTCCACCACCTCAGCCGAAGGGAGCATTGTGTCAAACCCTCCTTCTTGCGCTCCTGCTTCTTCCGCTCGTAGTCAGCCATTCTGACAACAATCGATCGGCAAAGCCATGACCAAGAGACAACAGTATGCGCCCACTAATGCAACTGAGCAAAAGTTGAATGTGCTCCTGTTCAAGTTGCTGGTGTTGCAGTCCCTCCCTTTCCAACTGGCAGCTTTCAGAGAATTGATGGCTTGTGCCGAGCCGAGGTGGAGAGTCCTAAGCCATCATTTCTTTGCGAAGAAGGCAGTACCAGCCCTGCATAAGTTTGTACAAGAGAAAGTGGGCCAGTCCTTGAGCCTGTCGGTGAGTTCAAAAGTGCACGGCAGCGCCGACGTGTGGAGCTGTAACTACGGGCAGGGACAATACATGTCTTTTACGGCCCACTGGGTAAATGTTGTTCCTGCACAGCCACAACAGCAACTTGGACAGGTCACACCGCTTCCTCCTCCACACTCTCGCTCCCAGGCAGTTGGTCCTTTTACAGTGTACACCTCCTCCTCCTCCCTCGTGTCCTCGGCCTCCACTGCATGTCCAAATCTTGGTGGCCCTTCATCGTACCACGTGTGTAGGGCACAGCGGTGTCAAGCCGTCCTTCACATGGTTTGCCTTGGCGAACGGAGTCACACAGGGGAGGAACTGCTAAAGTTCATTAGGGAAGAAATCCGAGTATGGCTTACTCCACAAAATCTGGAAATGGGAACCATGGTGACCGACAATGGGAAGAACATTGTGGCCGCGCAGCATCAAGGAAGTGTGAACCATTCGCATGGCACACGTGTTGAATCTGGTTGTCAAGAAGTTCATCAAGTCTTCACCCCATTTGCAAGATGTCCTGACAATGGCAAGGAAACTGAGCATGCACTTCAGCCACTCGTACACCGCCAAGCACACTTTGCTTGAGCTGCAGTGTCAGAACGGTATCCCACAACATAGTCTCATTTGTGACGTTGCCACACGTTGGAATTCCACCCTCCATATGTGGACAGACTATACGAACAAAGAAAAGCCATCACAGATTTTTTGATGATACAAGCAGATAGGAGTACTCCCCTGTGTAACTTCAATGTGAACGAGTGGCAGCTCATACGTGACACCTGCCGTTTGCTGAGGCCCTTTGAGGAAGCCACATTTTTTGTTAGTCGCTCGAATTAAGCCATGAACGACATAATTCCACTCCTACATTTACTCCAAAAAATTATTGAAAACATGGCTGGTCACGGCAATGGAGATGTTGCTCCTACATCAGAAGGCTACATGAGTCCTGTGGGGGATGAACAGGAGGAGGATGATGAGGGGCAGAGCGGAGCACAGTTTACGGTGGATGAGATGGCCAGTGTTTCTGGTCATTGAACAGGAGAGGAGGAGCAGGAGCAGCCAGAGGAGCTGGAGGGTTATTACGAGGGAGGCGAGACAGAGGACCCAGACACACCTTGGCAGTATGCAGTGGAGATGGAGGCAGGTAGTCCCAGTGAGTCACTGTCACAAATGGCACGATGCATGCTGAGTTTCTTGCGTAGTGACCCCCGAATTGTCAAAATTCGTCAGCGCGATGACTTCTGGATCTCCACCTTATTAGACCCTCACTACCAGCCCAGAATGGGGGCATTTTTTACATCCACTGAGAGGGAGGACAAACTGACCTACTTCAGGGAGCTTCTACGTAGTCGGTTGGCCGATGCCTATCGGCCACATGGTCCATCCACTCGCAGGTCTGACTCGGGGGGCCCTCTGCGCTCACCTTCCACTGCCATGGCTGCTGGGGAGGGGAGGGGTGGCAGGAGCAGTACCGGCTCAATCAGCAGCAGCCTGAGTCTACAGTCGCTGATGAGTAGCTTCCTTCAGCCGCATAGTGAAGCTACTCATCAGCAGCAGGTGGACATGGAGCAGGACCTGAACCAGCAGGTGGTGGCTTACCTCGACATGACCCTGCCAACAACCGTTGAAGATCCGCTGGACTTCTGGGCAACCAAACTCGATTTATGGCCGCAACTAGCGGAGTTTGCCCAGGAAAGGCTGTCCTGTTTAGTGTGGCCGGGGCCATAGTCACCCCAAGGCGAACTCGTCTGTCCACTAAAAATGTGGAGAGACTGACGTTTGTCAAGATGAATCAGGGATGGGTCAGCCAGGATTTCCAGCCACCAATGACAGATGGGTCTGAGTAGATTGACAATGCTCCTACAACAAAATTTTCTCTATTGTGGTTGGTTATGAAACCCTCTGGGGCAGACCTGGGCATTGTACGGCCCGCTTGCCGCATACGGCCCTTTGATTGGCTCTGACCGGCCAGCGCTGATTGGGGGACAACTATGCTGCCTAATCTGGGGGACAACTATGCTTCTAATCTGGGGGACATCTATGCTGCCTAATCTGGGAGACATCTATGCTGCCTAATCTGGGTGACATCTATGCTGCCTAATCTGGGGGAAAACTATGCTCCTTATCTGGGGGACAACTATGCTCCTAATCTGGGGGACAAATATGCTCCTAATCTGGGGGACAACTATGCTCCTAATCTGGATGACATCTATGATGCCTAATCTGGGGGACAAGTATGCTCCTAATCTGAGGGACATCTATGCTGCCTACTCTGGGGGACAAGTATGCTCCTAATCTGGGGGACATCTATGCTGCCTAATCTGGGTGACATCTATGCTGCCTAATCTGGGGGACAACTATGCTCCTAATCTGGGGGACATCTATGCTGCCTAATCTGGTTGACATCTATGCTGCCTAATCTGGGGGACAACTATGCTCCTAATCTGGGGGACATCTATGCTGCCTAATCTGGGGGACAAGTATGCTCCTAATCTGGGGGACATCTATGCTGCCTACTCTGGGGGACAAGTATGCTCCTAATCTGGGGGACATCTATGCTGCCTAATCTGGGGGACAACTAAACTCCTAATCTTGTGGACATCTATGCTGCCTAATCTGGGGGACAACTATGCTCCTAATCTGGGGGAAATCTATGCTGCTTAATCTGGGGGACAAGTATGCTCCTAATCTGGGGGACATCTATGCTGCCTACTCTGGGGGACAAGTATGCTCCTAATCTGGGGGATATCTATGCTGCCTAATCTGGGTTACATCTATGCTGCCTCATCTGGGGGACAACTATGTTCCTAATCTGGGGGACATCTATGCTGCCTAATCTGGGTGACATATATGCTGCCTAATCTGGGGGACAACTATGCTCCTAATCTGGGGGACATCTATGCTGCCTAATCTGGGGGACAACTATGCTCCTAATCTGGGGGACATCTATGCTGCCTAATCTGGGAGACATCTATGCTGCCTAATCTGGGGGACAACTATGCTCCTAATCTGGGGGACATCTATGCTGCCTAATCTGGTGGACAAGTATGCTCCTAATCTGGGGGACATCTATGCTGCCTACTCTGGGGGACAAGTATGCTCCTAATCTGGGGGACATCTATGCTGCCTAATCTGGGGGAAAACTAAGCTCCTAATCTGGTGGACATCTATGCTGCCTAATCTGGGTGACATCTATGCTGCCTAATCTGGGGGACATCTATGCTGCCTAATCTGGAGGACAAGTATGCTCCTAATCTGGGGGACATCTATGCTGCCTAATCTGGGGGACAACTATGCTCCTAATATGGGGAAAACTGAAGCTTCTGGCCTTGGGCCTATAATTTCTGGAAGTTTAGCAGTAGCTAAATACATGCTTGATGCAAATGTCAACATTGATCTTTAAATGTAAGGGGTTATGAAACCCTCTTGGGTACTGCGAATGACTGCTCCAGACTCATTCCGTGTCTTTCACAAACTACTTGCCTCCCTGGTGCCTCAGGCCTTGGGCCTATTATTTTTTTAAGTTTAGCAGTAGCTAAATACATGCTCAATGCAAATGTAAACATTGATCTTTAAATATAAGGGGTTATGAAAACCTCTTGGGTACTGCAAATGCATGCTCCAGACTCATTCTGTGTCTTTCAGGAACTACATGCCTCCTTGGTGCCTCTGGCCTTGGGCCTTAAATTTCCGTTTGTTTAGCAGTAGCTAAATACATGCTTAATGCAAATTTCAACAATGATCGTTAAATTCTCGGCGCTCTGCCAGGGCCTTCTCCTACCCCGCCTGGGCCGATACGAGGACCTCACTAACCAACTCACTAACTAATCCAATCGCTTATAGCGATGGGCGGTGTGTACAAAGGGCAGGGACTTAATCAACGCCATCTTATGACCCTCACTTACTGGTAATTCCTCGTTTTAAGGTTAAATAATTGCAATCCCAGATCCCTATCACGAACTGGTTTCAGCGTGCAACACGCATCTGTCCTTGAAAGATAGAGACACGCTAATCCATTCAGTGGAGCGCTAGTGTGGCCCAGGACATCTGAGGCCATAACACACCTGTTATTGCTCGATCTCGCAATTGATCGGGCAAGGTGAGGGGTTATTAAAGCCTCTTGGGTACTGCTGAGGCCTACTCCTGACTGCTCCTGGTGCGATTAGAATCCTTTTGTCATCTGATTTTTTGGAGACAGATGTGCTTACACACATGTTATAATTTTTTTAACCAAATTTCAAACATTGTGTGGTATATTATTTTTGAGAAGAATGTCTTTTGTTGGTCCACCATCCTGCATTATAGAGTCTTCTGAACTGCTGTATATGCACTTGTTTTTAAAAAACAGGTATTTTGTCAGACAATTTCAATAAAATTTTGCGTTTTTTTGGGGTGGATTGTGAAGCCCGGGTGTGTACTCGTGCATCAGCCAACTCCAGGCTGTCTCTTTCAGGCAATCAATGGGTTCCTGATGCTGCAGAGGAGGGGCCTGGGTCTGGGAATGAAACATTTTTGGATTGCGGGTGCTACCAAAAAAGATGGACACACCCTAATCCGTTCAATGGAGCGTGCCTGCGGCCCCGGACATCTGAGGGCATAACACATCTGTAATTGCTCGATCTCAGGAGAAGGGGGGTTCTTCATCAGGAGCAGAGAGTTGTAGGTTGTCCTTGAGTCAGCAAGGCGGTAGCACGGTTGGCAGTCAGCGTGGTGTGGCAGTAGTGGAAATTCTGGAGACAAACGTGCCCGGGGCAGACCACCTGCTTTGCGGCAGCTTACCTTTCCAGGAGTTAGCGGGTTACCAGCATCGGTCGATGAAAGATAGAGACACGCTAATCCGTTCAGTGGAGCGCGCCTGCGGCCCCGGAAATCTGAGGGCATAACACACCTGGTATTGCTCGATCTCGCAATTGATTGTGCAAAGGTAGGGGGTTTATTAAAGCCTCCTGGGTACTGCTGAGGCCTACTCCTGACTGCTCCTGGTGTAATGTTTGGGGTAATTAAACACTCTTGGGTAGGTTTTTTTTTTTTATTTACTGATAATTTTATCGGTAATAAAATAGAATTTTCCAGAATGCTAATTGTTACACAACGGAACGCTTGTTGCGTGTGATTTTTTTAATGAAAATAAAAATAAAAAAAACGGACAGGGATTAACTCTGCTTCATCATTTTGGGCGAAAAAAGTCCTTTGGTGATCTCATCTTTTGGAGACAGATGCGCTTACACACATATTGAATTAGTTTTTGTAAAAAACATTTCAAACATTGTGTGGTGTATTATTTTTGAGAAGAATGTCTTTGGGAGGTCCACCATCCTGCATTATAGAGTCTTGTGAACTGTTGGATATGCGCTTGTTCTTACACAAAGGTATTTCTTAAAAAAAATTCTAAAATGTTGTTGTTTTTTGGAGGGGATTGTGAAGCCCGGGTGTGTACTGGTGCATCAGCCAACTCCAGGCTGTGTCCTTCAGGCAATATATGGGTTCCTGATGCCGCAGAGGTGGGGCCTGGGTTTGGAAATTTCTAATTTTTGGATAGTGGGTGCTACCTATTTGAAATCTTTGTCAAAAATGTCATATATTGTGTTGTTTTTTGGGGGGGGGATTGTGAAGCCCTGGTGTGTACTCTTGCATCAGCCAACTCCAGGCTGTGTCATGCAGGCAATATATGGGTTACTGATGCCGCAGGGGTGGGGCCTGGTCCTGGAAATTTCAAATTTTTGGATAGCGGGTGCTACCAATGAGAAATCTTTGTGAAATATTTCATATATTGTGTTGTTTTTTGGGGGGGGATTGTGAAGCCCTGGTGTGTAGTGTACTAGTGCATCAGCCAACTCCACGCTGTGCCATTCAGCCACTAAATTTTTCTCCTCTTGCTGCCAAAATTTCCACGCTATGTCATTCAGTCACTATATGGTCTCCTGACACTGATGCCACCACCAGGCTGCTGGTGTGGCAGTGATTTTAAGAGCGATTGCGGTAATCTGCATGCTATTCTGAATAACAGTATTATTTCACTAGCCCAGCACACTCCATATGCGTTTTAGGACACAGCAAAGTGTTATACCCCTATAGAGGCTGTATGTAGGCTAGAAATAGCCTTTTTTAATATCCAGGAACCCCTGTTCCACTACCTCCCGGTAAGGTAGGCTGCCGCGAAGCAGGTGGCCCCACCGAGCACGTTTGGCTCGAGAATTTCCATTTCTGCCACCACGCTGACTGCCAACCATGCTACCGCCTTGCTGGCTCAGCTGCTGCCTCACAGGCAACCTGCAACTCTCTTCTCCAGATGATGATGAAGCCCCTTCTGCACCCGGCTCCCAATTGCGATCGGCTTCATCAAAATCAACAAATGTCTGCACGTCACTGATGTCCTCCTCAGGTTCCTCAACAGTGTCTGCTTCAGGAACCTGAACCCTGGCAACACTGCCTCCCACGTCACTCTCCTCATCACTACTTGCCCACCTAGCGGATGAAGCGGCGGATGTCTCCTCCACTTCTTTGGTGGGTAGTAGCTGCTGAATGTCCTCTATTAGATCATCTTCAGTGAATAGTGAAGCTGAACCCACAGCATAAGATACTTCTGTAGGAGAGGGAACAGCATAGGACAGAGGAAATGGGAGGACAGGGACTGCTCCCAGGCCATGCCAACTGAGGGTTGTGTCTGAGGAACCCACCAACTGTCGATTGGGGGTGTCAGATGTTACTTGTGATGAAGTGGATGACCGTGTCAATCGACGACGGCAGATGATGACGACAGTAGATGGGCTGCTGGTCGAGACACGACCACTATCTGACAACGGGAGCTCAAGCCTCTTGCTGCAACTCCTGCTGCCACTCGCCCCCAGTCTGCTGCGACCTCTGCCTTAAGGATTTAGGCCTCTGCCACTCCTCGGTGCACATCCTGGCACTTCTCTGCCTGACATTCTTAGTGTGTATATGAGGGCAGTACAATACGCTTAAAACATAATTTGTCTAGAACACCAGCTGATGAGTACTTTTGCCTGGACTTTCACAGTATGTAGGTCCTTGACAGATTACCAGGTACAAAATAGTACACTACTTAGATGTACGAATGCGGTATGCACTGATGAGGGCAGAAAAATGCTCTACAATGCGCCTAAATACTCTATTTTTGTAAAACACCAGCAGGAGATTACTTTTGTCTGTCCTTTCACAGTATGTAGGCTAGATTAACAGGTGCAAAATAGTACACTACTTGGATGTACGTATGCGGTTTGCACTTATGAGGGCAGAAAAATGTGCTACAATGCACCTAAAAACTATTTTTTTTTTTTTTAAACACCAGCCGGTGATTACTTTTGGCTGTCCTTTCCCAGTATGTAGGCCCTTGACAGATAAACAGGTAAAAAAAATAGTACAGTACTTAGATGTAGGTATGTAGTATGCACTTGTGAGGGCAGAAAAAATGCTCTACAGTACACTTAAAAAAGTATCTGACTACCACACCACCCCTTGAGTACTTTTGCCTGGACTTTCATAGTATGTAGGCCCTTGACAGATTACCAGGTAAAAAACAGTACAG
This sequence comes from Hyla sarda, assembly GCF_029499605.1. Classification (NCBI taxonomy): domain Eukaryota; kingdom Metazoa; phylum Chordata; class Amphibia; order Anura; family Hylidae; genus Hyla; species Hyla sarda. Next base: position 285,942,987 of record NC_079191.1, read on the forward strand.
TACTTAGATGTACATATGCGGTATGCACTTCTGATTGCAGAAAAATTGTCAGGCTCCGGATGGGTTTACAGTGAGGATACTGGTGGTGGATCCTCTGTGTCAGTGGAGTGATGACGTGGGCCGTACCAGGGGAACGGAGTCTAAGGGATTACTGGTTTTCACCAGAGCCCGCCGCAAAGCGGGATGGCCTTGCAGCGGAAGGTAACCCCCAGGTCGTTCCACCGATAGCGACTCAACCCCAGCTGACGGCTGAGACAGGCGCGGTACAAGGGATCAGGCAAGAGCAAGGTCGGACGTAGCAGAAGGTCAGGGCAGGCAGCAAGGATCGTAGTCAGGGGCAACGGCAGAGGGTGTGGAACACTGGCTTGGAACATACACAAGAAACGCTTTCACTGGCACTGAGGCAACAAGATCCGGCGATACTAGGAAGGGGAAGTGGGTTTTTATAGAGAGGACACAGGTGAAACTGCTGATTGGGCCGGGCGCCAATCAGTGGCGCGCTGGCCCTTGAAATCGCAGAGAGTCGGCGCGCGCGTGTCCTAGGGAGCGGGGCCGCGCGTGCCGGGACTGAGCCGACGGAGGACAGGACAGGTGAGGGGATTGGGATGCGAGCCGCGAGCGGGCGCGTCCCACTACGCGGGTCGCATCCCAGCCGGTGACACTGATGCAGCGCTCCCGGTCAGCGAGTCTGACCGGTGCGCTGCATGGAGGTGAACGCCGCGAGCGCTCCGGGGAGGAGCAGAGACCCGGAGCGCTCGGCGTAACAAAAATGCTCTACAATGCGCCGAAAAACTCTGTATTTTTGTAAAACACCGGCCGGTGATACATTTTTATCTGTCCTTTCACAGTATGTAGGCCCCTGGCAAATTAACAGGTACAAAATGGTACACTATTTAGATGTAGGTATGTAGTATGCACTGATGAGGGCAGAAAAATGCGCTACAATACGCCTAAAAACTCTGTATTTTTGTAAAACACCAGCAGGAGATTACTTTTGTCTGTCCTTTCACAGTATGTAGGCCCTTAACAGATTAACAGGTACAAAATAGTACACTACTTGGATGTATGTATGCAGTATGCACTTATGAGGGTAGAAAAATGCGCTACAATACTCCTAAAAAATCTGAAATTTTTTTAAAACACCAGCCGGTGATTACTTTTGGCTCTCCTTTTACAGTATGTAGGCCCTTGACAGATTAACAGGTACAAAATAGTACAGTGACAAACTCAGCTAGACAGATATACCAGGCACTGCACTGAGTAACACTGAAAATCCCGTATAGGTGGAGTCAGCCAGCTACAGGTGCTTAATACAGATGACTATCTTCGGGTGCAGTAGAAGATAACTTTGAATGCATATGAAGTGTCAGAAAATGAAGTCGCACTCACCCGCACTGTTGCTTTAGCGTATAGAAGTTCTATTCCAATATCGTAGCCAGACAAAACATAGATTACATATCCATGGCGGGGAGCGAAAACCGGCACGGCACTCAGACGCGGGGAACACCACTGATAGACTACTAGTTTCGCATCCCGCCTGTGCCGGCCCTTGCTCCCCACCATGGATATGTAATCTATGTTTTGTACAGCTACGATATTGGAATAAAACTTATATACGCTGAAGCAACAGTCCGGGTGAGTGCATCTTCATTTTCTAACATTTCGTATGCATACAAAATAGTACAGTACTTAGATGTAGGTATGTAGTATGCACTGATGAGGGCAGAAAAATGCTCTACAGTGCACTTAAAAAAAGTATCTGAATACAACACCAGCCGATGAGTACTTTTGCCTGGACTTTCATAGTATGTAGGCCCTTTACAGATTAACAAGTCCAAAATAGTACACTACTTAGATGTACGTATGCGGTATGCACTTATGTGGGAAGAAAAATGCGCTACAGTACCCTTAAAAAATATATATTTTTGTAAAACACCAGCAGTGCACAACAGTGCTGCAGCCAAAAAAAGTTGTGTACTAAACACAAAAATGCACTCTGTTACAGAGTATTAGGAATGGACTGCTGATTATTATACAATCTACAGACTAGTATAACCAGTAGGTGATTTTTTGTGGAACAAAGACACTGAATTGTGCTGAAAAATTATTCCTAGAACAAAAAATAGCCCAGAGTAGGGACAGGGATAACCAAGACTAATTAACTAAACCCTAATCACCCTAGGGTGATGGGGTAAAAAAAAAAAAAAACTAAACCAAAATATCCCTCTCTTGTAATGACCTATAGGAATATTAAAACTTCACTTTTATTATATCCAGTTAAAAGGTTCAATACAGTGCTTAAAAACAGTAGCACAGCTCCTATAGTACTGTAATTCATTCCTCTGTAGGATATGTATTTGTCACAGGACGCCTGCAGTGCGTCACTACAGAGGGACTAGTAGCTAATTGTTAAAACCAATGAACTATGTCTCCCCTAGGTCACCGGACCTGAACCCAATAGAGATGGTTTGGGGTGAGCTGGACCACAGAGTGAAGGCAAAAGGGCCAACAAGTGCTAAGCATCTCTTGGAACTCCTTCAAGACTGTTGGAAGACCATTTCAGGTGACTACCTCTTGAAGCTCATCAAGAGAATGAGTGTGCAAAGCAGAAATCAAAGCAAAAGGTGGCTACTTTGAAGAACCTAGAATATGACATATTTTCAGTTGTTTCACACTTTTTTGTTATGTATATAATTCCACATGTGTTAATTCATAGTTTTGGTGCCTTCAGTGTGAATCTACAATTTTCATAGTCATGAAAATAAAGAAAACTCTGAATTAGAAGGTGTTTCCAAACTTTTGGTCTGTACTGTATATATAATAGTAGATAAAGACACAGCGATCGGCACTGTTGGATAAGTACCCAAACGTTACACTCTTCCCTTGAATATATGCTATTGGTTTCCCTTGTCATGCACACCTATGACCCTCAACGTAGTGCTCAACCCCACAAGACTTCAAAAACATGGCATTTGTAGAAACAAAAGGAAAGTCTTCTGGAGGGTGCAGACTTTGTCTTTTTATTCGGGTGCATAGAAAATCCTAAAAGCAGGACGCCAGGGTCCACAGCGAGGTGCAGTTAACAGCTGCTTTCCTGCCGAGATGTGGCGCTTCTTCAGACTACGCCGTTTCTACAAATGCCATATATATGTGTATATATATATATATATATATATAAAATTTATGTTACACTGTGATCACATTATGTATACACACATTTTGTATATACAAATTTTGCTGGCTGGCATCAATTTAAAGTAGCTCCTTATTTTCTTGTGAAGATTGTTTCGTAATATGTCCTTTAATTAGGAAAATATTCAGTTGTTTCAGCTTCAGCAGAAATGCACTTGAGAAATAAAAAGCTTGAAAATGATACTTTGGCGAGACAGGATCACTGAAAGTATAATGACTTCCTCAAGCCTCTTCTATTCAAGGGTCACACATTACAAAATAAATAACTTTATCCAGGAAATTACTGAGTAAAGTGTCAACATTTAATGCATGGAGACAGTCTGGGTGTCTTTGGAGATACCCCTGGTAATTATTAGAATAGCAATTAAGAACAGATCACTTTACCGGACTCGACAGTTGTGCTCCAATTAAACTTTGTTGGAATTCTGAAAGCTCATATATTGAATATCACTGTAGTTCGCTGAAGCTGAGCAGAAGTACATACTTAATTGCAAAATGTACATCAGATTTATTGTATATGAATTTAAATGTCTATGCATAATGATGATTATTAGTTTAAAATGTAAAAACAGCAAAACAAATAATAATTAGCCAATGAAATATCCATAGTAATAATTACCATTGTAATTGATACAAAGAAGGATGTTTAAAGGGGTTTGGCCAATTAAATAATGAATTACTTTGTTTTTTCACATAGAATAGAACAATTTTAATATGGGATCATCTAAAACTGCTCATGTGTCTAGATACTGCTGTTACATGCTTGCTATTGGATCTCCAGGTGTTATTTTAGTTTCTAATCAGAACATTAGATAGAGATTCAATTTCAATACTTTAACACGAACAATTGATTGAAATTTTTTTGGGCAGCCATATGTACACAAAAATACATTAATGCCATGAAGATACTTGCAACAGACAAAACCTGTCAAGGTGACATAAGTAAAATACTCGCAAGTAGGGTATAGACTCCAGTGGAGGTAGGTACATCACCTACTGTAAGGCAGCGAGTAAAACAGGGCAGTCAGGTGCCACTCCTGCCACAATCCAAACAACTTAAATATGAGGTGAATACTGATAAAATACCTGTTCTAAGCTCAATACTGTCTCCTACAGCTTATTCTTTATCCCTAGGCAGAGTTGTGACATTGAAAAAGGCAGCCCACACTGGTGCCATGCCTGACATTGCCCTGCCAACTAACATAATTAGCTTATGAAACTAGCTAAATAAAGCACAACCTGGGGTTGCCACTAGAGATGAGCATATTTTTGAAAAATAGGGAGTGTGCTGGGTCAGTGAAATAATACTGTTATTCAATATGACATGCAGATAACAGGCGTTGCTATTAGAATCACTGACGCAGAGCGTCTGGATGTGGCGGCAGGGTCGGGAGATCATATGGCGTCACAATTGAAGGGATTAACAAGATTTCTTCATTAAATTTTTATTAAATTTATGTAAATAAAAAAAAATAAAAAAATGTTTAATCTTTTTTTGAGGACCCATTCTACAGGGTGGGCCATTTATATGGATACACCTTAATAAAATGGGAATGGTTGGGGAAATTTACTTCTTGTTTTTGGCACATGGTGGGTGGTGACCATGGCGGCCATTTTGAATTCGGCCATTTTGAATCCAACTTATGTTTTTTCATGTGACACATCAAACTTATTGGGAATTTCACAAGAAAAACAATAATGTGCTTGGTTTTAATGTAACTTTTTTCATGAGTTATTTACAAGTTTCTGACCACTCATAAATGTGTTCAATGTGCTGCCCATTGTGTTGGATTGTCAATGCAACCCTCTTCTCCCACTCTTCACATACTGATAGCAACACCGCAGGAGAAATGCTAGCACAGGCTTCCAGTATCCGTAGTTTCAGGTGCTGCACATCTCGTATCTTCACAGCATAGACATTTGCCTTCAGATGACCCCAAAGATAAAAGTCTAAGGGGGTCAGATCGGGAGACCTTGGAGGCCATTCAACTGGCCCACGATGACCAATCTACTTTCCAGGAAACTGTTCATCTAGGAATGCTCGGACCTGACAACCATAATGTGGTGGTGCACCATCTTGCTGGAAAAACTCAGGGAATGTGCCAGCTTCAGTGCATAAAGAGGGAAACACATCACCATGTAGGCCACTGGATATGTGAAATTGCTACATGATGATGTGTTTCCCTCTTTATGCACTGAAGCTGGCACGTTCCCTGAGTTTTTCCAGCAAGATGGTGCACCACCACATTATGGGTGTCAGGTCCGAGCATTCCTAAATGAACAGTTTCCTGGAAAGTGGATTGGTCATCAAGGGCGAATTGAATGTCCCCCAAGGTCTCCCGATTTGACCCCCTTAGACTTTTATCTTTGGGGTCATCTGAAGTCAATTGTCTATGCTTTGAACATACGAGATGTGCAGCACCTGAAACTACGGATACTGGAAGCCTGTGCTAGCATTTCTCCTACTATGTTGCTATCAGTGTGTGAAGAGTGGGAGAAGAGGGTGGCATTGACAATCCAACACAATGGGCAGCACATTGAACACATTTTATAAGTGTAACTCATGAAAGAATAAAGTAACATTAAAACCAAGCACATCATTGTTTTTCTTGTGAAATTCCCAATAAGTTTGATGTGTCACATGACCCTCTTGCTATTGAAAAAACTAAATTTGGATTCAAAATGGCCAACTTCAAAATGGCCGCCATGGTCACCACCCATCTTGAAAAGTTTCATCCCTCACATATACTAATGTGCCACAAACAGGAAGTTAATATCACCAACCATTCCCATTTTATTAAGGTGTATCCATATAAATGGCCCACCCTGTAGTTTGTAGACTTTGTTTAACCCCATTTTGACCTTAAGAACCAGAGCATTTTTTGCAATTCAGACCACTGTCACTTTAAGCATTAATAACTCCGGGATGCTTTTACTTGATTTTGTGATTGTTTTTTCATGACATATTCTACTTTATATTAATGGTACATTTTTGTCGATACTTGCATCATTTCTTGGTAAAAAATTCTAAAATTTGATGAAAAATTTAAAAATGTAACATTTTTTACTTTGAAACTCTCTGCTTATAAGGAAAATGGACTTCCGAAATAAATTATATATTGATTCACATGTACAATATGTCTACTTTATGCTTGCATCATGTTTTTACTTTTGGAAGACTATAGAGGGCTTCAAAGTTCAGCATCAAATTTCAAATTTTTCACAAAATTTTAAAAATCTGAATTTTTCAGGGACCAGTTCAGTTTTGAAGTGGATTTGAAGGGCCTTCATATTAGAAATACCCTCAAAGTATTCAAAATGACATTCACTCAGTGTTTTAACCCTTTAGGTGTTTCACAGGAATAGCAGCAAAGTGAAGGAGAAAATTCAAAATCTTAATTTTTTACACTTGCATGTTCTTGTAGACCCAGTTTTTGAATTTTTAGAAGTGGTAAAAGGAGAGAAATTAAATTTTTTCTAAATAAAATGCTGTTTTTCCCCCAAATTTTACATTTTTACAAAGGGTAATAGGAGAAATGCCCCCCAAAATTTGTAACCCCATCTCTTCTGAGTATGGAAATACCTCATGTGTGGACATCAAGTGCACTGCGGGTGAACTACAATGCTCAGAGCAGAAGGAGTAACATACCCCATATGTGGCTCTAAACTGTTGCCTTGAAATACGACAGGACTCCATGCGCATTTGAGGCCTAAATTAGGGATTTGCATAGGGACAGACCCGAATGTAAGAATTACACTTGCCTCCGATATCAAAATTACCCTACAGCAGTGTTCCCCAAACAGGGTGCCTTCAGCTGTTGCAAAACTCCCAGCATGCCTGGACAGTCAATGGCTGTACGGCAACACTGGGAGTTGTTGTTTTGCAACAGCTGGAGGCTCCGTTTTAGAAACACTGTATGTAGTCTTTTACTTTACTTAGAAACAATGTATTGTTTTAGTTTTTATTTTGTGTTAGTGTAGTGTAGTGTCTTTAGGGTACATTCACATGGGCGGGGGTTCACAGCGTTTTGCAACCAGTGTGCCTCCAGCTGTTGCAAAAGTACAACTCCCAGCATGTACAGGCAGCCAAAGGGCCTGCTGGGAGTTGTAGTTGTCAACATCTGGAGGCACACTGGTGGCAAAACGCAGAGTTTGTTACTTAACTCAGTTTGGCAACCAGTGTGCCTCCAGCTGTTGCAAAAATACAACTCCCAGCATGTATGGACAGCCAAAGGGCATGCTGGGAGTTGTAGTTTTCAACATCTGGAGGCACACTGGTTGCAAAACACAGAGTTTGTTACTTAACTCAGTATTTCCCAACCTGTGTGCTTTCAGCTGTTGGAAAACTACAACTCCCAGCATGCATGGTCTGTCAGTGCATGCGGGGAGTTATAGTTTTGCAACAGCTGGAGGCACACAGGTTGGGAAACATTGAGTTGAGAAACAGACAATGTTTCCCAACCAGTGTGCCTCCAGTTGTTGCAAAACTACAACTCCCTGCATGCCCAGACAGCCGAAGGGCATGTTGGGAGTTGTAGTTATGAAACTGGAGAACAGTTTGGAGACCACTGTGTAGTGGTGTCCAAACTGTAGACCTCCAGTTGTTGCAAAACTCCAAGCATGCTCAGACTGTCCAGGCATGCTGGAACTTGTAGTTCTGCAACATCTGAAGGGCCAGATGTTACAGAACTACAACTCCCAGCATGCCTGGGCAGTCTGAGCATGCTTGAAATTGTAATTTTGCAACATCTGGAGGGCTACAGCTTGGGCACCAAGTGGTCTCCAAACTGTGGCCCTCTAGATGTTGCAAAACAACAACTCCCAGCAAGCCCAGACAGCCTTTGGCTGTCTGGGCATGCTGGGAGTTGTAGTCTGGCAATTCCTAGAAGGCAGTGGTGGAGGCGATCTTCACAGCTGCCTCCACCGCCACCACCTTCTTACCACAGGTCCTGCCGCTGATGCCGCAGGTCCCCGCCGCCGATGCCGCAGGTCCCCGCCGCCGATGCCGCAGGTCCCCGGCGCAGAAGGTACAGCTGCTGCCTGCTTACCACATGTCCCACCGCCGATGCCGCAGGTCCTCACGGCTGATGCCGCAGGTCCCCACCACCGATGCCGCAGGTACCGCCGCCAAAAGATCCAGAAATTCAAGAGATTCAGTGCTGATGTGTGATGTAACTTCAAATTTAACAAATTGGTATTTAAATCTTGGATAAATGTCTATAAAATATCCCTAGGTCCCTTCCATATAAATAAAATATCATCAATATAATGTCGCCAGAGCATGAGATCCGCGCCTATCCTGGGAGTAATTTTCCTCCCAGAATGCATTGAAAAGTTTGGCATAACTAGTCGCAAATCTCGCGCCCATGGCGGTGCCTGCCAGCTGCAAATAGAAATCTCCCTCAAAATAGAATTAATTATGTGTCAAGATAAAATTGACTGAATCTAAAATAAAATCAATTTGTTCAGATAAAATGTCTCCTTTCGTTAAAAAATGTCTTACAGCCTCCAAACCTGCCTGATGTTGTATTACGGTACATAGGGAGCTAACATCTAACAATGACAGAAAGTAGTCAGATTCCCAATTAAAATCTGAATGATGTCTATAGTATCTTTGAGATAAAAAATTGGTGGCCTGTACAAAGGGTTGTAAAAAACGATCAATCAATTGAGACAGATTAGAGGTTAGAGACTCAATCCCAGATATGATGGGGTGGCCAGGTGGATTTGTACAATATTTGTGGATCTTGGGGAGACAGTAGAAGACAGGAAGTCTTCCTTGTGTTCCCAAGATAAAATAGTGTTCTTTGTTAGTAAGGAGATCAAGTGAAAGTGCATTATGACAAAGTGTCTTTAGTCCCATAGTATACTCTTTGGTAGGGTAAGATCATCACAAAGTGGGATTACCATAATACTGTGGCTAGCATTTGTGAACTGGTATTTCCTGTTTGAGTTTTCTTCTTTTGCCTACAAATCTCAGAATTCCATTTTCCTCCCTCCCACACATCAGCCACCCCACCCATTGAAACATAAATGAGCTGCATCCATTCAAAAAACCTGTGGTTTTCAATCAGGGTGCCTACAGCTGTTGCATTAGTTGCATATTGATCTCTCTCTCTCATCAAGCGATCGCACCACCCATTGATGCAGACAGGCTCCCTGTCATCAGCTGACTAGTGAGGTCAGGTCTCGGCCGCATTGCAACCGGGGAAAAATCTGAGACAACAGTCATTTTGTATGCTGTTAAAAATAAATATTGGAGTGAAAATCACATAAGAATTGTGAGAAAACCATCACACACAGGTACAGACAGCATAGTCAAATAAAAAAGAATCCTGGAATACCCCTTTAATGTTTTCAATTTCAAAAAGTAAATACTTTGGAAATATAACTTTTCTATTTAGGGTTAGGTGGTACTTAATTTAAAATATTCTTTCTGTACAGAAAGGTTATAGGGATATTAGCAGAACATAATTGCACAAAGCTGACAGATTATTAACATTTAAGTACTTCAATGAATGGAATTTATTTCATCCTGTCAAGAATGAAATAATGATGACAAAAAAGTACTTTCTTTTTACTTTGCCTCTGTGTTAAGTCAAAGGAAGTCAAAAGAATATTTTGAGTCTAATATAATAACTTCAAAATAACTGAGGATGTCTGTAATGGAAAGGTAAAATAACTGTACTGTATGCATCTAGCCATGATAGAGTTGATTTCTTTATTAACGGCAATGACTCTGAAATGTCAAGGAACTTTTTATTGTAAGGTTTGTGAAAGAGACCGGTGTAATGGCATAAATTATAGTGGAAATATACTTTAACTCGGTGCTAGGGTGCTAAATTCCTACTTGCAGCGCAGAGTCTGCAACTGCAGTGGCAGTTTAGAGATAACAGCAGCATTTTTGGCTTTTTACATTGGTGGCAGAGTGGTCTCGGTCACAGTGCAGTCGCAGAGCAATCACAAGGAGGGGGGGGGGGGGGGGCGCTGTGAGCTGTCCTGGTGGTTTACTGATCAGTTATCTCTGCAGTCCAGAAACCATTCCTGGCCTTTCATGACTGCTGATCCGTTCCCATACATAGAGCCTCTCAGTGGCGGCCTCTACTAATAGAGCACAGATTAATTAGATCAATGCTGTACAAATGGTCAATCATACAATACACAATTGGTCATCCAAGTTCCCTAGGGATCTAATAAAGTGTTCCAAAAAATCCAATAAAACTCTGACCAAAAGAAATAAATGAACCAAAATTAATTAACTATACCAACAGTTTAAATCACCCAGTTTTCTAATTTTTCTAAATAAAACATGTAAACAAAATTATACATAAACATCAGAGTTCAGCAAGATATTCAAAAGTTTGGTTCGCCAGGCTTGCAAAACTTTTTGAAAATGTTTGAATTGTGGCAAACAAGTTTTATGTGAATCAGCAATGCAATAAACCATAACCCCTTAATGACACAGGAGGTAACTGTCAGGAATAGCTCTGCTATGCCTGTTTAGTTTGGACTGGTTTTCCCTTAAGTTTTCCCTCAGTCAAGATGGTGGATTGTGTCTCAGCTGGGTGCCATCTTACTTCCTGTCTGATTTATAAACCCCTCAGGCCTGTTGCTCAGTGCTTGAGTATTGTGTCTGTGTTCCTGCCTGTACAGTCCTCTAGCCTGGAACTTGCTCTCGGGTCTGTTCCTCCACTTGCGGTTTACCCTGCTAACCTTGTGTACCTGCTGACGGATTATCAAGTCTCCTCCTGATACCTCGCTTGGATCTCTGCTAATCTTCCTGCTACTCCTGTGCAAGTGTCCTGCATTTTGGCCTAGTCTCTGCCATTGGTCTCCAGCAGTATCCACCAGTACCGTGACAGTAACTGTATGTCCTGGTGTCCTGCTACTTAACCCCTTAACAACAACGGACGTATATTTACATCCATTGCCCGCTCCCGTTATGTGAAGTGCGCTCAGGAGCTGAGCACGCTTCATACCCGGCGTGTCCCGGTTGCTATCAGCAACCAGTAAACCTGGCTAATACTGCCTGTCCGGCTAAAATCACATGTCGGTTAGCTCAGACGGCTGTTTGAGACTGCCACAGTAACCCGAACATCTGAGAGGATGGCGGAAGGGCCCTTACCTGCCTCATTGCCTTCCGACCTGTGCCTGTAAGGCTCTGCAGGAATAAGCAATCAGGCACAGATAACACTGATCAATGCTATGCTATGGAATAGCATTGTTCAGCGTATGCAATCTAAGGATTGCATGTAATAGTCCCCTATAGGGACTACAAAAAAGTGTAAAAGAAAGGTTATTAACCCCTTAAGGACCAAGGATGTACCGGTACGCCCTGAGTCCTCTCCCTTACTATAACGCAGGTGCCATGGTGTGGCCCCGCGTCATAGCGGGTCGGGTATGGCCTCTAACAATGGCCAGGACCCATGGTTAATAGCGTGCGGCACTGATTGCAGTGCCGCGCTCTATTAACCCTTTAAACCCGGCGTTCAAAGTTGAACGCCGCTTCTAAAGTGAAAGTAAACCAATGCCGATTATCTCAGGGAGCTGTTCGGGATTGCCGCAGTGAACTCGCGACATCCCAAACAGCTTTAGGACAGCAGGAGGGTCCCCTTACCTGTCTCCTGTTGCCCGATCGCCGAATGACTGCTCAGTGCCTGAGATCCAGGCATGAGCAGTCAAGCGGCAGAATCATTGATCAATGGTTTCCTATGAGAAACCATTGATCAGTGTAAAAGATCAGTGTGTGCAGTGTTATAGCCCCCTATGGGAGCTATAACATTGCAAAACAAAAGTGAAAAAAAGGGAATAAAGATCATTTGACCCCTTCCCTAATAAAAGTTAGAATCACCCCCTTTTCCCATTTAAAAAAAAAAACCTGTGTAAATAAAAATAAAAACAAACATCTGTGGTATCGCCGCGTGTGGAAATGTCAGAATTATAAAAAATATATCGTTAATTAAACCGCACGGTCAATGGCGTACGTGCAAAAAAATTTCAAAGTCCAAAATAGTGTATTTTTGGTCATTTTTTATATCATGAAAAAAATGAATAAAAAGTGATCAAAAGTCCGATCAATACAAAAATGGTACCGCTAAAAACTTCAGATCACGGTGCAAGAAATGAGCCATCATACCGCCCGTATGCGAAAAATACAAAAGTTATAGGGGTCAGAAGATGACATTTTAAACGTATACATTTTCTTGCATGTAGTTAGGATTTTTTCCAGAAGTACGACAAAATCAAACCTATATAAATAGGGTATCATTTTAATCTTATGCACCTACAGAATAATGATAAGGTGTCATTTTTACTGAAAAATGTACTGCGAAGAAACAGAAGCCCCCAAAAGTTACAAAATTATGTTTTTCTTCAATTTTGTCGCACAATGGTTTTTTTTTTTCGTTTTGTCATAGATTTTGGGGTAAAATGACTGATGTCATTACAAAGTACAATTGTTGGCACAAAAAATAAGCCATCCCATGGATTTTTAGGTGCAAAATTGAAAGAGTTATGATTTTTTTTAAAGGTAAGGAGGAAAAAATTAAAGTGCAAAAACTGAAAAACCCTTGGTCCTTATTCCTTATTCCTTATTAAATGTTTGAATCCCCCCCCTTTTCCCATTTATAAAAAAAATATATGCAAACAAAAATAAACATAAATATATGTCACATAAATACCGTCACATGCATAAACGTCTGAACTATAAAAAATAAAGTCCAAAACTGCATATTCTTGGTCACTTTGTATACCCTAAAAAATTTTATAAAAAGCGATCAAAAAGTCCCATCAAAACAAAAATGATACAGATAAAATCTTCAGATCACAGCACAAAAATGAGCCATCAAACATTCCTATAAACGTAAAAATAAAAAAGTTATAGGGGTCAGAGGATGGCAATTTTAAATATGCAACTTTTGGTGCATGTAGTTATCATTTTTCTGATAAGAAGAAAAATAAAATAAAACGTATATAAATGAGTATTCTTGTAACTATATGGACCTACAGAAAAAAGATATGCTGTCATTTTACCGATAAGTGCACTACGTAGAATCGGAAGCCCCAAAAAGTTACAAAATGTCTTCTTTTTTTTTTCACACAAATATTTGTTCTGGTTTTGATGTAGATTTTGTGGTGAAATGATTGATGTTATTAAAAAGTACAGTTGGTGGCGCAAGAAACAAGTCTTTATATTGGTCTGTAGGTGCAAAATTAAGTGTTCTGATTTTTAGAAGGTGAGGGGGAAAAGATGAGACCCTTAAAGGGGTTATCCAGGAAAAAACTTTTATATATATATATATATATATATATATATATATATATATATATATATATATATATATATATATCAACTGGCTCCAGAAAGTTAAACAGATTTGTAAATTACTTATATGAAAAAATATTCATCCTTTCAGTACTTATGAGCTTCTGAAGTTGAGTTGTTCTTTTCTGTCTATGTGCTCTCTGATGACAGGTGTCTTGGGAACCGCCCAGTTTAGAAGCAAATCCCCATAGCAAACCTATTCTACTCTGTGCAGTTCCCGAGACAAGCAGAGATGTCAGCAGAGAGCACTGTTGCCAGACAGAAAACAACAACTCAACTTCAGCAGCTGATAATTATTGAAAGAATTAAGATTTTTAATAGAAGTAATTTACAAATCTGTTAAACTTTCTGGAACCAGTTCAAATAAAATAAAAAAGATTTTTCCAGGAAATACCCCTTTAAGGGATTAATCCACCAAGATGTACATTTACATCCTGTACATGATCGGATGCTATGATCAATTCTGATCACAGCATCTGTGGCAATGCAAGTGTTCTAATGGATGATCAGATCGATCTCTGCCGTTCTCCTGGCGTCTTCTTATCTGGCCTGCCTTCCAAAAGACCTAGAGAAGAAGAACTGTGATAATACTGATGCATATGCATTGCACTGAACAGTTTTAGCTATTTAATGATTGCTATAAAAAGTCCCCTATGGGAACATAAAAAGTGTAAAAAAAAAATATGTGAAAACAAAGTTTACATATTTTTTTAAAAAGCCCTTCCCCAATACAAATTTAAATAGCCCCTTTTTCCATTTTACCCCAAAAATTGGAAAAAAATTATGAACATATTTGGTTTTGGTGCATGCTTAACCCCTTAAGGACGCAGGATGTAAATGTACGTCCTGGTGCGGTGGTACTTAACGCACCAGGACGTACATTTACGTCCTGTGCATAACCGCGGGCATCGGAGCGATGCCCGTGTCATGCGCGGCTGATCCCGGCTGCTGATCGTAGCCAGGGACCCGCCGGCAATTAACCCCTCCGCCATTAACCCCTCAGGTGCCGGGATCAATACAGATCCCGGCATCTGCGGCAGTGCGCGATTTGAATGAATGATCGGATCGCCCGCAGCGCTGCTGCGGGGATCCGATCATTCAGAACGCCGCACGGAGGTCCCCTCACCTGCCTCCGTCCGGCTCCCGGCGTCTCCTGCTCTGGTCTGAGATCGAGCAGACCAGAGCAGAAGATAGCCGATAACACTGATCTGTTCTATGTCCTATACATAGAACAGATCAGTATTAGCAATCATGGTATTGCTATGAATAGTCCCCTATGGGGACTATTCAAGTGTAAAAAAAAATGTAAAAAAATGTAAAAGTAAAAAAAAGTGAAAAATCCCCACCCCCAATAAAAAAGTAAAACGTCAGTTTTTTCCTATTTTACCCCCAAAAAGCGTAAAAATAAATTTTATAGACATATTTGGTATCGCCTCGTGCGTAAATGTCCGAACTATTAAAATAAAATGTTAATGATCCCGTACGGTGAACGGCGTGAATGAAAAAAAAAAGTCCAAAATTGCTACTTTTTTAATACATTTTATTAAAAAAAAATTATAAAAAATGTATTAAAAGTTTTTTATATGCAAATGTGGTATCAAAAAAAAGTACAGATCATGGCGCAAAAAATGAGCCCTCATACCGCTGCTTATACGGAAAAATAAAAAAGTTAGAGGTCATCAAAATAAAGGGATTATAAACGTACTAATTTGGTTAAAAAGTTAGTGATTTTTTTTAAGCGCAAAAATAATAGAAAAGTATGTAATAATGGGTATCATTTTAATTGTATTGACCCTCAGAATAAAGAACACATGTCATTTTTACCATAAATTGTACGGCGTGAAAACGAAACCTTCCAAAATTAGCAAAATTGCGTTTTTCGTTTTAATTTCCCCACAAAAATAGTGTTTTTTGGTTGCGCCATACATTTTAAGATATAATGAGTTATGTAATTACAAAGGACAACTGGTCGTGCAAAAAACAAGCCCTCATACTAGTCTGTGGATGAAAATATAAAAGAGTTATGATTTTTAGAAGGCGAGGAGGAAAAAATGAAAACGTAAAAATTAAATTGTCTGAGTCCTTAAGGCCAAAATGGGCTGAGTCCTTAAGGGGTTAATGACCATGGACGTAAATGCACGTCCTGGTGTGGCTGTACTTAGTGCACCAGGACGTAAATTTACGTCCTGTGTATGACCGCAAGCATCGGAGCGGTGCTCACGTCATGCATGGCAGGTTTCCGGCTGCTAGCAGCGATCGCTCAGATGTCCGCCATTAACCCCTCAGATGACGTGATCATTACAGATCATGGCATCTGCGGCAATGCGCATGTTAAAATAGATGATCGGATTGCCCACAGTGCTGCCGCGGGGATCCGGTCATTTGTAATGGCGGACAGAGGTCCCCTCACCTGCCTCCATCCGTCTCCAGGCGTCTTCTGCTCTGGTCTGAGATCGAGCAGACCAGAGCAGAAGATCACCGATGCCCTATGCATAGCACTGAACAGTATTAGCAATCAAATGATTGCTATAGATAGTCCCCTATGGGGACATAAAAAGTGTACAAAAAAAGTTGAAAAAATGTAAAAAATAAAAAGTAAAAAAAAGGGAAAAATCCCCTCCCCCAATAAAATGAAAATTGTCAGTTCCCATTTTACCTTCCAAAAAGCGTAAAAATAAAAAAAATAATTGTTATACATATTTGGTATCGCCGTGTGCGTAAATGTCCGAACTATCAAAATATAATGTTAATGATCCCGTATGGTGAACAGCGTAAAAGTAAAAAATAAAAAAAGTCAAAAAATGCTGCTTTTTTGTCACATTTTATTCCCCCAAAAATTTAAAAAATATGATCTAAAAGTTTTATATATGCAAATGTGGTATCGATAAAAAGTACATATGACAGCACAAAAAATAAGCCCTCATACCGCCCCATATTCATAAAAATGAAATTGTTATAGGTGGGCAAAATAGGGCAATTTTAGATTACTGATTTTGTACAAAACGTTTTAGATTTTTTTAAGCGGTAAAAAATATAAAAGTATCTAGCCATGGGTATCATTTTAATTTTATTAACCCACAGAATAAAGAACACATGTCATTTTTGCTGTAAAGTGTACAGTGTGAAAACGAAACCCTCCAAAATGTGCAAAATTGTGGTTTTTATTTACATTTTGGAGGGTTTAAAAAAAATTTTTTTGGGGTTCGCCGTACATTTTATGGTAAAATGAGAGGTTTCATTACAAAGTACAATTGGTCACACAAAAAAACAAGCCCTTATGTGGTTCTGTAGATGGAAATCTAAAAGAGTTATGGATTTTAGAAGGCGAGGAGGAAAAAACGAAAATGCTAAAATTTAATTGGCCCAGTCCTTAAGCTTAAAATGTGCCTTGTCATTAAGGGGTTAACCTCCCTGGCGGTATAATTCTGTCTGGAAATTTGTACCAAAAGCGGTACAATTTTTTTAACTGAATTTCACATCTCCCTCCGCCCATTTCACATCTCCCCTGTCACATTCCCCCTCCCTTGTCACATCCCCCATCACATTCTCCCCCCTCCTTGTCACATTCTCCCCCCTCCTTGTCACATTCTCCCCCCTCCTTGTCACATTCTCCCCCCTCCTTGTCACATTCTTCCCCCTGTCACATTCCCCCTCTTGTCACATTCCCCCCTGTCACATTCCCCCCCTTGTCACATTCCCCCCCCCTGTCACATTCCCCCCCTGTCACATTCCCCCCCCGACAAATTCCCCCCCTTGTCACATTTCCCCCCTGTCACATTCCCCCCCTTGTCACATTCCCCCCCTTGTCACATTCCCCCCCCCTGTCACATTCCCCCCCCCCTGACACATTCCCCCCTTTGTCACAACCCCCCCCCCCTTGTCACCTTGTCTTGTCCTGCAGCAAATACACTAGGTTTGCCGGGCAGATTTCAAACCTAGTGTATTTCCTGCAGAACAAGTCCTTTCCCCTTCAGCCAATCACAGGCTTTACACCACTGCGGCCTGTGATTGGCTGAAAAGTGAAAGGTGCTAGAAGATGAATAGTGAAGAGAGGACACCCCGGACCGCACGGAGGGGAACGGCATCTGCAGGGACCGGGACTAGGTGAGCAAAAGTTTTTTTTATTTTACTACTTCTTCCTTTTACACTTAGCTCAGTGTTTTTCTAACAGGGGGCCTCGAGCTGTTGTGAAACTACTACTCCCAGCATGCCCGGACAGCCTTTGGCTGTTCGGGCATGCTGAGAGTTGTAGTTTTGCAACAGCTGGAGGCCCCCTGGTAGGGAAACACTGACTTTTAGTATTTTTCTTTACCTGCTCTGGCCGGCCCCCGCAACGGGAGCCGACCCGAGCAGATAATCGCATGTTTTCCCGGGGGCCGCATCGCTATATCGCATTGCTTTTGCGATATATCGTGCAGCCCGGCCGGGAACTCTGCAATTCTACCCCGAGCGTGACTCGGGGTTACCGATCCTGGCAGGGAAAATTAACCCCGAGTCACGCTCGGGAATACCGCTCAGGAGGTTAAATGTCCGATCTATCAAAATATTAAGTTGATAATCCTGTAATGGGATTCCGCAATGTCATTCACACGGCAGAATTTCTACTGCGGAATGATTCATTCAGGAATCCTGATTTCTGCGGTCCAGAAAAATATAAGTCTGATCTTTTATTTTTTCAGACTTCGGCTGTGGAATTCCTTTGAAGTCAATGGGGCTGGATTTCTGCACAATTCGTGTGGAATTCATACAAAATCCATGCAGATTCTGCACAGAATCCACACGAACTTTGACTGTCCGATTAAATAAAGAATAATCTTTTTAGTAGGTTGCAGAATCATGCGAAATTCCGCATCGATTCTGCAAATGTTAGAAAACTGCTCTGTGATCAGAGAACTCCCCTGGAAGTCACTAGATGTAACTGTAATCCCTTGTATGGTCTGCAGATCCAGTAAACAGCTTACATATACCTCTGTATGGTCATGTATATAATCACTTATCTTTTACAAATCCCCTATATGGTAAATGTATGTGGGAAAATTAATCTTTTGTACAGTGGATTTTATTCAGTGACAATTTAGAAGTCTTAGTCACTGGTAATGGTAGTGGTGGTGGTGGTTACGGTGTGACAGTGAGCAGCTGTGGATGTATTTCATTTTGTTTGGAGGTGCTGACCTTTTTTTTATTACTGGTAATATTAGCAATATTGGTCTCGATATAAAGGATTTGGTCAGTAAAAGTATGATGGTAATATGTATGGTGATTATATTCCTCCTTGTATAATGGTATTATTGGTATTATTATCCTCAGTCTACAGGATTTTGTTAGTAACATTATGGTGGTAACACGCATGGTGATATTCTCTCTTGTTATTATGTAACTGAATGACTATCTTTTAGGGGTCCTATGTTATTATTACATATATTTTTCTTACTTTTCTATTTACTTAGAACATAAGAAATTATTATTTTAAAACTATCTGTGAGAACTCAAAATGTGCAGGCTGCCTAATAGTGATAGGAGTGTGGATGCACTCCCATCACCCTCAGATCTCGACATGTAGAAGCTATCTTAGTATGTACAGGTTGCGTGTGTCACGCACCTGAATGTGGGCTGTCACATATCTGGATGTGGTTCCTTTACTTGTGAGGCTGATGACTCGGACCGTATCGGGGAGCAGAGTTTAAGGTGCCGCTGGTCTTTGCTGCAGCAGGCGACTCCCAGGTCAATACCCCTGACACGGCTCGACCACACAGGTAACTGGGCCAGGCGAGGTACTGGAGGATGAAGCAGAGGCGTAGTCAACGTTGCAGAAGGTCTGGGCAGGTGGCAAAGGTTCGGAGTCAAAAAAAGTAGCGGGACGGTCAGGAAACACGGGTAGGCAAAACAGGCAATGGGAACGCTTTCTCTTAGGCAATAAGCACTAAAGAAAGATCCGGCAGGGGGGTGTGGGAGGTGCAACAACTTATAATGTGCTGTCAGGTGCGTTTACTAATTATGGGCGTACTGGCCCTTTAAATTTCAAAGCTCTGGCGCACGCTCGCCGGAGCTGAGAGAGTTAGGGAGCTGCAGGAGCGGGACTAGGTGAGTGACGGGCCAGGATTCGAATGCGGGCGCGTCAGTGTGTAACAGCGTGTAACAGCGTGAGGGTAATAGGAGTGTGGTTGCAGAAATGACATTCCTATCATGTTCAAATCCCATCATGTACAGGCTACCTGGGTATGTACACATTGCATGAGGCTGATAGGAGTGTAGTTGCAGCAATCACATCCCTTTCACTCTCAGGCAGCGTGTGTATTCTGAGATCTGAGGGTGATAAGAGTATGATTGCAGCAATTACACTGTATGGTTGCCTGCTGGTATAAGTGAGCATACTTAAGGTTGAGACTTTGTGCGATTGGGCGCGGATGAGGGAGTGGTTCGGGGCATGACTGATGCTGTGGTCAGTGGCGGATCCAGGGGGGGGCAACGGGGCAATTGCCCCCCCCCCGAGATTGCTGTCCCCCGCCCCCAGGAATGGTGGAGCCGAAGCTGTAAGCTTCCGCTCCACCATTCACTAACCTAGGCAGTCTCACACGCTGTGAGTACACAGCGTGTGAGCTGCGGGGACACGATCCTCTGCAGGCCGGCGCGATGACGTCACATCATCGCGCCGGCGCCCGGAAATCCAATCCCCGCAGCCAGCATACAGTAAATAAGAAGAGTATGCTCAGAGCCCAGGGGATTTGGGATTTGGAATATGTGCCACTGTTAAGGGCACTGTATTGGAGGGGGAGGGGAATTTAAAACTTAGGGGGGGGAGAGAGAAAGGGGAATTTTTAATGTGAGGTGCTGCAGGGCAAAGCACTGGGGGCTGTTACGCCGAGCGCTCCGGGTCCCCGTTCCTCCCCGGAGCGCTCGCCTCATCTTCGTTGTTGCAGCGCCCCGGTCAGATCCACTGACCGGGTGCGCTGCGGTCCTGCCTTCAGCCGGGATGCGATTCGCGAGGCGGATAGCGCCCGCTCGCGATGCGCACCCCGGCCCCCGTACCTGACTCGCTCTCCCTCTGTTCTGTCCCGGCGCGCGCGGCCCCGCTCCCTAGGGCGCGCGCGCGCCGGGTCTCTGCGATTTAAAGGGCCACTGCGCCGCTGATTGGCGCAGTGGTCCCAATTAGTGTGTTCACCTGTGCACTTCCCTATATCACCTCACTTCCCCTGCACTCCCTGGCCGGATCTTGTTGCCTTAGTGCCTAGTGAAAGCGTTCCCTTGTCTGTTCCTAGTCCGTGTTCCTGACCTCCTGCCGTTGCCCCTGACTACGATCCTTGCCGCCTGCCCCCGACCTTCTGCTACGTCCGACCTTGCTTCTGCCTACTCCCTTGTACCTCGCCTATCTTCAGCATCTTCAGCAGCCAGAGAGGTAAGCCGTTGCTAGTGGATACGACCTGGTCACTACCGCCGCAGCAAGACCATCCCGCTTTGCGGCGGGCTCTGGTGAAAACCTGTAGTGGCTTAGAACCGGTCCACTAGCGCGGTCCTCTCCATCCCTCTCTGGCACAGAGGATCCACTACCTGCCAGCCGGCATCGTGACAGTGGCACTATATGTTAAGAGCACATGACAGGGGGGCCCCCCTGTGCTGTGCCCCTCACATATAATGCCCCCTGTGCTGTGCCCACACATATAAATTATATGTGTGGGGGGCACAGCACAGAGGGCATTATATGTGTGGGGCACAGCACAGGGGGTATTATATGTGTGGGGCACAGCACAGGGGGCATTATATGATATATTGCCCCCTGTGCTGTGCCCCACACATATAATACCCCCTGTGCTGTACCCCACACATATAATGCCCCCTGTGCTGTGCCCCCCACACATATAATTTATATGTGTGGGCACAGCACAGGGGGCATTATATGTGAGGGGCACAGCACAGGGGGCATTATATGTGTGGGGCACAGCACAGGGGGCGTTATGTGTGGGGCACAGCACAGGGGGCATTATATCATATAATGCCCCCTGTGCTGTGCCCCACACATAATGCCCCCTGTGCTGTGCCCCACACATATAATGCCCCCTGTGCTGTGCCCCACACATAATGTCCCCTTTGCTGTTCCCCTCACATATAATGCCCGTGCTGTGCCCCACACATATAATGCCCCTTGTTCTGTGCCCATCACATATAATGCCCCCTGTGCTGTGCCCAACACATATAATGCCCCCTGTGCTGTGCCCCTCACAAATAATCCCCCCATCATGCGCCCCTCATATATAATGCCCCCATCCTGTGCCCCTCATATATAATGCGCCATCATGCGCCCCTCACATATAATGCCCCCTGTCCTGTGCCCCTCACATATAATGCTTCTGTCATGTGCCCCAAACATATAATGCCCCCTGTGCTGTGCCCCTCACATATAATGCCCCCTGACTGGACAGGACAGGGGGCATTATATGTGAGGGGCGCATGATGAGGGCATTATATGTGAGGGGCAAAGAACGGGGGCATTATATGTGAAGGGCACAGCACGGGGCATTATATGGGAGGGGTGCATGATGGGGGCATTATATGTGAGGGGCAAAGAACGGGGGCATTATATGTGAAGGGCACAGCACAGGGGGCATTATATGTGTGGGGCATATGACAGGAGCATTATATGTGAGGGGCACAGCATGGGGGGCATTATATGTGAGGGGCAAAGAACGGGGAATTATGTGTGAAGGGCACAGCACAGGGGGCAATATATCTTAGGGGCACAGGGCATTATTATGTGGGGGAACAGGACGGGTCATAATTATTATATGTAGGGGCACAAGATGGGGCATTATTACTATATGTGAAGGCACAGAGTGTTTTGCATTTCAGAAGTATATTGTAGATTATGAGGAATTTCTGGGGTGGTACATTTTTTTATGGGCCACAATACTTTTGGGTATTTTATTCAGAGGGTGCACTGCACAGCAAGTTATATTCAGAGAGTGCAGTGTGTGGTAGTATTAAATTTAGAGGGTACAGTGTGTGGTAGTATTATATTCAGAGAGTGCAGTGTGTGGTAGTATTATATACAGAGGGTACAGTGTGTGGTAGTATTCTATTCAGAGAGTGCAGTGTGTGGTAGTATTAAATTTAGAGGGCACAGTGTGTGATAGTATATTCAGAGAGTGCAGTGTGTGGTAGTATTATATTCAGAGAGTGCAGTGTTTGGTAGTATTATAAACAGAGGGTACAGTGTGTGGTAGTATTCTATTCAGAGAGTGCAGTGTGTGGTAGTATTAAATTTAGAGGGCACAGTGTGTGGTAGTATTATATTCAGAGAGTGCAGTGTGTGGTAGTATTCTATTCAGAGAGTGCAGTGTGTGGTAGTATTAAATTTAGAGGGCACAGTGTGGTATTATTATATTCAGAGAGTGCAGTGTGTGGTAGTATTATATTTAGAGAGTGCAGTGTTTGTTAGTATTAAATTTAGAGGGCACAGTGTGTGGCAGTGTTATATTCAGAGGGCACAGTGTGTGGTAGTATTATATTCAGAGGGTACGGTGTGTGATAGTATTATATTCAGAGGGTACGGTGTGTGGCGGTATTATATTCAGATCGTACAGTGTGTTGTATATTCAGGAGGTACAGTGTGTCAGAATTATATTCAGAAGGTATGTGCCAGTATTATATTCGAAGAATACAGTGTTTGGCAGTATTATAATAATTATTGTTTTCATATAGAGGATCAGAATCCGCTGACATAGTGAGGAGACGTCTGGGCATCAAGTTCTGCAGGGAGAACATTTAGCTGAAACAAGTCCCGTTGGTATGTACATCTGAATTAGATAAGGAAAGACCATAGAGAAGACGTCACCTGTAGTCACTGATGTCATTCTGTATCCTCCTGTGTGTGTCCCATCAGAGCTGTAGTCACTGAAGAAGTTCTGCAGTAATGATGGGTGAAACAACAACTCCCAGCATCCCCTTACCACTACTTAGGTCATACTGGGAGCTGTAGTTTTAAATGGTAAAAACTTCTTTAGCACTTTCCCATTCTGTGGCAATTGGTATATTTGAAAAATGTTCTGACATGTGAACATGGCCTAAGAGTCTTAAACAAGATTAGGACTGTATGATACATTTAATAATATTGTAAGTTCCGTAAGCAACATCTTATTTTCTGTCTGCCAACACAAAATACTCTAATAGTGCCCCTCCCGAGACTCCACTCTGAATCCGCCCCTGGCTCTGGTTAGTGATAAAACCCCACATAGGGTTGATTAAACTCAACTAACTCCAATATATGTCAAAGGAGAAAATATATTTAACAAAAAATGTATACAGACCATAATAGATTCAGTTTCTTTTTATAATTAGTCATGGTGAAAAGAAAGGCGTATTTGTTAAGAATAAAGAAAATATAAGAATTTTTAGGTTTGTAGAATATTTAGGCTTGAACAGTATTTACCCTAGGCAATTCGTAAATAAACTGCTAACATGGAAATTTGGGGTAAAATATTTTTTTTCTAGCTCATCCATGGCAGTCGGGACCTGCAGGACACTTCATGCTCATTTAACCTTATGCTACACATGTGACTGGACTATTTATTGTGGTGTTGCTGTTTTGTTTCATTTTTTCATGTTAAGATAAAGATTGCGAGTAAGATCCCTAACATCTTTTAAGCCAAAATGCTTCAAAGCTGCTTCTATCATATATTTCAGTAAATGCAGTTTGTCTGATAGTTCTAGTTCTTAAAATAAATGCTTATGTGATAGTGAGGAAGAACATTTTATCTCCCCTTTTTTCCTTTCTGAGGACACAGAACAGGTCTTAAAGGGTACTCCACCCCTAGACATCTTTTCCCCTATTCAAAGAATAGGGGATAAGATGTCTGATCGCGGGAGTCCCGCTGCTGGGGATCCCCGCAATATAGCATGGAGCACCCACCTGTATCTGCTTGCGGCAGCGCTGGAGGTTCTGGCTCCCGACCACGGGAACGGAAGATCATGACATCACATCCCGCCCCCTCAATACAAGTATATGGGAGGGGGCGTGACAGCTGTTACCTATCCTTTTGTCTTTTAAAAATCATAACACGTTCAATTTTGCACCTAAAAATCCATGTTTTTTTTTTTTTTGCGCCACCCATTCTACCCAAAAATCTACAGTGAAACGGGAAAAAACATCATGGTGCCACAAAATTGAAGAAAAAACGCCATTTTGTAGTTCTATGTAATTAAAATGATACCCTACTTATATAAGTTTGATTTTGTCATACTTCTGGAAAAAATCAACTACATGCATGAAAATTAATCTGTTTAAAATTGTCATATTTTGACCCCTATACATTTTTTATTTTTCCACAAATGGGGTGGTATGAGGGCTCATATTTTGCATTGTGATTTGAAGTTTTTATCGGTACCATTTTTGTTTTCATTGGACTTGTTGATCGGTTTTTATTCATTTTTTTAATGGTATAAAAAGTGACCAAAAATACGCTATTTTGGACTTTGGAATTTTTTGGCACGTACGCCATTGACCGTACGGTTTAATTAACAATATATTTTTACAGTTTGGACATTTACGCACGCAGTGATTTCACATATGTTTGTTTTTATTTACACACTTTTTTTTAACCCCTTAAGGACCGGAGGTTTTTCCGTTTTTGCATTTTCGTTTTTTGCTCCTTGCCTTTAAAAAATTATAACTCTTTCAAATTTACACCTAAAAATCCATATGATGGCTTATTTTTTGCGCCACCAATTCTACTTTGTAATGACGTTAGTCATTTTGCCCAAAAATCTATGGTGAAGCGGGGAAAAAAATCATTGTGCGACAAAATTGAAAAAAAAAACGCTGTTTTGTAACTTTTGGGGGCTTCCGTTTCTACGTAGTACATTTTTCGGTAAAAATGACACCTGATATGTATTCTGTAGGTCCTTACGATTAAAATGATACCCTACTTATATAGGTTTGATTTTGTCGGACTTCTGGAAAAAATCATAACTACATGCAGGAAAATTAATACGTTTAAAATTGTCATCTTCTGACCCCTATAACTTTTTTATTTTTCCGTGTATGGGGCGGTATGAGCGCTCATTTTTTGCGCCGTGATCTGAAGTTTTTAACGGTACCATTTTTGCATTGATAGGACTTATTGATCACTTTTTATTCATTTTTAAATGATATAAAAAGTGACCAAAAATGCACTATTTTGGACTTTGGAATTTTTTTGCGCGCACGCCATTGACCGAGCGGTTTAATTAATGATATATTTTTATAATTCGGACATTTCCGCACGCGGTGATACCACATATGTTTATTTTTATTTTTATTTACACTGTGTTTTTTTTTTTATTGGAAAAGGGGGGTGATTCAAACTTTTAATAGGGGAGGAGTTAAATGATGTTTATTCACTTTTTTTTTTCACTTTTTTTTTGCAGTGTTATAGGTCCCATAGGGACCTATAACACTGCACACACTGATCTTCTATGTTGATCACTGGTTTCTCATAAGAAACCAGTGATCAACGATTCTGCCGGATGACTGCTCATGCCTGGATCTCAGGCACTGAGCAGTCATTCGGCGATCGGACAGCGAGGAGGCAGGTAGGGGCCCTCCCGCTGTCCTGTCAGCTGTTCGGGATGCCGCGATTAGCCGCGGCTATCCCGAACAGCCCGACTGAGCTAGCCGGGAACTTTCACTTTCACTTTTAGCCGCGCGGCTCAGCTTTGAGCGCGCGGCTAAAGGGTTAATAGCGCGCGGCGCCGCGATCGGCGCTGCGCGCTATTAGAGGCGGGTCCCGGCTTCACTATGACGCCGGGCCCGCCGTGATATGACGCGGGGTTACTGTGTAACCCCGCGTTATATCAGAAGAGCAGGACCAAGGACGTACCGATATGTCCTTGGTCCTTAAGGGGTTAAAATGGGATAAGGGCAGTGATTCTGATTTTTATTAGAAAAGGGATTAAATCACATTTATTAACTTTTTTTTAACTTTTTTTATGCAGTGTTATAGCCCCCTCTAGGGGCTATGATACAGTATACAATAATTGCAGGCACAATAGGAATGCATTGATCAGTGTTTTCTGCGATTGATTGCACAAGCCTGGATTTCAGGCTTAGAGCAATCAAATGTTGATCGGACAGCTGGGAAGAAGGCAAGACACTTCCCGCTGTCTTCTCAGCTGATTTCACTGCGGCGGTCCTGAACAGCTTCGCTGAGATAACCGGCAGTGTATTCTCCCATTTTTGACACCACAATCAACTTTGATCGCAGCATCTAAAGGGTTGATACCGAACATCTTCCCAATCGGCGATGTCTGGTATTAGTCGGTTGCTGATAACAACCGTGACCCCACAGATAAGAAGCGCGCTCAGCTTCTGAGCACGCTTCACAGATCGGGAGCCAGGACCCACGATTAATCCCATCAGGCCGACGCCCTGCATTAACCCTTTAGACGCCGCAATTAAAGTTGATTGTGGCTTATAAAATGTGGGATTAATGGTACCGGTAAGCTCAGGGCAGCTGATCGGAAGAAGGCAGAAGGGTCCTTACCTCCTTGTCTCCAATCATATGTGGTACCGCCGCATGTGTAAATGCCTGAACTATTAAAATATAAGAGTAGCTAAACCGCATGGTTGATGGCGTACACGTAACAAAAATACCAAAGTCCAAAATTGTGCATTTTTGGTCACTTCATATACCATAAAAATATTGATAAAAAGCAATCAAGAAGACCTATCAAAACAAAATTGGTATCAATCAAAACTGGCGCAAAAAATTAGCCCTTGTATGCAAAAAAATAAGAATGTTATAGGGATCAGAATGACAATTAAAAAAAACAAATTTTGATGCAGTAGTTATCATTTTTTAAAGTAGTAAAATAAAATAAAACCTACATCATTTGGGTATCGTTGTAACCGTATGGACCTCCAGAATAAAGATAAGGTGTCATTTTTACCAAAAAGTGCACTGCGTAGAAACAGAAGCTCAAAAAATTAGCAAAATGGCTTTTCTTTTTAAATTTCCCCTCAAAAAGAATGTTTTTTTTTTTTGTTTCGCCGCAGTTTGGCTAGGTTTCCACTTGGTTTTTTTTTGTACACCTAAAAAAACGCCAGCAAAAACGCCAAAAAAACTGCCACAGGTTTTTCCTGTGTTTTGGCAGTTTTTCTGGTGTTTTTTCTGGCGTTTTCCCTGGTGTGTGGAAACAGCCAGTTTTGTCCCCTGTGGCAATTTTCTCACTGCCTTCTGGTACCACTCTGTGGGTCGGATGCTGAGCGCCCGGTCCACAGAGTGTAAGGAGATGAGGAGTGATGTATAGCATCACTACTCACCTCCTCCGGCAGTATAGTATACAGGGGTGCATAGTGTACCCGTGTATACTATACAGGAGGCGGGAATCCTGTCACCAGACTGACAGGACTCCCTGCTCCTATAGCCCCTTTGGGCGGTATACAGAATATATATAGTGTATACAGAACAGGAGGTCCACTTACCTCCCTCGTTTCTGTCACCGCCGCCGGCCCATGTAGCTCCGCCACCTAGTGATGATGTCATTAGGGGCGGAGCTACAGACGGTATTCAGGCTATTCTGAAGCTCTGTTCACATTGTCCGTTTTGGATAACGGGAACAGACCCTTCTGCCAGTGTCTACCCAGAGAGGGAGACTCCATCTGTTACTAAACTACAACTCCACAGCCAAAGGTTGTCTGGGCATGCTGGTAGTTGTAGTTTTGCACCAATTGGAATCTCACTGTTTAAGTAGACATTGCATTATGGGCGCTCTCCCCTGCAGAGAGTGCAAAAAATGTCCTAACCCATTTTTTTTGTGTGTTTTTTTTCTTCTCATTTAAGATCCATGTATGCAGAGGATTACGACGGATTCGATGGATTATGGATTAACTTTATTTTTTTAATTTTAATAAAATGGTTAACGAGGGCTGTGGGGGAGTGTTTTTTTTAAAATAAAATAATTTTTCCAATGTGTTGTGTCTCTTTTTAATTGAATATTCAGGCTTAGTTATGGAGGCTGTCTAATAGACAGAATCCATTACTAAGCCAGGGCTTAGCGTTAGCCTCAAAAACAGCTGGCGCTAACCCCCAATTATTACCCAGGTACCCACCGCCTCAGGGGTGCTGGGAAGAGCCGATACCAACATATCTGGAGCATCAAAAATGGCGCTTATTGGCCTAGGCGGTAACAGGCTGGCGTTATTTAGGCTGGGGAGGGCCAGTAACAATGGTCCTCGCCCACCCTGGTAACGTCAGGCTGTTGCTGCTTTGTTGGTATCTGGCTGATACTGAACATACAGGGAACCCTATGCGGGTTTTTTTCATAAATAAAAATAAAAAATTTTAAAAAACGCAAAGGGTTCCCCCTATTTTCAGTATCAGCCAGATACCAACCAAGCAGCAACAGCCTGACGTTACCAGGGTGGGCGATGACCATTGTTACTGGCCCTCCCCAGCCTAAATAACGCCAGCCTGTTACCGCCTAGGCCCAGGAGCGCCATTTTTGATGCTCCGGGCCTGTTGGTACCGGCTCTTCCAGGCACCTCTGTGGTGGTGGATACCAGGGCAATAATTGGGGGTTAGCGCTAGCTGTTTTTGGGGCTAACGCTAAGCCCTGACTTAGTAATGGATTCTGTCTATTAGACAGCCTCCATAACTAAGCCTGAATATTCAATAAAAAAGAAAACATAACACATTGGAAAAATTATTTTATTTTTAAAAACACTCCCCCACAGCCCTCGTTAACCATTTTATTAAAATATAAAAAATCCTGTTCATCCGTGGTAATCCATCGAATCGGTCGTAATCCTCTGCATACATGGATCTGAAATGAAAAAAAAAAAAAAAAATGGGTTAGGAAATTTTTTGCGCTATCTGCAGGGGAGAGCACACATAATGCAATGGCTACCTAAACAGTGAGCCTCCAATTGGTGCAAAACTACAACTCTCAGCATTCCCAGACAGCCTTTGGCTGTCTGGGCATGCTGGGAGTTGTAGTTTAGCAACAGCTGGAGTCTCCCTGTCTGGTTAGACACTGGCAGAAGGGTCTGTTCATATTATCCAATACGGACAATGTTAACAGAGCCTTATACCCTTGCCAGCTTGGATTGCATCTGTAGCTCCGCCCCTAATGATGTCATCACTAGGGGGGCGGAGCTACATGGACATGCGGGGGACTTCTCCATCTTCTGTATACACTATATACAGCTATCTATAGATAGCTGTATACAGTGTATACCGCCCAAAGGGTTAACCTACACTGTCCAGCAGTGTAAGTTAACTCTTTCCTTGCTGGGCTTGCGCATAGCGCACAGCTCAGCAAGGGGTTAAGTGAGCCAGCAATGTGTAGACTGTATACACATTGCAGGCTCACTGTAAGTTCTTGCTGGGCAGTATGTATACGATGTATATCTACTGCTCAGGATCAGCTGTTCTCCCGGCCCTGTAGCGGTGAGAACAGCTGATCCCGACAGTCACTTTAGGAGGATCGCAATGGGTGTCAGGAGGAGTGACATCCGCTGGGATCTGTACTTACTGCAGGTACTCTGACTCCCAATATGGAGCACACTCTGCTCCATGCTGGGAGCTGTAGTACCTGCATTAATAGACAGATCTCAGCGAGTGTCACTTCTCCTGACACCCGTTGCGATCCTCCTGTGTAATGTATAGATACGGCCGGCTGCTCTTCTATGGCCCCCTGCATGGCCGTATATATATACACATATTCCTATTTCCCACAGAGTTGTGATTGGCTGGAACCATGTGACCAATCACAGCTCTCTGCGGGAAATATGAATAGGTGTATATATACGTCAGTGCAGGGGACCATAGAAGAGCAGTCGCATCTATACATTATACAGGAGGATCGCAACGGACCCCGGCGATCTTTCAATTAGTACAGGTAACTACTACTCCTTTCATGGAACAGTGTGTCCCATGCTGGGAGTAGTAGTACTACCTAAAAAATGGAAAAAAAAAAAAAAGTGAAACACACACACTACATTTTTATTATTGTCGGCTACATTTTTAGTGCCCTACCCACGCACATAAATTGATCCCTGTTTAATAATCAATAATAAAAACAGATAAATTTCGTTAAACACATTTTTTTCCATCACTACTGTATCTTTTTTATTATTATTTTTTAATGGTACCCTACTAAATTTTAAGGAAAAAAATGTATCTCCAACACTTTTTTGGATCACTAAAGTCCAAAAGAGTCCAAAAAATGCCTGAAAAACGCCAAATTTAAAACCCACACGGCGCTTTTCTTGGTGTTTTTTCACTCCCATAGACTTCTATGGGAGAAAAACGCCAAGATTTTCCCGAAAAAACGCCAAAGTCTCGACAAGAGGTCGTTTTTTTAAAAACTGCCAAGGAGCCCAAAAACGCCAAAAGGATTACAGAAACACCAAACTGAAAAACGCCAAGTGGATTTGGCATTTTGCAGTTTACTATTGACTTGCAGCTAACATCTGGCCGCAGCGTTTTTTCACAAAAAAAAAAAACGCCATGCAGCAGAATGGGCATTTTTATTGCCGTTTTTGGAAGTGGAAACCTAGCCTTTATGTTATAAAATAAAGGATTTCATTACAAAGTACAATTTGTGATGCAAAAAACCAAGCCTTTATATGGGTCTGTAGGTACAAAATTAAAGGCGTTATGATTTTTAGAAGGGGAAGAATAAACTAAAGTGAAAAAACTAAAAAAAAATTGAGTCCTTAAGGTAAAAATGGGTCCTTAAGGGGTTAAGTATTTATGGCCAAAATGGGCTTTGTCAATAAAGGGTCCCTAAAATTTGGCTTCATATACATATAGATTTTTTATAAAACATAAAAGTGGATATATGTTCTCAGTTGTTTTGTTTTTCTTTACAATCAGCATGTCTTGTTTTATTTTGCAATTTAGAATGCTTAAGTAAATCTTAAAGTTAGCAATTGCTAAATATGTTCTTTTCATTCCTTTTAATTTTGGAAGGAATTTTATTCACTATCCTATCTGCTATTTAAGTATGTATTACACTCTGCTAATTAGAAATTCAGTTTTAGTAAAGATTTAATGGTCTGATACAAAGAATGAACTTTTTAAAATGTTACATTTTATTTCTGTTTAATAGTCCCTGGTCAATGTAGTAAGAAGTAGGGTAATGCACAGTTAATGATGTAAAGATTCATAATAGGATTATGATACACTGTTAGGTATAAGGTGTTCTTTTTCATCACAATAAATTGTATGTTGGAGGTAAAATAAATTCTCACTAACAGAAAATTGTTCTGTGTGTAAAGGGTAAAAAACATTATATATGCAGCATACTAAAAATTTTAAATGAGAACAGATAGCAAGATAACTTGAAGAAACCCTTATATCAATCAAATTAAAACATAAGTAATTTCCCAAAATACTGCTTACTCAGACACTCAAGTCTTGTGCAATTGGTTGTTATTTGGCTTTATTCTTTGTTTTGTGTCTATTCCCTGGCCATTTTTTTGTCTCTGACCTCTAGCTTTGCATTTACCTTTACTTTCATGTTTTCTGTAGTGCAACTGTAGGTGGGATTTATGTTCAGGAGGGTTATGTTGATGTAGGTCACACCTATAGGCTTTTTATAGTATGTAAGGTGTCTGGTGAAAACTGACTCACTGAGAGAGATGGGACAGCAAAAATTGGGCCCAGTCCTTAGAAAGTAGAGCCCATAATAACTGTGTTTGGTAGTTATAGAAACACATAGAAACAAGAACGCTTGACAATTGTGACAAAGGGACACATAGTTAGTTACACAATAAGCTTGTGTAAGGCTGGGTTCACACTACACAATCTCCACCAGGAATTAGTCGGCATTAAAGGGGTACTACCGTGCTGACAACTTATCCCTTATCTAAAGGATAGGGGATAAGTTGCCTGATCGCGCAGGGTCCCACCGCTGGGGACCCCCTCGATCTGGCACGCAGCACCCCGCTCTCATCAGGCCCCAGAGCGAACATCCACTCCGGGTCTGATGACGAGGGCAGCTGTCTCGCCCCCTGCCATAGACTTATATTGAGGGGGCGGAGCGTGACGTCATACGGGGGAGGAGCTGTGACATCACGATACTCCGGCCCCGTGATCGGCAGTCATCAGACCCGGAGCGATGTTCGCTCCGGGGCCTGAGGAGAGCGGGGCGCTGCGTGCGAGATTGCGGGGGTCCCCAGCGGTGGGACCCCGCGCGATCAGGCAACTTATCCCCTATCCTTTAGATAGGGGATAAGTTGTCAGCACGGTAGTACCCCTTTAAGACTTTGAAGACATTTGAAGAAAGCAATGTATTGAACACAATATTCTACCAAAACAATGAACATGTCTATTCTTTCAGTAGAGAGAGCAGAAAGCTTTCTGCCACAGAAACTCCATAGTGTGCACTGTGCAGCAGAATCCCACTAACAGAATGGGATCCCAGAAATTCACTGCACCAGAAATTCCTGCAGCTGTTTCTCTTTACTTATCATTTGCACAGTTAACAAAGAAAAATAGTGCAAATACAAACACATAGTGGTAAATTTATCATTAGTGGTAGAAGCTTTTTCTTTTTTTTAAGTTGCACAAATTTTTTGCGCAGTGAGTAATTTTGCGTCTTTTTTTATGTGCCACTGTCTGTCACGTCACATTACCAAAAATCATAAAGGAATACCTAATACAATATCCATAATGCCTATAGATCACATTCCTGAAAATGTGCCTCAATGGTTCGATGCACTGATAAAAAGAGAAATGTATTGGATCTATCGCCTCCACTTGCTACAAACTTATGGTTTAAATGAAGCAACAGAAGTTATTCGCTAAAAGATACTCTGTAAAATGACAGCAGACAATGTTAAACCTAGATCCTATTAACCCTATGATTTTTTTAAACATATTTTTACATTTACTACTTTAAACTATATTGCTGGAAATATTTTTAATGCGAAACCTATAGATAATAGTTTGGGGTCAGATTACCTGTGGGCCATTTGTTCCTCTATCCACACATGTCACTCCGATGCGAAGTGAGGTGGCGTGGCTATGTTCCGGGGGAGAGAGTCTCTCATACTTTTTCAGACCTGTGTGTGTCCTGCTGCACTGTGTTTGTGCGCCGGGATCTCCATCATCTGGACAACTCATCATTACAACATATTTGGATTCGTCCATTGAGAGACTATACACTGCACTTCCAATAGTCTACTGAATAGACTTTTCCCTAGAATTCTCCGTAAAAACTAGATTTTAAAATAGGAATCTTTGGGGAATTCTCAACAAATGTGCTGGTTTTATATGTTGTGAATATATATATATATATATTTGTAGTCGGTGCTCAATCAAATAGCGAGCCTACCTAACTGAACCTCTTACTAAACTCCTGTTCCCTACTATCCTGTAACCTATCTAGGCAGTCTGAGTTATGCCATGTACTGCCACGTAGGAGTACACCTGAAAAATAGAGGGCATACCCTGATGTATAATGATAGTCATGGCGTGAAAAATGAAGTTGAGGGAGGGTTGGGTGGGACGTGACGAACCCGCGGCGGCGAGCACAGGTACCGCCGCAGGTTCTTATAGCGAAATCCCGCCCCTCCCACAAATACAGGCTTAATGAATTAGCCTTAACACTTGTAGTCGGTGCTCAATTGTATAGCGAGCCTACCTTACTGAACCTCTTACTAAACTCATGTTCCCTACTATCCTGTAACCTATCTAGGCAGTCTGAGTTATGCCATGTACTGCGGCGTAGGAGTACACATGAAAAATAGAGGGCAAAACTCATAATGAGAACACAGCGCTATTAACTCGTGCGACAACCCCATGACCAATGACTGAAATGCATTGTGCGTTACCGACTATGGAATGGAGGTATAGCGCATGTAGGTACTGGCTCCCCAGCACCCCTATTATCTAACCACGTATGCTGGCACACCATGATGTGATGCCGGTGCAGCAGGCCTAATGCTAAGGGACTGGATATAATGGACGGATTGCTATAAAGAATGAACAAGAATACGAACATGCTTGACAAACAACTTGCAGTGAGTGCCGCCCGCTAAACAATGGCATCTGCTGACCCCCTTGGACCCTTGACATGCGGAAGCGAATATTGCAATACTCAGCTGAGCATCACTCATGGGACTTGAGAAAATGCCGTATTATAGTAACCTGACACTAACATTCATCTGCCATACAATTTCAATAAGTAATTATTTACATCCCTGTAAAGTTCTTGTAACTACGGCCATACAACTGCATATAATTCTTCTCACCTTAGGAAACCATGGCAACTGAAGGACAGCACGTTAAGCCGTCCTGATGTCCCAATGGAGAATTACCTAAACGTCAGCTAGCCAACTAACTAAGCCAGCTGCCAGGGCTGACGGCTAGAGGGGCTTTTTCAAAGAAGAGTGGCAAAACTCAAATGCAAGTAAGAAAAAAATGCACTTGAGACATCCTCTGAGTGTCTGTCGTAAACATAGTGTAGGTATTCCAGACTGCGTGTTAGAAGATCTCTGTGGCTGTGGACGTGAAAAAGTCTCAACAGGGAACAACCCTATTGCCCGTATGCACAACTCCAAGTCCTAACAACGTGCATACGCAAATGACCACCAAGTCACTAACCTAAACTTGTGTCAGGTTACCACTATGACCAACCTGTGAATGTGACCGGCAACGAAACCACTAATGCAGCAAACATGACGATGAAACTCAACCAACACGTGATCACTAACGTCAACCTGAAGCCGAGACAACAAAACCAAGCACACAGAGCCAAGTCCCTGTATGCCCAACCCAAATGCTGAGTAGGTCCATGGAGCCATAACAACGTTTCTGCCAACCTGAAGTCGTGTCAGGTTGCAACTGGATCGACCTGTAGACGTGACAGGCCGAAAGTAATGGCAATCAACAACGAAAAATAAAGCTATATCCCTGTGCATAACCCAACGGATGAATAACATGACGTATATAACGACACTGTCGCCAACCTGAAGTCGTGTCAGGTTGTATCCGGACTGACCTGTAGACGTGACTGGTCCAGCCGAACTTATGCCTGAACCAAAGTATGTGACTAACCTGAAGCCAAGATAAGACGTAACCATACTTAGCCTGTCGACTAGGCAAACCAACCGAACCCCAGATATATACTTGTGAGATATATATGTATGCGCAGCTAAGGATGACCCACCGAATTATCCATGCACAGGTTCGCCCAACGCCATGAAACCTGGGCAGAGTCAAAGACATGGATGTATGGACTAAACACCATAACATAACAAAATATCATGAAAACATATGTACCTAATGAACCTATAAATGTATACCAAATATGAATACCATGAATGTAAGCCTAGCATGACCCCTATGCAGACCATGACCATATGAACGTAGGTCCAGCATGACCAACAAGGCCATATGCCCCTTACTAACACCACGACCGCATGCACAGCAATCTACGACCATATGCCCAGAAAAACTATATGGGTGTATGTTGAAAACTGAGCGCGTGTACAGAACAACTTATGAACGTATTGCTAGAATGAACTGCATGAGTGAGTATGCACTGAATCCACTATATAAGCAGATACACAGACAAACTTGTACACACATGGCCGTACGAGTAAAATAATTGCATTAAGCACAAATATATAATACAACACATGGATTTAAATATCCGATGTCTGTCGCCATGTACAATAACTACACCTATGTGTTGTGTTATAATTGTTCTGAAAATGTGTCAGTAACAACAATAATGCAATATATCCCCCTGCAGACGTGGCAGGTATAATGGGTATACACCGCCTATGTGTGAAGTTATCGTTGTTCTGAAGACATGTCAGTAACAACAATTACGCAATGTACCCCCCCCCTGCAGACGTGGCAGGTATAATTGGTATACACCGCCTATGTGTCGTGAGGCTGTTGCTGAGGAAACATGTCAGTAATAACTACTGAGTCCCATCCCCTGCTGACATGGTAGATATGAGGCCCCGACCGCAACAGCTGTATAAACACTAAAGTGTGGAACGCATGTGCCCCAATGCTATGCAACTATATGCACTGCAGACACTACAATGCACCTACAAATGTGCATCGATAAACACTATAACGTGTGAACTACATGAAGTAATCATTAGCATGAAACCCTGAGCATATAGACCGAATGAACTGTGTGTGCGTATACACAAACGAACTATATGAACAAATGCCCACTGTAAATGCTACCATGTGAATAAACACTTGTCCATAGTATCCAAGTAACAAGCGTATATAACATGTGACAGTACCAGCGGATCTGTGAGCATACGCATGTGAGAGTGTTACGTACAGTATGCTTCCTACGAGCGTATGAATGACATGAAACCTACAAGCATGTGTGCAGTATAAGTACTACCAGCGAGTGTACAGCATAAACCCTCTGAGCAAATGCACAGTATAAACCTGCGGGCGTGTATACCGCATCAATCCTACAAGCGAGTATACTGTATAACCTCTATGAGCATGTGTAAAGTATGAATACTACCAGCGAGTGTACCGTATGAACCCTGAGCGTATGTGCAATATAAAACTACATGTGTACAGTATAACTACTACCAGCGAGAGTACGGTGTAAACCCTCTGAGCATACATGCAATGTAAACTCTATGAGTGTGTATACTGTAAAACCTATGAACGTGTGAACAGTATAAATCCTGCATGCGTGAGTACAGTACAAATCCTACGAGCGTGAGTACAGTATAAACCCTGCAGGCGTGAATACAGTATAAACCCTACAAACGTGCGTACAGTATGTATTCTGTGAGCTTGAGGACAATATACACGTACCCTCGAGTGACCCTTCAACTACCATGGACCAACCTAGCTGACGAAGTGTTTGTCACAGAGGAATCGTTTTTTTTTTATTTGTTTTTTTTTATGTACAACACGAATCTATGAGCGTATGTATGTGAGTGTTATGTACAGTATACTTCCTACGAGCGAATGCATGACATGAAACCTGCTAGCGTGTGTACAGTATAAACGCTACCAGTGAGTGTACAGCATAAACCCTCCGAGCGTACCCACAGTATAAACCCGCGACCGCACGTACAGCATAAACTTGCGAGCGTATATACCGCATGAACCCCACGAGCGAGTACACTGCACAAACCCTACGAGCGTGCACACTGCACAAATCCTACTAGCAAGTATACTGTATGAATCCTACGAGCGTGTGTACTGTATGAATCCTACCAGTGTATGTACAATATGAATCCTACGAGCATGTGTAAAGTATGAACACTAGCAGTGAGTGTACCGTATGAACCCTGTGAGCGTATAGACAACATAAATCCTACCAGCACGTATACTGTAAAAACCTATGAACGTGTATACGGTATAAATCCTGCGAGTGTGAGTACAGAATAATTTATTTTTTATTTTTTATGTAGCTGAACCTACCTAACATCCTGACATAAATAATTAAGTACGTATATGATGTGCTCGATCATCTGATAGCTGGAACCCCCCCCCCCCCCCTTTAACTTTATATTAATATTTTTATAGCTGTAAAGAAAACATATATATCACAAATTTTCATAATGTAGCCATGCATGCACTGCATGTATATGACAAAGCCCCTGCAATGTGTATGAGCGAAGCAGCCAGAGAGCGAGCCGACATAATTAACACCTTACTATAATGTGCAGAGCAGAGCAGTCAGAAAGCGTGCTGGCATATGATTAGCGTGCTGGCATACAATTAACCCCTACTGTAAAATGCGGAGCAGCCAGAGAGCGTGCCGGCATATGATTATCCCCTACTGTAATGTGCCGAGCTGAACAGACAGAGAGCGTGCTGGCAAATAATTAACCCCTATTGTAATATACAGCGGAACAGCCAGAGAGCGTGCTGGCATGTAATTAACCCCTACTGTAATGTGCCGAGCGGGGCAGTCAGAGGGCATGCTGACATATAATGAACCCCTACTGTAATGTGCAGAGCGGAGCAGTCAGAGCATGCTGGCATATAATTAATTAACCCCTACTGTAATCTGCCAAGCGGAGCAGTCAGAGATCGTGCTGGCATATGATTAACCTCTACTGTAATGTGCCGAGGGGAGCAGTCAGAGCGCGTGCTGGCATTTGATAACCCCTACTGTAATGAGCAGAGCGGAGCAGTCGAGAGCATGCAGGCATCTGATTAACCCTTTACTGTAATGTGCAGAGCGGCGCAGTTAGAGCGTGCTGACATAATTAACCCCTACTGTAATGTGCAGTGCGGAGCAGTCAGAGAGAGTGCTGGCATCAATAGCCCCTACTGTAATGCAGAGCGGAGCAGTCGAGAGCGTGCAGGCATCTGATTAACCCCTACTGTAATGTGCAGAGCGGAGCGGTCAGAGAGCGTGCTGACATATAATTAACACCTTATAGTAAAGTGCAGAGCTGAGCAGCCAGAGAACGTGCCGGCATATAATTAACCCCTACTGTGATATGCAGAACGAAACAGCCAGAGAGCGTGGTGGCGAAAAATTAACCCCTACTGTAATATGCAGCGCAGAACAGCCAGAGAGCGTGCTGGCATATAATTAACCCTTACTGTAATATGCAGAGCGTAGCAGTCGAGAGCGTGCTGGCATATAATTAACCCCTTACTGTAATGCGCAGAGCGGAGCAGTCAGAGAGCGTGTTGGCATATAATTAACCCCTTATAGTAAAGTGCAGAGCTGAACAGCCAGAGAACGTGCCGACATATAATTAACCCCCTATAGTGCAGAGCTGAGCAGCCAGAGAACGTGCCGAAAAATAAATAACCCCTTATAGTAAAGTGCAGAACTGAGCAGCCAGAGAACGTGCCGGCATAAAAATAACCGCATGTGACTAATCCCCCACCACACCGTTGTGGATCCGGTAACCGACACACAATAGACACTACATAACCATGACAGGCGCCGAGGGTATGATGATAGCCTGTAAGCTCCCCCAATTCAACAAGCAGGGGCCAGTTACAAGGCAGAAAACCCGAGGTGACAGCACCGACCCGGCTGTAGATATGCCGCTTCCGTACTGCCACGGGGGTTCGTGTAGGAGCAAGGACTCGTGCAGCCATCCCCAGACAACAGCAGCATGCCCCCGTCACGAGTCCCACTGCCGGTGGGGACTCGTAATACACTGCTGTGCCTGATCGTCCGGTAGAAGAAAACAGGCCACGTGGGACGAGTGTCCCCCTGTTGCTAAAACTGGGGCCGGGGCCTGGCCGAGGGTACACCCCCGGACTCCGGCTTACCTCCGGAGAGGTGGCTGCGGAGAAACACGGCACCCAGGCCAGCCCCGGCCACTTACCTGTACCGCACCACTGGAGACAGCTTCTGGTCAGCTGACTCGGTGTGTCAGCTGACCACTCATCACGTGACGAACCCGCGGCGGCGAGCACAGGTACCGCCGCGGGTTCTTATAGCGAAATCCCGCCCCTCCCACAAATACAGGCTTAATGAATTAGCCTTAACACATATATGTTGACATCATTAATGGAAAGTTATACTAGTTTGGAGGGCTTTTTTCTGTATATAAAGGACGTCATTCATCTGGATCCAATCACTGACCTGACGAAGAGGGGGTCACGCCCCTCGAAACACATAGTCCATGCCCATTTTTTTGCTGTTCGTTTCTTTGATTTTATTTTATTTGATTCTAATAAAATTGTGTGAATACAACCCTTGGAGTCCACTCCTTTGCAATTGGAAGGAGAACTTCTTCAACCGGAGCTGAGCACCTTGCACCTCTTTTTTCCAACCACAGGCCGTGGTGGTTAACCCTTTATAAGTCCTTTTCCACATCAGTCGTCCCAAATGTGCTCCCATTTAATACATAATCCCAGCCCGGATTTTTCTTCCCCATGTGCATTACCTTACATTTTTCAGTGTTGAACCTCATCTGCCACTTCCCAGCCCAAACCTCCAACCTATCTAGATCCATTTGTAATAGTGCACTATCCTCTATAGTGTTTATCACTTTACAGAGTTTTGCATCATTTGCAAAGATTCCTACTTTACTATTCAACCCCTCTACAAGGTCATTAATTAACATATTAAATATAATAGGACCCAAGACGGACCCCTGTGGTTCCCCACTAGTAACAGTCGCCCAATCAGAATAAGTACCATTAATAACCACTCTCTGTTTCCTATCACTGAGCCAGTTACTTACCCACTTAC
Organism: Hyla sarda; assembly: GCF_029499605.1. NCBI lineage: Eukaryota > Metazoa > Chordata > Amphibia > Anura > Hylidae > Hyla > Hyla sarda. The sequence continues at coordinate 285,983,659 of NC_079191.1, forward strand.
ACACATTCTCCCCCAGCCCAATCCTTCTCATTTTATGCACCCAACTTTTATGTTGCGCCATATCAAATGCTTTGGAAAAATCCATATATTTACATTGTTACGCCGAGCGCTCCAGGTCCCTGCTCCTCCCCGGAGCGCTCGCGGCGTTCTCCTCTCTGCAGCGCCCCGGTCAGACCCGCTGACCGGGAGCGCTGCACTGACACTGCCGGCGGGGATGCGATCCGCATAGCGGGACACGCCCGCTCGCGGATCATATCCCAATCTACTTACCTGTCCCAGTCCCCGGCTGTCACGTCCTGGCGCGCGTGGCCCCACTCTCTAGGGCGCGCATGTGCCAGCTCTCTATGATTTAAAGGGCCAGTGCACCGCTAATTGGTGCCTGGCCCAATCAGTGTAATTAGCTCACCTGCTCCAGACCTATATTACCTCACTTCCCCTTCCCTGCATTGCCGGATCTTGTTGCCTTGTGCCTAGTGAAAGCGTTCCTGTGATTGCCTTACCAGTGTTACCAGACCTTCTGCCGTTACCCTTGACTACGAACCTTGCATCCTGCCTTGACCTTCTGCTACATCTGACCTCGCCTCTGTCTAGTCCTCCTGTCCCACGCCACTCTCAGCAGTCAGCGAGGTTGAGCCGTTACCGGTGGATACGACCTGGTTGCTACCGCCGCAGCAAGACCATCCCGCTTTGCAGCGGGCTCTGGTGAATACCAGTAGCAACTTAGAACCGATCCACCGGTACGGTCCACGCCAATCCCTCGCTGACACAGAGGATCCACCTCTAGCCTGCCGAATCCTAACAGTAGATCAGGCCATGGATCCCGCTGAGGTACCGCTGCCAAGTCTCGCTGACCTATCCACGGTGGTCGCCCAGCAATCCCAACAGATCGCCCAACAAGGACAGCAGCTGTCGCAGTTGACCGCCATGCTACAGCAACTTCTGCCACAGCTACAGCAACCATCTCCTCCGCCAGCTCCTGCACCTCCTCCGCAGCGAGTGGCCGCTCCTAGCCTCCGCTTGTCCCTGCCGGACAAATTTGATGGGGACTCTAAACTCTGCCGTGGTTTCCTGTCTCAATGTTCCCTACACTTGGAGATGTTGTCGGACAAATTTCCTACAGAACGGTCTAAGGTGGCTTTCGTAGTTAGTCTTCTGTCTGGAAAAGCCTTGTCATGGGCCACACTACTCTGATCCTGCCACAGCCACTGTCCAGTCCTTCTTCACTGAAGTCCGTAGTGTCTTCGAGGAGCCAGCCCGGGCCTCCTCTGCCGAGTCTGCTTTTTCTGAACCTAGTCCAAGGAAGTTCTTCTGTAGGCGAATATGCCATCCAGTTTGGTACCCTCGCCTCTGAGCTAGCCTGGAACATTAAGGCCCTCTGCGTGACCTTCAAGAAAGGCTTATCCAGCAACATCAAAGATGTACTGGCCGCACGAGAAATTCCTGCTAACCTGTCTGAACTTATCCATTTGGCCACCCGCATCGACACGCGTTTTTCTGAAAGACACCAGGAAAAGGACCTTGATCTCTGGGCACCTCTCTCCCGGAATCCTTTGCAATCTACTCCTGTGCCTCCCGCTGAGGAGGCTATGCAAGTGGATCAGTCTCGCCTAACCCATGAAGAGAGGTCTCATCACAGAGATAAAAATGTATGCCTGTACTGCGCTAGTACCGAACATTTCCTAGTGGACTGCCCTATTCGTCCTCCGCGTCTGGGAAACGCACGCACGGGCACTGTTCACGTGGGAGTGGCGTCCCTTGGTGTGAATTCTGCTTCTTCACGTCTCTGTGCCTGTGCGGATTTCTCCTTCTGCCAACTCCTCCTTCTCAGCCTTGGCCTTCTTGGACTCTGGTTCTGCAGGAAATTTTATTTTGGCCTCTTTCGTTAATAGGTTCAGTATCCCAGTAACCCGTCTCGCCAAGCCGCTCTACATTTCTTCTGTCAACGGAGAAAAATTGGACTGCACTATGCGTTACCGCACAGAACCCCTGCTTATGAGCATTGGACTGCATCACGAAAAAATAGAATTTTTTGTTCTGCCCATATGCACCTCTGAAGTCCTCCTCGGTCTGCCATGGCTCCAACGTCATTCTTCCACCCTTGACTGGACCACCGGCGAGATCAAAAATTGGGGTCCTTCTTGTCGCAAACGATGCCACACATCTGCTCCCATTTGTCTAACTTCTGAGGTTCCATCCTTACCGGTCCCTCCCAAGGCTTACCAGGATTTTTCAGATATTTTCGGCAAAAAGCAAGCTGAGATCTTGCCTCCTCATAGCCCCCTTCCTGGTAACACTCTGCCCTGTGGCAAGCTTCACCCTCTGCCCTCCCTCCCCATTCCCACTTCTTCTGGATTGCCTGCCGTTGATGAAGTTACCCAGGACTTCTCTATTATCTGGAAGGAAACTCAAGAGTCGCTCTCAATGGCCTCGTCTCGTATGAAGGGACAAGCAGACAAAAAGAGGGGGAGACCTAAGGGAGGGGTACTGTTACGCCGAGCGCTCTGGGTGCCAGCTCCTCCCTGGAGAGCTCACGGCGTTCTCCTCTCTGCAGCGCCCCGGTCAGACCCGCTGACCGGGAGCGCTGCACTGACACTGCCGGCGGAGATGCGATCCGCATAGCGGGACGCGCCCGCTCGCGGATCGCATCCCAATCTACTTACCTGTCCTGGTCCCCGGCTGTCACGTCCTGGCGCGCGCGGCTCCGCTCTCTAGGGCGCGCACTCGCCAGCTCTCTAATATTTAAAGGGCCAGTGCACCGCTAATTGGTGCCTGGCCCAATCAGTGTAATTAGCTCACCTGACCTATATTACCTCATTTACCCTTCCCTGCATTGCCGGATCTTGTTGCCTTGTGCCTAGTGAAAGCGTTCCTGTGATTGCCTTACCAGTGTTACCAAACCTTCTGCCGTTACCCTTGACTACGAACCTTGCCGCCTGCCTTGACCTTGTTTGACAGGACCGATCCCTCATAAAGCCATGCTGATATGGTGTCATACATTTATTTTTATCAAGATACTCCAAAATAGCATCCCTTAGAAAACCCTCAAACAATTTACTTACAATGGAGGTTAAACTAACAGGCCTATAATTCCCAGGGTCACCTTTTGACCCCCTTTTAAATATTGGAACCACATTTGCCATGCGCCAGTCTTGGGGAACAGTCCCTGTCACTATATAGTAGTACAGGGGATAAGGTATTGATCGCACCAGGTCTCAGACAGGCATGCTCCACTCCCCTGCCATATATACATATATATATATATATACATAAATATATATATATATATATATATATATATATATATATATATATACTGTGTAAACTTTAATCTTTAAATCCCCCGCTGCGAGCCCTGAATGTTCGGCACCGGGGAGCCATTCAGGGCTCCAAGTGGGGTTTTTAAACTATTACTTTGATACCCCAAATGTGTGCCCCCCCATTGTATGTTTATAATAATTCATTGGCCCCAGTGTGTTTATAATAATTAATTGGCCTCAGTGTGTTTATAATAATTCATTGTCCCCAGTGTGCTTATCCTTATCCCCCCCCCCCCCCAGTGTCATTATTCCCCCTCACGCTGCCGGCTCCTCATCTATTTGGAGCAGGCAGCAGTGGGACATGTCAGGAATCGGTAGTGGTGAATGAATAAATGAAGCCGACATGTCCCGCATGTAGGCTTCATTAATTCACTTCCGCTGCCACACATGTCCCAGCTGCTGCCCTGCTCCTAGGAACATGTCTCTGATGCTCATCTCTGTCGGGTATGGAGATGAGCAGCAGAGAATAGACATTTCCCGGTGGTGCGCTGATTGCGGTGCTAGGAGCAGGGCTGCAGCGGGGACATGTCGGGCAGTGGCAGCGGCGGCGGAAAATGAATGAAGCCGACATGTCCCGCTGCTGCCCTGCTCCGAGAAGATGAGGAGCAGGAAGCGGGAGGGAGAATAAGGACACTGGGGGGAATAAGAATAAGCACACTGGGGCCAATGAATTATTATAAACACACGGGGGCCAATGAATTGTTATAAACACATTGGGGCCAATTAATTATTATAAACACACTGGGGCCAATTAATTTGTATAAATATGCATGGGGGCATCAATTTGGGGGTCAAAGTAGTAGTTTAAAAACCCCTGCCCAGAACCCTGAATGGCTCCTCGGTGACGGTCATTCAGGGTTCGCAGCGGGGAATTTAATAATGAAAGTTTACAAAGTATATATATCGCAGGGGAGTGGAGCATGCCGCCCGCTCCCCTGCTTTATAACTGCTGATCGCAGCAGTTCTCTGACGAATGACCTGCTGCGATCTGCCCCTCAGTCCTTGGACTATAACTCCCATCATGGGCAGAGTTGTTCCATGATGGGAGTAGTAGTCCTAAAAGTAAAAAAAAATAGTCCTGCAGCTCTGCGGTAGTACAACTACTCCCATGATGGGAGTAGTAGTCCAGGGCAGAAGGACAGTTCACAGGGGGGTCTGACTCCTGAGACCCCCTGCGACCTTTACTGTTCCACCCCCTAGTGATGATGTCATTATGGGGCGGAGCTACACAGTCCAGGCCTGGAGCCAGGTTGGTAAGTATATGTGTTACGGAGCGCTCACAGCGTTCTCCTATTCGCTGCGCCCCGGTCAGACCCGCCGACCGGGTGCGCTGCGATAATGTTCCCAGCCGGGATGCGATTCGCGATGCGGGACGCGCCCGCTCGCGATGCACATCCCGACTCGCTTACCAGACTCGTTCCCCGTCTGTGCTGTCCCGGCGCGCGGCCCTGCTCCTTAGGGTGCGCGCGCGCCCGGTCTTTGCGATTTAAAGGGCCGGTGCGCCACTGATTGGCGCATGAGGTTTTAATCAGTACCTTCACGTGTGCACTTCCCTACTTATACCTCACTTCCCCTGCACTCCCTTGCCGGATCTTGTTGCCATTGTGCCAGTGAAAGCGTTTCCTTGTGTGTTCCTAGCCTGTGTTCCAGACCTCCTGCCGTTGCCCCTGACTACGATCCTTGCTGCCTGCCCTGACCTTCTGCTACGTCCGACCTTGCTCTTGTCTACTCCCTTGTACCGCGCTTATCTCAGCAGTCAGAGAGGTTGAGCCGTTGCCGGTGGATACGACCTGGTTGCTACCGCCGCTGCAAGACCATCCCGCTGTGCGGCGGGCTCTGGTGAATACCAGTAGCAACTTAGAACCGATCCACCGACACGGTCCACGCCAATCCCTCTCTGGCACAGAGGATCCACCTCCAGCCAGCCGAATCGTGACAGTATCCGGCCATGGATCCCGCTGAGGTCCAGCTGCCAGTTGTCGCTGACCTCACCACGGTGGTCGCCCAGCAGTCGCAACAGATAGCGCAACAAGGCCACCAGCTGTCTCAACTGACCGTGATGCTACAGCAGCTACTACCACAGCTTCGACAATCATCTCCTCCGCCAGCTCCTGCACCTCCTCCGCAGCGAGTGGCCGCATCCAGCCTCCGTTTATCTTTGCCGGACAAATTTGATGGGGACTCTAAATTTTGCCGTGGTTTTCTTTCACAATGTTCCCTGCATTTGGAGATGATGTCGGACCAGTTTCCAACTGAAAGGTCAAAGGTGGCTTTCGTAGTCAGCCTTCTGTCTGGGAAAGCCCTGTCATGGGCCACACCGCTCTGGGACCACAATGATCCTGTCACTGCCTCTGTACACTCTTTCTTCACGGAGATTCGAAGTGTCTTCGAGAAACCTGCCCGAGCCCCTTCTGCCGAGACTGCCCTGCTGAACCTGGTCCAGGGTAATTCTTCTGTTGGTGAGTACGCCATCCAATTCCGTACTCTCGCCTCCGAATTGTCCTGGAATAACGAGGCCCTCTGCGCGACCTTCAAAAAAGGCCTATCCAGTAACATTAAAGATGTGCTGGCCGCACGAGAAATCCCTGCTAACCTGCATGAACTTATTCATCTTGCCACCCGCATTGACATGCGTTTTTCCAAAAGGCGTCAGGAGTTCCGCCAGGATATGGACTTTGTTCGCACGAGGCGGTTTCTCTCCCCGACTCCTCTCTCCTCTGGTCCACTGCAATCCGTTCCTGTGCCTTCCGCCGTGGAGGCTATGCAAGTTGACCGGTCTCGCTTGACATCTCAAGAGAGGACACGACGCCGCATGGAGAACCTTTGCCTGTACTGTGCCAGTACCGAACATTTCTTGAAGGATTGTCCTATCCGACCTCCACGTCAGGAAAGACGCACGCTGACTCCGCACAAAGGTGAGACAGCTCTTGAGGTGAACTCTGCTTCTCCACGTCTTACTGTGCCTGTGCGGATTTCTTCTTCTACCTTCTCCTTCTCAGCTATGGCCTTCTTGGATTCCGGATCTGCAGGAAATTTTATTTTGGCCTCTTTCATCAACAGGTTCAACATCCCGGTGACCAGCCTCGCCAGACCCCTCTACATCGCCTCTGTTAATAATGAAAAATTGGACTGTACTGTGCGTTACCGCACGGAACCCCTCTTAATGTGCATCGGACCCCATCACGAAAAAATTTAATTTCTGGTCCTCTCTAACTGCACTTCGGAAATTCTTCTTGGACTACCGTGGCTTCAACGCCATTCCCCAATCCTCGATTGGATTGGAGATCAAGAACTGGGGTACTTCTTGCCACAAGGACTGTCTTAAGCCTGCTCCCTGTACTGTCAGTCAAGACCCTGTGGTTCCTCCGATATCTGGTCTCCCCAAGGCCTATCTGGATTATGCTGATGTTTTTTGCAAAAAACAAGCAGAGACTTTGCCTCCTCACAGGCCTTATGACTGTCCTATTGACCTCCTCCCTGGTACTACTCCACCCCGGGACAGAATCTTTCCTCTGTCTGCTCCAGAAACACAAGCCATGTCGGAGTACATCCAAGAGAATTTAAAAAAGGGGTTTATCCGCAAGTCTTCCTCCCCTGCCGGAGCTGGATTTTTTTTCGTTTCCAAAAAAGACGGCTCCTTACGCCCTTGCATTGATTACCGCGGACTTAATAAAATCACTGTAAAAAAACGCTATCCCCTACCTCTTATCTCGGAACTCTTTGATCGCCTACAAGGCGCCAACATCTTTACCAAGCTGGACTTAAGAGGTGCATATAATCTCATCCGCATCAGGGAGGGGGACGAGTGGAAGACCGCATTTAACACCAGAGATGGACACTTTTAATATCTGGTTATGCCCTTTGGGCTTTGCAACGCCCCTGCCATCTTCCAAGACTTTGTAAATGAAATTTTTCGTGATCTTCTATATACCTGTGTTGTGGTTTACCTAGACGATATTTAGATTTTTTCTGCTAACCTAGAAGAACACCGCCAGCATGTCCGCATGGTTCTTCAGAGACTTCGGGACAATCAATTATATGCCAAAATGGAAAAATGTCTCTTTGAATGTCAATCTCTTCCCTTCCTAGGCTACTTAGTCTCTGGCCAGGGACTACAAATGGACCCAGATAAACTATCAGCCGTATTGGATTGGCCACGCCCCTCCGGACTCCGTGCTGTCCAACGTTTTTTGGGGTTTGCCAATTATTACAGACAATTTATTCCGCACTTTTCCACTATTGTGGCTCCTATCGTGGCCCTAACCAAGAAAAACGCCAACCCTAAGTCCTGGCCTCCTGGCATCCATCTAAGCCCTTCTCGCTGGAGTTAGACGCCTCCTCGATGGGAGCTGGATCAGTACTCCTACAAAAAAATTCTTCCGGACATGCTGTTACTTGTGGTTTCTTTTCTAGGACCTTCTCTCCATCGGAGAAAAACGACTCCATTGGTGATCGAGAACTACTGGCCATAAAATTGTCGCTTGAGGAATGGAGGCACCTGCTGGAGGGATCCAAATATCCAGTTATTATATACACTGATCACAAGAATCTCTCTTATCTTCAGTCTGCCCAACGGCTGAACCTTCGCCAGGCTAGGTGGTCATTGTTCTTTGCCCGTTTTAACTTTGAAATTCATTTTCGCCCTGCTGACAAGAACATTAGGGCTGATGCCCTCTCTCGTTCATCGGATGCCTCTGAAGTGGAAGCCTCCCCGCAACACATTATTTCTCCGGACTGTCTGATCTCCACTTCTCCAGCTTCCATCAGACAAACTCCTCCAGGGAAGACCTTCGTCTCTCCACGCCAGTGCCTCAGGATTCTCAAGTGGGGACACTCCTCACACCTCGCAGGCCATGCTGGCATAAAAAAATCCATCCAGCTCATCTCTCGATTTTATTGGTGGCCTACCCTGGAAGCTGATGTTGTTGATTTCGTGCGGGCTTGTACAGTCTGTGCCCGGGACAAGACCCCTCGCCAGAAGCCTGCTGGTCTCCTCCATCCTCTGCCTGTTCCTGAACGACCATGGTCTCAGATTGGTATGGACTTTATTACTGACTTACCTTTATCCCATGGCAACACAGTTATTTGGGTGGTCATTGATCGTTTCTCCAAGATGGCACATTTTATCCCTCTTCCAGGTCTTCCTTCTGCGCCTCAGTTGGCGAAACAATTTTTTATACACATTTTTCGCCTTCACGGGCTGCCTACGCATATCGTCTCGGATAGAGGCGTTCAATTTGTGTTTAAATTCTGGAGGGCCCTCTGTAATCAACTCAAAATCAAATTAAACTTCTCGTCTTCTTATCATCCCCAATCCAATGGTCAAGTAGAAAGAATTAATCAGGTTCTGGGTGACTATTTGCGACATTTTGTTTCCTCCCGCCAGGATGACTGGGAAGATCTCCTACCATGGGCCGAATTCTCGTACAATTTCAGAGTCTCTGAATCTTCCGCTAAATCCCCATTCTTCGTGGTGTACAGCCGTCACCCTCTTTCCCCCCTTCCCACTCCCATGCCCTCTGGTTTGCCCGCTGTTGATGAGATGACTCGGGACTTCTCCATATGGAAAGAGACTCAAAATTCTCTCTTACAGGCCTCATCCCGGATGAAAAAACATGCCGATAGGAAAAGAAGAATTCCCCCCATTTTTTCTCCCGGAGACAAAGTATGGCTCTCCGCCAAGTATGTCCGCTTTCGTGTCCCCAGTTATAAACTGGGACCACGTTATCTTGGTCCTTTCAAAATCAAGTGCCAAATCAACCCTGTCTCTTACAAACTCCTTCTTCCTCCTTCTCTCCGTATTCCCAATGCTTTCCATGTCTCTCTCCTTAAACCACTCATCCTTAACCGCTTCTCTCCCAAAGTTGTTTCTCCCACTCCAGTTTCTGGGTCCTCTGACGTTTTTTCGGTGAAAGAAATTCTGGCATCCAAGACGGTCAGAGGCAAAAAAAGTTTTTGGGTTGATTGGGAGAATTGCGGCCCAGAGGAGAGGTCATGGGAACCTGAGGACAAAATCCTGGACAAGAATCTTATCCTCAAATTCTCAGGTTCCAAAAAGAGGGGGAGACTCCTGGTCCCCGCTCCTCCCCGGAGCGCTCACAGCGTTCTCCTATTCGCAGCACCCCGGTCAGACCTGCTGACCGGGTGCGCTGCGATAATGTTCCCAGCCGGGATGCGATTCGCAATGCGGGACGCGCCCGCTCGCGATGCGCATCCCGACTCGCTTACCAGACCCGTTCCCCGTCTGTGCTGTCCCAGGGCGCGCGCGCGCCCGGTCTTTGCGATTTAAAGGGCCGGTGCGCCACTGATTGGCGCATGAGGTTTTAATCAGTACCTTCACCTGTGCACTTCCCTACTTATACCTCACTTCCCCTGCACTCCCTTGCCGGATCTTGTTGCCATTGTGCCAGTGAAAGCGTTTCCTTGTGTGTTCCTAGCCTGTGTTCCAGACTTCCTGCCGTTGCCCCTGACTACGACCCTTGCTGCCTGCCCTACCCTTCTGCTACGTCCAACCTTGCTCTTGTATACTCCCTTGTACCGCGCTTATCTCAGCAGTCAGAGAGGTTGAGCCGTTGCCGGTGGATACGACCTGGTTGCTACCGCCGCTGCAAGACCATCCCGCTTTGCGGCGGGCACTGGTGAATACCAGTAGCAACTTAGAACCGGTCCACCGACACGGTCCACGCCAATCCCTCTCTGGCACAGAGGATCCACCTCCAGCCAGCCGAATCGTGACAATATGTTTTACATAATGGGAACAGAGACTTTCTGGCAATGTGTTCCCAAACAGGGAGACTCCAGCTGTTGCTTTTCTACAACCTCCTGTGATGGGAGTTATAGTTTAGCAACAATTGGAGTCTCCCTGTTTAGGAACCCGCTGCATAATGTGGGCACTCCCCAGGGGTGAGCACAAAAAAACTAACCTATTTTTCGTGTTTTTCTTTTCTTCTCATTTAAGAAACATGTATGTGGAGGACTATGTCAGATTCGGTGGATTGCAATGATGACCAGCGCTTTTTAATGTCAATAAAAAGGGTTAACGATGGCTGTGTTTTTCTTTATAAATAAAAATTTTTTAATGTGTCGTATTTTTATAATTGACTTTTCAGGCTTAGTAGTGGAAGCCGTCTTATTGAAAGAATCCATTACTAAGCCAGGGCTTAGTGTTAGCACCAAAAACAGCTAGCACCAACCCCCAATTATTACCCTGGTACCCACTGCCACAGGGGTGCCTGGAAGAGCCGGTATCAACAGGCCTGGTGCATCAAAAATGGCGCTCCTGGGCCTTGGCAGTAACAGGCTGTCGTTATCTAGGCTGGGGAGGGCCAGTAACAATGGACCTCGCACACCCTGGTAACGTCAGGCTGTTTATATATATAAATAAATGTTTTTTTTTAAAAATGTGTGTGGTTCTCCTGTTTTCAGTATAAGCCAAATACCAACAAAGCAGCAACAGCCTGAAGTTACCAGGGTGGGCAAGGATCAAGTCAAAACCTGGTAAGCTACGTAAAAGGGGCAAAGTCAGTCAGTCAGTCACAGTCAAGTCAGTCAAGTAATCTGTATCAAGTCAGCATGGCTGTGTCTCAAAATGTCCAAGTTTACTATAGGTGCCAGCAAGCCCTGTGGTCTCTGAAGTCACTGGTCACCTCCGTGGGCCTAGCCAAGCTGTATAGACTGTTACACCTGTCTGACCCAGAAAAGCTGCCGTTGTTCTGTAATTTGGCATCGGAGTCATTATTTGATGCGTGCCTAGCCCAGGATCCAGCGGTACAGCTTCGGGGGGTGTAGAGGATAAACCACACCCTGGCATCATGAACACAAGGGGTTAATGCCATCTGCATCTAGGATAATTCCATCTGCCCTCATCACACCCTCACCACATCATCATTACCCAATTTAAACTGGCACCATGTCCATATAAAGAGTGCATGGGGTCTCTTCCACAACAGTCACATGTTCTCACACATACCGATCAGCCCCTACCTAAAGCGGTTCCCAGGCGAGCAGATAATGCATAAGGCTGGAATGTTCTAAAAATCATAATGCTTTTAGTTTTCCACCTTCAGACCTATATGAGGGCTTGTTTTATGCGCCACCAATTTTACTTTGTAATGACATCAGTCATTTCACCACAAAATGTATGGTGAAACCAATAAAAAATTGTTTGTGGGACAAAATTGGAAAAAAAATGCCATTTTGTAATTTCAGTTTCTACGCAGTGCACTTTTTGGTAAAAATTACACCTTATATTTATTCTGTAGGTCCATAAGGCTACAAGGATACCCCATTTATGGAGGGTTTATTTTATTTTACTACTTTAAAAATCATAACTGCATGCAACAAAATTAGTATGTTTAAAATTGTCTTCTAAATAGTGCACACCCAATCCAGTACAAAAAAGTTTATTTAGAATTACATACAATAAGTATAATCAGACCAAACTATCCCCCCATAAAAACATTTAAAAGGCAAAAAAAAACTGCCCTCCCACAACAGGGGGAGTCAAATAGACTCCACCCAGGACACCTATAAGTTTTTTTTTCTTTCTTTGGTTTTGTATTGTTATATGGTACACGCAGCAGCACCCACTATTAATTTAGTTAGATTTTAGCTGAGCCTGCTGGTGTTTACAGTGTTAAAATTGTCTTCTGACCCCTACAACTTTTTTATTTTTCCGCATACAGGGCTATATGAGGGCTCATATTTTGCACTGTAGTCTGTAGTTTTTATCGCTTTACATACCGCGATCAGTGATGTCCGGCATTAAACATGGGTTCTGGCTGTTGATAGCCGCAGGGACCACCCCGCTATGACGTTTACAGGTACTCCCTGTGTCCTTAAGAGGTTAATCAACAAGCATAGTTACACAGCAGAAATAGCACATGGAGAAATAGCATATAGTACATCCTGTTTATAGTTGTTCATATGTTTGCTGTTGGGTATGGATCTATTATTTCTTATTAAAGGGGTACTCCGGCGCTTAGACATCTTATCCCCTATCGAAAGGAGGATAAGATGCCTGATCGCGGGGGTCCCGCCGCTGGGGACCCCCGTGATCTTGCACGCCGCACCCCGTTTAAAATCAGTCCCCGGAGCGTGAGTACTGTCGATCAAAGGGCCACAGGGCCACACGTCAAGGCTCCGCCCCGTGTGGTGTCATGCTCCTCCCCTCTCAATGCAAGCCTATGGGAGGGGGCGTGACAGCTATGAGACGGCCCCGTGATCGACAGTAATCAGACCCGGAGCGAACATGCTCCGAGGACTGATTTTAAACAGGGGATAAGATGTCTAAGCACCGGAGTACCCCTTTAAAGAGGACATGCAGTCCAAATAAAAGAATCCTTTACAACACAGAACTAAGTTGGGGCCAAAATTAAAAAAGGCTACATTTCTTGGAACTGCATATAGGTTTCTTGTGGGGAATTCAGCTGTATTACTGCACTCACTGACAACACTGCTGTATGGTGGCACTTATTGACTGCACTGCTGTGTAATAAGCAAGCAGGTCTTTATGATTACAGAGCAAGTCCAGTGCTGGTCTCCAGCCTGTTCTGCACAGTTTGGTTTGGAGAGACACTTCACATGCTGAGCCAACTGTATGACGCCCAGCAAGTTCAGTGTATTAACCTTTTTCTAACTAATAGGACTCTTGCACAGAACTTACTGAGCATTGGTTTAGTTGCCTCAACAACCGAACCACCCAGCACGGGCAGTGAATTTAACCTGAATGCTAAATGCTATAAATTCTTAATCTTCCCTACATAAAAAATAAAAATAAAAGAAAGGAACCAAAATATTATACAGTATGTGATCAAAAATAGTATAACCCCTTAAGGACCCAGGGTTTTTCTGTTTTTGCACTTTTGTTTTTATCTCCTTACCTTTAAAAATCATAATTCTTTCAATTATGTATCTAAAAATTCATATTATGGCTTATTTTTTTGCAATTACATAGGTAATTTTACCCAACAATCTACGGTGAAACGGAAAAATATCATTGTGAGACAAAATTGAAAAAAAAAACGCCATTTTGTAAATTTTGGGGGCTTCTGTTTCTACACCGTAAATTTTTCGTAAAGATGACACCTTCTCTTTATTCTGAAGGTCCATACGATTAAAATGATATCCTACTTTTATAGGTTTGATTTTGTCGTACTTCTGAAAAAAATCATAACTACATGCAGGAAAATTAATACGTTTTAAATTTTCATTTTCTGACCCCTATAGCTTTTTTATTTTTCCGCGTATGGGGTGGTATGAGGGCTATTTTTTTGCTCTGTGATCTCAAGTTTTCAGCGGTACCATTTTTGTATTGAGCAAACTTTTTGATCGCTTTCTATTAATTTTTTCATGATATATAAAGTGACCAAAAATACGCTATATTGGACTTTTGAATTTTTTTACGCATTCGCCATTGACCGTGCGGTTTAATTAACGATATATTTTTATAATTTGGACATTTCCACAGGCGGCGATACCACATATTTTTATTTTTATTTACACAGTTTTTTTTTTTTTTTTATGGGAAAAGGGGGGTGATTCAAACTTTTATTAGGGAAGGGGTTAAATGATCTATATTCACTTTTTTTTCCCACTTTTTTTTTGCAATGTTAGAGCTCCCATAGGAAGCTATAATACTGCACACACTGATCTTTTTACATTGTTCAATGGTTTCTCATAGGAAACCATTGATCAATGATTCTGCTGCTTGACTGCTCATGCTTGGGCACTGAGCAGTCATTCGGCAATCAGACACCAGGAGGCAAGGTAAGGGACCCTCCTGCTGTGTCACAGCTGTTCGGGATGCTGCGATTTCGTTGCGACGATCCCGAACAGCCCCCTGAGCTAGCCAGCAACATTTTAGTTTCACTTTAGATGCGGCATTCAACTTTGAACGTCGAGTCTAAAGGGTTAATATTAGCCATGGGTCCTGGCCGTTGTTAGAGTTATAGAATGGGTGCGGACTCAGGATGTACTGGTACATCCTTGGTCCTTAAGTGGATAATATAATTATATCAGGCTGTGTGTCATTTATATTGCATGAAGAATGCTTTAAAAAAATGACAATATATTTTTTTGTTTCACCTCATAAAAATTTTCAATCAAAAGCAGAGTGTCACATGTACCCCAGAATGATACCAATGAAACAACAACTGGTCTGGAAATATTTTTACACCTCAGGGCTTCTGCAACTTTATGTGATGCATTCTCTATAAAAGGAGGCATCAAAATTCACTAGTGTCTCTATTACTATTACTGGAGGCCTGTGTTTTAGTCAAGGAAACATATGGGACATTTCAAAAACCTTCAGTATTAGGAGAATAAATATTGACTTGCATCTGTCAACATTAGAGATGAGTAGACTTTTCAAAAGTTCTTCTGGTTCTCCCAACTCTGGCAAAAAGTTCTTACCAAATTAGTTCTGTCTCAACCTGTACTTCACCAGTAACCCAAAATGTGTTTATAACACTGTCTAAGAGCCCTAAAAGCCCTATGTAATATTGTTAGGTAACCAAGGAGAGTATACATGCACTTTTTAATGATTTTTTTATGCTTTTTAAAATGAATGTCCAAAAATGATCCCTTTTTGTAGGTTGATGCCTGTCATGTTTATATGCACACACAAGTATCGAAAGAAGCAATGGCTTTTTCTAAGTGGAAAAGCAGTGGCTGTGAAAAATGATTCACATTTTAGGGCTTAGCAACAGGATCAGCATGCTAGAAAGTGAAAAAAAAGTGACACAAAACCCTCTATAAAAACAACAAAGATGTGGCCTCAAATGGCAGGAGGTGCTCATCCCCTAATGCAGTTGTGCATATATATTGGGGGAGCAGATCCTACACTTGTGGTCCGTTGCTAAGGGCGATCCCCAGCATAAAATGCATACAATGGGGGATGCCTGCAACAGACTACAAGTGCATCCTACACCAGACAAAAAGGTGTGGAAGTGTAACACTTAGAATAATACAAAACAGGAATTTAGGTACACTACTGTGTAAATGTAAACAATGACATTGGCTAAGCCTCAAAACTGATATAAAAATTTAGACATTAGCCGGCATATCCTTAGATAAAGGACATAACTGAGTCCGCACACCAACGCCAAGGATTCTCAAGTGGCGCGGGACCGAACACTAAACCTACCTGTGCCTTATAGGCAAAACCAAGGGCCAGTGGGCAATTACAGCAGAATTAAGTCCAGCTCACAGACTGCTACCTCCAGTGTGGCTAGGCACACATTCAATGGGAGGTGGGAGAAAGGCTATAAGCCCCACCCAAGTTGGCTGATATGTTGCAGCCTCACAGGTGCAAATTAATGCTACCTATAGGGATGATACAGGTGCATTAGTATAATTTTTTTAATCTTTTTATCTGGTGTAGGATGCCATTGTGGTACTTATCGTCTGCTGCAGGAATCCTCCATTGTATGCATTTTATGCAGGGGATCACCATTAGCAACAGACCACAATATATATGCACCCCCAATATATATATGCACAACTGCATTAGGGGTTTAGCACCTCCTGCCATTTGAGGCCATGTGTTTGTTGTTTTTGTTGTTAAAATTTATACTAATGCACCTGTATCATCACTATAGGTACCATTAACCCCCCAAGGACGTACTGGTACATCCTGAGTCCTTTCCCTTTCTAGAACGCAGGGCCGCGTCATAGTGGGTCTGGCCTGGCCTCTAACAACGGCCGGGACCCGTGGCTAATAGCGCGCGACAATGATCGTGGTGCCGCGCGCTATTAACCCTTTAGACGCGGCATTCAAAGTTGAACGCTGCATATAAAGTGAAAGTGAAACCATGCCGGTTTGCTCAGGGAGCTGTTCGGGATCACCGCGGCGAAATCGCGGTGTCCCAAACAGCTGTTAGACACGAGGAGGGTCTCCTACCTTGCCTTCCTAGTGTCCGATCGCCGAATGACTGCTCAGTGCCTGAGATCCAGGCATGAGCAGTCAAGCGGCAGAATCATCGATCACTGGTTTCCTATGAGAAACCAGTGATCAATGTAAAAGATCAGTGTGTGCAGTGTTATAGGTCCCTATGGGAGCTATAACACTGCAAAGAAAAAGTTTTAAAAAAAGTGAATAAAGATCATTTAACACCTCCCCTATTAAAAGTTTGAATAACCCCCCTTTTCCCATTTAAAAAAAACCCAGTGTAAATAAAAATAAACATGTGGTATCGTCGCGTGTGGAAATGTCTGAATTATAAAAATATATCGTTAATTAAACCGTACGGTCAATGGCGTATGCACAAAAAAATTCCAAAGTCCAAAATAGTGTATTTTTGGTCACTTTTTATATCATGAAAAAATGAATAAAAAGTGATCAACAAGTCCGATCAATACAAAAAGGGTAACGCTAAAAAGTTCAGATCACGGCGCAAAAAATGAGCCCTCATACTGACCCATATGCGGTAAAGTTAAAAAGTTATACAATTTTAAATGTATAAATTTTCCTGCATGTAGTTATGATTTTTTTCAGAAGTACGACAAAATCAAACCGATATAAGAAGGGTATCATTTTTATCGTATGGACCTACAGAATAAAGAGAATGTGTAATTTTTACCGAACAATTTACTGCGTAGAAACAGAAACCCCCAAAATTTACAAAATGGCGTGTTTTTTTTTCAATTTTGTCTCACAATAATTTTTTTTTCCGTTTCACCGTAGATTTTTGGGTAAAATGACTGATTTCACTGGAAAGTAGGATTGGTGGCACAAAAAATAAGCCATAATATGGATTTTTAGGTGCAAAATTGAAAGGGTTATGATTTTTTTTAAAGGTAAGGAGGAAAAACGAAAGTGCAAAAACGGAAAACCCCCTGGTCCTGAAGGGGTTAATTTGCACCTGTGAGGCCAGCAACATATCAGCCAACTTGGGTGGGGCTTATAGCCTTTCTCCCACCTCCCATTGTATGTGTGCCTAGCCACACTGGAGGTAACCCTGGAGCAGTCTGTGAGCTGGACTTAATGCTGCCGTAATTGCCCACTGTCCCCTGGTTTTGCCCATACGGCACAGGTAGGTTTAGTGTTAGGTCCCTTGTCACTTGAGAAACCTTGGTGTTGGCGTGCGGGCTCAGGTATGTCCTTCATCTAAGGATATACTGGCTAATGTCTCAATTTTAACATCAGTGTTGAGGGTTAGCCAATGTTATTGTTCACATCTAACACAGTAGTGCACCTAAATTCCTGTTTTGTACAAAACCCTCTATGCTCAGCTTTTTCATAATCACTTTAAATCAAAAACACAGAAATTCTGCCAGAATTCCAGGAAAGCAAAGCTGAATGGGATTTTTGCGGAGTTGTGAAAATTCCGCTGTGTGAACATACCCTCAATGTATTACCCGAATTTGTTGAAGTTGAAAATTATAGCATTTCAAATATGTCAAATATATCAAACACAGTGTAAAGTGAAAGATATACGTAATCAATAGAAAAGAGGAATAACAAGTTGGTCTATGACAGATCCAATTTTTAACCATTCACCATTCACCTTATCAAAAACATAATACAAATCCGGGAATTACCTGAAATAAATCATACCTAACTGACCATTGATAACATTTAAATTACAATATCTGCCTATACAACAGTAGCAGCTTTAAAAAGTGGACATCATCCAACCTTCAGCTTTTATCATAATAATTGAGAAATTCTATAATATTATATCTAATATAGAAGACATATATGGATGTGTATTGCAAACTGATATTTTACTAACTGGTCTTAAGATAAAATAGGTTGGAGTAATATGTGAACCTGTCCATGCACCAAAAATTTAAAAATGATGCAGATTTAAGTTACACTATATTACATATTTTGCCTTAAATTATAGTTAATCGGTTTTGCTCTGGAAAGCCACCCCGATGCTTTGCTAAGTTCTGTCCACTTTTGCAGATAGTGTCATGAGGTGAGTGAAAAAAGTGAAAAAAAAAACTGGGGTTTGCACAAAAAACTTTGTTTGTACATCAAAAAATGGGGAGTGATACATTTCCCTTTGTGTCAAGTAGATATTAGTTGGTGAATTTAATAGGATGATATAAAATGCGTTATCATTTTTGAGACCAGTTGTTGTTCATTTTTCTACTGCTTGCATAAATGTATGCTGTTTATTCTTGCATTTTTTGTATATTTTTCAAATTTAAAACTATGTGATTTACAGAGGAATGATTTCATAAGGGAAAATAACCACTATAAACAAAATAATGCCAGAAAATAAAAAGGCTGAAGCTTTTAGAAGGGTTTTCATTAAGACCAAAAACTAAACAATGAATAATATATAGGATACCTAATGGTTTAAATATAAATATATATATATATATATATATATATATATATATATATATATATATTTGCATCTGGCCACATTTACAGCTTTTGAATGGACTTGTTTTATTGAAAAAAAAAAAAAAGAAGAATAAAAAGTATTAGTTTCTCTCAATAATACATTAAAACATAATAAG
Organism: Hyla sarda; assembly: GCF_029499605.1. NCBI lineage: Eukaryota > Metazoa > Chordata > Amphibia > Anura > Hylidae > Hyla > Hyla sarda. Next base: position 286,002,453 of record NC_079191.1, read on the forward strand.
TAAGCTAAAAGGTAAGTCTTAAATATGTGGGGTAAAAACCTATTTATTTCTAATTTACCCAATAAGTTGCTCAATGTATCCTTTGTTTGACTTACACAGATTTTGACATTGTATCGCAGAAAATTCCAGAATCAATCACAGATATTAAAATCAAATTGGCATAATTAGATCAACAAAAATCTAATTTCTGTAACATTTAGTCTTTGTAATTTCATTGTAGAGCTTTTAGTGATATTGCAATTACTTAGAAATTCAGAGCATATGTTTCTTCCTAAAGTATTCCACAGAGCGATTTAATTAAAAGCAAGCCTGTCTGAAATGTTACAAAAGGCTGAATTTAAATAAAAATAGTGCAATAAAAAGTTCATTATAAGGCATGTAATAAAATAATGTAAAGAATCTTTTTATTTAGAAAATTATTTGTTTTAACTCAATTTGGCATAGATATGATTAGTTTACACAATAACATTATTCTTTGATGTGAATGTATACAGTAATCTCACATAAGTGATTTCACCACTCACATTTAAGCACTGTCTTAAACTTCTTGGGCTTGGAATTCACCAGAGCTTCACAGGTTGCCACTGAAGTCTTCCTCTGCTCCTCCATCACAGATGACATCACAAAGCTGGGGGATGGCTTTGAGGATGCCACCTTCCATATGAAGATGTCCCACAGCTTCTCAATTGGGTTTAGGTCTGGAGACTTGGTCAGTCTATCACCTTTACCTTCAGCTTCTTTAGCAAGGCAGTGGTCTTCTTGGAGGTATGTTTGGGGTCGTTGTCGTGTTAAAAAAACTGCCCTGCGGCCTAATCTCCATAGCAGGGAGATCATGCTTTTCTTAAGTATATCACAGTACATATTGACATTCATGGTTCCTAAAATGAGCTGTATCTCCTCAGTTCCAGCAGTACTCATGCAGGCCAAGACCATAACACTTCCACTACCATGCTTGACTGCACGAAAGACACATTGGGCATCATTTACACTCAGGGTGGAGTGTAGTTTTCTTTGTGGGTTTTTGTTTCCTCCAGGCATTTTTCCATGGTATTTACTATTATATCTTGTATTTGCCAATTTTTCCTATATTTTGCTTTTTTTACACATACTCTGAGCTGTCAGGTTTTCCAGAGCTCAAATCCACCACATTTCTGTGGAAACAATAGTCCATTTGTAGGTTTGTTTAGAAGACGTAGGTTTTTTTTTTTTTAGTCACACCCCTTTTCCCTGATGACCAAGTCCCTTTGTAGGGTTTTCTAAGTAAAGTTGAGAGTTAGGGTTTTTTGGATTTTTTATTTATTTTTTTGTCAAAAATGTTGGTGCACAACACATGCGACACAAAAAAAAAAAAAACCTACAAAATCTACTCAGAAAAGGCTTAGTAAATGAGGCTCATTGTCTTTGTACTTCTTACCTGCTTGTTGCCACACACACATAACACCATCTGAACAAGTTCCATTAATCCATGTCCTAAGTCTGCTTGTCTTTAGCAAACTGTTTTCGCCTATACTTGTGTTTCATCTTTAGAAGAGGCTGGCTTCTGGGATGACAGCCATGCAGTGTAGAGCGTATGGTCTGAGCACTGACAGGCTGATCTCTCACTCCTTCAACCTCTGCAGCAATGCTGATAGCAGTTATATGTCTATTTCCCAAAGACAACCTCTGGATATGATGCTGAGCACTTGCACTCAACTTCTGTCAAAAATGGTGAGGCCTGTTCTGAGTGGAATTAGTCCTGTGAAACTGCTGTATAGTCTTGACCACCATGTTGTAGCTCAGTTTCATGGTTTTGGTAATTTTCTAATAGCCTAGGTTATCTTCATGTATAGCAACATTTTTTTTTTCAGATGTTCTTTGCCATTTTGAACTTCCAAAATGTTATTATAGAGTGTAAGAGTGATAACACCAAATTTATGACACCTACTCCCCATTCACACCTAAGACCTTCTAATACTAACGAGTTACATGACATTGGAAAGGAAATATGGTTAATTGGGCCCAATTTGGACATTTCCACTTAGGGTGTACTTGTTTTTGTTGCTAAAGTGGCTATATGTTGAGTTATTTTAAAGAATTACAACATTAAACACTGTTATACAGGCTAAATAAAATAGTAGTATATCTCTCACCTCCCCGTGCAAGTATACTAGATCTTCTCCGACCATCCAGAATTAATCCAAATCACCAAGGTACAGTCCTGACAGTTAAAATGTCCACTTTATTATTTCAATTAAAAGCAGCATATAGCAAGGTGCGGTACATTTTTGCCCTACCGGCCCTTAGATATCTGGAATACTCCCACCCAGGTTTACATAGACCTAACTGATAGTCTCACCTGTGAGAAAATGGTGAGTATCATGTGACTTAAAATTTAGCCTATGATTTAATCACTTAGGATATTAAGTGTTTAGCATTAGTATCCAAAAGGCTTCTCTGTTTAATAGTTTGGCCCCTCTATCTTCCCCCCCTCCCTCAACCCCACCCCCTCTATGGATGATGTCCTTATCATCTGGTCAATGACAGGACTTGTTGATTTAATGAATCATAAGATATCCTCATATATAAATTGTAACGCCCTGGATTATGTATTTTGTGTTCTGTAATACAGTGTGGATCAAAAGTTTGGGCACCCCAGGTAAAAATATGTATTAATGTGCATAAAGAAGCCAAGGAAAGATGGAAAAATCTCCAAAAGGCATCAAATTACAGATTAAACATTCTTATATGTCAACAAAAGTGAGATTTTATTTCCATCATTTACACTTTCAAAATAACAGAAAACAAAAAAATGGTGTCTGCAAAAGTTTGGGCACCCTGCAGAGTTAATATCTTGTACTGCCCCCCTTTTGCAAGTATCACAGCTTGTAAATGCTTTTTGTAGCCAGCCAAGAGTCTTTCAATTCTTGTTTGAGGTATCTTTGCCCATTCTTCCTTACAAAATTCTTCCAGTTCTTTGAGATTTCTGGGCTGTCTCTCACGGATGCTCTTTTAAGGTCTATCCATAGATTTTCAATTATGTTGAGGTCAGGAGATTGTGAAGGCCATGGCAAAACCTTCAGTTTACGCCTCTTGATGTAATCCCCCATGGATTTCGAGGTGTGTTTAGGATCTTTATCCATTTGTAGAAGCCATCCTCTCTTTAACTTCAGCTTTTTCACAGATGGCATCAAGTTAGCATCCAAAATTTGCTGAAATTTTATTGAATCAATTTTTTCTTCTTCTGAGATGTTCCCTGTGCCACTGGCTGCAATACAACCCCAAAGCATGATTGATCCACCCCCATGCTTAACAGTTGGACAGAGGTTCTTTTTATTAAATTCTGTTCCCCTTCTTCTCCAAACGTACCTTTGCTCATTCAGGTCAAAAAGTTTGATTTTAACCTCATCAGTCCACAGTACTTGTTTCCAAAATGCATCAGGCTTGTCTATATGCTCATTTGCAAAGTTCAAACGCTGATTTTTGTGGTGATGGCGTAGAAGAAGTTTTCTTCTGATGACACTTCCATGAAGACCATATTTGTACAAGTATCTTTTTATAGTGGAATAGTGTACCACAACTCCAGTGTCTGCCAGATCTTTCTGGAGGGATTGTGCAGTCAAACGTGGGTTTTGAATTGTTTTTCTCACAATCCTGTGAGCTGTTCTGTCTGATATTTTTCTTTAACTTCCACTGTTCCTGATGACTGCCATTTCTTAATTACATTCCAAACAGAGGATATTGACATCTGAAAACATTTTGCTATCTTCTTACAGCCATCTCCAGCTTTGTGAGCGTCAACTATTTTCAGTTTCATATGTGTAGATAGAAAAGGCAGGGACGGCACCAAACGAACAAACTAGGGATCAAACTGTGTACCGTTCAGTGGAGTAAATGGCACTGCTGAGCAATCTAGTTGGAATCTGGCCGTGTGGTGGTGCTAGGATAAACGGAAAGGACAGCTAGTAATATCATATGTGGGAAGGAAATAAAGATAATCCGCACTCACCACCGGGTTGGGCAACTCGCGTTCCTATGTGGAAATGACCACTGGATTAGAGAAGGACATCACTTGCGTGCGCTCAGAGGCAATAACCGTCTATTTCGCACACTTACGCTTCATCCGGCATCAGTGTACGTCATCGTGCAGTGGAGTTTTATAGCTGCAGGTGAAGAGGTGCATTAAATCATGGTCGACTATTCAGGTGAATATGTGTTCAATGGAACGAAAACATTTTTTTTTAGTATATTAAAAATAAAATAATTCCTAATCCAAAAGCAAGATAGGGATAATCTAGTACGATACAAGAGATTACAAAAAGACAGCTAAACCGATTTTCTCATTGAAACCGAGTGGGCCCTGCGCATCAAGGCGCAGGATCCAGGCGGCTTCGGCTCTCAGCAATCTGTTGTTTCTGTCCAATGGGGATTTAGAGTTTTTAACTATTTCGAGTCCTCCAAACTTCAGGTCTGCAGTAAACTGTTGTGTACTTCACGCATGTGCTTTACGAACCGGGGAGCACCAATACCAGTCCGAATGGACTGGATGTGCTCTCTTACCCGAATACGAAGTTGCCTTATTGTCTTGCCGATATAGAATAAATTGCATTTACACATGAGGAAGTATACCACATAAGAGGTACGGCAGGTGATCAGATCATGAATCTTGACAGTCATTTGGCCCAGTTGTACTAGAGTGGAATTGTGATTGAAGAGACATTGAGAACATGTGCAGCTTTTTTTGTTTCCTTTTGGGCTATGTCCAATTTCTCCGTTTTTTGTTATAGCTTTTTTTGAATTAAGATTAAGCGTTTCTCCTAGTGTCTTGTTTTTTTGGCATGTTATGATGGGTTTATTTTTTGCTGTGTCCGCTAGATCGGGATCACTGGCAATAATATGTCAGTTTTTATTAATTATGGTATTAATGATGGAGTTCATATTACTGTTCTTAAAGGAGAAGAAAAACTGTTTGTTTGCATTGAGCATCGTGTTCTTGGGATGAGGATGGCCCAGTGTTTCTCTAGTTACTCTAGAAGCTCCATCGTATGCTGTATTAATTACTGACTGAGGATATCCCTCCCAGGCTCCTCTCTTTCAACGTCCTTTGCAATCTGTTCCTGTGCCTCTATGCAAGTGGATCGGTCTCGCCTGACCCAACAGGAGAGGACTCGCTGTAGGAATGAAAACCTGTGCCTATACTATGCTAGCACCGAACATTTCCTTAAGGACTGTCTTATTCATCCTCCGCGTCTGAGAAACGCACCTAGTCAACGTAGGAGAGTCGTTGCTAGGAGTGAATTCTACCTCTCCACGATTGACTTGCTGTGCGGATTGCTATACTCGCTAATGCTTCTTCCTTCTCCGCTGTGGCCTTCTTGGACTCTAGTTCAGCAGGAAGTTTCATTGAAGCCTCCCTAGTCAACAGATTCAACATTCCAGTCACCCGTCTTGTCAAACCTCTCTTCATTTCATCCGTCAATGGAGAGAGACTGGTCTGCACCGTGCGTTACCGCACTCAACCACTACTCATGTCTGTTGGAGTTCACCATCATGAACATATTGAATTTTTTGTGCTACCCAACTGCACTTCTGAAATTCTTCTGGGCTTGCCCTGGCTCCAACCTCATTCGCCTAGCCTCGACTGGGTCACCGGGGACATTAAGAATTGGGGATCTTCTTGCCACAAGCGATGTCTCCACCCAGTTTCTTCCTGCCAAGTCTCCATGGCTACTCCATTGCCAGGTCTTCCTAAGGCCTATCTGGACTTTTCGGACGTCTTTTGTAAAAAACAAGCAGAGGTCTTACCTCCGCATAGACCCTATGACTGCCCTGACCTGCTCCCTGGTACCACACCGCCCCGTGGTAGGATTTACCCACTTTCTGTCCCGGAATCACAAGCTATGTCTGAGTACATACAAGAAAACCTCAAAAGAGGTTTTATCCGGAAATCCTCTTCCCCAGCTGGAGCTGGATTTTTTTTTGTCGCTAAAAAAGATGGATCTCTCCGCCCTTGTATTGATTACCGCGGCCTCAATAAAATTACCGTAAAAAATCGCTATCCTCTGCCTCTCATCTCCGAACTCTTCGACCGACTGCGAGGTGCCAAGATTTTCACCAAACTTGATTTAAGGGGCGCAAAGAACCTCATTGGTATTCGTGCAGGCGACGAAAGGAAAACCGCCTTCAATACCAGAGATGGTCACTTTGAATACCTAGCCATGCCCTTTGGACTATGCAACACCCCAGCAGTCTTTCAACTTTACGCTAAAATTGAGAAGTGTCTATTCGAACGCAGCAGTCTTCCCTTCCTGGGATACATTGTGTCCGGACAAGGTCTTCAAATGGACCCTGATAAACTTTCTGCGGTAATGGATTGGCCTCGTCCCACTGGTCCGCGAGCAATCCAAAGATTTCTCGGATTTGCAAATTATTCTCCACCATCGTTGCTCCTATTGTAGCACTGACTAAGAAAAATGCTAATCCGAAATCCTGGCCGCCACAGGCGGAGAAAGCCTTTAACCACCTCAAAGCCGCCTTCTCCTCTGCTCCAGTCTTGTCCAGACCAGATCCTCAGAAGCCCTTCTTCCTCGAGGTTGACGCCTACACTGTTGGAGCCGGAGCTGTTCTCCTTCAAAAATCCGCTAAAGGAAAAAATGTCACTTGTGGATTTTTCTCCAAAACTTTTTCTCCTCCAGAAAAAAAACTATTACATTGGAGACCGTGAACTATTGGCGATTAAGTTGGCCCTTGAGGAGTGGACAATAGAGCCAGGTGTGTAGCGAACAGATTTAATCCAATGCGACGCGTTTCACCGCGCTTGCGCGGTTTCATCAGGCATAACAAACACTTCTCAGGGAGGGATTTATATACACGCAGGTATTAACCCCTACCTGACAAAGTAGATTTTCACAAAAAGTATATATATATATACTCATAAACTACATTTAAATACTTAAGATAAGCATATATGCTCATAAAATGCATCAAGGAAATATAATAATGAATAAACAATTAGTAAGACAAAACAATAATAAAACCAAGAATTATAATAAAGAAGGGGGGATAATGGAAAATAGGGAAAGGACCAGGCACACATAATGCGTGGGACATAAACCATACATATACATAAAATATATATGTATATATACACATATGCGCACACACCCGCATGTGTGCCAACCCTACTATATATGGTAAAGATATGACAATTAACAGACATATATACACACATGTATACATATATATACATATACATACACATGTACACATGCGCGCAAAGACGCATATGCACATGAATGCACCCACATGTATACATATTGAAACATAAGTAAAATAAAATTAAAATTAAAACAGAAATAATATTACTAATAATAATGATAATAATAACAATTGATAGAGGATCAGAAAAAATAATAAAATAAAAAATAAAAAAACTTTTTTACATAAATATATATCTATAAAAGTATAACACATGGAACAAAATAATACATGACAGCAATCTTATACTGAAAACAATCAGAACTACCCCAGTAGTCCGAACTGGCGTTACAGGATCTCTAATTATTGGAATAAAAACGCTCAATGTGTACTACTACTTACTAATATTAAGCACTTAGTTAAAGTGCTACGGTGAAAAAGAGGGGGAGAAAGGGGGGGGAGAGGGGGAGGGGGAAGGGAAAAGGATCGTTGGTATACAGTTGTAGAGGTGACCACATGGGAATAAGTGACCACAGAGAAGCCATCTTTACCAAAGGATGGGTATTATTTAACATTCTCTATGGTCTCATTAAGCCCATTAGGGGTCAATGTTAAGAGCTTGTGAATCCAGTAGGATTCGCGATTAATAAGACGTTGGTACCTATTTAGATGGTCAGATGGAATTGTTTCAAGAATTGTTAGTTTTAGAGACTCCAAATTATTATCATGTTTAAGGGTAAAATGTTTTGACACGCTATGTAGCAAGTATTTATGTTTGATGTTCCAACGATGTTTATTCATACGTGCCCGCACTGTTTGTACAGTGCGGCCTACGTATTGAAGATTACAACTGCATGTTAATAAGTATATGGCAAAGGAAGTATTGCATGTAACCTTATCCTTAATATTATATGATAACCCGGTTTGGGAAGAAAAAAATGATGTGGTTCGTTCTTTGATTAAACTGCAACAAAGACAGCGTGAAATCCCACAAGGGGTACAAAAACCGTCTCTAGATGTTGTGGGACGTGATTTGGTCTTATATTTACCTGGAGCTACTATATTTTGCAGGGTGTTCGCCCGTCTAAAGGTAACTCTGGGAGTAGGAGGAATTAGCTCCTTGAGAACTGGATCTTGAAGTATGATTGGCCAATGTTTGTGTAATATTTGTTTTATTTGTGAAGCTTCCTTATAATTAGTCACAAAATTTATTTTAAATTCAGAGGTTTGTACATAAGAATGGTTATTTCTATTATTGGTAGAACTATTTGGATTATTTATTTTCGGAATAACTAAATCTGATTGTTTTTTATTTTTCACTTTATTGTAGGAATTAATAAGGAGTTTTTTTGGGTACCCCTTTTCTGCGAAACGTCCCCTAAGGACAGCAGCCTGTGCATCGAAATCCTCATCAGAGGTACAATTTTTCCGAATGCGCAGGTACTGCCCATAGGGGACACCCCTCAGCCATACCGGATAATGTGCACTGTCGAAATTAAGAAAACTATTAATATCCACTTTTAAAAAAAATGTTTTAGTGGAGATTTGACCTGTTTCTAACCTCGTAAGTTCTAAATCTAGAAATTGGATGGTGTTAGTAGAATAGTGCATTGTAAATTGTAAACCCCAAGAATTCTGATTCAACTCATAGACGAAATTTTCAGCCTCAGAGAAAGTGCCTCCCCAAATAAAGAAAAGGTCATCAATATACCTACGAAAAAAGTAAACTAAATTAGTAAAATCCCGGGACTGTGCCATGACAAGGGACTCGAAACGCCCCATGAAAAGATTTGCATAACTTGGGGCGAATCGAGTCCCCATGGCACAGCCCCGGGTCTGTCTGTACAAATTGTTATCAAAACAAAAGATGTTATGTTCTAAAATAAATCTAATAGCTTTTAATAAAAATAAAGATTGGTTTATGGATAGGGAAGAGTCATTCCCAAATGTATCCCGAATGGCATTCAAACCCAATTCTGTATCAATATTAGAATAAAGAGAACAGATGTCCAAGGTTAAGAAGGAAAAATTTTTGGGCAAAGTTATTGTGCTAAGTTCGTGTATGAGTTGAGTGGAATCTTTCAGGTAGGAAGGGAGGCAGATAACATACGGCTGTAGAAAAAGATCTATAAAGTGTGAGAGATTGGCTGTCATAGAGCCCACCCCCGAAATGATGGGGCGGCCAGGGGGTTTATTGGGATTTTTATGTAATTTGGGAAGATAGTAGAAATACGGTAGATTATAGTGTTTAATAGACAGAAAACTTAGTTCTCTGTTAAATAAAAAAGAACAATCAGCAGCCTCCTTGACTAGGTTACAATACAATTCAAAATAAGTGGTAGATGGGTTAGTAGATAATATCTCATAATAATTTGTATCTGATAAGATATGAAGTGACTCCTCCACATATGCACCACGATCCAAAATTACAGTTCCGCCCCCTTTATCAGCGGGACGGATAATTACATTTTCATTATTTTGTAAAGTTTTTATAGCCGCCCGTTCGGACTTACTGAGGTTGTCCATACCCTGACTGATGACAGATTTATCACATAATCTATTAAAATCTCTATTCACTAATGAATAAAAAGTATCTAAGAAATTTCCCCTCTGATGCAAAGGGTAAAAATTGGATTGAGGTTTTACATCTACATGTCTAATAGAAGTATCACACTGATGTGGATCAGCAAAACTATCTGCTTGTGTATCACCTGAGTTTATGTCCTGCCCCTGGTTTATTTTCATTTTATCAATAATAGAAAAATGTCTATTTAATTTCAACTTGCGTATATAGCTATTCAAATCGAGAAATAATTGAAAGTCGTTAGGGCGGGTAGTTGGGCAAAAGGAGAGACCCCTAGCTAATAGGTTAATCTCCCCCTCTGCCAAAACATACTGAGATAAATTAAAAATCTTTATTTGGTTGACTTTAAATTGCTGTGAACACGAGTTGGATTTTTTAGAGGAGGACCTGCCTCCCCTGCAGCCTCTATATCTATTTTTCTTTTTATGGGTTTTTTGATGTTGTGGTTCCTTGGTGATATCGGTACAAAATAATGAAAATGTAATTATCCGTCCCGCTGATAAAGGGGGCGGAACTGTAATTTTGGATCGTGGTGCATATGTGGAGGAGTCACTTCATATCTTATCAGATACAATTATTATGAGATGTTATCTACTAACCCATCTACCACTTATTTTGAATTGTATTGTAACCTAGTCAAGGAGGCTGCTGATAGTTCTCTGTTAAATAAAAAAGAACAAAGTTTTCTGTCTATTAAACACTATAATCTACCGTATTTCTACTATCTTCCCAAATTACATAAAAATCCCAATAAACCCCCTGGCCGCCCCATCATTTCGGGGGTGGGCTCTATGACAGCCAATCTCTCACACTTTATAGATCTTTTTCTACAGCCGTATGTTATCTGCCTCCCTTCCTACCTGAAAGATTCCACTCAACTCATACACGAACTTAGCACAATAACTTTGCCCAAAAATTTTTCCTTCTTAACCTTGGACATCTGTTCTCTTTATTCTAATATTGATACAGAATTGGGTTTGAATGCCATTCGGGATACATTTGGGAATGACTCTTCCCTATCCATAAACCAATCTTTATTTTTATTAAAAGCTATTAGATTTATTTTAGAACATAACATCTTTTGTTTTGATAACAATTTGTACAGACAGACCCGGGGCTGTGCCATGGGGACTCGATTCGCCCCAAGTTATGCAAATCTTTTCATGGGGCGTTTCGAGTCCCTTGTCATGGCACAGTCCCGGGATTTTAGTAATTTAGTTTACTTTTTTCGTAGGTATATTGATGACCTTTTCTTTATTTGGGGAGGCACTTTCTCTGAGGCTGAAAATTTCGTCTATGAGTTGAATCAGAATTCTTGGGGTTTACAATTTACAATGCACTATTCTACTAACACCATCCAATTTCTAGATTTAGAACTTACGAGGTTAGAAACAGGTCAAATCTCCACTAAAACATTTTTTTAAAAAGTGGATATTAATAGTTTTCTTAATTTCGACAGTGCACATTATCCGGTATGGCTGAGGGGTGTCCCCTATGGGCAGTACCTGCGCATTCGGAAAAATTGTACCTCTGATAAGGATTTCGATGCACAGGCTGCTGTCCTTAGGGGACGTTTCGCAGAAAAGGGGTACCCAAAAAAACTCCTTATTAATTCCTACAATAAAGTGAAAAATAAAAAACAATCAGATTTAGTTATTCCGAAAATAAATAATCCAAATAGTTCTACCAATAATAGAAATAACCATTCTTATGTACAAACCTCTGAATTTAAAATAAATTTTGTGACTAATTATAAGGAAGCTTCACAAATAAAACAAATATTACACAAACATTGGCCAATCATACTTCAAGATCCAGTTCTCAAGGAGCTAATTCCTCCTACTCCCAGAGTTACCTTTAGACGGGCGAACACCCTGCAAAATATAGTAGCTCCAGGTAAATATAAGACCAAATCACGTCCCACAACATCTAGAGACGGTTTTTGTACCCCTTGTGGGATTTCACGCTGTCTTTGTTGCAGTTTAATCAAAGAACGAACCACATCATTTTTTTCTTCCCAAACCGGGTTATCATATAATATTAAGGATAAGGTTACATGCAATACTTCCTTTGCCATATACTTATTAACATGCAGTTGTAATCTTCAATACGTAGGCCGCACTGTACAAACAGTGCGGGCACGTATGAATAAACATCGTTGGAACATCAAACATAAATACTTGCTACATAGCGTGTCAAAACATTTTACCCTTAAACATGATAATAATTTGGAGTCTCTAAAACTAACAATTCTTGAAACAATTCCATCTGACCATCTAAATAGGTACCAACGTCTTATTAATCGCGAATCCTACTGGATTCACAAGCTCTTAACATTGACCCCTAATGGGCTTAATGAGACCATAGAGAATGTTAAATAATACCCATCCTTTGGTAAAGATGGCTTCTCTGTGGTCACTTATTCCCATGTGGTCACCTCTACAACTGTATACCAACGATCCTTTTCCCTTCCCCCTCCCCCTCTCCCCCCCCCTTTCTCCCCCACTTTTTCACCGTAGCACTTTAACTAAGTGCTTAATATTAGTAAGTAGTAGTACACATTGAGCGTTTTTATTCCAATAATTAGAGATCCTGTAACGCCAGTTCGGACTACTGGGGTAGTTCTGATTGTTTTCAGTATAAGATTGCTGTCATGTATTATTTTGTTCCATGTGTTATACTTTTATAGATATATATTTATGTAAAAAAGTTTTTTATTTTTTATTTTATTATTTTTTCTGATCCTCTTTCAATTGTTATTATTATCATTATTATTAGTAATATTATTTCTGTTTTAATTTTAATTTTATTTTACTTATGTTTCAATATGTATACATGTGGGTGCATTCATGTGCATATGCGTCTTTGCGCGCATGTGTACATGTGTGTGTATATGTATATATATGTATACATGTGTGTATATATGTCTGTTAATTGTCATATCTTGACCATATATAGTAGGGTTGGCACACATGCGGGTGTGTGCGCATATGTGTATATATACATATATATTTTATGTATATGTATGGTTTATGTCCCACGCATTATGTGTGCCTGGTCCTTTCCCTATTTTCCATTATCCCCCCTTCTTTATTATAATTCTTGGTTTTATTATTGTTTTGTCTTACTAATTGTTTATTCATTATTATATTTCCTTGATGCATTTTATGAGCATATATGCTTATCTTAAGTATTTAAATGTAGTTTATGAGTATATATATATACTTTTTGTGAAAATCTACTTTGTCAGGTAGGGGTTAATACCTGCGTGTATATAAATCACTCCCTGAGAAGTGTTTGTTATGCCTGATGAAACCGCGCAAGCGCGGTGAAACGCGTCGCATTGGATTAAATCTGTTCGCTACACACCTGGCTCTATTGTCCTCTCCTTGGTCAGCGCCGATATTCCCATCGTTTCTGAAGTTCACCTTACATCTCTACGCCACCTCTGGGAAGGCTGCAGACCGAGATCATCATACCAAACGCACATCTTGGTTGTGTGGGAGTGCACACAACCTGGCAGGGTGAGCCTTACTTTTCCCTCCCCCTCCCACACACTTGTGATCCCGTTGGTTCTTCACAAGGGAGCGCCTGTTTTTCTGTTTGCTTTACTTGAGGAGTGGAGACATCTTCTGGAAGGATCCCTTCACCCCAACACCATTTATACAGATCAAAAAAATCTGTCTTATCTCCAATCCGCCCAGCGGCTAAATCCTCGCCAGGCTAGGTGGTCGTTGTTTTTTGCCCGTTTCAACTTTCAAATCCATTTTCGTCCCGCAGACAAGAATGTCAAAGCTGATGCTCTATCTCGTACCACCAATGCCTCTGAAGCCGAGACTCTTCCTCAGCACATCGTTCCCCCTGAGTGTCTGATCTCTTCTGCTCCTGCTTCTCTGGTGCCTACCCCTCCAGGTAAGACTTATGTTCCTCCCCGTCTTCGCCTCCGGATCCTCAAATGGGGCCATTCCTCCCTTCTGGGTGGTCACGCTGGAATAAAAAAGACTTTACAGTTGATTGCCAGACACTATTGGTGGTCCTCCTTGGAAAAGGATGTGACCGATTTCGTACGAGCCTGTACAGTAGGTGCACGTGACAAGACCCGTCGTCAGAAGCCTTCAGGTCTTCTCCATCCGCTGCCGGTGCCTGAACAGCCTTGGTCCCACATAGCCATGGACTTCACCACTGATCTTCCTGTATCCCATGGCAACACCGTCATCTGGGTGGTCGTTGATCGTTTTTCCAAAATGGTTCACTTTATTCCGCTTCCAGGCCTTCCTTCTGCACCACAGTTGGCGAAGCAATTTTTTCTGCAGATTTTTCGTCTTCACGGGCTTCCCACGCATATCGTCTCGGATAGAGGCGTTCAATTTGTGTCTAAATTTTGGAGAGCTCTCTGTAATCAATTAAAGATCAAATTAAATTTCTCGTCCTCCTACCACCCGCAGTCCAATGGTCAAGTGGAGAGAGTGAACCAGATCCTTGGTGACTACATGCGACATTTTGTCTCCTCCCGCCAAGATGATTGGGTCGACCTGTTACCCTGGGCTGAATTCTCGTACAATTTCAAAAACTCTGAGTCATCCGCCAAGTCTCCGTTCTTTGTGGTTTACGGCCGCCACCCGCTTCCCCCCCTCCCCTTCCCCACTTCATCTGGAGTTCCTGCCGTAGATGAAGTGACCCTGGACTTCTCTATCTGGAAAGAGACTCAAAAGTCGCTCTCACTGGCCTCTTCTCGCATGAAGAAACATGCAGATAAGAAGAGAAGACCTCCTCCTGTCTTTGCCCCTGGTGACAAAGTGTGGCTCTCTGCCAAATATATTCTGTTTCGTGTCCCTAGCTACAAGTTGGATCCTCGTTACCTCGGGTCATTTAGAGTCAAAAGTCAAATCAACTCTGTCTCCTACAAGCTCCATCTTCCTCCTTCTCTTCGTATTCCTAACTCCTTTCATGTATCCCTTCTCAAACCTCTCATTCTTAACCGCTTTTCCCCCAAGGTCACCGTTCCTGCTCCTGTCATTAGGTCCTCTGACGTCTTCTCGGTAAAAGAAATCCTCGCCTCCAAGGTCGTCAGAGGTAAAAAATTCTTTCTTGTTGACTGGGAGAATTGTGGCCCCGAAGAGAGGTCTTGGGAGCCCGAGGACAATATCCTCGACAAGGACCTCATCCATAGGTTCCTGGGCTCCAAAAAGAGGGGGAGACCTAAGGGGGGGGTACTGTAACACCGAGCGCTCCGGGCCCCCCTTCCCCTCCGGAACGCTAATGGCATCATTCTCCTGCTTGCAGCGCCCCGGTCAGCGAGTCTGACCGGGAGCGCTGCTCTGTGTCCCTCGGCGGATATGCCATCCCCTTGGCGGGACGTGCCCGCCCTCGGGTCCCATCCCGTGTCACTCACCGGCCACGTCCTTCTGCTCAGTCCCGGCACGCGTGGCCCCACTCTCTTGGGCGCGCGCGTGCCGGGTCTCTCAGATTTAAAGGGCCAGTGCACCATTAATTCCCTACATTATCTAATACTCCCTACACTATATAAACCCACTTCCCCTTCCTGTCCGTGCCGTATCTTGTTGCCTTGTGTCCTGAGAAAGCGTTTCTGTGTGTTCCATTGCCTGTGTATCCAGACCCTTGCCGTTGCCCCTGACTACGAACCGTTGCTGCCTGCCCTGACCTTCTGCTACGTCCAACCTTCCTCTTGCCTTGTCCTTGTGTACCGAACCAGTCTCAGCTGTCAGTGAGGTTGAGTCGCTATCGGGTGGAACGACCTGGGGGTTACCTGCCCCTGCAAGTCCATCCCGCTTTGCGGCGGGCTCTGGTGAAAACCAGTAACCCCTTAGATTCCGTTCCCCTGGTACAGCCCACGCCATCCCCTCACTGACACAGAGGATCCACCACCCATGTCCTCTCCACATACCAGTCTGGATCCTGACAGTGTGGAGGTGGCGGCAGCATGAGGAGACCATATAGTGGCTGAATGACACAGCGTGGAGGTGGAGGCAGCATGAGGAGAACATATAGTGGCTGAAAGACACAGCCTGGAGTTGGCGGAAGCATGAGGATACCACAGAGTGGCTGGATGACACAGCCTGGAGTTGGCGGCATCATATAGTGGCTGAATGAAACAGCCTGGAGTTTGCAGCAGCATGTCTGTATGTAAGAAGTGGTATGAAAGTCAATGTGAACGATGCCATAGTGTGTGATGATTCTGAGGAGGTGGAATCACTGTGGGTAGAATTACAAAAGGAGGGAAATACTGAAAAAATTATATTTGGTGTAATTTACAGACCCCCTAATATCACTGAAGAGATAGAAGGTCGGCTGTATAAACAAATAGAGAGGGCCGCCCGGGCAGGTACAGTGGTAATAATGGGAGATTTTAACTATCCAGATATAGATTGGGGCCGGGGGTTGGCTAAAACTACAAAGGGGAGAAAATTCCTAAATTTATTGCAGGATAATTTTATGGGCCAGTTTGTGGAGGACCCAACAAGAAGTGATGCCTTGTTGGATCTGATCATTTCCAACAACGCAGAGCTGGTTGGTAATGTAACTGTGAGGGAAAACCTTGGTAATAGCGACCACAATATAGTTACTTTTGACTTAAAATGTAGAAAACAAAGACAGACGGGGAAAGCAAAAACATATAACTTTAAAAAGGCAAACTTCCCTGGGTTGAGGGCTGCACTACAGGACATAGACTGGGGGGAGGTGTTCTCAAATGCTGATGCAGAAGGTAAATGGGACATCTTTAAATCGACTCTAAATAACTATACAGCTAAATATATACCAAAGGGGAACAAATATAAACGATTAAAACTAAATCCTACATGGCTGACAAATGAGGTTAAAAGAGCAATAAACAACAAAAAAATAGCCTTCAAAAAATACAAATCTGATGGGTCAGCTATAACATTTAAACAGTACAAGGAGCTTAATAAAATCTGTAAAAATGTAATAAAAACAGCAAAAATTCAAAATGAGAGACAGGTGGCCGAAGAAAGCAAAACTAATCCTAAATATTTTTTTAGATATATAAATACAAAAAAACCAAGGGCAGAGCATGTAGGACCCCTTAATAATGATAATGGGGAGGTTGTCACGGGCGATCAAGAGAAGGCGGAGCTACTGAATGGGTTCTTTAGTTCTGTATGTACTATGGAAGAAGGAGCTGACATTGGTCAGGTCAGTGCTGGTAACACATCATATAATGTATTGAACTGGCTTAATGTAGAGATGGTACAAGGTAAGTTAAGTAAAGTAAATGTAAGCAAATCTCCAGGGCCGGATGGACTACACCCAAGAGTTCTTAGAGAGGTAAGTTCAGTAATATCTGTACCCTTGTTCATGATATTTAGAGATTCTCTGGTGTCTGGTATTGTGCCAAGGGACTGGCGCAAGGCTAATGTGGTACCAATCTTCAAGAAGGGCTCTAGGTCTTCGCCAGGCAATTATAGACCGGTAAGTCTAACGTGCATTGTGGTTAAATTGTTTGAAGGACTTATAAGGGATTACATACAGGAATATATAGGGGATAATAGTATTATAAGTGATAGCCAGCATGGGTTTACTAAGGATAGAAGTTGTCAAACCAATCTAATTTGCTTTTATGAAGAGGTGAGTAGAAGCCTTGACAGAGGAATGGCTGTGGATATAGTGTTTCTGGATTTTGCCAAAGCGTTTGATACTGTCCCTCACAGACATTTGACAGTTAAGTTAAGGTCCTTGGGCTTGGAAACTTTAGTTTGTAACTGGATTGAACACTGGCTCATGGATCGTACCCAGAGAGTGGTGGTAAATGATTCGTACTCTGATTGGTCCCCGGTTATTAGTGGTGTACCCCAAGGTTCAGTACTGGGCCCGCTGCTGTTTAATTTATTTATCAATGATATAGAGGATGGTATTAACAGCTCTGTTTCTATCTTTGCAGATGACACCAAGCTTTGTAGCACGGTACAGTCTATAGAGGATGTGCATAAGTTACAAGATGACTTGGATAGACTAAGTGTCTGGGCATCCACTTGGCAAATGAGGTTCAATGTGGATAAATGTAAAGTTATGAATCTGGGTACTAATAACCTGCATGCGTCGTATGTCTTAGGGGGGATTAAACTGGCAGAGTCACTGGTAGAGAAGGATCTGGGTGTACTTGTAGATCACAGACTACAAAATAGCATGCAATGTCAGGCTGCTGCTTCCAAAGCCGGCAGGATATTGTCATGTATAAAAAGAGGCATGGACTCGAGGGGCAGGGACATAATACTCCCCCTTTATAAAGCATTGGTACGGCCTCACCTGGAATATGCTGTTCAGTTTTGGTCGCCTGTTCATAAAAGGGACACTGCGGAGTTGGAAAGGGTGCAGAAACGCGCGACTAAACTAATATGGGGCATGGAACATCTTAGCTATGAGGAGCGATTAAAGGAGTTACAATTGTTTAGTCTTGAGAAGAGACGTTTAAGGGGGATATGATAAACGTATATAAGTATATAAATGGCCCATACAAAAAATATGGAGAAAAACTGTTCCAGGTTAAACCCCCCCAAAGGACGAGGGGGCACTCCCTCCGTCTGGAGAAGAAAAGGTTTAGTCTAAAGGGGCGGCACGCCTTCTTTACCGTGAGGACTGTGAATTTATGGAACGGTCTACCTCAGGAACTGGTCACAGCAGGAACAATTAACAGCTTTAAAGCAGGGTTAGATACATTCCTGGAACAAAATAACATTAATGCTTATGCAGAATTATAAAACTACATCCCTTTCCCTTATCCCCTTACATCCTTCCCTTCAATCCCCTGGTTGGACTTGATGGACGTATGTCTTTTTTCAACCATACTAACTATGTAACTATGAGGAGAACATATAGTGGCTGAATGACATTGCTTGGAGTTGGCGGCAGCATGAGAAGACCATATAGTGGCTGAATGACACAGCCTGGAGTGTGGCAGAATGAGGAGACCATAAAGTGGCTGAATGGAACAGCGTGGAGGTGGCGACAGCATGAGGATACCAGAGAGTGGCTGAAAGACACAGCCTGGAGTTGGCAGCAGCATATAGTGGCTGAATGACACAGCATTGAGTTTGCGGTAGCATGAGAAGAACATATAGTTGCTAAATGACATAGCTTGGAGTTAGCTGAAGCATGTGGAGACCATATAGTGGCTGAATGACACAACCTGGAGTGTGGCAGAATGAGGAGACCATAAAGTGGCTGAATGGAAATGCGTGGAGGTGGCGACAGCATGAGGATACCACAGAGTGGCTGAACGACACAGCCTGGAGTTGGCAGCAGCATATAGTGGCTGAAGGACAAAGCCATGAGTTTGCGGCAGCATGAGGAGAACATATAGTAGCTGAATGACAGAGCCTGGAGTTTGCAGCAGCATGAAGAGAACATATAGTGGCTGAATGGCACAGCGTGGAGGTGGCGGCACCATGAGGAGACCACATAGTGGCTGAATGAGGAGGTGGACAGAAGTCATGAATTCATTGATTTTATGAGCAGTTGATAGAATTCTGTATTTATTGTCTTTAAGATTACACCCTGTTCCAAATTATTATGCATTATTATATATATGGGCTACAGAAAACACTTAGCCTTGCTGCAACACGCATAGAGTGTGTGCTGTGTTAGTGAAATAATACTGTTATTCAGTATGACATTCAGATCAGAGGCGTCGCTTTTAGAATTACTGTCGAAGAGCGTCACTATAACCGAGCATGGAGGTGGCATCAGTATGAGGAGACCATATAGTTTCTGAATGACAAAGCGTGGAGGTGGCTGCAGCATGAGGAGACCATAGAGTGGCTGATTGACACAGCGTGGAGGTGACGGCAGCATTATTAGAACATTTAGTGACTGAAAGACACAGCCTGGAGATGGCGGAAGCATGAGGAGACCACAAATTGGCTGAATTACACAGCCCTGTGTTGGCGGCATAATATAGTGGCTGAATTTATTTGCAGGAATAACAATTTAAAAAATTTCCGGGCTACACAGGGCCTCAATAGGGTTGTAGAACACTTTGCCTTGCTGTAACACGCCTAGGGTGTGTGCTGGGTTAGTGAAATAATACTGTTATTCAATATGACATAAAGATCAGAGGCATCGCTCTTAAAATCTCTGTCGCAGAGTGGCACAATGACAGTGCCTGGAGGTGGCATCAGTGAGAGGAGACCATATGGTGGCTGAATGACACAGCGTGGAGGTGGCAGCAGCATGAGAAGAACATATAGTGGCTGAATGACACAGCCTGGAGTTGGCAGAAGCAAGAGGAGACCACATAGTTGAGGAATGACACAGCCTGGAGGTTACAGAAGCATGAGGAGACCATATAGTGGCTGATTGACACAGCGTGGAGGTGGCGGCAGCAAGAGGAGAAAATATAGTGGCTGAATAACACAGCCTGTATATGGCGAAAGCATGAGGAGAACATATAGTGGCTGAGTGACACAGCCTGGATGTGACAGGAAACATGGGGAGACCATATAGTGGCTGAATAACACAGCGTGGAGGTGGCGGCAGCATGTGGAGACCACAGAGTGGCTGAATGACAAAGCGTGGAGGTGGCTGCAGCATGAGGAGACCATAGAGTAACTGAATGACAAAGCGTGGAGGTGGCTGCAGCATGAGGAGACCATAGAGTGGCTGATTGACACAGCGTGGAGGTGACGGCAGCATTAGGAGACCATAGAGTGGCTGATTGACACAGCGTGGAGGTGACGGCAGCATTAGGAGAACATTTAGTGACTGAAAGACACAGCCTGGAGATGGCGGAAGCATGAGGAGACCACATATTGGCTGAATTACACAGCCCGGTGTTGGCGGCATAATATAGTGGCTGAATTTATTTGCAGGAATAACAATTTAAAAAATTGCCGTGCTACACAGAGCCTCAATAGGGTTATAGAACACTTTGCCTTGCTGTAACACGCCTGGGGTGTGTGCTGGGTTAGTGAAATAATATTGTTATTCAATATGACATAAAGATCAGAGGCATCGCTCTTAAAATCTCTGTCGCAGAGCGGCACAATGACAGTGCCTGGAGGTGGCATCAGTGAGAGGAGACCATACGGTGGCTGAATGACACAGCTTGGAGGTGGCAGCAGCATGAGGAGAACATATAGTGGCTGAATGACACAGCCTGGAGTTGGCAGAAGCAAGAGGAGACCACATAGTTGAGGAATGACACAGCGTGGCGGTGGCGGCAGCATGAGGAGACCATATAGTGGCTGATTGACACAGCCTGGAGGTGGCGGCAGCAAGAGGAGAAAATATAGTGGCTGAATAACACAGCCTGTATATGGCGAAAGCATGAGGAGAACATATAGTGGCTGAGTGACACAGCCTGGAGGTGACAGGAAACATGGGGAGATCATATAGTGGCTGAATAACACAGCGTGGAGATGGCGGCAGCATGAGGAGACCACAGAGTGGCTGAATGACACTGCCTGGAGTTGGCGGCATCATGAGGAGAACACAAAGTGGCTGAATGACACAGCCTAGAGATTGCGGCAGCATGAGGAGAACATATAGTGGCTGAATGACACAGTGTGGAGGTGGCGGAATCATGAGGAGACCATATAGTGGCTGAATGGCACAGTGTGGAGGTTGCGGCAGCATGTGGAGACCACATAGTGGCTGAATGACACAGCCTGGAGTTGGTGGCAGCATGAGGAGAACATATAGTGGCTGAATGACACAGCCTGGAGGTGGCGGCAGCAAGAGGAGTGTCACGATGCCGGCTGGCAGGTAGTGGATCCTCTGTGCCAGAGAGGGATTGGCGTGGACCGTGCTAGTGGACCGGTTCTAAGCCACTACTGGTTTTCACCAGAGCCCGCCGCAAAGCGGGATGGTCTTGCTGCGGCGGTAGTGACCAGGTCGTATCCACTAGCAACGGCTCACCTCTCTGGCTGCTGAAGATAGGCGCGGTACAAGGGAGTAGGCAAAAGCAAGGTCGGACGTAGCAGAAGGTCGGGGCAGGCAGCAAGGATCGTAGTCAGGGGCAACGGCAGAAGGTCTGGAAACACAGGCAAGGAACACACAAGGAACGCTTTCACTGGCACTAAGGCAACAAGATCCGGCGAGGGAGTGAAGGGGAAGTGAGGTGATATAGGGAAGTGCACAGGTGTAAACACTAATAGGAACCACTGCGCCAATCAGCGGCGCAGTGGCCCTTTAAATCGCAGAGACCCGGCGCGCGCGCGCCCTAGGGAGCGGGGCCGCGCGCGCCGGGACAGAACAGACGGAGAGCGAGTCAGGTAGGGGAGCCGGGGTGCGCATCGCGAGCGGGCGCTACCCGCATCGCGAATCGCATCCCGGCTGGCAGCGGAATCGCAGCGCCCCGGGTCAGAGGACGTGACCGGAGCGCTGCCGCGGGGAGAGTGAAGCGAGCGCTCCGGGGAGGAGCGGGGACCCGGAGCGCTCGGCGTAACAGTACCCCCCCCCTTGGGTCTCCCCCTCTTCTTAGAGCCTGAGAACCTGAGGAGCAGACTTTTGTCTAGGATGTTGTCCTCAGGTTCCCAGGATCTCTCTTCAGGACCACAACCCTCCCAGTCCACTAAAAAAAAATTTTTCCCTCTGACCTTTTTGGCAGCTAAAATTTCTTTGACCGAGAAGATGTCTGAGGAGCCGGAAACAGGAGTGGGAGGAACAGACTTGGGAGAAAAACGGTTGAGGATGAGTGGTTTGAGAAGAGAGACGTGAAAGGCATTAGGGATACGAAGAGAGGGAGGAAGAAGAAGTTTATAAGAGACAGGATTAATTTGACACAAAATTTTGAAAGGACCAAGATAGCGTGGTCCCAACTTGTAGCTAGGGACACGGAAGCGGACATATTTAGCGGAGAGCCATACCTTGTCTCCAGGGGAAAAAACGGGGGGAGCTCTTCTTTTCTTATCCGCGAACTTCTTCATGCGTGATGAAGCCTGTAAGAGAGAATTTTGGGTCTCTCTCCATATGATGGAAAGGTCACGAGAAATTTCATCCACAGCGGGCAGACCAGAGGGCAAGGGAGTAGGGAGGGGGGGAAGAGGGTGACGGCCGTACACCACGAAAAATGGGGATTTGGAGGAAGACTCAGAGACCCTGAAGTTATACGAGAATTCGGCCCATGGGAGGAGATCTGCCCAGTCATCCTGGCGGGAGGAAACAAAATGTCGCAAATAATCACCCAAGATCTGGTTAATCCTTTCTACTTGTCCATTGGACTGGGGATGATATGCAGAAGAAAAATTTAATTTAATCTTGAGTTGTTTACAGAGAGCCCTCCAGAATTTAGACACGAATTGGACGCCTCTATCCGAGACAATCTGCGTAGGCAATCCGTGAAGACGAAAAATGTGTACAAAAAATTGTTTAGCCAACTGAGGCGCAGAAGGAAGACCAGGAAGAGGGATGAAATGTGCCATTTTGGAGAATCGATCAACGACCACCCAAATAACAGTGTTGCCACGGGAAGGGGGTAAATCAGTAATAAAATCCATACCAATCAGAGACCAAGGCTGTTCGGGGACAGGCAGAGGATGAAGAAAACCAGCGGGCTTCTGGCGAGGAGTCTTATCCCGGGCACAGATAGTGCAGGCACGCACAAAGTCCACAACATCCGTCTCCAGAGTCGGCCACCAATAGAAGCGGGAGATGAGTTGCACAGATTTCTTGATACCCGCATGACCTGCGAGATGGGAGGAGTGACCCCATTTGAGGATTCCGAGGCGTTGGCGAGGAGAAACAAAGGTCTTTCCTGGAGGAGTCTGCCTGATGGAGGCAGGAGAAGTGGAGATCAGGCAGTCAGGTGGAATGATGTGTTGCGGAGAGAGTTCAACCTCTGAGGCATCCGAGGAACGAGAGAGAGCATCGGCCCTAATGTTCTTATCGGCAGGACGAAAGTGAATCTCAAAATTAAATCGGGCAAAGAACAGAGACCACCGGGCCTGGCGAGGATTCAGCCGTTGGGCAGACTGGAGGTAGGAGAGGTTCTTGTGGTCGGTGTAGATAATAACAGGAGAACTTGATCCCTCCAGCAGATGTCTCCATTCCTCAAGTGCTAATTTAATGGCTAGAAGCTCTCGATCCCCGATGGAGTAGTTCCTCTCCGCTGGAGAGAAGGTCCTAGAGAAAAAACCACAAGTGACAGCATGCCCGGAAGAATTTTTTTGTAGAAGAACAGCTCCAGCTCCCACTGAGGAGGCATCAACCTCCAATAGGAAGGGTTTGGAAGGGTCAGGTCTGGAGAGGACGGGAGCCGAAGAAAAGGCAGACTTGAGTCGTTTAAAGGCGTCTTCTGCTTGAGGAGGCCAGGACTTGGGATCAGCATTTTTTTTGGTTAAAGCCACGATAGGAGCCACAATGGTAGAAAAATGTGGAATAAATTGCCTGTAATAATTGGCGAACCCCAAAAAGCGTTGGATAGCACGGAGTCCGGAGGGGCGTGGCCAATCTAAGACGGCAGAGAGTTTGTCTGGATCCATCTGTAGTCCCTGGCCAGAGACCAAATATCCTAGAAAAGGAAGAGATTGGCATTCAAACAGACATTTCTCAATTTTGGCATAGAGTTGGTTGTCACGAAGTCTCTGAAGAACCATACGGACATGCTGGCGGTGTTCTTCTAGATTGGCAGAAAAAATTAGGATATCGTCCAGATATACAACAACACAGGAGTATAACAGATCACGAAAAATTTCATTGACAAAGTCTTGGAAGACGGCAGGGGCGTTGCACAGTCCAAAGGGCATGACCAGATACTCAAAGTGTCCATCTCTGGTGTTAAATGCCGTTTTCCACTCGTCCCCCTCTCTGATGCGGATGAGGTTATAGGCGCCTCTTAAGTCCAATTTAGTGAAGATGTGGGCACCTTGGAGGCGATCAAAGAGTTCAGAGATGAGGGGTAAGGGGTAGCGGTTCTTAACCGTGATTTTATTAAGACCGCGGTAGTCAATGCAAGGACGTAGGGAGCCATCCTTTTTGGACACAAAGAAAAATCCGGCTCCGGCAGGAGAGGAGGATTTACGGATAAAGCCCTTTTTTAGATTCTCCTGGACGTATTCGGACATGGCAAGAGTCTCTGGGGCAGAGAGAGGATAAATTCTGCCCCGGGGTGGAGTAGTACCCGGGAGGAGGTCGATAGGGCAATCATAAGGCCTGTGAGGAAGTAGAGTCTCAGCTTGTTTTTTGCAGAAAACATCCGCGAAGTCCATATAGGCCTTAGGGAGACCGGTTACTGGAGGAACCACAGAGTTACGGCAAGGGTTACTGGGAACCGGTTTTAGACAGTTCTTGGAACAAGAGGACCCCCAACTCTTGATCTCCCCAGTGGACCAATCCAGGGTAGGGGAATGAAGTTGAAGCCAGGGAAGTCCAAGGAGAATTTCCGAGGTGCAATTGGGGAGGACCAAAAGTTCAATCCTCTCATGATGAGATCCGATGCTCATAAGAAGGGGCTCCGTGCGGAAACGTATGGTACAGTCCAATCTTTCATTATTTACACAATTGATGTAGAAGGGTCTGGCGAGACTGGTCACCGGGATGTTGAACCTGTTGACGAGAGAGGCCAAAATAAAATTTCCTGCAGATCCAGAGTCCAAGAAGGCCACTGTAGAGAAGGAGAAGGCAGGGGCAGACATCCGCACAGGCACAGTAAGACGTGGAGAAGCTGAGTAGACATCAAGGACTGTCTCACCTTTGTGCGGAGTCAGCGTACGTCTTTCCAGGCGGGGAGGACGGATAGGACAATCTCTCAGGAAGTGTTCGGTACTAGCACAGTACAGGCAGAGGTTCTCCATACGGCGTCGTGTCCTCTCTTGAGGTGTCAGGCGAGACCGGTCGACCTGCATAGCCTCCACGGCGGGAGGCACAGGAACAGATTGCAGGGGACCAGAGGAGAGAGGAGCCGAGGAGAAGAAACGCCTCGTGCGAACAGAGTCCATATCTTGGCGGAGTTCCTGACGCCTTTCGGAAAAACGCATGTCAATGCGAGTGGCTAGGTGAATAAGTTCATGTAGATTAGCAGGAATTTCTCGTGCGGCCAGAACATCTTTAATGTTGCTGGATAGGCCTTTTTTGAAGGTCGCGCAGAGGGCCTCATTATTCCAGGACAATTCTGAAGCAAGAGTACGGAATTGTACGGCATACTCGCCAACGGAAGAATTACCCTGGACCAGGTTCAACAGGGCAGTCTCAGCAGAAGAGGCTCGGGCAGGTTCCTCAAAGACACTTCGGATTTCCGAGAAGAAGGAGTGTACAGAGGCAGTGACGGGGTCATTGCGGTCCCAGAGCGGTGTGGCCCATGACAGGGCTTTTCCGGACAGAAGGCTGACTACGAAAGCCACCTTAGACCTTTCAGTGGGAAACAGGTCCGACATCATCTCCAGATGCAGGGAACATTGGGAAAGAAAGCCACGGCAAAACTTAGAGTCCCCATCAAATTTATCCGGCAAGGATAAGCGTATCCCAGGAGCGGCCACTCGCTGCGGAGGAGGTGCAGGAGCTGGCGGAGGAGATGACTGCTGAAGCTGTGGTAGTAACTGTTGTAGCATAACGGTCAGTTGAGACAGCTGTTGGCCTTGTTGCGCTATCTGTTGTGACTGCTGGGCGACCACCGTGGTGAGGTCAGCGACAACTGGCAGAGGAACTTCAGCGGGATCCATGGCCGGATCTACTGTCACGATGCCGGCTGGCAGGTAGTGGATCCTCTGTGCCAGAGAGGGATTGGCGTGGACCGTGCTAGTGGACCGGTTCTAAGCCACTACTGGTTTTCACCAGAGCCCGCCGCAAAGCGGGATGGTCTTGCTGCGGCGGTAGTGACCAGGTCGTATCCACTAGCAACGGCTCACCTCTCTGGCTGCTGAAGATAGGCGCGGTACAAGGGAGTAGGCAAAAGCAAGGTCGGACGTAGCAGAAGGTCGGGGCAGGCAGCAAGGATCGTAGTCAGGGGCAACGGCAGAAGGTCTGGAAACACAGGCAAGGAACACACAAGGAACGCTTTCACTGGCACTAAGGCAACAAGATCCGGCGAGGGAGTGAAGGGGAAGTGAGGTGATATAGGGAAGTGCACAGGTGTAAACACTAATAGGAACCACTGCGCCAATCAGCGGCGCAGTGGCCCTTTAAATCGCAGAGACCCGGCGCGCGCGCGCCCTAGGGAGCGGGGCCGCGCGCGCCGGGACAGAACAGACGGAGAGCGAGTCAGGTAGGGGAGCCGGGGTGCGCATCGCGAGCGGGCGCTACCCGCATCGCGAATCGCATCCCGGCTGGCAGCGGAATCGCAGCGCCCCGGGTCAGAGGACGTGACCGGAGCGCTGCCGCGGGGAGAGTGAAGCGAGCGCTCCGGGGAGGAGCGGGGACCCGGAGCGCTCGGCGTAACAAGGAGAAAATATAGTGGCTGAATAACACAGCCTGTATATGGCGAAAGCATGAGGAGAACATATAGTGGCTGAGTGACACAGCCTGGAGGTGACAGGAAACATGGGGAGATCATATAGTGGCTGAATAACACAGCGTGGAGATGGCGGCAGCATGAGGAGACCACAGAGTGGCTGAATGACACTGCCTGGAGTTGGCGGCATCATGAGGAGAACACAAAGTGGCTGAATGACACAGCCTAGAGATTGCGGCAGCATGAGGAGAACATATAGTGGCTGAATGACACGGTGTGGAGGTGGCGGAATCATGAGGAGACCATATAGTGGCTGAATGGCACAGTGTGGAGGTTGCGGCAGCATGTGGAGACCACATAGTGGCTGAATGACACAGCCTGGAGTTGGTGGCAGCATGAGGAGAACATACAGTGGCTGAATGACACAGCTTGGAGGTGGTGGCAGCATGAGGAGAACATGTAGTGGCTAAATTACAGAGCCTGGAGTTGGCAGCAGTATGAGGAGACCATATGGTGGCTGAATGACACAACCTGGAGTTTGCGGCAGCATGAGTACACCATATAGTGGCTGAATGACACAGCGTGGAGGTGGCGGCAGCATGAGGGGAACACATAGTGGCCGAATGACACAGTGTGGAGTTGGCGGCAGCAAATAGTGGCTGAATGACAAAGCTTGGAGTTTGTGGCAGCATGAGGAGAACATATAGTGGCTGAATGAAACAGCCTGGAGTTTGTAGCAGCATGAGAACATATAGTGGCTGAACGACACAGTTAGGGGTGGCGGCAGCATGAGGAGACCATATAGTGGCTGAATGACAAAGCCTGGAGGTGTCGGCAGCATGAAGAGAACATATAGTGGCTGAGTGACACAGCCTTGAGATGGCGGAAGCATGAGGAGACCATATAGTGGCTGAATGACACAACCTGGAGTTTGTGGCAGCATGAGGAGAACATATAGTGACTGAATGACACAGCATGGAGGTGACGGCAGCATGAGGAGACCACATAGTGGATGAATAAGGAGGTGGACAGAAGTCATGAATTCATCGATTTTGTAAGCAGCTTATAGAATTCTGTATTTATTGTCTTCAAGATTGCACCCTGTTCCAAATTATTATGCAAATAATAGTTTTCTCATTTACCTAAATAATTGGGTTCAAATGATTTTTATTGAAATTTTTCAGAATTATTACAAACAGAAAGTTCTGCCAACTTAACACAACGACCAAAATAAAATGGTAATACAGAAGTACATATTAATTTCGCATATGCCTTCAAGAGAGTATCACTCGGTGAGGTTATAACATAAAACTGTTTTCAGGGATATAACAATGATATAAGTTATGATAATTAATGGTAAAATCATACGGTATTGTAAAGTCATACCTGATCACATTAGCAATGAATGCTATCACTCTTTCAGGATCCCGTATTCCTCCCCTCTCTCACCTCAAAAAGCTATGGAAAATTATATAAATGAAGTGTGTCACATAATAGACATTATCCCATGTACATGTGAAAATGTTAGAGCTAAAGTTCATCCCTAACAGATAATATTCAGGGAAGTATACACAAATATCAAAACATCTTAGGACATCGGGTAATGTGCCGTCCAACTCCTCCATCTTGACTCGCAGGCAGCTCCATTATTCATCTTCCAGGCATATGTTGATTCAAAGAAACAATTTAATTTGACAGCATCAATAATGTCAGCTGTAGACGGTATAGATGCAGCCTTCCATTTAGCAGCAATTTGTAACCTGTACGCAATCATGATATGGCAAATGGGAGTTCTATACCTAACATTCACTGTATGTAGGCCTAGATTTAAAAGGGCTAACTTATTAGTCAGAGAGACAGGTTTGTGTGATATCAGTTTTGCCTTGCTCTAACACGCATAGGGTGTGTGGGTTAGTGAAGTAATACTGTTTTCAGTATGACATACAGATCAGAGGCGTCGTTATTAAAATCACTGTCGCAGAGCGGCAAATTGACAGAGCCTGAAGATGGCATCAGTATGAGGAGACAATATAGCGGCTGAATGACAGCGTGGAGGTGGGGGCAGCATGAGGAGACCATATAGTGGCTGAATGACACAGCGTGGAGGTGGCGGCAGCATGAGGAAAACATATAGTGGCTGAATGACACAACCTGGAGGTGGCAGGAAACATGGGGAGACCATATAGTGGCTGATTGACACAGCGTGGTGGTGGCGGCAGCATGAGGAGACCATATGGTGGCTGAATGACACAGCCTAGAGGTGGCGAAAGCATGAGGAGAACATATAGTGGCTGAATTACACAGCCTGGAGGTGGCGAAAGCATATAGTGGCTGAATGACACAGCCTGGAGTTTGTGGCATCATGAGGAGAACATGTTGTGGCTGAATGGCACAGTTTGGAGGTGGCGGCATCATGAGGAGACCATATAGTGGCTGAAGGACACAGTGTGGAGGTGGCGGCAGCATGTGGAGACCACATAGTGGCTGAAAGAGGAGGTGGACAGAAGTCATGAATTCATCGATTTTATAAGCAGTTGATAGAATTCTGTATTTATTGTCTTTAACCCCTTCATGACCCAGCCCATTTTCACCTTCATGACCTGGGCATTTTTTGAAAATCTGACCACTGTCACTTTAAACATTAATAACTTTGGAATGCTTTTACTTATCATTCTGATTCCGAAATAGTTTTTTCGTGACATATTCTACTTTATGTTATCGGTAAAATTTCACTGATATTTGTATCCTTTCTTGGTAAAAAATCTAAAAATGTCATGAAAATTTTGAAAATTTAGCATTTTTCTAACTTTGAAAGTCTCTGCTTGAAAGGAAAATGGATATTCCAAATAAATTGCATATTGATTCACATATACAATATGTCTACTTTGTGTTTGCATTAAAAAATTGACAAGTTTTTACTTTTGGAAGACACCAGAGGGCTTCAAAGTTCCGCAGCAATTTTCCAATTTTTCTCAAGATTTTCAAAATCGTAATTTTTCAGGGCCCAGTTCAGGTTGGAAGTGGATTTTAAGGATCTTCATATTAGAAATACCCCATAAATGACCCCATTATAAAAACTGCACCCCCCAAAGTATTCAAAATGACATTCAGTAAGTGTTTTAACCCTTTAGGTGTTTCACAGGAATAGCAGCAAAGTGAAGGAGAAAATTCTAAATCTTCATTTTTTACACTCGCATTTTCTTGTAGACCCAATTTTTGAATTTTTACAAGGGGTAAAAGGAGAGAAATCACCCTAAAATTGGTAACCCAATTTCTCTTGAGTAAGGAAATACCTCATATGCGTATGTAAAGTGTTCGGCGGGCGCAGTAGAGGGCTCAGAATGGAAGGAGCGACAATGGGATTTTGGAGAGTGAGTTTTTCTGAAAGGGTTTTTGGGGGGCATGTCCCATTTAGGAAGCCCCTATGGTGCCAGAACAGTGGACCCCCCCCCACATGTGACCCCATTTTGGAAACTATAACCCCTCATGGAATTTAATAAGGGGTGCAGTGAGCATTTACACCCCACTGGCGTTTGACAGATATTTGAAACAGTGGACTGTGCAAATCAAAAATTTTATTTTTCATTTTCACAGACCACTGTTCCAAAAATCTGTCATATACCAGTGGGTGTAAATGCTCACTGCACCCCTTATTACATTCCGTGAGGGGTGTAGTTTCCAAAATGGGGTCACATGTGGATATTTATTGTTTTGCGTTTGTCAGAACTGCTGTAACAATCAGCCACCCCTGTGCAAATCGCCTCAAATGTACATGGTGCACTCTCCCTTCTGGGCCTTGTTGTGCGCCCCCAGAGCACTTTGCGCCCACATATGGGGTATTTCCGTACTCAGGAGAAATCGCGATACAAATTTAGGGGGTCTTTTTTCCCTTTTACCTCTTGTGAAAATGAAAAGTATAGGGCAACACCAGCATGTCAGTGTAAAAAATTTATTTTTTTACACTAACATGCTGGTGTAGACCCCAACTTCACCTTTTCATAAGGGGTTAAAGAAGAAAAAGCCCCCCAAAATTTGTAAGGCAATTTCTCCCGAGTATGGCGATACCCCATATGTGTCCCAAAACTGTTGCCCTGAAATACGACAGGGCTCCAAAGTGAGAGAGCGCCATGCGCATTTGAGGCCTGAATTAGGGATTTGCTTAGGGGTGGACATAGGGGTATTCTACGCCAGTGATTCCCAAACAGGGTGCCTCCAGCTGTTGCAAAACTCCCAGCATGCCTGGACAGTCAATGGCTGTCCGGCAATACTGGGAGTTATTATTTTGCAACAGCTGGAGGCTACGTTTTGGAAACAGTAGCGTACCAGACGTTTTTCATTTTTTGGGGGGAGGGGGGCTGTGTAGGTGTATATGTAGTGTTTTTTACTTTTTATTTTAGGTTAGTGTCAGTGTAGTGTAGTGTTTTTAGGGTACAGTCACATGGGCAAAGATTCACAGCAAGTTTGCCGCTGGAAGTTTGAGCTGCAGCGCAAAATTTGCGCCATCTCAAACTTGCAGCACTCACTGTAAACCTCCGCCCATGTGAGTGTACCCTGTACATTCACATTGGGGGGAGGGGGCAAACATCCAGCTGTTGCAAACTCCGAGCATGCCCTTTGGCTGTCCGTGCATGCTGGGAGTTGTAGTTTTGCATCAGCTGGAGGAACACTGGTTTGGAAACACTAAGTTAAGTAATAAACTTTCAAGTGTTTTGCAACCAAACTTAGTGTTTCCAAACCAGTGTGCCTCCAGCTGTTGCAAAACTACAACTCCCAGCATGCATGGTCTGTCAGTGCATGCTGGGAGTTATAGTTTTGCAACAATTGCAACAGCTGGAGGCACTGAGGTAGGAAACGGACAATGTTTCCCAACTAGTGTGCCTCCAGTTGTTGCAAAACTACAACTCCCAGCATGCCCAGACTGCCAAGGCATGCTGGAAGTTGTAGTTCGGCAATATCTGAAGGATCAGATGTTGCCGAACTACAACTTCCAGCATGCTTGGGCAGTCTGGGCATGCTGGGAGTTGTAGTTTTGCAACATCTGGAGGTCCACAGTTTGGAGACCACTGTATAATGGTCTCCAATCTGTGCTCTTCCAGATGTTAGAGAACTACAACTCCCAGCATGCCTGGACAGACTGAGCATGCTGAGATTTGTAGTTTTGCAACATCTGGAAGAGCACAGATTGGAGACCATTATACAGTGGTCTCCAAACTGTGGACCTCCAGATGTTGCAAAACTACAACTCCCAGCATGCCCAGAAAGCCAAAGGCTGTCTGGGCATGCTGGGAGTTGCAGTTTTGAAACTCTCAGAGGCAGCAGTGAGATCGCTTTACGGCGATCTCACTGCTGCCAATGAAGATGCCGCCCTGCTGCTGGAAACTCACCTCCGGGACGCAGCGCAGCCGGGACCGCACGGAGGACGCCGGGACCGCTCGGGACACCGCTCCGACGGGTAAGTGACGCCGGGGGACTGGTCAGGGGCACTTAGCAGAGCGGTGTGTGTCCCGATCCCCGTGATCGGAACTCACACACCGCGCTGCTAAGTATTCTGATAGCGAAACGCTGCTATCAGCTAGTCAGATTTGACCAGCTGATAGCAGCGATCGCTGGGGGGGGGGGGGGGGGGGACGAAACCCCCCGTGGTCGCACGGTAAGATGGCTGGCTATCAGTGATAGCCACCATCTTTCCGGGCGCTGCGGGATGCCGCGAGTAGCGGCAGTAATGTCCATGACGTACCTGTATGTCATGGGTCGGGAACACCTTGCCACCCATGACGTACAGGTATGTCATAGGTCGGGAAGGTGTTAAAATTGCACCCTGTTCCAAATTATTATGCAAATAATATTTTTCTCATTTACCTAAATAATTGATGTAAAAAACTGTCAGAATAATTCTCATGTTATCAACTATTAAGGAGTACAATTAAATTTTTATTGAACAAACCTCCTAATTAGAGATGAGCGAATTTTAAGAAAAAATTTGGTTTGATTTGAATTTATTTGCGGTGAATTTCAATTAAAAATGGCTATTTCTGGGCTAGAGAGAACCTCAATAGGGGTGTAGAACACTTTGCATTGCTGTAACACGCATAGGGAGTGTGCTTGGTAAGTGAAATCATACTGTTTTCAGTATTACATGCAGATCAGAGGCATCGTTATGAAAATCACTGTCGCAGAGCGGCAAATTGACAGAGCCTGAAGATGGCATCAGTATGAGGAGACAATATAGCAGCTGAATGACATAGCGTGGAGGTGGAGGCAGCATGAGGAGACCATATAGTGGCTGAATGATACAGCGTGGAGGTGGCGGCAGCATGAGGAGACCATATAGTGGCTGAATGACACAGCCTGGAGGTGGCAAAAGCATGAGGAGAACATATAGTGGCTGAATGACACAGATGGCGGCAGCATGAGAAGACCATATAGTGCATGAATGACACAGTGTAGAGGTGGTGGCTGCATGAGGAGAACATAAAGTTGCTTAATGACACAGCCTGGAGTTGGTGGCAGCATGAGGAGACCAAATAGTGGCTGAGTGACACTGCCTGGAGTATGTAGCAGCATGAAGAGAACATAAAGGGGCTGAATGACATAGCGTGGAGGTGGGGGCAGCATGAGGAGACCATATAGTGGCTGAATGACACAGCATGGTGTTGGCAGGAAACATGGGGAGACCATATAGTGGATGCACGACACAGTGTGGGGGTGGCGGCAGCATGAGGAGACCATATAGTGGCTGAATGACAGTGCGGAGGTGGCTGCAGCATGAGGAGACCACAGAGTGGCTGAATGTCACAGCCTGGAGTTGGCAGCAGCATAAAGTGGCTGAATGACACAGCCTGGGGTTTGCGGCATCATGAGGAGAACATATTGTGGCTGAATGACACAGTGTGGAGGTGGCAGCATCATGAGGAGACCACATAGTTGTGTCATTCAGCCACAATATGTGGCTAAATGACACAGTGAGGATGTGGCAGCAGCATGAGGAGACCACAATGTTGCTGAATGAGGAGGTGGACAGAAGTCATGAATTCATCGATTTTATAGGCAGTTGATAGAATTCTGTATTTATTGTCTTTAAGATTTCACCCTGTTCCAAATTATTATTTAACCTGTTGGGGACGAAGGGCGTAAGCATACACCCCTGCGTCCAGGTACTTAAGGACGAAGGGCGTATCCATATCGATTAGCATTTCGGCAATCGGCGCAAATCGCAAGTGACCCGGAATATAAGGGGGATCGCGGTTGTCTAAGACACCTACTATAACCCTGAAGGGATAGGAGTGAGGTGGCAGAGGTGCCACCCCTCCTATCCCTGCTATTGGTGGTCTAGACGCGACCACCAATAGCAGATCGGGGGCGGGCGGTTTTACTTTAGTTTTCCCCATCCTGCCCACCCACAATAGGCCCGGCAGAACGGGGAAACGACAGAGGACCGGCGCCGAAGATCCACTTACCCGTCCGGAGGCAGCTGGCGACGGTGATCGGCGGGCGGCGACGTCGTGGGGCAGAAGAGGACGGCTCCCTGGATTCTACGGAAGCCGGTAAGTTGCCTAGCAACATCTGGAGGGCTACAGTGGTCTCTAACCTGTAGCCCTCCGAATGTTGCAAAACTTCAACTCCCAGCATGCCCAGACAGCTGTTTGCTGCTTGGGCATGCTGGAATATGTAGTTTTGCCACTGCTGGAGGACTGCAGCTTGAGACCACTATACAGTGGTCTCTAAACTGTATCCCTCCAGATTTTGCAAAACTAAAACTCCTAGCATGCCCAAACAGCTCTTTGCTGTATGGGCATGCTGGGATTTGTTGTTTTGCAACATCTGGAGGGTCACAGTTTGGAGATCACTGTCCAGTGGTCTATAAACTGTAGCCCTCCAGATGTTGCAAAACTGCAAATCCCAGCATGCCCAAACAGCTGGGCATGCTGGGAGTTGTAGTTGCGTAACTCCAGCTGTTGCATAACTACATCTCCCAGCATGCCCTTTGGCGATCAGTACATGGTGGGAGTTGTAGTTTTGCAATAGCTGGAGGCACACTGGTTGGAAAATACTGAGTTAGGTAACAGAACCTAACTGAAGGTTTTCCAACCAGTGTGCCTCCAGCTGTTGCAAAAGTACAACTCCCAGCATGCACGGTCTGTTAGTACATGCTGGGAGTTGTAGTTTTGCAACAGCTGGAGGCACACTGGTTGGAAAATACTGAGTTAGGTACCAACCTAACTGAAGGTTTTCCAACCAGTGGGCCTCCAGCTGTTGCAAAAGTACAACTCCTCAGTCATTACATGCTGGGAGTTGTAGTTTTGAAGCAGCTGGAGGTTTGCCCCCTCCCCCCCCCCCCCCCCCCCCATGTGAATGTACAGGGTACATTCATACGGGCAGGTTTACAGTAAGTTTCCTGCTTCAAGTTTGGGCTGCGGCAAAAACACTACACTACACTAACACATAATAAAGGGTAAAACACTACATATACACCCCCTTACACTGTCCCCCCCCCCCCCCCCCAATAGAAATGAAAAACATATTGTACGGCAATGTTTCCAAAACGGAGTCTCCAGCTGTTGCAAAACAACAACTCCCAGCATTTCTGGACAGCCACTGACTGTCCAGGCATGCTGGGAGTTTAGCAACAGCTGGAGGCACCCTGTTTGGGAATCACTGGCATAGAATACCCCTATGTCCACCCCTATGCAATCCGTTGCAATTTAGTCCTCAAATGCGCATGGCGCTCTCTGACTTCGGAGCCCTGTCATATTTCAAGGAAACAGTTTAGGGCCACATATGGGGTATTTCTGTACTCGGGAGAAATTGCACTACAAATTTTGGGGGGCTTTTTCTCCTTTTACCCCTTATGAAAAGGAAAAGTTTGGGGCTACACCAACCTGTTAGTGTAAAAAAAAAAAAAAATTACACTAACATGCTGGTGTTGCCCCATACTTATTTATTTTCACAAGCAGTAAAAGGAAAAAAAGACCCCCAAAATTTGTAACGCAATTTCTCCTGAGTATGGAAATACCCCATATGTGGGCGTAAAATGCTCTGCGGGTGCACAACAAGGCTCAGGAGTGAGAGCGCACCATGTACATTTGAGGCCTAAATTGGTGATTTGCACAGGGGTGGCTGATTTTACAGCGGTTCTGACATAAACGCAAAAACATAAATACCCACATGTGACCCCATTTTAGAAACTACACCCCTCACGGAACGTGACAAGGAGTATAGTGCGCCTTAACACCCCACAGGTGTTTGACGAATTTTCCTTAAATTTGGATGGGAAAATGTAAAAAAAAAGGTTTTCACTAAAATGCTGGTGTTATCCTAAATTTTTCATTTTCACAAGGGAAAATAGGAAAAAAGCCCCCCCTAATGTGTAGCCCCATTTCTTCTGAGTAAGAACATAACCCATATGTGGATGTAAAGTGCTCTGCTGGCGCACTACAATGCTCAGAAGAGAGGGAGCGCCATTGGGATTTTAAAGAGAAAATGTGTCCGGAATTGAAGGCCACATGTGTTTACATAGCCCCCATAGTGCCATAACAATGGACCCCCCAATATGTGACCCCATTTTGGAAACTACACCCCTCATGTAATGTATTAAGTGGTACAGTGAGGATTTATGCCCCACAGGTGTCTGACAGATTTTTGGAACAGTGGACCGTGAAAATTAAAAATTAATTTTTCATTTGCACAGCCCACTGTTCCAAGGATCTGTCAAATGCCAGTGGGGTGTAAATACTCACTTCACCCCTTACTAAATTCTGTGAGGGGTTTAGTTTCCAAAATGGGGTCACATGTGGGGGGGTCCACTGTTCTGTCACTACGGGGGGCTTTGTAAACGCACATGGCCCCTGACTACCATTCCAAACGAATTCTCTTTCCAAAAGCTCAATGGCGCTCCCTCTCTTCTGAGCATTGTAGTGTGCAAGCAGAGCATTTTATGTCCTAACATGGGGTATTTCCATACTCAGAAGAGATGGGGTTACAAATTTTGGGGGGGCATTTTCTCCCATTACCTTTTGTAAAAAATTATAAATTTGGGGGGAAAACTGCACTTTAGTGAAATTTTTTTTTTTTTTTTCATTTACACATCTGATTTTAACGAAAAGTCGTCAAACACCTGTGAGGTGTAAAGGCTCACTGGACCACATGCCTTGAGGGGTGTAGTTCCAAAATAGTATGCCATGTGGGGTTTTTCTGCTGTTCTGGCACCATAGGGGCTTTCTAAATGTGACATGCCCCCCAAACACAATTTCTGCAAAATTCACTCTCCAAAATCCCATTGTTGCTCCTTCCCTTCTGAGCCCTCTACTGCGCCCGCCGCACATATGAGGTATTTTCTTAATCAAGAGAAATTGATTAATTAATTCAAAAACTGGGTCTACAAGAACATAAGAGTGTAAAAAATGAAGATTTTGAATTTTCTCCTTCACTTTGCTGCTATTCCTGTGAAACACCTAAAGGGTTAACAAACTTACTGAATGTCATTTTGGATACTTTGAGGGGTGTAGGTTTTATAATGGGGTCATTTAGGGGGTATTTCTAATTTGAAGGCCCTTCAAATCCACTTCAAAACAGAACTGGTCCCTGAAAAATTCAGATTTTGAAAATTTTGGGAAAAATTGGAAAATTGCTGCTGAACTTTGAAGCCCTCTGATGTCTTCCAAAAGTAAAAACATGTCAACTTTATTATGGAAACATAAAGTAGACATATTGTATATGTGAATCAATATATAGTTTATTTGGAATGTCTATTTTCCTTACAAGCAGAGAGCTTCAAAGTTAGAAAAATGCAACATTTTCAAATTTTTCATCAATTTTTTTTATTTTTCACCGGGAAATGATGCAAGTATCGACGAAAGTGTACCATTACCACAAAGTAGAATATGTCAGGAAAAAACTATCTCAGTATCAAAATTATAAGTAAAAGCATCCCAGAGTTATTAATGCTTAAAGTTACAGTGGTCAGATTTGCAAAAAATGCTACCGTCCTTAGAGTCATAATGGGCTTTGTCCTCAAGGGGTTAAATAATATTGTTCTCTCATTTACCTAAATAATTTATGTAAAAAACTGTCAACATAATTCTCATGTTATCAACAATTAAGAGTACAATTCAAATTTTATTGAACAAACCTCCTAGATAGAGATGAGTGGCCGATTAACCGAATTTTCAGAAAAAATCTGGTTTGATTTGAATTTATTTGCTGCGAATTTCAATTAAAAATGGCTATTTCTGGGCTACAGAGAGCCTCATTAGGGGTGAAGGTCACTTTTCCTTGCTATAACACGTATAGGGTGTGTGCTGGGTTAGTGAAACAATACTGTTTTCAGTATGACATGCAGATCAGAGGCGTTGCTATTAAAATCAGACGCAGAGCGGCAAATTGACAGAGCCTGAAGGTGGCATCAATATGAGGAGACCATATAGAGGCTGAATGACACAGTGTAGAGATGATGGCAGCATGAGGAGACCATATAGTGGCTGAATGACACAGCATGAAGGTGGCGGCAGCATGAGAAGAAAATATAGTGGCTGAATGGCACAGCCTGGAGGTGGAGGAAACATGGGGAGACCATATAGTGGCTGAATGACACAACATGGAGGTGGCAGCAGACTGAGGAGACAATATAGTGGCGGTTTGACACAGTGTGGAGGGGGCAGCAGCATGAGGAGACAATATAGTGGCTGAACGACACAACGTGGAGGTGGTAGCATCATGAGGAGACCAAACAGTGGCTGAATGACACAGCCTGGAGTTTGCGGCATCATGAGGAGAACATATAGTTGCTGAATGACAGTGTGGAGATGGCGGCAGCATGAGGAGACCATATAGGGGCTGAATGACACAGCCTGGAGATGGCGGGAACATATCATGGCTGAATGACACAGCCTGGAGTTTTCTGCAGCATGAGGAGAACATATAATGGCTGAATGACACATCGTGGAGTTGGCGGCAGCATGAGGATACATATAGTGGTTGAATGACACAACCTGGAGTTTGCGGCAGCATGAGGAGAACATATAGTGGCTGAATGACACAGTGTGGAGGTGGCGGCAGCATGAGACCACATCGTGGCTGAATGAGGAGGTGGACAGAAGTCATGTATTCATCAATTTTATTGATAGAATTCTCATGTTATCAACTATTAGGAGTGCAATTCAAATTTTATTGAACAAACCTCCTAAGTAGAGATGAGAGAATTTTTGAAAAATTCAATTCGGTTTGATCAGAATTTATTTGTTGCAAATCGCAATTAAAAATGGCTATTTCCAGGCTACAGAGAGCCTCAATAGGGGTGTAGAACACTTTTCCTTGCTGTACCACGCATAGGGTGTGTGCTGGGTTAGTGAAATAATACTGTTATTCAGATCAGAAGCTTCACTATTAAAATCACCGTCGCAGAGTGGCACAATGACAGAGCCTGGAAGTGGCATCAGTATGAGGAGACCATATAGTGGCTGAATGACACATCGTGGAGATGGTGGAAGCATGAGGAGACCATATAGTGGCTTAAGGACACAGTGTGGAGGTGGCGGCAGCATGAGGAGACCATATAGTGGCTGAATGACACATCGTGGAGGTGGTGGAAGCATGAGGAGACCATATAGTGGTTGAATGACACAGCGTGGAGGTGTTGGGAGCATGAGGAGAACATATAGTGGCTGAATGACATAGCCTGGAGGAGGCAAAAGCATGAGGCGATGAGGCGACCATATAGAACACTGGGTATGAAACACTCTCAGCTTTTGAGCACGTTTTAAATTGCAAAAGTGGTTGCAGGGCGTACACATATGCCCTATGTCAGGGGTCCTCAAACTTTTTAAACGGGGGGGGCCAGTTCACGGTCCCTCAGACCTTTGGAGGGCCGGACTATAGATAACAAAACATGAATAAATTCCTATGCACACTTATATATCTTATTAGTGGACTACCACTTTCAGTACACAGCACAGTTCCCCCCACATTAGATTGGCAGTATAGATTCCCCCACATTAGGTTGTAGTTCCCCCACATTAGGGTTGGCAGTACAATTCCCCCACATTAGGGGTTGGCAGTACAGTTCCCCCACATTAGGGTTGGCAGTACAGTTCCCCCACATTAGGGTTGGCAGTACAGTTCCCCCACATTAGGTGCAGTACAATTCCCACACATTAGGTGCAGTACAATTCCCCCACATTAGGTGCAGTACAATTCCCCCATATTAGGTGCAGTACAATTCCCCCACATTAGGTGCAGTATACTTCCCCCATTTTAGGTTGGCAGTATAGTTTCCCCACATTAGGTAGTAGTTCCCCTACATTAGGTTGTAGTATAGTTCACCCACATTAGGTTGTAGCTCCCCCACATTAGGTGCAGTATAGTTCCCCCACATTAGGTGCAATTTAGTCCCCCACATTAGGCTTGCAGTATGTTCCCCCAGATTAGGTGCAATATAGTTCCCCCACATTAGGCTTGCAGTATGTACCCCCAGATTAGGTGCAGTATAGTTCCCCCACATTAGGTGCAATATAGTCCCCCACATTACGTTGGCAGTATGTTCCCCCACATTAGGTGCAATATAGTCCCCCACATTACGTTGGCAGTATAGTCCCCCCACATTAGGTGAAATATAGTCCCCCACATTAGGCTGGCAGTATAGTTCCCCCACATTAGGTGCAATATAGTCCCCCACATTAGGCTGGCAGTATAGTTCCCCCACATTATGTGCAATATAGTCCCCCACATTACGTTGGCAATATGTTCCCACACATTAGGTGCAATATAGTCCTCCACATTACGTTGGCAGTATGGTCCCCCCACATTAGGTGCAATATAGTCCCCCACATTACGCTGGCAGTATAGTTCCCCCACATTAGGTGCAATATAGTCCCCCACATTAGGCTGGCAGTATAGTTCCCCCACATTAGGTGCAATATAGTCCCCCACATTAGGCTTGCAGTATGTTTCCCCACATTAGGTAGTAGTTCCCCTACATTAGGTTGTAGTCCCCCCCCCCACATTAGCTGCAGTATAGTTCACCCACATTAGGTTGTAGTTCCCCCACATTATGTGCAGTATAGTTCCTCCACATTAGGTGCAATATAGTCCCCCACATTAGGCATGCAGTATGTTCCCCCACATTAGGTGCAATATAGTCCCCCACATTAGGCTGGCAGTATAGTTCCCCCACATTAGGTGCAATATAGTCCCCCACATTACGTTGGCAGTATAGTTCCCCCACATTAGGTGCAGTATAGTCCCCCAAATTAGGCTGGCAGTATAGTTCCCCCTTATTAGGTGCAATATAGTCCCCCACATTACGTTGGCAGTATGTTCCCCCACATTAGGTGCAATATAGTCCCCCACATTACGTTGGCAGTATGGTCCCCCCACATTAGGTGCAATATAGTCCCCCACATTAGGCTGGCAGTATAGCTCCCCCACATTCGGTGCAATATAGTCCCCCACATTACGTTGGCAGTATGTTCCCCCACATTATGTGCAATATAGTCCCCCACATTACGTTGGCAGTATAGTCCCCCCACATTAGGTTCAATATAGTCCCCCACATTAGGCTGGCAGTATAGTTCCCCCACATTAGGTGCAATATAGTCCCCCACATTAGGCTGGCAGTATAGTTCCCCCACATTAGGCTGGCAGTATAGTTCCCCACATTAGGCTGGCAGTATAGTCCCCCAAATTACATTGGCAGTATAGTCCCCCACATTAGGTGCAGCATGTTCCCCACATTAGGTGCAGTATAGTCCCCCACATTAGGCTGGCAGTATGTTCCCCCACATTAGGCTGGCAGTATAGTCCCCCAAATTACGTTGACAGTATAGTTCCCCCACATTAGGCTGGCAGTATAGTCCCACAAATTACGTTGGCAGTATAGTTCCCCCACATTAGGTGCAGTATGTTCCCCCACATTAGGTGCAGTATAGTCCCCCACATTAGGCTGGCAGTATGTTCCCCCACATTAGGTGCAGTATGTTCCCCCACATTAGGTGCAATATAGTCCCCCACATTAGGCTGGCAGTATAGTTCCCCACATTAGGCTGGCGGTATAGTCCCCCAAATTACATTGGCAGTATAGTCCCCCACATTAGGCTGGCAGTATGTTCCCCCACATTAGGCTGGCAGTTTGTTCCCCCACATTAGGCTGGCAGTATAGTCCCCCAAATTATGTTGGCAGTATAGTTCCCCCACATTAGGCTGGCAGTATAGTCCCCCAAATTACGTTGGCAGTATGTTCCCCCACAGGCTTACAGCCTCCAGCCATACAGTATGGCTGGAGGCTGTATGCCTGTGTACTGCCCCATTTCAGTGTTCCGACCACCACTCCGGCCATAGCAGGACCGGAGGATCGGTGGTCAGAAGACCGAAGGGACGCTGGGATACACTTACCTACTACCAGCGCGCACGTCCTTGCTTCATCGCTTCTTCTCAGCTGCTCCGCGCTCGGTTGCCATCGGCGCACGCATGGGACATCAGGGACGTCGCTGCGTGCGTCTGCTCCCAGCGGTCCCCGCGTTTTTAAAGTAAATGCGGGCCGCAGGGACTTCACAGAGGAATCCTTGTGTTCCGAAAGCATCTTTCGGAACACAGGGATGTCCTAAAGCAAAAACACCCGGCGGCCTGGATAAATGCACTCCGCGGGTTTGGGGACCCCTGCCCTATGTCCTTTAGGGAATACACAATAAAAACAACGATTAACAGAGCGGCCTACCCAAACTACATGGGGGCTCCACATAGTTTGGGTTGGCCCCTCTGTTAATAGTTGCCACCTTATAGTTGTTGTAGGCCCGGGTCCCTCTCAGAGGGGCCTAAAACTATAATGGGGGAAACTATGTGGGCACAACTTGCCCCTATATAGTTAGTTGAAGGCCTCTCTCTGCTGCTAATTGAATGAGCCGACCAGAAACACTATCTGACTTCAGTCAGCTCATTCT
This sequence comes from Hyla sarda, assembly GCF_029499605.1. Classification (NCBI taxonomy): domain Eukaryota; kingdom Metazoa; phylum Chordata; class Amphibia; order Anura; family Hylidae; genus Hyla; species Hyla sarda. The sequence continues at coordinate 286,045,498 of NC_079191.1, forward strand.
AATGAATCAGATGGGGGTCGGGTCCAGCTTGGGTATGAGAGCGCCCATTTTTTACATCTCCCATCCAGATCCGGTGACCGTTTGAAGAAAGATGATTGACCCCCCTGGCAGCCATATACTTTCCTGTGCCCCATTGCTCCTCTGGTCCAGGACCCACTTCTATAGGCCATAGCCATAAGAATTAAGTCCCCCAACAGGAGAAGCAGTGGAGCACAGAAGTTGCAGATACCTGATGCGGATGCTGTCGCTGGGCCGGCTGGACTCCTCCTCATACTCCAGTCCTCCAGCTGTCCCGCCGCTGCCTCTCCTGAAGCCTGGCTATGATGTTGATGTAGCATAGGACATGCCTGTGTGCGCTGTATTATCTCCTGGCAACCATTGCTCTTACAGTGGCAGTGGCTGCTGGCTCCAGCAGACCCCTGTCAGCCATCAGTAAGTAAATTAGAAATGGGACATGCAGGAGCCGTTACGGGACAATGGAACACGACCCCAAATAGGGGAATGTCCCACCGGATCCGGGCATGACGGGAGTCATATTTTGGCAACAGCTGGAGGTTCAGGCTCTGTACAGAATGTGAGGGATTTATCTTCTTGTGAGAGACAGTGAGTAGAGATTTTATGCAGCACAGGCGGAGAGAGCTACTTCTCAGCTTTACAAGAAAATCCTGCAGAGCAAGGAAGTTTAACGTACAAGCAGGACTGGTGCAATGATTTTTGCCACCCTAGGCAAAAGCCAATTTTGCGGCCCTCTCAACTCCACCTATTGTTGCCACCCTTTGACACGCCCCAACTTACTACTGGGGTGACAAACTGTAACAAACCTTCTCATGTCATCTCCTTACTACTGGGGTGACACATTGTAACAAACCTCCTCCTTATGTAATCTCTTTACTACTGGGGTGACACACTGTAACAAACCCCCCCCTCATGTAATCTCTTTACCACTGGGATAACACACTGTAACAAACCCCCCCTCCTCATGTTATCTCCTTACTACTGGGTTGATACACTGTAACAAACCTCCTCCTCACGTATTCACCTTACTTATGGGGTGACACACTGTAACAAACCTCCTCTTCATGTAATCTCCTTACTACTGGGGTAACACACTGTAACAAACCTCCTCTTCATTTAATCTCTTTAGCACTGGGGTGACACACTGTAACAAACCTCCTCTTCATGTAATCTCCTTACTACTGGGGTGACACACTGTAACAAGCCTCCTTCTCGTGTAATCTCCTTACTACTGGGGTGACACACTGTAACAAACCTCTTCCCCATGTAATCTCCTTACTACTGGGGTGACACATTGTAACAAACCTCCTCCCCATGTAATCTCCTTACTACTGGGGTGACACACTGTAACAAACCTCTTCCCCATGTAATCTCCTTACTACTGGGGTGACACACTGTAACAAACCTCCTCCTCCTCTAATCTCCTTACTACTGGGGTGACACACTGTAACAAACCCCCTCATCATGTAATCTCCTTACTACTGGGGTGACACACTGTAACAAAAACCCCTCCTCATGTAATCTCATTACTACTGGGTTGAAACACTGTAACAAACTTCCTCCTCATGTAATCTCCTTACTACTGGGGTGACATACTGTAACAAAACCCAGTGGGGTAACAATAAATTCTGGGGCCCCCCTGCGAGATTTTTTGAGGAGGCCCCTAAGCTCCTCCCCCACAAGGTATGCCATGCCCACGCCAATATACCCCACCCATCACAAATTACTCCGCCCATACTGATATGTACTGCCATAGGCATTTTCTATGCACTTATGAAGAGAATCTGTAGGTAATTCTTACATTTGTTTTTGCCCCCGAGCAGCAGCGAAGCGGCACACACAGGGCTGTCTTTAATTTTGATTGGACCCTGGGCAAGCAATTTTTTTTGGGCCCCCAGGTCCCCCACCCCCACCTCCATCCCACACACACTCGGGATCAGTACAGGATCAGTAATGTAGTGTATGTACACAGTGACCTCACCAGCAGAATAGTGAGTACAGCTCTGGAGTGTGAGCCAATCAGTTGTGGGTGTGGTTCTGCTTCAGCTGTGTGTGTCTGCTGTGCCTCCTGAGCTCCAGGGAATTACCACCTGTTCCACCTGGGGCCTGCTTCCTCCTCCCCAGGGAGGGAGTGGGTTTCCAGGCATGAGTGAGGGAGGTGAGGCCCAGGCTCCTCGGAATAGGCCGCAGGGGAGCAGTAGAAGCCAGCAAGCGGCCGGAACATCGGAGGATTTGGGGGTGAGGCCTTCCACCAGGAGTCGCAGCAATGCTGCTCCAACTCCCCCCACAGAGGTGAGAAGCTCCAAGGCTGGATCCACCTTGGGAAAGCTGGGTGCTGCCAGCGGAAAGCTGGGTTCATCAGGAAGAAGGCAGAGTGCTCACGGAGGTGAAGCCGACCTCAGTGAGGAAGGCTGGGGAGTGCTGAGGACCCGGGAGTCTATTTCCACCTATACCTCCCGGGTAAAAAGTCACCTCCGTGAGTATGAAGACGCCTGTAAGGCCATCAGGAGGCTCCGAGAGGAACTGCGGTGTGCCCGTGCCAGGGCTAAGGCAACTCCTAAGAGGAAAAAGGCAGAGATAAAAAGACTTATGGCTGAAATACAAGCTTTGGAGGAGAGGAGAGCAGAATTACTAGCGAAGAGTGGTCCATTTAAAGAAAATTTGGAAAATGGAGAAAGATTCAAGGTAATGGAGGAAAATAAAAGGTTGATGGGGCTGCAACCTTAGAGCCAGGTGGATGATTCGGAGGAGATGGAGGAAGAACAACAGCCAGATCCACCTGGTGGAATGCGGCAACAGCAGCAGGTCCCGTACAGTGGGCCCCCTGCACAGCAACCAGCGGTATCACCTGCCGACTCAGGGGAGGACAGTGACAGCAGCTACCAGGGAGGGGCACTAATGGCCCAGATCCGCATGCTGGAATCCCCAGTGTGTCCTCAGAACCTGGTGTTTGGGGATGAGCTCCCAAATGAGGCACCTGAGGGTAAGAAGAAGAAGACCAAGCCAAAGCAGCAAGAAGTGGTGAGTTAGATCTACACCCCCTTCCCTGTAAACCCTGAGTCGGCCGCAGGGTCAGCTCATTGTGCAAGCCCCGTTACCCAGCCCAGCCCGTGTTCTGTGGTGTACTCGGTTCAAAGGTGCGGGGAGAGTACAGATACTAAAAGGGCGCAGAGCTCCATGCCTGTTTGCAGTAGCAGGGATTGAGCAGAGAAGGCATCGGCCGCAGCAAGTCCATACAGTGCGGGCGGCCCAGCAGTGGGCAGAGAGGCAGACTCCGGTGCTGTAGTTCACTCCCCTGTGGGAGAGGGGGGGGACTCAGTGCCGGAGGTATTCGTGGTGGCTAAGGGAAAAATAGATTCTCCCAAAAGTAAAAAAAAAAACTTTTGTTTTGCATTGGCGCCGCTGATCCAGATCAGCGGCGCCCAGGAGCTGGACATTCTAGTACGGATGAGGCGGAGGGTACCGGTAAAAACAGGGCTGGGTCCGCTAATAAACAGGCTAGGCAGGCTTCCCGGTCCTTGTATAAGGGACCAGTGACCTGTCCTGTGGTGATGGCTCCAGCCCTGGTACCCAGTGAGGCTGACAGTACAAAATCTGCACCAGAACGCACCGGTCCAGCCAGTATGAATGTGGAGATTAATGTTGGAGTGACTGAGGGTGTGAATGAGGTGAATAATTCATATGTTACTAAAAATCTGTCTGGGGCTTTGAATGGTGGCTTGGGCTGTAGCACGGGTGGAGGTATGGGGGGCACATCAGCCAAAAAAGGGGTCAATGGTTTGGGTATGGATTATGTGGAGGAGGGTGGTGAAGGGGCACAGATTAGTAATGGGACTGTAGGGCCTGGTCCAGTTGCACTCCCAGCAGTGGCAGCACCGGTCCGCAGCTACGCGAATGTCACTGCTGGGGGAAGGGGGGCAGCTTCCTCGTCCTCTGGCTCTGGGGAGAGCAGTTTGCAGCAGCGTCTCCTGGGGGCCTTAAGGAGAGGGGAGAGATCAATAACTGTAGAGGGTAGGGAGGTTGATCTATCCTTCTGGATAGAGAGACATGGTCTTTCAGCCTTCCGAGAGGAAAGAGGGGGGGATACTGTGTGGTTCCTCCCTACAGCCGGGCCAGGTGGTCTCCGAAGGAATGTGGTCCGGCTGAGGTGGAGAGGCAGTGATACATGTCCTCCAAGATCTAAAGTTGTTGAGCTTCTGCTGAAGTTGGGCTTTAAGGCAGCTGACATCTATGCCTTAATACATCCTTATAGTACCCCTGAGTTAGATATCAGCTTTGTTCGGCCGGAGGGGCTTGAGCTCTTCTGGTCGAATTATGAGTTGGTAAAGAATGAGCCCGGCTGGAGAGACTTTGCCATTCAGGCAGTGTCTCGCTAAAATAATGTCAAGAAGGTGACCGTTTTAACCCGTAACGAATCGCTTTCTTGTATTGACATCATGACGTGGCTAGGTCGGTATGGTGAGGTGGTGGAGGTCCCAAAAAAGAACAGGGATGAATATGGCATCTGGTCAGGGGCCTGGACGTTTATGGTCAAGCTTAGGCGTTCAGGAAACACCGTTACCCATATACCATCTGCGACCTTCCTCAGAAGGGATCGTATCCAGATCTTCTACCAGGGTCAGCCGAAGCTCTGTCACAGATGTGGTGACCCCACACATTTTAGTGCCAATTGCACTGTGCAGAAGTGCACTCTGTGTGGGGAAATAGGCCATCTCGCTACATCTTGTGCAGAGATTAGGTGTCACCTGTGTGGTGACTTAGGTCACCCATTCAGTTGCTGCCCTCGTTCCTTTGTCAACACGGTTGTTGCCCCGGAGGGAGTAAGCCGTGGGGTGGATTCTGCTGGGGGGATGGCTGTCGGGGATGAAGGGGTGCAGGGGCCAGGGAAGAAAAGTAAGCAGAAGACGCCTGCCCAACTGAGGCGTCTCGAGAAGTGTCAAAGGGACAGGGAGATTCAGGACTCACAGGAGCATCAACCAACTGGGGTGACTCCTGATCCTGTCCCTGCGGCCAGTCTTACTGCTGAGGCCCTGGGGATAGTGAACTGGATGAGGAGATTGGGAAGATCGACAAAGAGGGGGATGCCATCTCCTCACTGTCCTCCCATGGTGGGAGTGCGGATGAGGAAAGTGGGGGATGGGCAGAAACAAAGCGGGGTACTCGGAAGAATAAGAAAAGGAGAGATGTAAGATCTTCTCCCACCCGCCAGATGCCAAAGGAAGGTACAACTGATCTCCCTCTGATTGGTCTCTCCAACCGGTTTCGAGCCCTCCACGACATTTCCTCTTCGGAGGAGGGGGGACTGGGGGTGAGGTTCCGGATGTTGCGGTGGGGCTCACAGGAGACGCTGTGTCCTCTCTCCCTGGGGAATCTATGTCTTCAGGGGGGGAGACTGGCCCAGAGTCAGGGGACGAGGAAAATGTATATAAAAGGGAAAATGGACACATCTATTTCACTTAACCCCTTAAGGACGCAGGACGTAAATGTACGTCCTGGTGAGGTGGTACTTAACGCACCAGGACGTACATTTACGTCCTAAGCATAACCGCGGGCATCGTAGCGATGCCCGTGTCATGTGCGGCTGATCCCGGCTGCTGATCGCAGCCAGGGACCCGCCGGCAATGGCCGACGCCCGCGATCTCGCGGGCGTCCGCCATTAACCCCTCAGGTGCCGGGATCAATACAGATCCCGGCATCTGCGGCAGTTCGCCATTTAAATGAACGATCGGATCGCCCGCAGCGCTGCTGCGGGGATCCGATTATTCATAACGCCGCACGGAGGTCCCCTCTCCTTCCTCCGTGCGGCTCCCGGCGTCTCCTGCTCTGGTCTGTGATCGAGCAGACCAGAGCAGGAGATGACCGATAATACTGATCTGTTCTATGTCCTATACATAGAACAGATCAGTATTAGCAATCATGGTATTGCTATGAATAGTCCCCTATGGGGACTATTCAAGTTTAAAAAAAAATGGAAAAAAATGTAAAAGTAAAAGTAAAAAAAAAGTGAAAAATCCCCTCCCCCAATAAAAAAGTAAAACGTCCGTTTTTTCCTATTTTACCCCCAAAAAGCGTAAAAAACATTTTTTATAGACATATTTGGTATCGCCGCGTGCGTAAATGTCCGAACTATTAAAATAAAATGTTAATGATCCCGTACGGTGAACGGCGTGAACGAAAAAAAATAAAAAAAGTCCAAAATTCCTACTTTTTTAATACATTTTATTTTAAAAAAAATTATAAAAAATGTATTAAAAGTTTTTTATATGCAAATGTGGTATCAAAAAAAAGTACAGATCATGGCGCAAAAAATGAGCCCCCATACCGCCACTTATACGGAAAAATAAAAAAGTTAGAGGTCATCAAAATAAAGGGATTATAAACGTACTAATTTGGTTAAAAAGTTTGTGATTTTTTTTAAGCGCAACAATAATATAAAAGTATATAATAATGGGTATCATTTTAATCGTATTGACCCTCAGAATAAAGAACACACATCATTTTTACCATAAATTGTACGGCGTGAAAACAAAACCTTCCAAAATTAGCAAAATTGCGTTTTTCGTTTTAATTTCCCCACAAAAAGTGTTTTTTGGTTGCGCCATACATTTTATGATATAATGAGTGATGTCATTACAAAGGAAAACTGGTCGCGCAAAAAACAAGCCCTCATACTAGTCTGTGGATGAAAATATAAAAGAGTTATGATTTTTAGAAGGCGAGGAGGAAAAAATGAAAACGTAAAAATTAAATTGTCTGAGTCCTTAAGGCCAAAATGGGCTGAGTCCTTAAGGGATTAAAAGGGGTAAACCATCATCTGATGAGGAGGGTGGTGGGGTGGATGGGAAGGATGGTGGGAAAAAGAAAGCTGTCTAACTCAAACACCCTTGATGGCGGCACCCTCTCCGTTGACTCTGGCATCCATTAATGTTGCCAGCATAAAGTCAGATACGGCTCGATTTGCGGCCTATGATTTTTTTGCCCATATTAATGCTGATATTTTATTTTTGCAAGAGACCAGGCTAACAGATATGTCATCTATCTACAAGGCTAAAAGAGAGTGGAGGAATGGGCCCTCCTACTGGTCTCTTGGGGCCGAGCCGTATAGCGGAGTGGCAGTCCTTTTTACCGCAGCGGTAGAATGCTGACGGGTTATCGAGTTAGAAATGGGGAGGTGCCCGATCTTAGATGTCCTCATGAAGGGACAAGAACTTCGCCTTATTAACATCTACGGCCCACAGTCTAAGTGGGACCGGAAGTGTCTCTTTATGAGGATCAAGCCCTATCTTTTTACAAGTCGGCAGGTGGTCTTTGGAGGGGATTTTAATGCTGTCACGAGGCCCCAAGACAGGGGAGGTGCCAGAGACAAGCTGACTTATGATAGCGTCGCCCTTAATAGCATAGCGAGTGAGGCTCGCCTGGTGGATGTCCACATCCGGCACACCCCAGGCCACGCGGGATTCACTTATCATAGGGGTAGTTGTAGGTCTAGGATAGATAGGTTTTTTTTAAAGGAGGAGGCCGTCTCTTCAGCAGTGTCTGTTGTTGAGGTGGAGTTCTCCGATCACTGTTTAATTTTGTTTTCTCTGAATGTCACAGAGACCCCCCGGATGGGCAGAGGCTATTGGAAGCTGAATTCGTCTCTCTTGGAAGAAGCGGAGATAAGACAGTCCTTTGAGGATTTTCTTCAGAGCCAGGTACCATTGCTGGGCCTTTGTAGCAGTAAGTCAGAGTGGTGGGAGATCTTCAAGGAAAGGGTTGCAAGATTCTTCCGCCAGCTCTCGGGCCTCAGAAGCCTAAACAGGTACCGTTTGTACCAGGGCCTGAGGAAGAAACTTGAGAACCTTGTCTCGACTGGAGGAAGTCGTGACGATATCTCCAGAGTGAAGTCCTTGTTGATGAAGTGCCAGTATGACAGACACGCATCTTTGGTTTTTGAGAGGGATTACGGGAAGTACCGCTCGCCTGACCCTTACAGAAACTGCAAGATGTCAGTGAATAGTAAAATAGTCTCAGGACTGATTGATAGTACGGGATCCTTGAAAAGGTCCAGATCAGGGATCCTGGAGGTCGTCAGATCCTTCTACTCGCACCTCTTGGGAAGGAAGGATCTAGATCGAGATAAGGTATCAGCTTTCTTGGCTGAAACCGTCCCTGAACCAGGAGTAGACTCCTCTCTTGACGTTTTGACAGAGATGATCCGGGAAGAGGAAGTCAGGATGGCTATTGATGGGCTTGCCCTCAAGAAGTCACCCGGTCCGGATGGCTTAACATCTGAGTTCTATAAGACCTTTAAGGACACTTTGGTTCCCCTCTTGACTGGGGTTTTTAATGAGTGTCTATCCTCGGGCACTCTGCCAAAGTCAATGAGGAGGTCAGCGCTGATCATCCTGTCAAAGGGTAAAGACCCGTCCCACATTGAGAATTGGCGTCCCATAGCACTTCTCAATGTGGACCGAAAGATTCTGGCAAAAAAGCTGTTTAACCGGCTGGTGGAGTTTGCACCCCGGCTCCTTTCGGGGGCTCAGCATTGCTCTGTTCCGGGCCGCAGTACATTTAGTGCTGTGCTGAGTGTCCGAGAGGCTGTGGAGCAGGGTAGGGCTTGCCACTGGAAGGGGTACTTGCTGTCCTTGGATCAGGCAAAAGCATTTGATCGGGTTAACCATGAATACCTCTGGTCTGTTCTTCTGAGATATGGCCTGCCGGGGGGGTTTGTTGATTGGCTTAAGACCTTGTACGCAGGGGCAGAGAGTTTCCCGCTTGTGAATGGTTGGATTGGCCGCTCTTTTGAGGTTGGGTCTGGCGTCCGTCAGGGTTGTCCTTTGAGCCCGTTGCTGTACGTGTTTGCAATTGATCCTTTCCTTAGGAGGATTGATTGTGGACCGTTGGCGGGGGTGAGAATGGACCTGGCGGTGCCGAATTTGGCTCTGAGGGCGGTAACGTATGCTGATGATGTCACCGTGTTTGTCTCCTCACAAGAGGAAGGCCAATGGGTGATGTCAGAGGTGGACCGCTACTCGGAGGCATCTGGGTCCAAGATCAACCGGGATAAGTGCGAGAGTCTCTGGCTGGGAGGGGTAGATCCTGGTTTTGATCTCCCGGACGCCCTTCCAGAGCCCCAGGAATCTGCAAAAGTTCTCGGCATCGAATTTGGCCAAGGGGATTACCCCAAACAAAACTGGGACAGCAGTCTTAAGATCGCCGCTCAGAAGATGGATCAGTGGAAGGGTTGGTCTTTGACCCTCCGGGAAAGGGTTAACCTGATCAAAACATTCCTGCTCCCTTTACTGATATACCTGGGCAGTGTATGCATGTTGCCAGAACCTCTTTGGACCCGGGTCTACAGTGTGTTCTTCCAGATGTTATGGGGGAACAGACTGAACCTAGTGAAGAGGGAGGTTACTTACCGTACGAGGAGACTAGGGGGGTTGTGTATGGTCAACCCTGTGGTGTTCCTAGTGAATACCTTTCTTAACACCAATATAGCAAACCTCTGGTCAGAGAGGGCTCCTCCGTGGGTATCCTCCTGTAGGGGATGGTTTTGGCCTTTCTTCCAGGAATGGAAGACAGGAGGGCAAGTGAAGGATCTTCGCACACCACACGGGCATCTCCCGGCTTACGCTACCCCGGTTCTGAAGGTTATTCGTCGGTGGGGTCTGGGGATGGGGGAGATTAGGACTCTGTCGAGGAAATTCCTTGACAAGAGGGTCCTGTCTTCTCATTTCCAGGGGCCATTGGCGCTCAAGGACTGCCCAAGTCGGGATCTGGAGGTGGGTTTAGAGCTTTTGAATTCTATCAGGATCCCCTTGAAGTTTTGGGACTTGACTTGGCGCTGCTTCCACGGGAAACTGTGTGTGAGGGACAATCTGAAGTGCAGGAGCTCTGATGACCGGGGATGTCCCCGCGAAGAGTGTGGAGGCATCCTGGAAAGCATGGAGCATTTTCTGCTTCATTGTCCCTTTAACACAGAGGTTTACACCAGGGTGGGCGCTTCCATTGGTTGGCCTCGGCTGGCCAGTCTCTCCTATGCGGAATGGGCCTATGGGGCATTCAGAAACCTTGGAGGCTGGGACCGGTGCACTTTATTCCTAGTCAGCTCAGTGGTTAGGTACTACACGTGGAACGCACGGTGTTTAGTGTCGACGCAGCGTAAAATCCTCCCTGTGGATGTAGTGGTTAGGAACATTCTCGGTGACCTGGTGAAGGTGCGTTCTCTGGAGTACGAGAGGCTGGGTGCTGGCAGGGCCTCTCTTCTATGGAGGGGCTCTGCCTTTAAAGTGCCTTAGCCTGTTGTCTCCCCCTGGTGGTGGGCTGATGCTGGCACATTAGTCTTTTTGTTTTGAGCAGTTGGTTTATGGTAATATAGGGCTTGCAGGCGCTGAACTTGAGCTTTAGGGGTTTGTTGTTTGGCTTATAGTGTTATATGTATTTGTTATTGTATTTATTGTTGTAGTCTATTTGTATACTTATGTATTGTATATATTGTTAGTCTGTGTATATTTTATGTAATGTATATATTGTATATATTGTGTGATGCCACCTGGGGTTTGGGTTTAGTTTAGGTTGGGTGGTGGGTTAAAAAGGGGGGAGGGGGTTTGTATGGGACTTTTATATATACAGAAAATCCTGGACTGGTTCATGGACGTCTGGTAACATGTACAGGGGGCATGGGATGCGGGACCAGCTCAGGGCCAAAAAAAAAAATATATATAAAAAAAAAAAAGTGGTGTTATTTTGTTTGTGTTGGTTTTTATTATTTTGTATATATTATTATTGTTGTTGTTGTTATTCTTTTTGGTATATTACTGGTATTGGGTTTTTGGTATTGCAACTGGGCCAGGAAATTCACATTTAGTATTAGTGTATATTAGTGTATATAGTTTATTAGTATGGTATGGGTATTATAGAAATATGTCTTTTGTAAATATTGTATATATTTGTTTGTGTGCAGGAATGAGTGTGGGGTGGACCGGTGTTGTATTTTATGCTATGGTGTTTGGTTTTATGATTCGCTATATTGATATGTTCTGTCGGATATGGTATGTTTATGTTTTGTAATTTTTTATTGTTATGTTTGAAATTTTAATAAAAGATCTACAGGATATAACTCAGGATCAGTACAGGATAAGTAATGTAATGTATGTACACAGTTACCTCACCAGCAGAATAGTGAGTGCAGCTCTGGAGTATAATACAGGATATAACTCAGTACATAAGTAATGTAAAGTGACCATACAATCATCGCAATAGTGACATCTTATACATTGTGTGGCACACATTGTGCAAAATCTAACTATTGCGATAAATGAAGGCTCACTTTACATTATTTATGGTGGAAGCAGCAGGTCACTCACCTAGTCTCCTAAGGAAACTTTGAGTTTCGACTGTTGTGAGGCTCCTCAGGTTCTGTTATATGAATGGCGGCTCTGGAGTATAATACAGGATATAACTCAGGATCAGTACAGGATAAGTAATGTAACGTATGTACACAGTGACCTCACCAGCAGAATAGTGAGTACAGCTCTGGAGAGAGGTGTGTCTGAGCTCCTGTGACTTCCAGAGACTTCCAGTGAAGCAGCGTTTTCATCCGCCCCTACCCAGGTGTGTGGCAGACGCCTGGGTAGGTTTTTCCTGCTATGGACCCCAGAATTCCATCGTCCACTCCCGGTTTATGGCCGTCTGGGAGTGTGAGGGAGCATGCGACGGCCAGTAGCCAGGATGGGGTGAGGCGTTCAGCTAGGACCCACAACATCCCCCCCCCTCCCCCATCCCCTGCTGGAAGCTGCAAAGCTTCCAGCAAAAGTGTCTCCAAGCAAAGGAGTGCAGGAAAGGCTAAGGTATATGGTTCCTCTGAACCCCAGCAATGGGGAGTAAAGGGGCCCAGAGAATCCCTGGCTACCTTCGGATCCAGAATCCAGGCTAAGATGGCGGAATACGAACAACTTGGCAAACAAGTCAGAGGCCTGAGGGAAGAGCTGAAGCTTGTGTCTTACCAGGAAAATCATGCAGCCAAGACCAAGAGAGCAGCATTCACTGCAAAGGTGAAATCGTTAAAGAAAGAGGTGGAGGATTTGGTGCAGCTGAGGTCTGACATTGTGGCTGGAGCTGGATTCCTCAGTGAGAAGCTGATCAATAAGGAAAGGTTCTCCAACATGCGTACCTCCAGAGGTTCAGAAAAACAGCATGATGACTGCCAGAGCGAGGAGGAGGAGATGGAGAAAGGTGATGGAGGTGAGGAGGGCAATGTGAGTGGGGGGGATATGGACATGGGTTCTGTTGGTGCCACCAATGTTGCCCCTGACCCCCCACTTACCCTGAGTGAGGACTACATAATGGCAGCTCAGGTGGCCTTACCTCCCTCCAGCGAGGATGAGGACGGTGATGGCAGTGACTGTGGTGAAGGCAGCAGCTTGGCGGATGGGGGTCTCCTGCGGGCGATTGTGATGCAGGAGTCCCCCACCCGTCTGGAAAATTTTTCTTTTGGAGAAGATCTGGGCCCAGAGGAGAAGAGGAGGAATAAAAAAAGGGCAAGAAGAGGAAAAAAAACTGAAGGGCAGATAAAGTTTGTGTTTTCTCCCCTCCAGCAGTCTGGGCCGGCTGAGAAGTCGGTTCAGGGTGCTGGGTCCCCCAATCTGCCAGACCCCGTTTCTGTAGTGGAACGGGGCCAGCATGGGGGATACAGTAGTGCACCCAAAATGTCTGCGGGTGCTATAGAAAATAAAGGGAACCCTCCTGTGAGGGGGGAGGGTGTTCAGGCACCAGAAAATGGCGGCAGTTTCACCCGTTCGGGGGGCAGTCCCCCGGTTGAAGTGAGCGGTAGAGGTCCTGGCGCTGCAGGGCACTCCCCTGTGAGAGGGGGGGAGTGTCCGGGTGCAGGACCTTGGTGGTTCAGGGGGCGGTCCCCTATGTGCGGTCGGTACCATTTCTGGCGTTGCGGGGCACTCACCTGTAAAGGGGGAGGTTCCCTGCACGTCAGCTGCAGTAGGCGGGGTAGGAGTGTGTCCGGAGGGACAGCTCCTGCCAAAATTCATGACTTTGTGTGAGGGGGCGGGGCCATCCATATCAGAGGCGGAGCCTGTGTCTGCACCCCAGAAGACTAGAAATGCAACCCTAGTCCTGAAACCGGCGACCCTAATACATAATGCAATAGACCCAGCCAGCCCAGCCTTTAATATACAGAGTGTAGGCAAGAGTGAAAGTGAGAGCAAAAATGTGTGGAAAAATGGTAATGTGCAGAGTGTGAGTTATGGTAGTGTGCATGGGAGGAGTTTTAGTAGCAGTGTGGATGAGCGGGGTGCAAGTGGGGTGCAAGAGAGGGGTGCAAGTGGAGTGCAAGAGAGGGGTGCAAGTGGAGTGCAAGAGAGGGGTGCAAGTGGAGTGCAAGAGAGGGGTGCAAGTGGAATGCAGGTGAGGAGTGGTAGTGGAATGCCAGAGAGAGGTTTGACTGACACCTCAGGTAAGAATAAGGGTCCTGGTTTGGGATCTGGGTCAGGTCCTGGTTCGACTGCCCCCCCGGTAGTGGCTGCTTCTCCCAGAAGTTATGCCAGTGTCACTGCCAGGGGATCAGGGGGATCCCCATCTCCGTCTGGCTCTGGGGGTCACTTGTAACAGCACCTCCTGGAGGCTCTACGTAGGGGAGACAGGTCAATCCAGGTAGAGGGGAGGGGTGAGGTTGACCTGTCTTTTTGGATAGAAAGACATGGCTTAGGCGCCTTCCGAGAACAAAACGGGGAGGTGGTCTGGTCCCTCCCGACATCCGGGCAGGAAAGTGGCCGTAGGAATGTGGTCCGTTTAGTGTGGAGGGGCGAAGATGCGTGTCCGCCTCGGGGTAAGGTGGTTGAGCTCCTCCTCCGGATGGAATTCAGGGCAAGTGACATCTTTGCCCTGATCCACCCCTATGGTACTTCCGAATTTTACATCAGCTTCGTTCGGCCGGAGGGTTTGGAACTCTTCTGGTCAAACTATGAGGTGGTGAAAAGTGAGCCCGGCTGGCAGGATTTCGCCGTAAAGGCCATATCCCGTCAGAATCTGGCCAAGAAAGTGACCGTTTTGACACGTAACGAGTCACTATCTTGCTATGACATTATGACCTGGCTTAGCCGATATGGGGATGTGACGGACATGCCAAAAAAGAACTATGACGAACATGGGATCTGGTCTGGGGCCTGGCCGTTTTCTGTCAAACTGAAGCGTTCGGGGAGCACTGTTGCACACATTCCATCAGCTGCTTTTCTTGGGAGAGACAGAATCCAAGTTTTCTACCAGGGGCAGCCGAAGGTGTGTCACAGGTGTGGCAGCCCCACTCACTTTAGCGCAGCCTGTACCGTGCAGGTCTGTGCACTGTGCGGTGGGGTAGGTCATCTTGCCGCATCCTGTAGGCAGATCCGGTGTCATCTGTGTGGTGTCTTAGGACACCCTTTCAGCCGTTGTCCTAGCGCTTTTGCCCGGGCGACTGTCACTTTGGCTGGGGAGAGCAGTAATGTTGCCTCAGCTGGGGAGGGCACGAGTGCGGGTGAAGGTGCAACAGGGTCAGTGAAGAGGAAAAGTCCCGCCAAGCTGAGGCGGGAGGCTAATCGGAGAAGGAGCAGGGAACTGGAGAGTTCCCATGTGGCAGGGGTAGCTTCTGGCCCTGCTCCTGAGGTTAGTCCTGAAACTGCTGAGACCCTGGGGGAGAATGTGCTGGAAGAGGAAATGGGGAGAATCTGTACAGAAAAGGGCAGCAAGGCCGATCTTTCCGATTCCTCCCACTATGAAAGTGTGGATGAGGAGGGTGAAGAGCGGCCAAAAAAGAAGGGCAATAAAAGGGGAAATAAGAGGTCAGAGCCCTCTAGTCCCCGTGCTATGGACCAGGTCCCAAGCGGAAGCCTACCTGCCCCCCCTCTGATTGATCTGTCTAACCGGTACTCTGTCCTTGATGACATCTTCTCCCCCTCTTTTGAGGGGGTGGTCGAGGATGGGGTACCTGAAGTGGGGGAGCCTCCGGGGGGAACTGGGCCCTGTCCTGATGGGGTGGTTTCCTCAGGGGATGGGGCCAAACCAGAGCCAGACGGAGATGGGGATTCAAAAATGGACCAATCAGAGTCTAAAAAAAAGGCTAAAAGAGAAAGAAGCCTCCTTGTCTGGGGATGAGGGGGTAAAGAAAAGACAGAAATGAGGGGGTTAGGGCCGTCTAATTCAATCTCCCATGATGGCGGCACTCACCCCATTGACGCTGGCATCTATTAACTGTGCCAGCATAAAGTCTGATATGGCTAGATTCGCAGCCTTTGATTTTCTCGGCCGTGTTGAAGCCGATATTTTGTATCTGCAGGAGACCAGGTTGTCAGATC
Organism: Hyla sarda; assembly: GCF_029499605.1. Taxonomy (NCBI): domain Eukaryota; kingdom Metazoa; phylum Chordata; class Amphibia; order Anura; family Hylidae; genus Hyla; species Hyla sarda. The sequence continues at coordinate 286,060,839 of NC_079191.1, forward strand.
TTGCCTCTCTGGTAAAAGCCAGGAGAGAGTGGAGGCGTGGCCCCTCCCACTGGTCTCTTGCGGCTGAGCCGTATAGTGGGGTGGCGGTCCTTTTTACCGCTCCTGTTGAATGCAGACGGGTTATTGAGTTAGAAACGGGGAGGTGCCTGATCTTAGATGTCCTCATGAAGGGACAGGAGCTCCGGCTCATTAACATCTACGCCCCGCAAACCAAGTGGGGACGAAAAGATCTCTTTATGAGGATCAAGCCCTATCTTTTTACTAGCCGGCAAGTGATCTTTGGAGGGGACTTCAATACTGTCATGAGGTCCCAAGATAGGAGAGGCTCCAATGGTCCGCTGGCTTACGACAGCATAGCTCTCAATAATATAGTTAGGGAAGCTCGCCTAGAGGACGCCCACATCCGGAGCCCCTCAGGTTTCACCTATCATCGAGGTAGCTGCAGGTCTAGGATAGACAGGTTTAATTTAAAGGAGGAAGCCGTCTCTTCCGCAGTGTCCGTGGTTGAGGGGGAATTCTCCGATCAATGTATGATTTTGTTTTCCTTGAATGTTTCAGAGACCCCCCGGATGGGTAAAGGTTATTGGAAGCTGAATTTGTCCCTCCTGGAGGAAGCGGAGATAAGACAGTCCTTTGAGGATTTTCTTCAGAGTCAGGTACCTTTACTGGACCTATGTAGTAGTAAGTCAGAGTGGTGGGAGATATTCAAGAAGCGGGTTGCGGGGTTCTTCCGCCAGCTCTCGAGCCTCAGGTCCCTGAACAGGTATCGCCTGTATCAGGGACTGAGGAGGAAACTCGAGCTTCTCATCTCGACTGGAGGTAGCCGAGAGGATATCTCCAGAGTGAAGTCCTTGCTGATGAGGTGTCAGTACGATAGGCACGCATCTTTGGTTTTTGAGAGGGATTTTGGGAAGTACCGCTCGCCCGACCCTTACAGAAACTGCAAGATGTCAGTGAGTAGTAAAATCATCTCAGGACTGATCGATAGTACGGGATCTCTGAATCGGTCCAGATCAGGGATCCTGGAGGTCGTCAGATCCTTCTACTCGCACCTCTTGGGGAGGAAGGATCTAGATCGGGACAAAATGTCGGCTTTCCTGGCTGAAACCATTCCTGAGCCAGGGGTAGACCCCTCTCTTGGCGTTTTGGCAGAAGAAATCAGGGAAGAGGAAGTGAGACTGGCGATCGAGGGGCTCGCCCCCAAGAAGTCGCCAGGTCCGGATGGCTTAACATTCGAGTGGTACAAGACCTTTAAGGAGTCTTTAGCTCCCCTCTTGACTGTGGTATTCAATGAGTGTCTCTCCTCGGGCACTCTGCCTAGATCAATGAGGAGGTCAGCCCTGATTCTTCTCTCAAAGGGTAAAGATCCCAGCCGTATTGAGAATTGGAGGCCCATAGCTCTTCTCAATACGGACAGGAAGCTTCTGGCCAAGATTCTGTTTAATCGGTTGGTGGAGTTTGCACCCCGGCTCCTTTCGGGGGCCCAGCACTGCTCTGTTCCGGGCCGAAGCACCTTAAGTGCTGTCCTGAGTGTCAGGGAGGCAGTGGAGCGGAGCAGTGCGGGTCTCTGGAAGGGGTACTTACTGTCCTTGGATCAGGCCAAAGCATTTGATCGGGTGAACCACGAGTACCTCTGGTCCGTCCTCCTGAGATATGGCTTACCGAGTACTTTTGTTAATTGGCTCAAGATCTTGTATGCAGGGGCAGAGAGTTTCCCGCTGGTGAACAGGTGGTCTGGCCGCTCTTTTGAGGTGGGGTCCGGAGTCCGTCAGGGTTGTCCTTTGAGCCCGCTCTTATATGTGTTCGCAATCGATCCCTTCGTCCGGAGGGTAGATTGTGAACCGTTGGCGGGAGTCGGGATGAGTCTGGCGGAGCCGGATGTCGCCCAGAGAGTGGTGGCGTACGCTGATGATGTCACCATTTTCGTCTCCTCGAGGGGGGAGGTCGATGTGGTGATGTCAGAGGTGGACCGCTACTCGGAGGCTTCCGGGTCTAAGATCAACCGGGATAAGTGTGAAAGTCTCTGGCTGGGAGGGGGAGATCCCACGTTTGATCTCCCGGACACCCTTCCAGGGCCCCAAGAATCAGCAAAAGTTTTGGGCATCACATTCGGCCAGGATGATTATCCCACCAAAAACTGGGATGGTAAGCTCCAGGATGCCACTCAGAAGGTGAACCAGTGGAAGGGTTGGTCTATGACCCTCAGGGAAAGGGTACACCTGGTCAAATCGTACCTGCTCCCCTTGTTTATCTATCTGGGCAGTGTATGTATCTTACCAGAGGCTTACTATACTAGGGTCTACAGTCTGTTTTTCCAACTGTTATGGGGGAACAGGATGAACCTAGTAAAGAGGGAGGTTACGTACCGCACGAGGAGACTAGGGGGTAAACCCTTTGGTGTTCTAAACAAACACCTTCTTGAAAGCCAACATCTCAAACCTCTGGTCAGAGAGGGCTTCTCCGTGGGTACTCTCCTGCAGGGAGTGGTTTCGGCCTTTCTTCCAGGAATGGGAGAGAGGAGGGCGAGTGAAGGACCTCCGTACACCACATGGATATCTTCCGGCTTACGCTACCCCGACTCTGAAGGCGATACGTCGGTGGGGTCTGGGAGTGTGTGAGATCAGGACCCAGTCAAGGCAGTTCCTTGACAAACGGCTTCTGTTGACCCACTTCCATAAGCCTCTGGCGCTCAGGGACTGCCCAGGTAAGGATCTGAGGGTGGGGTTGTTTCTTTTAAACATGAAAAGGATCCCCCAGAAGTTTTGGGACTTGGCCTGGCGCTGCTTTCAGGGGAAGCTATATGTGAGGGACAATTTGAAGTGTAGGAGATCTGATGACCGGGACTGTCCCCGAGAAGAGTGTGTGGACACGCTGGAAAGCATGGACCACTTCCTCCTTCATTGTCCCTTTAATATAGGGGTTTACAACCGGGTGGGCGCTTCCATTGGCTGGAGTCAACTTGCCGGCCTTACCTACCCGGAGTGGGCTTATGGGGCATTCAGGAACCTGGGTGGTCGAGACCGGGGCACTTTATTCTTAGTTAACTTAGTGATTAGGTACCACACGTGGAACGCACAGTGTTTAGTGTCTATGCAGCGTAAAGTCCTCTCCGAGGTGTAGGTCTGTAGGAATATCACCGGTGACCTCGGGAAGATCAGGTCTTTGGAGTATGGCAGTCTTGATACCAGTAGGGCTTCTCTCCTGTGGAGAGGGTTTTCTTTTGATGTGCCCTAGGTACTAGACCTTCTGGGTAGAGTACCCTTGTTTTGGTTAGGGACAGTGATGTAAGGGGACAGGGTTAGGGTGATAGTAGGGTCAGTTTTTATTTTAGGGATAATGGTAGGGTGAGAGGTAGGGAGGTGTTAGGGAAAGTATGTAAATTTTGTATGAATCAGGATTGCCATCCTTCTTCCTGGTTGTGGGCTAATGCATGTGCACCATAGTTTTTTGTTTTGTTTTCCGATGTTTAGGTTATGAAGGGCTTACAGGCACCAAACTTGGGCCTAGTGTGGGTTATATTGTTTATGTATGTTATAAAGTTGGTTATGGTTAAGTTGGTTGGGAGGAGTTCTAGGTCGGGTGGGTGTATTTGGTGGGTGGTGGTTTTCTTTTGGTGGACCTGGCATGGGTCAGTCGTGGCTGGACATTGAGAACTGTGGACTCTGACCCATGTACAGGAGGGCGGGTGGTGTGGGTGAAGGGATAGTTTAGAGTAGGATGTTTTATTGTATATTAAGGTGTGTTTCCTGTATAATAATAGGTGTGTATATAGTGTATATAGTTTATATGTATAAATTGTGTACATTACATGTAAATATTATAAAAATATATATATAAATGTTTTATTTATTTATTTTTATCTTGATTTGTGAATTATATATTGTTTATATTGTGTTTATAGTAGAGATAGATATGGCAGTCGAACCAGATGTAATTTTTGTAGTAATTTTTGTATCCAGTTGTGGTTTAGGTCTTGTGGGATAACGTAGAAAACTTATGTATATATGTGTGTGTGGAAGGGGGAAGGGGAAAAAAAAGTGTGTGTGTGTATATATATATATATATATATATATATATATATATATATATATATATATATATATAATTTGGTGTGCAGTGGGAGTGTTTTCGGTTTGTAATATGTGTTTTTCCCAAGTTTGGGTGTTTTTTGAGTTGTAGATTAATTTATCTTTATGCCTTTGTAAAGTTATGGATCTGTGATGCATGTGTGTGGCATATTATTATTAATATTATTATTATTTATTATTATTATTATTAGTGTTGTTATAAAAAAAAAATTTGAAAAAAAAACATTAAAAAAACATTAAAAAAAAGGGGTGGTGGTGTGTAGTGGGAGTGCTTGTTGTGTTTTCTGTGTGTTTTGTAGTGTGCGTTTTTCCCAAGTCTGGGTGTTTTTGAGTTACAGCTAAATAGTGCTATTTTTATGTTTCTTTTTTGGTTATGTAAGTTGAGTATGCATGTGAGTGTGTTGTTAGATATTTGGTTATGTAAGGTGTGTTTTTCTTTTTGTTAGGAAAACTGGGCTGGCCGGTTAGGCAGGATTTATGTTCTTTTATTTTAAATGTAAAGTTTTGGTTTATGTTATTTCATGTTGCTGTTTTCAGTTATGGCCAAGTTGTGCTGGTTTTGTGTTTTTGTTATGATTTATATTTTTCTAATAAAAGATCTACAGGATATAATTCAGGATCAGTACAGGATAAGTAATGTAATGTATGTACACAGTGATCTCACCAGCAGAATAGTGAGTACAGCTCTGGAGTATAATACAGGATATAACTCAGCATCAGTACAGGATACGTACGGGGGGAGGGGATTATCAGATTATACATGTGAGGGGTGGATAATAATGATTATTATAATCCTCCCCTCACATATATGTAACATCTCCCCCTCACATGTATAATCTAATAACCCCCTCCTCACATTGATAATCCCCTCACATATATAATATCATAATCAGATTATATGTGAAGGGATAATCAATGTGAGGAGGGGATTATCAGATTATACATGTGAGGGGGAGATGTTACATATATGTGAGGGGAGGATTATAATAATCATTATTATCCTCCCCTCACATGCATAATTTCCTCCCTTCTTACATTATATAATAACTCCCCCCCCCCACATTATATAATAAATCCCCCCTCACATTATATAATAAATCCCCCCTACCCCCACACTATATAATAAATCCCCCCCCACCCCCCACACACATACTATATAATAAATACCCCAGACACACACACGCACACTATATAATAAATCCCCCCCCACACACACGCACACATACACACACTATATAAGCATGAGGAGACCATATAGGGGCTGAATGACACAGCCTGGAGATGGCGGCAACATATCATGGCTGAATGACACAGCCTGGAGTTTTCCGCAGCATGAGGAGAACATATAATGGCTGAATGACACAGCGTGGAGTTGGCGGCAGCATGAGGATACATATAGTGGTTGAATGACACAACCTGATGTTTGCGGCAGCATGAGGAGAACATATAGTGGCTGAATGACACAGCGTGGAGGTGGCGGCAGCATGAGGAGAACATATAGTAGCTGAATGACACACCCTAGAGGTGGCGGAAACATGGGGAGACCATACACTGGCTGAATGACACAGCGTGGAGGTGGCAGAAGCATAAGGAGACCATATAGTGGCTGAATGACGCAGCCTGGAGTTTACGGCAGCATGAGGAGAACATATAGTGCTGAATGACACAGCATGGAGGTGGCGGCAGCATGAGGAGAACATTTAGTGGCTGAATAACAAAGCCTGGAGGTGGCAGCAGCCTTAGGAGAACATATGGTGGCAGTATGAGACAGCTTTGAGCTGGCATCAGCATGAGGAGAACATATGGCAGCAGCCTGGAGGTGGCAGCAGCATCAGGAGTCCTGAAAGTGACCCGGTGCGAGAGTGGTGGCAATACCAGTACCCGGTGATGAAGGTGGGTAAAAAAAAAGGAGAATTTGGCATCAGATGTGGGGTATCAAGTGGGTGGCAGTATCACAATAGAAGGGAACAACGTATGGTCCATTGTAACCGGTGGGGGTAAAAACTTCCCCTGTAAGGCCCTACTCTCGCATTATTAATTCCCTTCTTGGCAAGTGTTACTCGCCCTAAAATGGGCGGCCCTACACAGGAACCTCTCCCTATTTCCACCTACAAACACTGTAATTTTTCATGGTTTTTAGGTGGAAAAAGGGATTGGTTCCTGTGTGGTGCTGCCCTTTTTAAGAAGTGTAACACTTTCTTTGAAAAGGTGGAAGGGAGCAACGTATTGTCCATTGTAGCCTGTAAGGCCCTATTCTCGCCCTGTTAATTCCCTTCTTGGCAAGTGTTACCCTAAAAAGGGCAGCACCACACAGGAACCTCTCCCTATTTCCAACTAAAAACCCTGGGAAATGGGAGTGTTTGTAGGGGGAAATATGGAGAGGTTCCTATGTGGGGCTGCCCTTTTTAGGGAGAGTAACACTTGCAAAGAAGGGAATTAATAATGCAAGAGTAGGGCCTTACCGGGGAAGTTTTTACCCCCACTGGTTACAATGGACCATAAGTTGTTCCCTTCCACCTTTTTTGATGTGTCTTTGCATCACATCAATACTTGGTGGTGTAGGTAGCACATGGTGTTTGTTGCACACATTTCCTTTTTGTTTGATTAAAAAAAATATTTGAGTACATGTATTTTATCCTAAGAAAAGTTAAGTTTTAGCTAATGCATATTCTCAATACTTACCTGTTGTATGATGCTGAGGAATGTCTGTAACTGGGGAGCAGCACCTTAAATCTGTTTGGCACTATCCATATTTGTGAAGTGTTGTTGTGGCACCATGGTCAATCTACTCTGACCCATAAGGCATTGGTAGGGGGAATTCCGGACTTATCCATGCCTGATTCATCTTCACAAAGGTAAGTCCCTCCACATTTTTCATGGACAGACAAGTTCTTCTTGGGGTTACTATGGCCCCCGCCACACTAAACACCCACTCTGATCCCACACTACTGGCCGGGCCGGTCAGCTTTTCCAGGTCAAACTCTATTAGTTGCGGCCACAAATCAAGTTTGGCTGCCAAGAAGTCCTGCGGATCTTCAAGGTGTGCTGGCATGGTCATGTCAATGTGTGCCATCACCTGCTGGTTCAGTTCCTGCTCCAGGTCTACCTGCTGATGATGAGTTGCTTCACTATGCGGGTGAAGAAGGCTATTAATCAAAGACTGTAGACTCAGGCTGCTGCTGATGGAGCTGGTACTGCTCCTGCCACGCCACCCCTCCCCAGCAGCCATGGCAGTGAAAGGTGAGCGCAGAAGGCCCCCCCCCCCCCCCCGAGTCAGACCTGCGAGAGGATGGATGATGGCGCAGATAGGCATCAGCCAACTGACTACCTAATATGTCTCTGTAGTAGGTCAGTTTTTTCCTCCCTCTCAGTGGGTGTAAAAAAGGCCCCCATTTTGTTCCGATAACATGGGTCCAATAAGGTGGAGAGCCAGAATTCATGCCGCTGCCGAATGGTGACAATTCGGTGGTCACTACGCAAGCAAGTGAGCATGCATCGTGCAAGTGACTCGGAGGGACTCCCTGCCTCCATCTCCACTGCATACTGCCACGGTGTGTCTGGGTCCTCTGTCTCGCCTTCCTCATAACCCTCTAGCTCCTCTAGCTGCTCCTGCTCCTCCTCTCCTGTCAGTTGACTAGAAAAACCGCCAATCTCGTGAAACCTAAACTGTGCTCCACTGTGCCCCTCCTCTTCCAGTTCATCCCCCAAATGGGCTCATGTGGCCATGAGATGTAGGCGTCATGTCTCCAGTGCCCTGACCAGCCATTGATTCTAACACGTGTTGTAAAAGATGAAGCATAGATGTAATAGATGAAGCATAGATGTCACTGTCACGATTCGGCTTCCAGGTAGTGGATCCTCTGTGTCAGCGAGGGATTGGCGTGGACCGTGCTAGTGGACCGGTTCTAAGAGGCTACTGGTTTTCACCAGAGCCCGCCGCAAAGCGGGATGGTCTTGCTGCGGCAGTAGCAACCAGGTCGTATCCACTAGCAACGGCTCTACCTCGCTGACTGCTGAGAAGGCGTGGGACAGAAGGACTAGGCAGAGGCAAGGTCAGACGTAGCAGAAGGTCGGGGGCAGGCGGCAAGGTTCGTAGTCAGGATGGGTAGCAGAAGTTCAGGTACACAGGCTTTGGACACACTAAACGCTTTCACTGGCACAAGGCAACAAGATCCGGCAGGGGAGTGCAGGGGCAGTGATCTGATATAGTCTGGGAGCAGGTGGAAGCCAATTAAGCTAATTGGGCCAGGCACCAATCATTGGTGCACTGGCCCTTTAAGTCTCAGAGAGCTGGCGCGCGCGCGCCCTAGAGAGCGGAGCCGCGCGCGCCAGCACATGACAGCAGGGGACCGGGACGGGTAAGTGACCTGGGATGCGATTCGCGAGCGGGCGCGTCCCGCTGTGCGAATCGCATCCCCAACGGCCATGACAGTGCAGCGCTCCCGGTCAGCGGGACTGACCGGGGCGCTGCAGGGAGAAAGACGCCGTGAGCGCTCCGGGGAGGAGCGGGGACCCGGAGCGCTAGGCGTAACAGTACCCCCCCCCCTTAGGTCTCCCCTTCTCTTTGTCCGGTAACTGCCTCCCCTGGGATGAGGACACCGGGAAAGAATGGAGGGTTTCCTCAACGGCAGGCAGTACAGCAGGAGTGGGAATGGGGAGGGAGGGCAGAGGGCGAGGCCTAGCACGGGGCAGTGTGACACCAGGACGGGGGCCATGGGGAGGCACAGAGGCTTGCCTGACGGGACTGGGAGGGGGGGAGAGGCATTTCCTGTGGCAGGCAGAGTCCCAGTTCTTTATCTCCCCGGTAGTCCAATCAAGGGTGGGGGAATGAAGCCGGAGCCATGGCAGACCGAGGAGGACCTCAGAGGTACAGTTGGGGAGAATGAAGAACTCAATCCTTTCGTGGTGGGGTCCGATAGACATCAGGAGGGGTTCTGTGCGGTAACGCACGGTGCAGTCCAATCTGGCTCCGTTGACCGCGGAAATGTAGAGCGGCTTGACGAGACGGGTCACCGGGATGCTGAATTTATTAACAAAGGACTCCAAAATAAAATTCCCGGAGGCACCAGAGTCCAAGCAGGCCACGGCTGAGATGGAGGAGTTGGCTGTAGGAGAAATCCGCACGGGTACCGTGAGACGTGGAGGAGCAGACTTGGAACCAAGAGACGCCACACCCACGTGGGCTGGGTGCGTGCGTGCGTTTCCCAGGCGTGGAGGACGGATAGGGCAATCCACCAAGAAATGCTCGGTACTGGCACAGTAAAGACAGAGATTTTCTTCTCTACGGCGATTCCTCTCTTCCTGGGTCAGGCGAGACCGATCCACTTGCATGGCCTCCTCGGCGGGAGGCCCAGGCGAAGACTGCAAAGGATGCTGTGGGAGAGGTGCCCAGAGATCTAAGTCTTTTTCCTGGCGGAGCTCTTGGTGTCGCTCAGAAAAACGCATGTCAATGCGGGTAGCCAAATGGATGAGTTCTTGGAGGTTGGCAGGAATCTCTCGTGCGGCCAGCACATCCTTGATGCGACTGGATAGGCCTTTTTTAAAGGTCGCGCAGAGAGCCTCATTATTCCAGGATAGTTCAGAAGCAAAAGTACGGAATTGTATGGCGTACTCGCCAACGGAAGAATTACCCTGGACCAGGTTCAACAGGGCAGTCTCGGCAGAAGACGCTCGGGCTGGCTCCTCGAAGACACTCCGGAGTTCAGCGAAGAAGGCCTGGACTGTGGCTGTGGCAGGATCATTGCGGTCCCAGAGCGGTGTGGCCCAAGACAAGGCCTTTCCTGAAAGAAGGCTTACTACAAACGCCACCTTAGACCGTTCTGAAGGAAACAAGTCCGACAACATCTCCATATGCAGGGAACACTGAGACAAAAATCCACGGCAGAGTTTAGAGTCCCCATCAAATTTGTCCGGCAGGGACAAGCGGAGGTTAGGAGCGGCCACTCGCTGCGGAGGAGGTGCAGGAGCTGGCGGAGGAGATGGTTGCTGCTGTAGCAGAGGCAGAAGTTGCTGTAACATGGCGGTCAACTGCGACAGCTGCTGTCCTTGTTGGGCAATCTGCTGCGATTGCTGAGCGACCACCGTGGGAAGATCAGCGAGACTTGGCAGCGGCACCTCAGCGGGATCCATGGCCGGATCTACTGTCACGATTCGGCTTCCAGGTAGTGGATCCTCTGTGTCAGCGAGGGATTGGCGTGGACCGTGCTAGTGGACCGGTTCTAAGAGGCTACTGGTTTTCACCAGAGCCCGCCGCAAAGCGGGATGGTCTTGCTGCGGCAGTAGCAACCAGGTCGTATCCACTAGCAACGGCTCTACCTCGCTGACTGCTGAGAAGGCGTGGGACAGAAGGACTAGGCAGAGGCAAGGTCAGACGTAGCAGAAGGTCGGGGGCAGGCGGCAAGGTTCGTAGTCAGGATGGGTAGCAGAAGTTCAGGTACACAGGCTTTGGACACACTAAACGCTTTCACTGGCACAAGGCAACAAGATCCGGCAGGGGAGTGCAGGGGCAGTGATCTGATATAGTCTGGGAGCAGGTGGAAGCCAATTAAGCTAATTGGGCCAGGCACCAATCATTGGTGCACTGGCCCTTTAAGTCTCAGAGAGCTGGCGCGCGCGCGCCCTAGAGAGCGGAGCCGCGCGCGCCAGCACATGACAGCAGGGGACCGGGACGGGTAAGTGACCTGGGATGCGATTCGCGAGCGGGCGCGTCCCGCTGTGCGAATCGCATCCCCAACGGCCATGACAGTGCAGCGCTCCCGGTCAGCGGGACTGACCGGGGCGCTGCAGGGAGAAAGACGCCGTGAGCGCTCCGGGGAGGAGCGGGGACCCGGAGCGCTAGGCGTAACAGTCACGTATGAGCAGCCACTGGTTAACATTGAAGTTACACACGGGAGTACCCCTATCCGCTTGGATCATCAATAGATCAGTGATGGCTTTTCTCTGTTCGTATAGTCGGTCCAACATATGGAAGGTAGAATTCCAACATGTGGCAATGTCGCAAATCAGACTATGTTGGGGGATACCGTTCTGACACTACAGCTCAAGGAGGGTGTGCTTTGTGGTATACGAGTGGCTGAAGGGCATGCAAAGTTTCCTTCCCATTGTTACGATGCCTTGCAAATGGGGGGAAAACTTCAGGAACTGCTTGACAACCAGATTGAACACATGTGCCATGCAGGGCGCATGGCTCAGCCTTCCTTGTCACAGCACAGACAAGATGTTCTTCCTGTTGTCAGTCACCATGGTTCCCATTTCCTGTTATTGTGGAGTAAGCCATGCTCCGATTTCTTTATGGATGACTTTTAGCAGTTTTTCCATGTGTGACTCTGTTCGCCAAGGCAAACCATGTGAAGAACAGCGTGACACCGCCGTACCCTGCACACAGGGTATGCTGAAGGGGCACTGATACTTGTCCGTGCAGTGGAGGCTGAGGACACGGTGGAGGAGTCGCACACTGTCACAGGACCAATGGCCTGAGAGCGTGGAGGAGGAAGCGGCGTGACCTGTCCAAATTGCTGTTGTGGCTGTGCAGGAACCACATTCACCCAGTGGGCCGTAAAGGACATGTATTGTCCCTGACCATAGCTACAGCTACAGATGTCAGCACTGCAGTGCACTTTGGTAAACACACCGACAAGGACTGGCCCACCTTCTCTTCCACAAAATTGTGCAGGGCTGGTACTGCCTTCTTCATAAAGAAATTACAGCTTGAGACTCCCCTACCTCGGCTCGGTACAAGCCATCAGTTCTCAGAAAAGTGCTGAGTCCACCACTTGAAAAGGGAGGGACTGCAGCACCTGCAACTTGGACAGGAGCACATTCAGCTTCTACGCCATTGGATGAGTGGGTTGTCTCTTGGACATGTCTTCGCCAATGGTTTGTTGGCAGAATGACTGACTAAAAGTAGGAGGAGTAGGAGGAGCAGGAGCATCTTGAGCGACAGAAGTAGGGTATGACACACAACTCCCTTCGGCTGAGGTGGTGGAGCTTTGGCTGGCTGAAAGAGGGAGCGGCATGCCACTGGGTGATGCGGCAGGTATGATCATCGGAGCCATGGTTCTCCCAGGCCGCTTTATGGTGGCGCAGCATATGTTGACTCAGGGTCATGGTGCCAACATTGGGACCCTGGCCACGCTTCACCTTGTGCCGACACATCTTGCATGTGGCTGTTATCCTTCTCCGGATGCTTGATGAAAAACTGCCACACTGCCGAGTAGCTGATTTTCCCACCAACAGTCCGCACTGATTGACTGCTACTGCCGACGTCTCCAGGAGCCCCTGTTCCACTACTTCCCGGGAAGGTAGGCTGCCGCTAAGCAGGTGGTCTCCCCGGGCATGTTTGGCTCCAGTATTTCCACTTCTGCCACCATTCTGACTGCCAACCATGCTACCACCTTCCTGGCTCAGCTGCTACCTCACAGGCAACCTGCAACCCTCTTCTCCTGATGATGATGAAGCTCCTTCTGCACCCGGCTCCCATTTGAGATTGGCTTCATCATCATAAAGTGTTTGCACATCACTGATGTCCTCCTCAGTTTCCTCAACAGTGTCTGCTTCAGGACCCTGAATGCTGGCAACACCACCTCCCAAGTCACTCTCCTAATTACTACTTTCCCGCCTAGCGGAGGAAGCGGCGGATGTCTCCTCCACTTCTTGGCTGGGCAGTAGCTGTTGACTGTCATATATTAAATCGTCCTCACTGAATAGTGGAGCTGAACCCACAGCATAAGATACTTCTGTAGGGGAGGGAACAGCATAGGACAGAGGCAATGGGAGGACAGGGACTGCTCCCAGGCTATGCCAAATGAGGGTTGTGTCTGAGGAACTCACCAAGTGTTGACTGGGGTATCAGATGTCACGTCTGATGAATCTAGGCCTCTGCCACTCCTCTGTGCATGTCCTGGCACTTCTCTGCCTGACATACTTACAGTAATGCTTATATGAGGGGAGTAAAATATGCTTCACTACGCTTAAAACAGTATTTGTCTAGAACAGCGGCAGGTGAGTACTTTTGGCTGTCCTTTCACAGTATCTAGGCCCTTGAGACTTTATCAGGAACAAAATGGTACAACACTTAGATGCACATATGTTGTATGCACTTATGAGGGAAGAAAAATTTGCTACAGTACGCTTAAAAAAGTTTTTGTGCAGAGCACCAGCAGTAGACACCAGTGCTGCAGCACAGTCACTGTTTTTTACTACAGCCAAAATTGCGCGCTCATTCTCACACACTTCTCTCTCAGTGCTTCTAGGCAGGAGGTGCTTGAGCTTAATTGCTGCTGTTCTTCTATGCAACACATTGATCTCTAATCCTCTCTATAATAGAACGCTGTAGACAGTGACTGGGAGGTAGATCGCTGCAGTAAGAATGCTTTTCTGTGTCAAACAAACTGCTCTCTGTCCAACAGAATGCATACTTGAGTAGGAGCTAAATCGCTGCTGGAAAAAGCTTTTCTGTGTAACACACAGGGCTGTCTGTCCCTATCTATCTCTCTGCAGTGTAAGGATGAAGTAACTGGCCACAATATGGCTGCCGATTATATATAGGGCTGTGACATCACAGGGGTGACTGGCTACTGATGCATCCTGCATGTGATTCATGGTCATCCCGTCTGCCCTTGTTCCCGCCTTCCCAGGAGTCCCAGCTCCATGTCCTCACATATGGATATGGAATTTTAGATGCCCTGGAGCCTGGACCGCATTAAATGGAGTTTAATTAATCGATTTGTGCGATAGAATCGTGGCGAAATTCGCATTCGTTAGGATTTAAATTGTTCATGAAATTCGTAACAAATTCGGATTTGTCAGATTCGATTCGCTCATCTCTAGTTATTATATTTAACTTCGCCACAAATCTCTCTCCCCACACTTAGCAAATGTTATTCTTATGATAGCAATTATAAAATTAATATTAGTAAAAGCATGGCTTTAAATATTAACCTATCTCTGCAAATTGTCTCTAGAACGAAACAACATTTCTCCTTTACATTGGCACATGGGATTCATATTCCCGCTGATTTACATGATACTTACACGCTCTACAGAAAGATTTATTGAAATGGCATAATAAGGATTTCTCATGGCTTGAGCCCATCAACATTTTAAAAATGAATGTCTTGCCGCATCTTCTTTATCTTTTACAAATGGTTCCAATTTATTTACTGTATCTAAGGCTTTCTTTAAGAATTGTGATACTATGTTTTCCTCCAGAATAGCTAGACCTATCCTTATAAAAAAGAAACACAAAGGCGGATTGGGTCTCCCTGACTGTTTTTCTTATTACCTCCCCTCAGTATTAAAGGGGTACTCCGCCCCTAGAAATCTTATCCCCTATCCAAAGGATAGGGGATAAGATGTCAGATCGCCGCAGTCCCGCTGCTGGGGACCCCCGGGATCTCCACTGCGGCACTACGCTATCATTACTGCAAAGAGCGAGTTCGCTCTGTGCGTAATGACAGGCGATACAGGGGACGGAGCAGCGTGATGTCATGGCTCCACCCATCGTGACATCACAGCCCACCCCTTAATGCAAGTCTATGGCAGGGGAGTGATGAACGCCACGCCCCCTCCCATAGACTCGTATTGAGGGGGTGGGCCGTGACGTCACGAGGGGTGGGGCGTTGACGTAACGATGCTCCGGCCCCTGTATCGCCCGTCATTACGTGCAGAGCTAACTCGCTCTGCTCAGTAATGATAGCGCAGTGCCGCAGTGGAGATCCCGGGGGTCCCCAGCAGCAGGACCACAGCGATCTGAAATCTTAAGCTTATGTACCGCAGATGGTCCTTCTAAAAATTTATGAAAATTATCAAAAATATCAAAATTATGACCTGGCAAATTGTAGACAAAGTCAATCAATACAATTCACATCTGAGTCCGACTATTTCCTCAGATATCCACAAGTTTTTTTTTTATGACGAGATGAAATTGACGCTTAAGGATGTAGTTTTGCAACATACAACAATACACAGGTATTATAAAAGTATGCAGATTTATTGTTTATAAGGATATAAACATAAAAGAGTAACAAACACAATGATAAATGCTAATTAATATCAATTAGATATATTAGTAAACATTATAAGCTTGTTAGTTGACTACATATAGTAGAACAATACATGTGAGTAGTAAGTAACTTGTTACAATAAAACAAAAGCTACTAGGTTAGGAACCATATAAGAAAAAGGTTACGTATAACTGTGTCCAGAGGAAACGTTATGATATGAAGATGGGCAATATCTAATCATAGACATCTCAATATGGAATGCTAAATACACTCCCCGCCCCCTTCTAACCAACTACAAATCACATGACTCCATGAATGGGCAAATCCATCTAAGGATATAAACATAGATGACATTTAACCTCTTAAGGAAACAGGGCGTACCTGTACGCCCTGCGCCCGGTCCCGGCTATTCATAGCCGGGACCCTGGGCTAATAGCGTATGATCTGTGCCGCACGCTATTAACCCTTCAGACACGTCAATCACAGTTGATTGCCACGTCAAAAATGAAAGTAAAAGCTTCCCGGCAGCTCAGTCAGGCTGATCGGGACTATCACAATAAAATTGTGATGTCCCGATCAGCTAGGACGCTACAGGCTTGAGCTACAGGCTTGAGCAATCAACCCCCTATTACGCTGATCCATGCAAAGCTATGGCTTTGCAGGGATCAGGGTAAAAGATCAGTGTTTGCAGTGTTATAGCCCCCTATGGGAGCTATAACACTGCAAAAAAAAGTGAAAAAAAAAGTTAATAAAAGTCATTTAACCCCTTCCCTAATAAAAGTTTGAATCACCTCCCTTTTCCCATAAAAAAAACTGTGTAAATAAAAATAAACATGTGGTATTGCCACGTGCGTAAATGTCCGAACTATAAAAATATATCGTTAATTAAACTGTACGGCCAATGGTGTATGCGCAAAAAAATTCCAAAGTAAGTAAAAAGCGATCAAAAAGTCCAATTAATGCAAAAAGAGTACCAATAAAAACTTCAGAACACGGCGCAAAAAATGAGCTGTCATACCGGCCCGTACGCGGAAAATAAAAAAGTTATAGGGGTCAGAAGATGACAATTTTAAACGTATACATTTTCCTGCATGTAGTTATGATTTTTTTCAGGAGTATGACAAAATCAAACTTATATAAGTAGGGTATCATTTTAACCATATGGACCTACAGAATAAAGATAAAGTGTCATTTTTACCAAAAAATGCACTGTGTAGAAACGGAAGTACCCAAAAGTGACAAAATGACATATTTTCTTCAATTTTGTCGCACAATAAATTTTTTTCCGTTTCCCTGTGTTTTTTTTAATAAAATTACTAATGTCACTGCAAAGCAGAATTGGTGGCGCAAAAGATAAGCCATCATATGGAATTTTATGTGCAAAATTGAAAGCGTTATGATTTTTAGAAGGTGATGAGGAAAAAATGAAAATGCAAAAACTGAAAAACGCTGAGTCCTTAATGGGGTTAATATACTTCCGCCCCATTCTTGACTATTTTCTATGCATGATCTTGGTAAGACATTAAGATGAATAGCAGAGTTTTATGATCTCGCTAGACTATATTTTAGGAGGAATAACTTTAAACAAGTCTCCTGTGTGGGAAATATACTTTAACACTTAGTCTGGCGAGTAGGAATTCTATCAATATGTCTAAGCAATTATTTAATGCTTTGATAGATTATTGTCTTGATTCTTCTGCAGTCAGAATGAAGTCTCACAATATCCTAAAACTATAATCTAAATATGGAGTTAATTAATTATTTTATTTATTCGCCAATGTGAATTGCATAATTCCATCCACATTATCCACATTGGTCTTAATTAAATGGAATACCATTTTTGTGTATCTTACAAAGTCTATGTAAGAACCTCGCTTCTGCTCCTAGGAAAACAGAACAGTCCATCTCATCATCATGGACAGCCATTGGTCTGGTACCGTGTGATCAGTCCAATTGGCTGGGATCTCACATGGCTTTCCTACCTTGTTTGACCATTTTCCTGTGTGTGGGAGAGAGTTATTTTTCTTTCTGTCTTTCTTTTTCCCTTGACTCTCTTATTTTTTTGTCTTTGTGTGTTCTCTTCCGTCCCTAACATCTGGTTTACCAGACTTTTTAATTAGTTAGACACACCTCCCTAAATTGGAATTCCCCAATGAATGTAGGTTGGGCGTGTACATATGGTAATGAATATGACATCACTATAATACCCAGAATGCCTTTCCTGTCGGTGTAATGTAAACTACCCATATGCTAGGGGGTGCTATTGTATAGGCAATTAACAACAAAAAACGTGGTCTCAAATGGCTGGAGGTGCTCAACCCCAAATGCAGTTGTGCATTTATACTGGGGGAGCAGATCCTGCCCTTGTAGTCCGTTGCTAGGGGCGATCCCCAGCATAAAGATGCATACAATGGAGGATGCCTGCAGCGGACTACAAGTGCCACAATAGAATCCTACACCAGATAAACAGTGTGGATGTGTAACAATTAGAATAATACAATACAGAAATTTAGGTGCACTACTGTGGTAGATGTATACGATGACATTGGCTATCCCTCAACACTGATGTTAAAATTGAGACTTTCGCCAGTGTATCCTTATATGAAGGACACACCAGAGCCCGCACACCAACGCCAAGGTTTCTCAAATGGCGCGGGACCTAACGCTAACCTACCTGTGCGTAATAAGCAAAAACCAGGGGCCAGTGGGCAATTACAGCAGCACTAGGCCGACATGCAGCCTGCTCCCAGTTCCCTCCAGTGGGACTAAGCACACATACAATGGGAGGAGGGAGAGAAAGGCTACAAGCCCCACCCAAGTTAGCTGATATAGGTGCATGGCCTCACAGGTGCAACCTTAATGCTGCCTGGAAAATGTTCAAGGCGCATTAACATATAGAGTTTACACACCTCCAAGTATAAATTTTTAAACAACAACAAAAAAACCTTGGCGTTGGTGTGCGGGCTCTGGTGTGTCCTTCATATAAGGATACACTGGTGAATGTCTCAATTTTTTACATCAGTGTTGAGGGATAGCCAATGTCATTGTATACATCTACCACAGTAGTGCACCTACATTTCTGTATTGTATAGGCAATTAGCATCATTACCATCAAGGGTTAACTGTCAATAACTGGTCTTAAACCCACATTCCACACTTGAAGTATGGAGCCCTAAATTATAAATTCAGGGATTAATTTTGACATATATAAGTAACTAAAACCTGGATTTTCATAGACATCTTGGGGCCTACCTAGACATCCAAATTTATTGGGGAGATAAGAATACCACGGAGGTCTCTTTCACACAGACTTGTGAATCTCTCTCTGTGTCTGGTCAAATGGGTAATAAATTTTTAGTCAGAATAACATTCACATGACTGGGTAACTAGCCCTCTCATATGTCTTATCTAAACAGCCATAAATATCTAAAGAGACAACAAGTATTCTTCTCCCAGACTGGCACTTGTAGAGAAGAACTTTAGAATACACAGTTGTCTATTTAGAAGATACAGCAGGGTGAACACATCATGCTATTATTCTATTTAACATAGTGATTCATTTTTGGAGCCTACAACAAGTATGACAATTAGTTCTCCCGTGTCTTCTATACTTTCTGAAATCTAGTTTCCTACTAGAACATGCTCCTGCACCTTTGCTCTTGTCTATCTTACCGTCGAGTGAAAAGTCAGCGGTTAATTCTTTCTATCGCTTTTTTCTTCAAGCTGTCAGGATTGTTATACCCCGTCTATGGAAAACGGATCGATCTTCATCCATCACAGAATTGCTTACGGAAATAGGATACCTCCATTGTATGGAAGAACTCAGAACGATATCTATGAATCGTTCAGCTAAACATGATAGGTTGTGGCTGCCCTGGGTCACCTTTACACATTCTGATTTATGTAAAACTATCCATACCACATAATTCTCTTGAAGACATAGTACTTGCTCTTGTATTTTACTCATTGTCTGACTTCAGTATATCTTATTTTCACTATCCTAATTTGCCTATCTATGCCTAGCTTTTTTATTTGTGTTCACTGACTGGCGGATACAGGATCATGTTAATCTTTTTGCTGATTCACTGATTTTACTGTGCAAAGTCTCACATTTATCTATGGTTGAGAGGTATGTTTAGTTAGGAATTAGGGTCCCATGTCTTGTTTAGTATATGGTTTCCTATTTATTAGGGACAGTGCTATTGTTTTGTATCCATACTGTAACACTCATGGTTCAGTAGACTGGAACACCGGTGGTAGTGGATACGCTGGACCTGTGTGGCAGATGACACGGACCGTATCAGGGAGCGGAGTCTAAGGTGCCACTGGTTTTCACCAGAGCCCGCCGCAAAGCGGGATGGACTTGCTGCGGCAGGTGGCACCCAGGTCGCTACCCCTGGCACGGTTCAACCACACAGGTGGCTGAGGAAATTAGAGGCACAGGTGGGATAAGGCAACTCGTAGTCAGGATAGCAGGAGGTCAGGGCAAGCGGCACAGTAGTGTAGTCAGGGAGATAGCAAGTGGTCAGTAGGCAGGCAGCAAAGGAGCAAGGTCAGACCACAAAACAAAGAGTACGATACACAGCAAGGGAATACTCTGGACCGCGTTTTTCAGGCACTATGGCAGCAAAGATCCGGCAGAGAAGTGAGGGAGGTGGAGGAATTTACTAACTGGCCACAGGTGTTACTTAATTAATGGGCGCACTGGCCCTTGAAATCTCAGAGTTCCGGCGCACGCGCGCCCTAATGGACAGGGACACACGTGCCGGAGCATAGAGACCAAGGAGGAAGCAGGAGGAACAGTAGGTGAGTGACAGGCTGGGATTCGCATGGGGGCGCATCCTGCGATGCGAATCCCAGCCCCCCCGGCAGCAGAGAAAGAGGGGGCCATGTGCTCACGGCCGGCGTGTGCGGCCAGAGAGCATATCATAACACATACCTTTCCTGTTATGTTTTTATAGACATGTTTTTGCATATCGATGCTCTGTTGGAAAAAAATATTTTCCAGGGGAGTATCCCTTTAACCCCTTAATGACGCAGGACGTATATTTACGTCCTGCGCCGGCTCCCGCGATATGAAGCGGGATCGCGCCGCGATCCTGCATCATATCGCTTCGGTCCCGGCGCTCATCAACGGCCGGGACCCGCGGCTAATACCACACATCGCCGATCGCGGCGATGTGCGGTATTAACCCTTTAGAAGCGGCGGTCAAAGCTGACCGCCGCTTCTAAAGTGAAACTGAAAGTGACCCGGCTGCTCAGTCGGGCTGTTCGGGACCGCCGCGGTGAAATCGCGGCGTCCCGAACAGCTGATTGGACACCGGGAGGGCCCTTACCTGCCTCCTCGGTGTCCTATCGACGAATGACTGCTCCGTGCCTGAGATCCAGGCAGGAGCAGTCAAGCGCCGATAATGCTGATCACAGGCGTGTTAATATACGCCAGTGATCAGCATAGGAGATCAGTGTGTGCAGTGTTATAGGTCCCTATGGGACCTATAACACTGCAAAAAAAAATGTAAAAAAAAAGTGTTAATAAAGGTCATTTAACCCCTTCCCTAATAAAAGTTTGAATCACCCCCCTTTTCCCATAAAAAAAATAAAACAGTGTAAAATAAAAATAAACATATGTGGCATTGCCGCATGCGTAAATGTCCGAACTATAAAAATATATCATTAATTAAACCGCACAGTCAATGGCGTATGCGCAACAAAATTCCAAAGTCCAAAAAAGCGTATTTTGGTCACTTTTTATACCATTACAAAATTGAATAAAAAGTGATCAAAAAGTCCAATCAAAACAAAAACCATACTTATAAAAACTTCAGATCACGGCGCAAAAAATGAGTCCTCATACCGTCCTGTACGTGGAAAAATAAAAAAGTTATAGGGGTCAGAAGATGACATTTTTAAACTTATACATTTTCCTGCATGTAGTTATGATTTTTTCCAGAAGTGCGACAAAATCAAACCTATATAAGTAGGGTATCATTTTAACCGTATGGACCTACAGAATAATGATAAGGTGTAATTTTTACCGAAATATGCACTGCGTGGAAACGGAAGTCCCCAAAAGTTACAAAATGGCGTTTTTTTTTCGATTTTGTCGCACAATGATTTTTTTTTCCGTTTCGCCGTGCATTTTTGGGTAAAATGACTAATGTCACTGCAAAGTAGAATTGGCGACGCAAAAAATAAGCCATAATATGGATTTTTAGGTGGAAAATTGAAAGGGTTATGATTTTTAAAAGGTAAGGAGGAAAAAACAAAAGTGCAAAAACGGAAAAACCCTGAGTCCTTAAGGGGTTAAACCCACCCCTGTGCTGTGTCCTGCTGGCCTGGGAGCTGCATGACACTTTAAAGGGGTACTCCTTTGGAAAACATTATATATTTTTTTAAATCAACTGGTGCCAGAAAGTTAAACAGATTTGTAAATCACTTCCATTAAAAAAATCTTAATCCTTCCAGTACTTATTAGCTGCTGGATACTACAGAGGAAATTATTTTCTTTTTGGAACACAGTGCTCTCTGCCTAATCACGAGCACAATGCCCTCTGCTGACATCTCTGTCCATTTTAGGAACTGAACAGAGCAGCATATGTTTGCTATGGGGATTTTCTCCTACTCTGGACAGTTCTTAAAATGGACAGAGATGTCAGCAGAGAGCACTGTGCTTGTGATTCAGTAGAGAGCACTGTGTTCCAAAAAGAAAATAATTTCCTATGTAGTATTCAGCAGCTATTAAGTACTGGAAGGATTAATATTTTTTTATAGAAGTAATTTACAAATCTGTTTCTGGCACCAGTTGATTTAAAAAAAAAAAACGTTTTCCACTGGAGTACCCCTTTAATACAAGCAAAGGATTAGGTAACCTGGGGTAATATGATAGCTGTAAACTATGCTGGGCTACCCTGACGTCATCGTATTGTTCCCAGTATGTTCCCAGTTCATTTAGGTGCTATAACGCCATGTTTCCCTCATTCCTTTTGCTTTTATTACAGACATTTCCAGGTTCACGCGAGCCTGGCAATGTTTAAAAGTTTGTCATGCCTTCACACCAAAATTCGGATAGCATTTAGGTTTCCTCAGCTTGGCTCGTTATCTCTAATCAGAAGTTTGCAACAATAGGCAGAATATTATGAAGGTTTGTTAGCAAAATTGTGTTCACCTTAGCTTATTTATTGGCCTGCCAACAAAAAATCATTGATATGTAATTGTATATCTTAATAAGAAAAAATATATTAATAAAAATTAATTTAACTCCTTAACCTCTTAAGGACGCAGGGCGTATGGATACGCCCTGCATTCCGAGTCCTTAAAGACGCAGGGCGTATCCATACGCCCGTGGGAATTCCGGTCCCCACCGCTAGCCGGTTGGGGACTGGAGCCGGATGCCTGCTGAAATCGTTCAGCCGGCATCCCGGCATATTGCCCAGGGGGGTCATTATGCCCCCCCATGTCGGCGATCGACAATTCAGTCCAGCGATCTGCGGCGATTCCGGGTCAATCGGGTCTCCAGTGACCCGGTGACCCGGAATTACTGGCTGTTCGGGGCCGTTTCTGATGGCCCCGAACAGCCAGAGCCTGCAGGGGTGAGGTGGCACTGGTGCCACCTCACGATCGCCCTGATTCGTCGGCCGGATTACCGGCCGACCAATCAGGGCGCCTGCTGCGGGTGTCACTCCCGCACCCCCTCCGCCCCTCTTCCGGAGGGCGTGAGCGGGTGCGGGAAGACGACCCCGGGTGCTGGGGACCCCGATCCCCGCCGTCCATGTTGGGATCGGGGCCCCAGGAGCGACGGCGGCGGCGAGGGACTGTCATGCGATGGAGCAGCAGCAGGAGGTGAGTTACAGCCTCCTGCTGTTGCTTAGCAACAGCTCCCAGCATGCAAAAAGGGCATGCTGGAAGCTGTAGTTATGCAACAGCAGGAGGCAGACCACCACAACTCCCAGCATTCCCTTATGGGCATGCTGGGACTTATGGTTTTGCAACAGCTGGAGGCACATTTTTTCTATGGAAAAGTGTACCTTCAGCTGTTGTATAACTACAACTCCCAGCTTGCACAAACAGCTAAAGTGCATGCTGGGAGTTGTAGTGGTGCATCTGGTGGTTGCATAACTACAACTCCCAGCATGCCCGTTGGCTGTCGGTGACTGCTGAGAGTTGTAGTTTTGCAACAGCTGAAGGCACACTGGTTGTGAAACCCATTTTTTTTTTTTACCTAACTCAGTGTTTCATGACCGGTGTGCCTCCAGCTGTTGCTAACTACAACTCCCAGCAGTCACCTTACACCATGCACCGTACATGCTGGGAGTTGTAGTTTTGCAACAACTGGAGGCACACTGGTTTTGAAACACTGAGCAAGGTCACAAACTCAGTGATACATAACCAGTGTGCCTACAGCTGTTACATAGTTACATAGTTAGTACGGTCGAAAAAAGACATATGTCCATCAAGTTCAACCAGGGAATTAAGGGGTAGGGGTGTGGCGCGATATTGGGGAAGGGATGGGATTTTATATTTCTTCATAAGCATTAATGTTATTTTGTTCCAGGAATGTATCTAATCCTGTTTTAAAGCTGTTAATTGTTCCTGCTGTGACCAGTTCCTGAGGTAGACCGTTCCATAAATTCACAGTCCTCACGGTAAAGAAGGCGTGTCGCCCCTTGAGACTAAACTTTTTCTTCTCCAGACGGAGGGAGTGCCCGCTCGTCCTGTTGCAAAACTAAAACTCTCAGCTTGTACAGTCTGTCAGCGCATGCTGGGAGTTGTAGTTTTGCAACAGCTGGATGTCCCCCCCAATGTGAATGTACAGGGTACACTCACATGGGCGGAGGCTTACAGTAAGTATCGGGCTGCAAGTTTGAGCTGCAGCAAATTTTCTGCAACAGCTCAAACTGCCAGCGAGAAACTACTGTGAACCCCCGCCCATGCGACTGTACCCTAAAAACACTACACTATCACAAAAAATAAAATAAAAAGTAAAAAACACTACATATACACATACCCCTACACAGCCCCCCTCCCCTCCCCAATAAAAATGAAAAACGTCTGGTACGCCACGGTTTCCAAAATGGAGCCTCCAGCTGTTGCAAAACAACAACTCCCAGTATTGTCGGACAGCCGTTGACTGTCCACGCATGCTGGGAGTTTTACAACAGCTGGAGGCACCCTGTTTGGGAATCACTGGCGTAGAATTCCCCTATGTCCACCCCTATGCAATCCCTAATTTAGGCCTCAAATGCACATGGCGCTCTCACTTTGGAGCCCTGTCGTATTTCAAGGCAACAGTTAATGGTCACATATGGGGTATCGCCGTACTCGGGAGAAATTGTGTTACAAATTTTGGGGGGTATTTTACCACCAAGTTAAAGTAGAATATGTCACGAAAAAACAATCTCGAAATCAGAATGATAACTAAAAGCATTCCAGAGTTATTAATGTTTAAAATGACAGTGGTCAGATTTGCAAAAAATGGCCAAGTCCTTAAGGTGAAAAAGAGCTCAGTCCTTAAGGGGTTAAGGACTGAGGGAGTACCTGTATGCCCTGAGTCCACTCCCGTTCTATAACGCAGGGCCACAGCGTCATAGCGGGTCGGGCCTGGCCTCCAACAACGGCCGGGACCGGTGGCAAATATTGCGTGGCACTGATCGCAGTGCCGAGCGCTATTAACCCTTTAGACACGGCGTTCAAAGTTGATCACCGCACAGCGATCAAAAAGTCCGATCAATACAAAAATGGTACCGCTAAAAACTTCAGATCACGGTGCAAAAAATTAGCCCTCATACGGCCCGTACGCAGAAAAATTAAAAAGTTATAGAAGATGACAATATTAAACCCATACATTTTCTTGCATGTAGTTATGATTTTTTCCAGAAGTACAACAAAATCAAACCTATATAAATAGGGTATCATTTTAATCATATGGACCTACAGAATAAAAAGAAGGTATCATTTTTACTGAAAAATTTACTGCGTAGAAACAGAAGCCCCCAAGATTTTCAAAATGGCGTTTTTTCGTCAATTTTGTCGCACAATGATTTTTTTTCCGTTTCGCCGTAGATCTTTGGGTAAAATTACTGGTATCATTACAAAGTAGAATTGGTGGTGCAAAAAATAAGCCATCATATGGATTTTTAGGTGTAAAATTTTAATGGTTATGATTTTTAAAATGTAAGGAGGAAAAAACTAAAGTGCAAAAACGGAAAAACGCTCATTCCTTAAGGGGTTAAAAAAATAAAGATTTTAGCTGATTTTTAAAAAATGCTGTGGTTTTCAAACTTTTTTAAAGCTGTTTATAGAATAGATTTTTTTATTCCTATTGAATTATATAAGAATAAATGCATTAAGAATTGGCACATCAATTCTTGATACAGATTTGATATTTCCAATGGGAATGTTTCCCATAGCAACCAATCATATCGCTCCTTTACTTTTTAAAAAGGCTTATGAAAAATAAAATATGCAATCTTATTTGTTGTTATGGACAACTAGTCAACTTTTCCTCTGCAAAGGTTTTGATTAATCTCACCAAATGTGATTTAGAATTTAAAGGAGTAATTCAGTGCAGTAAAACTTATCCCCTGATCAAAGGATAGGGGTTAAGTTTTAGATCGTGGGGGTTCTGACCACTGGGACCCCCTGCGATCTACTGCACGGCACTCTGGCAGTCCCCAGGAAGGGGGAGTGTCGACCCCTGTAAAAAGCGGTGACCGACACATCCCCTCCATTTCTCTCTATGGGTGAGCAGGACATATCCGTACACTGTATCTCTGGATCTCCCATAGACATACATGGAGGGGTATTTGGCCAACTCTTTGTGCGGGGGATGACACGCCCCCTTCACGGGGACTATCAGGGTGCCATGCAGGAGATCGTGGGGGTCCCTTTGGATAGGGGATAAGTTTTACTGCACTGTTCTACTCCTCGAAGCTGATTTCACACAAAATGTTTGTCAGAATCCACATGGAACCCATGTCAAAATACTCAGTTTGAACAAGGGTATCTTATATTAAGGATTGCTTGCTTTGTTTGGTAGAAATGACAGGAAAATATATGGAATTTTTTGTTGTAATAAATGCAAATGCAAAAAAAACACAGCAAAAACTGTAACAAAAATTGTCAGTGCCATTGTTGGTGCATAATATAAAGGATGATTAAGGCCATGTTCACACAGGCAATTTTCTGTGTGGACATTGTTTGTGTAAAAGCCTGAAGAAGGTAAGGCATATGGCAGGCAGCCCACTGGGATTCTATCACCCAAGGACCTGCATGAACCTGGACCACACCCTGACTAACATGTTGAGTTTTGAACAGCTTAAGGGTGCGTTCACACGCATTTACTAACAGCAGGTTTCCCGATGCGGGAATCCCGCAAGTTACGCTACTTGATTTAAATGGGTCCAAAGACAGTCCACAATAGTGTCAGATTTGTAGACTGTCCGTGGACCCATTCAAATGAATGGTTGCGTAACTCACACGAGAGGATCCCCAGCCTGATTACGCTGCAGATCCGCTGCTGAAGGACCGCTGTATGCTGCCTTCGCAGGTGCCTGCTCGGAGCGACAATATGCCGCTACGAGCAGACACACTGCAATGTGCGATATACTCGCACATCGCAGCAGCTCTCAGCCTAGCTTAGCCATGATGTGTGCGAGTACACCCCACATGTGCAGCGACTCACACATAGCTTTAGTGTGTCTGCTTGTAGCGGCGTATTGCAGGCACCTGTAAAGGCAGCATACAGGGGTCCTTCAGTGGCGGATCCTCAGCGTAATACACGCTGGGGATCCCCTAGTGTGAAAGTAACCTAAATCTGTGTGTTGAGACCTTGTCTCCATAACATTTATAAATCAGTTCCATTCATCAGTAGTACTGAGCGCGAATATTCGAATTGCTAATTTTTACCGTGACTATCAGCACTTTGCGATTTCGCAAATATTTAGAATATAGCTATATATATATTCATAATGACGAATATTCGTTTTTTTTTCACAGTACACATTACAATGATGTGTACTGTGTAAAAAAAAAAAAATAAAATAAATAAAGTCATCATCCCTCCCTGATTCCAGCTTGTGGTCCAAAGAAGGCTACAATATTATTTACTGTGTGAGTCGGTGTGGAGCTCGAAAATTTTGTATATGCGAATATTCGCAAATATCGACACTTCCAGAGGACACTGATCCCTCCCTTCTTTTAGCTTATGGGCCAATGAGAAGGATGAAAATACAGTTGTCAGAGGTTAGCAACATCCTTAGCATCCTTGCCCACAGATTTTCATTACGAATATGCGAAATTCGCAAACGTAGGAATATTCGAATTTGAATATGGCCCATGCTGCTCATCACTAGAGATGAGCGAACTTACAGTAAATTCGATTCGTCACGAACTTCTCGGCTCGGCAGTTGATGACTTTTCCTGCATAAATTAGTTCAGCTTTAAGGTGCTCCGGTGGGCTGGAAAAGGTGGATACAGTCCTAGGAGACTCTTTCCTAGGAATGTATCCACCTTTTCCAGCCCACCGGAGCACCTGAAGGCTGAACTAATTTACGCAGGATAAGTCATCAACTGTCGAGCCGAGAAGTCCTTGACGATTCGAATTGACTGTAAGTTCGCTCATCTCTACTCATCACTATTCATAAGAATAAAGAGGTTGTAATAGAGACAAACACATGGATTTCGACAAACACCATTCAGATGTATGGGAAAGGTACAGAAGTTTCTGTAGCAAAGTTGTGTGAACTTGCTAAATGCAGTGAATTTAAAGATTTTAATTATTTAACAGTCAAAGACTTTGTAGAATTTTCCAGACATGCTTATTAGCAATAACACAAATATATGTTAGCCAGCTTTAACACTGTGTGATATCCACAATCCAGTGTATTTTTTTATATGATAAGACTAGATCATAAAACTACTCAGGCTATTATTGCTCGATATCGTAAGGATGCTAAGACTACCCATTGAATAGCAAATCTGTATTGAATTTAGGAAACATGATTTATTGTTTTTCAGGACAAAGGCTTACTTCAGTCAAAGTCAGATATTTCGGATTTATGAAAAAGAGCTCAGAGTCCTTAACATCTATTTTTCTGACAAACTTCAGCTTTCCACCCTGATGTGGGGATGTGGAAAGTAATAAATATGTGTTAGAGATACTTTTCAAATGATTATTCAGCATGCATCCTTTCAGTTTTGTAAGCTTTAAATATTTAGTATGAATCATAGTTAAGAATGATTGTCAGCTCTATTTTTCTACAGAAAAAAAGAAACAAATATTTATCAACATAAACGCAAGTAGCTATCTAGATATACTAGGATGTTTTTTTCAATAATATATTATGGTAAATGTACAAACAGGTCTATGTTAAAATTTAGATGTTGTCTTAAAGTAGAACTCACGAGATAAAATGTTTTTCAAATCTCCAGGAGCCAGAAAGTTATACAAATCTTTACATTACCGTATTTATCGTGGTATACCACGCACCGGCCCATAACACGCACCCTCATTTTACCAAGGAAATTTGGGTAAAAAAAGTTTTTTTCCCAAATATCCATGGTAAAATGAGGGTGCGTGTGTGCGCGTGTATACCCCGATACACCCCCAGGAAAGGCAGGGGGAGAGAGGCCGTCGCTGCCCGCTTCTCTCCCCCTGCCTTTCCTGGGGTCTAGAGTGCTGCTGCCGGCCCTTCTCTCTCCCCTGGCTATCGGCGCGCGTCCCCTGCGTCGTTGCTATGCACGGCGCGGCGCACTGACGTCATGCGCCGCGCAGCGCATAGCAACGACGCCGGGGGCGCACGACGGAGGCCTGCAGCAGCGCGGACCCGACCCAGGTAATTATGCCACCGGGGATGGGGGGAGGCAACGGGGCAGCGGCGCCGGCAATGGGTGCCGCTGTCCCTTCTCTCCCCCCTGGCTGTCGGTGCCGCTTCTCTCCCCCTGGCTATCGGCGCATCAGGGGGACAGAACCGGCAGCGGCGCCGATAGCCAGGGGGGAGAGAAGGGCCGGCAGCAGGGCTCTAGACCCCCAGGAAAGGCTGGGGGAGAGAAGCGGGCAGCAACGGCCTCTCTCCCCCTGCCTTTCCTGGGGGTGTATCGGCGTATAACACGCACATAGACTTTAGGCTAAAAGTTTTAGCCTAAAAAGTGCGTGTTATACGCCGATAAATACGGTACTTAAATTCAACAAAGTTAAAGGGGTACTTCAGTGGAATTTTTTTTTTAATCAACTGCTGCCAGAAAGTTAAACAGAATTGTAAATTACTTCTATTTAAAAATCGTAATCCTTAACGCACTTATCAGCTGCTGTATGCTACAGAGAAAGATGTATACTTCTTTAATGTCTGACCCCAGTGCTCTCTGCTGACACCTCTGTCCATGTCAGGAACTGTCCAGCGCAAGAACAAATCCCCATAGCAAACCTTTTCTGCTCTGGACAGTTCCTGACATGGACAGAGGTGTCAGCAGAGAGCACTGGGGTCAGACAGAAAAGAACCATACAACTTCTTCAGTAGCATACAACAGATGATAAATAGTGGAAGGATTAAATGGGCACTGTCAGATACAAAAACTTTTGATATGTTGTAAAGCATGCAAAACCAATAGGTTTAGCAATTGCTTTCATTAAAAAAATTTCAGTATTTCATACTGAAAAAGCCAGTCAAACAACTGCTCCCTCTGCCTTCTTGGACACATACTAGTTCTGCTGTGTCCATGCATCATCACCTATGTCATGGACACACTTCCTTGAATGACAGCTGTGAGCGCAGGGCTCACATATGAAGGAAAAATCCTCCCACTGTCAGCTTGTGTCCCACTACTGTCAGTGAGAACAAGCTGGGAGTTGTAGTTTTGCTAATGCTAGGGGAGATGTGAGCAGACAGCATACTGAGGGAGGGGGTGAAGACCTGAACAGTGAGGCCACACCCCCTCCCTTTGAGACAAATTCAGACTAATGAGCTAAATTAAAAGTGTAATAAAAAATAAATAAATGTGCTAGACACATAAAAAATAGATGTACATGGTCAGGATTGAATCTGACGGGTACGCTTTAAGATTTTTTTTATAGAAGTAATTTAGAAATCTGTTAAACTTTCTGGCACCAGTTGATAAAAAAAATAGTTTTCCTCTGGAGTACCCCTTTAAGCTTTCCAGTACTTAAGTAGTTCTTTCCAGTCAGACATAGTGCCCTCTTCTGTCACCTCTGTCTGTGTCAGAAACTTTGCTATGGGGATTTGCTCTTGCTCTGGACAGTTCCTGGCATGGACAGAGATAGCAGCAAAAAGCTATGTGTCTGACTGGAAACACTAAATAGGCTGACAATAAAAAAAAAATATCTACAGGGTGGGCCATTTATATGGATACACCTTAATAAAATGGGAATGGTTGGTGATATTAACTTCCTGTTTGTGGCACATTAGTATATGTGAGGGGGGAAACTTTTCAAGATGGGTGGTGACCATGGCGGCCATTTTGAAGTTGGCCATTTTGAATCCAACTTTAGTTTTTTCAATAGGAAGAGGGTCATGTGACACATCAAACTTATTGGGAATTTCACAAGAGAAACAATGATGTGCTTGGTTTTAACATAACTTTATTCTTTCATGAGTTATTTACAAGTTTCTGACCACTTATAAAATGTGTTCAATGTGCTGCCCATTGTGTTGGATTGTCAATGCAACCCTCTTCTCCCACTCTTCACACACTGATAGCAACACCGCAGGAGAAATGCTAGCACAGGCTTCCAGTATCCGTAGTTTCAGGTGCTGCAGAATTGGCAAAACAAAAATTGGAACAGGACCCTCAGTTTACGCAGAAGATTTTGTTCAGTGATGAGGCAAACTTTTATGTGAATGGTGAAGTTAACAAACAAAACCACCGCTATTGGTCTGACACTAACCCACATTGGATAGATCCCTCCAAGACAGTTGGAAAACAAAAATGATGGTATGGTGTGGTATATGGGGTACAAAGATAGTGGGGCCATTCTTCATCAATGGAAACCTCAAGGCCACTGGATATGCAAAATTGCTACATTATGATGTGTTAAAAAAAAAAAAAAAACAAAGCCATGAATTGCGTATTTTTTGGTCACCAGGAAAAAAATTACTAAAAGCGATCAAAAAGACCCATCAAAACAAAAATGGTGCCCATAAAAACTAAAGATCATGGCAAGAACAACGAGTCTTCATACATCTCTGTACACAGAAAAGAAGGGTCAGATGAGGACAATTTTGGGCATACTAATATTCTTACAAAAAGTTCTATCTATTATCAATGTAATTGTATGGACCTATAAAATAAATATAACTTGGCAATTTTACCGCAAAGTGTACTGCACTTTAGTCCCGCAATTTTTTACTATTTTTTTGGCTTCACCATACATTTTGTATGTGAGTGATGTCATTACAAAGTACAATTAGTCCTGCACACAACAAGCCCTATAGATGGAAAATTGATGAAAAAAAGAGTTCTGAATTTAGTACGGCAAGGAGGAAAAAATAAAAACACAAAAAACTAAAAATTTCTGCATCATCAGGCATGTTAGGCATAATTAGGAAAATGTATTAAATCCTGTGCAGAGGAAAAGTTTACCAGTTGCCCATGGCAACCAATCAGATTGCTTGTTTAATTTTAAAAAGACCTCTACAAAATAAATTAAGCAATCTGATTGGTTTCTAAAGGCAAATGTTAATTTTTTCCTCTGCAAAGGATCTGATAAATCTTCCCAAATATTATACAGTCAATCTGCCACTTATAAGGATCACAGGGTTTTTAATCTAAAAATATAAAGGGGCTGTCTCTCTATAGCTGTCTATCTATCTAAAACTTAATGTGTGTATCTATGTGTGTGTATATGTTCTAGCATCACTTCCAAACAGCTGGAGATATTTCGATAAAACTCAGTACACTCATGTTACTCAAACAAAAATGGGATAGTTAACTTAAAGGGGTATTCCAGGATTTAGTTTTGATTATGCTACAGGGGCTGTAAAGTTAGTGTAGTTTATAATATAGTGTCTGTACCTGTGTGTGATGGTTTTCTCACAATTCTTCTGTGATTTTAACCCCAATATTTATTTTTAACAGCATAAAAAATGACTGTTGTCTCAGATTTTTCCCAGCTTGCAATGCAGCCGAGCCTGACTCACTAGTCAGCTGATGACAGGGAGCCTGTCTGCTTCAATGGGTGGAGGGATCAATCTGCAACTAATGCAACAGCTTTAGGCACCCTGATTGAAAACCACAGGTCTGCAGCTCATTTATGTTTCAATGGGTGGGGTGGCTGATGTGTGGGAGGGAGGAAAATGGAATTGTGGGATTTGTAGTAAAAAAAAGAAAAGTCAAACAGAAATACCAGTTCACAAAAAACTAGCCACAGTATTATGGTAATCTCACAACATAGCCATTTAGCCCCAAGACAAACGCAGATCCTTCCTAAGCATGTCCATTACTGTCTGCCAGGTACCGTATATACTCAAGTATAAGCCGAGTTTTTCAGCACGATTTTTCGTGCTGAAAACATCCCCCTCGGCTTATACTCGAGTGAACTCTCCGCCCTCAGTGGTCTTCAACCTGCGGACCTCCAGATGTTTCAAAACTACAATTCCCAGCAAGCCCGGGCAGCCATCACCTCTGGAGGTCTGCAGGTTGAAGACCACTGCGGCCTTCGACATCATCCAGACCCCCACCCCCTTTAGTTTTGTACTCGCCTCCACTCGGCGGGACGTTAGGGTGCGCTGGTCCGGTGCTACAGGACTGTCCGGTGGGGAGGTCGTCCGGTGGGATAGTCGTTCCAGGCTGTCCATTGTCACCGGGGGGGGGCCTCTTCTGCGCGCTTCGGGCCCGGCCCCGGAATAGTCACGTTGCCTTGACGACGACGCACAGGGACGTTCATTAGCAACGTCCCTCTGCATCGTTGTCAAGGCAACGCCTCTATTCCGGGCCCGAAGCGCGGAGAAGAGGCCCCCCGGTGAAGATGGACAGCCTGCAACAACTATTCCACCAGACGACCTCCCCACCGGACAGTCCTGCAGCACCAGACCAGCGCACCCTAACGTCCCGCCGAGCGGAGGTGAGTACAAAACTAAAGGGGGTGGGGGGGGGGTCTGGATGATGTTGAAGTCCGCAGTGGTCTTCAACCTGCGGACCTCCAGATGTTTCAAAACTACAACTACCAGAAAGCCCGGATAGCCGATGGCTGCCCGGGCTTGCTTGGAGTTGTAGTTTTGAAACATCTGGAGGTCCGCAGGTTGAATACCACTGTATCAGACATTGACAAGCGGTGATGATGAAGGGGGGGGCTGATGACATGTGGTGATGATGACAAGGGGATGATGAAGGGGGGGGGTGTAATGATGACAGGGGGATGATGAAGGGGGTGTGGGATGATGACAAGGGGATGATGAAGGGGGGTGTGGGATGATGACAAGGGGATGATGAAGGGGGGTGTAGGATGATGACAAGGGGATGATGAAGGGGGGGTGTGGGATGATGACAAGGGGATGAGGAAGGGGGTGTGGGATGATGACAAGGGGATGATGAAGGGGGGTGTGGGATGATGACAACGGAATGATGACAGGCGGTGATGATGACAAGGGGATGATGAAGGGGGGTGTGGGATGATGACAGGGGGATGATGAAGGGGGGTGTGGGATGATGACAGGGGGATGATGAAGGGGGGGGTGGGATGATGACAGGGGGATGATGAAGGGGGTGTGTGGGATGATGACAAGGGAATGATGACAGGCGGTGATGATGACAAGGGGATGATGAAGGGGGGTGTGGGATGATGACAGGGGGATGATGAAGGGGGGGTGTGGGATGATGACAGGGGGATGATGAAGGGGGTGTGGGATGATGACAGGGGGATGATGAAGGGGGGTGTGGGATGATGACAAGGGGATTATGACAGGCGGTGATGATGAAGGGGGGATGATGACAGATGGTGATGATGAAGGGGGGATGATGACAAGGTGATGATGATGAGGGTGTTAATGACGGGGGTCTGGATGATGACAGGGGGGATGATGTATTTCCCACCCTAGGCTTATACTCGAGTCAATAACTTTTCCTGGGATTTTGGGGTGAAATTAGGGGCCTCGGCTTATATTCGGGTCGGCTTATACTCGAGTATATACGGTACGTACTAAAATCACCTTATGGTGGAAAACCCCTTGAACCCTAACACTCACCCATTTGAAAGGGACAGGGTTTTGTCTAAAGTCTCATGCAAGTCTGTGGAACTTATGGGATTTTACTCTATAATCTCTACTCTGCATCTCCAGGTGATTGTGTCAGTCCAGCTAACAAGCCAAGCCCCTCACACAAGCCTTTGCACAAACCACTCCCCCTTCTATTTTTAGCCCTTTCATTGTTTCAGAAAAATGTCAAAAACAAAATTTTTGCCAAATACAGCCACCTCAAAGATTATTTAACCACATTATTTTCAGCACAGCTGAGCCCTACCTTACCCCACAAACTCCACATATCTAGGTGGAATATGAGATCGGGATATGAGGTTAACATTTTATAGACTCAGGGTTTTTCCGTTTTTGCAATTTCGTTTTCTCCTTCTCCCCTTTTAAAAATCATAATCCTTTCAATTTTGCACTTACAAACTCATATGATGGCTTTTTTTTTTTTGCACCGCCAATTCTACAGGGTGGGCAATTTATATGGATACACCTTAATAAAATGGGAATGGTTGGTGATATTAACTTCCTGTTTGTGACACATTAGTATATGTGAGGAGGGAAACTTTTCAATATGGGTGGTGACTATGGCAGCCATTTTGAAGTCGGCCATTTTGAATCCAACTTTTGTTTTTCAATAGGAAGAGGGTCATGTTACACTTCAAACTTATTGGGAATTTCACAAGAAAAACAATGATGTGCTTGGTTTTAACGTAACTTTATTCTTTCATGAGTTATTTACAAGTTTCTGACCACTTATAAAATGTGTTCAGTGTGCTGTACATTGTGTTGGATTGTCAATGCAACCCTCTTCTCCCACTCTTCACACACTGATAGCAACACGCAGGAGAAATGCTAGCACAGGCTTCCAGTATCCGTAGTTTCAGGTGCTGCAGAATGGGCAAAACAAAAATTGGAACAGGACCCTCAGTTTACGCAGAAGATTTTGTTCAGTGATGAGGAAACTTTTATGTGACTGGTGAAGTTAACAAACAAAACCACCGCTATTGGTCTGACAAGACTGTTGGAACACAAAAAATGATGGTATGTTGTAGAATATGGGGTACAAAGATAGTGGGGCCATTCTTCATCAATGGAAACCTCAAGGCCACTGGATATGCGAAATTGCTACATGATGATGTGTTTCTTTTTGCACTGAAGCTGGCACGTTCCCTGAGTTTTTCCAGCAAGATGGTGCACCACCACATTATGGGTGTAAGGTCCGAGCATTACTAGATGAATAGTTTCCTGGAAAGTGGATTGGTCATCGCGGGCCAGTTGACTGGCCCCCAAGGTCTCCCAATCTGACCCCCTTAGACTTTTATCTTTGGGGTCATCTGAAGGCAATTGTCTATGCCAGGGGTCCTCAAACTACGGCCCGCGGGCCCGCCGGGTGTTTTTGCCTTAGGACATCCCTATGTTCCGAAAGATGCTTTCGGAACACAAGGATGCCTCTGTGAAGTCCCTGCGGCCCGCGTTTACTTTAAAAACGCGGGGACCGCCGGGAGCAGGCGCACGCAGCGACGTCACTGACGTCCCATGCGTGCGTCCATGGCAACCGAGCGCGGAGCAGCGGAGAAGAAGCAAGGACGCACGTGCTGGTAGTAGGTAAGTGTTTACAAGCGGCGCGTCCCTTTGGTGTTCTGACCACCGATCCTCCGGTCCTGCTATGGCCAGAGCGGTGGTCGGAACACTGAAATGGGGCAGTACACAGGCATACAGCCTCCAGCCATACTTTATGGCTGGAGGCTGTATGCCTGTGGGGGAACATACTGCCAACGTAATTTGGGGGACTATACTGCCAGCCTAATGTGGGGGAACTATACTGCACCTAATGTGGGGGAACTATACTGCCAACGTAATTTGGGGGACTATACTGTCAGCCTAATGTGGGGGAACTATACTGCACCTAATGTGGGGGAACTATACTGCCAGCCTAATGTGGGGGACTATATTGCACCTAATGTGGGGGAACTATACTGCCAACGTAATGTGGGGGACTATATTGCACCTAATGTGGGGGAACTATACTGCCAGCCTAATTTGGGGGACTATACTGCACCTAATGTGGGGGAACTATACTGCCAACGTAATTTGGGGGACTATACTGCCAGCCTAATGTGGGGGACTATACTGCACCTAATGTGGGGGAACTATACTGCCAGCCTAATGTGGGGGACTATATTGCACCTAATGTGGGGGAACTATACTGCCCACGTAATGTGGGGGACTATATTGAACCTAATGTGGGGGAAATATACTGCCAGCCTAATGTGGTGGACTATATTGCACCTAATGTGGGGGAACTATACTGCCAGCCTAATGTGGGGGACTATATTGCACCTAATGTGGGGGAACTATACTGCCAGCCTAATGTGGGGGAACTATACTGCCAGCCTAATGTGGGGGACTATATTTCCCCTAATGTGGGGGAGCTATACTGCTAGCCTAATGTGGGGGACTATATTGCACCTAATGTGGGGGAACTATACTGCCAGCCTAATGTGGGGGACTATATTGCACCTAATGTGGGGGAACTATACTGCCAGCCTAATGTGGGGGACTATATTGCACCTAATGTGGGGAACTATACTGCACCTAATTTGGGGGAACTATACTGCCAACGTAATTTGGGGGACAATACTGCCAGCTTAATGTGGGGGACTATACTGCACCTAATGTGGGGGACTATATTGCACTTAATGTGGGGAAACACACTGCCAACGTAATGTGGGGGGCTATATTGCACCTAATGTGGGGAACTATACTGTCAGCCTAATGTGGGGGACTATATTGTACCTAATGTGGGGGAACTATACTGCCAGCCTAATGTGGGGGGACTATATTGCACCTAATGTGGGGGAACTATACTGCCAGCCTAATGTGGGGAACTATATTGCACCTAATGTGGGGGAACTATACTGCCAGCCTACTGTGGGGGACTATATTGCACCTAATGTGGGGGAACTATACTGCCAGCCTAATGTGGGGGGCTATATTGCACCTAATGTGGGGGAACTATACTGCCAGCCTAATGTGGGGGACTATATTGCACCTAATGTGGGGGAACTATACTGCCAGCCTAATGTGGGGGACTATATTGCACCTAATGTGGGGGAACTATACTGCCAGCCTAATGTGAGGGACTATATTGCACCTAATGTGGGGGAACTATACTGCCAGCCTAATGTGGGGGACTAAATTGCACCTAATGTGGGGGAACTATACTTCCAGCCTAATGTGGGGGACTATATTGCACCTAATGTGGGGGAACTATACTGCCAGACTAATGTGGGGACTATACTGCCAGCCTAATGTGGGGGAACTATACTGCCAGCCTAATGTGGGGGACTATATTGCACCTAATGTGGGGAACTATACTGCCAACGTAATGTGGGGGACTATATTGCACCTAATGTGGGAGAACTATACTGCCAGCCTAATGTGGGGGACTATATTGCACCTAATGTGGGGGAACATACCGCAAGCCTAATGTGAGGGACTATATTGCACCTAATGTGGGGGAACTTCAACCTAATGTGGGTGAACTATACAGCACCTAATGTGGGGGGAACTACAACCTAATGTAGGGGAACTACTACTTAATGTGGGGGACTATACTGCCAACCTAATGTGGGGGAATTGTACTGCACCTAATGTGG
Source organism: Hyla sarda (assembly GCF_029499605.1). Taxonomy (NCBI): domain Eukaryota; kingdom Metazoa; phylum Chordata; class Amphibia; order Anura; family Hylidae; genus Hyla; species Hyla sarda. The sequence goes on from NC_079191.1 coordinate 286,098,785, forward strand.
GGGAATTGTACTGCACCTAATGTGGGGGAATTGTACTGCACCTAATGTAGGGGAACTGTATTGCCAACACCACTGTGGGGGAACTACAACCTAATGTGGGGGGATCTATACTGCCAACCTAATGTGGGGGGAACTGTGCTGTGTACTTAAAGTGGTAGTCCACTAATAAGATATATAAGTGTGCATAGAAATGTATTCATGTTTTGTTATCTATAGTCCGGCCCTCCAACGGTCTGAGGGACCGTGAACTGGCCCCCCGATTAAAAAGTTTGAGGACCCCTGGTCTATGCTGTGAAGATACAAGATGTGCAGCACCTGAAACTACGAATACTGGAAGCCTGTGCTAGCATTTCTCCTGCGGTGTTGCTATCAGTGTGTGAAGAGTGGGAGAAGAGGGATGCATTGACAATCCAACACAATGGGCAGCACATTGAACACATTTTATAAGTGGTCAAAAACTTGTAAATAACTCATGAAAGAATAAAGTAATGTTAAAGGGGTTCTCCCTTGTTTATACTGTTTTTTGTTATTATGTTTGTGTGTTATGTGTGTATAAGTATGTGTCTTTTTTATGTGTGTTGTGATTATGTATATATGTATTTTCTTACCTTTTGTGAAGATCCGGAAGCTGGCCCCTTTTTCTTCCAGCGGCTTTCTGTGCACCTCGGCCTCCGCCATGTTGTGTTCAGTAAGTGGGATGTAGGGGGTTGTGTTCTTGCTTCTGTCCTTCCTATCTTCTGACGTCCGAGGCAAATCTTTTCTTCCTGTTTCTTCCATGGCTCAGCGACGAATCTGCGGCCTCTTCCGGCGCATGCGCAGGTAGTTTTTTTTTTTTACCAATAAAGTTTTTTTTGTCTAATTGACAAACTGTCTGCGCTTGCGCGAAGCTACGCTATTAGCGTAGACCTAACGTACGCTACGCTGTTAGCGTAGCACTTGCGTACTCGCGCATGCGCAGACAGTTTGTCAATTAGACAAAAAAAACTTTATTGGTAAAAAAAAAAAAAAAAAACTACCTGCGCATGCACCGGAAGAGGCCACAGATTCGTTGCTGAGCCACTGAAGAAACAGGAAGAAAAGATTCGCCTCGGACGTCAGAACATAGGAAGGACAGAAGCAAGAACACAAATCCCGACATCCCACTTACCGAACACAACATGGCAGAGGCCGAGGTTACACAGCAAGCCGCTGGAAGAAAAAGGGGCCAGCTTCCGGATCTTCACAAAAGGTAAGAAAATACATATATACATAATCACAACACACATAAAAAAACACATACTTATACACACATAACACACAAACATAATAACAAAAAACAATATAAACAAGGGAGAACCCCTTTAAAACCAAGTACATCCTTGTTTTTCTTGTGAAATTCCCAATAAGTTTGATTACCCTCTTCCTATTGAAAAAACTAAAGTTGGATTCAAAATGGCTGACTTCAAAATGGCTGCCATGGTCTCCACCCATCTTGAAAAGTTTTCCCCCTCACATATACTAACTAATGTGCCACAAACAGGAAGTTAATGTCACCAACCATTCCCATTTTATTAAGGTGTATCCATATAAATGGCCCACCCTGTACTTTGTAATGACATCAGTCATTATACCCAAAAATCAACATCGAAACAAAAAAAAATCATTGTGCGACAAAATTGAAAAAACAAAAGCCATTTTGTCAATTTTGGGGGCTTCCGTTTCTATGCAGTGCATTTTTCGGTAAAAGTGACACCTTATCTTTATTCTGTAGGTCCATACGATTAAAATGATATACTGATACTTATATAGTTTTAATTATGTCTTAATTCTGGAAAAAATCATAAATGCATGCACGAAAATGTATATGCTTAACCCCTTAAGGACCAAGCCCTTAAGGACCAGAGCATTTTTTGCAATTCTGACCACTGTCACTTTAAGTATTAATAACTCTGGGATGCTTTTACTTTTCATTCTGATTCCGAGAATGTTTTTTTGTGACATATTCTACTTTATGTTAGTGGTAAATTTTCGTCAACACTTGCATAATTTCTTGGTGAAAATTCCAAAATTTGCTGAAAAAATTGAAAATTTTGCTTTTTTTTTTACTTTGAAGCACTCTGCTTATAAGGAAAATGGACATTCCAAATGAATTATATATTGATTCACATATACAATATGTCGACTTTATATTTTCATCATAAAGTTGACATGTTTTTACTTTTGAAGACATCAGAGGGCTTCAAAGTATAGCAGCAATTTTCCAATTTTTCACAAAATTTACAAAATCTGAATTTTTCAGGGACCAATTAAGTTTTGAAGTGGATTTGAAGGGCCTTCATATTAGAAATACCCCAAAAATGACCCCATTATAAAAACTGCACCCCTCAAAGTATTCAAAATGAGATTCAGTAAGTCTGTTAACCCTTTAGGTGTTTCACAGGAATAGCAGAAAAGTGAATGAGAAAATTCAAAATCTTCATTTTTTACACTCTCATGTTCTTGTAGACCCAGTCTTTGAAATTTCACAAGGTGTACAAGGAGAAAAAGCCCCCCAAAATTTGTAACCCAATTTCTCTCGAGTAAGGAAATACCTCATATGTGTATGTCAAGTGTTCGGAGGGCTCAGAAGGGAAGGAGCGACAATGGGATTTTGGAGAGTGAGTTTTTCTGAAATGTTTTTTTGGGGGGCATTAAGGAAGCCCCTATGGTGCCAGGACAGCAAAAAAAAAAAAAAATACACATGGCATACTATTTTTGAAACTACACCCCTCAAGTAACGTAACAAGGGGTACAGTGAGCCTTAACACCCCACAGGTGTTTGACGACTTTTCGTTAAAGTTGGATGTGTAAATTTATTTTTTTTTTAACAAAAATTCTGGTTTTTCCCCAAATTTTAAATTTTTACGAGGGGTAATAGGAGAAAATGCCCCCCAAAATTTGTAACCCCATCTCTTCTGAGTATGAAAATACCCCATGTGTGGACGTCAAGTGCGCTGCGGGCGCACTACAATGCTCAGAAGAGAAGGAGTCACATTTGGCTTTTGGAAAGCAAATTTTCCTGAAATGGTTTTTGGGGGGCATGTCCCATTTAGGAAGCCCCTATGGTTCCAGGACAGCAAAAAAAAAAACCATGGCATACTATTTTTTAAACTACACCCCTCAAGGAACGTAACAAGGGGTACAGTGAGCCTTAACACCCCACAGGTGTTTGACGACTTTTCATTAAAGTTGGATGTGTAAATTAATTTCTTATTTTTTTTCACTAAAATGCAGTTTTTTCCCCAAATTTTAAATTTTTACAAGGGGTAATAGAAGAAATGCCCCCCAAAATTTGTAACCCCATCTCTTCTGAGTATGAAAATACCCCATGTGTGGACGTCAAGTGCACTGTGGGCGCACTACAATGCTCAGAAGAGAAGGAGTCACATTTGGCTTTTGGAAAGCAAATTTTCCTGAAATGGTTTTTGGGGGGCATGTCCCATTTAGGAAGCCCATATGGCTCCAGGACAGCAAAAAAAAAAAAAAAAACCCCATGGCATACTAGTTTTTTAAACTACACCCCTCAAGGAACGTAACAAGGGGTACAGTGAGCCTTAACACCCCACAGGTGTTTGACGACTTTTCATTAAAGTTGGATGTGTAAATTAATTTCTTATTTTTTTTCACTAAAATGCAGTTTTTTCCCCAAATTTTACATTTTTACAAGGGGTAATAGAAGAAATGCCCCCCAAAATTTGTAACCCCATCTCTTCTGAGTATGAAAATACCCCATGTGTGGACGTCAAATGCACTGTGGGCGCACTACAATGCTCAGAAGAGAAGGAGTCACATTTGGCTTTTGGAAAGCAAATTTTACTGAAATGGTTTTTGGGGGGCATGTCCCATTTAGGAAGCCCCTATGGTGCCAGGACAGCAAAAAAAAAAAAAAAAAAAACACATGGCATACTATTTTGGAAACTACACCCCTCAAGGAACGTAACAAGGGGTACAGTGAGCCTTAACACCCCACAGGTGTTTGATGACTTTTTGTTAAATTTGGATATGTAAATGTATTTTATTTTTTTCACTAAAATGCAGTTTTTCCCCAAATTTTACATTTTTACAAGGGGTAATAGAAGAAATGCCCCCCAAAATGTGTAACCCCATCTCTTCTGAGTATGAAAATACCCCATGTGTGGACGTCAAGTGCACTGTGGGCGCACTACAATGCTCAGAAGAGAAGGAGTCACATTTGGCTTTTGGAAAGCAAATTTTCCTGAAATGGTTTTTGGGGGGCATGTCCCATTTAGGAAGCCCCTATGGTGCCAGGACAGCAAAAAAAAAAAAAAACACATGGCATATTATTTTGGAAACTACACCCCTCAAGGAACGTAACAAGGGGTACAGTGAGCCTTAACACCCCACAGGTGTTTGATGACTTTTCGTTAAAGTTGGATATGTAAATTTATTTATTTTTTTCACTAAAATGCTGGTTTTTCCACAAATTTTACATTTTTACAAGGGGTAATAGGAGAAAATGCCCCCCAAAATTTGTAACCCCATCTCTTCTGAGTATGAAAATACCCCATGTGTGGACGTCAAGTGCACTGCGGGCGCACTACAATGCTCAGAAGAGAAAGAGTCACATTTGGCTTTTGGAAAGCAAATTTTCCTGAAATGGTTTTTGGGGGGCATGTCGCATTTAGGAAGCCCCTATGGTGCCAGAACAGCGGTCACCCCCCACATGTGACACCATTTTGGAAACTACACCCCTCAAGGAAAGTAACAGTGGTGCAGTGATCATGTATCCCCAAACAGTAATACCAAGATGTTTTGAACAGTGCGCTGAAATTTTTTCTTATTATTATTAGAGCCTACTGTTCCAAAAATCTTGAAATTACCTTTGGGGTATAAATGCTCACTGTAACCCTACTTACATTCCTTGAGCGGCATAGTTTCCAAAATGTGGTTACATGTGGGGGATTTCCACTGTCCTGGCACAATGGGGGCTTTGCAAACACACCATGCTACCGACCTCCATTCCAGCCAAATTAACTCTGATGGCGTTCACTCCCTTATGAGCGCTGCAGTGTGCCCACACATCACTTTACGTCCGAATATGGGGTATTTCCATACTCGAGAAAAGTTGTTTTACAAATTTTGGGGGCCTTTTTCCTCATTTATCCCTTGTGAAAATAAAAAGTGTAGGGCTACACCAACAGGTTAGTGTAAAAAATTTATTTTTTTATTTTCATGGCTCATTGTTCCAAAAATCTGTCAGACACCTGTAGGGTCCGAATGCTCACTGCACCCCTTGTTACATTCCTTGAGTGGTGCAGTTTTCAAAATGGATATTTTGGATATTTTATTTTAGTCTTTATGTCTGAACCTTTGAAACTAACAGCCATTGCGGTACAAATCACCAATAAAGCTTCTAATGTGCATGGTGCTTCCTCACTTCTGACCCTTGCCATGCACCCTCAAAGCACTTTACGTCCACATATGGGGTATTTCCTTACTCTGGAAAAGTTGCATTACAAATTTTGGGGGTCTTTTTCCCCGTTTACCTCTTGGGAAAATGAAAAAATGGGGCTACAGTAGCATGTAAATGTAAAAAAAAAAAAAAAAAAAAGTTACACTAAAATGCTGGTGTAGCCCCAAAGTTTTCATTTTCAGAAGGGGTGAAAGGGGAAAAAGCCCCCCTAAATTGTAAAGCAATTTCTCCCAAGGACAGAAATACCGCATATGTGGCCCTAAACTGTTGCCAGGCAAATGCTACAGGGCTCAGGGATGAGAGAGCGCCATGCACATTTGAGGCCTAAATTAGTGATTTGCACAGGGGCGGCTGATAGTTGCAGAGATTTACTTACATACGGTGTACCAAAACACCACAGTTAGTAAATCTACCCCTATTGCAGTGTTTCCCAACCTGGGTGCCTCCAGCTGTTGCAAAACTGTGACTCTCGGCATGCTGGGAGTTGTAGTTTTGCAACAGCTGGAGGCAGCCTGGTTGGGGAACACTGCCCTACTCTGTTGATCCAGAGGAAGGCAAAAAAAACCTTATGAGGCGAATGCCAATTTGCCCCATGCCAGGGGGAAACATTCCTTCCCGACTCCAAATATGGCAATCAGAATAAATCCCTGGATCAACGTTCTTGGGACTTTTTGGGGATTATCACAACCAGGGACTAAAAAGTCCCTGAATTGCCAATGCATCGAAAAAGCGCTGTACATAGCCGTGGTCCCAAGCTCATGTACAACGTCACCAACACATTGGAAAGAACAGAAGCGCTGTACAACGCCGCATCCAGGCTCGTGTACAAAGCGCAGTTAATTCGGGGAAAGAAAAAAATGGGGTTAATCGTAAATTTAGTACTCCAAAGACGTATGATACGCCTTGAAGCATTCTTTGATGCAGAGTCCTGGTTTTTCAGGACAGGTGTCACACTGGAAAATTGTGTCCTTTCTTATCCCTTTTTTAAAACATACTCTACATTTTTTCTGGGTCCGACCCTTTTTTCCAGTGTGGGGGACCTCTCCTGGAAAATGTTGCCCTGGTACAATACAGAAGCCTTCAGTTCCAGAGGTACTTGGGCCCGCTCCTTCCTGGTCGCCAAAGATCAGGGCCTTGATCACAACCTCCTGGAACTGCAGGAATGTTCCCGTGTTGCCAGTGCTTCAAAATAGTACAAAGGCGTTGTACAATGCCATCTGGACCATGTACAACGCAATTTTTTTGTACCATCTTCTGGTTTTGCGCATAGCGCTATATGGTTTGAGGACTTGATCAGAGAGATTGTAGTCCAGGATACAATCAGGTTTGAGGACCCATGTTGCGGTACCTCGTACAGTGACAGGGGTGCTGCCATTACTGTGAATGGTGGTCAGCATAAGGGCATCCCTCTTGTCCTTATATCTGACCAAGAGCAGATTTTCACTAGTAAAGGACCTATATTCACCCCTAGGGATCGGTGGGGAATTTGTCGGAAGTCCTCTCTGATTTTTCCGCACAGTGCCACAAGCTGCAGTGGCTCTGGCGGAAAGGGACTTGAAGAGAGAGATGCTTGTATGAAAGTTATCCACGTAGATGTGGTAACCTTTATCCAGCAGTGGGTACATCAGTTCCCGCACAATTTTCCCGCTAACTCACAGGATGGGGGGGCATTCTGGGGGTTCAATTCGGCAATCCTTTCCTTCGCACACCCTAAATCTGTAAGTGTACCCTGAGTTACTCTCACAGAGCTTGTATACTTTCACGCCATACCTTGCCCTTTTACTGGGAATGTACTGGCGGAAATGGAGTCTACCTTTGAAACTAACAAGGGACTCGTCAATGGCCACCTGCTTTTGGGGGACATAGGCCTCTGCAAATGTATTTCTGAAATGATCTATGACCGGCCTGATTTTGAACAGGCGGTCATATGTGGGATCATTTAGGGATGGGCACGTTATCAGCCTAATGCAAACATTTGAGGACAGCCTCAAAGCGAGCCTGTGCCATGGCCATACTGTAGATTGGGGTGTTATACAGAACATCCCCACTCGAGTATTGCCTAATTGTCGGCTTTTTGACTAGGCCCATATGTAGCATGAGGCCCCAAAATTTCCTCATCTCAGCAGCATTAATGGGGGTCCATCTATTGGGCCTAGCCAAGAAAGAATTGGGGTGCTGGGCCATAAACTGTTCGACGTACAAGTTTGTTTGGGCCACCATCAAATTGACAAAGTCCTCATTAAATTTTTTTAAGTCAATTTCAGTGAGGCCTGTGGTGTCAATTTGGATTCCTGGGCGGCCAGCAAACCTAGGAATCAGTGGCGCATAATCGTCCGGAACTGGGGTCCAGATGGGGTCATCTATAGGGGGGACAGGGAAACTTGTACGGTGGACAGGGAACATTGTACGGGGGACAGGGCTACTTGTCTGGGGGACAGGGCTACTAGTTTGGGGGACAGGGCTACTAGTTTGGGGGGCCTCTACTGGCTGTGCCCTGCGGCGGACAGGCCGCCGCATTCTAGGGGGCTCATCATCAGTAGATGATGAGGAAGAGGAAAAAAGGAGGAAGCTGGGATCTTCCTCTTCCCCATCACTGACTGATTCACTATCGGAGGCAAGCATTGCGTATGCCTCCTCTACCGAAAAAATTCTACTGGCCATTTAATTTTTTTGTTGGGGACGGGGGTTGTAAGTGTGTGTGTGTTAGTGTAGTGTTTTACGTACTTTATTTGTGAGAAGTGTAGGTGTAGTGTAGTGATTTTTGTAACTGCAAAAAGCGTAAGCGCTGAACAAAAAAGCGCAAGGGGTACGGTCCAGGCCACACAGTGCAGAACAGCGACTGATGGCACAGACCGCAGACACCCTGTCAAAAAAAAAAGAATGGGGGTAAAAAAAACTGGGAAAAAAAACTACAGTAAGGGGGAAAAAAAAAACATGCACCTAAAAAAATTAAAAATTTACAGACCTAGACCCACAGAGCATTGCTGCTGCAGACCATCTAACTATCCCTACCTGTGCTACAGCTCACCCTCACTCACCAACGATCCGGACACAGGATGCAGCAGCCGCGCACCTCGGGTCACCCCCGGCGCAGATCGTTCCCGCCGCACCTAATACCGACCGCAATCGCCGCACCTACACCCGCCGCAGCCACCGCAGAACTCCTTCTCTCCTCCCTGCCCGGACTCGAGTGAGCGGGCAAAGTGGGGGAAGGAGTAATTCAAATGAAATTACTGTGCTGTCATTGGTCGTTTGCTCCGATGACAGCACAGTAATGAAAGCACCACCAATGACAGTGATCGGAGGAGTGGCAACCCTGCCACCTCCCTCCTTCACTGCATGATGATTGGTGCTGTCTCGGACAGCACCAATCTTAATTTATTCCAGGGTCCCCGAGTCACTAGGGACCCGAAAACGAGCGGAATCGCTGCGATTAGACGGTCAGAAGTTCCGTCCAATCGCAGCGATCGCTGTTACAGGAGGGGGTTAAATCCCCCTTGGGCGATGTGGGAAGATGTCTGCTGTTAGAAAACAGCAGTCATCTTCACCCAATCACCGCGTCTCCCGACGCGGTGATCCAAAACAGCCAGGACGTAAATGTACGTCCTGGTGCGGGAAGTACCTCCGAGCCAGGATGTACATTTACGTCCGTGGTCGTTAAGGGGTTAAAAGTCCTCTTCTAACCCCTACAACTTTTTTTTTGCATACGGGGATGTATGAGGGCTCATTTTTTGAACCGTGATCTGAAGATTTTATCGGTACCATTTTTGTTTTGACCGGGCCTTTTAATTGCTTTTTATTCATTTTTTTTATGGTGTTAAAAAGTGCCCAAAAATACGCTTTTGGAAATTAGAATTTTTTTTACGTGTATGCCATTGACCGTGCAGTTTAATTAATTATTAGTGTTGAGCGGCATAGGCCATATTCGAATTCGCGAATATTCGCGAATATATGGACGAATATTCGCATATTCGTAATATTCTCGTTTTATTTTTGCACATGCGAATATTCGCGTGTGCGAAAATTAACATATGCGAAAATTAGCATATACAATAAATTTACATAAGCGGAATTTCGCATATGCGAAAATTAGCATATGCAAATTTTCGCATATACGAAAATTCGCACGCCAGTCTCACACAGTAGTATTAGAGCCTTATTACCCCACATAAACTGGAAGCAGAGAGGGATGATCACTGTGATGTGCACTGTGAAAAAAAAAAAAAAGCGAATATTCGTAATTACGAATATATAGCGCTATATTGGCGAATATTCGCGAATTCGCGAATATGCGATATTCGTGAATAAAATTCGAATTGCGAATATTCACGAGCAACACTATTAATTATATATTTTTATAATTCGGACATTTTATGCACACCGTGATACCATATATGTTTTTATTTATTTTTATTTACATAATTTTTTTTATGGGAAAAGGGGGGTGATTTAAACTTTTATTAGGGAAGGGGTTAAATCACATTTATTAAAGGGGTACTCTGGTGAAAAACTTTTTTTTTTAAATCAACTGGTGCCAGAAAGTTAAACAGATTAGTAAATTACCTCTATTAAAAAATCTTAATCCTTCCTGTCTGCAGACATCATGAGCACAGTGCTCTCTGCTGACATCTCTGTCCATTTTAGGAACTGTCCAGAACAGCATATGTTTGCTATGGGGATTTCCTTTTACTCTGGACAGTTCCTAAAATGGACAGAGATGTCAGCAGAGAGCACTGTGCTCATGATGTCAGCAGACAGCTCTGTGTTTCAAACAGAAAATAATTTCCACTGTAGTATTCAGCAGCTAATAAGTACAGGAAGGATTAAGATTTTTTAATAGAAGTAATTTACAAATCTGTTTAACTTTCTGGCACCAGTTGATTTAAATTTAAAAAAAAAAATAAATTTCACCGAAGTACCCCTTTAACAATTTTTTTTACACTTTTTTTTTTTTTTTGCAATGTTATAGCTCCCATAGGGGACTATAACATGCAGTACAGTACAGTAAATTTTTGTGGTAACTTGCATCCTTTCTTGGTGAAAAATCCCCAAATTTGATGAAAAAGTTGTAAATTTTGCATTTTTCTAACGTTGAAGCTCTCTGCTTATAAGGAAAAAGGATATTCCAAATAAATTTTTTTCATTCACATATACAATATGTCTACTTTATGTTTGCATCATAACATTGACGAGTTTTTACTTTTGGAAGACACCAGAGGGCTTCAAAGTTCAGCAGCAATTTTCCAATTTTTCACAACATTTTCAAACTCACTATTTTTCAGGGACCAGTTCAAGTTTGAAGTGGATTTGAAGGGTCTTCATATTAGAAATACCCCATAAAAGACCCCATTATAAAAACTGCACCCCCCAAAGTATTCAAAATGCCATTCAGTCAGTGTTTTAACCCTTTAGGTGTTTCACAGGAATAGCAGCAAAGTGAAGGAGAAAATTTGCAATCTTCATTTTTTACACTTGCATGTTCTTGTAGACCCAATTTTTGAATTTTTACAAGGGGTAAAAGGAGTAAATTTATACTTGTATTTGTAGCCCAATTTCTCTCGAGTAAGCACATACCTCATAAGTCTATGTAAAGTGTTCGGCAGGTGCAGTAGAGGGCTCAGAAGGGAAGGAGCGACAAGGGGATTTTGGAGAGTACGTTTTTCTGAAATGGTTTTTGGGGGGCATGTTGCATTTAGGAAGCCCCTATGGTGCCAGAACAGCAAAAAAAAAACAAATGGGATACCATTTTGGAAACTAGACCCCTTGAGGAATGTAACAAGGAATTAAATAAGCCTTAATACCCCACAGGTGTTTCACGACTTTTGCATATGTAAAAAAAAAAATTTTCACTAAAATGTGTTTCCCCCCCAAATGTCATATTTTTGCAAGGGTTAATAGCAGAAAATACCCCCCAAAATTTGTAACCCCCATCTCTTCTGAGTATGGAGGTACCCCATAAGTTGACCGGAAGTGCACTACGGGCGAACTACAATGCTCAGAAGAGAAGGAGTCATATTTGGCTTTTTGAGAGCAAATTTTGGTCGGGGGGCATGTCGCATTTTGGAAGCCCCTATGGTGCCAGAACAGCAAAAATAAAACACATGGCATACCATTTTGGAAACTAGACCCCTTGAGGAACGTAACAAGGAATAAAGTGAGCCTTAATACCCCACAGGGGTTTCACAACTTTTGCATATGTAAAAAAAAAAAAAATCACTAAAATGTGTGTTTCCCCCCAAATTTCACATTTTTGCAAGGGTTAATAGCAGAAAATACCCCCCAAATTTTGTAACCCCATTTCTTCTGAGTATGGAAATACTCAGCGCCATTGAGCTTTTGAAGAGTGAATTTGTTTGGAATGGTAGTCAGGGGCCATGTGCGTTTACAAAGCCCCCCGTGGTGCCAGAACAGTGGACCCCCCCACATGTGACCCCATTTTGGAAACTACACCCCTCACAGAATGTAATAAGGGGTGCAGTGAGTATTTATACCCCACTCGCATTTAACAGATCTTTGAAACAGTGGGCTGAGCAAATGAAAAATTACATTTTTCATTTTCACGGACCACTGTTCCAAAAATCTGTCAGACACCTATGGGGCGTAACTGCTCACTGCACCCCTTATTACATTACGTGAGAGGTGTAGTTTCCAAAATGGGGTCACATGTTGGGGGGTCCATTGTTCTGGCACTATGGGGGCTTTGTAAACACACGTGGCCTTCAATTCCGGACACATTTTGTCTTCAAAATCCCAATGGTGCTCCTTCTGTTCTGAGCATTGTAGTACGCCCGCCGAGCACTTTACATCCACATTTGGGGTATTTTCTTACTCAGAAGAAATGGGGTTACAAATTTTGGGGGGCTTTTTTCCTATTTTCCCTTGTGAAAATGAAAAATTTAGGGTAACACCAGCATTTTAGTGAAAAAAAATTTTTTTTTTCATTTTCCCATTCAACTTTAACGAAAATTTGTCAAACACCTGTGGGGTGTTAAAGCTCAGTATACCCCTTGTTACATTCCGTGAGGGGTGTAGTTTCCAAAATGGGGGTCACATGTGGGTATTTATTTTTTTGCGTTTATGTCAGAACCGCTGTAAAATTAGCCACCCCTGTGCAAATCACCAATTTAGGCTTCAAATGTGCATAGTGCGCTCTCACTCCTGAGCCTTGTTGTACGTCCGCAGAGCATTTTACGCCCACATATGGGGTATTTCCGTGCTCAGGAGAAATTGCGTTACAAATTTTGGGGGTCTTTTTTTCCTTTTACCTCTTGTGAAAATAAAAAGTAAAGGGCAACACCAGCATGTTAGTGTAAAAAAAATTTTTTACATTAACAGGCTGGTGTAGACCCCAACTTTTCCTTTTCATAAGGGGTCAAAGGAGAAAAAGCCACCTAAAATTTGTAGTGTAATTTCTCCCGAGTACGGAGATACCCCATATGTGGCCCTAAACTGTTTCCTTGAAATACGACAGGGCTCCGAAGTGAGAGAGCGCCATGCGCATTTGAGGACTAACTTAGGGATTGCATAGGGGTGGACATAGGGGTATTCTACGCCAGTGATTCCCAAACAGGGTGCCTCCAGCTGTTGCTAAACTCCCAGCATGCCTGGACAGTCAGTGGCTGTCCAGAAATGCTGGGAGTTGTTGTTTTGCAACAGCCGGAGGCTCCGTTTTGGAAACACTGCTGTAAAATACGTTTTTAATTTTTATTGGGGGGGGACACAGTGTAAGGGGGTGTATATGTAGTGTTTTACCATTTATTATGTGTTAGTGTAGTGTAGTGTTTTTAGGGTACATTCACACTGGCGGAGGTTTACAGTGAGTTCCCTGCTAGGAATTTGCGCTGCGGCGAAAAATTTGCCGCAGCTCAAACTTGAAGTCTGCCCGTGTGAATGTACCCTGTACGTACACATGGGGGGGGGGGCAAACTTCCTGCAGTTTCAAAACTACAACTCCCAGCATGTACTGACAGACCGTGCATGCTGGTAGTTGTACTTTTGCTGCAGCTGGAGGCAAACTGGTTGGAAAACCTTCAGTTAGGTTCTGTTATTTAACTCAATATTTTCCAACCAGTGTGCCTCCAGCTGTTGCAAAACTACAACTTCCAGCATGTACTGATCACCGAAGGGCATGCTGGGAGATGCAGTTATGCAACAGCTGGAGGTACCGCAACTACAACTCCCAGCATGCTGGGAATTGCAGTTTTGCAACATCTGGAGAGCTACAGTGCTGCAAATGCTGCAAAACTACAAATCTCCGCATGCCGAGACAGCAAACAGTTGTGTGGGCATGCTAGGAGTTGTAGTTTTGCAAGATCTGGAGGGCTATAGTTCAGAGACTACCATATAGTGGTCTCAAACTGTAGCCCTCCCGCTGTTGCAAAACTACAACTCCCAGCATGCCCAAACAGCTGTCTGGGCATGCTGGGAGTTGTAGTTTTGCAACATCTGGAGTGCTACAGTATAGAGACCACTATATAGTGGTCTCGGACTGCAGCCCTCCAGATGTTGCTAGGCAACTTACCGGCTTCCCTCTGATCCAGAGAGCTTGCTGCACGACATCGCCACCCGCCGATCTCCGACGCCGATCGTCGCCCGCAGCCTCCGCAGATCGGTAAGTGGACTCCGGCGCCGGTCCTCTGTCGTTTCCCCATTCTGCCCCGCCTATTGTGGGTGGGCAGAACGGGGAAAACGAAAGTTAACCCCCCCGCCCCCGATCTGCTATTGGTGGTCGCGTCTAGACCACCAAAAGCAGAGATAGGAGGGATGGCACCCTGCCACCTCACTCCTATCTCTTCAAGGGGATTGTGGGTGTCTTAGACACCCACGATCCCCCTTATATTCCAGGTCATCGGGTCACCATAGACCCGTAATGACCCGGAATAGCGCAAATCGCAAGTGTGAATTCACATGTGGTGGTCCCGGGACCCCCCCCCCCCCCCGGCATTTGCCTGGGACGCCTGCTGAATGATTTCAGCAGGCATCCGGTTTCACAACCCACCCAGCGAAATTCGTTGGGACGTATGAGTACGTCCCTGGTCCTTAAGACCCAGGGCGCAGGGACGTACTCATACGTCCGTGGTCCTTAAGGGGTTAAGATATGAGGTCAGGATATGAGGATGGCAAATTAAGTCAAGATTAAGGACTAGATATGATAAAAGTTATTGTTTCTTTTCCTTGCCACAAGGTTTAGGTAGGTAGACCAGTCAACACAGTGTACTCTGCTAGTTATTTAATTATTTTAAAAATCTGTTCCACAACACAATAAAACATTTTTACAGGATTGTATTCATGTATGTACTATAAGTGAAATATACAGTTTTATAGCATTTGTTTTACAAACCCCTTTCCTATATCACTGCAGTGTTCCAGTCTTCTTGTTTTACATTTTCTGTCAATGCAGCTTAGATATTGTTATCCTTAGGTCATGTGACAAATAGATGACCTTACATAACATAATCTTAACCCCTCCAGAGTTGGCCAGTTTACAAATTTGAAAGTTGTAAGATGTGTTCTTGTTTGATTATTCAAATATATGCAACTTTTTGTTTTGTAGAGCAATATTTTCATGTCATTTTTATTTTGTTTTTATTTTTTGTGATATCGAGGGAAATTGTAAAAAAACAAAAAAAAAATTTTTATTCTTTTTAATTGTTTTCTATTAATGGCACATATTATCTCTCAAATACTTTCTTTTTTTTTTTTTATTGTATTCCCTATCCGTTATGGTTGATGTAGGGATTCATATAAGGTCATGGCCAAAAGCTGGAATTTGGGATGTTTGTTTTTAATTTGGTGGTATGTATTTATTTTATTTTGTTTTATTTTTAAATTTTTGTACGTACATATTGTGCTTCCCCCTCCCAGAATGGTCTTTATATCACATTTTCAGTTTACAAAATATTTTCTTTAATTGCTTATCTACTATCCGGGGCTGACATGCTGTATGATCCTCGACTACAGAAGGAATACATCACCAGTACACTTTCTGTAGATAGCCCTATGGCTATCTTATAACCAACGATCACATGGCTACCTACTGAACTATGTACAAAACACTCATTGGCCCTCATTTACTATTGCAAAACCGACATACTTTGTCGGGTTGTGCGCCAGAAATGGTGTCTGCACCAGAATTTGTGCCAGAATTAAAAAACCCCGACTAACTCTCCACTTTGCTATGAAAACCTGAAAAAGGCGTGCGACCGCATGGAAAAGGGGGCGTGGTCTCTGAAAAGGGGGGTGTTCTCGACATTTTATCAAAAATCAACATACTTACTAAGGTTTCCACATAAAATGTGGTGGATTTGAGCTGAGGAAAACCAGACAGATTAGAGCATGTGTAAAAAAAGCAAAGTGTAGGGAAAGTGGAAAATGTAGGGAAACCTTAGTAAATACCGTGGAAAATAAATTGTAGGGAATTAAAACCCACAAAGAAACCTACACTCCACTCTAAGGGCCATTAAGCGCTGTTGCTAGACCATTCTTTCAAGTGACCAATGCAGTGGTCACAAATTTATTATCTGTGTGTTTTAGATTTTTCCGCAAATTTTGCCGCAACTGGTGCAAAAAAACCCCCGCAAATCTAGAGCACCTTCTGACCAGGTCTAAAAAAATTACTACTCCTGTCTGTTTGCCAAAACTAAAAAATCATCAGCCAGAGTGAAAGAGAGGAGAGAGAGAGAGAGAGAGAGAGAGAGAGAGAGAGAGAGAGAGAGAGAGAGAGAGAGAGAGAGAGAGAGAGAGAGAATAAGGTAGAGAATAAGAATGTTTAAAGACATGATAAGTAAAAAATTAAAATAAAACATGCAAAGGAAAAGCTGAGCAGTTGTCCATTTGAAACAATCAGATATATTTTTTAAGGTACAAAAAAGGAATGGTAAAGATGTAAGAAACAATTAAGATTGTTAACAATGGCCAGCATCTCACAATAGCATGTGCCCAACTTTAAATAAATATCCGACAAAGTGATAACATAATAACAAAAAGGTGAAAGGTCAAAAAAAATATAAAAAAAATATAAAAAAAATAATAACCTGTTCAAGTTAAAACTCCGTCTCTCAAACAATAACGTTTTTTTTTTCCCTGGTCTGCGGCAAGGTAAACCATTATTCAAATGTGAGGGAGACTATTTGCAGAAGTTATTTTAAACATTAGTATGCCTTAAAATTAAAACTAAAACAAATAAAGCCAAACACATGGACAAACAAGCTCTTTAGAAGCAAGGTAGACTTGATATGAAAGCAGCGGTAGAAAATGATCTGGGTGCAGATCTGCGTGAAATTTATCACGGTCACTGCAACAATATGATACATTTTGAGCAGCACCGCCAAAAAAAAAAACAACACATCTAGACAAACCAAAAAAATTATCTAGCCAAGACCATTATTGATAAATAACCCCCAGTGATCAACCACTTTTGCCTTATATCAGGAGAGTACAATTGTGGCAGACAGATTACTGATCCTGCAGCTTCACATATACTTGCAGCTGCAGATTTTGCAAGGAAGTTCAGGAACATTCTTGCACTTACAGAACAGCAGAACATTTCAAGCTGTTTGGGAGTGCACAAGTGGTTAAGAATAAATCCCAAATTACTAAAATAAAAAATAAAAAAACAGTTATCTCTTAATACACTTGAGACTATTTTTTACATGAAAAGCTGAGTGTGCAGTGAATCCATAAAAAGTTTGTAAACCATAAGACTGGCGCTCTGAGTATTTAAATGTAAAAAATTCATGCTATGATCATTATATTCATATATAAAATTAATATTGCAAATGTATTATGTTTATTATTTATGTAACAAAACACATTATGACTCAGTTCTGCAAACACTAGATCAACTGTCATCCATAAAATATTTTCTGTAATGGGATAGCTGGCATTATTAAATGTTTGCAAAAATTAGAGAAGCCATTTAGCTGTCACTTCTGAATTAGCTTCTCAGAAAATGATTATTAATTGTCATTTGGTCAACATGTTCTATCAATAATAATTTAGAAAGAGCTTAAGTCAAAGATGACAACCGATATGGCTGTACTTCCTGACATCTTTGCAAACACAGCAACCACAATTAAATAAAATGTCAGTATTTTTCTAAGTAACAAAAAAAAAAAAAGAACCATAAATTTTTCTCCCATTTAGCAATGTAGCTACATTTAGCCCTTTGTCTAAATTTAAAACTTTTGAATATAGTAATCAATATTAGAGCTGAGTCGATCTGGTCGATTTGCCGAATTTTCTTAAAAATATTTGCTTCAGTCCGAATTTATTTGCGGTGAATTACTATTAAAAACGGCTATTTCTGGCCTACGGAGAGCCTCAATAGGGGTGTAGAACACTTTGCTTTGCTGTAACAAGCCTAGAGTGTGTGCTGCGTTAGTGAGGTGTCACTATCAGAGGTGTCACTATTAGAATCACTGTCACAGAGCGGTGCAATGACACAGCCTGAGGTGGCATCAGTATGAGGAGACCATATAGTGGCTGAATGACACAGTGTGGAGGTGGCGGCAGCATGAGTAGAACACATAGTGGCTGAATGACACAGCCTGGAGTTGGCGGCAGCATATAGTGGCTGAATGACACAGCCTGGAGTTTGCGGCAGCATGAGATCATATAGTGGCTGAATGACACAACCTGGAGGATGAGGAAGTATGAGGAGACCATATAGTGGCTGAATGAAACAGCATAGAGGTGGGGGCAGCATCAGGAGACCATATAGTGCCTGAACGACACAGCGTGGAGGTGGCGGCATCATGAGAACATATAGTAGCTGAATGACACAGCCTGGAGTTGGCGTCAGCATGAGGAGATCATATAGTTGCTGAATGACACAGCCTGGAGTTGGCGGCAGCATGAGGAGAACATATAGTGGCTGAATGACACAGCATGGAGTTGGCAGCAACATGAGGAGAACATATAGTGGCTGAATGACACAGCATGGAAGTAGCAGCAGCATAAGGAGAACATATAGTGGCTGAATGACACAGCATGGAGGTGGCAGCAGCATGAGGAGAAGACATAGTTGCTGAATAACACAGCCTGGAGGTGGCAGAAGCATGAGGAGACCATATAGTGCCTGAAAGACACAGCCTGGAGGTGGCGGCAGCATGAGGAGAGCATATAGTAGCTGAATGACACAGCCTGGAGTTGGCGTCAGCATGAAGAGATCATATAGTTGCTGAATGACAAAGCCTGGAGTT
This sequence comes from Hyla sarda, assembly GCF_029499605.1. Taxonomy (NCBI): domain Eukaryota; kingdom Metazoa; phylum Chordata; class Amphibia; order Anura; family Hylidae; genus Hyla; species Hyla sarda. The sequence continues at coordinate 286,117,439 of NC_079191.1, forward strand.
GGCGGCAGCATGAGGAGAACAAATAGTGGCTGAATGACACAGCATGGAGTTGGCGGCAACATGAGGAGAACATATAGTGGCTGAATGACACAGCATGGAAGTAGCAGCAGCATAAGAAGAACATTTAGTGGCTGAATGACACAGCGTGGAGGTGGCAGCAGCATGAGGAGAAGACATAGTGGCTGATTAACACAGCCTGGAGGTGGCAGAAGCATGAGGAGACCATATAGTGGCTAAATGACACAGCGTGGAGGTGGCAGCAGCATGAGGTGACCGTATGGTGGCTGAATGACACAGTGTGGAGGTAGCGACAGCATGAGGAGACCATATAGTGCCTGAATGACACAGCGTGGAGGTGGCGGCAGCATGAGGAGAACATATAGGGGCTGAATGACACAGCCCAGAGTTGGCGACAGCATGAGGAGACCATATAGTATCTGGATGACACAGCCTGGATTTGGCGGCAGCATGAGGAGAACGTATAGTGGCTGAATGACACAGCGTGGAGGTGGCGGCAGCATGAGGACAAAATATAGTGACTGAATGACACAGCCTGGAGGTGGCGGAAGCATTAGGAGACCGCATAGTGGCTGAATGACACAGCGTGGAGGTGGCGGAAGCATGATGAGACCATATAGTGGCTGAATGACACAGCGTGGAGAGGCGGCAGCATGAGGAGACCATATACTGGCTGAATGACACAGCGTTGAGGTGGTGGCAGCATGAGGAGACCATATAGTGGCTGAATGACACAACATAGAGGTGGCGGCAGCATGAGGAGAAAATATAGTGGCTGAATGACACAGCCTGGAGGTGGCAGAAGCATGAGAAAACCATATAGTGGCTGAATGACACAGTGTGGAGGTGGCTGAAGCATGAGAAAACCGTATAGTGGCTGAATGACACAGCGTGGAGGTGGCGGAAGCATGAGGAGACCATAGAGTGGCTGAATGACACAGCATAGAGTTGGCGGCAGCATGAGGAGAAAATATAGTGGCTGAATGACACAGCCTATAGTTGGCAACAGCATGAGGAGACCATATAGTATCTGAATGACACATCCTGGAGTTGGCGGTAGTGTGAGGAGACCACATAGTGGCTAAATGACACAGCCTGGAGTTGGCGACAGCATATAGTGGCTGAATGACACAGCATGGAGTTTACGATAGCATGAGGAGAACATATAGTGGCAGAATCACACAGCCTGGAGGTGGCAGCAGCATGAGAAGAACATATGGTGGCCGTATGAGACAGCTGACACCTGATGCCTGTATTCGGAACTGTCCAGAGCAGGAGAAAATCCTCATAGCAAACCTATGCTACTCTGGACAGTTCCTGACACAGACAGAGGTGTCAGCAGAAAGCACTGTGGACAAGACAAAAAATAAATTAAAAAAGCGAAGAATTTCCTCTGTATCATATAGCTGCTAAATAGTACTGGAAGGATAAAGATTTTTTAATGGAAGTAATTTACAAAACTTTCTGGCACCAGTTCATTTGAAAAAAAAAGTTTTTCACCGGCGTACCCCTTTAAGGCTCTATTTAAGCTCATTGAGTTAGGGATTCTGTCAGGATTTGTGGTGTCCTCAATGATGAACAATTTAGGCAGATATGTATCTATTTTTAAATACCATCAAAGCGGCTACAAATGTATTGTGCAGCAGGACAATAGCCCCAACACATATAGCCAATGTCATTAAAGGAGAGCCGGAGATGTACAAGCACTTTGCTTGCGTATCTTCGGCTCTTCTATAGAAATGCATGAAGGGGTGTGTCGACCCCACTTCGTGCACAAGGAGAGTCAGGGTGCCACTCAGGAGATCGTAGGGGGTCACAGCTGTCAGTTCCCTTCAATCAAACTTTAATCCCTCATGCTTTGTATAGGGGATAAGAAGTAAAGAACTGGATTTCCCTTTTAAAAACTGGATCATACAGAAGAATAATGGGAGAGATTTATGAATCTTTTTTTACTTGTTAGGCTAGGTTCACATGGTCGTTCTTACAATTAACTGATAGGTCACAAGGCCTTGTAAGCCTACCCAGATAAAGTATGCACAATAAAAAATATATGTATATATCATGTAATGTATTGGAACAGTATACCACCACATCTGTTACTAAAGTATATGATAGATACTATATATTTTTGTTTTGTATACTTTATCTGGTAGGCTCACAAGGGCCCTGTTACCTAACAGTTAATTGGTAGGATCATTATTCTAATCTTTTTAAGTGTTCTTTCTTCACTTTTCAGACACCTGGGGTAAAGGATTTAAATTGGCTAGCTCGGACTTTAGAACAGCCTTGAATGGCAAACATGTAGAGAAATGCACGGAGCACACAGTTTTTACAATATACAGTTATAGGTCACATATAAACAACATGTGATAACTAATTTGTTTTCATTTTAAACCCCTATCAGTTTCTGGCAAGTCTGACAAAAGGGATCAGGGAAACAGATCTGGCATTTGTATAAAGGTGTGTGGCCTACATGTGACAAAGTTGGTGTACAATTCTGTTGTGAAGCCAGCTTAGGCTGGGTCCACACTACGTTTTGTCCCATACGGGAGCGCATACGGCAGGAGGGAGCTAAAACCTCGCGCTCCCGTATGTGACCGTATGCGCTCCCGTATGCCATTCACTTCAATGAGCCGACCGGAGTGAAACGTTCGGTCCGGTCGGCTCATTTTTGCGCCGTATGCGCTTTTACAACCGGACCTAAAACCGTGGTTGACCACGGTTTTAGGTCCGGTTGTAAAAGGGCATACGGCGCAAAAATGAGCCGACCGGACCGAACGTTTCACTCCGGTCGGCTCATTGAAGTGAATGGCATACGGGAGCGCATACGGTCACATAAGGGAGCGCGAGGTTTTAGCTCCCTCCTGCCGTATGCGCTCCCGTATGGGACAAAACGTAGTGTGGACCCAGCCTAATATTAGGTTGCAACTTAGACTAGACAGTCTTCAGATATACAGGATTAATTAGCCTAAGAAACTTTGATACATCTTTCAAATTTGAAGACTAAGTTTGCACTGTTTAAGAATTAGACAGTTTTAGTAAATTAGTGCTACTATGTTTGTCTGTGTTTGGACACAAAGAGGGAATTTATCAAATCTGTACTTTCTTCTGTACAGTTTTTTTTTTTTGCAGAAAAGTTGCAGAATTAGTGGTGGTCATGCGACAAATTTATCAAGTGGAGCACACACTTTGCTGAATGACCACAGAACTGTTCTACCTGTTCGCAGAGAGTGACGACCATGCGACAATTGTATCAAATGTTGCATGGACCTGTGCAACTTTTGTGAGACTTTTCACAAAGAGTCGCACATGATAAATTAGTGACCACTGCACAAAGTGATTTAAATAAGACCACTACATGGTCAGTAAATTCAAACAGTCTTAATAAAATGTTGCCAAAAAATTTTGACAAAAAAAGCAGTCTAAGCAGATTGATAAATTCCTCCCATAGAGGGAGATTTATAAAAAAAAAAAATAACCTGTGCAGAGGAAAAGTTGACCAGTTGCCTAAAGCATTCAATCAGATTACTTCTTTCATTTAAAAAAAATTAAATAAGTGATCTGATTGGTTGCTATGGGCAAATGGGCAACTTTTCCTCAGCATGTCTTGAATCTCCCCCATAGTGATTGTTATGTAAAATAACTCTTTACAGTGTTTTGATGTTGTGCAGTTGTGATGAATTAGTCTATTGGGAAAAATCAATCCTCAAGTTTTTTCCATTCTGTAGTAATTATTATTATTTTTTTTTATAAAACAGGTTCCATTAACATATAATTATTAGGAGTGAGATGAGCAGCTTGCTACAGCTTGTGGCCATAGAAAAAATATAACATTTTGATAAAATGGAAAGCATGTGTCTTTGTTACCTGCTTTGTTCAGTAAATCTATTTATAATTGTTTGTAACAAGTATCTAAATTTATATTTTCATGTGCACGTTCAGCTTTGAAAACCCACCACTAGGGGTCTCCCTACATAAGTCCATTTCAATGTGTGTGGACCATGGCATGGAACACACAAAAAATGAGGACTTGGTCCAGGGCGCTTCCCCTCTTGGTATAAATGGCACGTCCAGGCAAAGGAATTATTAAGATGAAAGAAGTTTACTCGCAACAATTAGTTTCGAGTCCTATGCGGTACTCTTCTTCATGCATATGTGAAGAAAAAGTTCCTACTTCATGGGGTATCAAGACATTGTGCGGTGGTCCACCCAGATGAACAGGATACCTATACAGTTACCCCAATTGACCATATTCCAGTTGAATCTGCTAACCGTTTTGATACATTAAAGAAAAAAGAAATATACTGGATGTACAAATTGTCTACAGTGACACCGAAGGGTCTCAATGAGATGGTTGAAACAGTGTTATAAACTCTGGCGCTCCCCCCCCCCCCCCCCTTTCTCTGATCCAAATGTCCACTTCTGAATTATTCCTTTAATTTTTGTGACAAGTGTACACTTACAAATTTGAGAAATGTGTAAATATGACCCTCTGAACTAAACACCACAGTACAGGACTAATAATTAGTGCAGAAACATTCTGAATTGAACTAAACGGTCCTATCCAATATTATAATAGGAACAACATGAAGATTGTAATACGAATATTCATCTTAATCCCAATACAGTCAGCTTTACTTACCATCTGAAGTCTCTGTGACCCTCTGTAACTACATCCACGATTTGGCCTCTGGTTTCATTCATGAGCTAAAGAAATCAGGCAGACGTCATTACGCTACTTTGTTTACTAATAGCACGTGTGCTGAAGACCAACCTCTCTTTCATGTTTACATATCGTAACACAATAGCGCATGCGCCAAATGTATCTTCGGCCGTGTTTGCTGAGGAGTAACCCTTACTCTGACACTTGTCCGTGTGTTTAACCGCTGTATAGTAGCGATTTATACACACTTCTCACTCACTTCTGTGTGTATGGGTTGCTACATAGTAGCGCATGCGCTCTAGAAATTTCAGCTCCGCTGTTATCCTTCAATGGATGCAGCGTCTCATGAGCCTCCAGCGCTGCCGAAATTAGAATGATGCACAAATCACAGCGCCAATTTTATGTTAGTCATTATACCATGTTTTATTAGGATAAGTGTGTGAGTTCTACTGGTTTTAACAATTTTTTTTATTGTTTTACACTGGATTGTAATTTGATACTATTGTGACCTTTCACCCGGATTCATACCATTCCCGGGTCTTTTAACCATGTGTGTTTGTATGGATTCTCATATGCCTGAAGAAGAGTCCGACATAGGACTCGAAACTAATTGTTGTGAATAAGCTTCTTTCATCTTAATAATTCCTTTGCCTGGACGTGCCATTTATACCAAGAGGGGAAGCACCCTGGACCAAGTCCGCATTTTTTGTGTGTTCCATACCATGGTCCACACACATTGAAACGTACTACAAGCATTGAGTGACCACATCCCCCAGAGAGGACCCCGGAGCTGCTGACCTCACATCTACTAAGCGAGACTACATACATGTACAGGTGTTGTGCCCTCAGCACAACTACTTCTGGTAAGCTCATACTTTTTCCCTTGGGGGCTTACCTGTACAAACAATCCACATTAGGAGCGCACCTCTTTTTTCTTTTCTCTTACATATCCCTACATATGCTTGTCTCTGACAGATTTCGGACTCATGCTGGCCTGGCATGAGTCTGAAATCTCAGACTTCAGCCGGCACACGTGACAAGCTCAGCGCTGCTCCCTGCCTGTCAATCAGCCAGGTGGGAGCCAGCCGCAGCACAGCAGGGCACGCTCCTGAAATGGCTGGCCATGTCATCAGGCTCCACCCCCTGAGCCGGAGAGCCAATGTGCACTGGTCAAATGTCAATGCAGCGCTGCCCTGCATGAAGAGAGGATCGGGTCTGCCTTCCAATAGCTCTAATCGAGGTATTCTATTGCTTAAAAAAAAAACTCTTCTAGTAAGTTTTAATAATCCTCTTTTGTCACAATGCTATAAATGCCTTTTTTTGCCACCTTACCAACTACAACTAACCTTGCAAATAAAAAATCCCCTTTATTAGATCTTCTTATAAAATCATAATACAAAATCAAGGAGCAGTGCAGCTAACATAGGGCAAGGCCATGGTGAGTTGTTTCTCCTACTGATATGACATGTTTCCACCCTACCTTGCCTTAGTTATAGATACCTAGGGAACTGTTACCTGGCTTTACATAGACCTAATTGATGGCAGCACCTGTGATAAAGTTGCAGCCAGCCAGTAAGTAAAAAGGTGCAAATATAAAAAAAAAAAACAATATAAAAACATATTAGTAACAAATTACAAAATCAAGCCTATGATTTAAACCCTTCGAGCAAAAGGTATTAAGCATTAATATTGAAAACTTTTCTCTATTTAACAGTTTAGCTTTCCTCTCCCCTCTTTGTGCCGGGCTAGTAACTCTTTCTATGCCTGTAACCATTAGAGTACTGTTATCCCCTGCGTGTGCGAAGTGTTTAGATACATTAGATTAATTTCTGACTTCTATGTGAGCTGCACTATACAGATGCTCACGTAACACCTGTCTTTTATGAGTGTTGTGGTGCAGCCTACATAGCGAAGATTACAACTTGTACACAAAATGACATAAATGACCCAAGTCGTGTTGCTGTATAAAATGTAGCAATCTTATGACTAGTATTGTCCACCAGACCGGTCACTTCTTTAGTTTGATTTACATAATTACAGCAACCACATATATTTCCTCTGCATCAACAGTGCCCCCTCACTTTTAAACAGGTAAATTTTGTCATGTTATCCTGTATATGACACAGTGCTAGCAATGATTGGAGATTTGTCAGGTTTTAGTAGAAAACCTGGCACCATCGTTAAGTCTTATCAGGTGATGGAGAAAAAAATGCAAACACAAAAAGTGAATATGTACTCAATGCCTAAACCTGCTGTGTCCTTAAAGGGGAACTCAGGTACTTAACAACTTAACCCTATCCACATGATAGGGGATGTGTCAGACCACTGAGACCCCCCCCCCCCCCCCCCGCGAACTCCTGCCCTGTGCCCTGGCTCTTCCAATGCATGGAGTGGCCACAGCTCTGTGCAGGAGCTGTGTCAAACACCTTACAGAGTGGTGGTCCACATGCCCCTCCATAGATCTCTATAGTAGAGGTGGAGATACACGAGCTCTGTATCTCTGGTTCTCCCATAGAGGTACATGGAGGGGGCATGCTCCATGCGGTGGTCGACATAGCTCTGTGTTCCTCCGGGCATAAGGAAAGCCGGGGCACCAGGCTGGAGATTGCAGGGAGTTTCAACGGTTGGAAACACCCCCAACCCCACCCACAATCAGGTATTTATCCCCTATCCTGTAGAAAGGAGATAAAGGGGATAAGTATTAGATTTTCTCTTTAAGGGCCTAAAGCAGCAAATAATCACAACCTATATATTTAAAACTCAATGGGGGAATTTGTTAAGGGGGGTGCAGGTAAACAATTTTTCAACACCTTTAATTTGTGTGGTGTTAATTTGTACGTGCACCAAATTTATTAAATTTCATGGTATGTATTAAATATGGTGCTAGAACACATTTTTTATAAAACTTCATTACATCACTTTCAATGGTTCCTCCTCTGCAACATTTTCTGCAAAGTTTTAACCCATTGCCCCAAAATGTGCAACTTTAAAAAAATGCTGACCCTGGGCTGGTGTAGATTTAACACAAATTGAGGGGCGCACAACAAATTGTGCGACAAATCGCACGTGATAAATGCATGACCACTGCAAAAAGTTAACTACTATATAGCTACCCAATTTTAGAAAAAGTTTCTAAAACAAGAAAAAGTATCATGAGACAATCATGAGACAAATTAACACCTCAAAAACAGGGTAAAACCAATGATGAATTCCCCCAAATGTATGTATGTGTGTGCATCTATGTTCTAGCATCACTTACAATCGGCTGAAAATATTTTGATGAAACATGGAACAAATTATACGTATATATCACCTTAAAATATATGATAGAGTAAATTAACCCTAACCCACCCCCATTTGGGTCAGGGTTTTGTCTATGGGCTTCTGATACCTTTGTCCACAAGCTCCGCTTTGAATCTTCTGGTAAGTTTGTCGGCCCAGCTCACAAGCCACACCCCTCATGAAAGCCACACCTATTCTATTTTAAGCCCTTTTTTGTTTCGGTCAAAAACACAATTTTCACCTGATACACCCACAGCACAGATCCTTCAACCATAATCTCTTTATCAAAGCTTAGCCCCACCTAACTCCACAAGCTCCACAACTTCAGGGTAAATTGTTAGTCCGGCTTGAAAGCTACGCCACTCCCACAAGCCATGCCCCTGAAAAGCCATATCCCCTTCTATTTTCAGCCTACAATATTTTAAACACAGCTCAGTCTTACTTATGGACAGGATATGAGGTTTTGATATGTGTATGAGGACAACATATGAGGTCGGGATATGAGGATGGGGTATGAAGATGGCACATAAGAATGAGAAATTAGAATGGGATATGAGGACAGGATATGAGGTTAAGATATGAGATGGAATATGAGGATAACTGCATAATTGTTGCTTTTCCACTCCCACAAGTTTTCGGTAGAAAGACTGGGTAAAACCAGGTACTTTACTAGTACTATATAAATCCTACATAATTATACAGTTTTTTTTACCTATAAAATGAAATCTATAAAAAAAAATACACAGTGAAATCAATGTGTTATTATTTGTTTTATTTCCTTGACATAAATTAAAACTAAAATAATAACAATATAAAATAAAAAATTACACTACAACAGCAGGGATGAAAAAAACCTGAAACATCTTTAAAAAATTACTTCAGCAGGAAAGGGTTAATCAGAGAAAATCACAGATTATTGTATCTGTATTCTAAGAGATTATTTTAAGAACATTTCTAAAGAAAATGAAACTAGATTCTTTCCTCTTCATCTTCTGCATCTGAGATGAACAAAGAAGAAAAAAATATTGCAATAAGTTGTATCTTTGACCACTACTTTTGTAGTTGGTAAGATTTTATGGTGTGCTCGGTAAGCATTACTTTGCCCTTTCCTTGGATAGTCTGGCTGAGTGTGAAGGTATCCTCATTAAGCCAAAGTTAAAAGACTCTTGCTCAACAAGAAGTGGGCCAAATTAGAGAGAATATAGAACAGCAGGTGAAAAACAAATGTCAGTGATCAAAGAAGTTGCAATTCTCAAATAAAGCAATCACACAGCCTTGAAATATGGTCCATGCTTATAAAATAATATTTTTACTAAAAAGAAAGCAGTATAAAGGATAAAATGTACCAAAATAATTATATAAAGATACCTCATTAATAATACCTTTAAAATTAACTGTTACTGTATTTAGACATTTATTTTGTGTAAAAAAAAACTGTATTTATCTTAAACTGTGACTTTGTTCAATGACAAGAGAGATTTAAAGATAAATTAAAGTGGTATAAGACATGAAAGTTCTACAGGAAATGTAATAAAATCTAAATGTAACAAAACATTAAAGGATAACTCCGGAATGTACAACTTATCCCCTATTCTAAGGACAGGGGATAAGTGTTAGATCGCGGGGGGGTCCGACCGGTGGGGCCCCCCGCAATCTCCTGAACGGAGCCCCGGCTTCCTGCATGAAACAAGCGTTTTCGACCACATCACGAAGCTGCGGCCGACATGCCCCCTCCGTGCTCCAGCTCTGCCATAGAACTACATGGAGGGGGCGTTCTATGTTGGGAGCCGGGGCTCCGTTCGGGAGATCGCGGGGAGCCCCAGCAGTTGTACCCCACACGATCTAACACTTATCCCCTATCCTTAGGATAGAGGATAAGTTGTACATTGCGGAGGTATCCTTTAAATTCCCTGCCAATGTTTCAATATTCATCCTTCCAAGAAAAGTCTTAATTTCCTTTCTTGAAAGGATGACATGCTGTATATCCATGTGACTGCTACTGCCAATCACTGGCGATATTAGCATGTATGGCACATGACCCCTGAGGCCATAAAGGACTTGTGGAGACAACTGAACATAAGCGCTGGAACAGCAGGTGATTTAACAAACCAGTGCCCTGGGTTTTATAAGGGACCCTCCTTTATCACTCTTGTCCTGAGTAATATGAATCTTTTGGTCCCTGCTCTCTGCTAAGATGTTTTTTTTTCTGAATTCTTCTGTTCTAATCTCAATTTCAATACTTGACCTCATCTACTTGCCTGCTGCCTGCCATGACATACGCCTGTCTACCATATACTTTTAAACAAATTTCACAGCACATTCCAACTGAAAATGTAGCTGCAATGAGCCGAATTGTTCGTAACGCTGATTAGGTTACATCAAACATTTCGGTCAACCTAGACCTTTTTGAACAGCTTTATCTGTAACGCAACCATAATATGTATTAGTATATAATATAATCTGAGACTGATACAAAAAATGAATGCAAGACTGATTTACAAGATCCTATAATTCCATATATAGATCCCATAAACGAATAGCACTATTAAGCAAACATACTGTATATAGAATCCCCAATTTGGTCTGGTATAAGTGAGCTGCGCAATCTGTAGTGCAAAATACTACAACAATTATGATAACTGAATGAGGAAGGATATGATGTAGGAAAGTTCCTGTACTAGGCTCATACGTTATGTGACTTAAAGGGGTATTTAACCCAATGACATCTTATCCCCTATCTGAAGGATAGGGCATAAGATGTCTGATCGCGGGGGTCCCACTACTGGAGACCCCAGGGTTCTTGGCTGTGGCACCCTGCTGTCATCACTGCACAGAGCAAACTTGCTCTGTGCCTAATGACGGGTGATACAGGGGCCGGAGCATCGTTATGTCACGGCTCCGCCCCTCATGACATCATGGACCGCTCCCTTAATGCAGGTCGATGTGAGGGGGTGTGACAGTCACCACGCCCCCTTCCATAGACTTGTATTACAACAAAATATACAGCAAAATATGGCATGTCTGACCATACCGTTAACACCTTAAAGACTAAGGGTGTGCCCTCAGTCTTTGGTACTTAAAGCCAGGGCCGGATTAAGAGCATAATGGGCCTGGTGCTGAGAATTTTTCTGGGCCTTTTTATGAAAATATTTTACATAATATATAAAGTGAAAACGCAAAGCAATTTTATTAAGACAAATTAAATTATTTAATTAACATTTAAGTGTGATAACAGAAATGTAAAAAAAAATTTCTTTGTTTGTAACAGTAGAAAACAGGTTAATTAAATAAAGCCATAATAAATACAACATTCACAACAATAGAACGTAAACCATTAGAGTGCCGTATTACTCCAAGCATCATAATCACTACAGCCTGCTGTTATGGTTATGGTGCAGAGAGTAAGTTATAAACACAAAAACAGGGTTATTCACTCAACCCTTAACTGCATTTTAACCTAAACAAATAAAACAGCCAGATTAAATTAAACTACATATTCACTTTTCTTGCCTTTTTGCTTGCAAATTCTTCAATTGTAGAATCAAGCTTAAGTTCACTCAGCAACCCATTTTCAATGCATAACAGAGAGAGTGCATTTAAACGCTCCTGACCCATGGAAGTTCATTTTTTACACGTTTTAAAGTTGAAAAAGAACGCTCACCACTGCAGTTGCTGACCATTAGACACAAATACATGCGGAGGGTCACATGTGTGTATGGAAATGCACCGACTAGGGATTGTGTGACCACAAACTTGTACATCTGTATTTCTTGACTTTTGTTAGCGACTTTATTTGCAGGTGAAGACTGGTACATTTTGAAAAGAGAGGCAAACTGTACAATTTCTTCTGCAAATAGGGGGTCGAGATCTTCAGGATATTGTGTCACTAGTGTTCTGGCTTTGGAGCATAGACTATCTGTTGCTAGAGTGCACATTGCTGACAGCAAGCCAAATCTTTCCTGAATGACGCTGTATGCTGCTTGTCTGTGTCTCAGTGATTCCATCAGTTGGTCAATTATAAGATAAAAGGTATGCACTTTAAACTTCTCAGAAGGTGTTATATCAGCATCAGCATCTTCTGCATCCCCATAGATCCACCTCCTATTTCTTTTAATTTTCCTTCCACGTTGAAGCTGGTAGTCCTCGCAGCAGGCAATATCTTTGCCCTGCTGTTCAAATTCAGAAAATCTAGAACGGAGAGACTGCACAAAATCCTTCAGAGAGTTCAGCATGCCTGTTGCTGTATGCAAATCTAATTTTGCATCTTGGAGACTCTGACTGGTTCTGTGAAACCTGGGTAAAATAACAGACCATAGTTCAATCATGATTCCAGTTTCTAGCTGATCCATAACACTGCTTAGGCCCTTCTCTTGTAAACAGATCTCTCCCTTTGTGGACTCATCATTCAAAATATTTGCCAGGACTTCTTTGATAATACTATACCCTTTTTGTAAGGCATTCACAGCATCATGATGAGCAGACCAATGGGTATCAGCTAACCTCTTTAATGTGGGTATACCACACGTTTTGAAGTGGTTTGTTAACAGATTCCACCGATGAGTTGAAGCAGAAAAAAAACAATATAACTGCTGAACAAAATTAAAGAATGAAACTGCAACTGGACAGCTGTTTACAGAATTTTGCCCTACAAGGTTTAGTGAATGTGCACAACAAGGAACGTATTCAGCCAGTGGATTTTTTCCCCGATTAAGGCCTGCATACCATTATATTTGCCACTCATATTAGATGCATTATCATATGACTGGCCCCTGCAGTCTTTGATGGAAATACCATTTACTTCCAGAAATTGAAGAACTGTGTTTGCCAGTTCCATACCAGTATGTCCAGATATTGGGATAAATGTTGTAAAACGCTCCACTGGACCACTGGCAAGTACATAGCGAAAAATAATGGTCAGTTGAAAAGATGTGCAATGTCAGAGGTGGAATCAACAGAAATTATATAATATTTGGCTTCTTTAATTTCATTCACAATTTTCTGTAGCACTTGCCGACCAATTAATTCAATAAACTCATCACATATTGTGGATGACAGGTACGATATGTGACCTCTTCCCTTGTTGCCATGCTTTTGAATATGTTCGGCAAGGAATGGATCATATTCAGCTAACAGCTCAAGGCAGCCCAAATAATTCCCATTGTGTACTGATCCAATAACTTCATCACTACCTCGAAAAGGAAGACTTCGTGGTGAAAGTAACTTTTTAACACTCAGGATATGGCAAAGTATTTGGTGCCAATATCTTTTCTGATTCTCAAACTGTTTAACCAGATCTTTGTCTATGCGTTGACCAAACGTTTTTCTCATGATAAGGGTTTCAATTGCTTTTCCATGAGAAGCACTATTTTCATGCCTGCTTAAATCTCTTGTGGCATGTTGCCAATCTGAATAATCAGTTGAAGCCAAATATGTTTTGTCTTTCGAAAATAGTTTGCAAAGAACACAAAAAACCAAGCCAGTTTTTGGAGAATAACACAGCCAGTCGCGCTTAACTTTTTCTCCATTCAACTGTTCTCAGAAAAACAAAGACTTTGTACAGTGTCTTGTAAATGTTTCACCTGGACATGTCTTTTCTGAGGCACTAAAATCACTGTCCATATGTTGACAGTTGGCAACCCCATGTTCACAGAAATATTCCCTTAAGGCATCACAAATATTCCACTCTCCAATATCATTTGAATAAATGTCCTCTTGCTGTTCTATTATATTTCCATCCAACTCAGTGGATCCACTTGTTTCTGCACTAGGTGCACATGTAGCACTGCTTAAACTTGAAGCACCTGAAGTGGAAGCATGTATATCAGTTAAACTGCTTGTTCCAAGTGTGCTTTTTACACAAAAGTCTGTAATCTTTTTTGTTTTAGACAAGACTTTTTCCATTTGTTTTTCTTCATCTTTCTTAGCTTTCAGCTTCTCCCAACCACTATGTTGTTTTTTTCATCCTTTATGTGTAAAAAAAGAGAGACTATCTTTACTATCATTAAATAGATGGCCATGTACAGTACTTTCTATAGGAGCTTCCACAGACTGTGGTACGGTAAAACTCCTATCCTTATATATTGATCCAGCAGTGAAGGTAGTCCGGTATAACTCCCATCATTAAATAGTGATCCAGACACTGATGGTGGTAAGGTATAACTCCCATCATTAAATAGTGATCCAGACACTGATGGTGGTAAGGTATAACTCCCATCATTAAATAGTGATCCAGACACTGATGGTGGTACGGTATAACTGCAATCATTAAATAGTGATTCAGACACTGGATGGTGGTACGGTATAACTCCCATCATTAAATAGTGATCCAGACACTGATGGTGGTACAGTATAACTCCTATCATTAAATAGTGATCCAAACACTGATGGTGGTACGGTATAACTCCTATCCTTATATAGTGATTCAGACACTGATAGTGGTACGGACCGGTATAACTCCCATGATTAAATAGTGATCCAGACACTGATGGTGGTACGGTATAACTCCTATCCTTATATAGTAATCCAGACACTGATGGTGGTACGGTATAACTCCTATCATTAAATAGTGATCCAAACACTGATGGTGGTACGGTATAACTCCTATCCTTATATATTGATCCAGACAGTGAAGGTAGTTGGGTGCAACTCCCATCATTAAATAGTGATCCAGACACTGATGGTGGTACGGTATAACTCCTATCCTTATATAGTGATTCAGACACTGATGGTGGTACGGTATAACTCCTATCCTTATATAGTGATTCAAACACTGATGGTGGTATGGTATAACTCCCATGATTAAATAGTGATCCAGACACTGATGGTGGTACGGTATAACTCCCATCATTAAATAGTGATCCAGACACTGATGGTGGTACGGTATAACTCCCATCATTAAATAGTGATCCAGACACTGATGGTGGTACGGTATAACTCCTATCCTTATATAGTGATCCAGACACTGATGGTGGTACGGTAAATTCAGTCAGATAAAAGACAGACAGCAGCTAAAATCACTGATTTCAATAATAATGTTATGATTTATGGCCACAGCTCTCACTATGCTTAGCCAGCCTTCCATCTGACTGAGCTTCTTGAGAGTTACTGCCCACAAGCTGTGGACTGTGAATTTCAAGAAGCTGGGTCAGATAGAATGCTGGCTAAGCATGCTGAGACTAGAGAGGTCCATAAATCAGATCAATGCACTCTGTCTGTGTCACAGTTTGTCACTTTCCAGGTTCCCCTCACTGGGGTTGGGGATCAGACAGTCAGTCCCCTGCAGGAACATAATTTACCTGCTTAAGCTTTCTTGTCTCCGGCTGGCTGGCTCAGGCTGGGTCTCTCCAGATAACACTCTGTGGGCTCTGTCTCTCAGTCTCAGGCGGTGCTCTGCAGTAAAATGACCGCGGGGCGTGCGCACACAGGACGCACAGAGCGGAGCGTGGAGCAGTGGTGGATCCAGAGTCTAGTCTCGGGAGGGGCACTATTAGAGTATTTTGTGTTGGCGGACAGAAAATAAGGTGTTGCTTAAGGTACTTACAATATTAAATGTATCATACAGTCCTAACCTTCTTTAAAGGGGTTCTCCGGTGCTTAGACATCTTATCCCCTATCCAAAGGACAGGGGATAAGATGTATGATCGCGGGAGTCCCGCTGCTGGGGACCCCTGTGATCTTGCATGCAGCACCCCGTTCATAATCAGTCACGCTCCGCCCCTCAATGCAAGCCTATGGGAGGGGGCGTGACAGCTATCACACCCCCTCCCATAGGCTTGCAAATAGGGGCGGAGCATGATGTCACACGGGGGCAGAGGCGTGACGTCACACGCCGTCGGCCCTGTGTTCGCCAGTAATCAGACCCGGAGTGAACACGCTACGGGGACTGATTATGAACAGGGTGCCGCGTGCAAGATCCCGGGGGTCCCCAGCAGCGGGACTCCCGCGATCAGGCATCTTATCCCCTGTCCTTTGGATGGGGGATAAGATGTCTAAGCACCGGAGAACCCCTTTAAGACTCATAGGCCATGTTCACATGTCAGAATTTTTAATGTGGAATTCGGCACGGGCATTCCGCTGTAGCAGAGTCCCGTTGAATTCAACAGGATTCTGCTGCGCTGTACTCACGGCAGAATATCCATGGCAGATGTTTCCAGCACGGAAATTCCGTTTTCTGTATCCGCAGAAAGAATGAACACGTTCATTCTTTCTGCAGACACCGCATGGAATGCTTAGCCATCTAGGAGACGGCTGTTTGCACAGAGATTTTCCCTGCGGACAGATAGGATATGTTTAACCCCTTCACGACGAGTGACGTACATGTACGGCGCCGCAAAGTGTCACTTGGCACGTGGCGACGTACATGTACGTCGCTGGGTTCTGGGAGCGCCGCGTCACCGGTAGCGGTGATCGAGCCGGGATGACTGCTGTTATCTAACAGCAGACATCCCGGCACATCGCCGAGGGGGGTCCTGAGACCCCCCCATGACCGCGATGCACGCAAATCGCAGGTCAATTCAGACCTGCGATCTGCGCGATTCCGGGTCATACGGGTCACTGGTGACCTGGTGACCCGGAAAATAAGAGGGATCAGGGGTGTCCGAGACACCCTCGATCACCCTAAAGGGATAGGAGTTTCGTGGCAGGGGGGTTAAAAATCGGTTCCCCAGCTTTGCCCACCTATCGGTGTCCGGGCAAAACGGGGGAACCGTCCAGGGAAGGTCGGCGCCGAAGGTCCCTACCTGGATCCCGGATCCCCGTTCGCGATCCTCCCCCACGTGCGGCGGCGGCAGCAATACTTCCGGGTCCTGCTAGGTGAGTTGTTGCCTAGCAACATCCGGAGGGCCACAGTTTACAGTGGTCTCTAAACCGTGGCCCTCCAGATGTTGCAAAACTACAACTCCCAGCATGCTCAGACAGCTGTTTGCTGTGTGGGCATGCTGGGACTTGTAGTTTTTCAATATTTAGAGGAGTTCAGGTTGTAGATCACTAAGTGGTCTCAAACTGTAGCCCTCCAGATGTTGCAAAACTACAACTCTCAGCATGCCCAGACAGCAGTTTGCTGTCTGGGCATGCTGCGAGTTGTAGTTTTGCAACATCTGGAGGGCCACAGTTTTGAGACCACTGGACAGTGATTTACAACCTGAACCCCTCTAAATCTTGCAAAACTACAACTCCCAGCATTCAGGAACAGCATAAGGCTGTCTCTGCATGCTGGGAGTTGTACTTGCGTGCCTCCAGCCATTGCATAACTACATCTCCCGGCATGCCCTTCCACAATCAGTACATGCTGGGAGTTGTAGTTTTGCAACAGCTGGAGGCACAATGGTTGGAAAATACTGAATTAGGTCATAGAACCTAACTCAAGGTTTTCCAGCCAGTGTGCCTCCAGCTGTTGCAAAACTACAACTCCCAGCATGCATGGTCTGTCAGTGCATGCTGGGAGTTGTAGTTTTGACCCCCCTCCCATGTGAATGTACGGGCTACATTCACACTGGCGGCAGATTACAGTGAGTTCCCCGCAACAAATTTGAGCTGCGGCAAATTTTCCGCCGCAGCTCAAACTCCTAGCGGGAGACTCAGTGTAATCCGCTGTCAGTGTGAATGTAACCTAAAAACACTACACTAACATAAGATAAAGAGTAAAACACTACATATACACATGTACACTGCCCCCCCCCCCCACCACCCCAATAAAAATGAAAAACGTATTGTACGGCAGTGTTTCTAAGATGGAGCCTCCAGCTGTTGCAAAACAAAAACTCCCAGCATTTCTGGACAGCAATTGACTGTTCAAGCATGCTGGGAGTTTAGCAACAGCTGGAGGCACCCTGTTTGGGAATCACTGGCATAGAATACCCCTATGTCCACCCCTATGCAAGTCCCTAATTCAGGCCTCAAATGCGCATGGCGCTCTCTCACTTTGGAGCCCTGTCGTATTTCAAGGCAACAGAATAGGGTCACATATGGGGTATCGCCGTACTCGGGAGAAATTGCCTAACAAATTTTGGGGGCTTTTTCTCCTTTTACCCCTTATGAAAAGGAACAGTTGGGGTCTACACCAGCATGTTAGTGTAAAAAAATAAAAAAAATTTACACTAACATGTTGGTGTTGCCCTATACTTTTCATTTTCACAAGAGGTAAAAGGGAAAAACGCCCCCCAAAATTTGTAACGCAATTTCTCCCGAGTACGGAGATACCC
Source organism: Hyla sarda (assembly GCF_029499605.1). NCBI lineage: Eukaryota > Metazoa > Chordata > Amphibia > Anura > Hylidae > Hyla > Hyla sarda. Next base: position 286,135,601 of record NC_079191.1, read on the forward strand.
CATATGTGGGCGCAAACTGCTCTGGAGGCACACAACAAGGCCCAGAAGGGAGAGTGCGCCATGTACATTTGAGGTGATTTGCACAGGGGTGGCTGATTGTTACTGCGGTTCTGACGAACGCAAAAAAAAACACACCCACATGTGACCCCATTTTGGAAACTATACCCCTCATGGAATGTAATAAGGGGTACAGTGAGAATTTACACCCCACAGGTGTCTGACGGATCTTTGGAACAGTGGTCCGTGAAAATGAAAAATTTTGCACAGCCCACTGTTCCAAAGATCTGTCAGACACCAGTGGGGGGTAAATGCTCACTGTACCCCTCATTACATTCTGTGAGGGGTCTAGTTTCCAAAATGGTACATTTACATATGCAAAAGTCGTGAAACACCTGTGGGGTATTAAGGCTCACTTTATCCCTTGTTACGTTCCTCAAGGAACTGGCCTGGCCCCATAGGGGCTTCCTAAATGCCACATGCCCCCCGAGCAAAATTTGCTCTCAAAAAGCCAAATATTACTCCTTCTCTTCTGAGCATTGTAGTTCGTCCGCAGTGCACTTCAGGTCCACACATGGGGTACCTCCATACTCAGAAGAGACGGGGCTACAAATTTTGGGGGGTATTTTCTGCTATTAACCCTTTAAAAATGTGAAATTTGGGGGAAAACCAACATTTTAGTGAAAATTATTTTTTTTTTTTTACATATGCAAAAGTCGTGAAACACCTGTGGGGTATTAAGGCTCACTTTATTCCTTGTTATGTTCCTCAAGGGGTCTAGTTTCCAAAATGGTATTCCATGTGTTTTTTTTTTGCTGTTCTGGCACCATAGGGGCTTCCTAAATGCGACATGCCCCCCAAAAACCATTTCAGAAAAACATACTCTCTAAAATCCCCTTGTCGCTCCTTCGCTTCTGAGCCCTCTACTGCGCCCACCGAACACTTTACATAGACATATGAGGTATGTCCTTACTCAAGAGAAATTGGGCTACAAATATAAGTATACATTTTCTCCTTTTACCCCTTGTAAAAATTCAAAAATTGGGTCTACAAGAACATGCTAGTGTAAAAAATGAAGATTTTGAATTTTCTCCTTCACTTTGCTGCTATTCCTGTGAAACCCCTAAAGGGTTAAAACATTTACTGAATGTCATTTTGAATACTTTGGAGGGTGCAGTTTTTATAATGGGATCATTTATGGGGTATTTCTAATATGAAGACCCTTCAAATCCACTTCAAACCTGAACTGGTCCCTGAAAAATTGTGAGTTTGAAAATTTTGTGAAAAATTGGAAAATTTCTGCTGAACTTTGAAGCCCTCTGGTGTCTTCCAAAAGTAAAAACTCGTCAATTTTATGATGCAATCATAAAGTAGACATATTGTATATGTGAATCCAAAAAAAAAATTATTTGGAATATCCATTTTCCTTACAAGCAAAGAGCTTCAAAGTTAGAAAAATGCAAAATTTTCAATTTTTTCATCAAATTTTGGGATTTTTCACCAAGAAAGGATGCAAGTTACCACAAAAATTTAACACTATGTTAAAGTAGAATATGTCACGAAAAAACAATCTCAGAATCAGAATGTAAAAGCATTCCAGAGTTATTAATGTTTAAAGTGACAGTGGTCAGATTTGCAAAAAAGGGCTTCGTCCTAGAGGTGAAAATGGGCTCCGTCCTTAAGGGGTTAAACAGATATATCAATATTACAAAGATCATAAGACATTTTAAGCAGTTTACATATAATATATTAGAATGTTTACATAAACAGGACTATACATAGGACACAGGGTCACACATTTAGTGGGAGATTTATCAAAACCTCTCCAGAAGAAAAGTTGACCAGTTGCCCATAGCAACCAAGGCCTTTTTATAAATGAAAGAAGCAATCTGGTTGGTTGCTATGGGCAACTCAGCAACTTTTAGACTGGAAGAAAGGAGATTTTGTCTAAGGCAAAGGAAAGGGTTTTTTACACTAAGAACAATAAAGATGTGGAATCCTCTGCCTGCAGATGCGGTTTTATTAGTCTGTACAGATGTTTAACCCCTTAAGGACACATGACGTTCTCATACGTCTCCATTTCCGAGTCCTTAAGGACACATGACGTATGAGAACGTCATGTGTTTTACCGGCCCCCCGCAACCATCTGGAGCGGAGCCGGTCCCCGATGCCTGCTGAAATCGTTCAGCAGGCATCGGGGCATATCGCCCAGGGGGGTCATTATGACCCCCCATGTCGGCGATGGCCGCAGATCGCTGGACAATTCAGTCCAGCGATCTGCGGCGGATTCCGGGTCAATCGGGTCTCCAGTGACCCGGTGACCCGGAATTATTGGCTGATCGGGGCCGTCAGAGACGGCCCCGATCAGCCAGAGCCAGCAGGGGTGAGGTGGCACTGGTGCCACCTCACGATCGCCCTGATTCGTCGGCCGGATTACCGGCCGACCAATCGGGGCGCCTGCTGCGGTTGTCACTCCCGCAACCCGCTCCGCCCCTCTTCCGGAGGACGTGAGCGGGTGCGGGACGTGCACCCCGGGTGCTGGGGACCCCGATCCCCGGCGCCCCTGTTGGGATCGGGGCCCCAGGAGCAGCGGCGGCGGCGGAGACGACGAGGGACTGACCTGATGCGGCTGGAACGTTGGAGGTGAGTGACAGCCTCCTGCTGTTGCTTAGCAACAGCTCCCAGCATGCAAAAAGGGCATGCTGGGAGCTGTAGTTATGCAACAGCAGGAGGCAGACCACCACAACTCCCAGCATGCCCTTATGGGCATGCTGGGACTTGTAGTTTTGCAACAGCTGGAGGCACATTCTTTCTATGGAAAAGTGTACCTTCAGCTGTTGTGTACCTACAACTCCCAGCTTGCACAATCAGCTAAAGTGCATGCTGGGAGTTGTAGTGGTGCATCTGGTGGTTGCATAACTACAACTCCCAGCATGCCCGTTGGCTGTCGGTGACTGCTGAGAGTTGTAGTTTTGCAACAGCTGAAGGCACACTGAGTTAAGTAGCAAACCAGTGTGTCTCCAGCTGTTGCATAACTACAATTACCAGCCAAAGTAGTATGCCTCCAGCTGTTGCATAACTACAACACCCAGCATGCCCTTCCGCTGTCCGTACATGCTGGGGGTTGTAGCTTTTGCAACAGCTGAAGGCACACTGGTTGCAAAACACTGAGTTTGTTACCAAACTCGGTGTTTCACAACCAGTGTGCCTCCAGCTGTTGCAAAACTACAACTCCCAGCATGCACTGATAGACCGTACATGCTGGGAGTTGTAGTTTTGCAACAGCTGGATGTTCCCCCCCCCCCCAATGTGAATGTACAGGGTACACTCACATGGGCGGAGGATTACAGTAAGTATCCGGCTGCAAGTTTGAGGTGCGGCAAAATTTCTGCCGCAGCTCAAACTGCCAGCGAGAAACTACTGTGAACCCCCCGCCCGTGTGACTGTACCCTAAAAACACTACACTACACTAACACACAATAAAATAAAAAGTAAAAAACACTACATATACACATACCCCTACACAGCCCCCCTCCCCTCCCCAATAAAAATGAAAAACGTCTGGTACGCCACTGTTTCCAAAATGGAGCCTCCAGCGGTTGCAAAACTACAACTCCCAGCATGCACTGATAGACCGTACATGCTGGGAGTTGTAGTTTTGCAACAGCTGGATGTTCCCCCCCCCCCCCCCAATGTGAACGTACAGGGTACACTCACATGGGCGGAGGATTACAGTAAGTATCCGGCTGCAAGTTTGTGCTGCGTCACATTTTCTGCCGTAGCTCAAACTGCCAGCGAGAAACTACTGTGAACCCCCCGCCCGTGTGATTGTACCCTAAAAACACTACACTACACTACCACAAAATAAAATAAAAAGTAAAAAACACTACATATACACATACCCCTATACAACCCCCCTCCCCAATAAAAATGAAAAACGTCTGGTACGCCACTGTTTCCAAAACGGAGCCTCCAGCTGTTGCAAAACAACTACTCCCAGTATTGCCAGATAGCCGTTGACTGTCCAGGCATGCTGGGAGTTTTACAACAGCTGGAGGCACCCTGTTTGGAAATCACTGGCGTAGAATACCCCTATGTCCACCCCTATGCAAGTCCCTAATTTAGGCCTCAAATGCGCATAGCGCTCTCACTTTGGAGCCCTGTCGTATTTCAAGGCAACAGTTTAGGGCCACATATGGGGTATCGCCGTACTCGGGAGAAATTGGGCTTCAAATTTTGGGGGGTATTTTCTGCTATTACCCTTTTAAAAAATGTAAAATTTTTGGGAAAACAAGCATTTTAGGTAAAAAAAAAATATTTTTTTTACATATGCAAAAGTCGTGAAACACCTGTAGGGTATTAAGGTTCAAATTACCCCTTGTTACGTTCCCCGAGGGGTCTAGTTTCTAAAATGGTATGCCATGTGTTTTTTTTTGCTGTCCTGGCACCATAGGGGCTTCCTAAATGCGGCATGCCCCCAGAGCAAAATTCGCTTTCAAAAAGCCAAATGTGACTCCTTCTCTTCTGAGACATGTAGTGCGCCAGCAGAGCACTTTTCACACCCATATGGGGTGTTTTCTGAATCGGGAGAAATTGGGCTTCAAATTTTGGGGGGTATTTTCTGCTATTACCCTTTTTAAAATTGTAAAAATTTTGGGAAACCAAGCATTTTAGGTAAAAAATATATATATTTTTTTACATATGCAAAAGTCGTGAAACACCTGTAGGGTATTAAGGTTCACATTACCCCTTGTTATGTTCCCCGAGGGGTCTAGTTTCCAAAATGGTATGCCATGTGTTTTTTTTTGCTGTCCTGGCACCATAGGGGCTTCCTAAATGCGGCATGCCCCCAGAGCAAAATTTGCTTTCAAAAAGCCAAATGTTACTCCTTCTCTTCTGAGACCTGTAGTGCGCCAGCAGAGCACTTTTCACCCCCATATGGGGTGTTTTCTGAATCGGGAGAAATTGGGCTTCAAATTTTGGGGGGTATTTTCCGCTATTACCCTTTTTAAAAATGTAAACATTTTGGGAAAACAAGCATTTTAGGTAAAAAAATTTTTTTTTTTTTACATATGCAAAAGTTGTGAAACACCTGTAGGGCATTAAGGTTCACGTTACCCCTTGTTACGTTCCCCGAGGGGTCTAGTTTCCAAAATGGTATGCCATGTGTTTTTTTTTGCTGTTCTGGCACCATAGGGGCTTCCTAAATGCGGCATGCCCCCAGAGCAAAATTTGCTTTCAAAAAGCCAAATGTGACTCCTTCTCTTCTGAGACCTGTAGTGCGCCAGCAGAGAACTTTTCACCCCCATGCAAGGTGTTTTCTGTATCGGGAGAAATTGGGCTTCAAATTTTGGGGGGTATTTTCTGCTATTACCCTTTTTAAAAATGTAAAATTTTTGGGAAACCAAGCATTTTAGGTAAAAAAAATATATATTTTTTTTACATATGCAAAAGTCGTGAATCACCTGTAGGGTATTAAGGTTCACTTTACCCCTTGTTACGTTCCCTGAGGGGTCTAGTTTCCAAAATGGTATGCCATGTGTTTTTTTTTGCTGTCCTGGCACCATAGGGGCTTCCTAAATGCGGCATGCCCCCCAAAAACCATTTGTCGCTCCTTCCCTTCTGAGCCCTCTACTGCGCCCGCCGAACAATTAACATAGACATATGAGGTATGTGCTTACTCGAGAGAAATTGGGTTTCAAATACAAGTAAAAATTTTCTCCTTTTTATCCCTTGCAAAAATTCAAAAATTGGGTCTACAAGAACATGCGAGTGTAAAAAATGAAGATTTTGAATTTTCTCCTTCACTTTGCTACTATTCCTGTGAAACACCTAAAGGGTTAATACACTTACTGAATGTTTTTTTGAATACTTTAGGGGGTGTAGTTTTTATAATGGGGTCATTTATGGGGTATTTCTAATATGAAGACCCTTCAAATCCACTTCAAAACTGAACTGGTGCCTGAAAAATAGTGAGTTTGAAAATTTTGTGAAAAATTTCAAAATTGCTGCTGAACTTTGAAGCCCTATGGTGTCTTCCAAAAGTAAAAACTCATACATTTTATGATGCAAACATAAAGTAGACATATTGTATATGTGAACCCAAAAAAAATATATTTTGAATATCCATTTTCCTTACAAGCAGAGAGCTTCAAAGTTAGAAAAATGCAAAATTTTCATTTTTTTCATCAAATTTTGGGATTTTTCACCAAGAAAGGATGCAAGTTACCATAAAATTTTACCACTAAGTTAAAGTAGAATATGTCACGAAAAAACAATCTCGGAATCAGAATGATAACTAAAACCATCCCAGAGTTATTAATGTTTAAAGTGACAGTGGTCAGAATTGCAAAAAACACTCCGGTCCTTAAGGTATAAAATGGCTCGGTCCTTAAGGGGTTAAACAGCAACTGGATGAATATTTGCAAAAACATAACATTAAGGGATATAGGCCCTGATTTTTTTAGCATGTTGTGATGCCCGCGCTGTACCATGTTGTGATGCCCGCGCTGTAGCATGTTGTGATGCCCGCACTGTAGCATGTTGTGATGCCCGCGCTGTAGCATGTTGTGATGCCCGCGCTGTAGCATGTTGTGATGCCCGCGCTGTAGCATGTTGTGATGCCCGCGCTGTAGCATGTTGTGATGCCCGCGCTGTAGCATGTTGTGATGCCCGCGCTGTAGCATCTTGCAGTAAATTATTTCCAGTATAATAATCAAATATACCAATTGCCACAGAATGGGAAAGTGCTAAAAAAAGTTTTTACCATTTAAAACTACGGCTCCCAGTATGACCTTAAATATGTTGTGAGGGGATGCTGGGAGTTGTTGTTTCACCCATCATTACTGCAGAACTTACAGTCTGATAGGTGACTACAGTCTGATAGGACATAGTGAGGAGAATACACAATGATATCAGTGACTACAGGTGACGTCTTCTCTATAGTGAGGAGAATACACAATAATATCAGTGACTACAGGTGACATCTCTATAGTGAGGAGAATACACAATGATATCAGTGATTACAGGTGACGTCTTCTCTATAGTGAGGAGAATACACAATGATATCAGTGACTACAGGTGACGTCTTCTCTATAGTGAGGAGAATACACAATGATATCAGTGACTACAGGTGACGTCTTCTCTATAGTGAGGACAATGCACAATGGTATCAGTGACTATAGGTGACGTCTTCTCTATAGTCTTTTCTTATCTAATTCAGATGGTTCATACCGCCAGGACTTGTTCCAGCTAAATGTTCACTCAGCAGAACTTGATACCCAGATGGTTCCTCACTATGTCAGTGGATTCCGATCCTCTATATGAAAACAATAATTATTATAATACTGCCAAACACTGTATCCTTTGAATATAATACTGGCACATGCCGTACCCTCTGAATATGATACTACTAAACACTGTACCCTCTGAATATAATACTGCCACACACTGTACCCTCTGTATATAAAACCGCCGCACACCGTACCCTCTGTATATAAAACCGCCACACATCGTAGCCTCTGTATATAAAACCGCCACACACCGTAACCTCTGAATATAATACTACCACATACTGTGCTCTATGAATATAACCTTGCCATACACCCTCTGAATACAATACCGTAATGTATTGTGGCCCATAAAAACCATACTACCCCAAAAATTCCTTATAATATACACTATGGCCGACATGTATAATTGTCTTTAGACTGTTTTTTGTGTCCAAAAATGGTGCAAAAAAGGTGCAAGCAGGGTTTATTTGTGCCTTTTTTGCGCTTCAGTTGCAATCCACTGATTTTGGCAATACACATTATATGGACAGGTTTTATGAACTGCACCTTTTTGTGAAAAAGTGCAAAAAAGGCGCAAAACCACTGAAAAGTCTCTAAAACTACACCAGCCCAGACTTAGCTTTTTGGAGAGAAATTTTAGAAAATGTGACTGCACAAAATTTATCAAATGGTCTGCTACCTTTTAATACATTTGGTGCTCCTACACATTACCAGCACACAAAAAAAGGTGTAGAAAAATGATGCACTTACACCTACAATGATAAATGCCAGCCTATACCTCTGAAATGCAAAACACTCTGGGCCCCTCATATATAGTAATAATGCCCCATCCTGTGCCCCCACACATATAATTATAACCTGTCCTGTTCCCCCCACATAATAATATATAATATATATATGAGGGGCACATGGCAGGGGGGCATTATATGTGAGGGGCACAGGTCATGGGGTATTATATATGAGGGGCACATGACATGACAACACTCAGCATGCATTGACAGTCGAAGGGCATGCTGAGAGTTGTAGTTTTGCAACAGCTGGATGCACACTGCTACAGCTCCCAGCATGCCCTTTGGCTGTCCGTGCATGGTGGGAGTTGTAGTTATGCAACAGCTGGATGCACACTTTTTCATAGAAAAAATGTGCCTCCAGCTGTTGCATACCTACAACCCCCAGCATGCACAGACTACCAAATGGCATGCTGGGAGTTGTAGTTGGAACTCCAGCTGTTGCAAAACTACAACTTCCAACATGCCCTTTGGCTATGCATGCTGAGAGTTGTTGCTAATAAACAGCAGGTGGTGAACAGGCCTCACCTCCTGCTGTATCCTGCCCCTGGGACAGCCGCTGCTGCCACCGCTCCTGCTGCTCCAGTCTGCCGCTCCTGAGGGAACCCCCACTGTGCCAGGGAGAGGTAGGAGACCCCTGCCGGCCACGATCGCCACCCCGATCACTGCCCAGCAGGGTAGTGATTGGTCGGTCATTTCAACCGATCAATCACATGATCGTGAGGTGGCACCTGTGCCACCTCACTCCTGCTGGGTAAGGGTGAATGGGGCTGTCTCAGACAGCCCCATTCACCCTTTTTTTTTCCGGCTGACAGGTCACCAGAGACCAGATTGACCCAGAATCACCGCAAATCGCCGGTCTGAATTGACCGGCGATTTGCGGCGATCGCTGACATGGTGGATCTCAGGACCCCCCCAGGGTCCGAAGTGGAGTTAGCTCTGTGCATAGAAATACAGGGGTGCCGCAGCGGAGATAGGGGATAAGGGGATAAGATGTTTTCAGCGGAGTACCTCTCTAAGAACTAGGCCAATTTTCATTTTTGTACTATTTAAAAAAAAAATGTTTTTCCAAAATTGGTATGCATACAATTGTCATTTTCTGACCCCTATAACTTTAAAATTTTTCCCTATAAAGGGGGGTATAGGGCTCTTTTTTTTTGCATCGTAATCTGTAGTTTTCATCTTGACTTTTTGATAGTTTTTTATAAAAAATTTTATAGTATATGATGTGGTTAAAAATCTGTATTTTTGGTGTTTTTTTTTTTTTTACATTTACGCCATTAACCATGTGAGATTACAAAAATTATATTTTAATAGTTTTGACATTTACGGTGATAACAAATGAAAATTATTTTCTTTTTTTTGTAAAATGGGAAAATGGGGGATTTGATTTTTATTAGAGGAGGGATTTTTATATAATTTTAGAAACAATTTTTTATCTATTTTTTTACACTTTTTAAGTCCCCGTAGGTCATTAGCTTGCATTTACTGTATAATGCTATGCCTATGGCATAGCATTACACAGTAAGATCGGCAATCTACTGATACGGCCTGGCTAAGCCAGGCTACATCACTGAAACAGTGATCGGGCAGCAGGAGGCATTTTGGCTAACGGAACCCCTGCGATCATGTTCTGGAGGCTCAGTGAGCTCCCCTTAGCTGCTAGCACCTTCAACTTTCACTTTAGGTGCCGTGATCGGCATTGAACAAGACATCTAAAAGGGTTAAATGCTGGTACAGAGGGCCATAAAAATTTGAAATTTCATTTTTTACACTAACAAACTTTTAATTTTTACAAGGGACAAAATGAGAATAAGCATCACAAAATGTATCCCAATCTTTCTCAAGCACAGAAATACCCCATTTGTGGACAAAAGTGCTCAACAGGGGCACAGTAGGGCTCAGAAGGCAAAGCACGCCTCTGGGCTTTTGGATAGTGCATTTGGCTGGACAGGCGTTTCACAGATTTTTGTAACAGTGGGCTCCAAAATTGGGTCACTAGTGAGTGTTTTATTTCTATTTTTTTTATGTCTGAACCTCTGCAACTATCAGCCATTGCAGTGCAAATCACCAATTTAGGCCTCAAATGTACATGGTGCTCTGTCACTCCTGAGCCATGTGGTGCGCCTGCAGAGCCCTTTACATCCACATATGGGGTATGTCCATACTTCCATACTGTTTTGGGGGTCTTTTTCTACTTTTACCTCTTATGAAAATGAAAAATATGGGGCAACACCCGCATGTTCGTGTATAAAAAAGTATTTTTTTTTACACTAACATGCTGTGGTAGCCCCCATGTTTTCTTTTTCATAAGGGGTAAAAGGAAAAATGCCCCTCAAAATTTGTAGTGCATTTTCTTCAGAGTATAGAAATACCTAATTTGTTGATGTAAACTATTGCTTTGAAATTCTACAGGGTTCCAAAGTTAGAGCGCTCCATGCGCACTTGAAGCCTAGATTAAGCATATGCACAGGGGTGGCTGACAGTTGCAGGGATTGTAAGGAACTCGCTTGGAGGGGGTGGGCCATGGGCGCATCCTCCTCACATTTGACTTTAGGGCCAACTTGCAACACGTAAAGTCACAGAAATATACACCTCCTCTATAGGTGGTGCATATTTCTGGATTCACTGGATTTACTAAGCATGAGTCCTTTTCATGGCTATATGGTAAAGTATGATGTTGTACAAAACATTCCCACTCCAGTTTTGCCTAGTCTTTGGATTTTTGACTAGGCCCATATGCACGATGAGCCCCCATCTCAGCTGCATTGATGGGAGTGCATCCTTTGGGCCTAGCCAAAAAAGCCTCATAGTGCTGGGCCACAAACTGTTAAACGAACAAGTTTGTTCGAGCTGCTAACAAATTGACAAAGTCCTCACTGGAAAAAACGTAAAGTCAACTTCAGTGAGGACTGAGGGGTCAATGTGGATTCCTGGGCAGCCAACAAATCATGGAATCAGTGGCTCATAACCGTCTAGAAGTGGGGTCTAGATAGTGTCACCTATGGGACTATGTTCACACGCTGGAATGTCCGCACAGAAAATGTATTTTCGGACATTCCCCTGACAGCGGAGCGCCAACAGAACATGCCAGCGCTAGGACAACTCGGAAATGTGTTGGAATATTAGACGGAAATGCATTTGCGTTCGGAGTCCGCAGAAAGAATAGACAGATGTTTCTGGCGTGGAAATTCTCCTACGTGAACAGCGCAGCAGAATCCCACTGAAATCAATGGGACGCTGCTGCCGCGAAATCCAATGCGGAATTCATCATGGAAATTCCATTGTGTGAAAGTTGCCGGAGGACAAGGAAAATTGGGGGACAAGGCCGCTACAGGGGCCTCTACTGGCATTGCCCTGCAGTGCCACCTTCTAGGGGGGGAGCTCATCTCCACTGGATGATGAGGAAGAAAGAGGGGACTTCCTCTTCTCCCTCATTGGTGGACTGGTGTCAGAGGCAAGAATGGCGTATGTCTCCTACACCAAAAAAAATCTACGGCAGTGTTTCTCAAACAGCAAGCCTGCGGCTATTGCAAAACTACAACTCCCAGCATGACTGGACAATCAAAGACTCTCTGGCCATGCTGGGGGTTGTAGTTTTGCAACAGTTGGAGGCTCACTGTTTGGTACACACTGCCCTATGGGTCATATTCAATTTTTATTGGGGGGGGGGGTAACAGTGTATGGGTGTTTTTTACTCTTTATTTCGTGTAGGTGTAGTGCTTTTAGGGTACTGCAGAAAATTTGCCGCAGTAAAGCTTACAGCGGGAAACTCACTGTAAACTCGCCCTTGTAAATGTACCCTGTACTTTTTGGGGGAAGTACAGTTTTTTTTTCTATAGTGTAGTATGGGCATTCTTCTAATGCCTCCCTGTTACATCCTCATCCTGTATTATACTCCAAGAGCTGTACTCACTATTCAGCTGGTAAAGTCACTATGTACATACATTACATTACTTATCATGTACTGATCCTGAGTTATATTTCATTGTAGTCCAGAGCTGCCACGGATTTAAGAGAAACTGGGGAGCATCACATTAGTTAACTCTGTTTCCTTAGGAGACTAGATAAATGACCTGCTGTTTTCATGGAAAGCAATGTAATATGACCTTGCATTTACTGCAATGCAGGGCCGGTTCTGCCATTTGGCAAACCAAGCGTCCGCTTGAGGGCGCAAGGACTCCGCAGCCTTTTTTTTTTTATACTAAGACCCCACCTATGCGCCCTGCCGCCCCACAGCAGAGGTCACTGCCGCCGCTTGCTCCGCTGTCCGCTCACTCTGCTTTTATTGCTGCCGCCTTGATTCCTGGGCAACGCTTTCACTCTTAACCTATCTGCGGCAGATTATTTGAACTTTCCTGCAGGCTGCCTTGATGAAGTAAGGGCAGCTTTCTAAGGGGGGGGAACCTTCTGCTGGGGTGGAACCCTGACTCCGGTGCGGCCGTCCCATACCTGTCACACACTGTGCAGCTGCAGTCCAGCCTGGGGCAGTTGCACAGCACTGGAGGTGCCTTACTTCTATGCTGCACCTCCAGACATCTTCCTGTATAAGGTCAGAGGGGAGGGGGAGGGGCGGAAGGAGCACAGAAGCCTGAGAGGTCAAAGGCTATCAAGCCCGGAGGCCCCTGTGCAGTCAGTCCCGTGCCCTCCTCCTCTTCATCACCTCTGCTGATCTCCTCCCGGCTGCAGACCCCCCTTTACAGCGTCCCTGAATGGAGTGAAATGTAAGGAGAAAGGCTGCATGAGGTAAATGTATTACAGTGGTCTCCAAACTGTGTACCTCCTGCTGTTACAGACTACACCACCCAGCATGCCCAGAAAGCCTTATCTCCAGGTATGCTGGGAGTTGTAGTTTTGCAACAGCAGGAGGTACATAGTTTGGAGGCCATGGGTGTATTGTATAAAAATGTGAACAAGCCCCTTCCCCAATAAAGATAAAAATCCCTTTCCCGTACAAGTCGTACAATAATAGAAAAATATAGACTGCAGGTCACATCTACTACATTTTCTGTACTCAGAGAGTTATCACTGTGTTATGTGTGGTGTTACATAGGACTGCAGGCCACATCTACTACATTATCTGTACTTAGAGAGTTATCACTGTGTTATCTGTGGTGTTACATAGGACTGCAGGTCACATCTACTACATTATCTGTACTCAGAGAGTTATCACTGTGTAATCTGTGGTGTTACATAGGACTGCAGGTCACATCAACTACATTATCTGTACTCAGAGTTATCACTGTTATCTGTGGTGTTACATAGGAAATAATTTTAAGAAACATATACGCAAGGGAGGTGGGGCGCAGGGTGGACTGCAGGTTTGGGGGGGGGGGGGGGCACCAAAATGGAGCTTCACTTGTGTAGGCAGAAATCCTTGCACCGTCCCTGCTGCAATGGATAGATTTTTCACAATGGGTGCCGCCCATCAGACAAAATCTCACTATTTCAGTGAATGCAAGGCCCCATTACATTACTAATTCTGTACTGATCCTGAGTTATAGCCTGTATGTGTACATACACTGTGGGGTGGATCGATCCCTTGTTTGTGATTTCATAGTTGCTCCAGGTTCAGCATTTCTCCAGTCTGTGTATGACTATTGTCTCGAGCTTTTCCCAAGAAAAGACAACAGCTAATCACAGGGGGCTTGGCTTCTTCTTGTTTTCCCTGACAAGCCAGCCCCCTGATGACATATGCGGTCCAGCTGTACACATGTCGCCAGGACTTTATCCATAATTAAGGAGCATCTTCTACATCTAGAGAAAAAAAGGTTTCCACACAAACCTAAAAGCGGATACTTGGAAAATTCCCTTATTTTCTGCCCTTTTTCTGTTCACTCCTATTTGCTTCTGATCAGTTTTTTCAGCCGTTTTCAATTGAAAATGAGGATTAAAAAAAAAATGTGAGTGAACGTAGCCTGAAACGGATGGATGCTTTCTAGAGAATAATAATATTAAACTTTTTAGTTACTCAATTCTACAGAAGGATTGTTGATCCCATTATCAGATTTAGTCTGGAAGGAATTGTTTTTCTAATTTTGTTTCATCATTTTAATATTGTGTCAGCATTAAAATGAACAGTCAAAAATTAACACAATTGCTATTGTGACATCACAAAAGAACATAGTCAAGCAATAAAAAAAATACTATTGATAACATCACAACTAAAACAGCCGAGCAATAAATAAAAAGTCTTATGGCTAAGCATAATAGAATATAACAAAACAATCAAAACTAGCACAATGGAACACAGCTTATGATTAAAGACTGACATGAATGTAACATAATAAAAGAGCAAATAAAAAAACAATTGTGAGATTATTACAGGGCATATTAAAAGAAAGAAAATGAAAAACACTGCTTTGACATAATCACAATACAGCAAACAATAAAGATAAATAATATTATAATGACATTACTACAATTAAAACAAAGGCCTGGAATAAAGTTAAAATTATTTTGTGGCAACGTCAAAGTAAACAACCAAGAAATAAAGACTAACAGCATTCTGACATTATCACAATAATATATAGCTAAGGTATAAAGAAAAGCACAATTTTAACATCATCACTATGAAGCACAGAATTCCTCCCTGACTCCTTCTCAACAACTTATTTAGGGGATTGTGAAGCACTTTTCACTGCATCAGCTCCTATCTCAGCCAACCATTCTTCCAGAAAGATGACACTACCCGCCAAATGTTCTTCACTGCAGACAGGCTTAGCTGCCACAGAGGTAATTTCAACAGTTCCCTTTGCTTCTCTGTCACAGTCTACACGAGTTACAGGCTAAAACACGGCCTCTCTCTCCAAGGATCAAAATGCTAGTTCTACATGCATCACAGGAGGAAATCTCGAACTAAACCTGCTTTTCTGTCACAAATAGTCCCCTCAGGATTTAGCAACTACCCCTGAATTTCCTCAAAAAGCCCCCCCAGCCCCCCCCCCCCCCCCCCCCCACAGGGATATTTATTCACCTCCTGTACCTTTGTTAGAAGCCTCCTTTCATTATGCTATTTTTTCACCTAATGTCTGAGAGACCTCAAACTTGAAACTTAAGAGCATAAAAACATAGAATGTGTCGGCAGATAAGAACCATTTGGCCCATCTAGTCTGCCCAATAATCTGAATCCTATCAATAGTCCCTGGCCCTATCTTATATGAAGGATATCCTTATGCTTATCCCATGCATGCTTAAACACCTTCACTGTATTTGCAGCGACTATCTCTGCAGGAAGGCTATACCATGCATCCACAACTCTCTCAGTAAAGTAATACTTTCTGATATTACTTTTAAAGCTTTGCCCCTTTAATTTAAAGGGGTACTCTCCGGTGGAAAACTTTCTTTTTTAAATCAACTGGTGCCAGAAAGTTGAACAGATTTTTAAATTACTTCTAGTAAAAAATCTTAATCCTTCCAAAACTTATTAGCCGCTGAATACTACAGTAGAAATTATTTTCTTTTTGGAACACATAGCTCTTTGCTGGCATCACAAGCACAGTGCTCTCTGCTGACATCGCTGTCCATTTTAGGAACTGTCCAGAGCAGCATATGTTTGCTATGGGGATTTACTCCCACTCTGGCCAGTTCTTAAAATCGACAGAGATGTCAACAGAGAGCACTGTGCTCGTGATTCAAAAGAGAGCACTGCGTTCCAAAAAGAAAAGGATTTCTTCTGTAGTATTCAGCAGCTAATAAGTCCTGGAAGGATTAAGATTTTTTAATAGAAATAATTTACAAATCTAATAATCCAAGTAGTGAGAAAAGAGGACAGCACTCACCCAGGATAGTAGCTTCAAAAGTTATTTATTCTGTAAACACAGTGGTGGTGTCGGACAGGTGAGAGGACAGGAATGCCAAAGGCCTCAGCATGGAGGTAACAGCTGTGTCGTACTTCCGTACTTCCTCAGACCATAACGCCCACTGACGAGGCTCAGGTTAAATACCTGAATGACCTCACCAAGGGGCGGGAGCTACACACTTGTAGCGTCACCATTACATATACAGTGCACTAGTGGGTTAAAATACAATTACATTAAAACCAAAATTACGCTGGTGACAAATACTGTATATAGCAGAGCGAATTAGATAAATATATTTAAATCCAATTTATCGTTTAAACCTAGTTTTCCTTGAGCATCTGTTCGCATAATCCAACGTACCTCTGTTTGTAGGAGGGCGTTGCGTCTATCTGAGTCGTCTCGGCTATACACTCTCTCGATCCCGAAAAACTGTATTGCCGAGGAATCCCCATTGTGTGCTTCCCAAATATGGTCAATGACACGAGGTGAGCCTTTTTTTGTTTTAATTGAATAGAGATGCTCTCGGAATCTTGTGTGCATTGGACGTGTGGTGCTTCCGATGTAAAATCGTCCGCAACCACATTTAAGTCCATACACTACATAATTTGTTTTACAGCAGATGAAATCTTTACACTGTACATAGATACCACCAATATTCACAGATTTATCGCATAACAGAGAAGAGCACCATTTACACGCTCCACACTTGTGGTTGCCTTTTAACGATAACCAATTTTTACTATCTGTGTTCTGCGAAGAGGTATATTTACTAAATGTAAGTGTATCCCTTAAAGTATTCACTCTTCTGTAAGCTATTCTAGGATATTGACTTGTCAAATTAGATAAAGCCGGATCATTTTGGACCAAAAACCAATGTTTTTTGATAACTGAGTTTATAGAAGCAGACATGGGACTATATTTAAAAGAAAACGTAAATCTTTCAAGCTCTACATTTTTGTGCCATTTTGACTTTTAAGAGATTTTTCAAGGAGTGTATTCCTATCTTGTGTCTCTGCTCGAATGAAGGCATTAGCCAAGACTTTCTGAGGATAACCTCTACTTTTAAGTCTTGAGGCTAATTCTCCTGCCTGTTGTTTGAAACCAGTGTCCGTACTATTAATCCTTTTCAGTCTCAACATCTGCCCATATGGTATGGCAGATTTTACATGCTCAGGGTGGTAACTGCTGTAATGTAGGAGGGAATTTCCTGCGGTGGGTTTCCTATATCCAGCAGTTACCAACCCATCATGGCCCACTGAAACTAAAACATCCAAAAATTCAAACTGAGATGTACTTGTGTTATATGTAAACTTCAAATTCATATTATTTAAAGAAATGTGGTGGATGAAGTCTGCAAAGTCCAACTCTGACCCAGTCTAGACAATAAATATATCGTCCACAAATCGTGTATAACCCTTAAAGGGTACCTCTCATCAAAAAACTTTTGATATATTATAGATTAATGTATGCAGAATAACTTTACAAATGCATGTTATTAAAAAATATGCTTCTTTCTATTTAATTTTCCACTTTGAAGAAATGACCACTAGGGGTCTCCCTACCAGTCCTGGCAGCAAGCATTTCAGACTCATGCTGGAGTCCTAAACACTACGAGCTGCCAGTCTGCTTTGTTCACAAAGGAGAACACTCAGAGCTGCCAGTTTGCTTTGTTCACAGCCTGTTTGACTGTGAACAAAGCAGGCTGGTAGCTCTGAATGTTTAGGACTCCAGCATGAGTCAGAAATGCTTGCTGACAGGACTGATCGGGAAAAATACAATAAAAGAAGCATATTTTTCATTAACATGCTATTGGAAAGTTTTTCAACATTCATTAATCTAAAATATATCAAAAGTTTATATGATGAGAGGTACCCTTTAATATACCGTAGAAAGGGATTAGAACTGGAAAACACAAAATTCTTTAAAAAAAAATGCTACAAATAAATTTGCAAAGGTACAAGCCACCGGAGTGCCCATGGCAACTCCGGAGGTTTGTCTGTACCAAGTTTCATCAAAAATAAATACATTGTTCGCAAGGATCAGACTCAGGGCGTCACCACATTATGACCTATCTTCGATTTTTCCAAGAGGTCCCGAATACATTTCACTCCTAAATTTTGGGGAATATTGGTATATAAAGACTCTATATCTATAGAGCCCAGTAAACAACCTTTTTCCCATTCCTGACTGTTCAAGACAGACAAAAATTAATTTGTGTCTTTCACAAGGGAAGGTACATTTTGTAAGAGCGGTCTGACTAAAAAATCTATGTATTTGGATATACACTCAGTTATGGAGCCCACCCCGAACACAATAGGGCGTCCGGGGGGGGGGGGGGGGGGCTTCCAAACTTTTGTGCACCTTGGGAAGAAAGTAACAGGTGGGGTTTATGAAAGGCAGGAATCAATTTAGTAGGGGTCTCTTTAGAAAGAATACCTTTTTCTACATCTCCTCTAAGGAGAGTTTGTAACTTTGACTTAATTTTTGTGGTGGGATCACATCTAATCCCACCACTAAAATGAAGTCATAATGTGGTGGATTTAGTCTGTGACGTCCTGACTCTGATCCTTGCAAACAATGTATTCATTTTTGATGAAACTTGGTACAGACAAACCTCCGGAGTTGCCATGGGCTCTCCGGTGGCTTTTACCTTTGCAAATTTATTTGTAGTATTTTGTGAAAAGAATTTTGTGTTTTCCAGTTCTAATCCCTTTCTACTGTATATTAAGGGTTATACACGATTTGTGGACGATATATTTATCGTCTGGACTGGGTCAGAGTCGGACTTTGCAGACTTCATCCACCACATTTCTTTAAATAATATGAATTTGAAGTTTACATATAACACAAGTACATCTCAGTTTGAATTTTTGGATGTTTTAGTTTCAGTGGGCCATGATGGGTTGGTAACTGCTTGATATAGGAAACCCACCGCGGGAAATTCCCTCCTACATTACAGCAGTTACCACCCTGAGCATGTAAAATCGGCCATACCATATGGGCAGATGTTGAGACTGAAAAGGATTAATAGTACGGACACTGGTTTCAAACAACAGGCAGGAGAATTAGCCTCAAGACTTAAAAGTAGAGGTTACCCTCAGAAAGTCTTGGCTAATGCCTTCATTCGAGCAGAGACACAAGATAGGAATACACTCCTTAAAAAATCTCGTAAAAGTCAAAACGGCACAAAAATGTAGAGCTTGAAAGATTTACGTTTTCTTTTAAATATAGTCCCATGTCTGCTTCTATAAACTCAGTTATCAAAAAACATTGGTTTTTGGTCCAAAATGATCCGGCTTAATCTAATTTGACAAGTCAATATCCTAGAATAGCTTACAGAAGAGTGAATAATTTAGGGGATACACTTACATGTAGTAAATACACCTCTTCGCAGAACACAGATAGTAAAAATTGGTTATCATTAAAAGGCAACCACAAGTGTGGAGCCTGTAAATGGTGCCCTTCTCTGTTATGCGATAAATCTGTGAATATTGGTGGTATCTATGTACAGTGTAAAGATTTCATCTGCTGTAAAACAAATTATGTAGTGTATGGACTTAAATGTGGTTGCGGACGATTTTATAACGGAAGCACCACACGTCCAATACACACAAGATTCCGAGAGCATCTCTATTCAATTAAAACAAAAAAAGGCTCACCTCGTGTCATTGACCATATTTGGGAAGCACACAATGGGGATTCCTCGGCAATACAGTTTTTCAGGATCGAGAGAGTGTATAGCCGAGATGGCTCAGATAGACGCAACGCCCTCCTACAAACAGAGGCGTGTTGCAGTGGCGTTGCTAGGGTTGGTGTCACCCGGTGCGGTAGAAAATGGTGTCACCCACATACCTCCCCCCAGTAAGTTTTTAGCCTGTTGTGACAGACACCACTGTTGTAGCGCATTGTGAGAAATTCCAGTATAATAATCAGATATACCAGTTGCCACAGAATAGGAAAGTGTTAAAGAAGTTTTCACCATTGAAATATACAGCTCCCAGAATTACTTAAAGGGGTACTCCACTGGAAAACATTTACTTTTATATCAACTGGTGCCAGAAAGTTAAACAGATTTTTAAATTACTTCTATTTAAAATCTTAATACTTACAGTACTTATAAGCTGGTGTATGCTCCACAGGAAGTTGTGTAGTTCTTTCCAGTCTGACCACAGTGCTATTTGCTGACACCTCTGTCCATGTCAGGAACTGTCCAGAGCAGGATAAGTTTGCTATGGGGATTTGCTCCTACTATGGACAGTTCTTGACATGGACAGAGGTGTCAGCACAGAGCACTGTGGTCAGACAGAAAATAAATTAAAAAAGAAAATAACTTCCTGTGAATCGCTTATACAGCTGCTAATACGTACTGGAAGGATTAAGATTTTTAAATAGAAGTAATTTACAAATCTGTTTAACTTTGTAGCACCAGCTGATTAAAAATTTTTTTTTCCAGTAGAGTACCCCTTTGAGCAGTGGTGAGGTTATGCTGGGAGTTGTAGTTTCACTGACCTAACTGTAGAACTGACAAGTGACTACAGCTCTGATAGGACACAGAGAGGAGAATACACAATAATATCAGTGACTACAGGTGACGTCTTCTCTATAGTGAGGAGAATACACAATGATATCAGTGACTACAGGTGACGTCTTCTCTATAGTGAGGAGAATACACAATGATATCAGTGACTACAGGTGACGTCTTCTCTATAGTCTTCCCTTATCTAATTCAGATGGTACATACCGCCTGGTCCAGCTAAAACTTCTCTCTGCAGAATGTGACGCCCAGACGTCTCCTCACTATGTCAGCGCATTCTCATCCTCTATATGAAAACAATAATTATTATAAACCTGCCAGACACTGTATCCTCTAAATATAATACTACTATACACTATACTCTTTCATTATAAACCTTCCATACACCATACCCACTGAATATAATACTACCACACACTGTACATTCTGAATATAATACCAACACATACTGTACACTCTGAATATAAATCTGCCACATACTGTACCCCTGAATATACCGCCACACACTGTACCCACTGAATATAATACTACCACACACTGTACATTCTGAATATAATACCAACACATACTGTACCCTCTGAATATAAATCTGCCACATACTGTACCCCTGAATATAATACCGCCACACACTATACCCTCTGAATATAATACTACCACAAACTGCGCCCTCTGAATATAATACTACCACAAACTGCGCCCTCTGAAAATAAATCTGCCACATACTGTACCCTCTGAATATAAATCTGCCACATACTGTACCCCTGAATATAAATCTGCCACATACTGTACCCCTGAATATAATACCGCCACATACTGTACCCTCGGAATATAATACTACCACCCACTGCACCCTCTGAATATAATACTTAGAGATGAGCAAACTACATTAAATTCAACTCGTCACAAACTTCTCTGCTCGGCAGTTGATGACTTATCCTGCGTAAATTAGTTCAGCCTTCAGGTACTCCGGTGGGCTGAAAAAGGTGGATACAGACCTAGGAGACTCTTTCCTAGGACTGTATCCACCTTTTTCAGCCCACCGGAGTACCTGAAGGCTGAACTAATTTACGCAGGATAAGTCATCAACTGCCGAGCCGAGAAGTTAGTGACGAATCGAATTTACTGTGAGTTCGCTCATCTCTAATAATACTACCACAAACTGCGCCCTCTGAATATAATACTACCACAAACTGCACCCTCTGAATATAACGTTGCCATACAGTGCACCCTCTGAATATAATACCACAACCAAAGTAACACCCCTCAACATCCGTTAGCTGATGCTATTACCACGGGAGGGGGGTATTGGTGGTGTTGCTAGTGGATGATAGGGGTGCTACTACTGGGGGGGTGTTGCTGGAGAATGATGAGGGTGCTACTGGCCATCCCCCCTGGCAGTATCACTCCCATCATCCATCGGCAGGATCATCCTCCTGGCAGGAGCACCTCCATCATCCACCATCAGGATATGTTGATGGAGGTGCTGCTGGGGGGGTGTTGCTGGTGGATGATGAGGGTGCTACTGCCAGGGGGGGGAGCATTAGGTAGGCAGCAGTGCCCCCACATTAGGTAGGTCGCAGTTTCCCCACATTAGGTAGCATCTATTCCCCACATTAGGCAGCATAGATTTCCCACATTTGGTACCAGTTCCCCCACATTAGGTAGGTACCAGTTATCCCACATTAGGTAGCAATTTCCCCACATTAGGTAGCAATTTCTCCACATTAGGTAGCACAGATTCCCCACATAAGGTAGCATAGACTTCCCACATTTGGTAGCACAGATTCCCCACATAAGGTAGCATAGACTTCCCACATTTGGTAGCACAGATTCCCCACATTAGGTAGCAAAGACTCCGCACATTTGGTAGTAGTTTCCCCACATTAGGCCGCAGGTTCCCTTGCAGGTTCCCCATAATGGGTCAAAGTCTCCCCACAATAGATCGCTGGTTATACCCCCCCCCCCCCCCACACACACACACACACAAAAAACACATACAACACAGAGAGACAAACACACACACACACAGTCAGAGAGACAGACACACTCACAGACAGACACACACAGAGTCACACAGTCACACACACAGAGTCGCACAAACACACACACACAGAGTCACACACACACTCAGAGAGTCACACAAACACACACAGTCACATACACACAGTCACACACAAGCATAGATAGAGACAGACAGACAGAGAGACAGACATACACACTCACCCATCCAGCGCAGCGATCCTTCTCACCGGGCGCCGTGCGAGTGACGTAACTCACGTCCTCCTGCGCGGCCATGCGGTGTGACGTCAGGCCGGCGCAGACGTGGGAGCGGAGGACGGGCACAGTGCTGGTGAAGGTGAGGGGTGTGATGACGGTCGGGCGCACAGTGAAGGTGAAAGAGGGGGTTTGCTGACGGACGGGCGCACCGCTCACACAGCGCAGGGGGGGGGGGTGCTGACGGATGGGAGGCCGGTCGGGCACAGATGGGGGGGGTGCTGCGGAGCGTCTTGGTGTCACCCCAATAGGTTGGTGTCACCCGGTGCGGGCCGCACCCCCCGCACCCGGGTCGCAACGCCACTGGCGTGTTGGATTATGCGAACAGATGCTCAAGGAAAACTAGGCTTAAACGATAAATTGGATTTAAATATATTTCTCTAATTCGCTCTGCTATATACAGTATTTGTCACCAGCGTAATTTTGGTTTTAATGTAATTTTATTTTAACCCACTAGTGCACTGTATATGTAATGGTGACGCTACAAGTATGTAGCTCCCGCCCCTTGATGAGGTCATTCAGGTATTAAACCTGAGCCTCGCCAGTGGGCGTTGTGGTCTGACGAAGTACGGAAGTAGGACACAGCTGTTACCTGCACGCTGAGGCCCTCGGCGTTCCTGTCCTCTCACCTGTCCGACACCGCCACTGTGTTTACAGAATACATTTTTTAAGCTTTTGAAGCTACTATCCTGGGTGAGTGCCGTCCTCTTTTCTCACTACTTGGATTATTGGATATATTTGCCTTATCCGGACTGAGCACCATATGGAATAGTCGTGGCTTCTGATATCCACCTGTTAGCCTTGTAATTGCCGCACATACAGCAGTGCCATTTTCTGTGTCTATAGTCCGTTAATTTACAAATTGTTTAAAATCACCAGTTGATTTAAAAAAAAAAAAAAGTTTTCCACCGGAGTACCCTTTTAAAACTGTCCTCTTGTGGTAGTTTTTCTACTTTTAACCCCTTAAGGACCAATACAAATAAACCTGTACGCCCCTGAAAGACCAGGCCTGTTTTTTCAAATCGGGGATGTCTGTCTTTATTAGAGAATAACTCTGGTAACGTTTTGCCAATCACGATAATTCTGGCATTGTTTTTTTGTCACAAGTTGTCCTTCATGTACATAGTAAAAGTAAGCCGATATCATTTGTAGTTTTTTTTTACAATGCAAAAAATCATGACATTTTTACAAAAAATTAAGATTTTTTGCTAATTTAACACTAATAGGTTGCATATATTTATACATACTGACCAAATAGTTTATGAAACTTATACTTTCAGATGTCTACTTTATTTTGACATCATTTTTTTGTTTTTAATTAACATTTTAAATTAGTTAGAAGCCTAACAATTTAACTTGAAATTTTGAAAATTTTGAAAATTTGAAAAGTACATCTTTTTTTGTGTGCTATGCAAGGTTTGCAGAGATTAAAAGGTAGTAGAACATAGGAACACCCCCCAAATGACCCCATTTTAAAAACTAGACCCCTCAAGGTATTCGCTAGGGGGTACAGTGAGTATTTTAACACCATAGTTTTTTGGCAGGAATTATTACAAAGTCAGTGTTAAAAATTCGAAATTTGCAATTTTTCACAAATGCATCATTTGGGGGGCATATTTTTTGTACATCACTTCTGATATTGAAAGAAATGCACCCTATATTTTATTTAGCTGCTTGTCCCATGTTCGGAAATACCCCCGCTTTGGCCATATATGGTTCCTTGGCCGCGTGGTAGGACTCAGAAGGAGAGGAGAGCCATTTGGCTTTCAGGGAAGAACAGTACCCCCACCCCCACAAGTGACCCCATTTATATACCGCACCCCTACAAGTTATTGGCTGCACCAGGGACCACTCAGATTGGTCCTTGGTTGGCTGGCAGTATAACGCGTCTGTCTGTGACAGTTAAGGCTCCTGATGGATATATCCGCCATGTTGTGGGAATAAGCACCCACTCATGGCGAATATATCCATCACTGCTGCGGCTGGGTAGCTCAGTGTGTCCGCTCATGACTGCTGGTGGGAAATCCGCCGCTATGAGTGGACACACAAAGCTACCCAGCCGCAGCAGGGAGCTCATTACCGTGACTGCTGCATAATGTGTAGGATCACATGGTGGACATACGCAGCATATTACATGCTGCGGATGTCCGCCAATGCAATCCTACACATTATGCATTTTTTTTTAGATTCATTTAATAAATGTATTTTTAATATATATATATATATATATATATATATATATATATATTTTTTTTTTATATATATTTTTTTTTTTTACACTTATGACATTTTTATTTATTTTTACACTTTTATTTTATTTATTTATTTATTTTTTACAATTTTTAATGCTTTGGAATACTTAGTATTCCAAAGCATTGCAGTTATATGCTGCCTGCCAGTTTTCACTAGCAGGCAGCATATTAGGACGTGCCTCTGGCACGTCCTTTCAGGCAATACCCAGGGCAGACCTGGGGGTCTTTGTAGGACCCCTGGCTGCCCAGGTATGCAGCAGCACCCCGCGATCGCGCTGCGGGGTGCTGCAGAGGAGACAGAGGGAGCCCCCTCCCTCTGTCAGAACTCCTTACAGCGCGCGGTCACTTCTGACCGCGGCTGTAAGGGTTAAACTGCCGGAAGTGAAGTGAACTTCACTCCCGGCAGTGCGGCAGGTCCCGGCCAGCCGCGGCCACACACAGCACCCCGCGATCGCGATGCGGGGTGCTGCAGAGGAGACAGAGGGAGCCCCCTCCCTCTGTCAGAACTCCTTACAGCGCGCGGTCACTTCTGACCGCGGCTGTAAGGGTTAAACTGCCGGGAGTGAAGTGAACTTCACTCCCGGCAGTGCGGCAGGTCCCGGCCAGCCGCGGCCACACACAGCACCCCGCGATCGCGATGCGGGGTGCTGCAGAGGAGACAGAGGGAGCCCCAGCTTCCGACCGCAGCTGTAAGGGTTAAAACTGCCGTGACCGAAGTTTACTTCGGTCCTGGCAGTGCAGCAGGGTCCCGGCTGTGTGATACAGCCGAGTCCCTGCCGCGATCTCGTGGGTGCTGCCCGAGTATAGACGTCCAGGTGCGGGAATGGCCGCCAACCTGGACGTCTATACTCGTCCATGGTCGTTATCGGGTTAAACATGCTCTCCTCCTTTACCGTGTTGATTCCCTTTATATATTTAAAAGTTTCTATCATATCCCCTCTGTCTCTTCTTTCTTCCAAGCTATACATGTTAAGGTCCTTTTATCTTTCCTGGTAAGTTTTATCCTGCAATTCATGTACTAGTTTAGTAGCTCCTCTCTGAACTCTCTCTAGAGTATCTATATCCTTTTGGAGATACAGCCTCCAGTACTGTGCACAATACTCCAAGTGAGGTCTTTCCAGTGTTCTGTACAGCGGCATGAGCACTTCTCTCTTTCTACTGCTTACACCTCTCCCTATACATCCAAGCATTCTGCAAGTGTTTCCTGCTGCACTTTTACATTGTCTTCCTACCTTTAAGTCTTCTGAAATAATTACTCCTAAATCCCTTTCTTCAGATACTGTATCAATTATTTTATATTCTGCCCGAGGGTTTTTATGCCCCAGGTGCATTATCTTGCACTTCTCCACAATAAATTTCAGTTGCCATAGTTCTGACCATTCTTCTATTTTGCCTAAATTCTTTTCCATTTGGCATATCCCTCCAGCAGCAAAAAGACATACCTTACCATCGAGACCTTTTGCAATATGATTAATGAAGATATTAAATAAAATTGGTCCCAGTACAGATCCCTGAGGTACGCCACTGTTAACAAGACCTTGCTCTGAATATTCTCCATTGACTACAACCCTCTGTTATTACTTCTGAGCATGCTCAGAAGAGGTGACATCAGCAGACTCCTGCAGTGCTGAGGGACTACTACTTCTCCCATCATGGAACAGACTTGTTTCCATGATGGGAGTAGGAATTCCCTGGCTGCGGGAGTCTGCAGACAGCTGGGGAGGCTACATTAGTGTTTGTACTACTACCCCCATCATGGAACAGAGTCTGTTCCATGATGGGGGTTGTAGTACAGGGGCTGGGGGATTGATCACACTGGGTTTCACGTCTGAGACTCGATACGATCCCAAGTTATTAAGCAGGGGAGCGGGCGGCATGCTCCGTAACCCTGCGATGTATCGTGTATTTTTACTTTCATTTTTGAATCCCCCCGCGGGGAGCCCTTGATGGCCGGCATCGAGGAGCCCTTCAGCGTTCTCAGCGGGAGATAAAAAAATGAACATTGTGAGTAGCAGGGGGGCCATATCTATATTAAAAGCGCTGTAGGGGGGCAAGATATAAAGCACTGCGGGGGGGGCAGACATATAGTATATATATTATAATTATATTATAATATGCCCCCTGCCGGCGCATTTATACATACATACCCCCTCCGGCGCACTAATAGATATATACCTCCCACCGGCGCATTAATAAATGTATAACCCCTGCAGTGCATGTATAATGTGCCCCCGCAATGCATGTATAATGTACCCTCCACAGTGCAAGTATAATATACCCACTGCAGCACTATATGTGAAAAGCATTCTAGCAGCAGCATCGGTCGGCGCGATGCTGCTGATAGAAATACTTTTTATACATAGCGCTGCGGTGGCATAAGTATATAGATGGGGGGGGGCAGACATATATCGTTATCTGCCCCCCCCAGCGCATCTATATACATATGCCCCTGCAGCGCTATGAATGAAAAGTATTTCTATTAGCAGCGCATGGTGCCAGCAGCCGGCTGCAGATCGCCGGCTTGTCTTTGCCTGCGATCTGCGGCAATCGCCGATATGGAGGGTCCTCGGTAAACGACGGGGGACCGGAATCGTAGCAAATCGTCTGTCTGAATTGACCGACGATTTGCGCCGATCGCCGATATGGGGGACCTCAGGACCCTCCTCGGCGATGTGCTGGGATGCCTGCGTCCCCAAGAGGTTAATAACGGATGAATGCTCATAGTGTGAAAGGAGCCTTATGATAAGTCTTCTATGTGGGCCTTACTAAAATCTAGATATGCGATGTCTACTGCCCCTTCGCCATCTATTATTTTAGTCACCCAGTCAAAAAAATCTTTAAGATTTGTTTGACATGATCTCCCTGAAGTAAACTCCTGTTGTTTTTCATCTTGCAATCCATGGGATTTTAGATGTTCCACAATCCTATCCTTTAGTAGGGTTTCCATTAATTTTCCCACTACTGATGTCAGACTTACTGGCCTATAGTTGCTTGATTCTTCCCTACTACCTTTCTTGTGAATGGGCATGACCTTTGCTAATTTGCAGTAGGGAATTTAGAATATCTGTACTCCTTGTAGAACTAGCTATTTTGGTTTTCCAGCTTATATCCAGAATATTGAAGTCTCCCATAATGATAACTTCTCCTTTCATTTTCATTTTAGCTATTTCTTCAACTAGTAGATCATTTAATTCTTTAACTTGGCCAGGTGGTCTATATATCACACCTCCTTGCGTTACTCCATGATTACCAAACTGCAACATAACCAAACTAACTCTAAATTGGCCTTACTAACTTTTATTAGTTTAGATTTTATGCTATCTTTCACATACAGGACCACTCCTCCTCCTTTCTTGCCTTCTCTGTCTCTTCTTTATAAAGAGTACCCTGGTATTGTTAAGTCACAGTCATTACATTACACAGTCATTAAACCATTATTCAGTAACATCCACTAAATCTACATTCTCAGATGCCATTATTGACCCAAGTTCATTGATTTTATTACCTAAACTGCAAGCATTTGTAGACAGGACTCTGAGATTGTCATTTCTTAACCTCTGTGCTGCTGACATGTTCTGGCATTGTTTTGGGGGGCAATTTGACTCATGGATTTTCACTATTTTGACACCCCCCCCCTTCCTAGTTTAAAGTCTCCTTAGCAAATTCTTGGAATTGTTCACTGAGTACACATCTTTTTTTTTTGTACATTTCCTTTCTATTCCAAGTAGAGCTGTCATGAACCACAAAGCCAAATGCTAGCTCTTGACACCATTTAATAAGCCATAAGTTGAACTCCTTAATGTGTCTCTGCCTATCATTATGAGCGTTATGCACAGGCAGAACTTCAGAAAATGAAACAGTGGATGCAAAATCATTACCAAGTGTGAAAAAAGTTTCCTTCACCTCTTCATTGCAAGACAGAAACTTCATTGCAACTTCATTGCAAGACAGGTCATTTGTCCCTATATGGACAAGAACATCCATGTCTTCCTCCTGCTTTGCTTGCTTAACAATATTAAGAATAAGTCTTATATCTCTTCTAGCAGTAGGACCAGGGAGACAACTCACAAAACCATTTTACTAAAGCTCCACACTCCCAAATTTCTCAAATTTTTGTTTAGTTGGGTACAAACAGCGCCACGCATCCTTCCACCCACTTTCCTGACACCATTTATAGAGAAAGTTTTATCGGTTCCCCTCTCACTACCCCTCCAATCTAGTACTTGATCCATCACACAGTTGAGGTCACCTAGAACAAAAAACTCTTTATATGTCTTCCCCTCCATAAATATAGTTAGTTTTTGAAGAGTGAAAAAGGGGGGGGGGAATGTAAATTGCTGCTATAACCGTGTCCACTCCTTCCCAATTACAATAGAGAAATACATAACGGCCTCTTGGGTCAGAATCAGCTACATATTCCGTAAACTCTACCGCGTGATGGGTCAGCACTGATACCCCAACCGAGTAATTCGAAAATGTAGAGTGATATTTTATTTTAGCCCATTTTTTTTTTATTAATCTGACTGATTCTTTTTTAAATGTGTCTCTATTAATATTATAATCACTGGAAGGTAGTTATTTATCCGGTCAAATATAGCCAGCCTTTTCCTCTTATCTTTAATCCCCCTAATATTCCATGCAATAATTTTTTCTCTATTACTCCCATTTTTTCTTCAGGTTTTCTTCAGTATAAGAAAAAAGGGCAGTAACTAATCCCTCAAACCCAGACTGACGGCCTCCCCCCCCCCCCCCTCTTCCCCCCATCCTCCCCCACCCCTTTTTGTTTCGTAGCCCTTATTAAGGAACTCTAACTAACACTAACCCTGCTTCCCCCGGAACCGCTCCTCCCCGCCCACCGCCCCCAAGCGTGTAGGATAACAGATAGCAAGAAAAAAAAACACTGGGTCCCTCAATCTTTTAAACCTTTGCTCTCCAGCAATTTATATATCTCTTCCCCTGAATGAAAGAATAAAATCTGCTCATTGTATTTAATTCTCATTCTAGCGGGGAAGAGCAATGAGAATGGGATTTTGGATGCTCTTAACCTCCTCTTAACTTCTGTAAATTTCATTATTTTCCTCTGTGTTTCTCTAGAGAAATCTGCAAACATAAACATTTTGAGTTCCCTCTTTCTATAGCTCCTCTTTCTCTTGAGAATTTTAATATATTATCACGGTCTTTTGAATTTAGTAACTTAATTAGCAATGTCCTTGGTGGGGAGCCAGCTGAATTTCTCTTAGTAGGAATCCTATGTGCTCTCTCTACACAGAAGTTTTCTGTAAAATTCTTTGCCCCAAAAGTCTCCAGTAGCCAATTTTTCACAAAAGTAGATGGATCCTCTCCTTCTTCTCCCTCCTGAAGACCAATAACACGAACATTATTTCTTCTGGAGCGATCCTCCAGATCAACCAGCTTCCCTTTCAAAAAAATATTTTCTTTTTTCATATCATCCCATTCCTTATGCATTTCAGTTGTTTTTTTCCATTGTAGGGATTGCTTTTTCTATTTGTTTAACTCTTGCCTTGATCTTGTTTGTGTCGTCTCTGATAAGAGATATATCTGTACTAAGTCCGCCTACATGGGTTGTGAGATCTTCAATAGCCTTGTTACATTTTTGTACCTCAGATAATATTGAGCATAGGACCTGATTACTATTCTCTCCTTGTTCAGAATACTCATTTCCCTCATCCGCCAATAGTGGAGTGAATCTGGACCCCCCAACCTGAGGTGGATTTTGTGATTGTGAACGTGTCTTAATAGTGTCATGGGGGATTTTAGATATTTTGACATCGGGTTTGTTTCAGATCTGGCCCCACCTGATCTTCTTGGGTTTAATTTCGGGAGCATAGTTCACACACTCATCTATTTTCTTTCTTTCCTGCTGTTATGCGCCAAAAAATCTGGGAAGGTGGAGAGAAAAACAGAAAACGTATTATCTTCTTCCTGATGAGGCTTATTTTAGTCAGTTTCCAAAGTAGGGTAGCAGAAGGAGATTACAGAGTCACTCACAGTTAGATGTCACCTTTTCCTTATTATGGAAGGGCAGTCCATTTTTTTCCTTCTTTCCAAAAATGTTCCTGTTTCAATATGACACATAAGACCGCATCTAGGATTGACTTAATCTTGGTGGATGAACAAACCCTTACCTCAGTTTGGAAAATACGTTATGAACCGAAAACTGTGTCAGATCATGCAATGCTGGTGGGTTATATTCAAAACAACAAGAGGGGGGTGAATACACATAAGTTCTCTATTAATCAACATTGGTTACACATTAATGAAGAATTTGAATGGGTGGGAAAGGAGATAGCAGAATTTTGGTCAATTAACAAGGGATCCACGGGGTTACACATGGTGTGGGACACATTAAAAGCCTTTTTGAGAGGCATACTTATAAAAAGAATTGCAAATTTCAGAACGAAATGTAAAGAAAAGGAGAATCAATTGGTGAAAGATATTAAAGAATTAGAAAGTATATACTCACAAATTAATGGAACTAAAGAGTGCGAGAAATTCATGTTAGTACAAAATGCATATAAACATTACATGTTGGAAAAAGCACAACATACACTATTTTTTAGGGGACAAAAACAATACGTGGAAGGGGGTAAAACAAATAAATGGCTTATGGGTATAATAAAAAATCAGAAAGCATCCCAAGATATTAAAGTCATTAAAGGGGTATTCCAGGCAAAAACTTTTTTTTATTTATCAACTGGCTCCGGAAAGTTAAACAGATTTGTAAATTACTTCTATTAAAAAATCTTAATCCTTCCAATAGTTATTAGTTTTCTGTCTAACTGCTCAATGATGATGTCACGTCCCGGGACGTGAGTCATCAGAAAGCAGTTAGAAAGAAAACAGCAACTCAACTTCAGAAGCTAATAACTATTGGAAGGATTAAGATTTTTTTTAATAGAAGTAATTTACAAATCTGTTAAACTTTCCGGAGCCAGTTGATATGTATTAAAAAAAGTTTTGGCCTGGAATACCCCTTTAAGGATGAAAATAATAGATAGAACAAACTATTATTAATTATTATAAAACACTATATTAGAGTGAAGGTTGTCAAACAGAATTTAATACAAACGAGTATTTAAGAGGATTAAACCTCCCAAAAATTTCTGAAGAACAAAAACAGGAGATAAATAGGGAAATTACCTTAGAGGAGCTTAAAACGGCATTAAAATCATGTAAGGGGAACTCTATGCCAGGAACTGATGGATTTGTTTTTGAAATATATAGAATATTTGGAACTACTCTCTACTAATGAATCCTTAGTTTTGGGGACTTTATCCCCTTCTATGGCGGAAGCCTGTATTGTTCTTATTCCAAAAAAAGGCAAAGACGAGCAAGAAGTGGAATCTTATCGCCCAATTTCACTACATAATACAGATCACAAACTGTTTGCAAAAGTTTGGGCCCTTCGTTTACAAAAAGGGATTAATAGTGTTATTGGGGAAGAACAAAAAGGCTTCATACAAGGTAAAAACATATATAGTAATATTCAGAGAACTTTCTTAAATATCCAGGCTGGTGTAGATGGTCCCCACTCTATCCTGCCCTTAGATGCCAACAAGGCGTTTGACAGGATAGAGTGGGGATATCTAGATAAAACAGTGGAGGAGATGAATCTGAAGGAACTAATAAAGAGGGCTATAAAAGTAATATATCACTCACCTACTGCAAGAATAAAAATAAATGGCAATATGTCATCTAGCTTCACCTTGGAAAGAGGCACTAGACAAGGTTTCCCACTCTCATCTACCTTATTCGCTATAGAAATTGAACCACTGGCCCAGATTATTAGAAATACTGATAAATTTGAGGGGTTTGGAATTAACGGTATAAAGGACAAAATTTTGCTTTATGCAGATGATGTTTTACTTTTTGTTAAAAACCCATTTGAGAAAATAAAAATTATAAGAGAAATAGTGGAGGAGTACGGTAAGTACTCCGGTTATAAGATTAACTGGTCAAAATCAGGTCTCCTCCCATTAGGTAAGCAAACAAACTTGTCCCTAGATAATACAATCACTTTTAAGGTAAACGAAGTAATGGAATATTTAGGAATTAAAATTACAAAAAATCTCTCACAATATATTAAGTTGAATATTATGCCATCTATACTAGAAATCCAAAGTAAGATTAATATATGGAACAAACTCCCATTAACTTTTGCTGATAGAATTACACTAATAAAAAGCATTGTTTTACCGATGTTGCTCCATCCTCTCAGAGCAGCTCCAATCTGGATCCCAGATAAATACTTTAAAGAGATTGAGAGGAAAACGAATGAATTTATATGGGGACGCAAACATGTTAGGATTAAACAAAATATGATTAATCCACCAGTGAAACCAGGAGGTATGGGAATCCCCAACTTCCAGTTTTATTACCTAGCTTCACAGCTGAATACGTTATGCTTAGAGGGTGGAACAATAAGCACCTTTATGAATGAAATAGGGAAGGAAACTGTCAATGTTTGGGAAATATTAGAAGGTAAAAGAGAAATGAAGAATAAATTGGAGGGTACATATTTCTTTAAAATTATTAATAAAATTTGGGGGTTTGCAAAAAGAGTAATAGGTATCTCTGGAAGCCTAATATTTACCAAGATCTGGGGGAATGTTTTCTTCCCAGAAATCTACAAATTAAGGGAGTATGTGGACTGGGAGGAAAATGGGATTTCAAGAGTAGAACAACTGGTAAATAATAAATGTCTCCTCTCTTGGAAGGAATTGAGTAAAATATATAAATTAGAAATGAGAAGGGAATTTCAATATCATCAGATGAAAAATGCATTCTATAAAGAAAAAGATAACCCTAGATGGGAGATTGAACATCATGAAATGTTTGATACCTTACTATACACTAGAATTCAAGATAGGAGCAGACTGAGTAAAATGTATCAAATTATTAATAAACACAAAGCATAAAACAATATAAAAAAAATCAGTGGTAAATGGGAAAAAGAAATAGGGCGGAGAGGAAGATTGGTGGGAAATTTTTCAGAATATACAGAAATCGGCGATTAACTCTAATCATCAGATATCGCAAATTAAATTGATACATAGAGTATATTATACCCCACAAGGTTTATTTAAAATGGGAACTAGGTCTGATTCGAAATGTCCCCGCTGCTCAATTGAAGAGGCAGATTTATTACATATAATTTGGAGCTGTACAAAGATTCAAACGTTATGGGTACAGATTTTTGAGAAAATAGAGGAAAATCTCAGGGTAAAACTAAATTATAGTATTCATACAGCAATATTGGGATTGGAAATTGGAGAGAGTAAAAAAAATATTCCCAAGCTGCTGGGTTTAGCTAAGATATTGATTTTGAGGAGGTGGTTTGCCCCCAATGCTCCACATATAAAAGAATGGATGAGTATGGTGAATAGAGTTCGGAAATATGAAGCTGTATACTACCTAGGGAAAAAGAAAGCTGTAGGGAATAGGAAAGAATGGGAGAAGTGGAAATGAAAAACGCTCCATGAGATCAATCCTAAAAGTTACCCAACTGACGGCTGGGGAGGGGGGGGGTTAGGTAGGGTATTGTGGGTGGATGGGTGGGGGGAGGGAATAAAATGTAAAAGAAATGTATTATATTGTAAATTGATATATACCGTATTTATCGGGGTATACCACGCACCAGCCTATAACACGCACCATCATTTTACCAAGGATATTTGGGTAAAAAAAAGTTTTTTACCCAAATATCCTTGGTAAAATGAGGGTGCGTGTGTGTGCATTTGTATACCCCGATACACCCCCAGGAAAGGCAGGGGGAGAGAGGCCGTCGCTGCCTGCTTCTCTCCCCCTGCCTTTCCTGGGGTCTAGAGCCCTGCTGCCGCCGCTTCTCTCCCACTGGCTATCAGCGCCGCTGCCCGTTCTCTCCCCCTGACGGCGCCGATAGCCAGGGGGAGAGAAGCGGCGCCGGCAATGGGGCAGCTGCGCCGATAGCCAGGGGGAGAGAAGGGGCAGTGGCACCCATTGCCGGCGCCGCTGCAGGCCTCCGGTGTGCGTCCCATGCGTCATTGCTATGCACTGCACGGCACGGCGCAATGACGAGTGACGAGGACTACACCCCTAAAGGGACGCCCTATTGTGTCGGGAATTGGCAGCATTTTACAGAATGTGGGGGTGTATGTGGACAAGATTTTATGACAGTTTGTTACCTCTCTACCTTCTTATACTCGTGACACCATGGACCTCCTGTCCAAATTGGAAGGCGTGTCCATAGATGACAACACAATCTTAGGGAGTATTGATCTTTAAGCGCTATACTCTTCAATCCCACATGACCAAGGTCTACAGGCCGTAGCTTACTATTTGTCTACTAGAGGATCAGAAAATTATATATTCAACAACATAACAAATTTGTTCTGGTTCTTGTTGAATTTGTCTTAAAACATAATTACTTCTTGTTTGACAGACCATACTACCACCAACTGAGGGGTACCACAATGGGGATCCCCTGTGCCCCCATGTACGCAAAACTACTCCTCGGTTGGTGGGAGGCATCTGTGGCGTTGGTCGATGAAAGAAAATAGTTCCGTGAGCCCTTGTTTGGGCTCGATAAATAGATTATATTTTCATCTTATGGCTGGTCTCTACGACTGAGTTAAGGGAGTTCATAGATTCCATAAACCACAACACATTAGGTCTTAGTTTTATGTTTAAACTGCCAAACTCCTCCCTAGCCTTTTTGGACATTTTGATATCAAAGAATGGGAGGGGGGAGCTTGAGACTACAGTTTTTCATAAAGAGACCTTAACAATTAGCCTCCTATGGTAGGAGAGTTGCCACCTGGGACCTCTGAAAAGGAGTATCCCCAAAAGGCAATATCTCCTCTGGAGGAACTGATCCCAAGAGGAGGAGTTCCAGATATAGGCGAGGGACCTACGTAAAAGATTCAAGAAAAGAGGGTACACACTGACATCAGCTTATAGACAGGCATTGAATACCCTGAGGGAACAGTTACTTGCACCTAAACAACAGACAGATAACCCTGAAGTCTGTAGAATCATAGTTACATTTAGATAACATGGAGGGTCTTGACAGATCTATACTACAGCCCCACTGGGGTGTCCAACAAATGGACAAAGATCTTTGGGCAGTGATGGAGATTATCCCAAGATCACATTTTGCAAAGGGCGAAGCTTAGGGGATGTTACAGCCTGCGCTCCGGCCGCACATGTCGGCTGCGAGTGCATTGTCCCTGCTCCCGGCGGGGCCGGGATTCGCATCGCGGGACGTGCCCGCATGCAAATCCCGGCCTGTCACCTTCCTCGCTCTTCTGCCACCTCCTCCACTGTGTCTCAGCTCCAGCACGTGGGTCCCCGTATCCTAGGGCGCACGCGCATTGGAGCTCTGAAATTTATGTGTAACACCTGACACTACTCTATAAGTCCCTGCACCTCCCACAAATCCCTGCCAGATCTTCAGTGCTCATTGCCTAAGAAAAAGCATTCCAATAGCGCGTTTTGCCTACCCGTGTTTCCAGACCTTCCTGCTACGTTTATCGACTCCAAACCTTTGCCGCCTGCCTTGACCTTCTGCTACGTTGACTACGCCTCTGCCTCATCCTCCGGTACCCCGTCTTACCTGTGTGGTCGAGCCGTGTCGGGGGTAGCAACCTGGGTGTCGCCTCCTGCAGCAAATCCATCCTGCTTTGCGGTGGGCTCTGGTGAAGACCAGCAGCACCTTAGACTCCGCTCCCCGATATGGTCCGAGTCATCAGCCACACAGGTAGAGGATCCACTACCAGCTCCGAGACAGCCTGCATTCAGGTGCGTGACAGGGGATATGTTGACACATTGTTACATACCGCCTGTAATGTCCGTTTGTTTTTGTATTCTTCTGTTTAGGTGTGTATTCACACACTAGTTTGTCCATAGCAGTTTGCTATTCTACCTGGATAGGGAATAGTTAATGCTCAGAACGAATGAGAACTCAGGTGGAGTTATTTAACCAGAGTTATCCTGCATTCTGGTGCTGGTTATTCAGTGCAATACTGTGATGTTTGTTAGTTTAATGCCCTATGCAATATTCTGACTATGTCTGCTTGAGTGTTTACCTTGTATTTATCTTGTCATTTTATCTAGGTTGTTAGCCTTGGTTATATAGCAAGCACCATGCATTTTAGTCTGTGTTACATTAGTCGGTTTTAGGATTATGTTAGTTTGTTCTGCTCTGTCTGTGTTCACACTGTGTCTGAGTCTTGCTTGTACCCTGTGCTCTGTATGTTATATTCCTGTTTGGTATTCTGGAGTCTATTCAGACTCATCCGGTTCAAGTCTAGTGTTTTATGTATTATATTTCCGTTTTCTACTGGGTCAGCATTTTGTCCACACGGTGGAGTGTGTCCGCTGGCCAGTAGTCTATTTGGCTTTATTATCAATGGCTACTCTTTTCCCGGAGTGGGGTGTGCAGTTTGTTTTTCTGTGTCCCAGTGTGAACAGTGTCTTATGTTTCCTTATCAGTTTGCCTGTTTATATTCTGTCCTGATTGTATTTGTATCATGTTTGGTATATCTGGTTGTCTAGTAGTTTTCCATTTCTGGCCTGTAACTGACTATGTGTATTATGTATTTTTACGCCACTGCACTTTAGCGCAGGAAGGGATCCACGCTCAGTTGTCGATCAATCATTTAGGATGGATGGGCGAGTAGGCAGGTAGAGTTTTTTTAGGGTCAGTTTGGGCTCACTCTCCCTGTCCCCCGGACGGTCCCTGACACCACCTGTACCCACCACAACATTGACTTGGTTGAAAAGAATAACAGCCACCAGCTCACACAGATGCGGACATTGCAGAGCATGTGATTACATGTGTAAAACCTTGCCAGTAGATTTGACAGCGGGTAAAACATATAAAATCAAAGGCTTCATGAACTGTAATACCCAGGTGGTCATTTATGTTGCCACATGCTCTTGTAGCCTCCGATATGTAGGCAAGACTATCTGCGAGTTGCGGAGGAGGGTACTTGAGCAGGTACGCGACAGACGGTACACGCCTATTGATAGACATATTAGCAATGCACATAATGGGGACAGCAAAAATCTAACCTTTTTTGGCATTGAAAGACTCTTGCCCTCAGCACATGGGGGGACATTGATAGACTACTCCTTCAACACGAAACTTGCTGGATTTATACATTGGACACAATGTCACCCAGGGGTCTTAATGAGCAACTATGCTTCACATGCTTTATTTGAACTCTTGCATATGACAAGGGACCCTTTGAGGTGTGAGCCTTAGGCAGTAAGTGGAGGCTGTAGTCAGCCTTGGAGGTAGCACGCCACCCCTAGGTTAGGGTTTTCGGGGATGTCCATTGTAGGTTCCTGTGCGGGGCTGCCCTTTTTAGGGTGGCCTCCCCACCTAGGTATAGGACTTAACTAGGGAAATCTAATCTTTATTGTTATCCCCCTTAGGCCCCTGTTCTCCTACTTCCCTGCCCCCTTTAGGGCATCTGGTCCCCTGTCTATTATCTAGTCTTTCTCACATATCTGCTAGTCCCCATTTCCCATTATCATTCCTTTAGAGGACCCGTGTCACATCATGAACCTACATTCCCTCCTATTCACCCTACATTATGTACTCCCGCCTCTTATTTCTAAATATGTATCTCTTAACCATCTCCTGACATATCTGTATTATGTACATTATATATTTTGCCAACATTTAGCTTTGTATGCGCTCTCTTGCTGTGTTAACAACAATCAAATAACATATATACTGTACTGTCCATGACATAAACATTATGATCACAGTCTCTCTTTAATTAGTTAGAATTTGTAAATATTACTATATAGCACCAACATTTATGATTACTTCGTTTTCCCATCATATTGAGCATACTACATTAGTGGCGTACACTACTGGGACTTACAGCTCTTCTCCTCACTTAGTATTGCAGTTAGCTTCAGCCTACAAACACCTAGCATTGGGTTGCTTTGACAACCAATGATAGCGTCATCCATGGAGAGAGATAAGCAATCACGTGACCACTCACTACCTCTGTCTAATGACGAAGGGATAGTCACGCCTCCCCTTCTCAGAGCGTCTAGCAGGAAGCAGCTGACCTCTGTTTGGCCATGCCCACCCACTGGTGATGCGGATACTAAGGCAGACGCTGGCATCATTCCTTTTAGTGCTGAACAGGCCAGCAAATCTGGACGGTCTCCCACCATTGCGAGTGCACAACAGGAACATATCCAGGACACCATTAGTCGCAATTAACTATCAATGGGCCAGATTGCTGTAGCCATTAGAATATGGTGTGCATCCACATAAGTAATGGGATGCTGTTTTGTGTCTGTTACAGGACTTGATATGGGCATGGATGGTGTATACTTAGCATTTAGTAATCAGAAGGTTCTTGTAGTCTCCTAAAGTTCTTGAGCTTGAGCTTACTTTCTATAGGATTGCTCTGAGTATGTTTGGCACCCTATTATGGTCTTAGCAATTGCCTCACTTTTATTTACACACCCCTCATCTTAACGAATAAAATTGTGCTGGATCTCAAGGACTGGGAATAGGGGAACCGTATGTGCAGAGGAAATGGGGGAGGGGATGATAAAAGATTTATATAGCCTAAAATACCCGAAAATTATTAACATTTAAAATATCCAGAGGGGGATGCCGGCTATCCACTCTGGTGTGATTAAAAAAGGGGTTAAATGAGTAATCAAGTGCAAAACATAATCATATGTCAACTTATGCGATGATAGTCATAAAGATTAATAGTTCATAGAGAATATCTACAGGCTGCAAAGGATCCCCCTCTCCCCTCCTGGTGATCATTGTGAGGTCGGGTGAGTGGACCAGGTTACTATTTTTGCCGAACCGCCATGTCGAGCTACATAACTTTATAGGACAAAGGTCCCTCAGTAGGTGCAGCATACAGAGGCTCCAGCGCTTCTATATTGTCATTCATTTGCTGACCACTGTGTTGCGTTACATAACTTTCTCAAGACAAACATCTCCCAGTGGGTGAGGTATTCAGAGGCTCCAGCGCTTCTTGTTTTTCATCTTTGCTGACCGCTGTGCCATGCCACACTAACTGTACAGGACAAACGTCCCTCAGTGGGTGCGGTATCCAGAGGCTCCAGCGCTTCTGCATATACTTTGAACATTCCTACAGCTGTGTATGTGAGAAGAAACGGAAAATCCAGCACTGCAGGTTCAAAGCAAGGAAGCTGTTTATTGCATAATGACACATGGATAAATACGTGGATCACAGAGTGACACGTTTCGGCGAACTTTCTCGCCTGAGTCGTACGACTAAGGTGAGAGAGTTCGCCAAAACACGTCACTCTGTGATCCACGTATGTATCCGTGTGTCATTATGCAATACACAGCTTCCTTGCTTTGGACCTGCAGTGCTGGATTTTCCGTTTCTTCTCACATTTGCATCTACACGTATAGTCCACACGTTTCCGTGCACTGGAACTTGGAGTGGTGAGCTGGTCATTAGCAGAGTTCGCATTCTACAGCTGTCTATGAAATATTAATCTTTATGACTATGATCGCATAAGTTTACATATAATTATGTTTTGCACTTGATTACTCATTTAACCCCTTTTTTAACCACACCAGAGTGGATAGCCGGCATCCACTTCTGGATATTTTAAATGTTAAATTTTTTTTCAAAGAAATGTATTTTTATAACTCTGCATAAGTGTTCTTTTGGGTGCTTAAGGCTAAATATTTTATCATTATTTCCTCTACACATACAGTTCCCCTATTCCCAGTCCTTGAGAACTAGCACTATTTTATTCGTTATTTTAAGCATTTTTGCACATATGGATGTAACCATTAGGGGTCTACAGTGCACTGGAATTCTCGGATGAACCACAGATTGAATACACCCAAAAAACTTTGTAAACATACACATCTCATCTTGTTTCCCCTGATAAGGTCCATTTATAGTGAGACCGAAATGCGTTGGAATAGGTGGTGAGAGATTTGCCATATTGCATATTTTGCTATAAAGACCACGATCACTTTGAGCATTATCGTATTGCTTATCTTGCTCTTAACCCCTTAATGACCACGGACGTAAATGTACGTCCTAGTTTGGCGGGACTTCCCCCACCAGGACGTACATTTACGTCCTGTGTATGACCGCGAGCATCGGAACGGTGCTCGCGTCATACACGGCAGGTTCCGGCTGCTAGTAGCAGCCGGGGACCCACCAGTAATGGCCAACATCCGTGATCGCCCAGATGTCTGCCATTAACCCCTCAGATGCCGTGATCAATACAGATGCGGTACTTTGGATGGATGATCGGATCACCGCAGCGCTGCCGCGGTGGACCGATCCTCCAGCATGGCGGCCGGAGGTCCCCTCACCTGGCTCTGGCCGTCTCCCGAGGTGTTCTGCTCTGGTCTGAGATCGAGCAGAACAGAGCAGAAGATCACCGATAATACTGATCAGTGCTGTGTCCTATACATAGCACTGAACAGTATTAGCAATCAAAGGATTGCTATAGATAGTCCCCTATGAGGACATGAAAAGTGTAAAATAAAAGTTGAAAAATGTAAAAATAAAAAGTTAAAAAAAGTGAAAAATCCCCTCCCCAATAAAAATAAAAATTGTCAGTTTTTCCCATTTTACCCCCAAAAAGCGTTAAAAAAAATGTTTTATAAACATATTTGGTATCACCGCGTGCATAAATGTCAGTTGTATCAAAATGTAATGTTAATTATCCCGTAGAGTGAATGGCGTAAACATAAAAAATAAAAAAAAAGTAAAAAAATTCAGCTTTTTTGTCACATTTTATAAAAAATTTTTATAAAAAATGATCTAAAAGTTGTATATATGCAAATGTGGTACCGATAAAAAGTACAGATGATGGCACAAAAAATTAGCCCTCATACCACCCTTTATACGGAAAAATGAAAAAGTTATAGGTGGTCAAAATAGGGCGATTTTACTGATTTTGTACAAAAAGTTTTAGATTTTTTTAAAGCCGTACAAAAATATAAAAGTATCTAGCCATGGGTATCAGTTTATTCGTATTGACCCACAGAATAAATAACACATGTCATTTTTACCATAAAGTGTATAGTGTGAAAACAAAACCCTCCAAAATGCGCAAAATTGTGGTTTTCATTTACATTTCCTCCCTAAAAATTTTTGGGGGAGTTCGCCGTACATTTTATGGTAAAATGAGAGGTTTCATTACAAAGTACAATTGGTCATGCAAAACACAAGTCCTTATATGGGTCTGTAGATGGAAATATAAAGGAGTTATGGATTTTAGAAGGCGAGGAGGAAAAAACGAAAACACAAAAATAAAATTGGCCTGATCCTTAAGGTAAAAATGGGCTTGGTCCTTAAGGGGTTAAAACCACAGTGACATTTAATTACCCTCTGTTGTTTATCTGCTAGTGGAAGCAGTATGCAGAGGTGTGGTTGACTATCTGTGTCATGCACAGGAGAATCAGGAAGGTATAAGCAGGATCAAATGCAGTTAGGTAACGGGCTTGGGCCTGAAACACGGAAACACAGTAGATTATAACAGTAGCAGTTACACTCACTAGTAAGAAAACTACACTATTGCTTAGGCACCAAAAGGAAGGAAGGAGTGCTCTTATGTAGATGTGCCTGGAAAGGATTGGAGGAGGACAGAAATCAAAGTTGCGCACAGACCCTTAAGAAACAGCCTGTGAACGTGCGTGGCCCCTATGGGGTGTATCAGAAATTTTGCCACTTGTGACAGTACAGAGAAGGATATCCCGAGTCTTCAGCAGGGAGTAGGGGCTGAGCAAACAGCTTGGCCAAGATAAGCAGCGGGACAGGCTGCACTCCACGGTTATAAAGAACAATATGTATGGCTAATTTTCAATACTGATAGAAGTTATTATTTTCTATTTGCTTATGACGTTCAAAGACAGACTGAAAGTACCAACAAGTCCCATGCTCATATTGTT
The DNA here is from genome assembly GCF_029499605.1 of Hyla sarda. Classification (NCBI taxonomy): domain Eukaryota; kingdom Metazoa; phylum Chordata; class Amphibia; order Anura; family Hylidae; genus Hyla; species Hyla sarda. The sequence continues at coordinate 286,178,487 of NC_079191.1, forward strand.
AGAGATACTCATTGATAAAGCAATGTATTATCTTTGATCTAATTACCACAAATGCAGAGTTATGTTAATTATCAAAACAGCTCCTAATCTAGTAAATGTAGCAATAGGAACAGATGGAATTGAAAACTAACACATGTTTATTAAACATTTGCTATAAATTACAGAAACAGATGAATACTTCTATTTGGACTTACATTTCTCAGGACCTTTGGATTCAAAACATTGTGCTAGAACTATATAAAAAACAATAAAGGTGAATTTTTTAAAATGTAAAGTTATCTTTTTGAGTAACTGAAATTGTTTAGATTATATTGGATAGACATGTGTTTTACAAATAATACCATATGTGTGGGTATGTGCAACACTAGCTTACTATATAACCAATACCCTATTAAGATATAACTTTTATTGTATCTTTATTAACCCCTTAAGGACTGAGCCCTTTTTCACCTTAAGGACTCGGCCATTTTTTGCCATTTAGTTATCATTCTGATTCCGAGATTGTTTTTTCGTGACATAATCTACTTTAACGTAGTGGTAAAATTTTTTGGTAACTTGCATCCTTTCTTGGTGAAAAATCCCAAAATTTGATGAAAAATTAGAAAATTTTGCATTTTTCTAACTTTGAAGCTCTCTGCTTGTAAGGAAAATGGATATTCCAAATAATTTTTTTTTTATTCACATATACAATATGTCCACTTTATATTTGCATCATAAAATTGATGAGTTTTTACTTTTGGAAGACACCAGAGGGCTTCAAAGTTCCGCAGCAATTTTCAAATTTTTCACAAAATTGGATTTGAAGGGTCTTCATATTAGAAATACCCCATAAATGACCCCATTATAAAAACTGCACCCCCGAAAGTATTCAAAATGACATTCAGTAAGCATTTTAACCCTTTACGGGTTTCACAGGAATAGCAGCAAAGTGAAGGAGAAAATTCACAATCTTCATTTTTTACACTCGCATGTTCTTGTAGACCCAATTTTTGAATTTTTGCAAGGGGTAAAAAGGAGAAAATTGTTACTTGTATTTGAAACCCAATTTTTCTCGAGTAAGCACATACCTCATATGTCTATGTAAAGTGTTCGGCAGGCGCAGTAGAGGGCTCAGAAGGGAAGGAGCGTCAAATGGTTATTGGGGGGCATGTCACCTTTAGGAAGCCCCTATGGTGCCAGAACAGCAAAAAAAACCACATGGCATACCATTTTGGAAACTAGACCCCTCGGGGAACGTAACAAGGGGTAATGTGAACCTTAATACCCCACAGGTGATTCACGACTTTTGCATATGTAAAAAAAAAAAAAAACTTTTTTTTACCTAAAATGCTTGGTTTCCCTAAAGTTTTACATTTTTAAAAAGGGTAATAGCAGAAAATACCCCCCAAAATTTGAAGCCCAATTTCTCCCGATTCAGAAAACACCCCATATGGGGGTGAAAAGTGCTCTGCTGGCGCACTACAGGTCTCAGAAGAGAAGGAGTCACATTTGGCTTTTTTGAAGGAAATTTTGCTCTGGGGGCATGCCGCATTTAGGAAGCCCCTATGGTGCCAGGACAGCAAAAAAAAAAACACATGGCATACCATTTTGGAAACTAGACCCCTCAGGGAACGTAACAAGGGGTAAAGTGAACCTTAATACCCTACAGGTGTTTCACGACTTTTGCATATGTAAAAAAAAATTTAAAAAATGTACCTAAAATGCTTGGTTTCCCAAAAAATTTACATTTATACAAAGGGTTAAAGCAGAAAAAACACCCCAAAATTTGAAGCCCAATTTCTCCCGATTCAGAAAACACCCCATATGGGGGTGAGAAGTGCTCTGCTGGCGCACTACAGGTCTCAGAAGAGAAGGAGTCACATTTGGCTTTTTGAAAGCAAATTTTGCTCTGGGGGCATGCCGCATTTAGGAAGCCCCTATGGTGCCAGGACCGCAAAAAAAGCCCACATGGCATACCATTTTGGAAACTAGAGCCCTCGGGGAATGTAACAAGGGGTTAAGTGAACCTTAATACCCCACAGGCGTTTCACGACTATTGCTTATGTAAAAAAAATAAAAAAAATTTACCTAAAATGCTTCTATTCCCAAAAACTTTACATTTTTAAAAAGGGTAAAAGCAGAAAATACCCCCCAAAATTTGAAGCCCAATTTCTCCCGAGTACGGCGATACCCTATATGTGACCCTTACCTGTTGCCTTGAAATACGACAGGGCTCCAAAGTGAGAGCGCCATGCGCATTTGAGGCCTAAATTAGGGATTGCATAGGGGTGGACATAGGGGTATTCTACGCCAGTGATTCCCAAACAGGGTGCCTCCAGCTGTTGCAAAACTCCCAGCATGCCTGGACAGTCAACGGCTGTCCGACAATACTGGGAGTTGTTGTTTTGCAACAGCTGGAGGCTCCGTTATGGAAACAGTGGCGTACCAGACGCTTTAATTTTTATTGGGGAGGGGAGGGGGGCTGTGTAGGGGTATGTGTATATGTAGTGTTTTTTACTTTTTATTTTGTTTTGTGGTAGTGTAGTGTAGTGTTTTTAGGGTACAGTCGCACGGGCGGGGGTTCACAGTAGTTTCTCGCTGGCAGTTTGAGCTGTTGCAGAAAATTAGCTGCAGCTCAAACTTGCAGCCCGATACTTACTGTAAGCCTCCACCCATGTGAGTGTACCCTGTACATTCACATTGGGGGGGACATCCAGCTGTTGCAAAACTACAACTCCCAGCATGCGCTGACAGACTGTACATGCTGAGAGTTTTAGTTTTGCAGCTGTAGGCACACTGGTTATGTATCACGGAATTTGTGACCTTACTCAGTGTTTCAAAACCAGTGTGCCTCCAGCTGTTGCAAAACTACAACTCCCAGCATGTACGTGCATGGTGTAAGGTGACTGCTGGGAGTTGTAGTTTGCAACAGCTGGAGGCACACAGATCGTGAAACACTGAGTTAGGTTAAAAAAAAACTAAGTTTCACAACCAGTGTGCCTTCAGCTGTTGCAAAACTACAACTCTCAGCAGTCACCGACAGCCAACGGGCATGCTGGGAGTTGTAGTTATGCAACCAGCAGATGCACCACTACAACTCCCAGCATGCACTTTAGCTGTTTGTGCAAGCTGGGAGTTGTAGTTATACAACAGCTGAAGGTACACTTTTCCATAGAAAAAATGTGCCTGCAGCTGTTGCAAAACCATAAGTCCCAGCATGCCCATAAGGGAATGCTGGGAGTTGTGGTGGTCTGCCTCCTGCTGTTGCATAACTACAGCTCCCAGCATGCCCTTTTTGCATGCTGGGAGCTGTTGCTAAGCAACAGCAGGAGGCTGTAACTCACCTCCTGCTGCTGCTTCATCACAGGACTGTCCCTCGCCGCCGCCGTCACTCCTGGGGCCCCGATCCCAACATTGACGCCGGGGATCGGGGTCCCCAGCACCCGGGGTCGTCTTCCCGCACCCGCTCACGCCCTCCGGAAGAGGGGCGGAGCGGGTGCGGGAGTGACACCCGCAGCAGGCTCCCTGATTGGTCGGCCGGTAATCCGGCCGACGAATCAGGGCGATCGTGAGGTGGCACCAGTGCCACCTCACCCCTGCAGGCTCTGGCTGTTCGGGGCCGTCAGAGACGGCCCCGAACAGCCAGTAATTCCGGGTCACCGGGTCACTGGAGACCCGATTGACCCGGAATCGCCGCAGATCGCTGGACTGAATTGTCCAGCGATCTGCGGTGATTGCCGACATGGGGGGGCATAATGACCCCCCTGGGCGATATGCCGGGATGCCTGCTGAACGATTTCAGCAGGCATCCGGCTCCGGTCCCTAACCGGCTAGCGGTGGGGACCGGAATTCCCACGGGCGTATGGATACGCCCTGCGTCCTTAAGGACTCGGGATGCAGGGCGTATCCATACGCCCTGCGTCCTTAAGAGGTTAAAATATATTACTGATACTACCAGCAGACTGCTGTATATAGATTAAAATGATGCTCACATCTGGTTATTGTCTACACATATCAAAAATATGCACACTTAACAATACAGTTAGATGCAGACAAATCAATAATTAATATAAATAGATGTAACTCACGTACTGCAACTTGTATTTCCTTTTCAGTCCTTTGGTAGAGGAGACTGTAGTGGGGTTAGATGCAATTAGGGGGGTATACAGGTATATATAATAAATAGCCTAACTACCACTCCTATCAGATGAAATGCCTTACCCTACCTAACAGTGGGGGAGGCGCCCCCACTTCAACCGTTGATAGACATGTGTATTGTACTATACAATATCCAAAAATAATTAATGTATCGGGTACAGTATTTTGCTATAAAAAGGCAATAGTAACATAATTTTTACTTATTTATTACTCCAAAATATTGCAATACTTTATAGTATTACAATACGAAAAAACTAAAAAGTTATTGGGGTCAGAAGAGGACAATTTTAAGCATACTCATTTTCATACAAAAAGTAAAAATTTTCTTAAAGTAGTAAAATAAAAGTAAACCTATACAAATTGGTTATAAAAAAAAATATATATATATATATATATATATATATATAATGTGTTATTTTAACAAAAAGTTCACTGTGTAGAAAGGGAAGCCCCCAAAATGTTGTGTCTTTTTTTCAATTTTGCCTCACACATCATGATTTGTGGGGCAAAGGGGTACTCCAGTGGAAAACTTTTATTTATTTTATTTTTTTTTTTTATCAACTGGTGCCAGAAAGTTAAACAGATTTGTAAATGACTTCTATTAAAAAATCTTAATCCTTCCAGTACTTATTAGCTGCTGAATACTACAGAGGAAATTCTTTTTTTTTTGGAACACAGTGCTCTCTGCTGACATTATGAGCACAGTGCTCTCTGCTGACATCTCTGTCCATTTTAGGAACTGAGCAGCATATGTTTGCTATGGGGATTTTCTCCTACTCTGGACAGTTCTTAAAATGGACAGAGATGTCAGCAGAGAGCACTGTGCTCCTAATGTCAGCAGAGAGCTCTGTGTTCCAAAAAGAAAATAATTTACTCTGTAGTATTCAGCAGCTAATAAGTACTGGAAAGATTAAAAAATTTTAATAGAAGTAATTTACAAATCTGGGTATATAGGGCTATGGCACCGAGCGCTGAAGGAAAACTATGGATAAAATACTCTGCTGCGCAACTTCAGTACACTTCTCTGAATAATGTACAAATAGATACAAATGTAAAACAAATATATAACAGGAGTGCGCGCTAAGTTAGTGAGTAGAAGGAAAAAAAGGGACTGATATATGAAAATCAACCTACCTGAATAGTATAGAAATTGATATTGAATCCTGTTTAAAATGGATGTGTAGGTTTAAAGGTTAGAATAGGGTCTGAGGAGTGAGGTCTACAACTGATATAATGTCTTTTCTATTTCGTTAAACGTTAACTCACTGCACGTGTGATGCTTCAATCCTGAGTGAGCTGGTTTTTTGGGGACTGCTGCGCTGCGACTGTTGTCCTTCGATGTCTCTGGTCTGTTCCGGTAGGTCTTTGATCTTCTTGCGGGGCAGTGGGAGAGCGCTCCGGCCGGTAACGCCTCAACCAAACCGCATCCACGCCGCAAAGTGGCTAGTTGGAATGAGCCGAGGATAGTGACGTCATTATGGGGGCACGTAAGGTCCACAAGACTTGCCCCGCCAGAAGATCAAAGACCTACCGGAACAGACCAGAGACATCGAAGGACAACAGTCGCAGCGCCGCAGTCCCCAAAAAACCAGCTCACTCAGGATTGAAGCATCACACATGCAGTTAGTTAACGTTTAACGAAATAGCAAAGACACAACATCAGTTGTAGACCTCACTCCTCAGACCCTATTCTAACCTTTAAACCTACACATCCATTTTAAACAGGATTCAATATCAATTTCTATACTATTCAGGTAGGTTGATATTCATATATCAGTCCCTTTTTTCCTTCTACTCACTAACTCAGCGTGCACTCCTGTTATATATTAATTTACTAATCTGTTTCAATTTCTGGCATCAGTTGATTTAAAAAAAAAAGGGTGTACTTGTATACCTGATGTCATCAGGGGGTTAAATTGATGACTACTTCACATTTCTATAAAAAAAAAAAAATACGCTCTGCATTCTCCAAGGTTTCTTTCTTGCTATAATTTTCCACATATTTTAGCAGACATTTTCTGACTTCTTAGGTGATTAACAATGCAAATATCAGCTGGAATACTAAATGGAATAAGTGGAATAATGTGCATCATTAGATATATATGTCTCAATTGATAGGGAAGCTAATTGGTGATAAAAGTTAACTCTGTGTACTAAATCTCATTTTAAAAGCATCATAAAGTGCATTTGGCTTAAATGACCGCTAAACCTAAAATATGACTTCATTTATTATAGGAAATGCAGATTCTTAAAATTTGTAAAACTTAAGATGATTGATCAAGATGTGTAAACAATTGCCCATTCATAATTGGTTGAGCCAATAAAACAATACTGCAGGGATTTTACATTGAATAAAAATGTTAAGGTCATTAGTTAAAGTGAAAAGTAGCAATATAAAACAGTAAAACGTCTGACATTTATTTAGTATTGGTACCAAGCACGGCTCTGTGCATGCTCATGGCTTGCCAATTAGCCTGCTCTATTAGCCTGGGGGTATGTCACAAAGTCTCAGTGCACAGAGTCTTGCTTGTCCCACCCATACTTTCTGTATTTTGTCCCAGTCGAGACATTTATTTCACCCAAAATTTACAATTGTTTTAACTAATGTATATTACTAATATACATATAATGTTATTATATACTGTACATTAAATAATTTTTTTTTACAAATAGCACTGCCCATTTAACTTAAAGCAGAATAAAAAAAACTATATACATCCCCTATTCGGAAACAATCATTTTAAATGTTTTAGACCAAGCCCATTTTCACCTTAACCCCTTAAGAACCGAGCCCTTTTTCACCTTAAGGACCAGAGCATTTTTTGAACATCTGACCACTGTCACTTTAAACATTAATAACTCTGGAATGCTTTTAGTTATCATTCTGATTCCGAGATTGTTTTTTCGTCACTTATTCTACTTTAACTTAGTGGTAAAATTTTATGGTAACTTGCATCCTTTCTTGGTGAAAAATCCCAAAATTTGATGAAAAAAATGAAAATTTTGCATTTTTCTAACTTTGAAGCTCTCTGCTTGTAAGGAAAATGGATATTCAAAATAAATGTTTTTTGGGTTCACATATACAATATGTCTACTTTATGTTTGCATCATAAAATTTATGAGTTTTTACTTTTGAAAGACACCAGAGGGCTTCAAAGTTCAGCAGCAATTTTGAAATTTTTCACAAGATTTTCAAACTCACTATTTTTTAGGGACCAGTTCAGGTTTGAAGTGGATTTGAAGGGTCTTCATATTAGAAATACCCCATAAATGACCCCATTCTAAAAACTGCACCCCCCAAAGTATTCAAAATGACATTCAGTCAGCGTTTTAACCCTTTAGGTGTTTCACAGGAATAGCAGCAAAGTGAAGGAGAAAATTCACAATCTTCATTTTTTACACTCGCATGTTCTTGTAGACCCAATTTTTGATTTTTTGCAAGGGGTAAAAAGGAGAAAATGTTTACTTGTATTTGAAACCCAATTTCTCGAGTAAGCACAAACCTCATATGTCTATGTTAATTGTTCAGTGGGCGCAGTAGAGGGCTCAAAAGGGAAGGAGCGACAAATGGTTTTTGGGGGGCATGTCACCTTTAGGAAGCCACTATGGTGCCAGGACAGCAAAAAAAAAACACATGGCATACCATTTTGGAAACTAGACCCCTCAGGGAATGTAACAAGGGGTAAAGTGAACCTTAATACCCTACAGGTGATTCACGACTTTTGCATATGTAAAAAAAATATATATTTTTTACCTAAAAAGCTTGGTTTCCCAAAAATGTTACATTTTTAAAAAGGGTAATAGCAGAAAATACCCCCCAAAATTTGAAACCCAATTTCTCCCGATTCAGAAAATACCCCATATGGGGGTGAAAATTGCTCTGCTGGCGCACTACAGGTCTCAGAAGAGAAGGAGTCACAAGTGGCTTTTTGAAAGCAAATTTTGCTCTGGGGGCATGCCGCATTTAGGAAGCCCCTATGGTGCCAGAACAGCAAAAAAAAAAACACATGGCATACCATTTTGGAAACTAGACCCCTCGGGGAACGTAACAAGGGGTAATGTGAACCTTAATACCCTACAGGTGTTTCACGACTTTTGCATATATAAAAAAAAAAAAAAATTTTTTTACCTAATATGCTTGGTTTCCCAAAATTTTTACATTTTTAAAAAGGGTAATAGCAGTAAATACCCCCCAAAATTTGAAGCCCAATTTCTCCCGATTCAGAAAACACCCCATATGGGGGTGAAAAGTGCTTTGCTGGCGCACTACAGGTCTCAGAAGAGAAGGAGTCACATTTGGCTTTTTGAAAGCAAATTTTGCTCTGTGGGCATGCCGCATTTAGGAAGCCCCTATGGTGCCAGAACAGCGAAAAAAAACACATGGCATACCATTTTGGAAAGTAGACCCCTCGGGGAACGTAACAAGGGGAATGTGAACCTTAATACTCTACAGGTGTTTCACGACTTTTGCATATGTGAAAAAATTTTTTTTTTACCTAAAATGCTTGGTTTCCCAAAATGTTTACATTTTTTAAAAAGGGTAATAGCAGAAAACACCCCCCAAAATTTGAAGCCCAATTTCTCCCGATTCAGAAAACACCCCATATGGGGGTGAAAAGTGCTCTGCTGGCGCACTACAGGTCTCAGAAGAGAAGGAGTCACATTTGGCTTTTTGAAAGCAAATTTTGCTCTGTGGGCATGCCGCATTTAGGAAGCCCCTATGGTGCCAGGACAGCAAAAAAATAAAAAACACATGGCATACCATTTTGGAAACTAGACCCCTCGGGGAACGTAACAAGGGGTTAAGTGAACCTTTATACCCCACAGGTGTTTCATGACTTTTGTATATGTAAAAAAAAAAAATTTTTTTTTTACCTAAAATGCTTGTTTTCCCAAAAATTTTACATTTTTAAAAAGGGTAATAGCAGAAAATACCCCCCAAAATTTGTAACACAATTTCTCCTGAGTACGGCGATACCCCATGTGGCCCTAAACTGTTGCCTTGAAATACCACAGGGCTCCAAAGTGAGCCTAAATTAGGGACTTGCATAGGGGTGGACATAGGGGTATTCTACGCCAGTGATTCCCAAACAGGGTGCCTCCAGCTGTTGTAAAACTCCTAGCATGCCTAGACAGTCAGTGGCTATCTGGCAATACTGGGAGTAGTTGTTTTGCAACAGCTGGAGGCTCTGTTATGGAAACAGTGGCATACCAGACGTTTTTCATTTTTATTGGGGAGGGGAGGGGGGTTGTATAGGGGTATGTGTATATGTAGTGTTTTTACTTTTTATTTTATTGTGTGTTAGTGTATTGTAGTGTTTTTAGGGTACAGTCGCATGGGCGGGGGTTCACAGTAGTTTCTCGCTGGCAGCTTGAGCAGCGGCAGAAAATTTGCCGCAACTCAAACTTGCAGCCGGATACTTACTTTAATCCTCCGCCCATGTGAGTGTACCCTGTACGTTCACATTCGGGGGGGGACATCCAGCTGTTGCAAAACTACAACTCCCAGCATGTACTGTCTATCAGTGCATGCTGGGAGTTGTAGTTTTGCAACAGCTGGAGACACACAGGTTGTGAAACACCGAGTTTGGTAACAAACTCAGTGTTCTGCAACCAGTGTGCCTTCAGCTGTTGCAAAAGCTACAACCCCCAGCATGTACGGACAGCGGAAGGGCATGCTGGGTCTTGTAGTTATGCAACAGCCGGAGGCATACTACTTTGGCTGGGGATGCTGGGGATTGTAGTTATGCAACAGCTGGAGACACCCTGGTTTGCTACTTAACTTAGTGTGCCTTCAGCTGTTGCAAAACTACAACTCTCAGCAGTCACCGACTGCTGGGAGTTATAGTTATGCAACCACCAGATGCACCACTACCACTCCCAGCATGCACTTTAGCTGATTGTGCAAGCTGGGAGTTGTAGTTATACAACAGCTGAAGGTACACTTTTCCATAGAAAAATGTGCCTCCAGCTGTTGCAAAACTATAAGTCCCAGCATGCCCATAAGGGCATGCTGGGAGTTGTGGTGGTCTGCCTCCTGCTGTTGCATAACTACAGCTCCCAGCATGCCCTTTTTGCATGCTGGGAGCTGTTGCTAAGCAACAGCAGGAGGCGGTCACTCACCTCCTGCTGCTGCTCCACGATGCCACCGCACAGGTCAGTCCCTCGCCGCCGCCGTCGCTCCTGGGGCCCCGATCCCAAAAGGGACGCCCGGGATTCGGGGTCCCCAGCACCCGGGGTCGTCTTCCCGCACCCGCTCACGTCCTCCGGAAGAGGGGCGGAGCGGGTTGCGGGAGTGACACCCGCAGCAGGCGCCCTGATTGGTCGGCCGGTAAGCCGGCCGACGAATCAGGGCGATCGTGAGGTGGCACCAGTGCCACCTCACCCCTGCTGGCAATGGCTGTTCGGGGCCGTCTCTGACGGCCCCGATCAGCCAGTAATTCCGGGTCATCGGGTCACTGGAGACCCGATTGACCCGGAATCCGCCGCAGACATGGGGGGACATAATGACCCCCCTGGGCGATATGCCGGGATGCCTGCTGAACGATTTCAGCAGGCATCCGGCACCGGCTCCGCTCCAGCTAGCGGCGGGGGCCGGAAATGCTCAGGGCATATCCATACGCCCTCGGTCCTTAAGGACTTGGAAACGGGGGCGTATGGATACGTCCTATGTCCTTAAGGGGTTAAGGACCAAGCCAATTTTATTTTTGCTTTTTCGTTTTTTACTCCTCGCCTTCTAAAATCCATAACTCTTTTATATTTACATCTACAGACCCATATAAGAGCTTGTTTTTTGCGTGACAAATTGTACTTTGTAATGGAATCTCTTGTTTTACCATAAAATGTACAGCGAACTCCCAAATAAATTTTTGCACATTTTGGAGGGTTTCGTTTTCACACTGTACAATTTATGGTAAAAATGACATGTGTTCTTTATTCTGTGGGTCAATACGATAAAAATGATACCCATGGCTAGATACTTTTATATTTTTGTACCGCTTAAAAATTTTTTTAGTACAAAATCAGTAATCTAAAAGCGCCCTATTTTGACCACACCTTTTAATTTGTCCGTATATAGGGCGGTATGGGGGCTAATTTTTTGTGCTGTCATCTGTACTTTTTATTGATACCACAATTGCATATATAAAACTTTTATATAATTTTTTATTGAAAAAAATTTGGAATAAAATGTGACAAAAAAGCAGCATTGGGTACTTTTTATTTTTTTACATTTACGCCGTTCACCGGATCATTAACATTATATTTTGATAGTTTGGACATTTACGCATGCGGCGATACCAAATATGTTTAAAAAAAAAACTATGCTTTTTAGGGTGAAATGGGAAAAATTGACAATTTTCATTTTTATTGGGGGAGGGGATTTTTCACTTTCTTTTACTTTTTATTTTTACATTTTTCAACTTGTTTTTACACTTTTTATGTCCCCATAGGGGACTATCTATAGCAATCAATTGGTTGCTTATACTGTTCAGTGCTATGCATAGGACATAGCACTGATCAATATTATCGGCTATCTCCTGCTCTGGTCTGCTCGATCACAGAATAGAGGAGGAGATGCCGGGAGACGGAGGCAGGTGAGGAGACCTCCATCCGCCATTACAGATGATCGGATCGGCGCGGCAGTGCTGCGGGCGATCCGATCATCTATTTTATCATGCACATTGCCGCAGATGCCGTGATCTGTACCGATCACGCATCTGAGGGGTTAATAGCAGACATCCTCGCTGATAGTAGCCGGAACCTGCCATGTATGATGCAAGCACCACTCCGATGCTCACGGTCATATACAGGACATAAATGTACATCCTGGTGCGTGAAGTAACGCCAAACCAGGACAAGGGGTTAAAAGTATTTTATATAATTTATATTTTGAGTCCCCAACTCTATGGAAAACTAGTAAATGGTTCTAGAGCCCCAAAAATGTAAACCCAATATAAAAAATGAATATTAAAGAAAAATGACAAAATATAGACAAAGCAAGCCCATATACACTATAGTGTTAAAATAGGTATTGGCAGAGATTAGCTCCATAGAGCTAGGGAAATAATGGTAAATAGCAGTCAGAGACAGGGACATGGTAGTTAAGTTTAAACAGCCTTCAAACAAAAAATACAAAATAGGTTCCTATCCTATAATCTTCCCTATCTATACAAGTAGATAATGTGGTGTCCCGATACCGTATTGCATACCGTATCTAGTGTAGAGGTCCCCAAAGTCGGAGTAACTATGTTCAGGTAGGGTTCCTCAGGTGGGACAGCCCCTAGTCGCCTCTCCTCAAGTCTATCTCTAATAATAATATATGTATATATTTAACCCCTTAAGGACCGGAGGTTTTTCCGTTTTTGCATTTTCGTTTTTTGCTCCTTGCCTTTAAAAAATCATAACTCTTTTAAATTTACACCTAAAAATCCATATGATGGCTTATTTTTTGCGCCACCAATTCTACTTTGTAATGACGTCAGTCATTTTGCCCAAAAATCTATGGTGAAGCGGGAAAAAAAATCATTGTGCGACAAAATTGAAAAAAAAAACGCTGTTTTGTAACTTTTGGGGGCTTCCGTTTCTACGTAGTACATTTTTCGGTAAAAATGACACCTGATATGTATTCTGTAGGTCCATACGATTAAAATGATACCCTACTTATATAGGTTTGATTTTGTCGTACTTCTGGAAAAAATCATAACTACATGCAGGAAAATTAATACGTTTAAAATTGTCATCTTCTGACCCCTATAACTTTTTTATTTTTCCGTGTATGGGGCGGTATGAGGGCTCATTTTTTGCGCCGTGATCTGAAGTTTTTAACGGTACCATTTTTGCATTGATAGGACTTATTGATCACTTTTTATTCATTTTTAAATGATATAAAAAGTGACCAAAAATGCACTATTTTGGACTTTGGAATTTTTTTGCGCGCACGCCATTGACCGAGCGGTTTAATTAATGATATATTTTTATAATTCGGACATTTCCGCACGCGGTGATACCACATATGTTTATTTTTATTTTTATTTACACTGTGTTTTTTTTTTTATTGGAAAAGGGGGGTGATTCAAACTTTTAATAGGGGAGGAGTTAAATGATCTTTATTCACTTTTTTTTTGCACTTTTTTTTTGCAGTGTTATAGGTCCCATAGGGACCTATAACACTGCACACACTGATCTTCTATGTTGATCACTGGTTTCTCATAAGAAACCAGTGATCAACGATTCTGCCGGATGACTGCTCATGCCTGGATCTCAGGCACTGAGCAGTCATTCGACGATCGGACAGCGAGGAGGCAGGTAGGGGCCCTCCCGCTGTCCTGTCAGCTGTTCGGGATGCCGCGATTTCACCGCGGCTATCCCGAACAGCCCACTGAGCTAGCCGGGATGCTTTCGGTTTCACTTTAGACGCGGCGTTCAACTTTGAACGCCGCGTCTAAAGGGTTAATAGCGCGCGGCACAGCGATCAATGCCGCGCGCTATTAGCCACGGGTCCCGGCCGTTGTTAGAGGCCGGGCCCGACCCGCTATGACGCGGGGCCACGCCGTGGCCCCGCGTTATAGATCGGGAGTGGACACATGACGTTCCAGTACGTCATGTGTCCTTAAGGGGTTAATAATTATATATATTTTATAGTAATGTATAGTACTTACCTTGTTTAATGTCGCAGGACCTTCGATCATGTGACCATGCTAGTCACCTCTATGGTATTTTGGAGGACCTTAGGAGGTCCTTGGGTCACGTGATACCCACAAATCTTTGTAATGGTGATTGACATCAGTATGGACCAATTAGCACTAGTCCAGCCCCTGCCCATATAAGGGAGCTGCGTCCAATTATCGCTCTCTTGGATTGCAGCTCTTGTGGATGTCGGACTAACAGGACGGTTCTGCGCAACTTTCAAAGACACGCTAGGCCTCAAAAACCTGCCGGCCTCAGCTGAACCAAAAAGGTGAGTTCAAACCTAAATCCCCGCTAATACTAGCGGGACTACTGGACCGCAACTAAATCCCCTAAATCCAGTGGAACAACGCACAGTACTAAAACACACTAAATGTTAAAGTCTCAACCTTTGTCAATGTCAAAGGAAAGCCGTTGTTATGCTTAAAGACTGTTATGTTATTGAAGCTTGCAGAAAACCTTCAGTAAAAGTTAATACTGTTTCAGAAAATTCTCTGGTTGTGGACAATCTATTCTTCTCTACCTCCCTATCGTTCTTGGGAAGGATGGTGGTAGGACAAGCGTTAGTGAGGAGCCCCCACCCTGGCGTCACGAATAGCAAGGGTTAACAAGCACCCTTTTATTACTGCACAGCTACACTCCCCATACCCTACATCCCCCAGGCTATCACAATAAAAATCCTTTGGGAGCGGTCCCAAAAATTCTCACCACACAAAAACCTCTGTTTGCAAAAAAATAAACTTACACTTGGTGAGTGGTTCTTTTTCAAACCACTCACACACTTGAAACGCCCATATTCAAAATCCCATGTGGATCCTTATCCGCTGCAATCCATTTCGGCCGGCACCGGACCACCCCGAATAGGAAGAATTTTTTTTTTTTAAATACAAAAATTGGAGAGCTGACAGATTCCTCTTAAAGTGCACGCAGCGTCATACAAAAGACCTCACCACACTTACTTCACCGAGAGGGATTTGTACATCCAGAAACCCCTCTCAATCCTGTTAGCCTTCAAACAACTACTCCGAGTTCCTTCCTCTCCACGCTTCCTCCCCCGTTTTGAAACAGCAGGCACTCCTCAATTCTCCTTCTCACTTCGGAAACAGCCGATATCCAAAAACTTCTTTTTCATAAGGTAACAATTTATTAACATATTCCAATATTACAAAATTATACATGGATCCGACGCGTTGCAAGGATTATTCCCCTTCCTCAGGGATATAATAATATCTAACTTTGGACCTCTTATACACCTCCTCCTCTGCTCCCTTTTACCTGGAAGCTCATTCAATGAAGTACATTCCTAACATGAAAAAACTCACTAATCAAATATAACCTTATTCAGGGACGCTCAATATTTTTTTGTTAAAACCAGTCGGGACCAGTGTGTTAAAGGGTACCACTCATCAAATAAACTTTTGATATATTTTAGATTAATGAATGTTGATTAACTTTCCAATAGCATGTTAATGAAAAATATGCTTCTTTCTATTGTATTTTTCCCGATCAGTCCTGTTAGCAAGCATTTCTGACTCATGCTGGAGTCCTAAACACTCAGAGCTGCCAGCCTGCTTTGTTCACAGCCAAGCAGCCTGTGAACAAAGCAGGCTGGCAGCTCTGAGTGTTCTCCTTTGTGAACAAAGCAGACTGGCAGCTCGTAGTTTTTAGGACTCCAGCATGAGTCTGAAATGCTTGCTGCCAGGACTGGTAGGGAGACCCCTAGTGGTCATTTCTTCAAAGTGGAAAATTAAGTAGAAAGAAGCATATTTTTTAATAACATGCAATTGTAAAGTTATTCTGCATACATTAATTTATAATATATCAAAAGTTTTTTTGATGAGAGGTACCCTTTAAACTTAAAAATATAAAAACTTTCTCTTCACATAGAGTCGAGAACCTACGTAAACCTTTTGCTATTTGTTCTACGGGAATCACCCGAAGCCACCCAGGATCTGCATTGTGGCAGATAGCAAAGTGCTGGAAAACACTGTGTTTTGGATATTTATGTTTTATATTAAACCTGTGTGAATTTATGCGCTTATGGAGTGTCTGGGATGTGCACCCCACATACTGGGTCCCGCACAGACACTCCAACACATAAACCACATAGTCACTCGCGCAGCTAAGATGGGATTTTATGGGGATATTTTCACCTGTTGATGCACATATTATACTTTGTTTGCCATCTTCTATATGTGATCACGTACCACATTTTTTTTTTGTTACATTTGAAAGAACCTTTTTGCTGTGTTTCTTCTTTTTTATTTTTACCTAATCTTGGATAAGAAGGTGCTATTTCTTGTGCCAGAGTCGTTTCCCGCCAATAGATACATTTTGGTTTAAAATTGTAAGTTCTTTTAGCTTCCTTTAAAAATGGGTCTTGTTGCAATATGTCCCAATTTTTTTTAATATATTTTCTACTTTTTCCGCATCCCCCGAAAAATGGGAGATGAATGCTGTGCAAAATTCCGCATTTTTATTGGCAGTCTTATTCTTTTTCTTATAGGTGAGATTTAGTTTTTTTATTTCTTCTGTTTGTTTTTCTTGCTCCTTCTACCACTGTTTGGGGTTGCCCTTTTCTAAAAATCTTTTTTCTATAATCTTTGCCTGATCCTCATAGCATTTCTGTTCAGAACAATTTCTTTTGAACCTATTAAGTTGTCCAAACAGTATATTTACCTTCCAATTTTTTAGATGGCTACTTTTAAAGTGCAAATATCCATTCACATCTAAGGATTTAAAAAAGGTTTTCGTATTTATCTTATTTCCTGTAATGTATATTTCTAAGTCTTGAAAAGTAATAGCCTTCTTATCTATATGTTCGGTGAATTTTAAACCCCACTGGTTTGTCTTTAGTTAATTAAAAAATTCATAAAAACTATTTTTACTCCCTTCCCAAATTATGATCAAGTCATCTATATATCTTTTGTAAAATGTAATATGTTTAAAATGACGACTATCCTCTATACAGGTTATTTTCTACAGTACCTATGTAAAAATTTGCAAAATCTGGTGCTGGATATAAAACTGGTCCTGTAAAATAAAATAATTGTGACTCAATATAAAACTATAACTTTTTAAAATAAACTCTTTTTGACAAACTGGCATTAAAATATCTGTAATAAGCATATCCCTGATAACCCCTACTCCTTGCTCCTGTGGAATATTAGAATATAAGGACACCACATCCATCGTCACTAATCATAGATTCTCATTCCACTCAATTCCTTCTATCAACTGTAATAATTGTCCCGAATCTCTCAGGTACGAGGGTAATGCTAAAACATAATTATGTAAAATACGATCAATATATTCTCCCAAGCGACTTGTCAAAGATTGTACACCTGCCACAATGGGCCTCCCTGGGGGGATAAAGGGGATTTTTCTGTAATTTGGGGAGAAAGTAAAAGTATGGGGTAGCAGGATTCTTTATTAATAAATACTCTTTTTCGCTTTTACTCAAGGCACCTTTCTCAAAACCTTCTTTAATTAATATCCATGCTTCCAATGGATCTGCAGGCATTTTTTTTATAATATAAATGATCTTCAATGATACGCAAAGATTCTTCTATATAATATGCTGTATCCATCAACACTACTCCGCCCCCCCCCCCCCCTTATCAGCTTTTGTATAACAATTTCATTATTTTCTTTCAAAAATTACCTCAATGGTGAAATGGATAAAAGGAAGATGGAGGTTTTACCTCTACATGTTGAATATTTACTACAGGGATGGAAAAGTCGAGTGCCATACTAATTGCATGATTGTCAGACTGAGGTGGCGAATTATTATTAGCTCTGATTATTAGCTAATATGGTGAAATGTCTCGCTAAGGTATGTTTTCTAATGTATTGATTTAAATCAAGAAAGAGTTGACATTCATTGGGGTTAGTCATGGGACAAAAGGATAAACCTTTAGATAAGAGACATATTTCATTTTCTGAAAGTAAATAGGAAGAAAGATTGAAAACTTTTATTTTTTAGTTGTTCCAGATGGAACTGAGTTGTGCCTTCGTGATTGGCTGCCTCTGGTTGCTCTTTTCTTTTTAGAGGGGGTTTGGTGAGAGGTGTTCTCGTGAGTGGTGGGAAATAATGTGTGATCAGTTGGTGAGACATCTGGGAAATTGCATGCGGTGGAGACACAGTGTGAACAAGAGATGGATGGTAGTCTAAAAAAGAAATGTCAGATATGGGTGAGGGACAAAGTTATGGATGACATATGTATGATATTATGGCTGTCTGCAGGAGATGTATGAGAGTAATCGTGAGTCGTGAAGAATGAAGTGTTGATACTGGGTGAATTCTGAGTGTGGTTAGTGGTAGAAAGTTTGGATGGGTCCGGAATAGAGGATGGTAGCAGAGGAGGGAATCAAGGACAGAAAATATTATAATTGAGCAGAAAATCATAAAGATCAGGTGCAGTAGTGGTAAGAGAGGAAGAGGATGAGAAAGACAAGTTAATATTCATGGAAGAATCAACAATAGCACCTGTTTGATGCACCCTAGTTTCTATAAAGGAAGAGTTACTTTGAGACACAACATGTGTCAGATTCATGCCGGGATTGTTAGGAATACTAGAGTGGCTGCAGATCTGACCAAATTAGATGAAACAGATGAATGTTGTATTAGACAATGAGATTTATTAGTATTATCTGCAGTTGTAAAGGTTTTTTTCACAAGGCAAGGAGATAATTTTTCTTGATTTTGCTGTAGTGGATGTGTATTGCGGGTAGAATTTTTTTATCAACCTGGTATTAATAATATTGAGTTTTCTTTGAGGAGTAAAATATTGGTTAGGTCTAGGATGGTAAGGTGTAGGGTTCTCTACAATGTTCTTACCAGAAGGTACATTTTGTGTGCTGGTGCCCCTAGAGTAAGGGCCATTTATGAATTTGTCCGCAGGCATAATCCTGCTTGTCTCTGTTGTATTTGTGCACTTTCTTATTGATGGTGTCAATCTCAAGCCGATGTAATCGATTGAAGATGGCACCATCAATTTTCTTGTATTCAGATGCAGAGCAATATTTATATAATGCATGTTTAACAATGATAGCCTGTTGCATGTAATTGGCTGCCACTGATTTTCTTTCAATACTATGCGAGTCACTAACCCTTGTGAACATTTTTCAGTGAAATCATCCCATTCACTAGAGAACTCATAGTCCTTTGGAAAGGATGATTCAAATGGGAGGCGTACGCCTCGTGGAGTAAAATGATTAGATAAATATCTTTGCAAAAAAGAACAACAATATTATGTTGCATTTCCATTTTACAACGTTTTTCATATTCATGAAAAAGGTCCATCATAGAGTTCAAGTCTTGTTCAGACAGAGCAGAGGTGTCTGATCGCTTCTCGGCCTTTTGGCTAAGATCAAGTGTAGTATCTGTTCTTATCAGTTTAATGCTGGTGGCAGGCGACGCCAGTATGGAGCTGGTGGGGATGGGTGCTGCATGGTAGGGAGCAGGTGTACCAGGGCGTTCCGATGCTGGTTCTGAGGAATCAGTTTGACGGCTGCCCCGATGTGACCTGTTTCCTCCTGGTCTCGCCATGAGGCTGAGAGGGTCTAGAGCCGAGTTACTTTAGTGCCTCGGGGAGTGGTGACCCTGAGGTGCCGAAACTCACTGGGAGGATGGACTCACTGAATTGAAGCACGGGCACCATGATCTCTGCACCT
Source organism: Hyla sarda (assembly GCF_029499605.1). NCBI lineage: Eukaryota > Metazoa > Chordata > Amphibia > Anura > Hylidae > Hyla > Hyla sarda. The sequence goes on from NC_079191.1 coordinate 286,197,987, forward strand.
TTGTGGCACTCACCTCTTGATTCTCTCTTGAAATTTTTATATATCCGGCCGGATGTCCGGGCAGTATATCTGCACACATTCCCTTATTTATTTCTTTTTGTCTCACTGTGTCACTTTTTGTGCGAGTTGTGTGTCAACAGGATTTGTCAGGATGCGGTATCCCTTCTGTGTGTTCCTCCTGGCAGTCTAGGGGAGGTGTGTGTGGCCATTAGGTTCCGCACCGCCCTGCAAACACCCCGGGTACTCCTGCTCTGGCAGGGTACCTACCATTATCGGCTCTGCGGGCAGATACCTTGGCTAACGCCTAGGGGGATGCCGGGAGCATTTGTGGACCCTTAGTGGCTTCGGCGAAAAGGGACATCGAACCTGGAACCTCGCAGGTACCTTTTGGTCCGGAGGCGAAGGGTAAGGTTTGTGGGGGGCCTCTCTCCTATCGGAGAAGGGCTTGCGATAGATCGCATCCTCTGTGCATGTTTTTTAGTGTAACACGTTTGCACTTTTTCTTGCACTTTGGGTGATTCGAGAGCATGTTCCTCGGCTCTTAGAAAAAAAAATAACAATTTGTATACAAACCCCATGCTGATTAAGCAGATGTAAATATAGAAAAATATGTAGACTAAACATGTAATAGGGGAAATAATGAAAAAAAAGAATAAAAGAGAAGAGAATAAAAGAAAATGAATAAAAAAATAAAGAGTGTAAATATAGGATGTAAATGTAGAAGTGATATATACATATATTTGATTCAGTGTATCTGAATGTAGGGATTAGAGTTTAGCAAAAAGGAAAAGTAAAGATAATGTCAGCAATAATCGAGAAATTGCGGTGGTCATATTGTAGCTGTAAATGCATCTGCAGAGCATGAAAAATTTATGTACGGAACAGAGGATTATGATTATGGCATATGCAGAGCATGTATATATGGAATAGAGGGTTATGGTAATGTGATAAAAAAAAAATTTAAAGAAAAAGTATTCTTATTGTGCATGGTAATGTAATCAAAAAAATTTTAAGTAAAATTATTCCTATTGTGCAAACCATGTAGACTATGCAGTACCTGTAAGTACGGCCTGCGAATAATTATCGAACATTTTCGATGGTCTCATTCAGACCATGCGGTACTAATATGGATAATTTGAATATCCAAAAAGATTAATGATTAATTAAACATTGAAACTGATTAGGTCTATTGTCAGGTATTGTTTCAAGAATTGTCAAGCGTAAAGAAGATATAACATTTTTATGGATAATGGAAAAGAGCCAAGAGACACTATGTAATATAAAGTTATTTTTAATGTTAGATCTGTGTTTAGACATACGGGAGCGCACGGTTTGAATAGTGAGCCCCACATATTGTAGGTGACAACTGCAGGATAACAGATAGATAGCAAAGCTATTACCTGTTTTATTCATTTTTTCATTATTTCCACTATTACCTGTTTGGTCTACATATTTTTCTATTTTTACATCTGCTTAATCAGCATGAGGTTTGTATACAATTTGTTTCTTTTCTGTTTGTGTGTATAATCTTTATGTATTTTATTTGTCCCATTGTATTCAATTTTTTCTACGCTATGGATGCACTTCTCGTATATGCTATAGTGACTATATCATTAAAGATTTGCATGCATTTGCATATATGCATGCACGCCTATTTCTGCACATGTGCATGCATGTTTGCATTTCACTCGGAGTAAATACCGTGACCGAACCCCCCCCCCCCCCGGCCCGCCGCATCGCGAACGCCCCCCCACCCACCGCACCGCATCCCACCCCCCACCGTAGTGCTGGGTGGTATACCGGTATGAACCGGATACCGTTTTTTTTTTCTCCCACGGTATGGATTTTTGCTCATACCGCTATACCGGTCGGGCCCCTCACCCACCCTCTGAGTCAATAAAAAAAAATTTAACTTACCCGTAATGGGGGTGGTCCAGGCCATCCATCCTTCCTGTAGTGTCCGGCGGCATTCCGGGTAGAGGGTGAACCGGTCCGGGCTGTCCTTCTCCGGGGTCCTCTTCTCCACTCCGGGCAGGCTCCGGCCTAGTGCACTGCATAGACGCCGCTACGACGTGACGTCAGGTGCGTCGCTGCGCACGGGCATCACTGCGCAGCGGCGTCTATGCTGCGTTACTAGGCCGGAGCCTACCCGGAGTGGAGAAGAGGACCCCGGAGAAGAAGTACAGCCCGGAATGGTTCACCTTCCACCCGGAATGCCGCCGGACACTACAGGAAGGATGGATGGCCCAGACCACCCTGACAGGTAGGGGGAGAGAAGCTGGTGGCGGCGGCGACCTATGGCACCGCAAAAGCCACTGCAGTGCATTGATTTAAAGCAGCGGTGTCGCGGGGGAATAAATAGCCGATAACTTATACCGGAATATCGGTATAAGTTATCGGCTATCGTCCCTAACCTCCACCGATTATCGGTATCGGCCCTAAAAAACGATATCGGTCGATCCCTAATACAATTCATCATTTTTTGTATTTTTATTTTAAAAAAATTATATTTGTCCATATATGTTTTTGATATATGTTTTTGATATGTTTCTCCTGTAATTGCTATATCACATTACTTATTCCAAATGTTTCCTCTCCCTTCCTTGTACCGACGTAAAAAACTACCACTCCTATAAAATACCCATTCACTGTCATGCCTGATGAAGCTGCTTTCCTGTAGCAAAATGCATTGCATCTTGGGAAAAAAATTACATTGGTTTTATCTGATTTCCACTCCTTTTGTATTCTGCACCATGTGGAGTCGGCGTTCTCCTTGAAACTAGACTGATTTAGTACAAAAAGAGGCAGCTCTAGACTATGTGAGGCCTTAAGGGAAAATCAACTATGAGCCCCCACTCCAAATACAGTGACCATGGGTCTGTTGACCTGGATGGGGCTACTGTCACACTCTTACCTGATCTCTCCAGACGCACCCTACAACTAGGTTGGGCATTGAAACCCCTTCTGGAACTTCTCCCTGAGTGTGACTTATCAGCACTTTAAACAGATGGGCTTCCCCTTTCAGTTAACAGTATGCTACAAGGGCAAGATGGCTGTGTTTCGCCAATTGGGACCTCCCTAAATTTCTTGCAGCCCTGGAACTCCTGATGGTGGCTCATCTGGACTAGCCGGTCCCCTTGAGCCTAGTTGATCCTTTGGCCCCTGAAAAATGGCCTGTTGTGCCTAGTCGGGGCAAGGCAAGGGACCCTTCTGCTCCGAACTCTCGTTACATGATTGGACTGTTCCTGCTCTTCCTGTTTTGTTAGTCCGTTGCTGCCATCCGGACCTGTTATTCCATCCTGACAGATCGTGGCTCTTGATTGCCAAGTTCTTGGTTGGGGACCTCCACATTTTGGGGTTCCTCTTATACTGCTGAATGTTGCAAGTTATATATTTTATGATATGTGTACTTACCTGGGGTGCCTTATGTTTATACCTGTTTACATGTTTTTTTCCGTGTAAGGCTCCTTTCACACTCTGAGCATTCATCTGTTATTAAACATCCATTTTCCGTGTAAAAACGGATGTATAATAACAGATGAAATAACGGGTGCTAATGGTTGAATAATGTCCATCAAAATAATGGGCATATTCATCCGTTAAGACCCATTATAACATCCCTCATGTACGGCCGTATTAAAACCTCTGCCTACAGACTCCCACAGTCGGGGCTAATACTACTCCCATCATGGAACAGACTTGTTTCCATGATAGGAGTAGTAATTCCCCGGCTGCGGGAGTCTGACGGTGGCTGGGGAGGCTACATTAGTGTTTGTACTACAACCCCCATCATTAAACAGACTCTCTTCCGTGATGGGGGTTGTAGTACACGGGCTGAGGGATTGATTGATTCACTTCTGAGACCGCGATGTGCTGCTGAAAGAATACTTGTCATTCATAACGCTGAAGCGGCATCTGTATATAGATGCGCTACAGGGGTCAGACATTTATTCATATGTCTGGCCCCCAAAGAGCTTCTATAATCATATGCTTTTGCAGTGATATGAATGAAAAGAATTCTTATACCCCCACCCCCAGCGATTCTATATATCTTTTCCCACCGCAGTGCTTCAATTTGAAAACCTCGCCGGGAGCCCTGAATGGCTCCTCAGTACCGGCCATTCAGGGCTTCCGGCGGGGAATTAAAAATGAAAGTAAATACATTGTACATCGCAGGGTAGTGGAGCATGCCACCTGCTCCCCTGTTTAATAACTTCTAATCGCATCAGGTCTCAGAAGTGAGACCCGATGCGATCAATCCCTCAGCCCCTGTACTACAACCTCCATCATGGAACATAGTCTGTTCCATGATGGGGGGTAGTAGTACAAACACTAATGTAGCCTCCTCAGCCTCCGGCAGAAATGACTACACCCATTATGTGCCGTTTTTTCTTCCGTCACAACTAACGTCCGTTATTCATGACTGGCTATAACCGGTCATAACGGATAATAAAAAAAATCCCATAGACTTGAATGGGATTTTGTAACAGACATTTATTATCCATTTTTAAAGCTTTTCTAACGGACATTTATAACGTATCTTTTAACGGGTGAATTTTATAGTGTGAAAGGGGCCTAATTTGGCATGTCGGGAAGGGTGGTGGCTGTGGAGTAGTGCGGTTGCTTGTATTTGGTTTTTCATGTCCTTGCTCCGTAGTTGGCTGGTATTGCCCCTACTTTGGGTCAGCGGAGAATGGGTTCCCCACATTTTAGTGGGTTTTGGGGCCTTGTGAGTTTTGGGGCTTTTGCCTTGCTTGGTACTCCTCTTTCTTTTGCTTCCTCTTGCTTTCCTTCTTTTTTTTCCTGGCCATCATTTGCTAGCTCCTGTCACCTCTTCCTTCTTTCTGATCCTCTCCCCTCCTCCCCAACCTTCTGCTTTTTTCCTTTTTGCCCTTCTGCACTCCCCCCCCCCCCCCCCCACAGATGCTTCGTCCATTGCCCTTGTTGATCCACCCTGGATATTCTGTTGGCCTGTTCCTTTAAAGTAGTACTCCAGTGGGAAAAAAAAATTTTTAATCAACTGGTGCCAGAAAGTTAAACAGATTTGTAAATTACATCTATTAAAAAATCTTTACCCTTACAGTACTTTTTAGCAGCTGTATGCCACAGAGGAAATTCTTTTCTTTTTTAATTTCTTTTTTGTCTTGTCCACAGGGCTCTCTGCTGACACCTCTGTCCGTGTCAGGAACTGTCCAGAGCAGCATAGGTTTGCAATGGGGATTTTCTGCTCTAGACAGTTACTGATATGGGCATCAGGTGTCAGCAGAGAGCACTGTGAACAAGACAAAAAAGAAATTCAAAAAGAGAAGAATTTCCTCTGTAGCATCCAGCTGCTAAAAAGTACTGGAATGGCAATGTGATGCGTTTCAGGTGTCGTAGTGCACCCTTAGTCGACTAAGGGTGCACTATGACACCTGAAACGCGTCACAATGTCCATGTTTGTTCCTGTGTGCTGGCTTTTACTACAATAAAGAAAAATTTTATTTGGCACAATCCCTGTTCGCTGGACTATTTTCCTCTGTTGTTTCTCTGCATTGTGTGCCTGCCATAGCACAGTCCGGGCGATTAGACAACTGCACGGTGAGCTGGATTTCTTGTCTACTATATTTCATTTTCAAATCTGTTTAACTTTATTTCATTTTTTTCTCCTCATTTTCTAAAAATCATAACGCTTTCAGTTTTCCACCAACAGACCTACATGAGGGCTTGTTTTATGCACTAACAATTTTACTTTATAATGACATCAGTCATTTCGCCAAAATTTCAATAAAAACACCATTTTGTAAAGTTTAGCAGCTTCCGTTTCTATGTAGTACACTTTTCGAAAAAAAGACATTTATTTTGTAGGTCCATACAATTAAAATGATACCCAACTTATATAGGTTTGGTTTCATTTTACTTCTGTTAAAAAATTATAACTTTGTGCACAAAAATTTGTATATTTAAAATTGTCCTCTTCTGACCCCTATAACTTTTTTATTTTACCATATACAGGGATGTATGAAGGCTCATTTTTTTGCGCTGTGATCTGTAGTGTTTATCAGTACCATTTTTGTTTTGATGGGACTTTTTCATCACTTTTTATATAATTTTTAGGTTAAATAGAATGACCAAAAATACGTAATTTTGGACTTTTTTTTCCGTATACACCATTGACCATGCTGTTTAATTAACATTATATTTTTATAGTTCAGACATTTACGCACGCAGTGATACCACATATGTTTATGTTTATTTTTAAATGGGAAAAGGGGGGTGATTCAAACTTTTATTAGAGAAGGAGTTAATTCACATCTATTAACTTTTTTTTACTTTTTTTACACAATTTTTTTGTCTCCATAGGGGACTATTACATGTAATCCTTGGATTGCATAAACTGTTCAATGCTATGCCATAGCATAGCAGGGATCAGTGTTCTCGGTGCTCGATTGCTCCAGGCTGTGGAGGCTTCCAGGAGCATTAAGACACTGATCGGATGACGAGGAGGCAGGTAAGGGCCCTCCTGCCGTCCTCTCAACTGATCGATTTTTGTTTCTCAGCTGATCGGTGATTGTTTTGTTTTTTTATTTTAGACACCGCAATCAACTTTGATCGCAGTGTCTAAGGGGTCAATGCCAGGCATCACTGTGATCAGTGATGTCTGGCAGTAGACATGGGCTATCAGCCACCAGGACCACCCCACTATGACGCAGGCGCAGGGTGTACAGGTACGCCCTGTGTCCTTAAAGGGGCACTCCTCTTGAAAACATTTTTTTTTAAATCAACTAGTGCTAGAAAGTTAAACAGATTTGCCTATGATTTCTATTTAAAAATCTTAACCCATCCAGTACTTATCAGCTGCTGTATACTACAGAGGGAGTTCTTTTCATTTTGAATTTCCTTTCTGTCTGACAACAGTGCTCTCTGCTGACACCTCTGTCCATTTTAAGAACTGTCCAGAGTAGGAGCAAATCCCCATAGCAAACCTATTCTGCTGCGGACAGTTCCTAAAATGGACAGCTAGGTGTTAGCAGAGAGCACTGTGGTCGTGACAGAAAGGAAATTCAAAAAGAACAGAACTTCCTGTGGAGCATATAGCAGCTGATAAGTACTGGAAGGATTAAGACTTTTAAATAGAAGTAATTTACAAATCTGTTAAATTTTCTGGCACCAGTTTATTTAAAAAAAAAATGTTTTCCAGGGGAGTACCCCTTTAAGAGGTTAATGTAAAGGGCTTAATCAACCTGAGAAGTGTGGCAAATATCCCATTATCTTCATAGGCATAAAGTCTCAGTTGCATTTTTCCAGGAGACTCGTTTTAAAGGGGTATTCCAAAAAAAAAACTTTTTTATAGATATATATCAACTGGGTCCAGAAATTTAAACAGATTTGTAAATTACTTCTATTAAAAAATCTTAATCCTTCCAATAATTATCAGCTGTTGAAATTGAGTTGTTCTTTTCTGTCTGGCAACAGTGCTCTCTGCTGACATCTCTGCTTGTCTCGAGAACTGCACAGAGTAGAAGAGGTTTGCTATGGGGATTTGCTTCTACTCTGGACAGTTCCCGAGACAGGTGTCATCAGAGAGCACTTAGACAGAAAACAACAACTCAACTTCAGCAGCTCATAAGTACTGAAAAGATTAAGATTTTTTTATAGAAGTAATTTACAAATCTGTTTAACTTTCTGAAGCTAGTTGACCCCCTTAAGGGCACAGCCCTTTTTCACCTTAAGGACTGACCACCGTCGCTTTACGAATTAATAATGCGAAAACGCTTTTACCGAATATTATGTTTTTTCGTGACATATTCTACTTTATTTTGGTGGTAAATTTTTGGCGTTACTTGCATCCTTTTTTGGTGAAAAATCCCCAAATTTCATGAAAATTTTGAAAATGTAGCATTTTTTCTAACTTTGAAGCTCTCTACTTGTAAGGAAAATGGATATTCCCAATAAATTTTATTTTTATCACAAATACAATATGTTCACTTTATGTTGGCATCATAAAATGGACATAGTTTTGCTTTTTGAAAAAATTAGAGGGCTTCAAAGTAGAGCAGCAATTTTCAAAAATTTCATGAAAATTGTTAAATCTGAAGGGACAGATGTTACAGAACTACAACTCCCAGCATGCCTGTGCAGTCCAGGCATGCTGAGAGTTGTAGTTTTGCAACATCTGAAGGGCTACCGTTTGGGTACCACTGTAACAGTGGTCTCCAAACTGTGACCCTCCAGATGTTGCAAAACTACAACTCCCAGCATGCCCAGACAGCATTTGGCTGTCTGGGCATGCTGGGAGTTGCAGTTTGGCCTTCCTAGTGGTTGCCACAGTAAAGATCACTTTACTTTCACTTTCAATCCCCCCCCCCCCCACCGTAGTTTCCCTACCTGAGCCAGGATCCAGCAGTCTCCAGCGAAGATCGGGGATCCCCAGGCATCTTTTCCTGCAGGTACCGGCCTCCATCTTCTGTCCATGTTCCCCTCGACATACAGGGGTGGGCAGAATGGGGGGTTGTCCTGCTCTGCCATTGGTCAGAATCAGTTCTGACCAATGGCAGGGGATAGGAGGAGATCGCAGCACTGCGACCTCACTCCTAGCCCTCAGGATGATCGGGGCTGTCCGTGACAGCTCCGATCATCACTATTTTCAGGGTGATCGGATCACCAGAGACCCAATCAGCCCGGAATAGCAGAAAATCGCATGTCTGAATTGATATGTGATTATCTGCGATCGCCGACATGGGGGGGTCTCAGGACCCCCCTGGGCGATGTGCCGGGATGCCTGCTGAATGATTTCAGCAGGCATTCCCGTCCGGTCCCCAACCGGCTAGCGGCGGGGTCAGAATTCCCACGGGCGTATGCATAGAATAGAAAAACATTAGCGGGATGGGTTAAGGGAGGGATAATACTCGCCTCCTGTCTTTCATAAAATCTATATTTTCCGTCACCAAGGATAAGAAAGTCTCTAATTTTATATCAGACAGGAGGCCTCGCATTATATTGCAATTTTAAAGCTAATAAATGTTATAGAGGAGATAAAATTAAATTAATTTTATGACAAGACAGGAGGGCTTCGCATTATAGTGCATTTCTTTCTTTACTGCAAAACATATAGCAGCAACATTAAACGTTTTTTCAATAGTTAACAAGAAAAAAACTTTGAGGTACACAGGTATACAGGTGTACAATCATAGGTAATCACAACCTAACATGCTGTCTCTAGTAACAACCAATGAGCATCCAGCCCAGGTAATATAAGCTCTAGACTGACAGAACTATCCCTCTTTCTTTGCTGCTACACTCCAGATAAGTATTCATTATATGTCCTACTTATTGCAGTGTATAAAGATTATTATATAGTTTCAGATTTTCCAATCTTTCCCTATACTCATATACCACTGTATCCTAACCTTGTATCCTAACTTTCATTACCACACATACTTCTTTCATATATACTTAGTTTCAAACTCTGATTAGCTGTTTCCCTTTATTATTCTAGTCTCTGTTTCCTCCTGAACTCGCTGTTTTTCCAAACTCTTACCTACTGCCTCCTTCAGCGCTGCCTATCTCTCTGTCATATTCGCAGTTGTTTTCCTTCCATTCGCGCGGCCCCTCTCCTTCAGGCGCGCGAAATCTCGCAGACACAGCGTAGTCTCGCGAGATTTGGTTTGAAGTGGTGATCACTTCAAGCCACTCCCGCTCGTTCTTGTCAGACGCGTCTTCGCCTCACAGCTGTCCACATCTGATAAGCCACAGTCACTGTACTTCCAGTCAACGGTCCTGCAGTAGATATATATATATATTCATTCCTATTGTGCTGTCCTTTTCAGGACAGTCTATAGATAGTTCAATTATACCCATTTATTAATTATTTATTAATTATTATATATTCATAGACGGTGGTAGTTTCACATATCTATCTACCACTCTTATAATTTACCTCATACTTAGTGTATACTACTATACTACCTATATTAATATATTTCTTTTGGTCACTAACCAAATTAATTAATTCTTATTAAAATGGAACCATCTAACCCTGAGACTATGTCTAATGACCAAATTCAATTATTGGTGGACCATTCTGTTTCTAGGTCCGTTCATTCTGCCGTTAGCAATGCCATGACAGCTATGCAGGAATCCTTAGTAAAATCTGTTGCCATGGCAATATCGCAGACGTCTGCACATAAATCACACCAGGTGCAGCAGGCTAAAAAATGCTCTGCAAAAAGGAGACATGTATCCCATGATAACCTCCTTGCTAATAAACAAAGAAAAATTATTACTAATGTCAGAGGTGTACCATCTAATACTGATTTGCCTTCCACCAGTAACCATAATTTTGATGCGGATCAATCCCATCCCATACCCTCTACCCGTGAGGAGGATTCTAATACACGGGTAACTCAAGTTTCTGATATTGTTAACCCCTCAAATTACTATGAGAATAATGAGGGTGATAATACAGTTATATATGATGATGAAAATGATATGGCAGATGATTATTCCGAATTGTCGGATGTTGAAGACCCCTCATACATACCCGAAAATAATGAGGGTGTAGACATTTATTTTGATAGCTCCAATAATTTGTCCACCATCCTTGATGGTCAAGGACTCCCCTTTTTCGTTCCCTCCCAAATAGTACATCCCAGATCGGGGGAGTGGACTCCTAATCCCGAAATAGAAAAATTCATATCCTATTGGATAAGAAAAAGCTTGGACAGTAAAGATAGGAACAAACTTAGGGCAGAGTGTCCAAGACCTACACTATCCTTGAACGCGGCCCAGACTCCCGAACTAGACCCAATTCTAGTGAGATATATCCAAAAATCGGGAAAAAATCCCAAAAAAGGCATGGACCGAAATTTTAAAATTTGTCAGGATAAATTTTTAGATTTATTAGGTCCTCTGACAAAGAAAATGGAAATCACTGAAAATGCCTATAATTCTGGCACTATGGTGGATGCTAACACCCTTAGGGGTTGGATACAGAGGGCTATATGCCTTTTTGGAAATATTAACGAAGCTTTCTGTACTGAGAGAAGGCGTTCAATCTTACTAAAGCTAGATCCTCAATTGACCCACCTGGCGGCTACTCAACCACCTTCACCCACAGAAGGTTTTCTCTTCGGAGAACAATTTATTAAAGAAATTTCGAAATACGTGGGCCTTTTCTCATCCCTAGACAAGGCCCAGTCATCCCTCAAAAAAGTTTTTCCCTCAAAAATTTTTGGGAGGGCCGGGAGAAGTAGGGGCCGTTTTCCCGGCCGGTACCCCCAATATAGAGCACAATATCGAGGTCCCTCCTACCAAACAGACAGAACTTCCTTCCACATCCCTCCCTCTCAACCACAGCCACAACCCTTCTTCCCTTACCGGGCACGTCCATGGAGACCGAGAGGACAACGAGGATACACACGTTCCAGACCCCAAGGTAAGATTCCCTCCCATGCTTTCTTCCCATCCTCCAGTGGGCGGAAGACTCCTTCTTTTTTCCCACCTTTGGGCTACGATCTCTTCCGACCAATGGATCCTCAATACTGTAAAAGGTTATCAGATAGAACTGTTATCCAATCCTATCCAAACAGAAATTCCTCATCCTATTCAATTCTCAAAAGAGGATCAAATTCTGATACAATCAGAAATAAAAGACCTCTATTCCAAACAAGCCATTATCCCGGTCCCATCAAACTCTCCAGGTTTTGTCAGCAACCTGTTCTTAGTAAAAAAGAAAGATTCAGGTTATAGCCCAGTTATAAATTTAAAAATATTAAACAATTACGTATGCTATCGCCATTTCAAGATGGAGGGCATTCATCTTCTCAGAGATATCCTTCTTCAATACGACTGGTTGATAAAAATCGACCTGAAGGACGCATATCTTACGGTCCCTATTCACCCATCTTGTCAACCTTTACTCCAATTTATTTGGAACAACACAAAATGGCAATTCACTTGCCTTCCCTTCGGACTCTCCTCAGCCCCTTGGTGTTTCACCAAGTTAATGAAACCGGTGGTGGCTCTCTTACGATCAAGGGGGATTCGTCTCATAATATATTTGGACGATATCCTTATTATGGCCAATTCCATCAACCAAGCTTATTCCCACATGGAATGGACGCTATCACTTTTGACCGAATTAGGCTTTTTAATCAATTTCGACAAGTCAATTCTCGTTCCATCTCAGGAACTAGAATTTTTGGGTTTTCTGATCAATACCCGATCAGCCTTATTGAGTCTTCCCATGAAGAAATTGAAGACTATACGCAAAGAGATTCGGTCTCTTATCAACAAAGATATCATTTCTCCCCGGTCTATAGCACGTATCGTAGGACTCCTCTCCGCATCCATTCAGGCTATATTCCCAGCCCCTTTACATTATCGGGCTCTTCAACGTCTGAAGATCCGACATCTCAGAGAAGGTCTTGGATATTCGGACGAGGTTCCCCTTTCTCCAGAAGCCAGAGAGGAACTTATATGGTGGCTTCAACACATACAAGAATGGAACGGGAAGGCAATTTTCAATTCCCTCCCAGATTTGGTTTTGGAGTCAGACGCGAGTCTCCTCGGTTGGGGAGCTCGCTGTGGGCCTCTTTCCACAGGGGGCAAATGGTCACCCTTAGAAACCAGTTACCATATCAACTGCTTAGAACTCTTAGCGGGTTTCTTCGCTTTGAAGAGTTTTGCGAAGGACAGTTTACACCAATGTGTATTACTTCGTATGGACAATATTTCGGCGGTCCAATATATCAATCGCCTAGGAGGGACACAATCCTCTATGTTGTCCAATATTGCCAAGGATCTATGGCACTTCTGTTTGGACAGGGACATTACCCTCAAAGCCGAATATCTTCCGGGTCTCTCCAACACCATTGCAGACTGGAATTCACGTTACCTAAAAGATTCCAGCGACTGGATGTTGGATCATTGCGTATTCCAACAAATAAAACAGATTTGGGGTCCTCTGTATCTGGATCTATTCGCATCCAGACTCAACCGTCAACTCCCACGCTTCTTCAGTTGGCGTCCAGACCCGGAATCAACTGGGACGGACGCCTTCATCCAATCTTGGCCACAGGAAATGCTATATGCTTTCCCCCCTTTCAATCTGATCCCCAGGTTTCTGATCCAGGTGCTTATGCAAAAAGCAACTGTAGTCCTGATCACTCCATGGTGGCCTTCTCAACCATGGTTCCCACAGATCTTGGGTATGCTGATCGATTTCCCGAGGGTTCTTCCCACATTCCGGAATCTCCTACTAGATCCTCTAGGGAACCCTCATCCTCTAGTATTATCCCATCAACTTCCTTTGGTGGCATGGCTAATTTCGGGTCAATTCCCACGGAGACAGAATTTTCTCGAACAACTAGGGAAATTCTTTCTGATGCCTGGGCACCAGGTACCAGGATCGCTTACAGATCAGCCTGGAAACTTTGGGCTGATTGGTGCATACAACGGGAATTGGATCCCTTATCTGCACCTATTCCACACATCCTGAATTATCTGTCGGATGCTTTTGATTCGGGTAAAGCATACCGTACCATAAATCTTTATCGTTCGGCAATTTCCTTTTATCATACCCCTATTAACTCCATTGCTATTGGTAAACATCCTTTGATTTGTAAATTACTCAAAGGGATTCTTTTAGACGACCTCCAATTCCTAAGTATCAATCTACTTGGGACGTTAACCTTCTTCTTAACCTTTTTCAGAGTTGGGAGGATAATGATTCATTATCCTTAAAACTCTTGTCTTTTAAACTTACCACCTTACTTTGTCTTATCTCAATTAAAAGAGTTTGAGATGTCAAAGCTCTAGATATCTCCCATAGACAATTCTCTCCACAAGGGGTATCCTTTTTGGTTCATAGACGGACCAAAACCAACATCCATCAAGTATTTTATCCATCCTTCCCTCATAATGACAAACTCTGCGTTGTCCGTTGCTTACTCGCTTATGAGGACAAAACAAAATCTATTCGTCATCCATCTCATTCTCAACTTCTTATTTCTTACTGTAGACCCCATTTACCTGTGTCTTCTACAACCTTAGCCAGATGGATTAGAACAGTCATGGTCATGGCTAATATCGATATATCAAGATTTGGAGCTCACTCCACCAGGAGTGCAGTTTCCACTAAACTCATCCAATCTGGAGGGTCACTATCGGATCTCCTTAAGGCAGCCAACTGGGCTTCCGTACAGGTATGCCCTGCATCCTTAAGGAGTTAAAGAAGAAGTTTCCCCTGTTGTATATGCTATCCTCAGACCATGTTTTTTTGGGGCTTATGAAATTAGAAACTCAAGAGCAAAATACGGTAGTGAAAAACTTGGGTGCTTGATAAAGTACACTTATGAGTGTTATACAGGAGGATCACAAATATCTCTGCCAACTACTCCAAACACCTCTCCTGCATTAAGAAAAAACATTTTACAAGCTTTAAAAAACTCTGTATCATACATTTCCCCTTGCTCATATTGTGTGAGCTCCTGGCAGGAAAGTGGGCATTCCCCAGCAGGCGCAACATCACTGAGGCCTGCGAGAGCTGTGCCACACCATGCCCCACATGCACTTCCTGGGTTTTGTCTCCTGACAGGCTGGGAGGAAACCAAACTAACTGTCTGACTTGCACCAGGGAACAGAACTGAGCCACCTTGTGGCCATTTTTTCAATCACATTAAAAACAACCATATTACAAAAGGTCTTTAATTTTCATCAGTAACATATTAAAAATATTTGGATCTGACACTGCCCATTAACCCCTTAACGACCACGGACGTAAATGTACATCCTTGTTTGGCTGGACTTCCCACACCAGGACGTACAGCAGTAGCCGGGGATCCGCCCGTAATGGCCGATATCCGCGATCGCGTGGATGTCCGCCATTAACCCCTCAGATGCCGTGATCAATACAGATCATGGCATCTGCGGCATTGCGGTACTTTGAATGGATGATCGGATCGCCCGCAGCGCTGCAGCTGCGATCCGATCATCCAGCATGGCGGCCGGAGGTCCCCTCACCTGGCTCCGGCCGTCTCCCAGGGTTTTCTTCTCTGGTCTGAGATCGAACAGACCAGAGCAGAAGATCACCGATAATACTGAGCAGCACTGTGTCCTATACATAGCACTGCACAGTATTAGCAATCAAATGATTGCTATAGATAGTCCCCTATGGGGACATAAAAAGTGTAAAAAAAAAGTTTAAAAATTTAAAAATAAAAAGTAAAAAAAGGGAAAAATCCCCTCCCCCAATAAAAATGAAAATTGTCAGTTTTTCCCATTTTACTCACCAAAACGCGTCAATTTTTTTAAATAAACATATTTACATAGTACACAAACTGCGCTGAGAATAAACAATGTATACAATGATTACATAGGAGAAATGGAGGCTGAAATAAAAATAAAGTTATAATGAAAAAGCCAGGCCATGCACCTCACGTATGATATCTCACCTCACGCATTTTCACAATTAGCTTTCTAAAGGGGCGTGTCTCAAGTGGGAGACAGCAACCTTAAATATGCAAAGCTAGCCAATAAGAGATCGGTACCTGTAACTTGAATAACGCCGCGCCAGTCAATTGAGTAACACACCGGAATCATATCCGGCACTGCATGGTGATGTCAGTAAGGTCACCTGATGTACGCATCATCCAGGTAGTTCACATGACAGACAAGACATCCACCGGCACAAGCGATGGGTATTTGCGCTGCGCCGTGGATGCACGTACTGTTGCGGACTGCACGTCACGCAAATGGTCACGTGACGAGCCAACGCTCATTGTACCTGTTGCTAGGTGACCCGTGGCTCCTTGCAATGCAATGCTAAGCAATAGATACCTAAAGGAACACCACAGTGTAAAGAAGTGCAGAAGTCGTGAAAAAAGAAAAGGCACTCACCCACCACCGAAAATGAGTGATCATAATCCAACAAAACCTGTGATAATAAATAAAGAAAAAACATTGTTAAGACATGAGATATGATACTGAATACAATAAAGATAAATGTGCAGAGTGAATGAAAATCAATAAAAGACAATTCAGTGTGAATGTCTGTAACGCATTTATTATGTGTAATGGGCTATATGACTAATAAGGGATCATATATCATATATAATGAACCATATAACTTGTGAGGGATCGGAATGCAATTGTATATAATGCATATGCATCCATAACATCACTAAACTATAATAATATACAGTGTGCAGGCTACAATCCACACTGTGACTCTAATGCTCCAAAAATATGAAAGTGGACAAAATTTTTTTTCAAATAAACCATATGTTGTGTAATAGCCAGTCGGTCCCAATGAACTATTAAGATGAACCATGGGGTACTATAAAGTGTCAAGATAAAGTGCTATGTGTACTAAATAGATGCACGATAAAATGTGATAATATAGAAAAAAAATATATATTTTCTATACTTTGCATTTTTAAAATGTGCTAAAAAATATTAAAAAATACAATGTGCTTTCAAGGTGAACCATATAGTATAACTAAATACCAAAATAAAGTGCTACATGTGCTAGATGAGTGTATAATGATAAATATATTATAAAACTAGAAATTTATATTTGATCAAAATATGCAATATATGCTCAAAGCAAACTAATCATACAGTGATATCATATGTCAGGGTGCATGACCAAGCCTGCACTACACGTACAAAATATTCAGCAATAACCTTATATGAACATAATATAAGACTGGATACAATGAGGAATGTGAAGAAGAAATATGGCGGCCGTAAGGACTTCAGGCGACATAGAAACATAGAATGTGTTGGCAGATAAGAACCATTTGGCCCATCTAGTCTGCGCAATAATCTGAATCCTATTAATAGTCCCTGGCTCTATCTTATAAGAAGGATAGCCTTATGCTTATCCCATGCATGTTTAAAGGGGGACTCCGCTGCCCTGCTTCCGGAGCTCCGCTCCCCAGCGTCCAGAAGTTTATTGTTCCAAACGCTGTGTGCGGGCTTCCGTGTTCAGGGCCGCCACTCGTGACATCATGCCTGCCCCCTCGTGACATCACGCCCGCCCCCTCAACGAAAGTCTATGGGAAGGGGGCGTGACAGCCGCCGCTCCCCCTTCCCATAGACTTTCGTTGAGGGGGCGGGCGTGACGTCACAAGGGGAAGCCCTGAACACAGAAGCCCGCACAAAGCGTTGGGAACAATAAACTTCCGGACACTGGGGAGCAGAGCTCCGGAAGCAGGGCAGCGGAGTACCCCTTTAAACTCCTTCACTGTATTTGCAGGGACCACTTCTGCAGGAAGGCTATTCCATGCATCCACTACTCTCTCAGTAAAGTAATACTGCTTGATATTACATTTAAACCTTTGCCCCTCTAATTTAAAACTATGTCCCCTTGTGGTAGTTTTTCTTCCTTTAAATATGCTCTCCTACTTTAGCGTGTTGATTCCCTTCATGTATTTAAAAGTCTCTATCATATCACCCCTGTCTCTTCTTTCTTCCAATCTATACATGTTAAGGTCCTTTAACCTTTCCTGTTAAGTTTTATCCTGCAATCCATGTACAGTGATCCCTCAACATACGATGGTAATTCGTTCCAAATGAACCATCGTTTGTTGAAACCATCGTATGTTGAGGGATCCGTGCAATGTTAAACATAGGAAGGTATACTCATCTGTCCCCGCTGACCGTCACTGTTGCCCTGGATGTCGCAGTCCATCGCTGTTGCCGTGTCCCCGCCGCTCCAGACCGTCTCCGCTGCCCAGGATCATCATTCGTTATCGCCGTCATCACATCGCTACGCACGCCGCTCCTACTGGATGACGGGACGGCGTGTGCGGCGACGTGATGACGACGATGGAGAGCGAAGAGGAAGGTCCGGAGCGCCAGGGACATGTAAGTGATCATCACTGGACCACACGGGGCACCTTAAACGGCTATCCGGCAGTAGCTGAAGCAGTAAGTGCTGCCGGATAGCCGTTTATGCGATGGCCCCAACATACAAAAGCATCGTATGTTGATGCTGCCTTCAACATGCGATGGCCTCAATTATCATATGTCGGGGCCATCGTAGGTCGGGGGGGTAACTGTACTAGTTTAGTAGCTCTTCTCTGAACTCTCTCTAGAGTATCTATATCATTTTGGAGATATGGCCTCCAGTACTGTGAACAATACTCCAGGTGAGGTCTCACCAGTGTTCTGTACAGCGGCATGAGCACTTCTCTCTTTCTACTGCTTATACCTCTCCCTATACATCCAAGCATTCTGCTAGCGTTTTATGCTGCTGTATTACATTGTCTTCCTACCTTTAAGTCTTCTGAAATAATTACTCCTAAATCCCTCTCCTCAGATACTGAGGTCAGGACTGTGTCAAATATTCGATATTCTGCCTGAGGGTTTTTACGCTCCAGGTGCATTATCTTGCACTTGTCCACATTAAATTTCAGTTGCCAGAGTCCTGACCATTCTTCTATTTTTCCTAAATTCTTTTCCATTTGGCATATCCCTCCAGGAACATCAACCCTGTTACATATCTTTGTGTCATCAGCAATAAGACACATCTTACCATCAAGACCTTTTGCGATATCACTAATGAAGATATTAAACAATATTGGTCCCAGTACAGATCCCAGAGGTACCCCACTGGTAAAAAGACCTTGCCCTGAATATACTCCATTGACTACAACCCTACAACAATATGGGACAGTGTCAAAAGCCTTACTAAAATCTAGATATGAGATGTCTACTGCCCCTCCGTCATCAATTAATTTAGTCACCCAGTCAAAAAAAATCAATGAGATTTGTTTGACATGATCTCCCTGAAGTAAACCAATGTTGTTTTTCATCTTGCAATCCATGGGATTTTAGATGTTCCACAATCCTATCCTTTAGTAGGGTTTCCAATAATTTCCCCACTACTGATATCAGACTTACTGGCCTATAGTTGCTTGATTCCTCCCTACTACCTTTCTTGTGAATGGGCATGACATTTGCTCATTTCCAATCTTCCGGGACGACTCCTGTTACCAGTGGTTGGTTAAATAAATCTGTTAACGGTTTTGCTAGCTCACCACTAAACTCTTTTAATAATTTTGGGTGTATCCCATCAGGCCCCTGTGACTTATTTGTCTTCACTTTAGATAGCAAACATAGAACCTCTTCCTCTGTAATGACACTTGCATCAAACGATTCATTAGTCTTCCTCCCTAATGGAGGTCCTTTTCCTTCTTTTTCTTCTGTAAAAACTGAACAGAAGTATTCATTAGGGGTACTCCGGTGAAAACCTTTTTTCTTTTAAATCAACTGGTGGCAGAAAGTTAAACATATTTGTAAATTACTTCTATAAAAAAAATCTTAATCCTTCCTGTACTTATTAGCTGCTGAATACTACAGAGGAAATTCTTTTCATTTTGGAATGCTCTCTGATGACATCAAGAGCACAGTTCTCTCTGCTGACGTTATTATAATAATAATAATGCTTTATTTATTGTTGTCCTTAGTGGGATTTGAACCCAAGTCCCCAGCCCTGCAAGGCAGCAGTGCTAACCACTGAGCCACCATGCTGCCCTTAGCATACATCTGCTATGCATGGTTGCTAAAATGGACAGAGATGTCAGCAAAGAGCACTGTGGTCGTGATGTCATCAGTGTTCCAAAAAGAAAGGAATTTCCTCTGTAGCATTCAGCAGCAAATAAGTACTGGAAGGATTAAGATTTTTTAATAGAAGTAATTTACAAATATGTTTAACTTTCTGCCACCAGTTGATTTAAAAGAAAAAAGGTTTTCACCGGAGTTCCCCTTTAAGGCAGTCGGCTAGCCCTTTATTCTCTTCTACATACCTTCCTTCCTTTGTTTTTAATTTAGTTATACTATGTTTTAATTTCCTTTTTATATTTATATATCTGAAGAATGTCTTATCCCCTTTTTTTCACAGACTGAGTTAGTTTTTCTTTTGCCTGCGCTTTGAAAGTTCTTATAACTTGCTTGGCCTCTTTCTGCCTAGTCTTGTAGATTTCTCTATCTTCATTGCTCTGGGTTGTTCTATACTTACTAAATGCTAGCTTTTAGTTTTTTATGATTCTGGCCACTTCTGCTAAGGACTAGTGTTGCTCGCGAATATTCGCAATTCGAATATTATTCGCGAATATCGCATATTCGCGAATTCGCGAATTTCGCGAATATAGCGCTATATATTCGTAATTACGAATATTCGTTTTTTGTTATTTTTTTTTTTTTTCTTCACAGTACACATCACAGTGATCATCCCTCTCTGCTTCCAGCTTGTGTGGTGTAAAGAAGGCTCTAATACTACTGTGTGAGACTGGCGTGCGAAAATTCGCATATGCGAAAATTAGCATATGCGAATTTTCGTATATGCGAATTTTACCTTATGCTAATTTTGTATATGCTAATTTTCACATCTGTAAATTTTCGCATACGCGAATGTTCGCATATGCGAAAATAAAACGAGGATATAACGAATATGCGAATATTCGCGAATATATGACGAATATTCGTCCATATATTCGCGAATATTCGCGAATTCGAATATGGCCTATGCCGCTCAACACTACTAAGGACCACAGTGGTCTCTTCCTTTTCCTGCTTTTACTGAAAAGTCTAATGCAGATTTCTGTTGCCTTCAATAATGCATCTTTTAAGTAGTCCCATTTCTACTGGACTCCATGTAATCCGTTCCAGTCTGATAGGGACTCATTTATTACTAATCTCAGTTTTGAAAAGTGTGTTTTTCTAAAATCTAAAACTTTTGTTTTTGTGTGGTGTGACTCCTTCACTGTTCTTATATTAAACCACACTGACTGGTGATCACTAGATCCCAAGCTTTCGCTTACAATAACATGATATACTAAATAACCATTTGTGAATATCAAATCCAAATTGGCCTTCCTACGGGTTGGCTCCTCAAACACTTGTTGTAGAGATAATCCCAGTAGGGAATTTAGAATATCTGCACTCCTGGCAGAACTAGCTATTTTGGTTTTCCAGTTTATATCCGGAAGATTGAAGTCTCCCATAATGATTACTTCTCCTTTCATTGTCATTTTAGCTATTTCTTCAACTAGTAGATCATCTAATTCTTTAACTTGGCCAGGTGGTCTACATATCATACCTACACGAGTTACTGTCTGATTACCAAACTGAAACGTTACCCCATAATGCCTCTAATGAGGTTAGATTTAATGCTATCTTTCAGATATAGGGCCACTCCTCCTCCTCCTTCTTCTTTCTTCCCTTCTTTGTCTCTTCTGTATAAAGAGTATCCTGGTATGGATATGTCCCAGTCATTGCTTTCATTAAACCATGTCTCAGTAACAGCCACTAAATCTACATTCTCAGATGCCATTATTGATCCAAGTTCATTGATTTTCTTACCTAGACTACAGGCATTTGTAGACAGGACTCTGAGCTTGTCATTTCTTAACCTCTGTGCTACTGACATGTTCTGTCATTGTTTTGGGGGGCAATTGGACTCATGTTGCAGAAATCCTTAAAGCAGCAGACATGTGGTAGCAGTAACGGACTATTCCAGCCTACTTTCCTTCAATCGTCTATCCAGTCAAACCCTAACTTCATGGCCCGATCTAGAGACTTACGAGGAAGATAGTTTATTAATAGATCCCACATAAAGGCTAAATCTAAACTGAAAGTTTAAAGAGGGATTGTTCCACCGGAAAGCTATACACCATTTCATAAAATCAGCACAACAATCTTCCAGAGGTCTATAGCCAAGTTGCAGTATTATCAATTGTGACTCCTGGGGCACTATATGGTTCATTATAAAAAAAAAAAAAAACAGTAAGGCAGACAATCCAACTGGTCTACCAACACCATCATGGCATCTGTATCAGCACTAGTGACACCAGACATTAGTATATGGCCTGTGATTCTATCACAATAGGTAGGGAGCAGTGCTATCCTATACTTGTCCCCTGTTCCAACCTACTAGGTGTGTGTCCCTTTACTGAGTGCTCATGGCATAAAGGGAAGTTCAAACAGGCCAAGTCAGCAAAACATGGACACATCAGGAAATAATTCATAATACAGAAGAAAATTCAGGAACAAGCCAGAAGGTCAAAACCAAAAGCAAAATGCAGTAAAAAATCAGTATTCAAAAACAAGTTCAGATAAAAGACAGGAAATAGCAAGAAATGCTACAGGAAATATCAAGGAATTCTGGTGACGGGTGGAACCACAATCACAGGCCCTTGAGCATAGCAGATGAGCGTTTAAATGTCCCGCCACAGGGATGTGACCTCTGACACCATGGGTGATTGGTCTGGTGATTTAACCTCCTAATTTGCTAATAAGAAGTGGTCTCAAACCGAGCCAGGGACTAGGGATGCTCCAGGCGGTGCATTGATTAGATGCTAGGCAGCACTGAAATGGGGTAAGGTATTTAAGTTTCAATGTTGGATCCAAATAGATAATCATCATGTCCTGATGATGCCTTTTTAGAAGAATGTGCTGTTTGTTTGCTTGACCTACCAATAACAGGCATAAACAGTCAGAATAACGGAAGAGTCCCTACCTATCATCTTTCTCCAGTTGCTTTTACCCAATATCGAGCTGACTGCATCAACAGAGTGAGGCATCTCATCAGTTCAAAATGGTGTATATATATTCACTCCAGAAGGGTGAAATATCTTGAAACTTGCAATGTAATCTCTATCCTGTCACCATCGTATCTTTAGAAAGACAAATTTGCCTTTCTGTTAAACCAGTAACAGGAAGAGTCTTCAAGAATTGGATGTCTACCATATCCTCTCTGTTTCTGGGAGAGAGACCGTAGACAGCCGATGGCTGTCCGGGCATGCTGGGAGTTGTAGTTTTGCAACATCTGGAGGTCCACAGATTGAAGACCACTGATGAAGGGATTGACAGGCGGTGATGATGAAGGGGGGGGATGATGACGGGGGTCTTGATAATGACGGGGTTCTGGATGATTACATGGGGGGATGATGTATTTCCCACCCTAGGCTTATAGTCGAGTCAATAACTTTTCCTGGGTTTTTGGGGCAAAATTTGGGGCCTCGGCTTATATTCGGGTCGGCTTATACTCGAGTATATACTGTATCCTGATATAAACTGGGAGACTGAGACCTGTGAATCTCATAAAGGAAACAGGTTTCTGACTTTAGCTAAAGACAATTATCTGTCCCAAATGGTACAGGGCCCGACCAGAGGGGGCCTACTAGACTTAACATTAACCAACAGATGTTACGCCGAGCGCTCCGGGTCCCCGCTCCTCCCCGGAGCGCTCGCTACACTTCCCTCACTGCAGCGCCCCGGTCGGTTCCACGGACCCGGGGCGCTGCGTTACCACCTCCGGCCGGGATGCGATTCGCGATGCGGGTAGCGCCCGCTCGCGATGCGCACCCCGGCTCCCGTACCTTACTCGCTCCCCGTCAGTTCTGTCCCGGCGCGCGCGGCCCCGCTCCCTAGGGCGCGCGCGCGCCGGGTCTTTGCGATTTAAAGGGCCACTGCACCGCTGATTGGTGCAGTGGTTCCAATTAGTGTTTACACCTGTGCACTTCCCTATATCACCTCACTTCCCCTTCACTCCCTCGCCGGATCTTGTTGCCCTAGTGCCAGTGAAAGCGTTCCTTGTGTGTTCCTTGCCTGTGATTCCAGACCTTCTGCCGTTGCCCCTGACTACGATCCTTGCTGCCTGCCCCGACCTTCTGCTACGTCCGACCTTGCTTCTGTCTACTCCCTTGTACCGCGCCTATCTTCAGCAGCCAGAGAGGTTGAGCCGTTGCTAGGGGATACGACCTGGTCACTACCGCCGCAGCAAGACCATCCCGCTTTGCGGCGGGCTCTGGTGAAAACCAGTAGTGACTTAGAACCGATCCTCTAGCACGGTCCACGCCAATCCCTCTCTGGCACAGAGGATCCACTACCTGCCAGCCGGCATCGTGACAGTAGATCCGGCCATGGATCCCGCTGAAGTTCCTCTGCCAGTTGTCGCTGACCTCACCACGGTGGTCGCCCAGCAGTCACAACAGATTGCGCAACAAGGCCAACAGCTGTCTCAACTGACTGTTATGCTACAACAGTTACTACCACAGCTCCAGCAATCATCTCCTCCGCCAGCTCCTGTACCTCCTCCGCAGCGAGTGGCCGCTTCTGGAATACGACTATCCTTGCCGGATAAATTTGATGGGGACTCTAAGTTTTGCCGTGGCTTTCTTTCCCAATGTTCATTACACTTGGAGATGATGTCGGACCAGTTCCCCACTGAAAGGTCTAAGGTGGCTTTCGTAGTCAGCCTGCTGTCTGGAAAAGCCCTGGCTTGGGCCACACCGCTCTGGGACCGCAATGACCCCGTCACTGCCTCTGTACACTCCTTCTTCTCGGAAATTCGAAGTGTCTTTGAGGAACCTGCCCGAGCCTCTTCTGCTGAGACTGCCCTGTTGAACCTGGTCCAGGGTAATTCTTCCGTTGGCGAGTATGCCGTACAGTTCCGTACCCTTGCTTCAGAATTATCCTGGAATAATGAGGCACTCTGCGCGACCTTTAAAAAAGGCCTATCCAGCAACATTAAAGATGTTCTGGCCGCACGAGAAATCCCTGCTAACCTACATGAACTCATCCATCTTGCCACTCGCATTGACATGCGTTTTTCCGAACGGCGTCAGGAGCTCCGCCAGGATATGGACTCTGTTCGCACGAGGCGTTTCTTCTCCCCGGCTCCTCTCTCCTCTGGTCCCCTGCAATCTGTTCCTGTGCCTCCCGCCGTGGAGGCTATGCAGGTCGACCGGTCTCGCCTGACACCCCAAGAGAGGACACGACGCCGCATGGAGAATCTCTGCCTGTACTGTGCTAGTACCGAACACTTCCTGAAGGATTGTCCTATCCGTCCTCCCCGCCTGGAAAGACGTCCGCTGACTCCGCACAAAGGTGAGACAGTCCTTGATGTCTACTCTGCTTCTCCACGTCTTACTGTGCCTGTGCGGATGTCTGCCTCTGCCTTCTCCTTCTCTGCTGTGGCCTTCTTGGACTCTGGATCTGCAGGAAATTTCATCTTAGCCTCTCTCGTCAACAGGTTCAACATCCCGGTGACCAGTCTCGCCAGACCCCTCTACATCAATTGTGTAAACAATGAAAGATTGGACTGTACTATACGTTTCCGCACGGAGCCCCTTCTAATGTGCATCGGATCTCATCACGAGAGGATTGAACTGTTGGTCCTCCCCAATTGCACTTCTGAAATCCTTCTTGGACTTCCCTGGCTTCAACTCCATTCCCCAATCCTGGATTGGTCCACTGGGGAGATCAAGAGTTGGGGGCCCTCTTGTTCCAAGGACTGCTTAAAACCGGTTCCCAGTAAACCTTGCCGTGTCCCTGTGCTTCCTCATGTAACCGGTCTCCCTAAGGCCTATATGGACTTTGCGGACGTTTTTTGCAAAAAACAAGCTGAGACTCTACCTCCTCACAGGCCTTATGATTGTCCCATTGACCTCCTCCCGGGCACTACTCCACCCCGGGGCAGAATCTATCCTCTGTCCGTCCCAGAGACTCTTGCCATGTCTGAATACGTCCAAGAAAATTTAAAAAAGGGCTTTATCCGTAAATCCTCCTCTCCTGCCGGAGCCGGATTTTTCTTTGTGTCCAAAAAAGATGGCTCTCTACGTCCTTGCATTGACTACCGCGGTCTTAATAAAATCACGGTTAAGAACCGCTACCCCCTACCCCTCATCTCTGAACTCTTTGATCGTCTCCAAGGTGCCCATATTTTTACCAAACTGGACTTAAGAGGTGCTTATAATCTCATCCGCATCAGAGAGGGGGATGAATGGAAAACGGCATTTAACACCAGAGATGGACACTTTGAGTATCTGGTCATGCCCTTTGGTCTATGCAACGCCCCTGCCGTCTTCCAAGACTTTGTTAATGAAATTTTTCGTGATCTACTATACTCCTGTGTTGTTGTATATCTGGACGATATCCTGATTTTTTCTGCCAATCTTGAAGAACACCGCCAGCATGTCCGTATGGTTCTTCAGAGACTTCGTGATAATCAACTCTATGCCAAAATAGAGAAATGTCTGTTTGAATGCCAATCTCTTCCTTTTCTAGGATACTTGGTCTCTGGCCAGGGACTACAAATGGACCCAGATAAACTCTCTGCCGTCTTAGATTGGCCACGCCCCTCCGGACTCCGTGCCATCCAACGTTTTTTGGGGTTCGCCAATTATTACAGGCAATTTATTCCACATTTTTCTACCATTGTGGCTCCTATTGTGGCTTTAACAAAAAAAAATGCCGATCCCAAGTCTTGGCCTCCTCAAGCGGAAGACGCCTTTAAACGACTCAAGTCTGCCTTTTCTTCGGCTCCCGTGCTCTCCAGACCTGACCCATCTAAACCCTTCCTATTGGAGGTTGATGCCTCCTCAGTGGGAGCTGGAGCTGTCCTTCTACAAAAAAACTCTTCCGGGCATGCTGTTACTTGTGGTTTTTTTTCCAGGACCTTCTCTCCGGCGGAGAGGAACTACTCCATCGGGGATCGAGAGCTTCTAGCCATTAAATTAGCACTTGAGGAATGGAGGCATCTGCTGGAGGGATCAAGATTTCCAGTTATTATTTACACCGATCACAAGAACCTCTCCTACCTCCAGTCTGCCCAACGGCTGAATCCTCGTCAGGCCAGGTGGTCTCTGTTCTTTGCCCGATTTAATTTTGAAATTCACTTTCGGCCTGCTGATAAAAACATTAGGGCCGATGCTCTCTCTCGTTCCTCAGATGCCTCTGAAATTGAACTCTCTCCTCAACACATCATTCCTCCTGACTGCCTGATTTCCACTTCTCCAGCCTCCATCAGGCAAACTCCTCCAGGAAAGACCTTTGTTTCTCCACGCCAACGCCTTGGGATCCTCAAATGGGGTCACTCCTCCCATCTCGCAGGTCATGCGGGCATCAAGAAATCTGTGCAACTCATCTCTCGCTTCTATTGGTGGCCGACTCTAGAGACTGATGTGGTGGACTTTGTGCGAGCCTGCACTATCTGTGCCCGGGATAAGACTCCTCGCCAGAAGCCCGCTGGTTTTCTTCATCCTCTACCTGTCCCCGAACAACCTTGGTCTCTGATTGGTATGGATTTTATTACTGACTTACCCCCATCCCATGGCAACACTGTTATTTGGGTGGTCGTTGATCGATTCTCCAAAATGGCACATTTCATCCCTCTTCCTGGTCTTCCTTCAGCGCCTCAGTTGGCTAAACAATTTTTTGTACACATTTTTCGTCTTCACGGGTTGCCTACACAGATCGTCTCGGATAGAGGCGTCCAATTTGTGTCTAAATTCTGGAGGGCTCTCTGTAAACAACTCAAGATTAAATTAAATTTTTCTTCTGCATACCATCCTCAATCCAATGGACAAGTAGAGAGAATTAACCAGATCTTGGGTGACTATTTACGACATTTTGTTTCCTCCCGCCAGGATGACTGGGCAGATCTTCTACCTTGGGCCGAATTCTCGTATAATTTCAGAATCTCTGAATCTTCCTCCAAATCTCCGTTTTTCGTGGTGTACGGCCGTCACCCTCTTCCCCCCCTCCCTACCCCCTTGCCCTCTGGTCTGCCCGCTGTGGATGAAATTTCTCGTGATCTTTCCACCATATGGAAAGAGACCCAAAATTCTCTCTTACAGGCTTCTTCTCGCATGAAGAGATTCGCAGATAAGAAAAGAAGAGCTCCTCCCATTTTTTCCCCTGGAGACAAGGTATGGCTCTCCGCTAAATATGTCCGTTTCCGTGTCCCGAGCTATAAGTTGGGACCACGCTATCTTGGTCCTTTTAAAGTTTTGTGTCAAATTAATCCTGTCTCTTACAAACTTCTTCTTCCTCCTTCTCTTCGTATCCCTAATGCCTTTCACGTCTCTCTTCTTAAACCTCTCATCCTCAACCGTTTTTCTCCTAAATCTGTTCCTCCCACTCCTGTTTCCGGCTCCTCGGACATCTTCTCTGTTAAAGAGATTTTGGCCTCTAAAAAGGTCAGGGGAAGAACTTTTTTTTTAGTGGATTGGGAGGGTTGTGGTCCAGAAGAGAGGTCCTGGGAACCTGAGGACAATATCCTGGACAAAAGTCTGATCCTCAGGTTCTCAGGCCCCAAGAAGAGGGGGAGACCCAAGGGGGGGGGTACTGTTACGCCGAGCGCTCCGGGTCCCCGCTCCTCCCCGGAGCGCTCGCTACACTTCCCTCACTGCAGCGCCCCGGTCGGTTCCACGGACCCGGGGCGCTGCGTTACCACCTCCGGCCGGGATGCGATTCGCGATGCGGGTAGCGCCCGCTCGCGATGCGCACCCCGGCTCCCGTACCTTACTCGCTCCCCGTCAGTTCTGTCCCGGCGCGCGCGGCCCCGCTCCCTAGGGCGCGCGCGCGCCGGGTCTTTGCGATTTAAAGGGCCACTGCACCGCTGATTGGTGCAGTGGTTCCAATTAGTGTTTACACCTGTGCACTTCCCTATATCACCTCACTTCCCCTTCACTCCCTCGCCGGATCTTGTTGCCCTAGTGCCAGTGAAAGCGTTCCTTGTGTGTTCCTTGCCTGTGATTCCAGACCTTCTGCCGTTGCCCCTGACTACGATCCTTGCTGCCTGCCCCGACCTTCTGCTACGTCCGACCTTGCTTCTGTCTACTCCCTTGTACCGCGCCTATCTTCAGCAGCCAGAGAGGTTGAGCCGTTGCTAGGGGATACGACCTGGTCACTACCGCCGCAGCAAGACCATCCCGCTTTGCGGCGGGCTCTGGTGAAAACCAGTAGTGACTTAGAACCGATCCTCTAGCACGGTCCACGCCAATCCCTCTCTGGCACAGAGGATCCACTACCTGCCAGCCGGCATCGTGACAACAGACCTGATAGAGTAACTGATGTGCCAGTAGAAGGACACCTAGGAAATAGTGATCATAATATCATACATTATAACTTGTTCTTCAATAAGGGAATCTCTCAAGGGGCAACAAAAACAATGAACTTTAGGAAAGCAAAGTTCGATCAACTCAGAGAAGTCCTTAACAATATAAAAAGGGATAATGTCCTCAAAAATATGAATACTGTCACTAAATGGGAGACTTTTAGGAATATCTTAAATTCTCACTCTAAGATGTATGTACCCTATGGGAATAAAAGGGTCAGAAATAAAAGAAAACCAGTATGGATGAATTAATAAAAATGTTAAGGGGGCAATAAATGACAAAAATAAAGCATTTAAACTATTAAAACAGGATGGCAGTGTAGAAGCATTAAAAAAGCTATAGAGAAAAAGTTAAAATATGTAAAATACAGATAAAAGCTGCAAAAATAGAGACATAAAGACTCATTGGCAAAGAGATTAAAACTAATCCCAAAATGTTCTTTAACTATATAAATAGCAAAAAGGTCAAAAATGAAAGTGTAGGCCCATTTAAAAATTATGAGGAAAAAATTATAGACGAGGATCAGGAAAAAGCAAATATACTAAACAAATTCTTCTCCACTGTGTTCACCAAGGAAAATGAAATGCCAGGTGAAATACAGTGTGATAAGGTAAACTCCACAGTACAGGTCACCTGTCTAACCCAGGAAGAAGTACAGTGCCACCTACAAAAAATCTAAATAGACAAATCACCAGGTCCAGATGGCATTCACCCCCCGAGTTTTGTATTGTATTGTAATACAGACCTCTATTTTTAATATTCAGGGACACTATAGTAACAGGGACTGTTCCCCAGGACTGGCGCATAGCAAATGAAGTGCCAATATTTAAAAAGGGGACAAAAGGTTACCCTGGGAATTAAAGACCTGTTAGTTTAACCTCTGCTGTATGTAAATTGTTTGAGGGTTTTCTAAGAAATGCTATTTTGGAGTATACCATATCAGCATGGCTTTATGAGGGATCGGTCCTGTCAAACTAACCTGATCAGCTTTTATGAGGAGGTGAGCTCCAGACTGGACCAGGGGCAATTGCTGGATGTCGTATATCTGGATTTTTCCAAACCATTTGATACGGTGCCAAATAAAAGATTGGTGCATAAAATGAGAAGGATCGGCCTAGGGGAGAATGTGTGTAAGTGGGTAAGTAACTGGCTCAGTGATAGGAAACAGAGGGTGGTTATTAATGGTACTTATTCTGACTGTTACTAGTGGGGTACCACAGGGGTCAGTCTTGGGTCCTGATCTATTTAATATATTTATTAATTACCTTGTAGAGGGGTTGAATAGTAAAGTAGCAATCTTTGCAGATGATACTAAACTTTGTAAAGCGGTAAACACTATAGAGGACAGTGCACTTTTACAAATGGATCTGGATAGTTTGGAGTTTTGGGCTGAGAAGTGGCAGATGAGGTTTAACACTGATAAATGTAAGGTAAGGCACATGGGGAGGAAAAATCTGGGATGGGGTTAAATATTAAATGGGAGAACACTTGGGACGACTGACATGGAAAAGGACTTAGGGGTCTTAGTTAATAGTAAACTTAGCTGTAGTGATCAGTGTCAGGCAACTGCTGCCAAGGCAAATAAAATCATGGGGTGCATCAATAGAGGGGCATAGATGCCCATGACAAGGAAATAATTCTACCGCTGTACAAATCACTAGTCAAACCACACATAGAATATTGTGTACAGTACTGGGCACCAGTGTACAAGAAAGATATAGTGGAGCTGGAGAGGGTTCAAAGACAGGCAACCAGAGTAATACAGGGAATGGGAGGACTACAAAGCAAAGCAAAATGACGGCTCTCCTCGGCTGAATGCTGACACCTGCGCCTGGATTAGCCGGCAGTGTTCCCGGTTCAAGCAATGCAGAAAGAAAGGATTTCCAGCGCAGGATAAATGCAACAGGTTCTTTATTACGGATCACATGGAATACACAGGTAACACCAACGCGTTTCGGGTCAAGCTGGACCCTTAGTCATAGCATGTCAGTTATACAATAAGAACAAGCTTATATAGTACAAAATATGGTCACATGTGTGTGACATCACAAAGTTAAAAGCTCATACAAAAACATGGAAAAAATACACACTCAGAGATAAGGAAAACATGGAGATGGATAAATCAACATCCCAAACTACATCGAACGTATTCGAAAAGCCATATATCAAATATCTGTATGCATTCGAAAACATATACTATCAGTAGCAATAAATAAAGTTGTAAAACAGTAAAATAACTAGGAGAGAGGAAAGCTGTCGGACAGAGAGCCAAATATAAAAAGTTAGTATGTCAAGATCAAATCATGCCTTAAATTCATACCTACAGGCTCTCTTGTATTTAACAAAAATAAGACTCTCTGTTCAACAGCTTGCGTCTCAGATCTCCACCCCTAATATTACCTCTAACCTTTTCGATTACATTTATTTGTAAGGCGACACATCTCCATTATGCTTATCCCTGAAATGCTTCGACAGGGCTGAAATATTATATTGATCATTTTTAGCATTGGAGATGTGTCGTCTGATCCTTATTTTTAATGAGTTCGAAGTACAGCCTACATATTGGCATCGACAAAGGCTGCATGAGGCTAGATACACCACCGAAGTAGTGTTACAATTACTGTAAGACTTGTTGAAGTATTGTTTACCCGTAGAAAATGAGACAAAGGAGTTGCATACTTGTATGTGTGCACATGTGATACAATGATTATTTCTACATCTCCATGTGCCTGGGTGATGTAACCATGTATGTGGATTAGGTGTACTAGATTCTGTCAGGAATAGACTAGGCGATAATTTGGTGCTAAGTGAAGGACCTCGTCTGGAAACAGTTGTAATGTAAGTTTTATCAAAATCTTGTACTGCACTATCATTTTCAAGAATAGGGAGATATTTCTGCATGATTTTACCAATAATATGAAATTGACGACTATAACTGGTAACGAAAACAGGGAGTTTCTTTTTCTCATACAAAAAAGGCAAATTTGTCCTATTTCTAGAACTATTACATGTAGAGGATATCAAGGTTGCTCGATCCAAATTTTTTGCTTTTACATATGCATTATTTAAAGCAACCTCATCATATCCCCTAGCTTTTAACCTATCATGCAAAGCGAAAGATTCTTGTTCGAAAACATCATCCTGCAGGCAGTTCCTTCT
Organism: Hyla sarda; assembly: GCF_029499605.1. Classification (NCBI taxonomy): domain Eukaryota; kingdom Metazoa; phylum Chordata; class Amphibia; order Anura; family Hylidae; genus Hyla; species Hyla sarda. The sequence continues at coordinate 286,230,038 of NC_079191.1, forward strand.
AAGTCTTATCCATTCCCCATAGGGAATATTACGAACCACATGTCGGAGATGACAGGAACTCGCCTGCAGGATAGTGTTTCCAGCCGTTTCTTTTCTAAAAGGTTTAACAATAATTTGTTTAGGTTCTCCCTTAGACTGAGAAGGTGCACATAATAGAATGTCCAGAAAGGGGACACATGTAGTGGAGAACTGTGATGTAAACTTAAGATTTAAATCATTGTCATTAATGTACTCGATGAATTCATTAAATTTGTTTTCAGAATCCCTCCATACCAAGACTAGATCGTCTATATAGCGACCAATATACTTGATAGACGAAAAAAATGGGTTGCTGGAATTAAAAATAAACTGTTCTTCCCAATAAATCATGTAAATATTGGCAAAAGATGGTGAAAATTTCGCACCCATAGAAGCTCCCTGTCACGATGCCGGCTGGCAGGTAGTGGATCCTCTGTGCCAGAGAGGGATGGCGAGGACCGCGCTAGTGGACCGGTTCTAAGCCACTACAGGTTTTCACCAGAGCCCGCCGCAAAGCGGGATGGTCTTGCTGCGGCGGTAGTGACAGGTCGTATCCACTAGCAACGGCTCACCTCTCTGGCTGCTGAAGATGCTGAAGATAGGCGCGGTACAAGGGAGTAGGCAGAAGCAAGGTCGGACGTAGCAGAAGGTCGGGGGCAGGCGGCAAGGATCGTAGTCAGGGGCAACGGCAGGAGGTCAGGAACACGGACTAGGAACAGACAAGGGAACGCTTTCACTAGGCACAAGTGCAACAAGATCCGGCAAGGGAGTGCAGGGGAAGTGAGGTGATATAGGGAAGTGCACAGGTGGGAGCCAATTGAGCTAATTGGGAAGATTGGGCCAGGCACCATCATTGGTGCACTGGCCCTTTAAATCGCAGAGACCCGGCGCGCGCGCGCCCTAGGGAGCGGGGCCGCGCGCGCCGGGACAGGACCGAGGGAGAGCGAGTCAGGTACGGGGGCCGGGGTGCGCATCGCGAGCGGGCGCTATCCGCATCGCGAATCGCATCCCGGCTGAAGGCGGGACCGCAGCGCACCCGGTCAGTGGATCTGACCGGGGCGCTGCAACAACGAAGATGAGGCGAGCGCTCCGGGGAGGAACGGGGACCCGGAGCGCTCGGCGTAACACTCCCCTGATCTGAAGAAAAAACTCGCCATTAAACATAAAATAATTGTTAGAAAGAAGGTAATCTGTGGCTAAAATAATAAATTCTTTCAGATCAGGGGAGTAATTACTATGGGTGTTGAGATGATGTGTCAAAGCCAGCAATCCTTGTTGTCTTGGTATGGAGGGATATAACGCAGTAACATCACAAGTAGCCACTGAGTAGTGTTCAGACCAGACGATTTTGTCAACCACTTCCAAAATGTGTTTTGTGTCTCTTATGAATGTCGGGGTAACTTTAGTGAGAGGCTGCAAATATGAATCAATCCAGTCTCCCAGTCTCTCCCCAAGCGAGCCTATCCAGGCCACAATGGGACGGAGAGGGGGAAGGGGAACCCCCTTGTGTAGCTTGGGGAGAGAGTGGAAGACTGGAGTGATTGGGGTCTCTACATACAGATAATCTTTAAGTTTAGGGTCTAATACTCCCATAGTTAGACCTTCCTCCAAAAGTTTTTTGAGGGCTATCTGACATGACTTGGTAGGATTTTCCCTAAGTTTTCTATATGTAGATGTTTCCTTCAAGAGATTCATATTTAGTTTTAAATATAATCCTGAGTTCAGCAGAACAATCGCTCCACCTTTATCGACATTTTTAACCACTAGGTCTTTGTTATCCGAAATATTTTTAAGAGCGTTTTTTTCTGCTGGACTGAGATTATCACAAGATTTTTGTTTAGTTAAAGTAGACTGTAACTGTACCAAATCCCTTTCTACAAGTTCTTGATATTTGTCTAGTGCGGGTGTACGAGATGACAATGGGTAAAACCCTGGATTAGATGTACGAAAAAATGGAACAATATTTTTACAATTACCAGACTCAACACTTAATGCATGCAATAATAGAGAATTGTATTGATCCAAAAAATCAGTACTCAATATATTTTCGACATGATCAGCACTAGATACATTATCAACAGCCTCCGTAACATTATGGGTAGCCAGCGAAAAGTCCCTTTGTTCTGCAGCATCACATAAAGAAAAATGTCTTTTAACAGTTAAATTGCGGGCCCATCTATTCAAATCCAGAATGGTAGCATAAAGATTAAAGTCACATGTGGGTGCGAACCCGAGGCCTCGACTTAGTAAGGAGATCTGAGCAGGAGATATAATATAACTTGACAGGTTAACGACTGTGGGATTTATTTGGCTACAATTTGAGACCTTAGGTTGTACCTTTTGTCTTCGACGCCGTCGTCCTGCCCGTCTTCCCCGTCCTTTGGGTAATGTCGAGAAGCTTGATTGGATTCAGCAGCAGCTGTGTTATTCAAGGCGTTCACCTCTCCACCCCATCGTTGATCTTGGTGCATGTTCTCATTCTCCGAAAAGGAAACTCTTCTATTAACCGGTTTGCGTTTTTTATTGTTACTTTTCTGATGTGATTTTTTATGGTTATAAGATTTCTGTTCGTATTTAAGAATGGATGTTGGAGTGGTAGGATTACGAGCTTGATTGGCCCAAGAATACACCATATCACTTTGGTAGTCAGTAGAATCACGCTTGAATTTTCCTTTTTTATTTTCCATTATATTGCTTTCTAAATTATTCAGGTGTTCTTTAATTTTACTTTTTAGAACTTCGTATTCCACTTTCTGTTCATATGATTTAAGTTGCATTTCAATATCTTTAATTTCAGAATTTAGCATAATAAGTTCCTGCTCCTCTTCCTCAATAATATAGGATATAAGTTTATTAGAACATTCAGTCAAGGCTGTATCCCATTTTTCTTCAAAACGAGGAGAGAAGATTTTAACTGGCCTTTTTTTAATCCGAAGGCCTCTCGGGATCATTTCACTGGACAGGTAATTAGAAAGCATGGTAAAGTCCCGCCAAGTGCGCAACTCCCTTGTCTGAATAGTCTCAAAGCGTCTCATAAGTGTGATCAATTCTTGTGGGGGAACGGGGCTATTAGCGGCAGATAGTTTTTTGAACACTAACCGTGCCTTGTCGATTCGATTCAAATCATGAAGCGGTTGAGTGACCCCATCGCCTGGGGCCTCCGTAGACCCCGACATCTGTGCTGTAACTTCCATGTAGATTATCGATCCTTATAGCAGTATCCTGTATAGCGGAGGGTGCCCGTCCACACTCGTCAGAAACAAAGCAAAGCAAAATGACGTCTCTCCTCGGCTGAATGCTGACACCTGCGCCTGGATTAGCCGGCAGTGTTTCCGGTTCAAGCACAGAAAGAAAGGATTTCCAGCGCAGGATAAATGCAACAGGTTCTTTATTACGGATCACATGGAATGCACAGGTAACACCAATGCGTTTCGGGTCAAGCTGGACCCTTAGTCATGGCATGTCAGTTATACAATAAGAACAAGCTTATATAGCACAAAATATGGTCACGTGTGTGACATCACAAAGTTAAAAGCTCATGACAAAAACATGGAAAAAATACACACTCAGAGATAAGGAAAACTTGGAGATGGATAAATCAACATCCCAAACTACATTGAACGTATTCGAAAAGCCATATATCAAATATCTGTATGTATTCGAAAACATATACTATCAGTAGCAATAAAGTTGTAAAACAGTAAAATAACTAGGAGAGAGGAAAGCTGTCGGACAGAGAGCCAAATATAAAAAGTTAGTATGTCAAGATCAAATCATGCCTTAAATTCATACCTACAGGCTCTCGTAATCGAAAAGGTTAGAGGTAATATTAGGGGTGGAGATCTGAGACGCAAGCTGTTGAACAGAGAGTCTTACTGGATTTTTTTGTTAAATACAAGAGAGCCTGTAGGTATGAATTTAAGGCATGATTTGATCTTGACATACTAACTTTTTATATTTGGCTCTCTCTCCAACAGCTTTCCTCTCTCCTAGTTATTTTACTGTTTTACAACTTTATTTATTGCTACTGATAGTATATGTTTTCAAATGCATACAGATATTTGATATATGGCTTTTCGAATACGTTCGATGTAGTTTGGGATGTTGATTTATCCATCTCCATGTTTTCCTTATCTCTGAGTGTGTATTTTTTCAATGTTTTTGTATGAGCTTTTAACTTTGTGATGTCACACACATGTGACCATATTTTGTACTATATAAGCTTGTTCTTATTGTATAACTGACATGCCATGACTAAGGGTCCAGCTTGACCCGAAACGCGTTGGTGATACCTGTGCATTCCATGTGATCCGTAATAAAGAACCTGTTGCATTTATCCTGCGCTGGAAATCCTTTCTTTCTGCAATGGGAGGACTACAGTACCCAGAAAGATTATCAGAATTGGTGTTATTTAGTTTAGAAAAAAGAAGGCTTAGGAGAGACCGAATAACTATGTATAAATATATCAGGGGCAGTACAGAGATCTCTCCCATGATCTATTGATACCCAGGACTGTATCTATAACAAGGGGGCACCCTCTACATTTAGAGGAAAGAAGGTTTCTACACCACCACAGAGGTTCTTTACTGTAAGAGCAAGGAGACTGTGGAATTCTATCCCGGAGGAGGTGGTGAGGGTGAACTCTGTAAAAGAGTTCAAAAGGGGTCTGGATGCATTTTTGGAGAATAATAACATTGATAGTTATGTATACTAGATATTTAGGGACAGAACAGTGATCCAGGGATTTATTCTGACTGCCATATTTGGAGTCGGGAAGAAATATTTACCTCTAGTATGAGGGTTTTTTGCCTTCCCCTGGATCAACTCAGAAGGGACTCATTAGGGATATAGGTTGAACTAGATGGACTCTTGTCTTTTTTCATCCTTATGAACTAAGTTGACATGTTTTACTTTTGGAAGACGTCAGAGGGCTTTAAAGTATAGCAGCAATTTTCAAATTTTTCACAACATTTTCAAAATCGGAATTTTTCAGGGACCTGATCAGTTTTGAAGTGGATTTGAAGGGCCTTCTTATTAGAAATACCCCATAAATGGCCCCATTATAAATACTGCACCCCTCAAAGTATTCAAAATGACATTCAAAAGGTTTGTTAACACTTTAGGTGTTTCACAGGAATAGGAGCAAATTGAAGGAGAAAATTCAAAATCTTCATTTTTTACATTGGCATGTTCTTATAGACCCAGTTTTTGAATTTTTACAAGGGGTAAAAGGAGAGGAATCTTCCTAAAATGTGTAACCCAATTTCTATTGAGTAAGGAAATACCTCATATGTGTATGTGTCACGATGCCGGCTGGCAGGTGGTGGATCCTCTGTGCCAGAGAGGGATTGGCGTGGACCGTGCTAGAGGATCGGTTCTAAGTCACTACTGGTATTCACCAGAGCCCGCCGCAAAGCGGGATGGTCTTGCTGCGGCGGTAGTGACCAGGTCGTATCCCCTAGCAACGGCTCAACCTCTCTGGCTGCTGAAGATAGGCGCGGTACAAGGGAGTAGACAGAAGCAAGGTCGGACGTAGCAGAAGGTCGGGGCAGGCAGCAAGGATCGTAGTCAGGGGCAACGGCAGAAGGTCTGGAATCACAGGCAAGGAACACACAAGGAACGCTTTCACTGGCACTAGGGCAACAAGATCCGGCGAGGGAGTGAAGGGGAAGTGAGGTGATATAGGGAAGTGCACAGGTGTAAACACTAATTGGAACCACTGCACCAATCAGCGGTGCAGTGGCCCTTTAAATCGCAAAGACCCGGCGCGCGCGCGCCCTAGGGAGCGGGGCCGCGCGCGCCGGGACAGAACTGACGGGGAGCGAGTCAGGTACGGGAGCCGGGGTGCGCATCGCGAGCGGGCGCTACCCGCATCGCGAATCGCATCCCGGCCGGAGGTGGTAACGCAGCGCCCCGGGTCCGTGGAACCGACCGGGGCGCTGCAGTGAGGGAAGTGTAGCGAGCGCTCCGGGGAGGAGCGGGGACCCGGAGCGCTCGGCGTAACAGTACCCCCCCCCTTGGGTCTCCCCCTCTTCTTGGGGCCTGAGAACCTGAGGATCAGACTTTTGTCCAGGATATTGTCCTCAGGTTCCCAGGACCTCTCTTCTGGACCACAACCCTCCCAATCCACTAAAAAAAAAGTTTTTCCTCTGACCTTTTTTGAGGCTAAGATCTCTTTGACAGAGAAGATGTCCGAGGAGCCGGAAACAGGAGTGGGAGGAACAGATTTAGGAGAAAAACGGTTGAGGATGAGAGGTTTAAGAAGAGAGACGTGAAAGGCATTAGGGATACGAAGAGAAGGAGGAAGAAGAAGTTTGTAAGAGACAGGATTAATTTGACACAAAACTTTAAAAGGACCAAGATAGCGTGGTCCCAACTTATAGCTCGGGACACGGAAACGGACATATTTAGCGGAGAGCCATACCTTGTCTCCAGGGGAAAAAATGGGAGGAGCTCTTCTTTTCTTATCTGCGAATCTCTTCATGCGAGAAGAAGCCTGTAAGAGAGAATTTTGGGTCTCTTTCCATATGGTGGAAAGATCACGAGAAATTTCATCCACAGCGGGCAGACCAGAGGGCAAGGGGGTAGGGAGGGGGGGAAGAGGGTGACGGCCGTACACCACGAAAAACGGAGATTTGGAGGAAGATTCAGAGATTCTGAAATTATACGAGAATTCGGCCCAAGGTAGAAGATCTGCCCAGTCATCCTGGCGGGAGGAAACAAAATGTCGTAAATAGTCACCCAAGATCTGGTTAATTCTCTCTACTTGTCCATTGGATTGAGGATGGTATGCAGAAGAAAAATTTAATTGAATCTTGAGTTGTTTACAGAGAGCCCTCCAGAATTTAGACACAAATTGGACGCCTCTATCCGAGACGATCTGTGTAGGCAACCCGTGAAGACGAAAAATGTGTACAAAAAATTGTTTAGCCAACTGAGGCGCTGAAGGAAGACCAGGAAGAGGGATGAAATGTGCCATTTTGGAGAATCGATCAACGACCACCCAAATAACAGTGTTGCCATGGGATGGGGGTAAGTCAGTAATAAAATCCATACCAATCAGAGACCAAGGTTGTTCGGGGACAGGTAGAGGATGAAGAAAACCAGCGGGCTTCTGGCGAGGAGTCTTATCCCGGGCACAGATAGTGCAGGCTCGCACAAAGTCCACCACATCAGTCTCTAGAGTCGGCCACCAATAGAAGCGAGAGATGAGTTGCACAGATTTCTTAATGCCCGCATGACCTGCGAGATGGGAGGAGTGACCCCATTTGAGGATCCCAAGGCGTTGGCGTGGAGAAACAAAGGTCTTTCCTGGAGGAGTTTGCCTGATGGAGGCTGGAGAAGTGGAAATCAGGCAGTCAGGAGGAATGATGTGTTGAGGAGAGAGTTCAATTTCAGAGGCATCTGAGGAACGAGAGAGAGCATCGGCCCTAATGTTCTTATCAGCAGGCCGAAAGTGAATTTCAAAATTAAATCGGGCAAAGAACAGAGACCATATCCTGGCGGAGCTCCTGACGCCGTTCGGAAAAACGCATGTCAATGCGAGTGGCAAGATGGATGAGTTCATGTAGGTTAGCAGGGATTTCTCGTGCGGCCAGAACATCTTTAATGTTGCTGGATAGGCCTTTTTTAAAGGTCGCGCAGAGTGCCTCATTATTCCAGGATAATTCTGAAGCAAGGGTACGGAACTGTACGGCATACTCGCCAACGGAAGAATTACCCTGGACCAGGTTCAACAGGGCAGTCTCAGCAGAAGAGGCTCGGGCAGGTTCCTCAAAGACACTTCGAATTTCCGAGAAGAAGGAGTGTACAGAGGCAGTGACGGGGTCATTGCGGTCCCAGAGCGGTGTGGCCCAAGCCAGGGCTTTTCCAGACAGCAGGCTGACTACGAAAGCCACTTTAGACCTTTCGGTGGGGAACTGGTCCGACATCATCTCCAAGTGTAATGAACATTGGGAAAGAAAGCCACGGCAAAACTTAGAGTCCCCATCAAATTTATCCGGCAAGGATAGTCGTATTCCAGAAGCGGCCACTCGCTGCGGAGGAGGTACAGGAGCTGGCGGAGGAGATGATTGCTGGAGCTGTGGTAGTAACTGTTGTAGCATAACAGTCAGTTGAGACAGCTGTTGGCCTTGTTGCGCAATCTGTTGTGACTGCTGGGCGACCACCGTGGTGAGGTCAGCGACAACTGGCAGAGGAACTTCAGCGGGATCCATGGCCGGATCTACTGTCACGATGCCGGCTGGCAGGTGGTGGATCCTCTGTGCCAGAGAGGGATTGGCGTGGACCGTGCTAGAGGATCGGTTCTAAGTCACTACTGGTATTCACCAGAGCCCGCCGCAAAGCGGGATGGTCTTGCTGCGGCGGTAGTGACCAGGTCGTATCCCCTAGCAACGGCTCAACCTCTCTGGCTGCTGAAGATAGGCGCGGTACAAGGGAGTAGACAGAAGCAAGGTCGGACGTAGCAGAAGGTCGGGGCAGGCAGCAAGGATCGTAGTCAGGGGCAACGGCAGAAGGTCTGGAATCACAGGCAAGGAACACACAAGGAACGCTTTCACTGGCACTAGGGCAACAAGATCCGGCGAGGGAGTGAAGGGGAAGTGAGGTGATATAGGGAAGTGCACAGGTGTAAACACTAATTGGAACCACTGCACCAATCAGCGGTGCAGTGGCCCTTTAAATCGCAAAGACCCGGCGCGCGCGCGCCCTAGGGAGCGGGGCCGCGCGCGCCGGGACAGAACTGACGGGGAGCGAGTCAGGTACGGGAGCCGGGGTGCGCATCGCGAGCGGGCGCTACCCGCATCGCGAATCGCATCCCGGCCGGAGGTGGTAACGCAGCGCCCCGGGTCCGTGGAACCGACCGGGGCGCTGCAGTGAGGGAAGTGTAGCGAGCGCTCCGGGGAGGAGCGGGGACCCGGAGCGCTCGGCGTAACAGTATGTAAAGTGTTCTGTGGGTGCACTAGAGGGCTCAGAAGGGGGATTATGGAGAGTGAGTTTTTCTGAAATGGTTTTTGGGGGGCATGTCACATTTAAGAAGCCCCTATGGTGCCAGAACAGAAAGAAAAACCCCACAGGTGTTTGATGACTTTTCGTTAAAGTTGGATGTGTAAATGATTTTTTTTCACTAAAATACTAGTTTTCCCCCAAATTATTTTTTTTACAAAGGGTAATAGGAGAAAATGCCCCCCAAAATTTGTAACCCCATCTCTTCTGAGTATTTAAATACCCCATGTGTGGACGTCAAGTGCTCTACACTGGTGCACTACAATGCTCAGAAGAGGAGGAGCGCCATTGAGCTATTGGAAAGAGAGTTTGTTTGGAATGGAAGTCAGGGGCCATGTGCATTTACAAAGCCCCCTGTGGTGCCAGAACAGTGGACCCCCCCCCCCACATGTGACCCCATTTTGGAAACTACACCCCTCACAGAATTTAATAAGGGGTGCAGTGAGTATTTATACCCCACTGACGTTTAACAGATCTTTGGAACAGTGGGCTATGCAAATGAAAAATTAAATTTTTCATTTTCACAGACCACTGTTCCAAAAATCTGTCAGACACCTGTGGGGTGTAAATGCTCACTGCACCCCTTATTACATTTTGTGAGGGGTGTAGTTTCCAAAATGGGGTCACATGTGGGGGGGGGGTCCATTGTTCTGGCACTATGGGGGCTTTGTAAACACACGTGGCCTTCAATTCCGGACAAATTTTCTCTTCAAAAGCCCAATGGCGCTCTTTCTCTTCTGCGCATTGTAGTTCGCCCGCAGAGCATTTTACATCCACGTATGGGGTATGTTCTTACTCAGAAGAGATTGAGTTACAAATGTTGGGGGGCTTTTTTCATATCTTCCCTTGTGAAAATAAAAAATTTAGGGTAACACAGGCATTTTATTGAAATATTTTTTTCTTCTTTTCCCATCGAACTTTAATGAAAATTCATCAAACACCTGTGGGGTGTTAAGGCTCACTATACCCCTTGTTACATTCCGTGAGGGGTGTAATTTTCAAAATGGGGTCACATGTGGGTATTTATTTTTTTGCGTTTATGTCAGAACCACTGTAAAATCAGCCACCCCTGTGCAAATCACCAATTTAGGCCTCAAATGTACATAGTGCGCTCTCACTCCTGAGCATTGTTGTGCGTCCGTAGAGCATTTTACGCCCACATATGGAGTATTTCCGTACTCAGGAGAAATTGCTTTTTGGGAGTCTTTTTTTCTTTTACCGCTTGTGAAAATAAAAAGTATGGGGCAACACCAGCATGTTAGTGTAAAAATGTTTATTTTTTTACACTAGCAGGCTGGTGTAGCCCCCAACTTTTCCTTTTCATAAGGGGTAAAAGGAGAAAAAGCCCCCCAAAATTTGTAGTGCAATTTCTCCAGAGTACAGAGATACCCCATATGTGGCCCTATACTATTTCCTTGAAATACGACAGGGCTCCGAAGTGAGAGAGCGCCATGCGCATATGAGGACTAAATTAGGGATTGCATAGTGGTGGACACAGGGGTATTCTATGCCAGTGATTCCCAAACAGGGTGCCTCCAGCTGTTGCTAAACTCTGAGCATGCCTGGACAGTGAGTGGCTGTCCAGAAATGCTGGGAGTTGTTGTTTTGCAAGAGCTGGAGGCTCCGTTTTGGAAACACTGCTGTATGATACGTGTTTCATTTTTATTGGGGGGAACAGTATAAGGGGGTGTATGTGTAGTGTTTTATCCTTTATTATGTGTTAGTGTAGTGTAGCGTTTTTAGGGTACATTCACACGGGCGAGTTTACAGTGAGTATCCCGCTAGGAGTTTGCGCTGCAGCTCAAACTTCAAGCAGGAAACTTAAAGCTACAACTACCAGTATGCACTGACAGACTGTGCATGCTGGGAGTTGTACTTTTGCAACAGCTGGAGGCACACTGGTTGGAAAACCTTCAGTTAGGTTATGTTATCTTAAGTATTTTCCAACCAGTGTGCCTCCAGCTGTTGCAAAACTACAACTCCCAGCATGTACTGATTGCCGAAGGGCATGCTGGGAGATGAAGTTATGCAACAGCTGGATGTACGCAACTACAACTCCCAGCATGCCAAAACAGCCGTTTGCTGTTTGGGCATGCTGGGATTTGCAGTTTTGCAACATCTGGAGGGCTGCAGTTTAGAGACCACTGCACAGTAATTTCCAAACTGTAGCCCTCCAGCTGTTGCAAAACTGCAAATCCCAACAGATGTCTGGGCCTGCTGGGAGTTGTAGTTTTGCAACATCTGAAGTTTAGAGACCACTGTATAGTGGTCTCAAACTGTAGCCCTCCAGATGTTGCTAGGCAACTCACCGGCTTCCGTAGGATCCAGGGAGCCGCATCGCCGTCCTCTTCTGCCTCCGATCACCGCAGCCGATCGCCGCCCGCTGCCGCCGCTAATGTTTAGGTGGACTTCGGTGCCGGTCCTCCTCGGTTTCCCCATTCTGCCCCGCCTACTGTGGGTGGGCAGAACGGGGAAACCGAAAGTTAACTCCCCCGCCCCCGATTTGCTATTGGACGTCACTTCTAGATGACCAATTACAGGGATAGGAGGGGTGGCACCCCTGCCACCTCACTCCTATCCCTTCAGGCAGGGGGATCGAGGGTGGACAACCCCGATCCCCCTTATTTTCCGCATCATCGGGTGACCGGAGACCCGGAATTGGCGCAAATCGCCGGTGGGAATTTGCAACATAGGGGGGTCTGATCACCCCCCTGGGCATTTGCGCGGGGTGCCTGCTGATCGATATTAGCAGTCACCCTGGTCCAGTCTCGCCCCTCGCACGCCAGGGACCAAAATTCCCACAGGCAAACAGGTACGTCCTGGGTCCTAAAGTACCAGGGTGTCAGGATGTACCCGTATGCCATGGGTCCTTAACTGGTTAAAGGACAACTGCAGCCATCACAACTTATCCCTTATTCCTTATCTCCCAAACGGGCCCCGACATTGCCGCTCTGTGCGAGCAGCTAATGCTGAGGTCGACGGTATGCTCCCTCCATATACAGCTCTATGGGAGAGGCGGGGAGGCATGAACTCTGCCTCTCCCATAGAACATGTAGTTTGGCCGACATGCCTCCTGCATGAGAGAGCCACAGCAGAGCCTGGGCCCAGTGCAGGAGATCACGGGGGGTCCGACCGTTGAGACACACTCAGACACTTATCCCCTATCCTACATTAGGGCTGCATATTTCCTTTAATCATTGTAAATCAGTGAAATATGAAACCATTTTTATGAGAGTGAGCCAATTGCATTATAGCTATAATCCAAAAGCAGCTTGAATGTAAATAGGATATTTACGGTAAGTATAAATTGCACAGCTGTAATCCAGCTTTAAAAAATGTTTAAGATAAAAATGACCTAACATCACAACAAGCGGAGACAATTTATTCTTGTTCCAGAATCTGTCTCTTTTGCAAATCAAGATTAAGAACTCTATTAAATATCTGAGCTATTTCATAATCCAGTGATTAAAGAGGATAATGTAGAAATCTATTTTAAATTTAAAGTAGTTAATTGTCTTTTATTCAGCATAAGCTTCAAGTATAAAACCAATACACTGAGTGTATATGATCAAGGCTTATGGCATTTACATTTATATATGTTACCTAAAACAAGAATAAGAGTATTTATCTTGAATGAATTTTCATTTTAAAGTTCACTACATTTATTATGTGAATGAATTTATATAAATTAGAAAAATCACAAATCAGCAGAGTAGTCATGAATACATATAAATCTGTTATGTATGTTAGAAATCTTTACACACATTCCTTCAAAATAATACCCTCTGATATTTCAAGAAAAATTAGTGGATCATAAACAGGACATTTTACAAATCTACTTTAATTAAAAGGGGAGTATACAGAACTGCAATCTGCAATACAAAAAAAATCTTATTTTTTTTGATTGATAGATTTTTTTTGTATAGCTTATAAAGAATGCTACAAAGTAAAAGATGAAAGTATAAAACAATTGTATCCAATGTTGTCAGATCCATGGTACACTGTTGGTTAAAAAGATTTTCTTTATTTTTGTGTGTTGTTTATTCAGATCCATAACTATATTGTGCACACATATATACATTGAAAACGATTAAGGAAGTGTGAGATGTACTCAATCTGGTGTGGTGACCGAGAACTTCAGTCTGGGTATAATCTCCTGTATACCCTGATTAAGCAGAAAATTCGTAAAGATAAATGGGGTGACTGGTTCTCAAGGTCTTGAGTGTGATGGAAATGTGTTGTATGGTTTTGTCTGTGAATATGTAATGATGATAGTGGTGTTTATGAATAATTCAAGAGGGTGATGATGGGTGTTTGTATAAACTTGAGGGTATGTATATATATAATGAAGGAGGGTGATAGGTGTTCCTGTATAAACTGGAGAATCTGTATATAATGATCGGTGTATATGGGAGAGAGGGAAAAGTATGGGGGAGAAAAGTATCTTGATAGGTGTTTGTGAATGATTGGAGAGGGGGATGGTAAGTGTTACTGTATAAATTGGAGAATATGCATGTATATAATGAATATTTGTGATGATAGGTGTTTCTATATAAACTGCAGGATGTGTGTGTATATATTGATCGGTGTATATGGGAGAGAGAAGTATGGGGGAGAAGGAAATGATTGAAGGAGAAGGGGGATGATGAAAGAGAGATAGAGGATGGTGAAAACAAAAGAAAAGGCTCTTACTTGGATAGATAAAAGCGTAATTTATTTGTAATTTAATAATATAAAACAGGAAAAAACGCTGGGCCCTAGCGCTTATACTTTCCAATGCATATGAAACAGTTAAAATAATTCATAAAGTAAAAATAAAAGTAAAAAAAAAGTTTTAAAAAAGTTAAAAAAAAGTAAAACAAAAAAGTCCCCCCCGATTTTTTTTTTTATAAAAAAAATCCTCCCCTGACCCCCTAATAGGTCCCCCAGGGTCCTATTAGGGTCTGATCCCTTACCCCGGGTCCTATTAGGGGTTCAGGGAGCTGCATGCGCCACCCCTTTTTTTTTTGGGGCCGCAGCTTTTTCTATTACTGAAGTGCATGTTTTAAAAGCACCAAGCACCACACACTACATACTTCCCTGCCCCCCCTCCCCCGCGCACACCCCCTCCCCCCTGCCACTGTCCTCCCCCCGCCACCTTAGAAAAAAGGCGATGGCCCACCGGGCATTTTCGGCAGCGGAGGCTTACGCTTTTTTAGGCTCCGACTCCGAATCTGCGAGTGAGGACGAGGAAGATCCTACATTATTGTATTCTTTCTCGCCCTCCTCATCATCTTGTAGTGATGATGAGTCCCTTGTACGGCGGCGGAGACGTTGCCAGGCGAGGCCACGCACCCCCCATGAGAGTGACCCAGTGGCCGACACTAGTACGAGTGGCAATGCCGCTCGTAATAGGAGTCCGGCCCCCCAGACAAGTGCACCGGAGCCCCCCAGAGGGTTATCAGCCACGGATTCCTGAGTTTGTTGGCGACTCAGGAATCCGGATTGACACCGCTGGCTTCACTGATCTGGACTTTTTAATTTTTTTTTTCAGTGACAGCCTGGTCAACCACAAACGAACTTGTATGCCCAGCAGTTCATTGCCCACCACCCCGATTCGCTTTTGGCCAGGCCCAATGAATGGCGCGCCATTGATGCAGCGGAAATGAGGACATTTTGGGGCCTCACGCTGCATATGGGCCTGGACAAAAAACCAAGTGCTCGTCGTTACTGGAGCGGGGACGTCCTCTACCAGACCCCGCTTTACAGTATGGCGATGACATGGAGGCGGTTTTAGGCCATTCGGAAATGCCTGCATTATGCAGATAATGCGGCATGTCCGACCAGAGGTGATCCCGCCCATGACCGGCTTTACAAAGTGAGGCCGGACATCGATCACTTTGGGGCCAAATTTTTGGAGGGACCTCTCGGTAGATGAGTCTCTCATCAGTTTTAAGGGGAGACTCATCTTCTGCCAGTATATTCCCTCGAAGCGGGTGCGGTATGGCGTGAAGCTCTATAAACTTTGCGAGAGTACCTCCAGGTACACTTGCAAGTTTAAAGTATGTGAGGGACGAGATTCCTGTATTGAACCCCCAGAATGTCCCCCCACTCTGGGTGTTAACGGGAAAATTGTTTGGGACCTTATGCACCCATTGCTGGATAAGGGTTACCACGTGTACGTGGACAACTTTTATACCAGCATCCCTCTGTTCAAATCCCTTTCCACCAGATCCACATCCGCTTGTGGGACCGTGCGGAAGAACCAGAGAGGCCTCCCTCTAAATTTGGTCCAGACGCCTATCCCCAGGGGTGAGTCCCGTTCCCTTACCCATGATAACCTGTTGTTGGTCAGGTATAAGGATAAGAGGGATGTCCTTATACTAACCGCTATTCATGGGAACGGCAGCACCCCTGTCCCTGTGCGAGGTACCGTGGGACCAGTCCTCAAGCCCGATTGTATTCTGGACTACAATCGGTATATGGGGGGAGTTGATCTCTCAGATCAAGTCCTTAAAGGGGAGCGCCGGTGGAAACAAGTGGAAAACAAATATTTTCAAATCAACTGGTGCCAGAAAGTTAAACAGATTTGTAAATTACTTCTATTAAAAAATCTGAAGTCTTCCAGTACCTATCAGCTGCTGTATAATACAGAGACATTTGTGAAGTTTTTTCCAGTCTGACAACAGTGCTCTCTGCTGACACCTCTGTCCGTGTCAGGCACTGTCCAGATTAGAAGCAAATCATCATTGAATACCTCTCCAGCTCTGGAGTTCCTGACACGAACAGAGGCGTCAGCTGAGAGCACTGTTGTCAGACTGGAAAAAGATTCACAAATTTCTCTGTAGTTTATCTGTAGTTTAGGCAGCTGATAAGTACTGGAAGGGTTGACATTTTTAAATAGAAGTAATTTACAAATCTGTTTAATTTTCTAGAGCCAGTTGATTTGAATTTTTTTTCCCCCCACCGGAGTTCCCCTTTAAGCCATATAACGCCATGCGGAAAACACGGGCATGGTACAAAAAAGTTGCGGTCTACATGGTACAGGTTGCCATGTACAACGCTTTTGTACTATCCCAGTATGCTGGCAACACAGGGACATTCCTCCAGTACCAAGAAGAAGTCCTAAGGTTCCTGATCTTTGGCGACTGGGAAAGAGCAGGCCGGACTTCCCAAGGGTCTGGACTTATAGGCGCCAGGATCGTCCCAGGCCAACACTTTCCAGGTGTGATCCCCCACAATGGAAAAAAGGGATGAAACCAGAAAAGATGCAGAGTGTGTAGCAGGAGGGGGATATGGAAGGACACCACGTATCAGTGTGACACTTGCCCAGATAATCCCGGCCTCTGCATAGGCTGCTTCGGGGAGTATCACACTTCCATGGAGCCCTAAATTTTCCCTTTTCAGTTACATTTTCCATAATTTGACCAATGTACCAAGTCCAGAGTACATTCCAAATTGTTAACCTCCTAAAACCACTAAATTGCCCAAAAAAAACTGAAAAAAAAAATACCTTATAAGACCTCTGGGGGTGTTTTTTCAAAAATGGGTCATAGGTCACTGAGTCAGTATCATCGGGGACTTTTTTATGTTGTCTCAAATGCGCAGCACTCTCTCCCCACCTGAGCGGGTGCGCATTTGAGGCAACAGGTTAGGGACGGCCACACACATCACATCCTCAGAATGATGACTCAGAGCATAGGGTTTGGGGTGGGCATATTTTTGTTAGTTTTGGCTATGCTCTGGGTCATCATTCTGGGAATATATCCTTTTTTATTATAATTTATAAATTTTCTGGCTCACTGTACCCCATATTACGGGCCTCTGTACCCCACCTGTCTACCCCAGTTACGGCCCGTTGTCCCCCATAGTGTTCCCCTATTTTAGGGCTCAGTGCTCCCCCCATTAACGCTCCTTGAGGGGGGGTCCCATATCCTGGCTGTTATAATAAGCTCAAGGCCCCTGACTGACCTCCCACTCCAAGACCTGGTGTGCACCCGCGGAGCAAAAATCATCAAAAATTAAGGTATGTCCTTATTCCAAAGAAATGTATTTACAAATTTTGGGGGGTCTTTTCTGCTTTTAACCCTTGTAAAAATGTAAAATTTAATGAAAAATAATTTTTTTTACATATGCAAAAGTTGTAAAACCCCTGTGGGGTAATAAGGCTTACTTTACCCCTTGTTACGTTCCTCAAGGGGTCTAGTTTCCAAAATGGTATGCCATGTGTTTTTGTTTTTTTTGCTGTTCTGGCACCATAGGGGCTTCCTAAATGCGACATGCCCCCGAGCAAAATTTGCTCTCAAAAAGCCAAATATGACTCCTTCTCTTCTGAGCATTGTAGTTCGCCCGTAGTGCACTTCAGGTCAACTTATAGGGTACCTCCATACTCAGAAGAGATGGGGTTACAAATTTTGGGGGGTATTTTCTGCTATTAACCCTTGCAAAAATATGAAATTTGGGGGGAAACACACATTTTAGTGAAAAAAAAAACATTTTTTTTTACATATGCAAAAGTCGTGAAACCCTTGTGGGGTATTAAGGCTCACTTTATTCCTTATTACGTTCCTCAAGGGGTCTAGTTTAGAAAAAGGTATGCCATGTGGAGTTGTTTTGCTGTTCTGGCACCATAGGGGCTTCCTAAATGCGACATGCCCCCCCAGCAAAATTTGCTCTCAAAAAGCCAAATATGACTCCTTCTCTTCTGAGCATTGTAGTTCAACCGTAGTGCACTTTAGGTCAACTTATGGGGTACCTCCATACTCAGAAGAGATGGGGTTACATATTTTGGGGGATATTTTCTGCTATTAACCCTTGCAAAAATTAGAAATTTGGGGGAAACACATTTTAGTGAAAATTTTTTTTTTTTTTTTTACATATGCAAAACTCGTGAAACCCCTGTGGGATATTAAGGCTCACTTTATTCCTTGTTACGTTCCTCAAGGGGTCTAGTTTCCAAAATGGTATGCCATGCGGTTTTTTTTTTTGCTGTTCTGGCACCATAGGGGCTTCCTAAATGCGACATGCCCCCCCCCCCCCCCCCCCGAGCAAAATTTGCTCTCAAAAAGCCAAATATGATTCCTTCTCTTCTGAGCATTGTAGTTCGCCCGTAGTGCACTTCAGGTCAACTTATGGGGTACCTCCATACTCAGAAGAGATGGGGTTACAAATTTTGGGGGGTATTTTCTGCTATTAACCCTTGCAAAAATGTGAAATTTGGGGGGAAACACATATTTTAGTGAAAATTTTTTTTTTTTTTACATATGCAAAAGTCATGAAACCCCTGTGGTGTATTAACCCCTTAAGGACCAGGCCATTTTACACCTTAAGGACCAGAGTGTTTTTTGCAATTCTGACCACTGTCACTTCAAACATTAATAACTCTGGAATGCTTTTAGTTATCATTCTGATTCCGAGAATGTTTTTTCGTGACATATTCTACTTTAACTTAATGGTAAAATTTTATGGTAACTTGCATCCTTTCTTGGTGAAAAATCCCCATATTTGATGAAAAAAATTAAAATTTAGCATTTTTCGAACTTTGAAGCTCTTTGCTTGTAAGGAAAATGGATATTCAAAATAATTTTTTTTCCATATATACAATATGTCTACTTTATGTTTGCATCATAAAATTTATGAGTTTTTACTTTTGGAAGACACCAGAGGGCTTCAAAGTTCAGCAGCAATTTTGAAATTTTTCACAAAATTTTCAAACTCGCTATTTTTCATGGACCAGTTCAGGTTTGAAGTGGATTTGAAGGGTCTTCACATTAGAAATACCCCATAAAAGACCCCATTGTAAAAACTACACCCCCCAAAGTATTCAAAATGACATTCAATAAGTGTATTAACCCTTTAGGTGTTTCACAGGAATAGCAGCAAAGTGAAGGAGAAAATTCACAATCTTCATTTTTTACACTCGCATGTTCTTGTAGACCCAATTTTTGAATATTTGCAAGGGGTAAAAAGGAGAAAATTTTTACTTGTATTTGAAAACCAATTTCTCTCGAGTAAGCACATACCTCATATGTCTATGTTAATTGTTCGGCGGGCGCAGTAGAGGGCTCAGAAGGGAAGGAGCGACAAATGGTTTTTGGGGGGCATGTCACCTTTAGGAAGACCCTATGGTGCCAGGACAGCAAAAAAAAAAAAATGGCATACCATTTTGGAAACTAGACCCCTCGGGGAACGTAACAAGGGGTAAAGTGAACCTTAATATCCAACAGGTGTTTCACGACTTTTGCATATGTAAAAAAAAAACATTTTTTTTACCTAAAATGCTTGGTTTCCCAAAATTTTTACATTTTTTAAAAGGGTAAAAGTGGAAAATACCCCCCAAAATTTGAAGCCCAATTTCTCCCGATTCAGAAAACACCCCATATGGGAGTGAAAAGTGCTCTGCTGGCGCACTACAGGTCTCAGAAGAGAAGGAGTCATATTTGGCTTTTTGAAAGCAAATTTTGCTCTGGGGCCATGCCGCATTTAGGAAGCCCCTATGGTGCCAGAACAGCAAAAAAAAAAAAAAACACATGGCATACCATTTTGGAAACTAGACCCCTCGGGGAACGTAACAAGGGGTAATGTGAACCTTAATACCCAACAGGTGTTTCACGACTTTTGCATATGTAAAAAAAAACATTTTTTTTTACCTAAAATGCTTGGTTTCCCAAAATTTTTTAATTTTTTAAAAGGGTAATAGTGGAAAATACCCCCCAAAATTTGAAGCCCAATTTCTCCCGATTCAGAAAACACCCAATATGGGGGTGAAAAGTGCTCTGCTGGTGCATTACAGGTCTCAGAAGAGAAGGAGTCACATTTGGCTTTTTGAAAGCAAATTTTGCTCTGGGGGCATGCCGCATTTAGGAAGCCCCTATGGTGCCAGAACAGCAAAAAAAAAAAACACATGGCATACCATTTTGGAAACTATACCCCTCGGGGAACGTAACAAGGGGTAAAGTGAACCTTAATACCCTACAGGTGTTTCACGACTTTTGCATATGTAAAAAAAAAACATTTTTTTTACCTAAAATGCTTGGTTTCCAAAAAATTTTACATTTTTAAAAAGGGTAATAGCAGAAAATACCCCCCAAAATTTGAAGCCCAATTTCTCCCGATTCAGAAAACACCCCATATGGGGGTGAAAAGTGCTCTGCTGGCGCACTATAGGTCTCAGAAGAGAAGGAGTCACATTTGGCTTTTTGAAAGCAAATTTTGCTCTGGGGGCATGCCGCATTTAGGAAGCCCCTATGGTGCAAGAACAGCAAAAAAAACACATGGCATACCATTTTGGAAACTATACCCCTCGGGGAACGTAACAACTGGTAATGTGAACCTTAATACCCTACAGGGGTTTCACGACTTTTGCATATGTAAAAAAAAAACATTTTTTTTACCTAAAATGCTTGGTTTCCCAAAAATTTTACATTTTTAAAAAGGGTAATAGCAGAAAATACCCCCCAAAATTTGTAACACAATTTCTCCCGAGTACGGCGATACCCCATATGTGACCCTAAACTGTTGCCTTGAAAGACGACAGGGCTCCAAAGTGAGAACGCCATGCGCATTTGAGGCCTAAATTAGGGACTTGCATAGGGGTGGACATAGGGGTATTCTACACCAGTGATTACCAAACAGGGTGCCTCCAGCTGTTGTAAAACTCCCAGCATGCCTGGACAGTCAACGGCTATCTGGCAATACTGGGAGTAGTTGTTTTGCAACAGCTGGAGGCTCCGTTATGGAAACAGTGGCGTACCAGACGTTTTTCATTTTTATTGGGGAGGGGGGCTGTGTATGTGTATATGTAGTGTTTTTTACTTTGTATTTTATTTTTTGGTAGTGTAGTGTTTTTAGGGTACAGTCGCACGGGCGGGGGTTCACAGTAGTTTCTCGCTGGCAGTTTGAGCTGTGGCAGAAAATTTGCCGCAGCTCAAACTTGCAGCGGGATACTTACTGTAATCCTCCGCCCATGTGAGTGTACCCTGTACGTTAACATTGGGGGGGGGGGGGGAGAAACATCCAGCTGTTGCAAAACTACAACTCCCAGCATGTACAGTTTATCAGTGCATGCTGGGAGTTGAAGTTTTGCAACAGCTGGAGGCACACTGGTTGTGAAACACCGAGTTTGGTAACAAACTCAGTGTTTTGCAACCAGTGTGCCTTGAGCTGTTGCAAAAGCTACAACCCCCAGCATGTACGGACAGCGGAAGGGCATGCTGGGTCTTGTAGTTATGCAACAGCTGGAGACATACTACTTTGGCTGGGGATGCTGGGGATTGTAGTTATGCAACAGCTGGAGACACACTGGTTTGCTACTTAACTCAGTGTGCCTTCAGCTGTTGCAAAACTACAACTCTCAGCAGTCACTGACAGCCAACGGGCATGCTGGGAGTTGTAGTTATGCAACCACCAGATGCACCACTACAACTCCCAGCATGCACTTTAGCTGATTGTGCAAGCTGGGAGTTGTAGTTATACAACAGCTGAAGGTACACTTTTCCATAGAAAAAATGTGCCTCCAGCTGTTGCAAAACCATAAGTCCCAGCATGCCCATAAGGGAATGCTGGGAGTTGTGGTGGTCTGCCTCCTCCTGTTGCATAACTACAGCTCCCAACATGCCCTTTTTGCATGCTGGGAGCTGTTGCTAAGCAACAGCAGGAGGCTGTCACTCACCTCCTACTGCTGCTGATCCACGCCGCGCAGGTCAGTCCCGCCGCCATCGCTCCTGGGGCCCCGATCCCAACATTAATGCCGGGTCCCCAGCACCCGGGGTGCATGTCCCACACCCGCTCACGTCCTCCGGAAGAGGGGCGGAGCGGGTTGCGGGAGTGACACCCGCAGCAGGCGCCCTGATTGGTCGGCCGGGAAACCGGCCGACGAATCAGGGCGAACGTGAGGTGGCACCAGTGCCACCTCACCCCTGCTGGCTATGGCTGATCAGCCAGTAATTCCGGGTCACCGGACTGAATTGTCCAGCGATCTGCGGCCATCGCCGACATGGGGGGGCATAATGACCCCTCTGGGCGATATGCCGCGATGCCTGCTGAACGATTTCAGCAGGCATCGGGCACCGGCTCCCCTCCGGCTAGCGGCTGGGGGCCGGGAATGGACAGGACGTACTCCCACGTCCTCGGTCCTTAAGGACTCGGAAACGGGGGCGTAGGAGTACGTCCATTGTCCTTAAGGGGTTAAGGCTCACTTTATTCCTTGTTACGTTCCTCAAGGGGTCTAGTTTCCAAAATGGTATGCCATGTTTTTTTTTTTTTTTTTGCTGTTCTGGCACCATAGGGGCTTCCTGAATGCGACATGCCCCCCCGAGCAAAATTTGCTCTCAAAAAGCCAAATATGACTCCTTCTCTTCTGAGCATTGTAGTGCACTTCAGTTCAACTTGTGGAATACCTCCATACTCAGAAGAGATGGGGTTACAAATTTTGGGGGGTATTTACTGCTATTAACCCTTGCAAAAATGTGAAATTTGGGGGGAAACACACATTTTAGTGAAAAAATATATTTTATTTTTTACATATGCAAAAGTCGTGAAACCCCTGTGGGGTATTAAGGCTCACTTTATTTCTTGTTACGTTCCTCAAGGGGTCTAGTTTCCAAAATGGTATGCCATGTTTTTTTTTTTGCTCTTCTGGCACCATAGGGGCTTCCTAAATGCAACATGCCCCCCAAAAACCATTTCAGAAAAACGTACTCTCCAAAATCCCCTTGTAGCTCCTTCGCTTCCTAGCCCTCTACTGCGCCCACCGAACACTTTACATAAACATATCAGGTATGTGCTTACTCAAGAGAAATTGGGCTACAAATACAAGGATAAGTTTTCTCCTTTTACCCCTTGTAAAAATTCAAAAATTGGGTCTACAAGAACATGCAAGTGTAAAAAATGAAGATTGTGAATTTTCTCCTTCACTTTGCTGCTATTCCTGTGAAACACCTAAAGGGTTAAAACGCTGACTGAATGTCATTTTGAATACTTTGGGGGGTGCAGTTTTTATAATGGGGTCTTTTATGGGGTATTTCTAATATGAAGACCGTTCAAATCCACTTCAAACCTGAACTGGTCCCTGAAAAATAGTGAGTTTGAAAGTTTTCTGAAAAATTGGAAAATTGCTGCTGAAATTTGAAGCCCTCTGGTGTCTTCCAAAAGTAAAAACTTGTCAATTTTATTATGCAAACATAAAGTAGACATATTGGAAATGTGACTAAAATGTGTTTTTTTTTTTTGGAATATCCATTTTCCTTACAAGCAGAGAGCTTCAAAGTTAGAAAAATGCTAAATTTTCAAATTTTTCATCAAATTTTGGGATTTTTCACCAAGAAAGGATGCAAGTTACCACAAAAATTTACCACCATGTTAAAGTAGAATATGTCACGAAAAAACTATCTCCCTATCAGAATGATAACTAAAAGCATTCCAGAGTTATTAATGTTTAAAGTGACAGTGGGCAGATGTTCAAAAAACGCTCTGGTCCTAAGGTGTAAAATGGCCCGGTCCTTAAGGGGTTAACACTAGTAATGGTTTTACTGAAATAAACTCATAACACTATATATTGATATAATTCAAATCCACTGTTTTTGCACATTCAATGTATTGCAGTTTATTTGGGTCTTTTGTAACTAATACATTTTTAGGAACATACACATGTTTGGATAATGTACTGGAAGAAAACATAAAGCCATTGTGACTGCAGAGTTTCTGGTCTTTTTTTAATCATTTATATCACCTTAAATTGTGACAAAACAAAAGTATTTCAGTTAAAGATGGAACAGATACAAAGTAAAACACTCAGATTTTCAAGAGCAAAACCTCTGCCCAAAGTTTCTCTTCCCTTAATGACGCAGCAATTTTTCATATTTGCACTTTCATTTTTTTCTTCTAGCGGCCTAATAGTCATAATGCTTTAAATTTTCCACCTACAGACCCATATGAGGGCATGTTTTATGCAACACAAATTATACTTTGCAATGGCATCACTCATTTTACCACAAACTCTACGGTAAATTATTTGTGGGGCAAAATGTTAAAAAATAAATAAATAACAAAAAAAAGTCAAATAATCCAAACATAACAAACAAAAAAAAAAAAAGCCATTGTGCTACTTTTAGGGGCTTTGTTTTATTCACCTACTTTTAAAATAATTATAACTTTCTGTACAAAAATTTGTACAAAATTTTTTCCAAAGGATAGGGGATAAGATGTCAGATCACGGGGATCCCGCCGCTGGGGACTCCCGGGATCTCGGCTGCAGCACCCCTCTGTCATTACTGCTCAGAGCAAACACGCTCTGTGCGCAATGATCGGCGATACAGCGGCCAGAGCATCGTGATGTCACGGCTCCGCCCCACAGGATGTCACAGCTGCCCCTCCTATGCAAGTCTATGGGAGGGGCTGTTATGGCCACCACGCCCCCTCCCATAGACTTGTATTGAGGGGGCGGGCCGTGACATCATGAGGGGGTGGAGCCGTGATGTCACGATGCTCCGGCCCCTGTATTGCCCGTCATTACGCACAGAGCGAGTTTGCTCTGTGCAGTAATGATAGCGGGGTGCTGCAGAGGAGATCCTCGGGGTCCCCAGTAGCGGGACCCCCAGGATCTGACATCTTGTCCCCTATCCTTTGGATAGGGGATAAGATGCTAGGGGCGGAGTACCCCTTTAAAATAGTTCTTTTCTGACCCCTATAACACTTATTTTTCCATATTTGGGGCTGTATTATAAAAAATAAAAACAGAGCAATGAAGATAGGGAAATCTACAAGATTAGGCAGAAAGAGGCCAAGCAAGTTATAATAACTTGCCATACTGGGCCATACGGTATTTGGATTTTTCTGCCACTGACTTCCGTTATAAAAAAAAAAAACATACCATAATGTATATTTATTCTTAAAATAACAAATATTATAGCCACCTACAGTTTCAGTACTTTAGGAGTAAGGTTTCTCAATTTGGTATGCAAATGTGTAGATCTGACACGGGGAAAAGCTTTTTTTTGCACCCAGCATCTTTTGTTAGAAACAAAGAAAATAATACTACAATGTAAACAATGCATGTAAATACAATCTTAGAACACACATGGGTCATTTCTTTCCTAGCAGCCTCCCAGTCTGACTGGGAGAGCATGGTAAGTGAGCCATTACACCTTGTTCACACTGGTGTGGTGCTGTGCGGTGTCCGTTACTGCCGTGGCGCCGTGTCTGCGGGGGGGTGTGGCCCATAAACTGGTTTGAGTGGCATTGGGGCCGCTCTGCCGGTGGGTCGTTCCCCCCTGTGGGCATTGGTGTCGCGGCGGTGCTGGTCGCCGCTCGGTGCTGCGCCATTTTATGCTAGGGACATTAGGGACCCACTCTAAATAGGTGGCCTTGACGTGGCAAGTGGGCTTGTACTTTTTGATCAAAAATGTATACTAACAACCTGTTAGTTTTTGATATTATGCTGAGAAGCAATCAGATCATTATACAAGATTGTAGATGTGCACCATGTCTGTTTTTCTACCCGAATTCACAATCTTAGAACTGTTTCAAATTGCCATGGGGAACTTTGTTAAACAGACCATATTTTGAACTTGCAATGATCACCGGTCGAACCAATCTAGATATGTGTGGGACAATACATATTTTTATATTTAACTGTCAATCTCTGCACTTTCCATTCAGCATTCTGAACGTCCCGAAATCCCGAAAAAATTTGTGTATGGGGATAAGATGTCAGATCGCGGGGGGCCTGCTGCCGGGGACTTCATGGCTCCGCCCCTCATGATGTCACGGCTGCCCCTTTAATGCAAGTCTATGGGAGGGGCTGTTATGGCCACCACACCCCCTCCCATAGACTTGTATTGAGGGGGCGGACCTTGACATCATGAGGGGGTGGAGCCGTGACGTCACGATGCTCCAGCCCCTGTATTGCCCGTCATCACGCACAGAGCGGAGATCCCGGGGGTCCCCATCGGCGGGACCCCCACGATCTGACATCTTGTCCCCTATCCTAGGATAAGATGCTGGGACGGAGTACCCCTTTAAAATTGTTTTTTTCTGACCCCTATAACACTTATTTTTCCATATTTGGGGCTGTATTATAAAAAAAAAAAAAACACAGAGCAATGAAGATAGGGAAATCTACAAGATTAGGCAGAAAGATGCCAAGCAAGTTATAATAACTTCTAAAGCGCAGGCAGAATAAAAACTAGCTCAGTCTGTGAAAAAAGGGGATAAGACATTCTTCAGATATATAGATGAAAAAAGGAAGTGAAAACAAGGAATAACTAAATTAAAAACAAAGGAAGGAAGGTATGTAGAAGAGAATAAGGGGCTAGCGGACTGCATTAATGAATACTTCTGTTCAGTTTTTACAGAAGAAAAAGAAGGAAAAGGACCTCCATTAGAGAGGAAGACTAACGAATTGTTTGATGCATGTGTCTTTACAGAGGAAGAGGTTCTACGTTTGCAATCTAAAGTGAACACAAATAAGTCACAGGGGCCTAATGGGATACACCCAAAATTATTAAAAGAGCTAAGTGGTGAGCTAGCAAAACTATTAACAGATTTATTCAACCAATCACTGGTAACAGGAGTCGTCCTAGAAGATTGGAAATTTGCAAATGTCGTGCCTATTCACAAGAAAGGTAGTAGGGAGGAATCAAGCAACTATAGGCCAGTAAGTCTGAAATCAGTAGTGGGGAAATTAATGGAAACCCTACTAAAGGATAGGATTGTGGAACATCTAAAATCCCATGGATTGCAAGATGAAAAAAAAACATGGGTTTACTTCAGGGAGATCATATAAAAAAAATCTTATAGATTTTTTTTGACTGGGTGACTAAATTAATAGATGATGGAGGGGCAGTAGACATCGCATATCTAGATTTTAGTAAGGCTTTTGACACTGTCCCACATAGAAGACTTATCAATAAACTAGTCATTTAGCTTGGACTCCCATATTGTTGAGTGGATTAGGCAGTGGCTAGGAGACAGACAACAGAGGGTTGTAGTCAATGGAGAATATTCAGAGCAAGGTCTTGTTACCAGTGGGATACCTCAGGGATCGGTACTGGACCAAGGTAGTATTTTCTGAAATATTACCTGTACCACGAGCCACACCAGAGAGGCAGCGGGAGATTGGGGAGGTAAACAAGTGGCTCAGAAGCTGGTGTAGGAAGGAGGGGTTTGGGTTCATGCAGAACTGGGCCGACTTCGCTGTCGGTTACTGGCTCTACCGTAGGGATGGGCTGCACCTCAATTGGGAGGGTGCAGCTGTACTTGGGGAGAAGATGGCTAGAAGAGTGGAGGAGTGTTTAAACTAGGGACTGGGGGGGGACCTACAACATAGAGGGGGAAGATAGTGTAGATAGAGGGGGGGGACTTAAAATTGTACCTGGGGGTGGAGCGGAGGGAGGGGTTAGAATAGTTAATAGGGATAGGCATCATAGGGAAAAAAAACATACACCATTGAAGTGCAAGTTGACTAATGCCAGAAGTCTGTCCAATAAAAGTGACGAGCTGGAGTTGAAAATTTCTGAGGAGGATTATGACATAGTCGGTATAACAGAGACTTGGTGGACGATAGCTGTGACTGGGCGGTCAACATACAGAGTTATAGTCTATTCAGGAAGGATCGGACAAAACAGAAAGGGGGAGTAGTCTGTCTTTATGTAAAGTCCAATTTTGAAGGCCACACTGCTGGAGGATATTTGGGAGGGAAACGATAATGTGGAGTCATTATGGGTAGAAATATATGGAGATAAAAATAAAAAAATTATGATAGGGGTTTGCTATAAGCCACCAAACATAATGGAAGAGCCAGAAGATCAATTATTGAGGCAAATAAACAAGGCAGCAAATCAAAATGAGGTGATAATAATTGGGGACTTTAACTATCCTGATATAAACTGGGAGACTGAGACCTGTGAATCTCATAAAGGAAACAGGTTACTGACTATAACTAAAGACAATTATCTGTCCCAAATGGTGCAGGGCCCTACCAGAGGGGATGCCCTACTAGACTTAATATTAACCAACGTACCTGACAGACTAATTAATGTGCAAGTAGATGGACACCTAGGAAATAGTGATAATAATATAATACATTATAACTTGTTCTTCAATAAGGGAATCTCTCGAGTGGCCACAAAAACAATGAACTTTAGGAAGGCAAAGTTTGATCAACTCAGAGAAGCCCTTAACAATATAAAATGGGATAATGTCCTCAAAAAGAACAATACTGACACTAAATGGGAGACTTTTAAAAATATCTCACATTTTCACTGTAAGATGTATATACCTTATGGGAATCAAATGGTCAGAAATATAAGAAAACCAATATGGATGAATAAAAATGTTAAGGGGGCAATAAATGACAAAAATAAAGCATTTAAATTGCTAAAACGGGACAGCAGTGAAGAAGCATTAAAAAGCTATAGAAAAAAATGTAAAATATCTAAAAAAAACAGATAAAAGCCGCAAAAATAGAGACAGAAAGACTCATTGTCAAAGAGAGTAAAACTAACCCCAAAATGTTCTTTAACTATATAAATAACAAAAAGGTCAAAAATGAAAGTGTTGGCCCTTTAAAAAATGATAATGAAGAAATTATAAACGGGGATCAGGAAAAAGCAAATATATTAAACAAATTCTTCTCCACTGTATTCACTGAGGAAAATGAAATGCCAGGTGAAATACAGTGTGCTAAGGTAAACTCCCCAGTGCAGATCACCTGTCTAACCCAGGAAGTACAGTGCCGCCTACGAAAAATCTAAATAGACAAATCACCAGGTCCAGATGGCATTCACCCCCGTGTTCTAAAGGAATTAAGTAATGTAATAGACAGACCCCTATTTTTAATATTCAGGGACTCTATAGTGACAGGGACTGTTTCCCAGGAATGGCACATGGCAAATGTGGTGCCAATATTTAAGAAGGGGTCAAAAAGTGACCCTGGGAATTATAGACCTGTTAGTTTAACCTCGGTTGTATGTAAATTGTTTGAGGGTTTCCTAAGAGATTCTATTTTGGAATATCTTGATAAAAATAAATGTATGACCCCGTATCAGCATGGATTTATGAGGGACCGATCCTGTCAAATTAACCTGACCAGCTTCTATGAGGAGGTAAGCTCCAGACTGGACAAGGGGCAATCGCTGGATGTTGTATATCTTGATTTTTCCAAAGCATTTGATACGGTTCCACATGAAAGGTTGGTGCATAAAATGAGAAGGTTTGGGCTGGGGGAGAATGTGTGCAAGTGGGTAAGTAACTGGCTCAATGATAGGAAACAGAGGGTGGTTATTAATGGTACTTATTCTGATTGGGTGATTGTTACGAGTGGGGTACCACAGGGGTCCATTTTGGGTCCTGTCCTATTTAATATATTCATTAATGACCTTGCAGAGGGGTTGAATTGTAAAGTAGCAATCTTTGCAGATGACACTAAACTCTGTAAAGCGGAAAACACTATAGAGGACAGTGCACTGTTACAAATGGATCTGGATAGGTTGGAGGTTTGGGCTGGGAAGTGGCAGATGAGGTTCAACACTGATAAATGTAAGGTAATGCACATGGGGAAGAAAAATCCGGGCTGGGATTATGCATTTAATGGGAGAACACTTGGGACAACTGACATGGAAAAGGAGTCTTAGTTAACAGTAAATTTTGCTGTAGTGACCAGTGTCGGGCAACTGCTGCCAAGGCTAATAAAATCATCCGGTGGATCAATAGGGGCATAGATGCCCACGACAAGGAGATAATTCTACCGCTGTACAACTCACTAGTCAGACCACACATAGAATACTGTGTACAGTACTGGGCACCAGTGTACAAGAAAAATATAGTGGAGCTGGAGAGGGTTCAAAGACGGGCAACCAGAGTAATACAGGGGATGGGAGGACTACAGTACCCAGAAAGATTATCAGAATTAGGGTTATTTAGTTTAGAAAAAATAAGGCTTAGGGGAGACCTAATAACTATGTATAAATATATCAGGGGACAGTACAGAGATCTCTCCCATGATCTATTTATACCCAGGACTGTATCAATAACAAGGGGGCATCCTCTACGTCTAGAGGAAAGAAGGTTCCTACACCAGCACAGACGGGGGTTCTTTAGTGTAAGAGCAGTGAGACTGTGGAATTCTCTCCCGGAGGAGGTGGTTATGGTGAACTCTGTAATAAAGGGTCTGGATGCATTTTTGGAGAGTAATAACAATACTAGTTATGTATACTAGATTTATAGGGACAGAAGGTTGATCCAGGGATTTATTCTGACTGCCATATTTGGAGTCGGGAATGAATTTTTACCTCTAGTATGAGGGTTTTTTGCCTTCCTCTGGATTAACTCAACTCAATAGGGACTTATTAGGGTTATATGTTGAACTTGATGGACTCTGGTCTTTTTTCAACCTTATGAACTATGTTACTATGTTACTTCCAGCGCCCCGCAGGCATCCACAGACACCCCGACAAATCGACAAATGAGGGGGCAAGAATGCAGTGAAAAGGGGGGTGATGCTGGTGCCAAGCACCGAGCATGTAGGCACAAGAAATGCCCGTGAACCCCCCCCCCCATAGAAATCGTGGGGGGAGCAAGGTCTCACAGGAGATATCCCCAAGTAACCCACTGCGTGATCCCCCTATAAGGTCAGCTGGGGGAGTGGGCCCAGACTGCACGCTGACTAGTCCGACAGCAGGCTCGGCACACCCCGCCAGTGCCGCCACACTTACCCCACGTATGCTAAACATAACAATAAAGATGCTACCTTGACAACCGCAAGGGACGCCGGTCCCCGAATGCCACTTTCCTGTACGCCGCACTGCAGACTCTTCCAGTCAGCTGATTCTGCGTGTCAGCTGATCAACGTGAAGAACCCGTGGCGTCAGGACAGGTACTGCCGCAGGTTCTTATAGGGAATCCCCGCCCCTCCCACAAATACAGGCTTAATAAATTAACCTTCACATATATCAACAGGCTCCAGAAAGTTAAACAGATTTGTAAATTACTTCTATTGAAAAATCTTAATCCTTCCAATAATTATCAGCTGCTGAAGTTGAGTTGTTTTTTTCTCTCTGGCAACATTGCTCTCTGCTGACATCTCTGCTTGTCTCGGGAACTGCACAGAGAAGAAGAGGTTTGCTATGGGAATTTGCTTCTATTCTGGACAGTTTCCGAGACAGGTGTATTCAGAGAGCACTTAGACAGAAAAGAACAACTCAACTTCAGCAGATCATAAGTACTGAAAGTATTAAGATTTTTTAATAGAAGTAATTTACAAATCTGTTTAAATTTCTGGAGCCAGTTGATATATATAAAAAAACGTTTTTTCCTGTTAAAGTGACGAAACAAGGGACTGTTAAAGTTTATGCCAGACCAGTTTCAGATGTCATTGTTCTCCCTTGAGTATGCATTTCTATTATCTTGCTGGCACAATACATAACTTAGAGCTTGTCAGGGACAGCTTTCAAACATGAAATTTGCCATGAGTTGAATTCCATTCTGTGGATTACAATTTGGGTTGGAGATAGTTTGGCCCAGTGCTGCTTCTCTGATCCGAAGATGGGTTTATGGACAAAACTATTTCTTCATGTGGACAACCAGCTTGAAGTGTCACAGTCAAGAGACACTAATATTGTGGACTCATGTAACAGTTCTGGTTGGGAATATATTTTCTTATTAATGTGTTTTTCCCTGTACAGCAGATACGTATAAGTAGTGATGTAATGTATTATATCAGGCAGAGAATATGCTGCCTTTTCAGGTTAATGGACAACTGCAGCGGTATGACACTTATCCCCTATCCACAGGATAGGGGATAAGTGTTTGATTGCAGGGGGTCCGACCGCTGGGACCCCCTGTGATCTTCTGTACGGGGCGCCGCCATTAGCTCTCATGGTGATCGCTAAGGCGCGTAGCATCGACCTAGAGGTCGACGGTGACGCCCCGTCTCCTCCCCGTCCCCCATACAGTTCTATGGGGGAGGCGGGGAGGCACGAACGCTGCCTCCCCGCCTCTCCCATAGAGATGTATGGAGGAGGCATGCCGGCTTCAACGTCATGCTGCGGCTGGCATGCCCCCTGCACGGGACAGCCGTGGCCCCGTACAGGAGATCACAGGGGGTCCCAGCGGTCGGACCCCCCGCGATCAAACACTTATCCCCTATCCTGTGGATAGGGGATAAGTGTTAATCACGCTGCAGATTTCCTTTAACTAAATTATAATTACTTATAGGTTGCGTAGTGTACCACTGCCATCTAGTGGCAGATCTTAGTAGCAGCTTTAACTCTGGTTATATAAATTTCTCAGGCAGGAAATGACCTTTGTTCTAGGAAGTTCTTCAGCCATTTTGGATTGCCATTCTCTGTGGAGGCAGCATGTCTTTATCTCTCCCATGAGGTTTGGGACATCATCACCTGTAAGTGCCTTTCTGTTGTGTCATTTGTAATTTATGCTAGACTAATGATTCCATGTGTACTGATATGTTGTTATTGTATTGTATTGCAGTTTCACAAACTAAAATAAAGTTGGATTCCTTTGGTGGAGAATACAAGCATGAGCTTCTGTTTACTGGAGTCTCAAACAAGTGTTTAACTGTCAATTTAGGATCACACATAAATTGCTACCATTGTGTCAATAAAAAAAAAAAAAAAACAGAAATACCAGAATGCATAAATAGTCGAAATCTAGTTAAATCTATAGTTGCTAGTGTCAATAAAATAAAATAAAGTATATATATATATCCAACCCATATTTTAAAATCCTTGTAGAAATTATTCATATATAACTTGAAAGAATGATGTATAGAGCCGGCTGACATGAAATCTACACTAATCTCTCAGAGAAGAAAATATTGGGATCTCATGCAGCAAGCAGCAAATGGACAATGCGAGTCACCTCTTTTTAAAGTATTGACTATCTGGGTCTATTAATTTTGTGTTTGTTCTCTTATCACAACCAACCAGACAACTTTTGTCAATAAAAGTGGAAATCTCCTGAGTTCCAGATGTGGAATGAGCTAAGGTATTTAATTTATTTTGTACCAGGCTGTCCATATATTTCTTTTAGTGGTGTTTGTATAGTCTTTGCTATGTAAGCAAACTTGGAATTACATGTTTTTTCCTTAATAGGAGAAACTTCTTAAAATCCTACAGTTACTTTAAATGCCATTAGTATTGCTATTTTACTTTAATCTATCTATATCCATGAATACTAGTGTGGTAATGAAATACACTATGCTTTATCTTTTATAGCAGGCTACTTCTTCAGAAATCAGTGTGGCAAATATGATAATCAGACATTCATATATGGCAACCTGTTCTACATGCAAGGTAAATGCAGGAAAATGGCAATTCTGAATGCTTGTGAGATAATTCAGAATACAGAATCAATAGCATACATCAATTAAAATAAAATTTTAAATGCTGTCCATGCATGCTGGGAGTTGTAGTTTTGCCACCGCTGGAGATACATAGTTTGGAGACCACTGTACATGCTATACTAGCATAGAGAATGAAAGCGGGGATCAGGTTATTCAGAGAAGATCACGATCCCCACCCGCATTCTTTTTGATATTATACAGTGGGGATCAAAAGTTTGGTCACCCCAGATAAAAAATTGTATTAATGTGCATAAAGAAGCCATGGAAAGATGGAAAAATCTCCAAAATGCATCAAATTACAGATGAGACATTCTTATAATATGTCAACAAAAGTTAGATTTAATTTCCATCATTTACACTTTCAAAATAACAGAAAACAAAAAAATGGCATCTGCAAAAGTTTGGGCACCATGCAGAATTTATAGCATGCACTGCCCCCTTTGCAAAGCTGAGACCTGCCAGTGTCATGGATTGTTCTCAATCATCATCTGGGAAGACCAGTTGATGTCAATCTCAAAGGTTTTAAATACCCAGACTCATCTGACCTTGCCCCAAGAATCAGCACCTCATGGTCAGATGAGTCTGGGTATTTAAAACCTTTGAGATTGACATCAACTGGTCTTCCCAGATGATGATTGAGAACAATCCATGACACTGGCAGGTCTCAGCTTTGCAAAGGGGGCAGTGCATGCTATAAATTCTGCATGGTGCCCAAACTTTTGCAGATGCCATTTTTTTGTTTTCTGTTATTTTGAAAGTGTAAATGATGGAAATTAAATCTGAAACTAAACCTGAAACTAAAAATAGTTGACGCTCACAAAGCTGGAGAAGGCTATAAGAAGATAGCAAAACATTTTCAGATGTCAATATCCTCTGTTCGGAATGTAATTAAGAAATGGCAGTCATCAGGAACAGTGGAAGTTAAAGCAAGATCTGGAAGACCAAGAAAAATATTAGACCGAAAAGCTCACAGGATTGTGAGAAAAAATATTTAAAACCCACGTTTGACTGCACAATCCCTCCAGAAAGATCTGGGAGACACTGGAGTTGTGGTACACTATTCCACTATAAAGAGATACTCGTACAAATATGGTCTTCATGGAAGAGTCATCAGAAGAAAACCTCTTCTACGTCCTCACCACAAAAATCTGCATTTGAACTTTGCAAATGAACATATAGACAAGCCTGATGCATTTTGAAAACAAGTTCTGTGGACCGATGAGGTTAAAATTTAACTTTTTGGCCGGAATGAGCAAAGGTACGTTTGGAGAAGAAGGGGAACAGAGTTTAATGAAAATAACCTCTGTCCAACTGTTGAGCATGGGGGTGGATCAATCATGCTTTGGGGTTGTATTGCAGCCAGTGGCACAGGGAACATCTCACAAGTAGAAGGAAAAATTGATTCAATAACATTTCAGCAAATTGTGGATGCTAACTTGATGCCATCTGTGAAAAAGCTGAAGTTAAAGAGAGGATGGCTTCTACAATTGGATAATGATCCTAAACACACCTCGAAATCCACGGGGGATTACATCAAGAGGCGTAAACTAAAGGTTTTGCCATGGCCTGCATAATCTCCTGACCTCAACATAATTGAAAATCTATGGATAGACCTTAAAAGAGCAGTGCGTGACAGACAGCCCAGAAATCTCAAAGAACTGGAAGACTTTTGTAAGGAAGAATGGGCAAAGATACCTCAAAAAAAATTGAAAGACTCTTGGCTGGCTACAAAAAGCGTTCACAAGCTGTGATACTTGCCAAAGGGGGCAGTACAAGATATTAACTCTGCAGGGTGCCCAAACTTTTGCAGACGCAATTTTTTTGTTTTCTGTTATTTTGAAAGTGTAAAGGATGGAAATAAAATCTAACTTTTGTTGGCATATTATAAGAATGTCTAATCTGTAATTTGATGCCTTTTGGAGATTTTTCCATCTTTCCTTGGCTTCTTTATGCACATTAATACAAATTTTTACCTGGGGTGCCAAACTTGTGGTCCCCACTGTAGCATGTACAGTGGTCTCCAAGCTATGTGTCCTCAGCAGAGGCAAAACTACCAAAAAATGTATTTTACATGCTTAGTAGTGGAAGCTGTCCTATAGACAGAATCCATACCTAAGCCAGGGCTTAGCGTTAGCCCCAGAACCAGCTAGCGCTAAACCCCAATTATTACCCCGGTACCCACCACCCCAGGGGTGCCAGGAAGAGCCAGTACCATCAGACCCAGAGTGTCAAATATTTAGTCAAATAATAGTTTTTTTATTTATTTATTGTTGGGAAAAAAACACATGGGTTCCCTGTATTTACTTCTCAGACAGATACCAACCAAGCAGCAACAGCCTGATGTTACCATGGTGTACCTGGGTAGGGCCATTGTTACTGGCCCTCCCCAGCCTAAATAACGCCAGCCTATTCCTGCCTAGGCGCGCCATATTTGATGCTCCGGGCCTGTTGGTACCGGCTCTTCCCAGCATCCCTGGGGTGGTGGTATTGGGGTAAAAATTGGGGGCTAGCGCTAGCTGGTTTTGGGGCTAACGCTAAGCCCGGCTTCATAATGGATTCCATCTATAAGACGGTTTCCACTAGTAAGCCTGTAAAATGAACAAAAAAAAACCACACAACACATGTTTAAAAAATTTTTATTCCAAAAACACTCCCCCACAAGCCCTCTTTAACAATTTTATTAAACGCTGGTCATCGACTTAGTCCCTCACAGGATACACGGATCTGAAAAGAGAAGAAAAGAAATACATGAAAAATGGGTAATTACAATTTGTGTGCTCTCCCCTGGAGAGGAAACCCATAAAGCAATGTCTTCCCAAACAGGGAGCCTCCAGGTGTTGCGAATCTACAGTACAACCCCTATCATTCCCAGACAGCCTTTGGCTGGTGGGGAAAAAAATGTGGAAAGAAAAAATAAATAACTGTGAAATAAATGAAACAAAAAATGTGAAAAAAAAAAAACAAAAAAACATTTTATGTTTAAAGCCTATTTAGGCTGTATTTGGGAGAGGGGCGCTGGTGTCTCCAATCCGGCAGTGCTAGGGTAGCTGCTCGGTTCCGCTGCCGGTTAACATCCGCTTCCCCTCTCAGCGTCTCTAGAGAAGCTGCGATAATCAAGTAAGGTCGGACTTTGCCACTGCAAAGGGGGTGCTAGAACTAGGGGGCCATCGGCGCAGGGGGCTTGCAAGGTTTCTATTTCCTGTTTGCTATGTTCTACCTCCAGTATGGAGCTCGCCCAGCCAGTTCCCACCCCCTAGCATGATTGGCTGCTAAACGTCATGTGACCACATGCATAGTAACGCGTCCATGGTTACTGTCACTGCTGGGAGACTCCAGCATATACCGATTGCGGAGATCTCTTTAATAACTGGCACATGTTTCTATATGGTTCCTAACAGATGCAGTATCACACCGGAGCCTCGCTATCAGCTACTACTGCTGGGGTGCGGTAGTGAAGGCTGTTGTAATAGCTGCTTCCATTCATTTTCATGTGTTCATTTTCTGTACTGAACTTTAATGCTACATGCTGTACAAAGTCTATTACGCAGGCGGTATGGTCACTTTAAGTAGTGATGACTAGTCTCATACATACACTATGAATTGTCATACTTTTTTACGCTGTCATCATTGATACAGAATACACGCTTCGTAGCTGTATCGTACATGCGCTCATAGTTACCACACTTAAAGGAGTACTCTGGTGCAGAGTATTCCTGCTCCGCCCAGCCCGGACTGCAAAAAAAAATGAAAATGAACCATCTTTCACCTTCCTGGGTTCCCACGGAGCGCCACTACAGCTGATCGGTCCTCCGGTCCATCCTCTTCATACTTCCGGGTGTAACGAAGCGTCACATGGCGCTCAGCCTATCGCCGGCCGAGGCAGAACATCGCGGCAGCCGGCGATAGGCTGAGCGCCATGTGATGCTTCGTTACACCCGGAAGTATGAAGAGGATGGACCGGAGGACTGATCAGCTGTAGTGGCGCTCCGCGGGAACCCAGGAAGGTGAGCGATGGTTCATTTTCATTTTTTTTTGCAGCCCGGGCAGGACGGAGCAGGAATACCAGAGTACTCCTTTAATCTCATAGTTTTTTGTAAAAAAAAAATATATATATATATATATATAAATAAATATATAGTACCTTTCATGTCGTACATATGCATAGGTATTTATGCCATACCTATGCTAGTAGTTGTGTACGGCCCACACGTTGTACCATCCATTTTTTACATACGCTAGTAGTTGGTCGCTGTACATACGCTGGTACCATTTATACTGTACATACACTAGTAGTTTACCATAGTAATTATGTCGTACATACGCTAGTAGTTGGTCACTGCACATACGCTTGTACTATTTACACTGTACATACACCAGTACCATTTGTACTGTGCTTACACCAGTAGTTATCACTGTAATAGTCATGGTACATACACTAGTAATTGATTACAGCATAGGCCTGTACCATTTATATAGTATTTGTGGTCGGTGCTCAATCGTATATAGCGAGCCTACCTGACTAACCTCTTACTAACTCCTACGTCCTGTAACCTATCTAAGCAGTCTGAGTTATGCAATATACTGCCGCGTAGGAGTACACCTGAAAATAGAGGGCAAAACTCATAATGAGAACAAAGCGCTATTAACACGCGCAACAACCCCGTGACCAATGACTGAAATACATTGTGCAATACTTACTATAGTGCATGTAGTACTGAATTCCCAGCACCCCAATTCCTAACCACGTATGCTGGCACAAATGATGTGACGTCGGTGCCGCAGCCACAATGCTAAGGGAATGACTGGATATAATGGACGGATCACTATAAAGAATTTAACAAGAATACGTATATGTTTGACAAACAACTTAGCAGTGGCTGATCCCGTTGGATCCTTGACATGTGGAAGCGAAGCTAGCCACACTCGAGCTGAGCATCACTCGTGGGACTCGGGAGAATACCGTATGATGATAACCTGACAATAACATTCATCTTCTATACAACATCAATACGTAACTATATACATCCTTGCAAAGTTATTGTAACTACAGCCATGCATCAGCATGTAATTCCCCTAAACCTTAGGAAACCATGACAACTGAAGGACAACGCAGCCTCTAATGTTGAGCTGTCCTGATGTCGCCATGGGGAACTACCCAAAGCGTCAGCTGATCAACCAACTAACTAAGCCAGCTGCCAGAGCTGATGGCTAGAGGGATTGCGACCCTCCCTCTTGCGCACTCACCAGGGCAGATTTGATGGTATGGAATGCAAACGATGACGCCCTGTCTGAGCAAGACCACTTGATATTATGCTGGGTACCTGACAGATATACTTTGATAGTATTATGCTGGATGCAAAGAAGAGTGCCAAAACCCGATAAATGCAAATAGGAATAAAATGGCACATGAGACATCCTCTAAGTATCTAATGTAAAATATCGTGAAAGTATTCCAGGCTACCTGCTGGAAGCTCTGAGCAGCAGACGTGAAAAATCCCAACAGAGTACAACCCTATGTCCGTATACACAACTCTGAGTGCCAACAGCGTGTATACACAAAGACTGCGTAACCACCAACCTAAACCTTTGTCAGGTTACCACTGTAACCCCAGCCTGTGGACGTTAACGGCAATGAAACCACTTATGCAGCAACATGATGATGAGACTCAACCAACATGTGATTACTATCGTCTTCAACCTAAGTCAAGACAAACAAAACCAACCACATAGAACCAAGCTATGTCTCTAATGCTAAGTAAACATATGCACATGATGACGTCGCTGCCGACCTGAAGGCATGTCAGGTCGCAACTGAACCGCCCTGTAGACGAGACAGGCCGAAACATGAATGAAAGACTCAACCAAACCTGTAACTAACAGTATGACCGTCACCCTGAACCAAAACAGGTCGTAACCATGATATACCTATAGACGTGGCAATTAACAATGGAAACATAAAGCTATCCCTGTAGCATAACCCAACTGTTGAAAAAACACAATGTATACAAAAACATTATTGCCAACCCAAAGTCTTGTCAGATTGTATCCAGACTGACTTGCAGATGTGACTGGTCTAGCTTAATTAAAGCCTCAACCAGCATATGACTGCTAGTATCGACGTCAACCTGAAACCGAGACAGGTTTTGACCATGATTGACCTATAGACGTGACAATTCACATTGGAAAATAAAGCTATGTCCCTGTGCATAACCCAACAACTGAATAACACAACGTATGACGACGTAGTCGCCAACCTGAAGTAGTGTCAGGTTGTGCCCGGACTGATCTGTAGATGTTATTGATCTAGCCGAATTTAAAAGCCTCAACCAATGTACATGACTATTAGTATCGACATCAACCTAAAGCGGAGACAGGTCGCAACCATGCTTGACCCATCATCTTAGCAAGTAATAAACGAACCCTAGCTATATTTACGTAAGCACGACTCAATGTTAATAAAATGGTAACCCACGGAATTATCCGTGCAGATTCGCCCAAAGCCATGAAACCCGCACAGTATCATAGACACGGGTGTATGGTCTAAATACCGTAACATAGCACAACAAAATATCATGAAACGTGTACCTGGTGAACCTATGAATCTATGCCAAATAGAACAATCCTGCCCCAAGAATATATGCTTTGCATGACTTCTTGATCCACACGCAGACCATAACAATATAAACATGAGCCCGGCATAATCATCAAGGCCAGATGCACCTCACTAACACCACAACCACATGCTCAAACAACTCACGACCGTATACACAGTCAAAACTATATGGGCGTATGTATAAGCTTTGAGCCCATACACCAAACAGACTATAAACGTGTGGCTAGAAAGAACTGCATAAGCGAGCATATGCACTGAACAAACTATATGAACAAATACATGGAGCAACTTATCCACACAGTCAGGAATAATGAGTATGCCACCGCCTATGTGTCAGTAACAACAATTATGCAACGTACACCCCTGCCACCGAGGCAGGCATAATGAGTAAACAACACCTATATGTCGTAATGTTGTTGCTCTGAAGACGTGTCAGTAACAACAATTATGCCATGTATCCCCCTGCAGACACGGCAGGTATAATGGGTATACACCACCTGTGTATCATAACGTCGTTGCTCTGAAGGCGTGTCAGTAACAACAATTGTGCAATGCAACGCCCTGCAGACGTGGCAGGCATAATTAGTATACACCACCTATGTGTCATGTTATTGTTGCTCTGAAGACGTGTCAGTAACAACAATGCAATGCATCCCCCTGCAGACGTGGCAGGTATAATGGGTATACACCACCTATGTGTCGTGTTATTGTTGCTCTGAAGGCGTGTCAGTAACAACAATTGTGCAATGCAATGCCCTGCAGACGTGGCAGGCATAATTAGTATACACCACCTATGTGTCATGTTATTGTTGCTCTGAAGACGTGTCAGTAACAACAATGCAATGCATCCCCCTGCAGACGTGGCAGGTATAATGGGTATACACCACCTATGTGTCGTGTTATTGTTGCTCTGAAGACGTGTCAGTAACAACAACTATGCAATGTATCCCACTGCAGAGGTGGCAGGTATAATGGGTATACACCCCTATGTGTTGTGTTATTGTTGTGCTGAAGGCATGTCATTAACAATAATGCAACGTACCCCCCCCTGCAGGCGTGGCAGACATGATGGGTATACACTACCTGTGTGTCGGGTTATTGTTGTTCTGAAAACGTGTAACTACTATGCCATGTATCTTCCCGCCTATATACAGATGTGTATAGATCGACTATGTGCGAAACTGTCGTATAACAGCTATGCGTGGCTGTACCACTAAACTTGATGAACCTATACTCAGGCCAACTATATGCGCCTAAGCACCACCAAAGCGTACGCTCGTGCGGCCAACCACAACTGATGACAAAGAATATGAATGCATGAAGTAACTATTATGACCACATACCTGCGCACAGGGCCACACCCCATGCGCTGTGCAAGCATGTGCGTGGCACAAACGCTGCGAGCGCGTGAACACTGCAAACGGATGTACAGCACACGTCACGAGCACATGCACAGCATGATTCCCGTGAGCCCATATATAAAACAACCCTACGAGCATGCATGGTATAATCCTATGAGCGGGTGTGCAGCACAATTCTTACGAGTGCATATACAGTATGAATCCTACGAGTGCGAGAACCATATAAATCTACGAACATGTGCACAGTATGATTCCTACGAGCGCGTGTACAGCATAAATCCTACAAGCACGTGTGTAGTATGAATCCTACAAGCGTGTAAACAGTATAATACCTATGAATGCGTGTACTGTATGAATGCTATAAGCGTATGTACCGCATGAAACCTACAAGCGAGTGTACAGTATAAATCCAACTATTGTGTGTACAATAAAAATCCTACAAGCTTGTGTACAATATAAATCCTACAAGCGTGTCCAAGCTTGTGTACTGTATAAATGCTGCGAGTGAGTGTACAGTATTCAAGTCCAACAAAATCCAACAAGCGTGTGTACGGCATATATATCCAACAAGCGTGTGTACAGCATAAATGCTATTAGTGTGTGTACAGCATAAATCCTACAAGCGTATGTATAATATAAATCCTACAGGTGTGTGTACAGCATAAATACCAGCATGAGTACAGCATAAATGCTACAAGCGTATGAACAATATAAATCCTACAAACGTGTATAGTATAAATGCTACAAGCAAGTGTGCAGTATAAACCCTACAATCATGTGTACAACATGAATCCTACAAGCGTGTGTACAATATAAATCCGACAAGCGAGTGTACAATATAACCACTACAAGCGTGTTTACAATATAAATCCTACAAGCTAGTGTACAGTATAACCACTACAAGCATGTGTACAATATAAATCCTACAAGCGAGTATACGGTATAACCACTACAAGCGTGTGTACAGTATAAATCCAACAAGCAGGTGTGCCGTATCAACGCTACAAGCGAATGTACAGCATGAATCCTACCAGCGTGTGTACAGCATGAATCCTACAAGCATGTGTACAGCATAACCACTACAAGCGTGTGTACTGTATAAATCCTACAAGCAGGTGTGCCGTATAAATGCTACAAGCGAGTGTCCAGCAAGAATCCTACCAGCGTGTGTACAGCATGAATCCTACAAGTGTGTGTACAGTATAACCACTACAAGCGAGTGTACAGTATAACCACTACAAGCGAGTGTACAGTATAACCACTACAAGCGTGTGTACAGTATAAATCCTACAAGCAGGTGTGCCGTATAAACGCTACAAGCGAATGTACAGCATGAATCCTACCAGCGTGTGTACAGCATAACCCCTACAAGCATGTGTACAGTATAAATCCTACAAGCAGGTGTGCCGTATAAACGCTACAAGCGAGTGTACAGCATGAATCCTACAAGCGTGTGTACAGCATGAATCCTACAAGCGTGTGTACGGTATAACCACTACAAGCGTGTGTACGGTATAACTACTACAAGCGTGTGTACGGTATGACCACTACAAGCGAGTGTACAGTACTACAAGCGAGTGTACAGTAACCTCTACATGCGAGTGTACAGTACAATCACTACTAGCGAGTGAACAGTATAACCACTACAAACGTGCGTACAGTATAACCACTACAAGCGAGTGTACAGTATAACCACTACAAGCGAGTGTACAGTATAACCACTACAAGCGAGTGTACAGTATAACCACTACGAGCATGCGTACAGTACAAGTCCTACAAGCGAGTGAACAGTATAAACCCTACAAGCGTGTGTACAGCATAAATCCTGCAAACGTGTGCATAGCATGAATGCTACAATCGAGTGTACAGCAACTACGAGGGCATGTGCACGGAACAACTATATGATCGTATGCGTAGGATAAGTTATTGGGATGAACAAATTATACAAACATGCACAGACCAACTTATATGTACAGTAGATGGACTAAATAACAAAGTAGATGGACAAAGCAAAAATACAAATGCTGTTGTGGCTTGAAACCGGCTCAGTAACACAGTCTTGATGACAAGGGAACAGGCGGAATCATCTGAATCCATATGATTTGGACTATACTGACAACAACTGCCACCTTTTTATTTTTATTTATTTTTTTTATTTTATTTTTTATTTTTTTACTAACATGAACCATGGCAAGAAGGGAT
Source organism: Hyla sarda (assembly GCF_029499605.1). Classification (NCBI taxonomy): domain Eukaryota; kingdom Metazoa; phylum Chordata; class Amphibia; order Anura; family Hylidae; genus Hyla; species Hyla sarda. Next base: position 286,273,572 of record NC_079191.1, read on the forward strand.
GAGCGAATGAACAGCCTCATATACTAAGACGTGCAATACTGGTGGCCACATACAGTTTTATATTTCCACACATATAGCCTGGGTTTAGGAAAGAGAAGGGGGGGTTTGGGACTGGAAATGCAATGACCCCCGACATGACACACACACCCCTCCCTGAAGAAATGGGGTGTTCTGCCTTTAACTCGATCCAGATATGCAGGGCTCGTGGGGGGAGCGAGGTCTTGCCATAAGACATCCCCTTCTAAATACCTAAATGCGAGCACCCAAGATGGCTCCCGATGCTGAATTACATGAGCTATCAGCTGCCAACGGGGCGCACCCGCGAGCCATGAAGCACGTGGAACGCCGTGCTAAAACCAGGGCCGGGGCTGACCGAGGGTGCCCTACATACTCCGGCTTACCTCCGGAGAGAGGGCTCCGGACGCTTACCATTACGCTGAACCCGGAACTGCTGTGCATTAGCTGATTCGCGTGTCAGCTGATCCCCTGTCACGTGACGAACCCGCGGCGTCAAGTGCAGGGACTGCCGCGGGTACTTATAGGGACTCCCCGCCCCTCCCACAAATACAGGCTAATAAATTAGCCTTAACACATATGCTAGAACAGTTTATACTGTGCATACGCTAGTGGTTGCTTACTATAGTAGTTGTCATGTTGTACAAATGCTAGTAGTTGGTTACTGCACACACGCTTGTGCCAAGCATAAGCTTGTACCTTTTACACTCTTTTTACACTAGTGGTTTGCTTGGTTCACTGTTGTAGTTATACTGTTCACACACTGGTAGTTGCTTGCTGCACATATGTTGTGCCATTCATACTGTACATACGCAGGGGTTGTCACGGTAGCGGTTATACAGTAGATGTGCTACTAGTGGTTATAATGTACATACACTAGTAGTTATTACACGGTACATACTCTTGTATCAATTTTACTGTACATAGGCTAGTGGTTGTGGGTGTAGTAATTGTTGTAATGTACATACGCTTGTACTATTTACGCTAGTAGTTACACTGTACACATGCCTGTACCATTGATATGGTACACACGCTGGTAGCGTTCCACGGTACATATGCTTGTACCATTATATGGTACACACGCTCATATCATTAGTACTGCACTTACGCATGTTATACTGTACATACATTTGTGCCATTTATACGGGATATGCACTCATGGCTGTTACTTCATGTTAGCTTCATACTGGGTTACTATACATATGCTCACAACTTTATACTGTTCACACGCTCATAGCTTGATGCTGTGCATATAGCTTTTACATGGTACAGAGGTTTGTAACCTCATACAGTACTTTTATAATAATCATACAATTGTGTCATTATAATGTATATACGCTTGTATTTCTTTACACTGAACATACGTTCGTAGAAGGTTTACAGTACTTTTAGCGTCTTGTGATTCATAACGTTTCCAGTAAGTAGCAACTATTGCACAGTATTTGACACTACAAACATGCCATAGCGTTATTATTGTGACTGCATAGCATTTCTCTCCAGTCATGCTGCATAGGCTCACAGCACTTATACGATTCATGCACTAGGTCTAGCATTGATGTGATACAGATGGTCATAGTTCATTTCATGCATGTTGTTCATTGTTTTAAAATTTGTGCATATATGCGTGGCGTTTCTGGTTTACGTTGTACACACGATTACATTTATACTGCACATGCGACCATAGCTCTCACATCTGCTCGTTTCGTTGTATACGGTATATTCATTCACATGTTCTCACGCACATATAGGCTTACAGGCCATGTCTGCATACAGGACATACGCTATAGCATTTATACTGTTATCATTCAGTGCAAATTGCATTGCTTTTATTCCGGGCATGCATACAATTTAATACTATACTAAAGGGTGGGCCATTTATATGGATACACCTTAATAAAATAGGAATGGTTGGTGATATTAACTCCCTGTTTGTGGCATATTAGTATATGTGAGGGGGGGAACTTTTCAAGATGGGTGGTGACCATGGCGGACATTTTTAAGTCAGCCATTTTGAATCCAACTTTAGTTTTTTTCAATAGGAAGAGGGTCATGTGACACATCAAACTTATTGTGAATTTCACAAGAAAAACAATGATGTGCTTGGTTTTAACGTACCTCTATTATTTCATGAGTTATTTACAAGTTTCTGACCACTTATAAAATGTGTTCAATGTGCTGCCCATTGTGTTGGATTGTCACTGCAACCCTCTTCTCCCACTCTTCACACACTGATAGCAACACTGCAGGAAAAATGCTAGCACAGGCTTCCAGTATCCGTAGTTTCAAGTGCTGCACATCTCATATCTTCACAGCATAGACACTTGCCTTCAGATGACCCCAAAGATAAAAGTCTAAGGGGGTCAGATCGGGAGACCTTGGGGGACATTCAACTGGCCCATGATGACCAATCCACTTTCCAGGAAACTGTTCATCTAGGAATGCTCGGATCTGACACCCATAAAGTGGTGGTGCACCATCTTGCTGGAAAAACTCAGGGAACATGCCAGATTCAGTGCATAAAGAGGGAAACACATAATCATGCAGCAATTTCGCATATCCAGTGGCCTTGAGGTTTCCATTGATGAAGAATGGCCCCACTATCTTCGTACCCCATATACCACACCATAGCATCATTTTTTGAGTTCCAACAGTCTTGGAGTCTATCCATTGTTGGTTAGTGTCAGACCAATAGCGGTGGTTTTGTTTGTTAACTTCACCATTCACATAAAAGTTTGCCTCATCACTGAACAAAATCTTCTGCATAAACTGAGGGTCCTGTTCCAATTTTTGTTTTGCCATTCTGCAGCACCTGAAACTACGGATACTGGAAGCCTGTGATAGCATTTCTCCTGCGGTGTTGCTATCAGTGTGTGAAGAGTGGGAGAGGAGGGTTGCATTGACAATCCAACACAATGGGCATCACATTGAACACATTTTATAAGTGGTCAGAAACTTGTAAATAACTCATGAAAGAATAAAGTTACATTAAAACCAAGCACATCATTGTTTTTCTTGTGAAATTCCCAACACTTTTGATGTGTTACATGGCCCTCTTCCTATTGAAAAAACAAAAGTTGGATTCAAAACTGTCCGACTTCAAAATGGCCGCCATGGTCACCACCCATCTTAAAAAGTTTCCCCCCTCACATATACTAATGTGCCACAAACAGGAAGTTAATATCACCAACCATTCCCATTTTATTAAGGTGCATCCATATAAATAGCTCTGAATGTCTTCAGAGCTACACCATCACAACACATAGGTGGTTGTTTTACCTTCATATGCACATGCATTGTTGTTGTTACTGACACGTTTTCAGAGCAACAACATCACAAGAGTTAGGGGGATACACTGCACAGTTTTTGTTACTCACACATCTTCAGAACTATAACATCATGACACATAGGCAGTTGTATACCCGTTATACCTGCCACGTCTGCAGGGGGATGCACTGTGTAGCTGTTGTTACTGACACGTCTTCAGAGCAATAGTATTAAGACACATAGGTGGTTGTTTAATCATTATGCCTGCTACGTCTGGAGGGGGAGGCACCACACAGGTTATTGTTACTGTCATGTTTTCAGAACAATAATTTCAGTACAATAGTTCACAAGGTTGCAATAGATCATTCCATGTAGTTTGAAGCAGTACTGGGGAAGGATTTTCCATTTTTCAGACAGTTTTGGGAAGATAGTCAGGTGACTAGAGCAGGCACACCTGATAGGCTCACAACACTTGACTTGCGCTATACAGCAGAGGCTGATGACTGGGAGTGTAAGCAAATCATAGGTGTATGTCAGGTGGGAGTGTGCCAGACCACTAGGGGAGCTAAAGAGCACTCTGCAAGTCAAGTTACGGAGAGGGCTATGGAAAAGCCAAAGTTGTGGAAGAAAGGTCCAGTGGAGCTGGATGCTGCGTTTACAGTCACAGACAGAGACCTAAGTAAACAAGATGGAGAAGAATCGCCTCGAGTGTCTGATAGAGGACAAGAGAATGACTCAAGGCCCCACAGCAAGAGTGAGGAGACCGCTGTTAGTAAAAGCTCTCGGAAATGATGAGCTGGCATGGGGAAGAAACTGGAGCAGATCCAGGTTTTGGAAGAAACCCTGCAGTTGGTTTCTATGACATTGTCAGAAACAGAAGAAAAGGTACAGTGTATGACAGTAGAAAGGGACAAAGTGCTTGCAGACTTCCAGAATGAGCAGGAAGAGAAGCGTCAACTCAAAAAAAAAGTCACAGAGCTGCACAAAAGTGACATTGTGCCCCTGCAAGATGAACTGTCCCACTCCAAGAGTCTGCTGACCTGCCAGAAGAGTAAAGTGGAGAGTCTGGAAAAGCAGGTGACCTTTCTGATGGAAAAAGTGAGTCTTCTGCATAGTGCATATCACGCTTTAAGGTGTGACTACAAGGCTAGGCTGGTTACCATAGAGGATCTGGAGCATGAGAAAGAAAGTTGGTGCACAAAGTGCAGAGCCTGGAAGCGCAGAATGAAACGCGAAGAAGGTCCCACGTAGTTGCCTTGGTTTTGCTGGGAGTGCAACTCTACGAGTAAGAGGCTGTGCTGGCAGACAATGAGCAATTAAGGAATCAATTGTAGTTGCTTGATAGTGAGAGGATGAAGTCCGCTAAGCTCCTGTATATGCAGTAAAAATATGAGAAGATGGAAGAGACCGGAAAGTCCTAAAAGAATGCAGAGATCAAGTTATGGTGGAATTGGCTCAAGAAAGGCTTCTGCGGCAGAAGTCTCAGAATGTAAAAAAAGTCCTCTGAAGCTAAGATTGAGGTGAAGCTGGATGAGAAGTCCAGGAAGGAAAGGCATGTGGACTCTACCTTTCAGGCACAGGTGCTCTATCCCGGTGGTCTGAGCAAAGGGGGGGGGGGAGATATGTGATAAAGTGGCAAGGAAAGGGTGGATTTCCTTCGCTCACTCTGGAGCAACCCTCACCTGCAGCCTAATGAATGAGGAAGCAGAGAAGGGAGGCTTTTGTAAGGGAGAGATTCAGTCTGATCTGGGCTTTCCCTGGGAAACAGCAGGTCGCTGTAGGGGAAGACAAGGGCCCTGTTGGAAGCACACAGCAGGAGCTGTGAGTGGCCCAAGTGACAGTGTGAACTGTAATTAAATCAGGTTGCAGGTGGCACATGTTTTAACTGGTTGAGGGAAGCTCAACAGTTGGTAGACAGGGCATGCTGAGAGTTGTAGTCAGTGACCAGAGGGTCTAGGACTTTATTTTTTTCCTGTTTATGTTTTGTCTTACCTGTGTAAATAAAGCTGGCGAGGTGCCAGGCTTGTATGCTGAACTGTTGTCTGGCAAGTTATTGTGAGGAACGTGTCCCGTGGCAAGTGAACAGGACAATCCGAGAGCTAATTACCGAGGACAGTTCCTCACAATATATATGTATATATATATATATATATATATATATATATCTTGCACATTTTTTTTTCTCCACTGTGACTTTAGATTAGCAAGAGAAGGTGGAGTTACAAAGTGCCGTTCTAAAGAGATTCATAGTTTTTTTTGCTTATGTACACAAAATGTATCAACCCACTGTATTTATCAACCTACTGTATCAAGTATGATAAATCTGTCACGCGTAAGCAAAGCCAAAGCAAAAAATTAATAAAAATTACTTTAAAACTCACTTTCCAAAGACAACAATGATAAATCTCCATTAAAGTGTTTTCCAAACTGTGTCTCCAGTAGGAGCAAAACTACAACTCCCAGCATGCCTGGACAGCATTTGGCTGTCTGGGCATGCTGGGAGTTGTAATTTTGCAACAGCTGGAGGCACCCTGTTAGGAAACTGTGGTGTAGTATGAAATCCACTTGCTGTCTCATCAGAAGCTCAAACTATTGTTCTGCCTCCACCGACTGCTTTACACTGCAGCTCTTCTAGTTAGGCCCTTTTCACACTGCTGTTGTGCTTAGTCGCTAGCGACAGTCAGGCTCCCCATGTTTTTTTTGTTTTTTTTTAGCCTTTGAAGGCCGTTAGCAAGACTGGAGCATAACGACAACAAAGGGCCCTGACGGATAGGATTGACTATAATGGGGTCCGTCTGTGCCATTAATTTTGGTGGCGAATAGCGGGAGAAAAAGATGGCTATTGCAGTATTCTCCGCTATTCTCCTAACGGGCATTACACTGCTGTATCATAACGGCGGTGTGAAAGTTAGAATGTTATGGTTTGCGAGTGAAAACTACTTTCACACTGCTGTTATAACACAGCAGTGTGACACCTGTTAGGAGATTAGAAGGAGAAAAATGACTGCAATAGCCATCTTTTTTCTACCATTATTCGCCGCCCAAAAAATGGCGCACGACTGACTCCATTATACTCAATTGTATCCATCGGGACCTGTTGTTGCCCGTTGTGCTCCAGTCTTGCTAACGGCCCTCAAAGACTAAAAAAATAAAAATAAAAAAACAATGGGAGCCTGACGGCCGTTAGCAACTCAGCACAACAGCAGTGTGAAAAGGGCCTAACTGTGATGTGATGGAGAAGAGCTGCAGTGTAAAGCAGTCAGGGGAGGCAGAACAATAGTATGAGCTTCTGATGGGACAGCAAGTGGATTTCAGACTACACCAATGTTTCCTAACCAGTATGCCTCCAGCCGAGGCAAAAGTACAACTCTAAGCATGTCCAGAAAGCCCAAAGTCTGTCAAGGCATGCTGGGAGTTTTAGTTTAGCCACTGCTGGAAACAACTTTGGAAAACACTACTACATGTTTACTACAATAAACAACGCTGATACCGCTATGATGAAGCTCGGGGCTTCTGCGCCTGAACTCAACATATTACAGCAGTGGTTTCCAGTGTATCTCCAGCCATGGCAAAACTACAAATTCCAGCATGCCTCGACAGCCAATGTCCAGCATTCTTTATAGTAGTATAACATGTATTAGTGTTTTCCAAACTGAGTGTCTCCAGCAGTGGCAAAACCACAACTTCCAGCATGTCTGGACAGCCTTTTGCTGTCCAGGCATGCTGAAAGTTGTAGTTTTGCCACTGCTGGACACATAGTTTGAAAACACTGCTGTAACATGAATCAGCACAGCACACAGCTGCAGCTTGCATTTCTATTGGACCAGGGGACGGTGGGGAGAGGGACCTCATTAGGATGGGAGGATATATGCATATAGGAGGAAGTGGGGGGTTACTTTATTATAATTTCCTCAGTGTGGAGAGCAGGGGGGGAGGGCAGCAGCTTACAGGAAGTAGGAGAAAAGTAGGAGAGAAGGATCTTGGGAAATGGAGTCTTTCATGACTCTGCTTCTCCTTCCATGCATTCAAACAGAGGGAACTTTGGGATGCAATGACAGGAAAACTGCTGAAACGATTTTGATCAAAGACGTCTTAGCAGGATAGGTCTTTACAAGATCTATCAGATAAAGTTAAATTTTAAGAATCAGTGCTGCATATCTCTTTTAATTATGTGAAGTTTGCTAGTACTGTTTGCTGAAAAGCACCCCCAACTGTTGGAATGATGTTTTAAGGGTGACCTGCAGTGCCATTTCTCCTCCAAACATGTGTATTATGGCATCCAAACAGTTCCATTATCTGACCACCCTATATTATCTTAGTATTTCACTGGCTTCTAAAAAAGCTGTGCAGCAAACTTCAAACTAGCTGCCACATGTTTTTTATTCAGCAATGGAGTCTTGTGTAGTGAGCATACATACAGGCCATGGTGGAAGAGTGCATTACTTACAAAGACAACAGTACCTGCTAATTCTAGGTCATTTTGACGCTCCCCACCACAAGTGTTCTTTGCTTCTTGGAGGACTTTTCTGATTATTATTCTCACTTCTCTGTCAGAAACCTTGAAAGGGCCACCTGGTCGAGGCAAATTTATGTAAAATTATTGTCTTTCCACTTCCTTATTATGGCTCAAACAGTGCTCACTGAAACACTCAGAAGCTTAGAAATGTGCCTGTAACAAACACCATCATTATGTTTTCCAACAATTAGGTTGTGAAAGTCTTTAGATAGCTCTTTGCTTTTACCCATCATGAGATGTGTCTTGTGTGATACCTTGGCAATGAAACCTTTTTGTAGGTCATCAGTTGGGAATGAACCAGCTGATATTCAGTTGCACTGAAAAGTGTCTGGATTGCTTTTTAACTACTGATAGATTTCAGCTGTTGTCTTTGCTTTCCATGCATTTTAGCAATTCTTTCTTCATGTGTTCAATTGTCCCCGTGTCATTTTATATTATTACACATAACTTAAGGTTTTTTTTAGCTTGTTTTCGATTCTTTGTATGTATGATTTACCTGGGTGGTTACAATCATCTGGTGAACATTTCACGTCACCTTTGGAAAAATATTTAGTGAGAACAATGGTGACATGTTCAATACTTATTTAAAGGGGTTATGCAGCATAAGGTGATTTTAGTACGTACCTGCCAGACAGTAATGGACATGCTTAGGAAGGATCTACGCTTGTCTTGCGGCTATGTGGCTATATTGTGAGTCCACCATAACATTGTGGCTAGCTTTTTGTGAACAGGTATTTCCCGTTTGAGTTTTTCTTTTTTGCCTAAAAATCCCATAATTCCATTTTCCTCCCTCCCACACATCAGCCACCCCACCTATTGAAACATAAATGAGCTGCATCCATTCAAAAGACCTGTGGTTTTCAATCAGGGTGCCTACAGCTGTTGCATTAGTTGCAGATTGATCTCTCTCCTGTCAAGCGATCACTCCACCCATTGAAGCAGACAGGCTCCCTGTCGTCAGCTGACTAGTGAGGTCAGGTCTCGGCCGCATTGCAACCTGGGGAAAATCTGAGACAAGTCATTTTGTATGCTGTTAAAAATAAATATTGGGTTGAAAATCACAGAAAAATTGTGAGAAAACCGTCACACACAGGTACAGACACTATATCATGAACTACAATAACTTTACAGCCCTTGTGTTACGCCGAGCGCTCCGGGTCCCCGCTCCTCCCCGGAGCGCTCACAGCGTTCTCCTATTCGCAGTGCCCCGGTCAGACCTGCCGACCGGGTGCGCTGCGATAATGTTCCAAGCCGGGATGCGATTCGCGATGTGGGACGCGCCCGCTCGTGATGCACATCCCGACTCGCTTACCAGACCCGTTCCCCATCTGTGCTGTCCCGGCGCACGCGGACCCGTTCCTTAGGGCGCACACGCGCCGGGTCTTTGCGATTTAAAGGGCCAGTGCGCCACTGATTGGCGCATGAGGTTTTAATCAGTACCTTCACCTGTGCACTTCCCTACTTATACCTCACTTCCCCTGCACTCCCTTGCCGGATCTTGATGCCATTATGCCAGTGAAAGAGTTTCCTTGTGTGTTCCTAGCCTGTGTTCCAGACCTCCTGCCATTGCCCCTGACTACGATTCTTGCTGCCTGCCCTGACCTTCTGCTACGTCCGACCTTGCTCTTGTCTACTCCCTTGTACCGCGCTTATCTCAGCAGTCAGAGAGGTTGAGCCGTTGCCGGTGGATACGACCTTGTTGCTACCACCGCTGCAAGACCATCCCGCTTTGCGGCGGGCTCTGGTGAATACCAGTAGCAACTTAGAACCGGTCCACCGACACGGTCCACGCCAATCCCTCTCTGGCACAGAGGATCCACCTCCAGCCAGCCGAATCGTGACACCCTGTAGCATAGTCAAATGAAAAAAAAAAACTGGAATACCCCTTTAACTTACCGGATAGTATTTCAACCTGGGTTTAACTAAGCTACTCAGATAAAAGCATTAAGAGTTGATGTGGAATAACCATCTAAGGCTCAGTTAAGTATATTTGCTGGCTTTAATTATGTATATAGTATTTTTACCTGGATTTAACAAAAGTTTGCAGTTAAAAGCATTGGTCACAGAATAGCCATCTAAGGCTTAGTTACTTGTATTATCTGGGTTTAATCGAACATAAAGAATTTCTATCTGGGTTTAACATAACTACATAGTTAAAAGCATTGAGAGTGAATGCAGAATAAACATCTAAGGATACAGCTACCACTAGTCTACCAATGTCTGATTTCAACTGGCTACAGCTACAGTCTACCAATGCCTGCTGTCTGCTGGCTACAGCTGCCACTGGTCCACCAATGCCTGATGACACTGACAGGTGTATTGTGCGCATGAGGGAAAGAGATGAGTACTGGATAGCCATACTCTTAGACCCTTGGTATAAAACCAGAATCAGGGAATTTTTTTCACATTCCAAAAAGGAGGCAAAATTGAATTTTTTATAGGAACAAGCTACATAGCCAGCTTTGCCACTGCTGTCCAACAGCAAACACATGCCGAATTAGGATGTGCTGCTACTGCCAGCCAGGCCGACAGACAACCTGCCATGATTAAAAAATATATAATTTTTTTTTTATAATTGTTTAAAAATTTTCCAAAATTACACAACCTATTTCTTCACTGTGTACAGGTTCTTCAAGCGTCTGTTGACAATTCCAAAAAAGGAGAATTTTGTATATATTTTAAAATGTTAGAAATTTTAAAAACTCGTAAAATGGGATAATTTTTGAAAGCCTTGGAAAAAACCATTGCGTCTTCCAATACCTCCGTGTGCATTTTAACACCAGGAAGAGTCTGCCAACAACAAGGGATACTTTATTCACCTACCCTCAGGCAGTCCACAAGAACCTATATTTCCTGATATACTATTGCTTTAATGAATTTACTACACACATTTAAAATAAGGGTGCTATATCTCCCCCACACTTATATTGTTTCTAACACCACTTTCACGGTTACCTTGTAATATACTGATTTGCTGTGTGTCTGCAGTTCACACATAGCTAGCTGGAGATTGCACCAATGGCCCTGATTTATTAAAATGTGTGAGAGAAAAACTGGAGCGATTTTACCCCCAGCAACCAATCACATTTCAGCTTACACTTTACCACAGCTCATTAAGAGAGGAAAGTCTAGCTGGGCTGTGGGCAAAATCTGTCCAGTTTTTCCCTCACACATTTTGATAAATCAGGGCCAATATGTTTAAAAGATATTTCACTTAGCCCCTATTAGGGTTCTTGTGGACTTCTTGAGGGTAATCCTTTGGTATATAAGCTCTGATAGCAGGCACACAGCCCATGAATATGTTTGTTAAAAATGGCTGCCCTGCCATCATGCCGTCACTCTGCTAGTAAAAAGAATGACTGTTCCAGAACCAGGCCATAGCAGTTTATATAACACTTAAGCTTTGCAGGAGAAATGTGTATAGTAAAAATAGTGATTAAAGTTAAGGTAACTTAAATAACCACTGTTGTTTCAACAACTTTGCATAGATCAACAGAACTGCCAATTATAAGAAACTTTTATAAGAAACATCTGATCAAACATAAATGCTTCTTTCTTCTGTTATCAGGCTTCCTCCTCTCTTACAAAGCTGCCAAAATGCCACTAAAAACACAATCTAAATAGTTATATGTGTCTTATATGCATTTTCTTTTTCATATATTTTAAAATGGAATCTGTATGTCTTACATACTCGTATTTGTATATGCCACATACTTGTATACATTGAATATAGTTCACCCGTTGCAATGTAACATGTGAATCTACCATAACAAAATTTTGCATAAAATAGTGCATAATAATATTGCATTCAAATTTTATTCTAAGAATAAAACATGCATGGTTTTACACCTCTTTCTTTTAACACTAAAATGCTATAAACTTGTTTTTCAATGTATGTTCAAGATACTGCAATTTTAAACATTACATTTTTAATATATCTAATATATAAAAATGCCAGTAAGACTGTTAACCCTGGCTCATGGGCAAAAATTCTATTTTTCTCAATTTCTTTCGAGATTTAGAAAAATTAAACTTACAACTTAGGGCAGCAAGGAAACAAAAGCAATCTTCACACTCCATTTGAAACAACCATTTAGACATGAGATAAGATCACATTCTGTGTTCCTTGTTTTCTTCTTAACTTTTTGTTCTCCTATTGATTGTTATCGAGTGAAGTAATCAATTTGCTTTAATGTACTAATGTATTTTTCTAGATAAAGAAAAAATGTTTGCAAATGGTGTACTTCTCCAGCATTTTCTTTAAAAAAAATACAAATAATTAAAATTTACACATTGCCCTCACTTACAAATGAACATCTGAGTACTTTTAGTATGTATAAATGTTTAATAAAAAAAAGTTAAGGTTTCAATCAACACATTTCATCTGTGACTCCCAATTAGAAAAAAATTATAAAGTTTCATTGCATCTGGACCCAGCTTTAATTAAATTTATCTTTTTTATAATGACATTTTTATGAATTTTTAAACAGGGATCAATTTATGTGTGCGGGCAGGGCACTAAAAATGTAGCCGACAATAATATAATAATATAATTGTAGTGTGTGTAAGTTGTTGTATCCAACATTGTCCACTGTACAATATTGGACACAACTTACTGGACACAGCAACAATATTATATACCGTATTTATCGGGGTATACCACGCACCGGCCTATAACACGCACCCTCATTTTACCAAGGATATTTGGGTAAAAAAATATGGTAAAATGAGGGTGCGTGTGTGCGCGTGTATACCCCGATACACACCCAAGAAAGGCAGGGGGAGAGAGGCTGCCCGCTTCTCTCCCCCTGCCTTTCCTGTGGTCTAGAGCCCTGCTGCCGGCCCTTCTCTCCCCCTGGCTATCGGCACGCTGCCCGTTCTGTCCCCCTGACTATCGGTGCCGGCGCCGATAGCCAGGGGGAGAGAAGCGGCGCCGACAGCCAGGGGGAGAGAAGGGGCAGCGGCACCCATTGCCGGCGCCGCTGCCCCGTTGCCTCCCCCCATCCCCGGTGGCATAATTACCTGGGTCGGGTCCGCGCTGCTGCAGGCCTCCGGCGCGCGTCCCCTGCGTCGTTGCTATGCACGGCGCAGCGCACTGACGTCATGCGCCGCGCCGTGCAGCGCATAGCAACGACGCCGGGGACGCACGCCGGAGGCCTGCAGCAGCGTGGACCCGACCCCGGCAACAGGTAATTATGCCACCGGGGATGGGGGGAGGCAATGGGGCAGCGGCGCCGGCAATGGGTGCCACTGCCCCTTCTTTCCCCCTGGCTGTCGGCGCCGCTTCTCTCCCCCTGGCTATCGGCGCCGGCAATGGGGCGCCGGCACCGATAGTCAGGGGGACAGAACGGGCAGCGGCGCCGATAGCCAGGGGGAGAGAAGGGCTGGCAGCAGGGCTCTAGACCCCAGGAAAGGCAGGGGGAGAGAAGCGGGCAGCGACGGCCTCTCTCCCCCTGCCTTTCCTGGGGGTGTATCGGCGTATAACACGCACATAGACTTTAGGCTAAAAAATTTTAGCCTAAAAAGTGCGTGTTATACGCCGATAAATACGGTACTTATACAGTGATACATTATCACAAGACTGTGGGTGACTGTATTCCGCTACATTTTAATTCATCTTATTTTATTCTATTGTACTATTTTTTTTTTATTTTAATATATATGTGCATTTTTATCTATGGTATAGTCCACAGCAAGGGCCCTGCTTGGACATACATTTATGTGTTTACATGTTAGAATAAATATCATTATTGATTTTTACATAGAACTAGTTCGATATTATATATATATATATATATATATATATAATCTAGAGGTCTGTATCATTTTCTTTTTCTCTATTGCATTTATTGGCACAATAGGCAACACAGGCGCCTCAATATATAAATATATACATATATACATATATATATATATATATATATATATATATATATATATATATAAATGGATATAGGCAGCACACCAAAATGGGTGAAAAAATAAGTGCTTTTATTCCAAGGAAAATTGACAACGTTTCAGCGATCTCTCACCGCCATTTTCAAGTGATTTACAAGTGATACAAGCGGGGTTAAATACTTCCCCGAATCAGTGACATCATCAACATTTACATATCATGTGACATCTGACATGTTATAAACAAAGTATAAACTATACAAACCAATAAATACAAACATGATCAATTTAGTGTATTCAATTCTGTGGTATAAAGTGTATACATCTCTGTATTCCGATCGCCAATCACTTATAGGATCAGATTGTGATATAAATGTACAATTATAACAGTGATTATGTAAACAAAACAAGTAAAAGAGGGGTTAAAAGACGTTACCCAATCAAGCAAACCCGTTTGTTTAGCCGGCCTCTTCGCAAACGCGCCATGATCCGCAGACCCGAGTCCACATGGGACGCCGGGATCTACTTCCGGTATAACCGGAGTTCAACCAATCATAGTAACGGCGTCCCTGGTAGTCATAGAGACATCCCGACCTGTCAGGTAAACAATGACTTGCGCATCGCGGCCAAGCTCCGTGGCTCTCAGCGCATGCTCAATGTATGTATAGGTGTTCACCAGCACCATATAAGTTCAGGGCAAATAAATATTAGGTTATATAGCGAACTGCTGGCAAAGCACTTCACTCCATTACCAAATATATAGTAGGAATCATATTATTCCAATATTGTAACCCTGCACACATGCTAAAAAACAATCAAGGGACCTGGACACTTGCCCTCTGTTATGCACCGCACGGATCTGGGTGCGACTTATGGAATCCATAGGGTCCCAAAGTACGCTTCTCCCTACCAGATTGGTAAAAGCCTCACCTTCTGGTTGTCAGGATACTTCACCAGACCGTTCTTATCAATACAGAGGTGTCCAACGGCAACCCATCATACACGTGACAATCATACCAGGGTACAACATTAGTAGTAGATCAATTAGGAAACATAAGGAATATGTGTCTTGCAGTATCAATATTAGTATAGGGGCGCCGTCACTATACTGGTAAAAATTAAACAAATATAGAAAAAATAAGTAAAAAATGAAAATTATATATAAAAAAAGGAAATATATATATAAATAAAAAAGAATGTGGATCCGTGTTGAGGTACTCGGTTCTTTTCTCTGGGTTGCTTGATTTTAACGTCGATGGTCTATACTTCAAGATTTCTGAAATTTAAGACGACAAGTATTAGTAAATAATATCACTTGTAGAATACATAACCACACTGAACATAACCTTACACTGGGACTCTACAACAATTATCTCATCATCATCCTTGGCGTAACTACAAATTCTACGTTCAGACCATTTGGTTTAAGGGAATTGAGGTCATATATCCACCTCAATTCTCTTTTCTGTAATGCGGCGACCCTATCCCCACCTCTCTTTAGTGGTGGAATATGATCCACCACCATACACTTTAAATCCTGTTCTCGATGTCCCGCTTCCAAAAAATGCTTGGACACCGATAAATTGACTCTCCCTTTGCGTATAGAGTATCTATGTTGATTCAATCTTACTTTAAACTCACATTTTGTCTCTCCAATATAAATGAACCCACAGGGACACCACAGAATATAGACCACAAAATCACTCTCACAATTAAGATAGAATTTTATAGGATAAGCTTTGCCTGTTTGGGGGTACGTGAATGTATTCCCCTTCTGCACATACCTACAATTCACGCACCTCCTACAGGGAAAGCATCCCTTTGCCTGTACCGAAACATATTTCTGTGTTTGAGTTTGTTTAGACACATCCGCCTTTACTAGGTCATCCTTTAAATTTCTGGCCCTATGATAGGACATGAGGGGCATTTCCCTAAGTTCAGGAATATTGGGAAAACTTTCACTGATTAAGTGCCAATGTTTCTTTAATTTTTGGGCAATCTGTCCTGATACTTCATTAAAGGTGGAAATGAATGGAATACGTGTTGTCTGGTCTCTTTTAGTTCTAGATTTCCTCTGTCTACTCCTTTCCTCATAAAGCCTCTGTTTCTGCCTATTAACCAGAGTGGAGGGATAGCCTCTGGCCATAAATTGGGTTGCCATTTTATTAACTGCCTGATCCAATTTCTCACTACTGTCAACAATTCTGCTGGCACGTAGAAATTGGCTGTATGGTAGTGACTCAATCATCTGTCTCGGGTGGCACGAATTAAATTGCAGCAAGGTATTACAGTCTGTGGGCTTATAATATATGTCTGTAGAGAGTCTATGATTTACAATAGAGACTTCTGTGTCCAAAAATTCTACCTTATCTTGTGAATAGGTCAGGGTAAACTGTAAGTCCCTGTCAACACTATTAAGGTATGTTTGGAATTCCACTAATTCCTCACCCGTGCCATCCCAGATAAAAAAAATATCATCTATGTAGCGCCACCACCCCAGGATCTTCCTGGAGTGGTGGGCTACATAGACGTGGCTTTCCTCAAACTCTCTCATTTCTATGTTCGCATACGTGGGCGCCATGTTGCTGCCCATGGCAGTCCCACGTAGTTGGACATAGTATTTTTCATCAAAAAGAAAATAGTTATTCTGTAGTACAAACAGTAAAAGACTTAAAATAAAGTCAATCTGTTTCACATCAAAATGTGCCTCCTCCAGTGTCTTTTTAATGGCTCTTACTCCCCTCTCGTGCTGGATTGATGTGTACAAACTAACAATGTCAAAACTGGCAATTATGGCATTGGTAGGTACAACAATTTGTGAGATTTTTGATAAAAAATCACCAGTATCACGTAAATATGATTGTGCTTCCACAGCGAATTGTCGTAAAATTTTGTCCAAAAAGATGGATACATTGTTAGATACTGACCCTCTGCCGGAGACTATGGGCCTACCAGGAGGATCCTGTAGGCTTTTGTGTATCTTCGGCAGGAGGTACAGTAAAGGAGTAACCGGGAAATCAACTATAAGAAATTCACTTAATTTATTATCAATGAGGCCCTGCTCGAGTGCATCAGTGATGATCACCTGTAATTTGTCCATTATCTGTCGTTTGGGGTCTCTGGGCAACATTTTATATACATCTGGGTCCCCCAGCTGTCTATGTGCCTCACTAAGATAGGTGCTCCGGTCCATGATCACAACCCCGCCGCCCTTGTCCGCCGGCTTGATAATGAGGTTGTGATCATGGACCAGCTCCTGCATAGCTAGTAATTCGGTATGTGTTAAATTAGGATGTTTTAGTTTAGTCTGTTGTTCTTTAATCATAGTAAATTCTCTCCTCATACACTCCATAAATGTAGTGACCGCAGGGGATTCTACAGTAGGCTGAAATTTGCTAGGAATATGTACATCCAATTTTTTAAAAACAAAATCAGCACTATCACCAATAGTGGTAGGAACAACCATATCAGATTTGTGTTGTGCAAACCAGATCTTAAGCTTTACCCTCCGAACAAACTGAATGAGGTCCAATTCTAGTTGGAACCAGTCGTTCAGTCTGTTCGGGCAAAAATTCAGTCCCTTTGTCAGTAAGGATACTTGTTCATCAGATAATTTATAAGAAGAGATATTTACCACAGTTTTATTGTCCATGATTTCTACTTTTTCTTCTGTGTTGTTTGGCCTTGATTCCGTGTATTCCTCTGTGGCTTTCTTACGGGTGCGGTCGTGTCTAATGCCTCCCCTTCTCCGTCTACTGGAGAGGCTCCGGACTCTAAAAAAGGTTGTTTATTCTCTGGTTGCTCCTTAATACTTGTGGCAGGTTTTTTTGGGCGTTCCATCTCTCCATCCAAGTACTCAGATGAATTCACTTTCCCGTCCCATGTGGACTCGGGTCTGCGGATCATGGCGCGTTTGCGAAGAGGCCGGCTAAACAAACGGGTTTGCTTGATTGGGTAACGTCTTTTAACCCCTCTTTTACTTGTTTTGTTTACACGATCACTGTTATAATTGTACATTTATATCACAATCCGATCCTATAAGTGATTGGCGATCGGAATACAGAGATGTATACACTTTATACCACAGAATTGAATACACTAAATTGATCATGTTTGTATTTATTGGTTTGTATAGTTTATACTTTGTTTATAACATGTCAGATGTCACATGATATGTAAATGTTGATGATGTCACTGATTCGGGGAGGTATTTAACCCCGCTTGTATCACTTGTAAATCACTTGAAAATGGCGGTGAGAGATCGCTGAAACGTTGTCAATTTTCCTTGGAATAAAAGCACTTATTTTTTCACCCATTTTGGTGTGTTTCCTATATCCATTTATATCTAAAGAGGACCGGAGCACCGAGGTTCAAGGGCTTGCACCCAATCACCTGGATACAAGGAGGTGCTGCTTTGTATGATAATTGTTATATATATATATATATATATATATATATATATATTTATTTATTTAATAATGTGAGCCCCCTAATTCTTGTTTTTAGGTGTATATATATGTCAGTGCAGGGGACCATAGAAGGGCGGCCGGCTGCATCTATACATTATACAGTAGAATCACAGAGGGTCTCAGGAGTGACACCCGCTGGGAACTTTCCTTTAAAGGAAAACTGTCAGCTTGCTCCCCCCGCACTAACCAGTGGTATTGGTTGGTAGTGCGGGGCATGCTGATCAGTTTGATGCATACAATGGCCAGATCCGCTGCGCCATTCGCCCGTTATCTTCTTTCTTCTTGATATGCAAATTAGCTGCTAACTGGCATGGGCGGGGTTACTGCCTTCATCTGGCACTGCAATGTAACCGCCGCCCAGCCCCCAGCACTGCCCGGCTTATGAATCACAGCCATAGCCAGCAGGGGTGAGGTGGCACTGGTGCCACCTCACGATCGCCCTGATTCGTCGGCCACCCGCAACCCGCTTCGCCCCTCTTCCGGAGGACGTGAGCGGGTGCGGGAAGTGGACCCCGGCAGCTGGGGACCCCGATCCCAGCATGCCCGTTGGCTGTTGGTGACTGCTGAGAGTTGTAGTTTTGCAACAGCTGAAGGCACACAGGTTGTGAAACTCAGAGTATTTTTTTTAACCTAACTCCGTGTTTCACGACCGGTGTGCCTCCAGCTGTTGCAAACTACAACTCCGAGCATGCACCGTACATGCTGGGAGTTGTAGTTTTGCAACAGCTGGAGGCACACTGGTTGTGAAACACTGAGTTAAGTAGCAAACCAGTGTGTCTCCAGCTGTTGCATAACTACAATCCCCAGCATCCCCTGCCAAAGTAGTATGCCTCCAGCTGTTGCATAACTACAAGTCCCAGCATGCCCTTGCGCTGTCCGTACATGCTGGGAGTTGTAGCTTTTGCAACAGCTGAAGGCACACTGGTTGCAAAACACTGAGTTTGTTACCAAACTCGGTGTTTCACAACCAGTGTGCCTCCAGCTGTTGCAAAACTACAACTCCCAGCATGCACTGATAGACCGTACATGCTTGGAGCTGTAATTTTGCAACAACTGGAGGCACACTGGTTGTGAAACACTGAGTTAGGTCACAAACTCAGTGATACATAACCAGTGTGCCTACAGCTGTTGCAAAACTAAAACTCTCAGCATGTACAGTCTGTCAGCGCATGCTGGGAGTGGTAGTTTTGCAACAGCTGGATGTCCCCCCCCCCCCCAATGCTAATGTACAGGGTACACTCACATGGGCGGAGGTTTACAGTAAGTATCCGGCTGCAAGTTTGAGCTATGGCAAATTTTCTGCCGCAGCTCAAACTGCCAGCGAGAAACTACTGTGAACCCCTGCCCGTGCGACTATACCCTAAAAACACTACACTACACTAACACAAAATAAAATAAAAAGTAAAAAACACTACATATACACATACCCCTACACAGCCCCCCTCCCCAATAAAAATGAAAAATGTCTGGTACGCCACTGTTTCCAAAACGGAGCCTCCAGCTGTTGCAAAACAACTACTCCCAGTATTACCAGACAGCCACTGACTGTCCAGGCATGCTGGGAGTTTTACAACAGCTGGAGGCACCCTGTTTGGGAATCACTGGCATAGAATACCCCTATGTCCAACCCTATGCAAGTCCCTAATTTAGGCCTCAAATGCGCTTGGCGCTCTCACTTTGGAGCCCTGTCGTATTGAAGATTGTGAATTTTCTCGTTCACTTTGCTGCTATTCCTGTGAAACACCTAAAGGGTTAAAATGCTGACTGAATGTCATTTTGAATACTTTGGGGGTGCAGTTTTTATAATGGGGTCATTTGTGGGGTATTTCTAATATGAAGACCCTTCAAATCCACTTCAAAACTGAACTGGTTACTGAAAAATTGTGAGTTTGAAAATGTTGTCAAAAATGTGAAAATTGCTGCTGAACTTTGAAGCCCTCTGGTGTGTTCCAAAAGTAAAAACTCATAAATTTTTTGATGCATAAATAAAGTAGACATATTGTATATGTGAACCAAAATCAAATTACCAAGAAATCACCAACGAAAGGATGCAAGTTACCACAAAAATATACCACTATCTCGGAATCAGAATGATAACTTAAAGCATCCCAGAGTTATTAATGTTTAAAGTGACAGTGGTCAGAATTGCAAAAAATGGCCGAGTCCTTAAGGTGAAAAAGGGCTAAGTCCTTAAGGGGTTAAGGACACAACTTTAAAAACCATACTGGCAAAACAGCAATGCAATACTTGTGAGGGCCACCATATGTTGAGAAAAACCACGACATCCACTGTGAGAATAAAATGTTACCACCTGAAAGAAAACCAAAAGGGAAACAAAACAGTCAATAGAAAAAACTATTTGCCAACAGAAAAAAGTTTAGAAAATCCTGCAAAAAGCCGAATTCACTCATTTTCATTTCAGCATGATGGACTCTCTGCTGAACCTCTGTGAGGTTTACTTTAATTGGAGTAAGCATGGTTGCAACGTCCATATGTATGGATTATTGAAGTGCGACCAGCATATTTTTCAGAGTGTGTTCTGTTACAGGGCCATCACTGATGGGGATACTGGTTAAGCAGTCTGCAATTAAAGGAGCAGCGGAAAGACTCACACCACCTGCAGTTTCATCCTCCTCCATTCATGCGCTGACGTTGCTTTGCAGGGCTGCCGGAGACAGAGGAGGCAGGGGCAGAGACGACCGCTCTGTCAGCATCATCCCGGAAGCCGCTGGAGAGTCGCTGGGAGCCGTTAGCGGAGGTCGTCCTAGGAGCCTGGGGTAAGTTAGGAGGTACAGACGAGCTCCTCCGGCAAGACGGAGCAGGGTGATAGCGGGTCTCAGCGCTGTGGCACGAGAGAGAGGTGTCTGAGGTGGCCGGGGATGACTGTCCGGCACCATCTTGGGGAATCAGCGGATCCGCCGAGATGTAAAAATCAGTAAGTTTGCAAGGTTTTGCTCCATTCTTTCCTCTCTTCCTAGTTCTGGAAGACATGGCACGGGTCTAGGAACCGTTTGGCAGGGTTTTCGCTGTTATGGTTGATCCACAAGTTGCTGTATAAGTTGCTGCAGCACGGAGCTCACTGTCTAAGCAGCCATCTCCAGCAAGCGCCAAGCCACGCCCTGCGCTCATAAGTGTAATTCACCTGTGGCTCATTAATAAATTCCTCCACCCTCCTCACTTCCCTGCCGGATCGTTGTTGATTTGTGCCTGAGAGAAAGCAGTCCTGAGAGTTGCCTTACCGTATATCTGATCCTTTGCTCTGTTACTTGACCTTGCTCCTCTGCCGCCTACCTACTGACCTCATGCTACATCCTGACTGACTACGCTACTGTACCACTTGTCTTGACCTTCTGCTATCCTGACTACAAGCTGCCTTATCCCTCCTGTGCCTCGCATCTCCTCAGCCTCCTGTGTGGTCGAGCCGTGCCAGGGGTAGCAACCTGGGTGCTGCCTGCCGCAGCAAGTCCATCCCGCTTTGCGGCAGGCTCTGGTGAAAACCAGTGGCACCTTAGACTCTGCTCCCTGGTACAGTCTGAGTCATCTGTCACACAGGTCCAGCGGATCCACATCCACCGGAGTTTCCAGCAAGCGCCAAGCCACGCCCTGCGCTCTTTAGTGTAATTCACCTGTGGCTCATCAATAAATTCCTCCACCCTCCTCACTTCCCTGCCGGATCGTTGTATCTTTGTACCTGAGAGAAAGCATTCCTGAGAGTTGCCTTACTGTGTATCTGATCCTTTGCTCTGTTACTTGACCTTGCTTCTCTGCCACTGCCTACTGACCTCATGCTACATCCTGACTACGCTACTGTGCCACTTGCCTTGACCTTCTGCTATCATGACTACAAGCTGCCTTATCCCTCCTGTGCCTCGCATCTCCTCAGCCTCCTGTGTGGTCAAGCCATCCCGCTTTGCGGCGGGCTCTGGTGAAAACCAGCGGCACCTTAGACTCTGCTCCCTGGTGCGGTCCGAGTCATCTGCCACACAGGTCCAGTGGATCCACATCCATCAGAGTTTCTGTCTTCTGAAACGTGAGTGTTACAGTAAGATCCGGACATGGATCCTGCTGAGGTACCCCTGCCTGAAGTCGCGGATCTTCCCTCCGTTGTTGTACGTCAGTCACAGCAGTTGGCCCAACAGGTGCAGCAACTTTCTCAACTTTCAGCTATGATGCAATAGCTTTTGGCCTTGCAACAGCAGCAGGTACCGCAACCTGGCCCACTTCAGCTCCTGCAATGTCTTCTGGCTCCCAGCTACGTCTGCCTTTACCTACCAAGTATGATGGGGATTCCAAGTCATTGTCAGGGTCCGGGCTGGCGGCTGGTGAGGATACTGGAGGTGGATCCTCTGTGTCAGAGAGGTGATGACTTGGGCCGTACCGGGGGATCGGTTCTAAGGAGTTACTGGTTTTCACCAGAGCCCGCCGCAAAGCAGGATGGACTTGCTGCGGCGGTAACTCCCAGGTCGTATCCCCTGATAGCGACTCGACCTCTCTGGCAGCTGAGACAGGCGTGGTACACAAGGACAAGGCTAAGGCAAGGTTAGACGAAGCAGAAGGTCAGGGCAGGCGGCAATGGTTCATAGTCAGGGGCAACAGCAAAGGGTCTGGAAACAAAGCCTAGGGATTCGCACAAAACGCTTTCTCAGGGCACTAGAGCAACAAGATCCGGCAAGGACAGGAAGGGGGAGTGGGTTTTTATACGTTTTACACAGATTGGACCAGGGACCAATTAGTGGTGCACTGGCCCTTTAAATCTTAGTAAGCCGGCGCGCGCGCGCCCTAGAGAGCAGCAGAAGTCGTGCGGTAAGAGACATGGGACGCGATCCGTGAGCGGGCACATCCCGTCACGCGGATCGCGTCCCCTCTGGTGACAGAGGAGCAGCGCTCGCGGTCAGCGGCACTGACCGGAGCACTGCATACAGAGGGACACCGCGAGCGCTCTGGGGAGGCAGCGGGACCCGGAGCGCTCGGCGTTACAGTCATGCAGAGGCTTTGTTACACAGTGCTCCATGCACTTGGAGCTCATGTCTGAACTGTTTCCGACAGAACGTGCTAAGGTGGCCTTTGTTATTAGCCTACTGTCCGGAAAAGCCCTGGCCTGGGCTACACCCCTTTGGGGGCGCGGGGATCCAATAGCTTCCAACTTGACGGCTTTTCTTGCAGAATTTCACTGTGTCTTTGAGCAACCCGCACGTGCCGCTTCTGCTGAGACAGCTTTGCTGAACCTATGTCAAGGGAATTCTTCCGTTGGTGACTACGCGGTCACCAACGCACTCTAGCCTCAGAACTAGCATGCAATGATGAAGCCTTGTGTGCCACATTCAAAAAAGGACTGTCTAGCAGGATTAAAGATGCCTTTGCTGCACATGATCCTCCATCTTCTTGGACTGAACTTATCCAGTTGGCCACACGTATTGATGTGCGTTTTGCTGAAAGGCAGGAAGAACTGCGCTTAGAGAGCGGTCCTGCCCGAACGTCCACCTATACAGTTTCCTTTTGCCGAAAAGGCTATGCAAGTGGATCGTTCAAGTCTTACGCAACAGGAGAGATCACAAAGATGCAGTGAGAATTTGTACTTGTATTGTGCTAGCCAAAGACTGTTCTGTTCGTCCACAGTATCCGGGAAAACGTTCGGACCTAGGGGACGTAGGAGAGGCGTCCCTAGGTGTGAATACCACCTCTCCTCGCTTAACTAATTCTGTACAAGTCTTCGCTTCTGCCAAGTCTTCCTTCAGTGCTACACCATTTTTGGATTCTGGATCAGCAGGTGACTTTATTGATGCTTCTTTGGTCCACAAGTATCATCTTCCTTACACATGGCTTTCCAAGCCCTTGTTCATCTCCTCTGTTAATGGACAAAATCTGGACTGTATGGTTCACTTCCGTACTGAATCTCTTGTCATGCAAGTGGGTGTATTGCATAAAGAAAATATTGAATTATATGTACTGCCACACTGTACTTCAGAGATTCTTCTTGGCCTTCCTTGGCTACAACGCCATTCTCCGCACCTTGGAGAACTGGAGAAATTATTAGCAGGGGACAATCCTGACAAAATCTTTGCCTCCAATCAGTTCAGTCTAAAATGTTTTTTGCCCTCCTCCTTTACCTGGTGTGCCACCACCTTACCAAGATTTCTCTGACGTTTTCTGCAAGAAACAGGCTGAGTCTCTGCCTCCACATCGTCCTTACGATTGCCCTATTGATCTTCTGCCTGGTACCACTCCTCCTCGTGGAAGGATATACCCTCTATTGGTTCCTAAGACCAAAGCCATGGCTGAGCATATCCAGGAGAATCTCCAAAAGGGATTTATCCGTAAGTCCTCTTCTCGTGCTGGAGCTGGTTTCTTCTTAGTTGGAATGAAGGATGGCTCACTCCGTCCATGCATTGACTACAGGGGACATAACAAAATCACGGTCAAGAACCATTAACCTCTACCTCTCATCTCAGAACTTTTTGACCGTCTGTGAGGTGCCAAGGTCTTCTCCAAATTGGACTTACTAACGGTCTTCAATCTCGTAATGCCATTTGGTCTCTGCAATAATGCTCCAGCCGTTTTTCAAGAGTTTGTCAATGATATTTTCCGTGATCTTCTTTACACCTGTGTTGTCATATACCTAGATGACATCCTGATCTTCTCTTCCAACTTAGAGGAGCATCATACACATGTTCATCTGCTTCTTCAGCGATTACAGATTACAGAAGAATCATCTCTACGCCTGGAGAAATGCCTGTTCGAGAAATCTAGTCTTCCATTTCTTGGCTACATTGTTTCTCAGCAGGGCCTGCAGAAGGATCCAGATAAATTGTCTGCAGTATTGGATTGGCCTCGTCCTTCAGGCCTATGTGCTATTCAATGCTTTTTGGCATTCGCAAACTATTATTGTCAATTCATCCCACATTTTTCATCCCTGGTTGCTCAAATTGTGGCTCTCACTAAGAAGGCATCTAATCCTAAGTCTAGGCCTCAAGAGGCTGAAGAGGCCTTCTCCCATTTAAAGTCTGCATTTGCCTCTGCTCCCGTACTTACAAGACCTGATCTGGAGAGGCCCTTTGCTTTGGAGGTTGATGCCTCATCTATTGGAGCGGGTGCCGTTCTTACTCAGAAAAACGCCAAGGGCAAGACTGTTACTTGTGGGTTCTTCTCCAAGACCTTCTCTCCTGCTGAGAGGAATTACGCCATTGGAGATCGTGAACGCCTCGCTATCAAACTAGCTTTGGAGGAATGGCAACATTTATTGGAAGGTTCTTCTCATCCGGTCAGCATCTACTCCGACCATAAGAATCTTCTATACCTACAGTCGGCTCAGCGTTTGAACCCTGCCAGGCAAGGTGGTCACTGTCCTTTTCCAGGTTCAATTTCTTCATTCACTTCCGTCCAGCAGACAAGAACATCAGTGCTGTTGTTCTCTCCAGGTCCTCTGACGTCATTGGTTTGGACTCCACGCCTAGGCATATTATTCCTCCTGACCGTTTGATTCCTGCTGCTCCTGCCGAGATTCAGCAAGTTCCTCCGGGAAAATCCTTTGTGCCCGCCAGATTGAGACGCAAGGTCCTGAAATGGGGTCATTCTTCCTTGATAGCAGGACATCCTGGAATACACAAGACTCTACTTCTTATCTCCTGAACCTACTGGTGGCCCCATCTTGAACGTGATGTTTCTGATTTTGTTCGTTCCTGTGAAACTTGTGCCCCTGACAAGACCTGCAGGACTCTTATAGCCTTTACCCATTCCAGACACTCCCTGGTCCCATATCACCATGGATTTCATCACCGATTTGCCACCATTTCATAATAACACTGTCATCTGGGTCGTTGTAGATCGGTTTTCCAAGATGGCTAATTTTATTCCTCTTCCAGGTCTTCCTTCTGCCACACAGCTGGCAAAGAACTTCTTGTTGCATGTCTTTCGTTTACATGGTCTTCCTCAGCATATCGTTTTGGATTGTGGTTGTGCAGTTTGTCTCTAAGTTCTGTCGAGCCCTTTGTAACCGTCTGGACATCAATCTGGACTTCTCCTCGGCCTACCACCCTCAGTCCAACGGCTCAGGTGGAGAGGGTTAATCAAATTCTTGAGACTTATCTTCGGCATTTTGTTTCAGCTAGCCAAGACGATTGGGTTCACCCCTGGGCTGAATTCTCATATAATCATAAGTATTCCGACACCGCGTGGTCGTCTTTTTTTTTTTTTGTCTATGGACTCCATCTCCGTTCTCCTCTTCCTCTTCCAGTTTCCGCTGGTGTGCCTGCTGTTGATGAGCTAGTCCGTGACTTCTCTACCATCGGGCAACAGACCCGACAGTCGTTATCTCAGGCTTCTTCACTCATGAAGGCGCAAGCGGATAAAAGTAGAAGACCTCCTCCATTCTTCTCTCCTGGTGACATGGTGTGGCTTTCATCCAAGTACATCCGCTTCAAGATCCCCTGTTACAACAAACAAGAAAAAATGCACCACAGGAAAAGATATTAGCAAAAATAAAAAATATATCTTTATTATGATCACAAAAGTTAAAAAGACAATAAAATTACATTTACACAAGAAAGAGACAAAAAGAAATAGCAACAATAGGTAGGAGGACACAAACTTCAGTACAAAGGCAAGGACTATATCACAGGTCAAAGTGTATAAAACACAATAGGCTAGTATGTAAAGTATAGTGAAATACCACAGGAATACAAAATAATGGTAGACCTGGAAACAAAGAAACAAGGCTTTACATAATAGAAGAGTGCCAAATCATACCTTTATCACCCCAACGACCGTTTCGCTATATGTTTGCTTCCTCAGGGGGCGTGGCTAACCTTATGACCAGTCTCACGATTTATATGGCTTCTGACCAATCCGATTTGGTACTGACTGCTATGACTAACTCTCATGGCAGCCTATCCTGCCTAGTCTGACAAACGGAAGTTGCTGTAATAAATAAATCATGCCCACCTGCATAATAGCGTGACCGAGTGGTAATACGCTGTTTCCATAGTGTGAGTGCATCGCAGTGCAGTGCAGAGATTTCCGGCGTCTGCGAACATGTGATGTGTCACATGATCGCATAATGCGACAATGTGACCCATGCAGAATGGACTCACTGTAGTTGCTAGGCCGCAATGTAAACCAGTGGGAACGCATGTGCGGGGAGGAAGTAGGGAAGTGAACACTCAGGTAAACACAGCACACGTGACTGGGCACAGCAAACAAGTGAGGAGATGAAAGTGCAAATGTGAATGAGAGTAGAAAGTACCAAGTAAAGGAAAGAGTGAAAG
Source organism: Hyla sarda (assembly GCF_029499605.1). NCBI lineage: Eukaryota > Metazoa > Chordata > Amphibia > Anura > Hylidae > Hyla > Hyla sarda. The sequence goes on from NC_079191.1 coordinate 286,300,991, forward strand.
GAAAGTGAGTGCAAAAGGTGTGAGAGTGATGAATGGAAGTAAAAAAGCACTCATGAGTAGTGATATGTGGGACGAATACAAGGAAATATAAGACATGAAAGTGCAAAAGAAAAGGATTATACAAAATTACATAATTTTGTGGTATTTCACTATACTTTACATACTAGCATATTGTGTTTTATACACTTTGACCTGTGATATAGTCCTTGCCTTTGTACTGAAGTTTGTGCCCTCCTACCTATATGTGTATGTATCTGGTGCTATTTCTTTTTGTATATTTCCTGTGTAAATGTAATTTCATTGTCTTTTTAACTATTGTGATCATAATAAAGATATATTTTTAATTTTTGCTAATATCTTTTCTTGTGGTGCATTTTTTCTCGTTTGGTGATTAACTATTTAGTTGCACCACTTACTGACTACGCTACTGTGCCGCCTGCCTTGACCTTTTGCTATTCTGATTACGAGCTGCCTTATCCCTCCTGTGCCTCGCATCTCCTCAGCCATCTGTGTGGTTGAGCCGTGCCAGGGGCAGCGACCTGGGTGCTGCCTGCTGCTTTGTGGCGGGCTCTGGTGAAAACCAGCGGCACCTTAGACTACACTTCCTGGTACGGTCCGAGTCATCTGCCAAACAGATCCAGCGGATCCACATCCACCGGAGTTCCTGTCTTCTGAAACGTGAGTGTTACAACCACTATACACAGACCAAAATCACCAATAACACCACTATACACAAATCAATATTTTCAATAATATACAAGGGCCAAATAATACACCATGTGCCACACCATGACCACTACCATTACCACCATATAATGACAGGATCATTCACCATACTGATACTAAATAGAACCACTATATACAGACTAATATCCCCCATACAGTGACCATATAGTGATGAGCCAGCTCCACACAGGCTCTGCAGACCATAAAAGTGACTACCTACAGCTACATCAGGTGATTAGCAGGTGATGTCATCTCTAATTGGAGTCGTTTGCTTTCCTTTTTCTTCTAAATCCGGCCTAGACTGTAATGACAATTTCTTCCATTAACAACTTGTCTCCACAGAACCTGCCAGACAGAATTTTTTAAGCACATATAACACTCTATACAGTAATAATAACCCCCTTGGTGTCTCATACAATAGAGTGTGCAGATAAGCGGATTGAGGGAAGAGTAGGTAGGTTCCCCCATTAAGTAGATCCCTTCACTTTTTCCCATTACGTATAGGTAGGTCCCCGTGTAGATTGCGGTATGCATTTACTCCCTGTAGGCATTAGCAGCCACCTTAGGAGTAACTCCCTGTAAGTAGGTTCCATTATTCATAGTAGCCCCCCTTTATAAAGTTGCAGCCCCCCATACATAGTAATAGAAGCCCCCCACATATAGTAGTAGTAGCCACCATTTAGGTAGTAGTAGCAGCAGCCCCCCTAGGTAGTTGTGGAGTAGTAGTAGCATTTAGGTAGGTAGTAGTAGCAGCACCTTTTAGGTAGTAGTAGTAGCAGCAGCAGCCCCCTTTAGGTAGTAGTAGTAGCAGAACCCTTTTAGATAGTAGTAGCAGCCCACTTTAGGTAGGTAGTAGTAGCAGCAGCAGACCCTTTTAGGTAGTAGTAGCAGCCCCCCCCCCCTTTGGCAGTAGTAGTAGCAGACCAGTTTAGGCAGCAGTATCTATCATATGTACATACATCTATTATACACACATCAATCATACATACACACATCATTAATTCATACATACATCACACATACATAGACAAATTATACATCCCTCTCATACACACATCTATCGTACATAAAAATCATTCATACACCATATATACACACATCATACTGTACATCCATCCATCTGCTTACACACAGCTATCATGCATACACACATCTATCATACATACACACACACATACATACATCAGACATATATACACACATCATACGTACAAATGCACATCATACATTATACACACATCATACATACATACATCTAGCTTACACACATCTATCAAACATACACACATCTATTATACATACACACATCATACATACATCAAACATACACACATCATACATACAAACACGTCATACATACATACATTTAGCTTACAAACATCTATCATACATATACACATAATACATACACACATCATACATACACAAAAATCATACATGCATACATCTAGCTTCTACACATCTATCATACATGCACACATCATACATACATTACATACATACACACACACATACACACACATAATACATACACACATATCATACATAACACCCCCCTCCCCCTCTGGTCCTTACCTTCAGACACCATGAGTGCAGATCAGCACTGCAGCCTGCTGCTGATCAGGTTCCAGGGATATAATGTAGGAGGCAGCGCTCAGAGCTAGGGCACATGAACTAGACATGCGTGCCTACGTGGGGCATGTCTGCTCCCAGCAGCCACTGCAGCTGTTAAAGCAGGAGTGCCAGAGAATTGTTTGGAGGCAGGCAGACAGCCTGGGCCCCGAGCAAATGCCCGGTGTGCCCGATGGCAATTCTGACCCTGGAATTAATTAAATTGGGGAGAGGGGGGGGGGCACAGCACCTGTACAGTACTGAGTGGGGATGTACATGATGCGCATCACCACTCATTTTATCTTCCAGGGAGGGAAATGGGGGGGGGGGGGGCGGCTGCCTGGGATCCGAATCCCTTGTCTTAGGCGAGTGTTGGCCTTGGGAAGGAGCAACATTTGGCTTTTAGAGAGGCAATTTTGCGGGAAAAGTTTTTGGGGCCAAGTCACAATTACAAAGTCCCCATGGTGCCAGGGCGGTGGAAACCCCTTCATGTAATACCAATTGTGGAAACTACACTCCTAAAGGAATGCAATATAGGTTGCAGTAAGCATTTACACTAGGGATGTCCTGATACCATTTTTTTAAGTACTCGCTGATACCAATTACGAGTACTTTTATTTTACAGGGAATCTGACACCAGGGTGACCTGGTTTCTGGCGCTGCTTACCGTGCTGATGTGGATTCTTGTTGTGTGCCATGGAGGCAGGTGACTCTGCTTCAAGATTGCCTTTAATAGTAGGTAGTATCCCCTTGTAGGTAGTATAGATAGTTGCAGACATAAGTAGCAGCATCCCTGTAGACTGCAGCCCCCCCCTTGCAGACAGTGTCTCCCTGTATACAGCAGGCCCCCCTCTTGTAGACATTGCCCCCTTGTAGACACCCCCCTTGTAGACAGCAGGCCCCCCATCCCTTTGTAGACAGCGCCCTCCCTTGTAGACAGCAGGCCCCCCTTGTAGACAGTGCCCTCCCCTTGTAGACAGTGCCCTCCCCTTGTAGACAACAGGCCTCTCCTTGTAGACAGTGCCCCCCCTTCTAGACAGTTCCCCCCCTTGTAGACAACGCCCTCCCATTGTAGACAGCGCCCCCTTTGTAGACAGCACCCACCTTGTAGACAGCGCCCTCCCAGTGCACCCCTTGTAGACAGCAGGCCTCCCCCTTGTAGACAGCACCCACCTTGTAGACAGCAAGCTCCCCGCTTGTAGACAGCGCCCTCCCATTGCAGACAGTGCCCTCCCCTTGTGGACAGTGCACCCCTTGTAGACAGCAGGTCTCCCGCCCCCTTGTAGACAGCAGGCCCCCCCTTGTAGAGAGTGCACCCCTTGTAGACAGCAGGCCCCCCTTGTAGCCAGTGCACCCCTTGAAGACAGCAGACCTCCCCCCCCTTGTAGACAGTGCACCACTTGTAGACAGCAGGCCCCCCTTCTAGACAGCGCCCCCCTTCTAGACTGCTGTGGTATGAGCAAAGATTTCTCTCTTCTCCATTGGACAGAACAGGGAATTTGCATTGGTGGCAAGACCGATGTATCCAGAGCGACTGCGCTGATGTTCACATGGTGAGCAGCGGCAGAAACCGGGTCACCTGCACTATCTACCTATAAATTCAAGTTAGTACAGTTGACTCTGCTGTAAGATTGCCTTTAATAGTAGGTAGTATTCCCTTGTAGGTAGTATAGATAGTTTCAGACATTAGTAGCAGCACCCCTGTAGACCGCAGCCCCCCCTTGTAGACAGTGTCCCCCCCTGTAGACAGCATCCCCCCTTGTAGACAGCCCCCCCACTTGTAGACAATGCCCCCCTTGTAGACAGCACCCTCCCATTGTTGACAACGCCCCCCTTGTAGATCGCACCCTCGCCTCATGGACAGCAACCCACCTTGTAGACAGCCCCCTCCCATTGTAGACAGCCCCCCCCGCTTGTAGACAGCGCCGTCCCCTTGTAGACAGCAGCCTCCCCCTTGTAGACAGCACCCTCCCATTGTAGACAGTGCCCCCCCTTGTAGACAGTGCCCTCCCCTCGTAGACAGTGCCCCCCTTGTAGACAGCGCCCTCCCATTGTAGACAGCGCCCCCCTTGTAGACAGCACCCTCCCCTTGTAGACATCGCCCCCGCTTGTAGACAGCACCCTCCCCTTGTAGACAGTGCACCCCTTGTTGACAGCAGGCCCCCATTGTAGACCGTACACCCCTTGTAGACAGTGCACCCTTTGTAGACAGCAAGCCCCCCGCTTGTAGACAGCGCCCTCCCATTGTATACAGCGCCCTCCCCTTGTAGACAGCAGCCCCCCCCCTTGTAGATAGTGCACCCCTTGTAGACAGCAGGCCCCCCTTGTAGACAGTACCCCCCTTCTAAACAATGCCCCCTTCTAGACTGCTGTAGTATGAGCAAAGATTTCTCTCTTCTCATTGGCGGCAAGACCGATGTCTCCGGAGCGATTGTGCTGATGTTCACATGGTGAGCAGCGGCAGAAACCGGGTCACCTGCACTATCTACGTATAAATTCAAGTTAATACAGATGACTCTGCTTTAAGATTGCCTTTAATAGTAGGTAGTATCCCCTTGTAGATAGTATAGATAGTTTCAGACATTAGTAGCAACAATGTCCCCCTTGTAGACAGCACCCTTCCTATTGTTGACAACGTCCCCCCTTGTAGACAATGCCCCTCTTGTAGACAGCACCCTCCCATTGTTGACAACGCCCCCATTGTAGATCGCACCCTCCCCTCATGGACAGCGACCCCCCCTTGTAGACAGCCCCCTCCCATTGTAAACAGCCCCCCTCGTAGTCAGCAGGCCCCCCCGCTTGTAGACAGCGCCGTCCCCTTGTAGACAGTGCACCCCTTGTAGACAGCGTCCCCCCTTGTAGACAGCTCCCTCCCATTGTAGACAGTGCCCCCCCCCTTGTAGACAGCGCCCTCCCCTCGTAGACAGCGCCCCCCTCGTAAGCAGCACCCCCTTGTAGACAGCAGGCCCCCCGCTTGTAGACAGCACCCTCCCCTTGTAGACAGCAGCCTCCCCTTGTAGACAGTGCACCCCTTGTAGACAGCAGGCCTCCCCCCTTGTAGACAGTGCACCCCTTGTAGACAGTGTCCCCCTTGTAGACAGCGCCCCCTTCTAGGCAGTGCCCTCACAGTAGTTGCTCACCTGCGGTTGCCGCTCCGCTACCCTATTTTCCCATCCGCATCATGGCGTCCTATGGAGGAACATGTGACATACATGTCACCGTCACTCTGCTTCCTCCATAGCATTATGCTGGGAGCAGTGGAGAAGGTGGAGTGACATGTGTGTCACATGCTCCTCAACGGGACACCATGATGTGGACAGCAGAATGGGGATGGGGATGCGGATAACAGAACGAGGCAGTGGAGCAGGGCATTTGATCGGCCGCACTGCAGCAGGTATCGGCCTTGGTATCGGGGACATTAAACGAGTCCCCCATACCATGCAAATGGCAGGTATAGGCCCGATACCGATACTAGTTTTGGTATCGGGACATCCCTAATTTACACCCCACAGGTGTTTAAACCAATTTTGCAACAGTGTGCCTTGAAAATGAATAATTCAAATGTTTACACTAAAACTAACCCTTAATTTTTCATTTTTAAAAGGGGTATAATGAAAATAAGCACCACAAAATTTGTAACCCAATTTCTCCTGAGCACAGAGATGCCCCATATGTGGATATAAAGTCCTCTGTGGGCGCATGGCAGGGCTCAGAAGTGAAGGTGCACTTTTGGAGAGTGCATTTGGCTGGAATAGATGTTGCCAGAACAGTGGAAACCCCCCACATATGATACTGTTTTGGAAAATTCACCCCTCAAGAAAGCTAATAAGCAGAGCAGTGAACATTTATACTCCACAGGCATTTGACAGATTTTTGGAACAGTGGTCCATGAAAATGAAAAATGTAATTTTTCATTTGCACAGCCCACTGTTCCAAAGATCTGTCAAACACCAGTGGGGTGTAAATGCTCACTGCACCCCTTATTAAATTCTGTGAGGGGTGTAGATACCAAAATGGGGTCACATGGGGGGGGGTCCACTGTTCTGGCACCATGGGGGGCTTTGTAAACGCACATGGCCCCTGACTTCCATTCCAAACAAATTCTCTCTCCAAAAGCTCCTTTTCTTCTGAGCAGTGTAATGCACCCGCAGAGCACTTGACATCCACACATGGGGTATTTCCATATTTAGAAGAAATGGGGTTACAAATTTTGGGGGACATTTTCTCCTATAACCTCTTGTAAAAATAGTTAATTTGGGAAAAAATGCATTTTAGTGAAAAATAAATACATTTTAATTTACACATCCGACTTTAACGAAAAGTCGTCAAACACCTGTGGGTGTTAAGGCTCACTGTACTCCTTGTTACGTGCATTGAGTGGTGTCGTTTTCAAAATAGTATGCCGTGTTTTTTTTTTTTTGCTGTTATGGCACCATAGGAGCTTCCTAAATGTGACATGCCCCCTAAAAACCATCTTAGAAAATTTGCTTTCAAAAAGCCAAATGTGGCTCCTTCTCTTCTGAGCATTGTAGTGCGCCGGCAGAGCACTTAAAGTCCGCATATGGGGTATTTCCATACTCAGAAGAAATGGGGTTACAAATTTTGGTGGGCATTTTCTCCTATTACCTCCTGTAAAAATGCTAAATTTTGGGATTTTGTGTTGTATGCTGTGGGACAAGTTATGGACAATTGGTTATCTTTGTTATTTAAGCCACTGTGGGATCCTTTGTTTGCTCGCTCTTATATATATGTTTTAATGATAAGTACACGTCCTCTTAAGGTTGTGGCACTTAGTGCTGTAGGGATGAAGATGGTGGAAATAGTGTGCGCACACAGTATGAGATGAAGAGATTCTGATGCATATGCGCACAGGCGCAGAGGTGCACAATGATGGGTATACAATTAAGTGCACCTTGCACATGATTTGGCACATCATGCACATGAAATGAATGTTTCAATATGGAGTGTGCATGCGCGAGCATAGATGAGACGGAGAATCCGGGCGCATCTGTGCTTGCGCATGGAGCGAATGCCTGAATGTGATGTGCACATATGCGAGTGACTTACTATGGAACGGATGTGATCTGTGTAGTACCCGGAAGTACAAGCGCTCGGATATGAGACAACAGGGACCAACAGGTATCTCCTCCTTGTTAAACAGATATTCGTAATTAAGCCAATTATGAATAATATATAAAGCAGAGGTGAGGGAATAGAGGCACAACACCCCTGAGGAAGTTGCCGACGGGAAACGGAACGCGCGGGGTCCTAGCTCACTCCTCCATTGACCGTCCTGTGTTATTTCTCCTACATTACTATATACCATTGCAGGTTGTATAAGGGCTAAGTGTCTTGGGGTAAATTATGTATTGATGTGGTACTGTGTATGATTATCATTTTGACGGGTGTTCATATACTTGAATAGGCAGGTGCCCTGGGTGAGGTTCCCTTGTTCTAGGGGGCTCCCCCTGTTTGTGCAGATGGCTGTTTTTTGGCCATTTTAAATGTTTTTCACTTTAAACTTTACATATTGTTTTTTTTTCTTTTTTTTTCATGTACACATCCAACTTTAACAAACATTGTCAAACACCTGTGAGGTGTTGAGGCTCACTGACCCCTTGTTACGTTCCTTGAGGGGTGTAGTTTCAAAAATAGTATGCCATGTGTTTTTTTCTGCTGTTCTAGCACCATAGGGGCTTCCTAAATGTGACATGCCCCCCAAAAACCATTTCAGAAAAACTCACTCTCCAAAATCCCACTGTCGCTCCTTCCCTTCTGAGCCCTCTAGTGCACCCGCCGAACACTTGACATACACATATGAGGTATTTCCTTACTCGAGAGAAATTGGGTTACACATTTTAGGAAGATTTCTCTCCTTTTACCCCTTGTAAAAATAAAAAAATTGGGTCTACAAGAAAATGCAAATGTAAAAAATGAAGATTTTGAATTTTTTCCTTCAATTTGCTGCTATTCCTGTGAAACACCTAAAGGGTAACAAACCTTTTGAATGTCACTTTGAATACTTTGAGGGGTGCAGTTTTTTTTTTTATAATGGGGTCATTTATGGGGTATTTATTATAATAATGGCCCTTCAAATCCACTTCAAAACTGAACTGGTCCCTGAAAATTTTCAATTTAGATTTTTTTTTGAAAAATTGGAAAATTGCTGCTTTACTTTGAAGCCCTCTGTTGTCTTCCAAAAGTAAAAACATGAAGATTGTGCACTTTTCCGTAACACAGGTGATAGGGATTTTACAGCGTTGTCCACAACCAAGGTGAGTAGTTTAGAAGTTTTTTATTTTACATGTAACGCGTTTCAAGGACGCTCCATCCTCTTCCTCAGACATGTATGAAGCTAAAATTGCAGCAATTTATACAGCTGATCACATGATCAGTGATGACATCATAGTACATTTGCATAAAATTAACATAACATTGACACAGAAAAAAACATTTGTGATAAGTAAATTAATTATTTACAAGCCACCAGTACATGGCTAAAAGTACAAATGAATAAATAAAACATCCCCCATAAAAGTATATATATTCTCTTATATTTAACATGTTTTTTCAATTGTTTCATTAAGCCCTCTCGGCCATGACGTGTTCAGTGTGAAAATCCAAAAGCACTCTCTATTCACTAATTTTCGGAAGCGGTCAGATTGAGAAGGAGGAATACTTTCTAAAAGGCAAAGTTTTATACAAGTGGGATCACTATTATGCATAGTCATAATGTGCCTAAAGATGCTATGTGGAACAAAGTTCTTTTTAATATTGTGTCTGTGTTTATTCATACGGGAGCGAGCTAACTGAACAGTACGGCCCACGTACTGTAGACCACATTTGCAAGTAAGAAGATATATAATGTACATGGATGAACAGTCTAGTTTTTCTTTCAAGTTGAAGATTTCCCCTGTTGCGAAGGACACGACCGAACCGCAAGGAGGAATCACAATCTATCCACAACACATACATAGCCCACGACCGCATCGAATGGTACCGCCAGTTGTGAATTTAGTTATACACTGTTTTTTTGTATTTATATCTTTCATCTTGCTTGGGGCTAAATGGTTACGTAATGTTTTTGCTCTTCTGAAAGTTAAAAGGGGATGTTTTGGATGTAAAGGATTTAAAATTGGGTCTTTCATAATTATGGGCCAATATTTGTTCATAATAGTTCTAATTTGTTTAGTACTATTATTGTAAGTGGTGATAAAATAAAATTTTGTGTATTTTTGTCTTTTTTATTTTTACCATTATAATTAATTAATTCTGTTTGTTGTAATTCACCAGCTTTTTGATATGCATTGTTTAGGATTTTTTGGGGGTATTTTTCTCCCTGAAACGGTTATACAACATTTTTGATATCTCTCTATAATCCTCCGAAGAGGTGCAATTTTTCTTTATTCTTCTGTATTGCCCGTATGGGATGTTAGTCAGCCACTTTGGGAAATGGCAACTGTCAAATCCCAAAAAGCTGTTTACATCCACTAATTTAAAATGCGTTTTGGTGCATATTTTCTGATACATATCTTAAAAAATTTCTAAATCTAAAAAAACACTGGAGGAGAACGAAAAATTCATAGTGAAAGTAAGACCCCAATCATTATTGTTTAAAAATTCTACAAACATTTGTGCTTCTGTATATGTACCCTTCCATAAAATGAATAGATCATCAATGAATCTCTTAATATAAAATATTACCATTTAAAAAGCAAGGGGACACACTTTCAAATACACCCATGTATAAATTTGCATAACTGGGTGCAAAGCGTGTGCCCATCGCACAGCCCCTCGTTTGACGGTATACTACACCATTGAAGGAAAAAATATTGTGATTCAATATAAATTTAATCGAATCTAATAAAAATTGAGATTGCATGTCTCTCATTAATTTATCATTCTCCATAAAATATTTTATTGCATGTAGCCCTTTCGCCTCTAAAATATTAATTAATCAAGGAATTATCATCTTTATCTATTGAGGGCGACTATGCATTTCTGACTCTTGATGTGAGTGCTTTATACTCTAATATTTTAGAGGCGAAAGGGCTAGATGCAATAAAATATTTTCTGGAGAATGATAAATTAATGGGAGATACCGTCAAACGAGGGGCTGTGCGATGGGCACACGCTTTGCACCCAGTTATGCAAATTTATACATGGGTGTATTTGAAATTGTGTCCATCGCACAGTCCCCTTGGTTTTTAAATGGTAATATTTTATATTTTAAGAGATTCATTGATGATCTATTCATTTTATGGAAGGGTACATATACAAAAGCACAAATGTTTGTAGAATTTTTAAATAATAATGATTGGGGTCTTACTTTCACTATGAATTTTTCGTTCTCCTCCAGTGTTTTTTTAGATTTAGAAATTTTTTAAGATATGTATCAGAAAATATTTTAAATTAGTGGAAGTAAACAGCTTTTTGGGATTTGACAGTTGCCATTTCCCAAAGTGGCTGACTAACATCCCATATGGGCAATACAGAAGAATAAAGAAAAATTGCACCTCTTCGGAGGATTATAGAGAGCAATCAAAAATTTTATATAACCGTTTCAGGGAGAAAAAATACCCCCAAAAAATCCTAAACAATGCATATCAAAAAGCTGGTGAATTACAACAAACAGAATTAATTAATTATAATGGTAAAAATAAAAAAGACAAAAATACACCAAAATTTAATTTTATCACCACTTACAATAATAGTACTAAACAAGTAAGAACTATTATGAACAAATATTGGCCCATAATTATGAAAGACCCTATTTTAAATCCTTTACTTCCAAAACATCCCCTTTTAACTTTCAGAAGAGCAAAAACATTACGTAACCATTTAGCCCCAAGCAAGATGAAATATATAAATACAAAAAAACTGTGTATAACTAAATTCACAACTGGCGGTACCATTCGATGCGGTCGTGGGCGATGTATGTGTTGTGGATGGATTGCGATTCCTCCTTGCGGTTTCGGTCGTGTCCTTCGCAGCAGGGGAAACCTTCAACTTGAAAGAAGTTAACTAGACTGTTCATCCATGTACATTATATATCTTCTTACTTGCAAATGTGGTCTACAGTACGTGGGCCGTACTGTTCAGGCAGCTCGCTCCCGTATGAATAAACACAGACACAATATTAAAAAGAACTTTGTTCTACATAGCATCTCTAGGCACATTATGACTATGCATAATAGTGATCCCACTTGTATAAAACTTTGCATTTTAGAAAGTATTCCTCCTGATCAATCTGACCGCTTCCGAAAATTAGTGAATAGAGAATCCTTTTGGATTTTCACACTGAACACGTTATGGCCGAGAAGGCTTAATGAAACAATTGAAAAAACATGTTAAATATAAGAGAATATATATACTTTTATGGGGGATGTTTTATTTATTCATTTGTACTTTTAGCCATTTACTTATCACAAATGTTTTTTTCTATGTCAATTTTATGTTAATTTTATGCAAATGTACTATGATGTCATCACTGATCATGTGATCAGCTGTATATATTGCTGCACTTTTAGCTTCATACATGTCTGAGGAAGAGGACGGAGCGTCCTTGAAACGAGTTATATGTAAAATAAAAAACTTCTAAACTACTCACCTTGGTTGTGGACAGCGCTGTAATATCCCTATCACCTGTGCACAGGAAAAGTGCACAATCTTCATTTTATGTTCCCTATGCCTTGCCGAGGGTGGGATAAGCTGCAGTCCTAGGTGGATGTCCAGGCGGGATCTCCATTACAAGCCTCCGAAAGGATTACATGCCTACAAGAGTGTTGTGCCTTTCCCATAGCACAACACTATCTGGTGAGTTACTCTATTGATAGGGGCTAACCTCCTTTATATATTGTCCTTCACAGTGGAGCGCTTTTCCATCCTTTTTATTTCAAAAGTAAAAACATGTCAACTTTATGATGCAAACATAAAGTAGACATATTGTATATGTTAATCAATATATAATTTATTTGGAATATTCATTTTCCTTATAACAGCTCCAAAGTTAAAAAAAAATGCAAAATTTTCAATTTTTTCATAAAATTTGGGAATGTTTCACCAAGAAATGATGCAAGTATCGACAAAATTTTACCACTAACATAAAGTAGAATATGTCACGAAAAAAATAATCTCGGAATCAGAATGAAAGGTAAAAGCGTCCCAGAGTTATTAATGCTTAAAGTGACAGTGGTCAGATGTGCAGAAAATGGCCGGGTCCTACACTGAAAATTGGCTGGGTCCTTATTTATTAACCTCTTAAGTTAAACAAAAGCGGGCCCAATACTGAACCTTGGGGTACCCCACTTATAACCGGGGACCAATCAGAGTACGAATCATTGACCACCACTCTCTGGATATGGTCCTTAACCCCTTAAGGACCAAGGACGTACTGGTACGTCCTTGGTCCTGCTCTTCTGATATAACGCGGGGTTAGACAGTAACCCCGCGTCATATCATGGCGGGCCCGGCGTCATAGTGAAGCCGGGACCCGCCTCTAATAGCGCGCAGCGCCGATCGCGGCGCTGCGCGCTATTAACCCTTTAGCCGCGCGCTCAAAGCTGAGCCGCGCGGCTAAAAGTGAAAGTGAAAGTTCCCGGCTAGCTCAGTCGGGCTGTTCGGGATAGCCGCGGCTAATCGCGGCATCCCGAACAGCTGACAGGACAGCGGGAGGGCCCCTACCTGCCTCCTCGCTGTCCGATCGCCGAATGACTGCTCAGTGCCTGAGATCCAGGCATAAGCAGTCATGCGGCAGAATCGTTGATCACTGGTTTCTTATGAGAAACCAGTGATCAACATAGAAGATCAGTGTGTGCAGTGATATAGGTCCCTATGGGACCTATAACACTGCACAAAAAAAGTGAAAAAAAAAAGTGAATAAAGATCATTTAACTCCTACCCTATTAAAAGTTTGAATCACCCCCCTTTTCCAATAAAAAAAAAACACAGTGTAAATAAAAATTAAAATAAACATATGTGGTATCACCGCGTGCGGAAATGTCCAAATTATAAAAATATATCATTAATTAAACCGGCTCGGTCAATGGCGTGCGCGCAAAAAAATTCCAAAGTCCAAAATAGTGCATTTTTGGTCACTTTTTATATCATTTAAAAATGAATAAAAAGTGATCAATAAGTCCTATCAATGCAAAAATGGTACCGTTAAAAACTTCAGATCACGGCGCAAAACATGAGCCCTCATACCGCCCCATACACGGAAAAATAAAAAAGTTATAGGGGTCAGAAGATGACAATTTTAAACGTATTAATTTTCCTGCATGTAGTTATGATTTTTTCCAGAAGTCCGACAAAATCAAACCTATATAAGTAGGGTATCATTTTAATTGTATGGACCTACAGAATACATATCAGGTGTCATTTTTACCGAAAAATGTACTACGTAGAAACGGAAGCCCCCAAAAGTTACAAAACAGCGTTTTTTTTTCAATTTTGTCGCACAATGATTTTTTTCCCGCTTCACCATAGATTTTTGGGCAAAATGACTGACGTCATTACAAAGTAGAATTGGTGGCGCAAAAAATAAGCCATAATATGGATTTTTAGGTGTAAATTTGAAAGAGTTATGATTTTTTAAAGGCAAGGAGCAAAAAACGAAAATGCAAAAACGGAAAAACCTCCGGTCCTTAAGGGGTTAAAGGGTCACTCCGGTGGAAAACAATTTTTCATATCAACTGGTTCCAGAAAGTTAAACAGATTCGTAAATTACTTCTATTTAAAAATCGTAATCCTTCCAGTACTTATCAGCAGCTGTATACTACAGCAGAAGTTGTTCTTTTCTGTCTGCTGACACCTCTGTCCATGTCAGGAACTGTCCAGAGTAGCAGCAAATCCCCATAGAAAACCTCGCCTGTTCTGGACAGTTCCTGACATGGACAGAGGTGTCAACAGAGAGCACTGTGGTCAGACAGAAAAGAATAACTCAAACTATTTTCTCACAATTGGAGCTAAGCTTACCATTCTAATTACCTGGGGAAGACCTGGAGCCTTTTTTGAAGATTGTTACCACATTTGTGACAGTCCCTTGGCACAATACTAGACTGTTCAGTACATTACATGATGTTACCAGCACTGGTCTGGCCTCCACCCAACGTCCCCGATCTCATTTAAAATGACATACTCCAGAAACACAAACGAGCACCGGAGGTTCCCACAAATAGATAGAAGGCACAAATAATATCTTTATGTATCTCAATCTTACTATATTCTAGAAATTGTATATTTACCTTCTATAGTACATATAACTGGTATATCCATATGTAAACAGAACTTTACATAAAAACAAACAATCAAAGTGACCATAAATATACATCCACATACATCCTAATTTTAACATACAAAAAATATAAATAATATCCATACTCATAAAAGGTCACATATAATTATTTATATAAAAATCTGTAAATGACACACTCTTAATTAAGATTATGTGCATGTGTACACCTATACATGTGCGCAAATACACATGTACACACACATTTTAACTGTGCTTGGAATTAACTTTCTTCTATTCGCTTATATTATTTTGTTAGTACATTTGTTCTAGGCCTTCGATTAGTCCATGCGGACACAAGGTGTTCATGGAAATTATATCTAGAACATCCCTGTTACATAATTGTTTGTATTCTTCTGGGGTTACTTTTTCTATGGGAGTAATTTGAGTTGGTGATATTGGAAATGTCGAGACACGCTACAGTGGGGCAAAAAAAGTATTTAGTAAGCCCCCAATTGTGCAAGTTCTCCCACTTAAAAAAGATGAGAAAGGCCTGTAATTTTCATCATAGGTATACCTCAATTATGAGAGACATAATGAGAAATAAAAATGCATTAAATCACATTTTTTAAATATTGTTTTGCAAATGATGGTGGAAAATAAGTATTTGGTCAAAAGTTCATCTCAGTACTTTGTTATATACCCCTTGTTGGCAATGAAATAGATCAAATGTTTTCTGTAAGTCTTCACAAGGTTTTCACACAGTTTTTTTGTATTTTGGCCAATTCCTCCATGCAGATCTCCTCTAGAACAATGATGTTTTGGGGCTGTCACTGGGTAACATGGGCTTTCAACTCCCTCCAAAGGTTTTCTACGGGGTTGAGATCTGGAGACTTTCTAGGCCACTCCAGGACCTTGAAATGCTTCTTACGAAGCCACTCCTTTGTTGCCTGGGCGGTGTGTTTGGGATCATTGTCATGCTGAAAGACCCAGCCATGTTTCATCTTCAATGGCATTGCTGATAGGAGGATTTCACTAAAAATCTCATGATACATGACCCCATTCATTGGCAGAAAAAAAAACGGCCCCAAAGCATGATGTTTCCACCCCATGCTTCACAGTAGGTATGGTGTTCTTTGGATGCAACTTTTTTTCTCCTCCAAAGACGGCAAGTTGAGTTTTTACCAGAAAGTTCTACTTTGGTTTCATCTGACCATATGAAATTCTCCCAATACTCTTCTGGATTATCCAAATGCTCTCTAGCAAACTTCAGACGGGCCCAGACATGTACTGGCTTAAGCAAGTGGACACGTTTTTCACTGCATGATTTGAGTCCCTGGTGGCGTAGTGTGCTACTGATGGTAGCCTTTGTTACTTTGGTCCCAGTTCTCTCCAGGTCATTCACTAGGTCGCCCCGTGTGGTTCTGGGATTTTTGCTCACCGTTTTTGTGATCATTTTGACACCATGGGGTGAGATCTTGAGTGGTGACCCAGATTGACAGAGATTATCAGTGGTCTTGTATGTCTTCCATTTTCTAATAATAGCTCCCACAGTTGATTTTGTCACACCAAGCTGCTTACCTATTGCAGATTCAGTCTTCCCAGCCTGGTGCAGGTCTACAATTGTTTCTGGTGTCCTTCGACAGCTCTTTGGTCTTGGCCATAGTGGAGTTTGGAGTGTGACTGTTTGAGGTTGTGGACAGGTGTCTTTTATACTGATAACAAGTTCAAGCAGGTGCCATTAATACAGGTAATGAGTGGAGGACAGAAGAGACTCTTAAAGAAGAAGTTACAGGTCTGTGAGAGACAGAAATCTTGCTTGTTTATAGGTGAACAAATACTTATTTTCCACCATAATTTGCAAATAAATTCTTAAAAAATCAGACAATGTGATTTTATGGATTTTTTTGCTCGTTATGTCTCTCATAATTGAGGTATACCTATGATTAAAATTACAGGCCTCTCTCATCTTTTTAAGTTTGAGAACTTGCACAATTGTTGGCTGATTAAATACTTTTTTGCCCCACTGTATGTAGATGGTATCCCCTCCTTATATCTGATCTGTTTATAAACTCTTGATCGTGGACTATTTAAGGTGCGCCTAAAGTAGCGCAATTTGCATGGGCATTTTAGCATGTAAATATGTGTAACTAGAATTACAGTTTAATTATTCATTTATTTGATAGGGTTTATCTTCTCCAGGGATAATTTTTTATTTTACTTTGTTTGTGATCTGTGTACACCATTTACATTTAATCCCCCCACATTTTTAGTTTCCTTGGTATTGGCGCCAGACAGGCTGGTCTAGGTATTTCAGAAACTGCTAATTTACTGTAACGCTGCTGGTTGGCATGTGTCTGCTGTATTTCCTGGTTTTCCTTCTCTGGTGTGTCTCTTGCTGCAGTTTCCGCTCTGTCCACTAAAGCCACGTGCGAGCACTGGATGAGTTTTATAGGGCCAGTGTGCACTCCCTAATAGATCCTCCTCCAATACCAGCTAAGCACTACGTATATAAGTCTGCCACACCAGCTGTTTCAGGCCTCAGCAAGCTTGTGTTTCCTGCATTACTAGGTCTCTGAAGCTTGTCTGCCTGCTGATCCTGTGTTCCTTATCCCTGCCTTTATACTGGACTTTGCTTTTGCCTCATTCCTTGGACTCTGACCCGCATCTCCTGTGTATGAACTTGGCCTGTCTACCACAATTCCTGTCTGCTTGCAGATTGTTCCAGACAGCCTGCACCTGTGGCCATCCTAGCTAGCTGTTTTCACAGCATTTCAGCTTATAAACACTTGTTCAGCTCTGCTACATCTGATGCTATCTTTAGTGGCAGTTTGCCCCACTCTGCCTGCCCGGCCAGCTGCCACTGCCTGGCACAGTGGGTCCATACCTGTGGGGTGTTACATCTAGTGAGATTTTCACGCACAATCATCTCTAGGGTTTACAGAGAATTGTCCAAAAAAGAGAAAATATCCAATGAGTGGCAGTTGTGTGGATGAATATGCCTTGTTGATGTCAGAGGAGCATGACCAGACTGGTTCGAGATGAAAGAAAGGCAACAGTAACTCATAAAACCACTCATTACAACCAAGGTATGCCAAATATCATCTCTGAATGCACAACACCAAACCTTGAAGCAGATGGGTTACAGCAGCAGAAGATTTCACCAGGTGCCACTTCTGTCAGCTTCTGTATGTACAGGAGGCTACAATTCGCACAGACTTACCAAAATTGGCAATGAAAGTCATAAAGACCATTGCCTGATCTGATTGCAGGGTCAGAATTTGGCATAAATAACATGAAAGCATGGATCTATGCTGCCTTGTATCAACAGCTCAGGTTTGTGGTGGTGATGTAATGATGTATGAGACATTTTCTTGGCACCTTTAGGGTATGTTCAAACTGCGGAACTGTAGTTGAATCTCCGCTCGTGGAATTCAGCGAGCGGAGATTTAGACTGGCAGCCGGCGGCGGCGGTAGGACCGCGCGTCACTGCGCCGTCACTACTGACGGCACCATTGAAGAATGAACATGTTCTTTCTTCGCGCAGAACAATTTCAGCAGCAGAATTGTCCGCCGCTGAAATTCCAAAGTGTGAACAGGTCTCGCGGAAGACCCATTCACACAGATGCTAACGTTCACTGTGCAGAATTTAACTTTTCACTATTCAGCGCGTATTCCGCAGTATGACCATACCCTTAGGCCGCTTAGTACCAACTGAGCATTATTTAACCCCTTAAGGACATAGGGTTTTTCAGTTTTTGCATTTTTGTTTTTTCCTCCTTACTTTTTAAAAATCGTATCCCTTTCAATTTTTCACCTAAAAATCCATATTATGGCTTATTTTTTGCATCACCAATTCTACTTTGTAGTGACATTAGTCATTTTACCCATTTCTATGCAGTGTATATTAAGATGACACCTTATCATTATACTGTAGGTCCATACGGTTAAAATGGTACCTTACTTATATAGGTTTAACTTTGTCGCACTTCTGGAAAAAATCATAACTGCATGCAGGAAAATTTATACTTTTAAAAATTTCCTCTTCTGACCCCTATAACTTTTTTATTTTTCAACGTACAGGATGGTATGAAGGGTCATTTTTTGCGCCGTGATCTGAAGTTTTTATAGGTACCATTTTTGTTTTGATCAGACTTTTTGATCACTTTTTATTCATTTTCTAATGGTATAAAAAGTGACCAAAAATATGCTTTTTTGGAATTTTTTTATGTGTACGCCATTGACCGTGCGGTTTAATGAACGATATATTTTTATAGTTCGGACATTTACGCACGCGGCGATACCACATGTTTATTTTTATTTACACTGTTTTATTTTTTTTTTTATGGGAAAAGGGGGGTGATTCAAACTTTTATAAGGGAAGGGGTTAAATGATCTTTATTAACACTTTTTTTTTGCAATGTTATAGCCCCCATAGGGGACTATAACACTGCACACACTGATCTTTTACACAGATCACTGGCATGTATTAACATGCATGTGATCAGTGTTATCGGTGCTTGGCTACTCCTGCATGGATCTCAGGCATGGAGCAGTCATTCGCCGATCGGACACCGTGGAGGCAGGTAGGGTGCCTCCCGATGTCATATAAGCTGTTCGGGATGCCGCGATTTCCCCGCGGCGGTCCCGAACAGCCCGACTGAGCAGCCGGGATAGTTTCACTTTCGCTTCAGACGCGGTGGTCAGCTTTTATCGCCGCGTCTGAAGGTTTAATACAGGGCATCACCGCGATCGGGGATGTCCTGTATTAGCCTCAGGTCTTGGCCGTTGATGGCCGCCAGGACCGACCCGATATGGCGCGGGGTCACCGCGTGACCCCGCGGCATATCGCGGGAGCCGGCGGAGGACGTAAAAATACGTCCTTCGTCGTTAAGGAGTTAACACAGAGGCAGCTCTAGACTGTAAGGTCTTAGGCAACACTTGATCATGAGACGAGACCCCTGGTCCCCCCCTCCTCCCGCCTGTGAATTTAACAGAATGGCAATGCATACAATGTACACAGAAGTTTCTCAAGGGTTAGGGTTTAGAAACATAAAATAATTCTTCCCCATTATTACAACATATTACTACTGCAAGGACTAATGATGTCCTGCGATATAAAAAAATAAACCTATATGCCTATTGTGTGGGATATAAAAAATAAACCATTAGTAAACTTCAGCGCTCCCAGGTGTCCTGCTCTGGACCCCATATGTTATTGTTTTTCTGAGCTGCAGTGTGAGGCTATGGTCACATGATGGAATGTCCGCACGGAGAATCTCTATGCGTACATTCCGCAAACTGTGGGGCGCAGGCATGATATGCCAGTTAGGACTGCACAAGAATGCGCCATCTCATAGACGGCTATGCATTCAGTGCGTACTCCGCACAAAGAATAAATGTTTGGAATTTCCATGCCGGAAACATCTGGCACAGAAATTCCACCGTGTGCACAGTGCAGCAGAATCCTGTTAAACTCAACGGGACTCTGCTGCAGCGGAATCATCATGCCGGATTCCAGTGCGGAATCCAGCACAGAAATTCTGCCTAGCCTCACTGTTGGGCCTAGGTGCTTCATACTGCTGCTAAGCCAATCACTGGGCAAGGCGGAACATTGCTGTCCCCAGCGATTTGCTGACCTGCAGTATGGTACATTGGGCACGGGTGCTTCTTGGGCCTGACACTTCGCGCTGCAGCTCAGGAAGACGATCGCATTGAGAGACCAGAGCAGAACACCAGAGGCATTGTGGGAGCACTTTAGGTAAGTTGAGGTTTATTTTTTTTATATTCCGTACAAAGGGTATATTTTTGACCCTCCTCTCCTGCAGAATAACTCCTTTAAACCCATTGGGGACATCAGGCATACAGTTACACCCTTGCTGTCTGGGCCTTAGCACACCAGGGCATACCTATACACCCTTAAGTAATTCTGAAGGGGCCGCACGAGCTGCACTTGCTTCATAACAGTGAGTGCTGGCTATTATCAATAGCTGGACACTCACCGCTTAATGATGGGCAGCGGAAATCTTACTGTTGCCCATCACTAACCCTTTAGACGCCATGCATTGCTGATCAAGGCATCTAAAGAATTATATCTAACATCCAGGCTGGTTAAAGTAGGTCTAAAATGGTGGAGAAGAGTTCCCTTACCTGCCTCCTACCACTGAGTCACCAATGGATTGTTGTTCTCACTGTGCAATGCTATGCAATAGCAGTATAGAGTTAATATGATCTAATGATTGCATATAAAACCCCTTTAGGATGTCGCCTGTTTTAAGGGGTTCTCCGGTGCTTAGACATCTTATCCCCTATCCAAAGGATGGGGGATAAGATGCCTGATCGCGGGAGTCCCGCCGCTGGGGACCCCCGGGATCTTGCACGCGGCACCCTGTTTGTAATTAGTCCCCGGAGCGTGTTCGCTCCGGGTCTGATTACCGACGACCACAAGGCCGGCGGCGTGTGACGTCACGCCTCCGCCCCTCAATGCAAGCCTACGGGAGGGTGCGTGATAGCTGTCACACCCCCTCCCGTAGGCTTGCAATGAGGGGCGGAGCGTGACATCACATGGGGGCGGAGGCGTGACGTCACACGCTGCTGGCCTTGTGGTCGTCGGTAATCAGACCTGGAGCGAACACGCTCCAGGGACTGATTACAAACGGGGTGCCGCGTGCAAGATCCCGGGGGTCCCCAGTGGCGGGACTTCCGCGATCAGGCATCTTATCACCTATCCTTTGGATAGGGGATAAGATGTCTAAGCACCTGGTACCCCTTTAACCCAAATGAGCAAGCCAAATTTTTCTAATCTGGCATGTGTCTCTTTACGTTGTAATAACTTTGAAATACTTTTATATGCAGATTATTTTTTTTTTTTAATTCATTAACTGTGCAGTAAAAATTATGTTATCTTTATTCTGTGGGTCGATACGATTATGGAGATATCCAATTTATATAGCTTTAAAACATTTTTTTTTTCCTTTTCACACTAAAATGCTTTTTTTCCATAACTATTTTTTTTTTTTTTCATTTGACTGCATTGTGTGAGGGCTTATTTTTTGCAGGACATGCTGTACTTTTTATTGTTACCATTTTCGCGCTACATGCTACCTTTTGTTCCTTTTTAATCCACGTTTTGGACCAAAATTAGCGATTCTAGCAGAGCTTGCACTATTTTTTTCTCCGCTAAACTACCGTCCTTCTGGCCGGATTGCTGACGGAGCTCCGAATAGCGGAGTCTGACGGCAATGTGAACGAGGCCTAATTCACCTAGCTGGGCTAACCCCCAAAAAACTCAAATATTTTTGTGCAGACAAACCTTTGAGCAGCTACTCTCAGTAACAAAACAATTCCTTTTTTGTATTTCTAAAATTGAGAGCTGCTACCTGATTGGCTGGTAGAGAAAACGTTTTATACGTGTGTGAGGTAAACTTTGGTTCATATATTAATTCCCAGTGTGAGGTAAACTTTGGTACATATATTAATTCCCAGTGTGAGGTAAACTTTGGTTCATATATTAATTCCCAGCGCTGCGCTGGCGGGAAGTAGTCTATTCACTTCCCTATCACTGCAGGCACTACTTGGCTATTTCATTTATAAACAGCGCCTCATGAGTCGGGTCACACAAAGTCGTGTAAAGCAAGTCCCATCTCCAACCACGCAACGCTGCAGTTCCCGGGTCTCCAATACCGGGCGCACGCGCGTCGCCGCAAGGCAGGTCGGGACAGGATGAATTGAGCCGCAGTGTTAACGCGGTTTCCCGGGTCGCACACTACGTCACTGGCACAGTTGACGCGTCGCTTAGCAACAAGGGTGAGCGTGTGCCGTGGTTGTCTTGGTGACGGCGATAAACAAAGTGCACCTATCTTCTGCACCGCGGCGCTCGGACACGCTGTTCGCACTTGGTGGTTACGTTTAGCGACATCTCTCCAATCTTGAAGATGGTGATTGAGAGCAGCAGCAACAAGGCGGCCCAGGCCGAGAGCCCTAAGAACAAGAGCAAAGCACCTGCGTCTTCCGAGGGATTCACTGTCAAAGCCTTCATGAAGAATTCCACTGTAAGTGCCAAATATTAGCTGTGCACTGAGAAGTATCACTCATGGCAGGGCCGTAAAGCGCATAGATGACGTGATGAGGAGCATTCCTTCTCTGCATTCTGTTATAATGCTCCTCTATACCAGTGTTTATCAATCAGAGTCCCTCCAGCTGTTGCAAAACTATAACTCCCAGCAGGCCCGGACAGCCTTCGGCTGTGCGGGCCTGCTGGGAGTTGTAGTTTTGCAACAGCTGGAGGCACTCTGGTGGAGAAACACTGCTCTATATGGCTTCAACGCTTCACATTGATATCTCATAGCTACTATGTTGTGGATCAGGTGCATACACACCACGTTTTATGCAATACAGTTCCCGTATCAGGTTTTTGATGAAAAACGGATTCCTAAAAACCTGACTAAGGCTGCATTCACACTTCATTTTTACATTACGGGTGCCAGACCAGCGCTGAACTCCATTTACTTTAATGAGACGACCGGAGTTAAAGTTGAATTAAAGTTGACCCGTATCCGGTTTTGTGACCAGACCTAAAGCTATAGAATACTACAGTTTTAGAAATCACATACGGGTCAAAAATGAGCCGACCAGAGTCACCGTTCGACTCTGGTCGTCTCATTAAAGTAAATGGAGTTCCGCGCTGGGTTCGGCTGGGGTTTGCCCCTCCCCCAGTCGGATCCGGCACCGGTAATGTAAAAACGAAGTGTGAATGCAGCCTAAACTGTATCAAAACGTGTGTACAAATTTTAACCCATATATACGGTTGAAAACCTTATATGGTTTGAAAAATGATGTCCGGTTGCATCCGTTTTTTAAGAAAAAAGTATACGTTTTTAACTTTTCACTCCATTTTGAATAAAGTTTCACTTGTTTGATTGAAATTCCAAGAAAAAAACGTACGCACATACGGTTCTGTAAGGTTCCCATTGACTCCCATGCTAAAAAAAACAAACCGTATACGGTTTAATACAGTTTTTCACCTGGACCAAAAAACGTGGTAGACAACGGTTTTGGGTAAAAAACCAGACAAAACCGTATAGCATGCAAAACGGACTAAACCGGATGATGTGTTTGACATTCAGGTTACAATGTTAAGTCACTGCATACGGTTTTCTATACAGTTCTGTACGGTTTTTAACTTGAAACCATATACGGAAACTGTATAGCAAAGACGTGCTGTGCATGCACCCTTACTATGTTGTTTTTTCGTTTTATTTTACTAGTCATTCTAGGGGAAAGTATTTTCGATAAGTGTTCTGTGTAAAGTATGGCATTCTGTACGCTGCCATATTGCTGATGTGTAGAAACCATGCTGCGCCAAAATCATGCTGTGCCAAAAAAAGTTTCATACAGAACCCCCCCCCCCCCCCCATCTCCCATTCAATATCAGTAGGAGACAGTGGATGGCACGAAAAAGAAGTGATGCAAGGTCAGCAGGAAATGAGTGGGAGCTCTAGAACAGCGCCCCCATACTGGCCAAGGCTCAGGGAACGCCACAGTGCTGCAATGCACACAGGCAAGATTTTTACTTGTGTGCACATGCCATTATTCTTAGGCTAGGTTCACATGACAGTATTTCCGCAGAAGAATTCCACCGGAAATTCCACCGAAACTTGCTGCCCATTGGCTTTAATGGGATTCTGTTGTCCCTTTTTTTTTTTTGTTTTTTTTTTATTTATTTATTTTTGCAAAATTTAAAGACCTGTCTTTAATTTTAGGGAATCATGTTGAAGTCAGTTTTGAAAACACAGAATTCCTCAAAAATTCAGCAGCAAGCTTTGTAGAATGGACTTCAAGCGGAATTGCAGAATGCCGCTGTGTGAACATAGCCTTAGAAGCAATACTTACAGTACAGTACAGTGATCCCTCAACTTACAATGGCCTCAACATACAATAGTTTCAACATACAATGGTCTTTTCTGGACCATCGTAAGTTGAAACCAGACTCAACATACAATGTACAGACAGTCCAGATCTGTGAAACGTGTCAATGGCTTGAACCGACCAATCAAAATGGGCATTCACTGGTAAAACACCTGTATTACTGAAGTGTATGCACTGACTGGTGTCTGGTATTACATGTTCTGTACACTTTACCTGTATCATGGTTAGCTGCTCTTTTGGACACCAGGTGAGGGCGACTCCATTACTTTTTTGGGACATTGCGTGTACTGTACAGGACCCTGAAGAAGCTCCTGTCCTCTACATAGACCAGTGTTTCCCAAGCAGGGTGGCCCCAGCTTTTGCAAAACTACAACTCCCAGCATGCCCGGAAAGCCTTTGGCTGTCCGGGCATGGTGGGAGTTGTAGTTTTGCAACAGCTGGAGGCCCCCTGCTTGGAAAACACTGACATAGACAGTGATTACAGCTCCCAGCAGATCTTTCTTACTTTTATATGTAAGGATTTGCTTTATCTCTATTAGTTATCTACTTATTTTTCTTTAATTCTCACTTTTTCCTATTTTTGGATGGCATTTTGGTGCCTTTAGAACCAATCACCAGGTTTCCATAGAGTTCTGGTCTCAACATATAATGGTTTCAACTTACAATGGTCGTCCCAGAACCAATTATTATTGTAACTTGAGGGACCACTGTATTGGAGAACCACTTTCTAGTGTTATGGGGTGATTGTTATTTTTTTTTTTTTTTTAACAGACTCCAGCAGCAACAAATGTTTAAAATGAGAAGTTCAGGAGGGTCCCATAGAAATCTATGCGTGTCTACTGTATCTCCATAGATACGGAGTGAGACCTATAGAAAGTGTGAACAAGGCCTCCTTACTCCAGACTGAGAACTACTAAGGCTCTGAGGAACAAAACTTATTCCCTATCCACAGGACAAGGGATAAGTGTCAGTACGGGGCCAAGCTACTCCCCATCCTCGGAACAGAGCGACCCTCAGCCACAGAGACGGCCTGCACAGCCAATCACCTGCTGAGATGGGAATTCTGTCTATAGGGGATACATTTAGTACTCTGGAGTCACCTCTTCCTTCTGAGCCAATGATGCAAGTAACAGTACATTATTTTATGCTTCTATTACCTTTTTGCACCAGTTTTCACCTGTATGTGCTGTAGTGGAAGTCTTTGTATTTTACCGTTGTTTCTTACCTTTCCCAGCATTCCATGCAGACACAATGGGGGAGATTTATTAAAACCTGTCCAGAGGAAAAGTTGCTGAGTTGCCCATAGCAACCAATCAGATCGCTTCTTTTATTTTTCAGAGACCTTTTCAAAAATTAAAGAAGTGATCTGATTGGTTGCTATGGGCAACTTAACAAGTTTTCCTCTGGACAGGTTTTGATAAATCTCCCCCAATATGTCATAAGTCACATGGTCTCCAGGTGTGTGGTTATGCTGCATTGGGTGGATGGGTGGAATGCAGAGTGAAAGGGATATAATGAAGGAATGCTATTCACCCGCCCACTTTAGTGTAGCCAAGCTCCCTGGAGACTAGGGATCGACCGATATCGGTTTTTAGGGCCGATACCGATAATCGGTGCAGGTTAGGGCCGATAGCCGATAACTTATACCGATATTCCGGTATAAGTTATCGGCTATTTAACCCCCTGCGACACCGCTGCAGATCATTGATTTAAAGCGGCGCTTTAAATCAATGATCTGCAGTGGCTTTTGCGGGGCCATAGGCCGCCGCCGCCACCACCACCCGCTTCTCTCCCCTACCTGCCAGGGTGCTCCGGGCCATCCATCCATCGTTCCTGTAGTGTCCGGGGGCGTTGCGGGTTAAGGGTGGTCCGGTCCGGGCTGTCCTTCTTCTCCGGCGGGCCTCTTCTCCACTCCGGGCAGGCTCTCGCCTAGCCTAGTACCGATAATCGGTCGATCCCTACTGGAGACCATGTGACTTATGACATATTGGGGGAGATTTATCAAAACCTGTCTAGAGGAAAAGGTGCTGAGTTGCACATAGCAAATAGCAACTAATCAGATCACTTCTTTCACTTTTCAGAAAATAAAGAAGTGATCTGATTGGTTGCTTTGTGCAACTCGGCAACTTTTCCTCTAGACAGGTTTTGATAAGTCTCCCCCATTGGCCCTCATTTACTATTCTAAACCCGACTTGTTTTGTCGTTTTTTTTTTTTGGCGCATCTTTGTCTGTGACACTATGCAACATTTTTTCCCGACGGACCCGATGTGGATTCTCCAAAACCCATTTCTGAGCTTTCCCACGTATTTATAAAGGTTTCCAACACGAATATGTTGAATTGTTGTGGATTTTTTCCCGACTACTCAGAGGAGTTGGAAACCAAAACCTACGAAACCCACGTGCGACAAACAGGATGCGACATAATAATAAATACCAGGGGAAAAAGCAGACGGGTAAGAAAGCAAGATAGACTTACAACCCAATTTTCTAAGTAAATGAGGGCCATTGTCTCTAGCTGCATAGAATGTTGGGAAAGGTCAGAGAGAAAAGTAAAATAAAGACTTGCACTTGCAGCACTTTCTGGTGTGGGTCCTGTGCTTGAAAACAGGACAAAGTGACGCATGCTGGTAGTGCTGAGCGATATATCGGTTCATACCGAATACCGTTTTTTTTATATTCTGTACGATATGAATTTTTCCTATACAGCAATACCGGTCGGGCCCCCCCCCCCCTTCGAATGAATAAATTATCAGCCGCAGTGCTGTCCCCACATCGGGGAACCAATCATATGTGACCTGCGGGCACTGCTCCCCCCCAGTCCTCCTGTGAGCCGCCGGCGCTTTAAATAAATTGCATGCCACGGCGCTGGAAATGATTAATAAAAGACATCTGTACTGATTAATTTTACATATTCCTGTGCCCGGGCTGCAAACATAAGCAAAATAAACTTTGACTCACCTTCCTACGTTCCCCTATTGCTCCATGACATGACAGTGCGCTCAGCCTATCACCAGCCGAGGCGGGACATCGCTGCAGCTAGTGATACGCTGACGGCTCTGGGATGTTCCCGTCCCCAGGAAGCAGCATGGCGAACAGTGAGGCCGATACCGAAGAAACAGGGGAATGTAGGAAGGTGTGTCAAAGTTTATTTTGTTTATTTTTGCAGCCCGGGCACAGCAATATGTAAAATTAATAAGTACAGATGTCCTTTTTTAATCATTTCCAGTGCTGCGGCACGCAACTCATGCATTTAAAGCGCCGGCGGCTCACAGGAGGATGGGTGGTGCAGCGCCCGTGGGTCACATATGATTAGTTCCCCAGCGTGGGGGGGGGGGGGGGGAATACCGTTAAATACTGTGGAACCGCCATAACTTACAAAAATACAGTGATATGCATTTTTGGTCATACTGCCCAGCACTACATGCACTTTAAAAAGCTCTGTATTTTACCTTTTTTTGCCCCCACATCCTTGCAGTGCTGTGATGAATAGATGACCTCAAGCTCTGTGCAGCAGCTTTCAGACTGTGTATCTTTCAGTAAGGTTCTGTCCTGCTGTCAATCAAACTCAGTGCAGAGAAACACTTCCTGAGATTGGTCTTCTGCCATGACAAGCAGGAGACCAAAATCTGAGTTTTTGACCAGACGGAATGTGTTTTGGCCAAGAAGGTAGACCCCTGGCGGACAGAAGTATACAGCAGAAAAACTAACAAACATTTTTTTTTTGTAAGCCAATTACAAAAATGTTTGGGCATATGGAATCAAATATTAAAAATCATGTTTATTGACAGTGACCTTTTAATGGCGATCTACAGCCATAGACATTTATCCCCTAAGTATCTGATCGTGGGGGGTACGCATGGTGTGACCCCCCCCCCCCACCTGATCTCCTGTATGGGGCCCCGGCTCTGTCGCAGCTCTCCCGTGCAGGAGGCGTGGTGGCTGTGGTGTTCCCTCCATGTAACTCTATGGAGAGGCGGAAATGCCGCATATGTGCATCCCCGCCTCTCCCATAGAGCTGTATGAAGGGAGCGTGTTGTCACCCTCAGTGAGGTCGATGATACGCACATTAGCTGCGGTAATGCCGAGAGTTCGCAGGGGTCCCAGTGGTTGGACCCCCGTGATCAGACACTTATATAGGGGATAAGTGTCTATGGCTGCAGTACTCCTTTACTCCCATGGAAAACATTTTTTTTTAATAATCAACTGGTGCCAGATTTGTAAATTACTTCTATTTAAAAACCTTAACCCTTCCAGTACTTATCAGCTGCTGTATGTTCTTCAAGAAGTTCTTTTCTTTTTGAATTTCCTTTCTATCTGACCACAGTGCTCTCTGCTGACACCTCTGTCCATTTTAGGAACTGTCCAGAGTAGGAGCAAATCCCCATAGCAAACCTATCCTGTTCTGGACAATTCCTAAAATGGACAGAGGTGTCAGCAGAGAGCACTGTGGTCAAACAGAAAGGATAGTCAGAAAGAAAAGAACTTCCTGTGGAGCATACAGCAGCTGATAAGTACTGGAAGGATTAAGATTTTTAAATAGAAGTAATTTACAAATCTGTTTAACTTTCTGGCATCAGTTGATTAAAATATATATTTTTTTCCAGGGTAGTACCCCTTTAACCCCTTGACGGAGGACGTAAATGTACGTCCTGGTGAGGTGGTACTTAATGCACCAGGATGTACATTTACGTCCTAAGCATAACCGCGAGCATCGGAGCGATGCCCGGATCATGCACGGGGCAGGTCCCGGCTGCTGATCGCAGCCAGGGACCCACCCGTAATGGCGGACATCCACGATCCTGCAGATGTCCGCCATTAACCTCTCAGATGGCGTGATCAATACAGATCACGGCATCTGCAGCATCGCGGTCACTAAAATGGATGATTGGATCGCCCGCAGCGATCCAATCATCCAGCACGGCAGACGGAGGTCCCCTCACCTGGCTCCGCTGCGTCTTCTGCTCTGATCTGCCTTCCTGCTGATCAGTGCTGTGTCCTATACATAGCACTGAACAGTATTAGCAATCAAGTGATTGCTATAAATAGTCCCCTATGGGTACTATTAAAGTGTAAAAATAAAAGTAAAAAAAAATGTGAAAACCCCCCTCCCCCAATAAAAATGTAAATTGCCCCATTTTCCTTATTTCACAAAAAAGTGTTTTTTATATACATGTTTGGTATCGCCGCGTGGGTAAATATCTGAGCTATTAAAATAAAATGTGAATGATACCGTACGGTGAACGTAAAAATAGAAAAGTCCCAAATAGATGCTTTTTTTATAACATTTTATTCCCAAAAAAATTTATAAAAAATTGATTAAAAGTTTTATATAAGCAAATATGGTATCAATAAAAAGTACAGATCACGGCGCAAAAAATGAGCCCTCATACCGCCGCTTATACGGAAAAATGAAAAAGTTATAGGTCATCAAAATAGGGGGATTTTAAACGTACTAATTTGGTTAAAAAGTTTGTGATTTTTTTTAAGCACAACAGTAATAGAAAAGTATGTTATCACTGTATCATTTTAATCGTATTGACCCAAAGAATAAAGAACGTCATTTTTACCGTAAATTGTACGGCGTGAAAACAAAGCTTCCAAAATTAGCAAGATTGCGGTTTTCTTTTTAATTTCCCCACACAAATAGTATGTTTTTGGTTGCGCCATACATTTTATGGTAAAGTGAGTGATGGCATTACAACTGTCAACTGGTCGCGCAAAAAACAAGCCCTCATACTAGTCTGTGGATGAAAATATAAAAGAGTTATGATTTTTTGAAGGCGAGGAGGAAAAAACGAAAACCTAAAAATGAAATTGCGTCCTTAAAGGAGTACTCCGAAGCTAACCTTTTATGGCGGAATTGGAGCATGAGGCAAAGTTATATAACATTCTAATATACTCACGTTTTCCATATGGTCTTCTTCCCGGTCTTCTCCTCGCTTTTCTCTCCGGCTGGAAGCTGGGTCATTTGATGACGCTCGACCTGTATTTATTCTTGAGCCGCCGCCATCTTCGCTCGGTGACTCATCGCTCCCATGAGTCACTGCAGGCTGTGCCGGCCTCCCCGCCCGGAGTCGGCTACTCCCCCAAAGTTAATTTATTCTGCGCATGCGCAGTACTACGCAAATAGCGTTGGGCTAACGCTAGGCTCCTATCGCTGCCTACGTTAGCCCTACGCTATTTGCGTAGTGCTGCGGCATTCTTGTGACACCGCTAGTGCAGTGTTTCCCAACCAGGGTGCCTCCAGCTGTTGTGAAACTACAACTCCCAGCATGCCCGGACAGCCTTCGGCTGTCCGGGCATGCTGGGAGTTGTAGTTTTGCAACAGCTGGAGGCACCCTGGTTGGGAAACACTGCGCTAGTCGGCACATGAATGGGTGGATCAGTGGGCTAGTGGGCACATGGAGAGGGCTGATGAGCTGGGAGGGGGAGGATGGGAGGAGATAACCACAAGGGAAGGAGCTGTGGGCGTTACTTTATCATAATTTATTATAATTTCCCTGGGGGGCGGAGAGAGCAGCAGCTAACAGGAAGCTGGCGCAGGGAGTCATGGGAAATGTAGTCTTTATGACATGGCTGCTTACTGCTACAGGTGGCAATTACAAGAGAATGGCTGGGCCAAATTTGACAAATGAGTTATCGTTGGAAAGGTCTTTGAAAGAGCTATCAGATGAGGTAAACTTTTTTTTAAGTACCAGTGATCCGGAGTACTCCTTTAACCCCTTAAGGACTCAGCCCATTTTGGCCTTAAGGACTCAGACAATTAAATTTTTACGTTTTCATTTTTTCCTCCTCGCCTTCTAAAAATCATAACTCTTTTATATTTTCATCCACAGACTAGTATGAGGGCTTGTTTTTTGCGCGACCAGTTGTCCTTTGTAATGACATCACTCATTATATCATAAAATGTATGGCGCAACCAAAAAACACTATTTTTGTGGGGAAATTAAAACGAAAAACGCAATTTTGCTAATTTTGGAAGGTTTTGTTTTCACGCCGTACAATTTCTGGTAAAAATTACATGTGTTCTTTATTCTGAGGGTCAATACGATTAAAATGATACCCATTATTATATACTTTTATATTATTGTTGCGTTTAAAAAAAATCACAAACTTTTTAACCAAATTAATACGTTTATAATCCCTTTATTTTGATGACCTATAACTTTTTTATTTTTCCGTATAAGCGGCGGTATGGGGGCTCATTTTTTGCGCCATGATCTGTACTTTTTTTTGATACCACATTTGTATATAAAAAACTTTTAATACATTTTTTATAATTTTTTTTTTAATAAAATGTATTAAAAAAGTAGGAATTTTGGACTTTTTAAATTTTTTTTCGTTCACGTCGTTCACCGTACGGGATAATTAACATTTTATTTTAATAGTTCGGACATTTACGCACGCGGCGATACCAAATATGTCGATAAAAAATGTTTTTTACGCTTTTTGGGGGTAAAATAGCAAAAAACGGACGTTTTACTTTTTTATTGGGGGAGGGGATTTTTCACTTTTTTTTTACTTTTACTTTTACATTTTTTTACATTTTTTTTTACACTTGAATAGTCCCCATAGGGGACTATTCATAGCAATACCATGATTGCTAATACTGATCTGTTCTATGTATAGGACATAGAACAGATCAGTATTATCGGTCATCTCCTGCTCTGGTCTGCTCGATCACAGACCAGGGCAGGAGACGCCGGGAGCCGCACGGAGGAAGGTGAGGGGACCTCCGTGCGGCGTTATGAATGATCGGATCCCCGCAGCAGCGCTGCGGGCGATCCGATCGTTCATTTTAATCGCGAACTGCCGCAGATGCCGGGATCTGTATTGATCCCGGCACCTGAGGGGTTAATGGCGGACGCCCGCGAGATCGCGGGCGTCGGCCATTGCCGGCGGGTCCCTGGCTGCGATCAGCAGCCGGGATCAGCCGCGCATGACACGGGCATCGCTCCGATGCCCGCGGTTATGCTTAGGACGTAAATGTACGTCCTGGTGCGTTAAGTACCACCTCACCAGGACGTACATTTACGTCCTGCGTCCTTAAGGGGTTAAGGCCCAAATGGGCTGCGTCCTTAAGGGGTTAATTGGCCCTATTAACAGAGCCTTCTGCTGCTAGGCTATAGTCACATGAAAATCTAGAGCATGTTCTCCATTCCACAGAATTTTCTCCCCACTGATCTGTATTAAGTTACATATTTTCAGGCAAGATTCTGTATGAAAATCTACAACTAATCTACTGAATGTTACCATAACCCCTCATGTTAAATGTGACAATTAGAGATGAGCGAACTTACAGTAAATTCGATTTGTCACAAACTTCTCGGCTCGGCAGTTGATGACTTTTCCTGCATAAATTAGTTCAGCTTTCAGGTGCTCCCGTGGGATGGAAAAGGTGGATACAGTCCTAGGAGACTCTTTCCTAGGATTGTATCCACCTTTTCCAGCCCACCGGAGCACCTGAAGGCTGAACTAATTTATGCAGGAAAAGTCATCAACTGCCGAGCCGAGAAGTTCGTGACAAATCAAATTTACTGTAAGTTCGCTCATCTCTAGTGACAATATTTAATAATAGAACTTACTCTAGAAAGTGTTTCCTGCTCTAGAGAGTAAGGTTTCTGCAGCCTGTGTGTCAGCCTGTGCAGGCATGCTGGGAGTTAGAGGCATATTGGTTGGGAAACACTGCTCTAGCAGTTTGTGTAGATAAGAATATTTTCCTACCTAGACGTCATCATGCAGAAAGCACTTCTATGG
The DNA here is from genome assembly GCF_029499605.1 of Hyla sarda. Lineage (NCBI taxonomy): Eukaryota > Metazoa > Chordata > Amphibia > Anura > Hylidae > Hyla > Hyla sarda. The sequence continues at coordinate 286,334,244 of NC_079191.1, forward strand.
CAGTATCTCACATAGCAACTCTTTAGATTGGGGCTTGTTATTTTTTCGGGACGGTTTTCGAATTTGAAACAGTATTCTAAATGGTTACTATGGACAACACTGCCATTTTTTGTTAGAACGGCGGGGTACATTTATGAGGACTGTCTTCAAAGGAAAACTGTGTATTGACATAACGACCAATCACAGCACAGCTTTAGGTTTTCAAGGGCAGAATAAGAAACTGTGCTGTAATTTGGGTTGATGCAGTGTTCTGCTGGAAGTTCAGAGTGATTTACTGAGTGGCCCTTTATATAGGCCGATGACTGCAAAATAACAAGTGCTAATCTGAATTGGGGGGGTCACATCACAAGGAGGGGAGGTGTGCCGTGACGTCAGAATTTCAGCGCTGCCAAAATGATCTCAGTTATTTTTTTGGTCGAAAACATTTGTTTTCTACTTGTTTCCACCGGAGTTGCCCTTTAAACACTCATTCACTTGCTCACATGCTTTAACCTTCACCTTTTATACCTACCAGTGATCTCTCGGCATTATCTTCGTAATAACCACTTTTTCATGATGTTGTTCATATATACATGTCACTGTCAAGTAACCTTATTATTGGTCCCCATTCAAACTAAACAGAAGACCTATATTTAGTGGTCATAGAATGTGTATTTTTTTCTTGATCTTACAGATGGTAAAACATATTGCTTTTAAACAGATGAATGCAAATCTGTCTGTGTGACAGTGTCTCTGCCGTTCAGATAGAGGAATAATAGCAGTGCAGCCAAGCAGAGGCTTCTAGACACTATTAATCCACCAATACTGTTGTTATAACTCACTATATTGGGTACTTAATTAGTGGTGCACCAGCAATCAGGATCATTGCCAAAGAAGAAAGCAGCAATCGATCATCAATGCTCATAATAAAACGTCAGGTATTTATATCTACTGCAGACTAGATGGCAGCCACTGAGACTGTACGCGTATTGATCACATCACTAAAATGTCAAAGTAGAAAAGAAAAACAGGAGATTTGGAACGTTCATTGATGTGTATGTTCAAATAAATTGTTCAATTGGAATCCTAGTAAAAAAAAGATAACTCTCAAAAGACATTTAGAGCTGACATGCTTGTGTTTTACATATACAGTGGTCCCTCAACATACCATGGTAATCCGTTCCAAATGTACCGTCGTTTGTTGAAATCATCGTATGTTGAGGGATCCGTGCAATGGAAAGTATAGGACAGTGGTCTACAACCTGTGGACCTCCAGACAGCCAACATCTGTCCAGGCATGCTGGGAGTTGTAGTTTTGCAGCATCTGGAGGTCCACAGGTTGAAGACCACTGGTATTGGAGGTCATACTCATGTGTCCACACCTCTCTGGACTGTCACCGCTGCCCTTGATGTCGCCCTCCATCGCTGTCGCCGCGTCCCCGGGGTGTCCCCGACGCTCCAGCAAGGCCTCTGCTTCCCCGGCATCCTCGCTCTTCGTCGCCACCATCACATCGCTACGCACGCTGCTCCTATTGGATGACGGGACGGCGTGCGCAGCGACGTGATGGCGATGATGGAGAGCGCCGACGATGCAGGGGATCCCGAAGAGGACGCGCCGGAGCCCTGAGGACAGGAAAGGGATCGTCACCGGACCACACGGGGCAACGTAAACGGCTATCCGGTGGCAGCTGAAGCAGTCTGCGCTGCAGGATAGCTGTTTATGTGATGGCCCCGACATACAAAAGCATCGTATGTTGATGCTGCCTTCAACATGCGATGGCCTCTGAGAGGCCATCGTATGTTGAAATGATCGTAGGTCGGGGGGTCACTGTTTGTCTTTGATGTTAAGATTGGTCTTAAAGTTCACTTTCTGCTTGCTCCAACTTGGTACATTTTTAGTATATGTAATGTGGCCGCAGGATCAATACCTTTCCCTGTTGAACTGCTTTAAACTTCGGCTACTAAAGAACTGTCACCCATTGACCAACATGTGATTTGTGTGTTGTCAGTAATAGGCAATATACCCGCATTACTGCTGGAACAAAAGCGCCTATGGCTGGTATAACACAGGACATTGCTCAAACAATATCCCCTGTACACATGCATGTAAGCGTGTATGTTTTGGCATGTTATATGGGACATTATACAGAACTGCATAGTGCACCATGTTGTAGACAACTTAGATTTATGTGAGGGTCTGTTCAGATTTAGTTTTTCTGTAGTACCACTTGAATCAGATCTCATATGCAGCATCTACTGAAGCATGCTATGGTTTTTGTTTTATTTATTTTGATACTGGTATGCATCGCCCTATTGAAATGCAATAACACTATATTTGTGATCCATGTGGTCCAAGTCCCAAATACACCTGGGGCCTACCATTATCGACTGCCTTTCATGGCATACTTTGAGTTCTAAACCAGGTAGCCTCTCAGAAACTTTTCTCGTGGCATCTGAGGTGGTGTCATGCAGTCGATGTATAGTCATCATTTCTGCATACTCCATGGCTCATTCTGGAGCTATTATGTGTGCACAGCATGTGCAGTGGTGTGCGTTCTTGGTGGTAATATTTAAGCACTGCATGTATTATTATATCAGTAATACTGTTTATTATAAACAAAATAGTAAAAAACACTGTCTTGGACCTGGACCTTCATCCTGGGGGTCATGGTTGTAGTGACACTAATATTGAAATAAGCTTCAAGGGGTACTCTGCTGCTGTTCGGAATGCTGGAGTCGGGAGTTCCTGACATCATAGCCCCGCCCCCTCATGATGTCACGCCCCACCCCTCAATGAGGGGTGTGACAGCCGGCCCATAGACTTGCATTGAGGGGGCGGGTCGTGACCTAATGAGGCGGCGGGGCTATGATGTCAGGAGCTCCTGGCTCCAGCGTTCGGAACAGTTTGTTCCAAATGCTGAGCAGCGAAGTACCCCTTTAAAACGACAAAGTAAATGTTCAGTACAGCTCACCTTAGCCCGCTTCTGTGCACGGATCCGCACTCGGCAAAGTGCTAATGTCCAATAGAGAAGAGCAAACGATGGTCCGGCACCAGATGAATATTTGCAGCTTTATTTTCCGTATTAAAAATAGACAGACATCACACAATAAAACCGACTCCCTCCATAGTCATACGCGTTTCAAGTGCATGCACGCTCTTCCTCAGTGTAACCGAGGAAGAGCGCGCATGCGATTGAAACGCATATGACTATGGAGGGAGTCGGTTTTAAAGCTGCAAATATTCATCTGGTGCCGGACCATCGCTTGTTCTTCTCTATTACCCCTTTGAAACACAGTCTTCCAATATTAACATTAACATTGTGTTATTTTTTTTTCCTTTTCATAAATGTACTTTCTTTTTTTGGATAGCAGACAAAGTGCGTTAGATGGCAGCATGTGATTGATAGTGGCCGCTTAACACCACTTACCATCCTCTCCAACAATTAGCATTAGTGCTAAAGCTTTTCAGAATGCTATAATGATCGAGATATTCACCTGTGGACATCACCTTGTTAGGTCAGGTGTCCTCCACCGCAGGTTTGAAGCATAGAGGATAGAGCAACTTATACTAGGAATTCCCCCAGTTCTCAGCTGTCAAACCTTGGTGTTGATGCTTGTTACCCAGCATTACTAGTAAACAAAGCATTATAGTCCATTCACGGAGCAACAGCAGTACTAGATGTAGACTGAAAAAGTTTCCAGAGCAATGCCTAACACCAAGGAGTGTAAACATCTTAATGCATGGCATATAGCTATTGTGTTATGATGCATGCACTTATTACCTTTTGTTCCACCTCTAGTTGCGCATAGGTTGTAAGTTCTTGTGAGCAGGTCGTCAGTCCTCTTGTTTAAATTGTTGATACGTTTGTTACTATGTAATGTCTGATTTAGTCTGTACTTCTCTTTAAAGTTTATACTCCTTTTTTTTTTATTTATTTATTTTTTTTTTAAATTAACTGGTGCCAGAAAGTTAAACAGATTTGCAAATTATAGTAATAACAAAGAAAAGGGTCCAGCAACTCGCGGTTTAGACGCTAGTGGCTAACAGGCTTGAAGTCCGTTCATGGGGCAGAGGTAAGTGCGGGGGCAAGTGCCTCCTGAGCTACCCGCACTTACCTCTGCCCCATGGACGGACTTCAAGCCTGTTAGCAGCTAGCATCTAAACTGTGAGTTGCCGGACCCTTTTCTTTGTTATTACCATTGTTTTGTTTGCATACCTCAGTCCTTGCACCACGGGATATTCAGGATATTCAGAATGAACATGGACTACCACTATATGTTGTAACCCGTTGGACCTTTATAATAGACACTTTGCATTTCTATATACCGTTAGGTGCCACTGCCAATATTTTTTTCTACTTTACATAAGATTTGCAAATTACTTCTATTAAAAAATCTTAATCCTTCCAGTACTTATTATCTGCTGAATACTACAGAGGAAATTCTTTTTTTTTTTTGGAAACACAGTGCTCTCTGCTGACATCTCTGTCCATTTTAAGCACTGTCCAGAGTAGGAAAATACCCATAACAAACATATGCTGCTCTGGACAGTTCCTAAAATGGACAGAGATGTCAGCAGAGAGCACTGTGGTCGTGATGTCAACAGAGAGCACTGTGTTCCAAAAAGAAAAGAATTTCGTCTGTAGTATTCAGCAACTAATAAGTACTGGAAGGATTAAGTTTTTTTTTTTTTATAGAAGTAACATACAAATCTGTTTAACTTTCTCGTACCATTTGATTTAAAAAAAATAAAAAATAAAAAGTTTTCCACCGGAGTACCCCTTTAACCTGTTGGAGGCCTCGGGCGTATGGATAAGCCCTTGCATCCTGGTACTTAAGGACCAAGGGTTTAGCTGTACGCCCGTGGGAATTTTAGATCCCTGCCGCTAGCCAAACGGGGATGGGACTGAGATGCCTGTAGAAATCATTCAGCAGGCATCCCGTGCAAATGCATGGGGGTGGGGGGGGGGAGTGTCTCCGCAAATTACGGGCTGATCGGGTCTCTGAGCAATTAGCCCAGAAAATAGGGATGATTGGAACTGTCACAGACAGCTCCGATCATCCTAAAGGATAGGAGCGAGGCCGATCCTAAAGGATAGGAGCGAGGCCGATCCTAAAGGATAGGTGCTACCCCCTGCGATTGGCCGATCAGGACTGATCGACGAATCGCAGGGCGAGGGTGAACGTTCATTTCCCCCGCTCTGCCCACCCCTGGATGTCGGGGCATAGCGGGGGAAGAAAGCGGCGATGTGCGGGGGGGCCTGTGGATGCGGCGGGGACCACCGGCGCAGATAACCTGGCTTCATGCAGGGACCATGGACCGGCGGCTGACAGGAGGCGCAGGCAAGTGGAGGCAGCGGCGGTTTCCCAGATGAAGCATTGAAGATTGCCATAAAGTGAACTTCACTGCTGTATCTAGGAGTTTCAAAACTACAACTCCTAGCATGCCCAGACAGACTTTGGCTGTCTGGGCATGCAGGGAGTTGTAGTTTTGCAACATCTGGAGGGCCACAGTTTGGAGTCCACTGTCATTCCAGATGTTGTAAAACTACAACTCTCAGCATGCCCAGACTGTCCAGGCATGCTGGGAGTTGTAGTTCTGTAACATCTGGCCCTTCAGATGTTGCAGAACTACAACTCCCAGCATGCTTGGACAGTCTCAGAATGCTGAGTTGTAGTTTTGCAACATCTGGAAGGGCACTGTTTGGAGACCACTATACAGTGGTGTCCAAACTGTAGCGCTCCAGATGTCAATTCAAAGCATGCAGAGACTCTCCAGGCATGCTGGGAGTTGTAGTTTGGCAACATCTGGAGGGCTACAGTTTGGAGACCACTTCACAGTGGTCTCCAAATTGTTCTCCTACAGTTGTTGCCCTTAGGCTGTCTGGGCATGCTGGGAGTTGTAGTATTGCAACAACTGGAGGCACACTGTTTGGGAAACATTGTCTGTTTCCTAACTCAGTGTCTCCCAACCTGTGTGCCTCCTGCTGTTGCAAAACTATAACTCCCAGCACGCACTGACAGACCATGCATGCTGGGAGTTGTAGTTTTGCAACAGCTGGAGGAACATGGGTTGGGAAACACTGAGTTAGGAAACAGACAGTGGTGCGGAAACACTGCGGCAGTCTGTTACCTAACTCAGTGTTTCCCGCTTCAAGTTTGAAAATTTTCCGCTGCAGCAGGAAACTCACTGTAAACCCCCGCCCGTGTGAATGTACCCTAAAAACACTACACTACACTAACACTAAATAAAGAGTAAAACACTACACTACATCCTTACACTGTTGCCCCCCCCCAATAAAAATTTAAAACGTCTTGTACGTCAGTTTTTCCAAAACGGAGCCTCCAGCTGTTGCAAAATAACATTTCCCAGTATTGCCGGACAGCCATTGACTGTCCAGGCATATGTTGAGTTTTGCAACAGCTGGAGGCACCCTGTTTGGGGAAAACTGATGTGCAGTATTTTTGGTGGAGGAGGCAAGTGAAATGCTGGCATCAGGGTACACCCCTATGAAAATCCCTAATTTAGGCCTCAAATGCGCATGGCGCTCTCTCACTTCAGAGCCCTGTCTTATTTCAAGGCAACAGTTTGTGGCCACATATGGGGTATCTCCATACTCGGGAGAAATTGCGCTACACATTTCGGGGGGCTTTTACCCCTTATGAAAAGGTAAAGTTGGGTCTACACCAGCCTGTTAGTATAAAAAAAAAAATGTTTACACTAACATGCTGGTGTTGCCCCATACTTTTCATTTTCATAAGTGGTAAAAGGAAATAAAGACCCACAAAATTTGTAACACAATTTCTCCCAAGTATGGAAATACCCCATATGTGGGTGAGAAATGCTCTGCGGGCGCACAACAAGGCTCAGGAATGAGAGCGCACATGTACATTTGAGGCCTAAATTGGTGATTTGCACAGGGGTGGCTGCTGGTTACAGCGGTTCTGACATGAACGCAAAAAAAAAAAATACCCACATGTGACCCCATTTTGGAAACTACACCCCTCACGGAACGTAACAAGGGGTATAGTGAGCCTTAACACCCCACAGGTGACTGACAGATTTTTGAAACGGTGGTCTGTGAAAATGAAAAATGTAATTTTTCATTTGCACAGCCCACTATTACAAAGATTTGTCAAACGCCAGTGGGGTGTAAATGCTCACTGTACCCCTTGTTATGTTCCTTGAGGGGTCTCGTTTCCCAAAAATTGTGCCATGTGGGGTGTTTTTTGCTCTTCTGTTACCATGGGGGCTTCCTAAATGAGACATGCCCCCCCCAAAAACCATTTCAGCAAAATTAGCTTTCCAAAAGCCCAATGTCGCTCCCTCCCTTTTGAGCCCTCTAGTGCACTCACAGATCACTTTACATCCACATATGAGGTATTTCCTTACTCAAGGGAAATGGGGTTTAAAATTTTGGGGGACATTTTCACCTATTACCCCTTGTGAAAATTAAAAATTTTTTGGTAAAATCAGCATTTTAGTAAAAATAAATAAAACTTTTCATTTTCACGCCCAACTTCAATGCAAAGTCGTCAAGGCTCACTGTACCACTTGTAACGTTCCTTGAGGGGTGTTGTTTCCCAAATAGTATACCATGTGGGGTGTTCTTTGCTGTTCTGGCACCATAGGGGCTTGCTAAATGCGACATGCCCCCCAAAAACCATTTCAGCAAAATTCACTCTCCAAAATCCCATTGTCGCTCCTTCTCTTCTGAACCCTCTAGTGCACCTACAGATCACTTTACATCCACATATTTCCTTACTCAAGGTATTTCCTTACTCAAGAGAAAATGGGTTACATATTTTGGGGGGTCTTTTTCTCCTTTTACCCCTTGTAAAAATAAAAAATATGTATCTACAATAACATGAAATGAAGATTTTCGCCTCCATTTTGCTGCTATTCCTATGAAACACCTAAAGGGTTAACAAACTTTATGAATGTCATTTTTAATACGTTGAGGGTTGCAGTTTTGATAATGGGCTCCATTATGGGGTATTTCTAACATAAAGACCCTCAAATTCACTTTAAAACTCAACTGGTCCCTGAAAAATTCTAATTTTGAAATTTACATGAAAAAATTGCAAAATTGCAGCTATACTTTGAAGCCCTCTAATGTCTTCAAAAAGTAAAAACATGTCAACTTTATGATGCCAACATAAAGTAGACATATTGTATATGTGAACCTCAGCTTGCAGACTGACTTCTACCTAGCTACCTGTGCACACTCCATTGTATATTATGACGTTTATAAAAGTCATTCAGTTAACGCGGTGATGCGTGGCATCGCACGGGTTAACTGGCAGAAGTCCCGCTGTTACCGGACAACTTCTGAAAGCCCCCCCCCCCAGGGCCTGGTCAACGATCACTGTGATTGGTACAGGGTACATTCACACGGGCGGGTTAACAGTGAGTTTCATGCTGCAAGTTTGAGATGCAGTAAATTTTCCGCTGCAGCTCAAACTCCCAGCGGGAAATTTACTGTGAACCCGACCGTGTGAATATACCCTAAAAATACTACACTAAACTTCACTACACAAAATAAAAAGTAAAACACTACATATACACATACCCCTACACAGTCCCCCCCCCCAATAGAAATGAAAAACATCAGGTACAGCACTGTTTCCAAAGCAGAGCCTCCAGCTGTTGCAAAACAAGGATAGGGGATAAGATGCCTGATCGCGGGGGTCCCGCCGCTGGGGACCCCCATGATCTTGCACGCCGCACCCCATTTATAATCAGTCCCCAGAGCGTGTTCGCTCCTGGTCTGATTACCGACGACCACAGGGCCGGCGGCGTGTGATGTCACGCCTCCGCCCCATGTGACGTCACGCTCCGCCCCTCAATGCAAGCCTATGGGAGGGGTGTGACAGCTGTCACGCCCCATCCCATAGGCTTGCATTGAGAGGGCGGAGCGTAACGTCACACGGGGCGGAGCCGGGTGATCGACAGTAATCAGACCCGAAGCATAATTACATAACTCATTTTACCATAAAATGTATGGCGCAACAAAAAAAATACTATTTTGTGTGAGGAAATTAAAAAGAAAACCGCAATTTAGCAAATTTTGGAAGGTTTCGTTTTCATGCTGTACAATTTATGGTAAAAATGACGTGTGTTCTTTATTCTGTGGGTCAATACGATTAAAATGATACCCATGATTACATACTTGTCTATTATTATTGCACTTAAAAACAATCGCAAACTTTTTAACCAAATTAGTATGTTTAAAATCCTCCTATTTTGAGGACCTATAACTTTTTCATTTTTCCATTTTTCATTTTAAGCGGCGGTATGAGGGCTCATTTTTTGCGCTATGATCTGTACTTTTTATTGATACCACATTTGTGTATATAAAACTTTTATTAATTCTTAAGTTTTTGAATAAAATGTGACAAAAAAGCAGCAATCTTACCCTTTTTTTAACTTTTTTTTTTTTTTATGTTCATGCCGTTCACCATACTGGATCAATAACATTATATTTTAATAGTTCGGACATTTAAGCACACGGCGATACCAAATATGTGTATAATTATTATTATTTTTTTTTTACTTTATGGGAGTAAAATGGGAAAAAGGACATTTTACATTTTTATTGGGGGAAGGGATTTTTAATTTTTTTTTTTTTACTTTTATTTTTACACTTTAATAGTACCCATAGGGGACTATTTATAGCAATCCTTTGATTGCTGATAGTGTTCAGTGCTATGCATAAGACATAGCACTAATCATTGTTATCGGTCATCTTTTGCTCTTGTCTGCTCGATCTCAGACCAGAGCAGAAGACCCGTGGAAGGCAGCGGAGGCAGGTGAGGGGACTTCCGTGCGCCGTTCTGGATGATCGGATCTCCGCGGCAACGCTGCGTGCAATCCAATCATCCATATATCTGATCGCACTGCCACAGATGCCGTGATCTGCATTGATCATGGCATCTGAGGGGTTAATGGCGGACATCCGCGCGATCGCTTCGATGCTCGCGGTCAAGCATAGGATGTAAATATACCACCTGGTGCGCTAGGTACCGCAGCATGTCCTTGGTCTTTAAGGGGTTAAAGGAGTATTCTGGCCTTAGACCTCTTATCCCCTGCGATTTCCATGCAGCACCCAGCATTCTGTGCCGGGCACCGCTCTGGAGACATGACGTCAGTCCTCGCTCCTCCATTCAAATTGCCGGGTGCTGCATGGAGATCTCCGGCGTCCCCAGCTGCAGGACTCCCGCAATCAGACATTTTATCCCCCATCCTTTGGATAGGGGATAACATGTCTAAGGCCGGAATACCACTTTAAAATGGGGAAAAATAAAAGAAAATAAGAGATGCTTTCTGTCTGGATTTCACATGTTTAGCTAGAAATATAGGACTGACTGCTAATTTTATTAATATGGAAGACACATGTATTGTGCCACGAATTATGAAGCAGAAAAAAAAATCATAACACAAATATTGTTGCATGAGAAATAGAAATTAGTAAATGTAATGCAGGCTTTATACAAGGGAATTAAAAAGACAGTGATATTTACAGCACAAATTCCCACATTTCAAGACACTAGGATAAATGTCCTGGCACGGCGAGACGTTCGTTTAGGACTGAGCCGCATTTAATCACTGATTCTGTGACATTGTAAATAAAACTGCAGTGATCTAGTAAATAACAGAAATAGAATCTGTTTCCATGTAGTAAAATTATATTGTCCTAAGTAAAGTATAATTTCAAGTTTCTACCTGCAGCAGTGACTCATGTAGCCACATTACCATGTATTGTAATATGTCTGTTGTACCGAGCACTGAAAAGGTAATTAACACTATTGAATAAATAAAAAAGAATCATGATTTAGGAAAACATCATTTACATATTTCTCTGTTCCTTTGTAAAATAGGTATAGCGAGTTATTTATGTGGCTGTCATATGTAAGAAGTAGCTTTACAATACCAATGTTTCATTTGCAAATAGCTTTTTTTTATTTTTTGCACTCAAGTCACTAAAACTGTTCAATGAATTTTCCCTTCAAGATGTCTCTTGCCAAAAGCTGCCATAAATCCACAGACAGTGAGTCAAATTTATCAGAGTGCTTCTATAAATACTGCTACAATACACCTTGTCTTGCATTAATAAATTTGAGTGAGATATGTTTGACCTTGGTTGATGAATCGTCGTTCCCTTGGATTCTATTTTTCTCTTAGTGGTGGGCAGAAACGGCTGAAACCTCATTAGTGGGTTTAGAGATTAATCTTTTACGAGACACGTGTGTTTCAGCGTGTGGAATCTGTTCAATTATAGATGACAGGTAGAAAGGTATTGCTCTCCTTGTTAAAGAGAAAAAATCCCGTTTTGGTTGACGACATTGGCGATTGAGCTTCTAATTTGTAAAGTGGATATGTATAAATCCCTTATTACTTATTTTAATTAGCTCATATGTTGAATAAGAATTTACCAAAGAAAGTTATAAGGAGAAAGAACACATTAAAAACAATTTAAATACATGGTCCATCATGGCCACAGCCAAACAAGCTGAGAGACTCCCCTCACGATCACAATACCCATAATAGGGTATGGGCCACACTTCATAAAATAAGAATAACAATTGCTATTGGAATACGCCACTTGTATAGTGCTAAAAAAATAAAATAACACACATAAGACAATGTGCAATAAAGGGCTTGAATAAAAATCTACATATGTATAGTATTAATCTCTAGAGGACCCGTGGTGCCCTGGTACTTTGCGCAAAGCAACATACGTGTACGTCATGGTGTTCCAGGATCACAGCGTTTCCCGACACTGTGATAAGAACAATACGGCTTCTGTTATCAGCAGCCGGGACATCGTGGATAGTGGTGGACATCAGCAATCTTCTTTCCTTCTCCATGCTGCTCTTCCAGGATCCATCTGTATGGTCTGCTTTCTGTCCATTGTGTGAACACTGCATTGGCTGGTATTAAAAAAGGATGCATATAACAGAGCAGTCAGTTTGTCTCTATCCTTATCACTCCACAGTTCAAATAACTTGTATTACATGGGGTTTTCCAGCAGGAGAGGATTTTATTTTTTCCTTTTTTTCTTTTGTTTTTTTTTACTTTGCCGACTTAAAGGGTTTGTCCGGTGTTTTTTATTTTATTATTTTTTTTATTTTTTATAGTTATATGGTGCAAATCATTATATTATATTTAGCTTACCAGTTCTGTGCCTGGTTTCTTTTCCTTGTCTGGTGGGTGTTCTTTTGTAGTTATTTTAAAATCTTCCCGGAAGATTTGTTACTGGCTTCCTGTGACTGGCGCTCACATTTCATTTAGTGTTGTCGGCCATGTTGTGAGTACCACATCAGCTGTGACGTTTTCTGCTGCACCTCCGCCCAGCTGCCGCTCTGCCCTGCCCCTCGTGAATATGGTAATTACATTCGCACATTTAATTTATTTATTTATTTGTTACTGATTCATCGGTTGTGGAAGTCATTGGCTAATGATCAGCCAATAGCTGTTCAGAAGGGACTCCGCAGCACCTATCTTCTTACTTGTTGTGCGCATGTCTGTTCCTTGTTGTGCAGTGTCCTTAGCAACTGACTTACTTCTGAGCAGACTCCTGCAGTGCTGAGGGACTACTACTATTCCCATCATGGAGCAGGCTGGTTTCCATGATGGGAGTAATAGTTCCCCGGCTGCTGAAGTCTGCCGTCGGCTGGGGAGGCTAGTAGTGGCTAGTAGTGTTTGTACTACTACCCCCATGATGGAACATAGTCTGTTCCATTTTGGGGGTAGTAGTACAGAGGCTGAATGATTGATCGCACCAGGTCTCACTTCTGACACCCAATGCGATCAGAAGTTATAAAGCAGGGGAGCGAGCGGCATGCTGTGCTACTCTGCAAAGTATATACTGTTTATACATCATTTTTAAGTCCCCCGTGGGGAGCCCTGAATGGCCAGCACCGAGGAGCCCTTCAGGGCCCCCGGCAGGGTTTTTAAATGACTACTGTGTAGTATAACCCTAAATGTATGCCCCGTGCATATTTTTAATAATTTATTGGCCCCAGTATGCATAAGTTTATTCACCCCCCATGTCCATATCCCCCCCAATGTCAATATCCCCCTGTGTCCATATCCACCCCAGTGGTCTTATTCCCCGGCTGCCTGCTGCTCTTAATCTTCTAGGAGCAGTGGCTTCATTCATTCTCCACCGCAGCCTGACATGTCCCCGGTGCTGCACTGCTCTGCTTCTAGAAGATCATGAGCACCAGGCACCTGGGAAATAAGACCACTGGGGTGGATATGGACACAGGGGGGATATGGACATGGAAGGATATGGACATGGGGGGGGGGGGAATAAACTTATGCATAAAAAAAATATGCACGGGGGCATACATTTAGGGTTAACACAGTAGTAATTTAAAAACCCTGCCGGGGGCCCTGAAGCGCTCCTCGGTGCCGGACATTGAGGGCTCCCCACGGGGGATTTAAGAATGATGTTTTAACAGCATACACATAGCAGAGTAGCGCAGCATGCCGCTCGCTCCCCTGCTTTATAACTGCTGATCGCTTCAGGTGTCAGAAGTGAGACCCGGTGTGATCAAACATTCAGCCCCTGTACTACTACCCTCAACATGGAACAGACGATGTTACATGATGGAGGTAGTAGTAAAAACACTCCAGCAGCCGGGGAACTGTTACTCCCATCATGGAAACCAGTCTGTTCCATGATGGGAATAGTAGTAGTCCCTCAGCACTGCAGGAGTCTGCTCAGAAGTAAGTCAGCTACTAAGGATGCTGCACAACAAGGAACAGACATGCGCACAACAAGTAAGAAGATAGGTGCTGCGGAGTACATTCTGAACAGCTATTGGCTGATCACTAGCCTATGACTGCCACAACCGATGAATCAGTAAAAAAAAAAAAAATTGGTAAATGTGATTACCATATTCATGAGGAGGTGCAGCAGAAAACGTCACAGCTGAGTAAGTGACGTGGCACTCACACCATGGCCGACAACACTGAGTGAAATGTCAGTGCCAATCACAGGAAGCCAGTAACAAACATTATCTTCCGGGAAGATTTTAAAATAACTACAAAAGAACACCAGACAAGGAAAATAAACCAGGCACAGAACTGGTAAGCTAAATATAATGATTAGCACCATATAACTATAAAAAAGAACCACCGGCCAAACCCTTTAACAGTACAGTATAAAAAAAAAAAGTAAACCTTTTACTTATTTACAGCGCTTCACAGCATTACCTCTGGATGCCCGCTCTGGTCTGCGACTGAGATTCTTTTCATGTCATAAATCATGATGCTTGGGCCCAGAGTGACGTCGGAGTGTCATACTGCCCATCAGCCAGTTACTGGCGGCAGCGATGCTCCTCCTCGGCCAGTGATTGGCTAAGCGGCAGTGTGACACTATGGGCCCTGACATCACTCAGTCCAAACGGTACAATTTCTGATAGCAAGGGGATCACAGCCTGTGACCGTAGCGGGACACCCGTGGCACTGCGGGATCGCTGGTGGTAAGTAAAGGTTACTTCTATTATATGTTGTTAAATCTGCAAAGTTCTACCCTCACCCCCTTCTGCTCGAAAACTTCTTTTAATCTAGTTTTGACTCCCAACAAGAAGCAATCAATAGATCGCTGGAAATAGTCCTCTGTGGGGACTAAATGTAAAAAAAAAAAGTTATTAACTTAAAAATAGTCCCTCCCCCAATAAAAAAGAAATCACCTTTTTTTTTCTCATTTTACTAATTTAAAAAAACAAAACAAACGGTAAACAGCTTAAAATGTAAAAGAAAATTCAATTAAAGTAAAAGTCCAATTTGATCAGATCACATCCCTGAAAAGTGTGAAAAAGAAGTGACCAAAAAGTTACATATATGCAAAAGTGTTACCGGCAAAAAATCTTTTAGCAAAAAATGAGCAAAGTATACACACATTTTGTAGGCTAAAATGTTTAGCCTAAAGTCTGTCTGCGTATTATACGCCAATAAACTGTTTCTGGCCCCGCAGAAGCCGCTGCAGTTCAGTAATTTTAAAGAGGGCGCTTTAAATAATTGAACTGCAGTGGCTTCTGTGGGGCCAGAATCCTGCTGCCACTACCCAATTCACTCCCCGTCCCCGGTTTTATAGTTACATTTCCTGGGGACCGCGCTCCTTCAGGCCCCGGCGTTGTCCTGCGCTGTCACTGTGCGCTGCGCAATGACGAGTGACGTCCTCAACGCGATGTCACTCGTCGGAGCATGGCGCACATTGACCGCTCAGGACGCCGCTGGAGCCTGAAGGAGCACGGTCTCCAGGACATGTAACTATAAAACCGGAGATGGAGAGGGTATTGGGCAGTGGACGAGGCGGGACTCTGGCCCCGCAGAAGCCGCTGCAGTTCAATGATTTAAAACTCCCGAATCATTGAACTGCAGCAGCTTCTGCGGGCCAGAAACAGTTTATCGAGGTATACCCGCACACACACGCACCCTCATTTTAACAAGCACCCTCATTTTTTTACCCAAATTTCCTTGGAAAAATTAGGGTGCGTGTTTTTCAAAAGCAGTACAATAATTGTAAAGCATTGTAAGCAGTGTAACATGCAAAGATCTACCCTGACGATCTGTACTGTAATATATGCATCAGCTACTTTTGCATTATTGTATTAATGCAAATCCATACAAATACTATGTACATGCATATAAACATGTACAGTAAAGCTTAAACAGTCAGAATGTGCATGTTAATACATGCTCACCAATGTATTGGGTAAGTACAGTGGTCCCTCAACATACGATGGTAATTCGTTCCAAACGAGCCATCGTTTGTCAAATCCATCGTATGTTGAGGGATTCGTGCAATGTAAAGTATAGGAAGCTGTACTCACCTGTCCCCGCCGCTCAAGATGGTGTCCCCGGGCCTCCGCTGGGCTCTCCGCTGTCTTCACCGGTCCTCCGCTGTCTTCTCTGGTCCTCTGCTTTCTTCCGCAAGGCCTTACTGGGCCTGCGTAGCGACGTCATTACGCCGCTGCGTACCCCATTCCTATTGGATGACGTGCGCAGCAGCGTATTGACCTCATCGGAGAGGGCCGAGAAGACACCGGAAGACCAGCGCTGGACCCGGAGCATAGTGGAGGGGTAAGTAATACTTACCGCACCACACGGGGAACATTAAGCTGCTATCCGGCAGCAGCTTAAGCATTTGGCGCTGCCGGATAGCTCTTAATGCGATGGCCCCGACATAAAAAAAGCATCGTATGTCGATTCGACATGCGATGGCCTCTGAGATTTGATCGGGGCCATCGTAGGTCGGTGTGTGTGTGTGTGATATATATAGCTGGGAACTGTTGTGAAGCTGGGATCTGTTGTGAATGGCCTTATTACATTTTGTGTCACCTTTCACTGTAATCCTGTGATTGATAAGGAGTCCTACTATTTAACCATGCACTTTAATGCTCCTTTGACACTATTAGCATTCATTTGTTATTAAACGTCAGTTTTCTGTGTAAAAATGGATGTATAATAACGGATGAAATAACGGGTGCTAATGACTGAATAAATATTCAACCGTTAAGACCCGTTATAACATCCCTCATGTATGGCCATAACACCTGCCTACAGACTCCCACAGCTGGGACTACTACTACTCCCATCATGGAACAGACTTCTTTCCATGATGGGAGTAGTAATTCCCTGGCTGCTGGAGTCTGTAGACATCTGGGGAAGCTACATTAGTGTTTGTGCTACTACCCCCATCATGGAACAGTCTGTTCCATGATGGGGGTTGTAGTACAGGGGCTGAGGGATTGATCGCACCGGGTCTCACTTCTGAGACCCCATGCGATCAGAAGTTATTAAGCAGGGGAGCAGGTGGCATGGTCCGCAACCCTGCAATGTATCGTGTAACTTTCATTTTGAAATCCCCCGCGGGGAGGCCTGAATGGCCGGTACTGAGGAGCCAATCAAGGCTCCTGCCGGGGGATTTAAAAATGAACATTGTGAGTAGCAGGGGGGCATATCTATAATAAAAGCGCTGTAGGGGCAAGATATATAGTGCTGCAGGGGGGACAGACATATAGCCTACATATCTAGCCCCCCCCCCAGAGCATTTATAATATGCCCCCTGCAGCACATTAATAAAGATATGACCCCCGCCGGCGCATTTATACATATATATACCCCGCGGGTGCATTAATAAATATTTACCCCCTGCAGCGCATATATAATGTATCCCCCGCAGCGCATGTATAATGGACCCTCCGCAGCGCATTTATAATATACCCACCGCAGCACATCTATATACATATGCCACCGCAGCGCTATATGTGGAAAGCATTCTAGCAGCAGCATCAGCCGCCCGATGCTGCTGATAGAAATACTTTTGATACTTAGCGCTGCGGCGGCATATGTATATAGATGCGCTGTGAGGCCCCCCCAGCGCATCTATATACATATACCCCTGCAGCGCTATGAATGAAAAGTATATCTATTTCGCATAGTGCCAGCAGATGGCTGATTCCTCAAAACCTGACTAAACTGTATCAAAATGTGTGTACAAATTTTAACCCGTCTGCGGTATAAAAAATGATGTCCGGTTGCATCCGTTTAAAAATAAAAATAAAAAAGTATGTTTTTTACTTTCCAAAAAAGTACACAACCAGATGCATCTTTTGGCATATGGTTTTCAATGGAGAGCCAAAACATACTGTTTCCAATACGGTTCCATGCGGTTTTCAAATTGAAAATGTAAACGGGAACTGTATTGCAAAAATGTGGTGCATTTACAGTAAAGAAAAAGGAACCCCCCCCCATGCATCTGGGAAATACACGGAAATACTCGAGTACAGCCCTTCAGCTCTCTAATAGAGATGCATAGAGGGCACGTGCCAACTCCATGCACAAGGAGAGGAGTCACAGTCCCAGCAGATAAAAGGAACATAAATGTTTTACTGTGTACAACTAAAGAAAACATACAAAAAGCTGTCAGTCAATTGCTTATTTTTATTCTGGTTTTTCTGTCAGATCTTAGTATGCAGCGAGTGTGATTTCTTATACAGCTAAAGAAAAAATTGAGCTGACCTTAAGATAACTCAGGTGTGGTATTTCATGTTCATATATATAATTTCATTTTCATGTTTCTCATTTAATTTGATAGCCATCTAGAAATCTCTGTAGATAGAAGTGAATAGAATAAGTACAATAATATCACTAACTGTACAACACAAACAGAGATGGTTGTGGGAAATGCAGGTTATTTTCTTTGTGAAGGTCATCTGAATGAGGAGCAGAATCAATTTATCAATGAAGATTGTATTATTTTCTTGGTAGAAGTATTTGTTTTTATGGAATAGAAGATAATGGTGACAATAACATAAATTATGATAATATGCCAAGACATCTTTAAACCGCTATGGGATTGAAAGATCTCTTTAATAAGGCATGGCATCCAGGTGGTACTATTTCAACCTAGAAATTTAAGGACTAAGACCATTTTATTTATTTATTTTATTTATTTATTTATATAGCGCCTACAGATTCCGCAGCGCTTGACCTTAAAGGGGTACTCCGGCGCTTAGACATCTTATCCCCTATCCAAAGGATAGGGGATAAGATGCCTGATTGCGGGGGTCACGCCGCACGGGGCCGGAGCATTGTGACGTCATGGCTCCGCCCCGTGTGATGTCACGCTCCGCCCCCTCAATGCAAGCCTATGGGAGGGGGCGTGACAGCTGTCACGCCCCCTCCCATAGGCTTGCATTGAGGGGCGGAGCATGACATCACACGGGGGCGGAGGCGTGACGTCACACGCCGGCGGCCCTGTGGTCGCAGGTTATCTGACCCCGAGCGAACATGCTCGGGGGACTGATTATAAACGGGATGCGGCATGCAAGATCATGGGGGTCCCCAGCGGTGGGACCCCGCGATCAGGCATCTTATCCCTTATCCTTTCGATAGGGGATAAGATGTCTAAGCGCCGGAGTACCCCTTTAAGGACCAGGCCAATTTTATTTTTGCATTTTCGTTTTTTTCTCCTCGTCTTCTAAAAAATCATAACTCTTTTATATTTTCATCCACAGACCAGTATGAGGGATTGTTTTTTGCGCTACCAGTTGTCCTGCGTAATGACATCACTCATTTTACCGTAAAATGTATAGCGCAACCAAAGAAATACTATTTGTGTGGGGAAATTAAAAAGAAAACCACAATTTAGCAAATTTTGGAAAGTTTCGTTTTCATGTGTTTTTTATTCTGTGGGTCAATACAATTAAAATGATACCCATGATTAGATACTTTTCTATTATTGTTGCGCTTTAAAAAAATCTCAAACTTTTTAACCAAATTAGTACGTTTAAAAACCTTCTATTTGACGACCTATAACTTTTCAATTATTCCGTATAAGCGGCAGTATGAGGGCTCATTTTTTGTGCCATAATCTGTACTTTTTATTTGTACATTTGTGTACATAAAACTTTTACATTTTTTTATACGTTTTTTTTTTTTTAAATAAAATGTGACAAAAAAGCAGCAATTTTGCGTTTTATTATTATTATTTTTTTTTTTACGTTCCCGCCGTTCACCGTATGGGATCAATAACATTATATTTTAATAGTTCGGACATTTACGTACGTGGCAATTCCAAATATGTGTATTAATAATTTTTTTACACACTTTATTGGGGGGGGGGGTAAAATAAGGAAAAAATTGACATTTAAAATTTTTATTGGGGAGGGGATTTTTCAAAAAAAATATTCACTTTTTTTTTTTTTTTTTTACACTTTAATAGTCCCCATAGGAGACTAGCACTGATCAGTGTTATCGGTCATCTTGTGCTCTGTTCTGCTCGATCTCAGACCAGTGCAGAAGACCCGCGGAAAGCGGTGGAGACCTCTGTGCGGCATTCTGGATGATCGGATCGCCGTGGCAGCGTTGCGGGTGATCTGATCATCCATATTTCCGACCGCATTGCCGCAGATGCTGTGGTCTGTATTAATCACGGCATCTGAGGGGTTAATGGCAGACGGGGGCTGATGCCGGTCTTTACCGGCGGGTCCCTGGCTGCGATCAGCAGCCGGGATCAGACGTGCATGATCCGAGCATCGCTCCGATGCTCGCGGTCATGTACAGGACGTAAATATACGTCGTGGTGCGCTAAGTACCGCAGCACCAGGACTTAAATTTACGTCCATGGTCGTTAAGGGGTTAAAGACTTGGCATTATCTATATGCAGCCCCAAAATATTGTCATTTTATTTGCTGAAATTTGGCAAAATAGACAACTTTGGAAAAAGTGACTGTGAAATGTGCTTCATTCTTGACTACCGTATATACTCGAGTATAAGCCGACCAGAGTATAAGCCGAGATCCCTAATTTCAACCCAAAATCCCAGGAAAAGTTATTGACTCGAGTATAAGCCTAGGGTGGGAAATACATCATCCCCCCCCCTGTCATCATCCAGACCCCCGTCATTAACATCCTCATCATCATCACCGCCTGTCATCATCCAGACCCTCATCATCATCACCTGTCATCATCCCACACATCCCCCCTTCATCATCCCCTTGTCATCATCCCCACCCCCCTTCATCATCCCCTTGTCATCATCCCCACCCCCCTTCATCATCCCACACCCCCCCCTTCATCATCCTCTTGTCATCATCCCACACACCCCCTTCATCATCCTCTTCTCATCATCCGCCCTCAGTGGTCTTCAACCTGCGGACCTCCAGAGGTTTCAAAACTACAACTCCCAGCAAGCCCGGGCAGCCATCGGCTGGCCGGGCTTGCTGGGAGTTGTAGTTTTGAAACCTCCGGAGGTCCGCAGGTTGAAGACCACTGCGGCCTTCGACATCATCCAGCCCCCTCTCACCCCCCTTTAGTTCTGTACAGTACTAACCTCCGCTCGGCGCTGGTCCGGTGCTGCAGGGCTGTCCGGAGAGGAGGTGGTCCGGTGGGATAGTGGTTCCGGGCTGCTATCTTCACCGGGGGCGCCTCTTCTCCGCGCTTCCGGCCCGGAATAGAGGCGTTGCCTTGACAATGACGCAGAAGTACGTTGGCAATGAACGTACCTCTGCGTCGTTGTCAAGGCAACGTGACTATTCTGGGGCCGGGCCCGAAGCGCTTAGAAGAGGCCTCCCCGGTGAAGATAGCAGCCCGGAACCACTATCCCACCGGACCACCTCCTCTCCGGACAGTCCTGCAGCACCGGACCAGTGCCGAGCGGAGGTGAGTACTGTACAGAACTAAAGGGGGGTGAGAGGGGGCTGGATGATGTCGAAGGCCGCAGTGGTCTTCAACCTGCGGACCTCCGGAGGTTTCAAAACTACAACTCCCAGCAAGCCCGGACAGCCGATGGCTGCCCGGGCTTGCTGGGAGTTGTAGTTTTGAAACCTCTGGAGGTCCGCAGGTTGAAGACCACTGCGGGTGGGGGAGTTCACTCGAGTATAAGCCGAGGAGGGTTTTTTCAGCACGAAAAATCGTGCTGAAAAACTCGGCTTATACTCGAGTATATACGGTAAGCAGTGGACAAGATATATTAACTGTGTCTTTTTTAAAAAGGCGCAAAAATACTGTGCAAATGTAAAAAAAAAAAAAAAAACACCTCTGCCTTTAACATGACACCCTACAGCAAGTTCTGAGGTGTTCTTTAATCTGTGCAAAATGTATCAAAGTCTGTGCGCCGTTTTGATAAATTTGGGGCACATAAGCCAAAAACTCAGCAAAAAAGAAAAGGCAGTGAAGTGGTTGCACACAGACACACATTGATAAATCTCCCACTTTGGCCCCAATCATAGCATTTAACCATTTAAATGACAGACATCGAAGTGATCATCAATGTCCGTCATTACCAGCAGATGTCCGCTGCTGAAAGCAACGTGCATCTGTCGGTTATCCCGTGGACCTGTGTTGAGGTATTTTGAGGGGACACAACATTAAACACTGTTATACAGTCTATCTACTCCCTACTTAACATTGTAGCTGAGTGTCATTTCTTCAGTGTTGTTACATAAAAAGATATAATAAAATATTAACAAAAATGTGAGGGGTATACTCACTTATGTGGGGTACTGTACAGGGGTGTGGAAATGAAATAAAAAAAACTACTCGTCCACGGGACTAAAATGGAGCAAAATCTACATGTCCCTCATGATGATCCACTTGTCCAGACCAATTTTCGCTTTTACACTCTCATATATTATCGGCGAAGTGAAATTGAAATAGTAAAAGATAATTTTGCTAATTTGGTGGTTTTTCTTTTCTACACAATTTACTTTGTGGTTGAGCTATAATGTTGTTTTGATACTTTAGGTCGCGTAATTACAGCAATACCAGATTTGTATAGTTTCCATCATGTTTTACTAATTTAAAAAGAAATGCTGAACTTTTTCGAATTTATTTTAATTGCCTTTTTTTGACCCCTGTAGCTCTTTTTCTTTTTTTTTTTTTTTTTTTGCATACCAGGCTGTATGACGGCTAATTTTTTGCACCATAATCATTTTTTTTGTATTGGTACCATTTTGGTATTGATTTGACTTTTTAATTGCTTTTAAACTTTTTTTTTTCTGGGATATTATAAAAATTGCAATTCTGTGGTTTGGTATATTTTTTTACATTTACATCATTTACCGTATGGGATACATAATGTTATATTTTAATAGTTTGTACAATTATGCACGCAGCTATACTTAATATGTTTATTTTTATTATGTTTTACATTTTTTTATATAGGAAAGGGGTGGTTTGAACTTTTATCATGGAAGGAGTTAATGTGTGTCTTTTAAACTTTTATTAAAACTTCTTAAATTTTTTTTAAACATTATTACACTTTTAGGAGGAATCATTAGATTCCTCATACAGATCAATAAAGTTCTAGTAAACTTCATTGATCTGTGTGCTCTGTGGTCCATTGATAGAGCCTAGTCCAGCCAGGCTCTATCAATGACAGAGCCACAGACACCAGGGAAGCAGAGGTAAGCCCTCTGGCTTCCTCTATAGTGGATCGGTATGCCATCCACCCCACTAGTCCACCAGGGGGCATTCACATGTCTCTTTAGACGCCGCTGTCAGCTTTGATCTAAAGTATTAATAGTCAGCTGCGGCGATTGCCCCATGCTGGCTATTAGCTGCGGCCCCCAGCTGCTGAAAACAGCCGGGGGCTGCAGAGTATGGAGCGGGTATGAGTCCAGAGCCCGCTCCATACAGACTGCTGAGGGCCACGGCCCTTGTCAGGTACGGCCCTGCTTGCCCGAAGCAGGGCTCAGGGCCGGAAAAATTCACCTCTCCGGAGCCCGAAAAAACATGTCCCGGGCATCAGGTGATAGGAATTCCACATCCCTGCTTTATATTTAGTGTTAAAAAACATACCCAGATACCGTTAGCCATAATAGTTGCACATTGATACCATTAGTGGTGTAAGTTGTGCACTACTTGTTTAGCTGGACCTACTGGGTACCCTAGCATGCAACAAGGCTGCACACCGCCCCCTGGTCTTTTCTTTTACCCAGCTCTGCTTGTCTTTTTTTCCCTGTCCCAGAGACTGTTAAAAAACCCTAAGGAATCTGTGGATCTGTTTTAGGACTTCAAATGCTTTTGTACCTAGTATGTATGTATGAAGCTAGCTAACAGGAGTGGGACCACACATGGCTATTTATGCATTGCATGAGATGTCACACGGATATACGGCATCTCATAACAGAATAAAAATAAAATCACACTCGTCACATGACCCAGAGACTACCTGGGAAGCCAAAACACTTGGAGATGCATCTACCCAATTGTCTAGCCATCACAATTTAACCCTTGACAAAGTCACTAGGATCATTAAAGGGAATCTGTAAACAGTAAACCTGTTGGTACCGGCAGGTAGTGCTGGTGACACTGATTATAACCATACTTGCATATCCACTGATTTTGGTCCCTTTTGTCTGTTATCTTCCTCATTATTATTGCACGGCAGGAGCATCACCAAGTGAAGCTGCATCGGTGACATCAGTGGGCTGCCGGAGCTCCACCCTTACACCAAGCCTGCCTTGTTAATGAGGAAGATAACTGAGGAACGGGACCACAGATTGGGGATAGCTAAGTATGGTTATCATCAGTGTCACCTGTACTACCAACCTGTACCAACAGGTTATTTTGGGTGACACTGATGACAAGTTCCCTTTTAAGCTTGTCTATTTCCCTGCTCCCAGCATATCAGCTTTAAGAGCTAACTATTCACTTGCTGCCTGATATATCCTACCTGTTGACAGGTGCCATTGTTCCAAGAATGTCAGTGTTATAAACTTTACCTGTCACCTTTTAATGTTATGGCTGTTTGGTGTATACAGGAAAGGAATGTTTCTGTGTATTCATTAATGATAATATGATTTCAGTAAGACCACTATGGATAGGACTTGTTGTCTCTGTCTTAGTAATTACAGTAAAATCTGATTTTCTAGTAGCAGTTGTCAATAATTTCTGAAACAATACAAGTCTGTCTTTGTCCTTAATGCTGACATATGCATCAAGCAAAAAATATTGCAGGGAATTGACATAATTTTACCACTGTGAAAGAAGCTGAAGTGACAAAGATAATAAATCAATCTCAATATGCTTCTGTCTGTCAGTGTCAGAAATGACACATATTTTAACATTTCAGAGCAAAGCCACAAATTGATGGATATCACAGAATAAAACATTAGCTCAAATAAATTGATTTAGAATTTCTGCAGCATGCATACAAATATCTTTCATCCGACTTGCTGCCATGTATTGAATATGTTGTAAAACAACCTGCCCGTTCTACGTCGAAGGTTTGCAACCACAGAGGCATTAATAGGTACCTTTTTATATAAAAAAAAGAAAAATTATTAAAGAGAAGATGGATCTGACTGAACTGATTGTGTAAAGAAATTTCTATGAAAGAAAAGGGATGGGGAGGGGGCAGAGCTCCTCATAGGGCAATATCATTTTTATAGGATGAGATAAATGAAAGGCTGTAGGCCCAGCTTTGGTGCCCACATTCTGCTCACCTGGTCGGGTTGTGTATTAGACACAACCACAATGACAGCATAAATGTAGGTGGTGCAGCTCCTAGGAATCGGCGATGAGGCAGCTCAGCTGAACAGCATACAGTAAATCCGAAGGTGAGTAGAAAACACCAGATCAGTAGCACAAACCACCAGTCAAAGGCAGGAAAATGGAATCATCCAAAGCTTTATTTGCCACACAACGCGTTTCGAGGCATTAGAGCCTCTTCATCAGATGTACAGGCTGAGTGTATATGACATAGAGGCTGTAATGAAGATGCTGTAACACCTCGAAACACGTTATGTTTGGCAAATAAAGCTTTGGATTATTCCATTTTCCTGCCTTTGACTGGTGGTTTGCGCTACTGATCCAGTGTTTTCTACTCTCCTTTGGATTTACTGAACTTATTGTGTAGCCTAGAAAACAAAATTTGAGAGCACTTTATCCATAAAGGTAACCATGAAGGTATATACTGATTAGCCATAATATTAAAACAGCTTATATAGATTTCCTTGATAAAACAGTTCTGATCCAGTGAGACATGGATTCCACAAGACTTCTATTTTTTTTTTTACTGATCAGTGATACTGGTGATCGGCTTGTATAGTCTGCCGTTGTGGACACCTTTTATACTCATCAGACAGTTGTAAATACAAGCACTATCATTATTGACCACAGCATCTGAAAGGTTAATGGCTGGCATTATCTTGATAAGTTAGTGCAGCGTCAGTGGGTCAAAGATAGTCAGTCAAGCGGTCACCAAGAAAGAGAGGGGTTTGTTTGGTCAAAGAATACAACATAGTATGCACATGGAAAAAACTCCCACATAAGACCACATTCAGGTAATCCTATAATCAAAAGAAGGCATGATGTAGCCATAACATATAGGTATGTGCGTGGCCAAATGATATCCCAAACAATTGAATAGTTGCTTGATGAAGGCAGGGATATTTCACACATATGTAGTAAGACCTTAAAGGTAACCATGTGCAGCTAATAATACCGATGTTGTCCCAATCAGGGAACACCAGGACCAAACACCCCAACTCGTGGGTACAAAGTGGACTAAAGATAGAAGTCCAGAGACCTAGATATATATGCCACCAAGTTACAACAAATAGATATCCAAAGGATGAGGATTACACTGTTGATGTCTAGGTTATAATGTAGGGAAATCCCAGAGGATAAGGGAAAGCCGAGGAGGCCGAAGTACAGTGTGCTATGGTGCTGTCTTGCCCTTCATGGTCGCTGCTGGACCCCGGTGGACGCCGCTATGTTTATTATTTTTAAGAATAAGGACATGGTATGGAAGTGAAATTCAGGAGAGATTTACATGAAATTAGGTCATGTAAATGTCCCATAATAAGCTCAATGCTTAGAGCTTATCAAATATGAAACTAACATACACAATAAATATTATGAGAATGAGGCCTGCATTTCAAATTATAGTAGTAGTGCATAACTGTATAAACTATATTTATTCAGTATAAACTTAAAGGGGTTATCCAGGAAAAAACTTTTTTATATATGAACTGGCTCCTGAAAGTTAAACAGATTTGTAAATTACTTCTATTAAAATATCTTTATCCTTTCAGTACTTATGAGCTGCTGAAGTTGAGTTGTTCTTTTCTGTCTAAGTGCTCTCTGATGACACCTGTCTCGGGAACTCCCCATAGTAAACCTCTTCTACTCTGTGCAGTTCCTGAGACAGACCGAGATGTCAGCAGAGAACAATATTGCCAGACAGAAAAGAACAACTCAACTTCAGCAGCTGATAATTATTGGAAGGATTAAGATTTTGTAATAGAAGTAATTTACAAATCTGTTAAACTTTCTGGAGCCAGTTGATATAAAAAAAAAGTTTTTTCCCAGAATACCCCTTTAATAAAATGATGGATATATCACACAAATAGTCTATCCTTTGTATCAGAAAGGATTGTTTTCTAATAACAAACATGACCTTTAGGTTGAAATAAAAACATGCATGTGAAAAAGGAAAAAGTCAAGAAGACATTTAGATTTTATGATACACATAAAACCAAAAGGGCAGAGGATTTACCCAATTAAAGCGTATCTAGGGGAACCATTTGATCCTAGAAATAAACATCTATTTTAGCATTAAATTGTGTCTATGAAAATAACACAATATGGGTAGAATCTATTATTCCCTGACCCATGCAGAGTGACAAAATTGCTTGCACAAGCTCTGCAATTTTTTTTTTAAACAAAGTGGGCATGTGCTCAATATTATTTGTGCAAACACAGGGCTTGCACGCAGAAATTATGCAATTTTGCCACTCCAGGAGATCCAACTCACTAAACCACCAATGATAGCTGTAGCAAGCATTTAGCTGCTGTCGTCAACTTTGACAACAGCATTAGAGATGAGCGAACTTACAGTAAACTTACAGGGAAAAAAACTTTTTTTTTTTGTATCAACTGGCTCCAGAAAGTTAAACAGATTTGTAAATTACTTCTATTAAAACATCTTAATCCTTTCAATAATTATCAGCTGCTAAAGTTGAGTTGTTGTTTTCTGTCTGGCAACAGTGCTCTCTGCTGACATCTCTGCTTCTCTCGGGAACTGCTTAGAGTAGAAGAGGTTTGCTATTGGGATTTGCTTCTAAACTGGGCGGTTCCCGAGACACGTGTCATCAGAGAGCACTTAGAAAAGAACAACTCAACTTCAGCAACCCCTTTAAATGCTACCTGCTACACATTGGCTATTAGCGGTGGCCTTCAACTACTGAAATCAAATCACCTGTTAGTTCTCCTTATACATGTGTTTTAGTAAATAATTATTTGTCCCACAATATAATAATTCTTGACGATCTTTTCTTAAAACTCTGTGTTGCGCCATTCCTCTGTTATTCCTCTTAGAAATGTAAGACTGCATTATCAATTGGCTGACAGTGTGTGACTGTAGGGACACTTTGACAGTAGAAATGGTGGCATCCAATGTCAGTTTATTCATACATTTCCTGGGGAAAATAGAATAGGAATTTCACAATGCAGAAATGTAAGAACATTTTCCAAAATTGTTATTTTATAGGTGCTCCATCTAATAAAATTACCTAGAAGCCATTGACTTATAAATTGAAAAAAATGAGGTACTTTTTCTATAAAGTTAAATATAAAATTAATGTTCACACGCACAGGATCTGCTGCATATTTTTGTTAAATAATTTGTGCTGCTGATGTTTCTACCCATTAACTTCAATGGGTAGCAAAATCAGCTACAGAAAATATGTAGCAGATCCTGTATGTGTGAGCATACCCTAAGGGTGTATTCACACATACAGAATCCGGCACATATTTGATGTGCAGGATTTGAAGCTGCAGATTTCAATGTAAACTAATTGACTGAACACAGCCTCAAATCCTGTGCATGAAATATGTGTAGGATACTGTATGTGTGAATACACCCTAAAAAGAACCTATCTGGAATTTAATGGCCCTAAACTGGCACTAAAGCATTATAACATACAAGATACAATTTATAAAGATGCCCCTGTATGGATTCTACATTGCTTCACAATGTTTTTTTTTTTTATAAATCTTTATTTATTCTCATTTAATACATATACAATCAAGAAAACAAATTTTACCATGTCTTATCCCAACCTCTGTCCCTCTCGTTTTATAATTAATAACTTAGGCTGGAGTCTCACCCTTCCTTACTCTCTTCCTTCCCAACCAATTGAAGCAATAACAGGGCTTAAAGGGATACTCCAATGGAAAATATATTTTTTTTTAAATCGACTGGTGCCAGAAAGTTAAACAGATTTGTAAATTACTTCTATTAAAAAATATTAATCTTTCCAGTATCAGCTGCTTTATGATCCACAGGAAGTTCTTATCTTTTTATATTTCTTTTCTGTCTGACCACAGTGCTCTCTGCTGACACCTCTGTCCATATCAGGAACTGTCCAGAGCAGGAGGGGTTTGCTATGGGGATTTGCTTTTACTCTGGACAGTTCCTAAAATGGACAGAGGTGTCAGCAGAGAGCACTGTGGTCAGACAGAAAGGAAATTCAAAAAGAAAAGAACTTCCTGTGGAGCAGATAACAGCTGATAAGTGCTGGAAGGATTAAGATTTTTAAATAGAAGTAATTTACAAATCACACAAAAAGATTACACCAAGATGGGTCAGGGTCAAAACGACAATTAACTACCTTTAACTCGGGGATAAACCCTGAGCCACTGATACCCTTATTGTTCCCACCCCTAAAACATAGCTTTTATTAAACACATATAAAATGTATTAATGGTGAATATAGAACTCTAAAACCACAGTCTCAGCTGGTGTGTCTGTCACTATTCACTTTGTATCACTTTTGTCACGCATAGTGCTCTACTCTATAGTGCATAAACACCAGTGGTCTGCAGTACCACAGTGTCAGTTAACACCACCAAACACTGGTACTGCAGACCACTGGTGTTTATGCACTATAGAGTAGAGCACTATGCGTGACAAAAGTGATACAAAGTGAATAGTGACAGACACACCAGCTGAGACTGTGGTTTTAGAGTTCTATATTCACCATTAATACATTTTATATGTGTTTAATAAAAGCTATGTCTTAGGGGTGGGAATAATAAGGGTATCAATGGCTCAGGGTTTATCCCTGAGTCAAGGGTAGTAAATTTACAAATCTATTTAACTTTTTGGCACCAGTTGATTTTGAATTTTTTTTTTTCCAGTGGAGTACCCCTTTAAAGAAGAAAAGAGAGAGAGAGAAACAAAAATAAAAACCATCACCTTAAAATAGTATTAAACATAAATAATAAATCATCTCATTATCTCCCCCCAACCCCCACATAAACCACAGCCCCACTCTCAGCCGCCAACTAACACTGCCATTTATTTCCTCATCTTTTTCTTGGTTTTATACTTTCCCTTCTAAAACAATTTATTGACTCATATGGTCCATCCATCTGCTCAATCTCCCCGTCTTGCCGAAAAGACTGATACTTTATTCCAGCATCGGTCTCTTCAACTATCTTGTAATTGAACCTAGATAAGTATATAACCTGTTATGGACACAAGGCTTACCTGTACTCGTTACCGCTGGTCTCGTTACTGGGGTTTAAAGCGTGCACACGAGCTGAGCACGCTTCAAACCCAGTTGGTCCTGACTGCTATCAGCAGCCAGGACTCCGGGTCAATGCCAGGCATCACCGATAGGGCCAGTGCCCGACTTGAACCCTTTAGATGCTGTGTCTAAAATAAAAGTAAAACCATCTTGATGAAATCGCAATGTCCTGATCAGCTGAGAGGATCGCTGGAGGGCCATTACCTGCCTCCTCGCCATCCGATTGGTGCGCTGCTGATCCAGGAAGCTTAAGCAGGCTGGAGCAGCAGAGCACCAATAACACTGATCTATGCTATGGCATAGCATTGAACAGTATATGCAATCAAAAGATTGCATGGTATAGCCCCCCTATGGGAGGCTAAAAAAAAAAAAAAAAAAAATATTAATAAATGTGAATAAGCCCTCCCCTAATAAAAAAAGTTTGAATCATCCCCATTTCCTATTTTATAAATAAAGTAATGTAATAAAATAGAAAAATTATTATATGTTGTACCGCCACATGTGTAAATGTCGTAACTACTAAAATAGAATAAAGAGAAATGTCATTATTACTGAAAAGTGAACTGCGTAGAAACGGAAGCCCTAAAAAGTTTTTATTTTTTTTATTTTTTTATTTCACCCTACAAATAAGTTTTTTTCTTGCCGCAAATTACCGTATGTTAGAAAATAAGTGATGGCATTACAAAGTACAATTGGTGACGCAAAAAACAAGCCCTTTTATGGGTTTGTAGGTGCAAAATTTAAAGTGTTATGCTTGAAAGCGTTAACCTACCCAAGAATCTATGAGTGTGGGAAAATCTTATCATAGCCTTAAAGGGGTACTCCGGTGAAAACCTTTTTTCTTTTAAATCAACTGGTGACAGAAAGTTAAACATATTTGTAAATTACTTCTATTAAAAAATCTTAATCATTTCTGTACTTATTAGCTGCTGAATACTACAGAGGAAATTCTTTTCTTTTTGGAATGCTCTCTGATGACATCACGAGCACAGTTCTCTCTGCTGACGTTATTATAATAATAATAATGCTTTATTTATTGTTGACCTTAGAGGGATTTGAACCCAAGTCCCCAGCACTGCAAGGCAGCAGTGCTAACCACTGAACCACCATGCTGCCCTTAGCATACATCTGCTATGCATGGTTGCTAAAATGGACAGAGATGTCAGCAGAGAGCACTGTGCTTGTGATGTCATCAGTGTTCAAAAAAGAAAGGAATTACCACTGTAGCATTCAGCAGCTAATAAGTACTGGAAGGATTAAGATTTTTTAATAGAAGTAATTTACAAATATGTTTAACTTTCTGCCACCAGTTGATTTAAAGGAAAAAAGGTTTTCACTGGAGTACCCCTTTAATGCAATTTTATTCCAACCTTTTAAAGATGGGAAAACATTTCCTGCTGTTATCCTTCAACCTCCAACCAACCTTTGAGCTCTTATGTGGTCATCCCTATATATTTGCTGCCTAGTCAAGATATTGCTTCACAATTCTAAAATTATGCTTATAAAACAGTGCACATTGTATTCTAACTGTGGTTGAAGAGTCATGGCAGAGTTTCCACTATCGTGAAATCATTCAGACCCCAAACCATCCCTTACACAATGTTCTCTGTGTTGTCTGAATTCATTGCTGCACTACACAGTCTTGTCCCCCTCCCATAGACTTGCAATGAGGGGGCGGGGTGTGACATCACGAGGGGGCAGGGCCATTACGTCACGATCCTCTGGCCCCTGTATCGCCAGTCACGGAGCACAAGATGACACAAGATGACAGCAGGGGGGCTGCAGGAGAGATTGCGGTGGTTCCCAGCGGCGGGACCCCCGCGATCAGACATCTTATCCCCTTTCCTTTGGATAGGAGATAAGATGCCTAGGGGCAGAGTACCCCTTTAAAGTCTTACAAAACAAATTTAAGGATGGAGATACTGATTTTTATTTGTATTCCAAAGTATTCACACTTTGATTATTTATTCCCTTAAGTAAGTGACATCACTCATGAATAAAATTGTATTTATTTCTACAGGTATTTGTAATTTGCTTTGTGATATTTATGGTAATTTGAAGACCCAGTGTCACTGTTATTGCAGTCAAGTACATGTTTTGACTTTGCTTTTCTGTTGCTACAAGGCTTCATTTCATAAAGTAGTGCTTCTGCATTTACAGTATGTCAAAAAGAAACATTTGAACTTCTTTTTATTACCAATCGGGTAAGCATTCAACCATTTCTGTTACATGCTGCCCTTCCACTCTGTCTCAACACTGAGATGCAGACTGAACTAGAACCCAACAGCACAATTCTACCTTACGTAGTAGTAAAGACGCAACAGCTTTAAAACTTTAAAGGGAGTCTGTCAAATGTTTATGCTTCCCTGTATGAGATCAACATAACCTAGTGACACAGACCATGATTCCAGCATTTTATTACTTTTTTAAAAGGGTACATTACTGGCCAGCGTTCGGAAAACATTTAGTCCTGAGCGCTGTGTGTGTGCTGTGGGGGTTGGCCATGCCCCCTCGTGATGTCAGGTCACGCCCCCTCAATGCAAGTATATTAGATTTGCATTGAGGGGGTGCGGCCTGACATCACGAAAAGGTGTGGCAGACCCCCGCAGTGTGCACACAGAGTTCAGAACTAAATTTTCCAAATGCTGGCAAGTGGAGTACCCCTTTAATGCAGCTACACACCAAGCCAAGCGCATGTTTTGCCAATGATGTGTGTGTGTGTGTGCATGTTAGTACTGGATCTTCATGAGCTGCGGCTTTCCCTGGCCACCCACTACTGACCTTTCTCCTGTTTTTACTCTTCTAATATGGCTTTCCCCTTGAGCTCAAAGCAATGTTCATAAATATATTGTTTGTTTGGTGTGAAGAATGTGACCTGCACAGTTCCTTCATCTATGGCTCAGTAAACTAGATCTTCTTGTACAACCTCAGACCTGACCTCACAAATGCTCGTAGCTGAATGTACAAACTGCAAGAGACACACTACAAAATCTTGTGGAATACCTTCCTAAAAGAGTGCGACCACAAGTGGCTAAACTACATATTAGTGCCTATTATTTTGATATGAGTTGACCAGCAAATCATATAGATTTAAAAGCCAGGTGTTCTACTTTTACCTATGAATTTAATCTGCCACTCAAACATTGCTACCAGGTTCCCAGATTTTAAGTACTAGTTAACATCTCTGCGACTTTCATTATTAAACATTCTCCCGACCAAAGGTGCCTGTCTAAGGCTAGGTTTCACACAGTTTATTTTTTTCAGGGTTTTTTGACTTGGAAAAACCTTCACAAAAACTTAAACTGCTTTTTTTCTTGGAAACATCTTTTTTTACCCTGTGGCAGATTTTCACTGCCTTCAGGGCACCACTTCAATGGTCTGATGCAGAGCTCCCGGGCCATGGAGTGTAAGAAGATAAGTAGTGATGCATAGCTTTACTATTTCCCTCTGGTAGCTGTGGTGATGCATAGCTCACCGCTGTATAGTACACAGGAGTCCAGTAAGCAGCTATAGTAAACCATAGATAGCTGCTTTACTGTTTTTGCTGGGCAGGAGATACAATATATATCTCCTACCCAGCATGAGCTGTGCCCGTAGCTGTATAGCTGCAGGCACTGTTTAAACCAAGCTATGTAGCGATGGATACTGTACTGCTGGCAGAGTTAAGTATTGATGCTATTCATCACTACTTATCTCCATAGATGCTGAAATGATGGAATTTTTGCTGGCAAAAATGTCTCAGCATGCTGAGTTTTTGGGAAATTTACATCTGGCCGCTGCGTTTTTGCCATGAAAAAACTTGTGGAAACAGCCTAATGATTCTGATCTTCAGTACTCTTCACTTTTAATGGTAATAAAAATTCCACTTTCTCAACATTCCTTGTCTCCTTCCTAATCTCCCCATTCACTCTAAAAAAAAAACTGCTAAAAGTCCATGAGGCATTAGCTGCGGAGTGAGGCAGAGGCAAAGAGACACATAAATATATCAGGTGTTATATCTCACCGCAGTGCTTGATTCACAACTTGCACTGCTTAGTAATGCTCTGTTATGTCCTCCATGCTGTTTATGAGGGGTTGCTATTAAGATATAGGGGAGAAGGATTTCCCTTTTGTGTACAGTGTATTGGAAAGACACTAGCTCAGAGACAACTGAAGATTAAAGATGTAGTCTACAGTGAACTAGTGAAAAATACTATATACAAGTTAGATGATGGCCACAAGTGGCGCTGCTTTTTATGTGCACACAACAGCTTATCCTGCAAAGCTCGATGAAAGGTTTATAACAGTCTAAATCTTTTTGTTTTTCCTTAATTTATTACTTTTAAATACAGGGTGGGCCATTTATATGGATACACCTTAATAAAATGGGAATGGTTGGTGATATTAACTTCCTGTTTGTGGCACATTAGTATATGTGAGGGGGGGGGAAACTTTTCAAGATGGGTGGTGACCATGGCGGCCATTTTGAAGTTGGCCATTTTGAATCCAACTTTTGTTTTTTCAATAGGAAGAGGGTCATGTGACACATCAAACTCATTGGGAATTTCACAAGAAAAACAATGATGTGCTTGGTTATAACGTAACTTTATTCTTTCATGAGTTATTTACAAGTTTCTGACCACTTATGAAATGTGTTCAATGTGCTGCCCATTGTGTTGGATTGTCAATGCAACCCTCTTCTCCCACTCTTCACACACTGATAGCAACACTGCAGGAGAAATGCTAGCACAGGTTTCCAGTATCCGTAGTTTCAGGTGCTGCACATCTCGTATTTTCACAGCATAGACAATTGCCTTCAGAAGACCCCAAAGATAAAAGTCTAAGAGGGTCAGATCGGGAGACCTTGGGGGACATTCAACTGACCCACAATGACCAATCCACTTTCCAGGAAACTGTTCATCTAGGAATGCTCGGACCTGACACCCATAATGTGGTGGTGCACCATCTTGCTGGAAAAACCCAGGGAACGTGCCAGCTTCAGTGCATAAAGAGGGAAACCCATCATCATGTAGCAATTTCATATATCCAGTGGCCTTGAGGTTTCCATTGATGAAGAATGGCCCCACTATCTTTGTACCCCATATACCACACCGTACCATAAATGTTTGTGTTCCAACAGTCTTGGAGGGATCTATCCAATGTGGGTTAGTGTCAGACCAATAGCCGTGGTTTTGTTTGTTAACTTCACCATTCACATAAAAATTTGCCTCATCACTGAACAAAATCTTCTGTGTAAACTGAGGGTCCTGTTCCAATTTTAGTTTTGCCCATTCCGCAGCACCTGAAACTACGGATACTGGAAGCCTGTGCTAGCATTTCTCCTGTGCTAGAAATTTTTTCATCAACTTTTGGGATTTTTCACCAAGAAAGGATGCAAGTTACCACAAAAATTTACCACTATGTTAAAGTAGAATATGTCACGAAAAAACTATCTCAGAATCAGAATGATAAGTAAAAGCATTCCAGAGTTATTAATGTTTAAAGTGACAGTGGTCAGATTTGCAAAAAAGGGCTTCGTCCTAGAGGCGAAAATGGGCTCCGTCCTTAAGGGGTTAAAGGGGTACTCCGGTGAAAAACTTTTTATTTTTTTTTAAATCAACTGGTGCCAGAAAGTTAAACAGATTTGTAAATTACTTCTATTAAAAAATCTTAATCCTTCCTTTACTTATTAGCTGCTGAATACTACAGTGGAAATTCTTTTCTTTTTGAAACACAGAACTGTCTGCTGACATCACGAGCACAATACTCTCTGCCATTTTATGAACTGTCCAGAACAGCATATGTTTGCTATGGGGATTTCCTTTTACCCTGGACCGTTCCTAAAATGGACAGAGATGTCAGCAGAGAGCACTGTGCTCGTGATGTCAGCAGCCAGTTCTGTGTTTAAAACTGAAAATAATTTCCACTGCAGTATTCAGCAGCTAATAAGTACAGGAAGGATTAAGATTTTTTAATAGAAGAAATTTACAAATCTGTTTAACTTTCTGGAACCAGTTAATTTAAAAAAAATAAAATAAAAAATAAAAAAAATTCACCGGAGTACCCCTTTAACCCCTTAAGAATTTTTACGTTTTCGATTTTTCCTCCTCCCCTTCTAAAAATCATAACTATTTTATATTTTCATCCACAGACTAGTATGAGGGCTTGTTATTTGCATGACCAGTTGTCCTTTGTAATGACATAAATCATTATATCATAAAATGTATGGCGCAACCAAAAACACTATTTTTGTGGGGAAATTAAAAAGAAAAACGCAATTTTGCTAATTTTGGAAGGTTTCGTTTTCACGCTGTACAATTTACGGAAAAAATTACGTGTGTTCTTTATTCTGAGGGTCAATACGATTAAAATGATACCCATTATTACATACTTTTCTATTATTGTTGCGCTTAACCAAATTAGTACGTTTATAATCCCTTTATTTTGATGACCTCTAACTTTTTTTATTTTTCCGTATAAGCGGCGGTATGAGGGCTCATTTTTTGCACCATGATCTGTACTTTTTTTTTATACTACATTTGCATATAAAAAAACTTTTAATACATTTTTACATATTTTTTTTTATAAAATGTATTAAAAAAGTAGCAATTTTGGACTAAGGATTTTTTTTTACGTTCACGCCGTTCACTGTACGGGATCATTAACATTTTATTTTAATAGTTCGGACATTTACGCACGCGGCGATACCAAATATGTCTATTAGATTTATTTTTTACGCTTTTTGGGGGTAAAATAGGAAAAAACGGACGTTTAACTTTTTTATTGGGGGAGGGGATTTTTCACTTTTTTTTTTTTTTTTTTTACTTTTTACATTTTCTTACATTTTTTTTTACACTTGAATAGTCCCCATAGGGGACTATTCATAGCAATACCATGATTGCTAATACTGATCTGTTCTATGTACAGGACATAGAAAAGATCAGTATTATCGGTCATCTTCTGTTCTGGTCTGCTCGATCTCAGACCAGAGCAGAAGATGCCGGGAGCCGGAAGGAGGAAGGTGAGGGGACCTCCGTGCGGCGTTCTGAATGATCTGATCCCCGCAGCAACGCTGCAGGCGATCCGATCATTCACTGAAATCGCGTACTGCCGCAGATGCCGGGATCTGTATTGATCCCGGCATCTGAGGGGTTAATGGCGGACGCCCGCGAGATCGGCCCATCAGCAGCCGGGATCAGCCGCGCATGACACGGGCATCGCTCCGATGCCCGCGGTTATGCACAGGACGTAAATGTACGTCCTGGTGCATAAAGTACCACCGCACCAGGACGTACATTTACGTCCTGCGTCCTTAAGGGGTTAATGATTGTCTTCTTTTGCTTGATGCTGTTGGTACTTCATTATGTTAGAAACAGCCTGCTATAGTTTGTGAGTCATTGTGCTTTTTAGCACCATAGTTTTATACCTAAGAGAAAGCCTAGAGAGAATTTCTAATCACCACCACAGACTGAGGAAATTATTCTCCAAGTGACCTATAGTGTTATAATTGGGCTCAACCTTGAATTTCACCACCACCCTTCAAATAAATGATCTGTGAGCTGGTGCCATTACCTGAGGAAGGGAGCTAAGTGGTCATGAAAGCCGGCAGCAAAAAACATTCATTAGCCTATAATAATATGATCTTTATTGAACCTTTCTGAGCTTTTCTGTCAGGCAATTGTGATAAAAACACTGCAAGTCTCTGAGAGACTTTACCTTTACTCTGGCCTTATAAGATGTATTAAAATCAAGTGTGGAGCACACAGCAGCTTGTTCCTTTACCTTGTTTACCATATCCAAATGCGTCTCATTCATTATTAACAGCATTTTATATAATGTGTTACTGTTACAGCACACAGCACCTCCAAACCAAAAATATATAGATGTATTTCTTTTGCATTTTCTAACATACTTTGACATCTTTATGATGATGAACATCTATGCATTGCTTCCATAATGTGCCAGTAAATGATAAATATTAGCCATCTGCCATTTGCTTGTGTTGTAAATACTGCGAGTCCGCTCTGTGCTATGATTGATTCAAATGAGCTTTATTATGTTTTGTAACCCCCCTGCTGGTAAGCGAAGACTTCAGAAATTGTTTTGCACAAAAAAAGCAAAATATGTTAAAAATAAGACACTTTTGTTGGCAGTCCGTGCAAAGTAGAAATAATTTCTATAAATTTGTAAGAGCATTCTATTAGTTTAGTAGTGTACATTATCTTACTGTGCATTACTCGTTTTTTTTTTCTTTTTTGTGAAAAGGTTCTATAGAAAAAACATGAACACTTCTGCATAAACCAAGCACATATATCACATTTCCTAATAAATATATATATATATATATATATATATATATATATATATATATATATATATATATAACTAAATGTGTGTATGTATGTTCCAGCATCACTTCCAAAGGGCTGAAGATATTTGATAAAACTTGGTACACATGTTACTTATATGTCAACTACAAACATAGGAAAGGTAAATTAACCCTTACACCCCCCCATTTGCGAGGGTCGGGTTTTCGTTTAACCCCTTAAGGACCCGAGCTTTTTCCGTTTTTACATTATCAATTTTTCCTCCTTAACTTTAAAAAATCATAACTCTTTAAAATTTTCACCTAAAATTCTATACGAGGGCTTATTTTTTGCGTCACTAATTCTACTTTGAAATGACATTAGTCATTTTACCCAAAAATCTACGGTGAAACGGGAATAAAAATCAATGTGCGACAAAATTGATGAAAAACCACTATTTTGTAAGTTTTGGGGGCTTCCGTTTTTACGCAGTACATTTTTTGGCAAAAAAGATACCTTATCTTTATTCTGTAGGTCCATACGGTTAAAATGATACTTATGTAGGTTTGATTTTGTATCACTTCAGAAAAAAATCATGAATACATGCAGGAAAATTTATACATTTTAAATGGTCATCTTCTGACCCCTATAACTTGAATTTTCTGTGTTCAGGGCGCTATGAGGGCTCATTGTTTGCGCCATTATCTGAAGTTTTTAGCGGTACCATTTTTGTTCTGATCTGACTTTTTGATCACTTTTTATTCACTTATTCACTTTATGGTATAAAAAGTGATCAAAAGTGCGCTATTTTGGACTTTGGATTTTTTTTGCGCGTACGCCATTGAACTTGCGGTTTAAAATGCGGTATATTTTTATAATTCGGACACTTCTGCACGCGGCGATACCACATATGTTTATTTTTATTTACACTGTTTTGTTTTTTTTATTCTTGGAAATGCCGGGTGATTCAAACTCTTATTAGGGGAAGGGATAATTGAAAGGGTTAATTTTTTTTTTTTTTTTACACTTTTCTTATGCAATATTATAGCTCCTATAGGGGGCTATAACATTGCATTAACTGATCTTAAACACTGATTGATGCATCTCCATAGGAATGGATCAATCATTGTTTTCGGCGATTGAATGCTCAAGCCTGGATCTCAGGCTTGAAGCATTCATTCGGCGATCGGACAGCGCAGGAGAAGGTAAGAAGACCTCCTCCTGTGCTACAGCTGTTCAGGATGCCGCGATTATGCCACGGCGATCCCGAACAGCTCCCTGAGCTAGCCCGACACTTTCACTTTCGTTTTTAGCCGCACGGCTCAGCTTTGAGCGTACGGCTAAAGGGTTAATAGCGCACGGCACCGCGATCAGTGACGCGCGCTATTAGCGGCGGGTCCCGGCTTCACTATGACGCCGGGCCCGCTGCTATATGATGCGGGGTAGCCGTGTGACCCCGCGTTATATCGCAGGACCGGGACCCATGACGTATGCGTACGTCATGGGTCCTTAAGGGGTTAAAGTCCTTTGCAAGTCTATCGAAAATGTATGTTCCAGCATAACTTCCAAATGGCTGGAGATATTTTGATGAAACTCAGTACACATGTTACTTTTATGTCAAATAAAAATATATGATAGTAACATTAACCCTAACCTACCCCCTTACGTGTAGGATGGGTTTTTTGCCTTAAGTCCCATGCAAGTATATAGGACTTCCAGTACCTTACTCCAAGCTCTGCTCTGCATCGCTTGGTGAGTGCATCAGTTCTTAGCAACACAAAATTGCACAAATACTCTGCTCAGTAGGAATACAGGTGTGCATAAAGGTAATCCCAATTTCAGAGCTCCACCTTGCTCATATAGCAGCTATTATGTACAACACAATGAGCTATCCGGAATAGGAATGACTGTAATGAAGATTAACTCACATAGTTCATAAGGTTGAAAAAAGACCAGAGTCCATCAAGTTCAACCTATAACCCTAATGATTCCCTACTCAGTTGATATAGATCTAGAATCCATAACCTGTAATGTTATTATTCGGCAAAAATGAATCCAGACGTGTCTTAAATTATTTTACAGAGTTCCCCATGACCACCTCCTCTGGCAGAGAATTCCACAGTCTCGCTGCTCTTACAGTAAAGAACCCCTTTCTGTGCTGGTGTAGAAACCTTCTTTCCTCTAGACGTAGAGGATGCCCCCTTGTTATAGATACAGTCCTGGGTATAAATAGATCATGGGAGAGATCTCTGTACTGTCCCCTGATATATTTAT
The DNA here is from genome assembly GCF_029499605.1 of Hyla sarda. NCBI lineage: Eukaryota > Metazoa > Chordata > Amphibia > Anura > Hylidae > Hyla > Hyla sarda. The sequence goes on from NC_079191.1 coordinate 286,374,848, forward strand.
ACATAGTTATTAGGTCGCCCCTAAGCCTTCTTTTTTCTGAACGAAATAACCCTAATTCTGATTATCTTTCTGGGTACTGTAGTCCTCCCATTCCCCGTATTACTCTGGTTGCCCTTCTTTGAACCCTCTCCAGCTCCACTATATCTTTCTTGTACACTGGTGCCCAGTACTGTACACAATATTCCATGTGTGGTCTGACTAGTGATTTGTACAGCGGTAGAATTATTTCCTTGTCATGGGCATCTATGCCCCTATTGATGCACCCCATGATTTAATTAGCCTTGACAGCAGCTGCCCGACACTGGTCACTACAGCTAAATTTACTATTAACGAAGACTCCTAAGTCCTTTTTCACCTCAGTCGTCCCAAGTGTTCTCCCATTTAATACATAATCCCAGCCCGGATTTTTCTTCTCCATGTGCATTACCTTAAATTTATCAGTGTTGAACCTCATCTGCCACTTCTCAGCCCAAACCTCCAACCTATCCAGATCCATTTGTAAAAGTGCACAGTCTATAGTGTTTACCGCTTTACAGAGTTTTTTTGTTTTTTTATAGGGCTGCTATAGAAGGGCCTGAGGCCTCGACTGTACCTTTATGTGCCTCCCAATTCTGGAATTCAGTGTAGTATTTACAAGAACAAAAATTGTGGCTCCACTGGACTCTGTCGGTTCTAAGATTTTTTTTATTTTATTTCTTTATTTATTTTCATTTTGAGAGTTTTCATTATTTCCATTAAAAAAACAAACCAACTTTACAGAGTTTAGTATCACTTGCAAAGATTGCTACTTTACTATTCAACCCCTCTATAAGGTCATTAATGAATATATTAAATAGAACAGGACCCAAGACTGACCCCTGTGGTACCCCACTAGTAACAGTCACCCAATCAGAATAAGTACCATTAATAACCACCCTCTGTTTCTTATCACTGAGCCAGTTACTTACCCACTTGCACACATTCTCCCCCCCAGCCCAATCCTTCTCATGTTATGCACCAACCTTTTATGTGGCACCGTATCAAATGCTTTGGAAAAATCCAGATATACGACATCCAGCGATTGCCCTGGTCCAGTCTGGAGCTCACCTCCTCATAATGGCTGATCAAGTTAGTTTGACACGATCGATCCCTCATAAAGCCATGCTGATATGGAGTCATACATTTATTTTTATCAAGATACTCCAAAATAGCATCCCTTAAAAAACCCTCAAACAATTTACATTCAACGGAGGTTAAGCTAACAGGCCTATAATTCCCGGGGTCGCCTTTTGACCCCTTTTTAAATATTGGCACCACATTTGCCATGCGCCAGTCCTGAGGAACAGTCCCTGTTACTATAGAGTCCCTGAATAATAAAAAAAAAGGGGTCTGTCTATTACATTACTTAATTACTTGAGAACATGGGGGTGAATTCCATCTGGACCTGGTGATTTTTCTATTTTGAGTTTATGTAAGTGGCACTGTACTTCTTCCTGGCTTAAACAGGTGACCTGTACTGAGGAGTTTACCTGTATTTCACCTGGCGTTTCATTTTCCGTGTACTGGAGAGTTTACCTGTATTCCACCTGGCATTTCATTTTCCATGGTGAATACAGTAGAGAAGAATTTATTTAATATATTAGCTTTTTCCTGATCCCCGTTTATAATTTGTTCCTCATCATTTTCATTTTTAACCTTTTTGCTATTTATATACCGTAGTTAAAAAACATTTTGGGGTTAGTTTTACTCTCTTTGGCAAAAAAAAAAAAAATTGATACATATTTGGTATCTCCACGTGCGTAAATATCCGAACTATTAAAATAAAATGTTAATGATACCGTACGGTGAACGGCGTGAAAAAAAAAGTCCAAAATAGCTGCTTTTTTTTATAACATTTTATTCCCAAAATTTTTTATAAAAAATGTATTGAAAGTTTTATATAAGCAAATATGGTATCAATAAAAAATACAGATCACGGTGCAAAAACTGAGCCCTCACACCGCCACTTAAACAGAAAAATGAAAAAGTTATAGGTCTTCAAAATAGGGGGATTTTAAACGTACTAATTTGGTTATAAAGTTAGCAAATTCTTTTTTAAGCCCAACAGTAATAGAAAAGTATGTTATCATGGGTATCATTTTAATCGTATTGACCCAAAGAATAAAGAACACATTTCATTTTTACCATAAATTGTACGGCGTGAAAACAAAACCTTCCAAAATTTGCAAAATTTTGGTTTTCTTTTTAATTTTCCCACACAAATAGTATTTGGTTGCGCCATACATTTTATGGTAAAGTGAGTGATGGCATTACAACGACAACTGGTCGCGCAAGAAACAGGCCCTCATAGTAGTCTGTGGATGAAAATATAAAAGAGTTATGATTTTTTGAAGGCTATGAGTAAAAAAACGAAAACGTAAAAATAAAAGGGCTGAGTCCTTAAGGAGTTAAACACTCCTCCACCCTTTTAGCCATCTTCTTCCCATTGAGGTGCAGCCCGTCCCTATGGAAGAGCCGGTTTTCGACAGCAAAGTTGGCCCAGTTCTCGATGAACCCAAACCCCTCCTTCCTACACCAGCTTCTGAGCCACTTGTTTACCTCCTTAATCTCCTGCTTCCTTTCTGTTGTGGCTCGGAGGTCCTTGCCTTAAAGCGCACCTGTCATGAAATTTTGGTGCAATAGCCTGCACACAGGTGGTGGGTATAGCAATATTTTTACCTGAAATTTGTAGGCTTTCATGACTGCAAAAAAGGCTTTTATTCAAAGCGCGGATTGGCACGAGGTACGCGATGTCCCGCCGCCACCACGCCTACCGCGTATGTACCCGCTGGGATCTCTGTGTGATTGACACACAGGTCCCAGCGCATGTGCCCTTCAGCTAATCTAACCTGCGCGCCGCTGTGTGTCATCCAGCAAGCGCTCGCTCCCGCCGCTGTCTTCCTTCTCAGAGCCTGCGCAGAGCAGCGCGTAATCAGGTTAGTTCTCGATACTAGGTGCACAGAGGAAGCGCGCTCTCTGCACCTAGCACTGCGCAGGCGCACTTAGGAGGAAGACGGCGGGAGCGAGCGCTTGCTGGATGACACACGATGCGATGCGCCCTTCAGGTTAGATTAGCTGAAGGGCGCATGCGCTGGGACCTGTGTGTCAATCACACAGAGGTCCCAGCGCGGACATATGGGGTGGGGGTGGGCGGCGGCGGGGCATTGCGTACCTCGCGCCACGCCTATCTGACCGTCAGTGGCTTTGAATAAAAGCCTTTTTTGCAGTCATGAAAGCCTGCAAATTTCAGGTAAAAATATTGCTATACCCACCACCTGCACACAGTACAAAGGCTGTGTCCAGGTTATTGCACCAAAATTTCATGACAGTTGCACTTTAAGCTTGCTGCATAAGTCCCTGAAATAATTTTTAAGGAGACTCCACCTACCTCTTACTTTGTTATTTGTGCCAATATGTACCATGACTGCTGGGTCCTCTCCAGCTCCACCCAGCCACCTGTCAACCCGATCCGCCATGTGCTGAACTCGAGCGCCAGGAAGGCAACACACTGTTTGGCAATCCCAGTCTTTGTGACAGATCGCCCTATCTGTCCACCTAATAATTGAGTCCCCTACTACCAGTACCTGTCTGGCCTGCCCTGCACTCCTCCCTCCCTCCTTACTGGAGCAGACACCCCCCTGGCAGTCAGAGGCAGAGTCCTGCTGCAGTACCGCTAGCTCTGAAATGGCACCCCCTCATCTGCCAACAGAACAAACTTTTTTGAGGTGTGTGAGTTGAGGACTAGCCTCCCTGACACTTTTCCCTCTACCCCGTTTTCTATCTGTAACCCAGCTAGCTGCTTGACTGTCCTGCACCTCCGTCCCACTATCCTCCACCACCTCTACCCCAGAGAGTACTTCCTCAGTGTGCAGAAGACTCCTCTCTAAGTTTTCAATGCATCTCAGTGTTGCCAGTTGCTCCTCTAGATCCAGGATCTGGGCTTCCAAATGAACAACTCGCACTCATCTCGCACAACAATATGCACCCTCAAACTGCTGTTCAAGGATTGCATACATTGTTCAAGATGCACACTGGACTGCTTTTTCCAACATCGAGGCCATATTAGATTTAGGGATTGCAAAAATGAACAGTAAAAACAAACAATGAAATATTTCAATTAAACTCCCTGAATTTAAAGTCCCTTTATTTTAAGTCCCTCTCACTTTTATACTTACACTCACTTGTATACTTCACACTCTTTGTATACAGACACACAATCACTAGCTCAAACAATCACTTAGTGTACTTGCTTTTATAGTTACCAAATACCACCTCTCTTCCACTGCCTGATAGTGAATAACATTTTTCAGGATACTTATTCTTTATTTTCACATCATGCGTCTTCAAAGACAGAATGACAGGCCCCTTGGTGACTAGGGACTTCCTTTAACATACCAAACTATAGCCTCCTCTGGATGTGAGCTCACCACCCAAGATGTTACCCATACCAACCTGACTTTATCCTATATTCTCTGAGGACTAGCTGACAATTCACTCAGCCTACACCAATTTATCAGCAGCTCAATATGGACATTGCAAGTTAACCACTTCCACTTTTGGTACATTATTTTCTACATTAAAGTACCTTTTTTACCCACAGGAATTGCTACAATATACAATATTACTACATAGTATTGAGATGTGGTAATTAAATGATCCCACTATGTATCTTTATGTTAACAAAAACAAAGAAACTGACTACTCTATGGAGTAGTCGCTGTGCAGGAGTAAAATCATTTCAAGTTCGCTTTGGAACAGAATATTAGTATTGCTATAATTTCTTCAGCAGCACCCCCATTTCTTCTGGGTGTTCTGTTAATGTCTCATTTTTTTTCAATGCTTATAAAGGGACTTGCACAATAATAGCTATGTATTAAGATCTTGGTCAGATGAAAGACTGAAAGCTTTCAATGAAGTGTCTTTTCTTTGAGACCAGCATGATTGGTAACTATGGGGAAATTGTGAAGCCACATGAGTTCATACAAGCAAATGTTGTAATGAGATAACTATTCCAGGGCTTAAGCGGATAACTGAAAAATGTAAATTGTACTGCCAGCATTTTGATACAAATGAGATTTGGTGAAACAACTATAATGAACAATGAAAAAAAAAAATCCTTAAAAATGAAAGGCTGATTGAAACTTGAACTTTAGTAAAAATGGTATTTGCTAAATAAAGAGGATCCCTTTACCTGTTGAATAAGAAGATTAACCCCTTAAGGACTCAGCCCATTTGGACCTTAAGGACACAATTTTATTTTTACATTTTCGTTTTTTCCTCCTCGCCTTCTAAAAATCATAACTCTTTTATATTTTCATCAACAGACTAGTATGAGGGCTTGTTTTTTGTGTGATCAGTTGTCCGTTGTAATGCCATCACTCACTTTATCATAAAATCTTTGGCGCAACCCAAAAAATACTATTTGTGTGGGGAAATTAAAAAGAAAACAGCAATTTTGCAAATTTTGGAAGGTTTTGTTTTCCCGCCGTACAATTTATGGTAAAAATGAATTGTTTTTTTATTCTCTGGGTCAATACGATTAAAATGATACCCATGATTATACACTTTTCTATTACTGTTGCGCTATAAAAAAAATCGCAAACTTTTTAACCAAATTAGTACGTTTAAAATCCCCCTATTTTGAAGACCTATTACTTTTTCATTTTTCCGTATAAGCGGTGGTATGAGGGCTAATTTTTTGCGCCATGATCTGTACTTTTTATTGATACCATATTTGCTTATACAAAACTTTTATAAAAATTTTTTGGGAATAAAATGTTATTAAAAAGAAGCTATTTTGGACTTTTTTTTTTTTTACGTTCACGCCGTTCACCGTAGGGGATCATTTACATTTTATTTTAATAGTTCGGATATTTACGCACGCGGCGATACCAAATATGTATATAAAATAATTTTTTTACACTTTTTGGGGGTAAAATAGGGAAAATGGGACAATTAAAATTTTTATTGGTGGAGGGGGTTTTTCAAATTTTTTTTTACTTTTACTTTTATTTTTACACTTTAATAGTCCCCATAGGGGACTATTTAAAGCAATCACTCGATTTCTAATCCTGTTCAGTGCTATGTATAGGACACAGCACTGATCAGGGTTATCGGTCATCTTCTGCTCTGGTCTGCGGGAAGGCAGATCAGAGCAGAAGACTCCTGGAAGACAGCGGAGGCAGGTGAGGGGACCTCCGTGTGCCGTGCAGGATGATCGGATCGCCGCGGCAGCGCTGCGGGCGATCCGATCATCCTGTTAAGTGACCGCGATGCTGCAGATGCCGTGATCGGTGTTGATCACGGCATCTGAGGGGTTAATGGCGGACATCCGTGGGATCGCGGGTGTCCGCCATTACCGGCGGGTCCCTGGCTGCGATCCACAGCCGGGACCTGCCGCGCATGATGCGGTTATGCTCAGGACGTAAATGTACGTCCTGGTGCGTTAAGTACATTTACATCCTGCGTCGTTAAGGGGTTAAACAGGTTACAGACAATCTCTGGAATTGTTTGAAGTGTTGGCAATTTCTATTAATTGTTAACTAGAGCCAAACCCTCCTACTTATGGTGGCCACTTATGAATCTCCTTTATTAAAACTGTCTAACCATCAACAGTTGCCAAGTCAACCAGAGACCATGGCTGCAATAATTGTTCTACCAATACACCCTGCCATAGGCATACTTTAACAAGAAAACAGCAGAATAACTGTTCACTGCAGTACATTACCAGTATACTGTACAATGGATCAAATGATCTTTAAAAGGAACAAAAAAAAAGTAATAAAAATAAAAATCAAAGCCCCCTTTTCCCATTTTTCAGAAAAAAAATCTAAACTGGTATTGCCAGATACAGAAAAATATCCATACTATTGAAGTATAATGCTATGTATTCCACCCAATGAGCTCTGTAAACAAAAATATCCACAAGTGCAGTTTTTTTTTTCTTTTCTTTTGATCACCTACCATTCCAGAAAATGTTATTTTATAAAATCAATGCAAAAAAAGTCCCATAAAGGAGAAAACTGAATAAAATGCTGGTGCGCTCCTGGTGTTGTATTTTTGGGGAAGTAAATACCCATCACCACTTCTCTGGTGCTGTACTAACCTTAGAGTTGTAGTCCCAGCAGAGCCCCTCCCCCCCCCCCCCCCCCGCAACCAGACATCTTATTCCCTATCATTTGGATAGGGGATAAGATGTTTTTTCTCGGAATACCCCTTTAATGCTCTAGGATCTAGGAAGCCATGCCATTAATAAATGTGAATAAGCCCTTTCCCTAATAAAAGTTTGAATCCCCCTCCTTTTCCCATTTTTTAAATAAAATTATGTAAAAATATGTGGCAAATGTGGTATTGCCACGTGTTAATGTCTGTACTGTTTACTATTAAAATGTAAGGTTAATTAAACCATGTGGTCAATGGCGTACACATAAAAGAAAATATCAAAGTCCAGAATTGTACTTCATATATCAGAAAAAAAATTATAAAAATGATCAAAAAGTCCCATTAAAACAAAAATAATTCCAATAAAAAACACAGATCACGGCACAAAAAATGGTTGATTTCATTACAAAGTACAATTGTTGGCGCAAAACCCAGCCCTCATATTGGTCTGTAGGTGGAACATTTTTATGGTTATGCATTATTAGATGTGAGGAGGAAAAAATGAAAATGCACAAATGAAAAGGTCCTTAAGGGGTCTTCTTCTGTAACCAGATTGAATAAAACAGCACATTTATGTTGTATAGGAAATAATAACCCAATATTCATATATAACCCCTCTATATATGATTATGACACACATACTATTGATGTGGCAGATCTGGCAGATGTCCTTTGTGTATATAAAAATATATTCTTATGCCTTCTGAATGCAACAGTGACTAGCCATGTAATTATTTATATACGGTAGTCATTGTGTTTTGACACTATTCATTAAAATTCAAAGGGGCATTCCCATCTCCGTTGGAGGGCTTGTCCCTGCCAGAGTTGGTCGGGAATTTAAAAAGTCAGCTGTTTTACCCATTTTGCATAACTCCCATTGACTTTAATGGCAATCGCATAAACAGCATAGAACCGCGAGCTACACTGTTTGCGTAACTCCTCGAGATGAGGAAACAGTGTAGCTTGCACTGCTATGCTGTTTATTGAACTTCCATTAAAGTCAATGGGAGTTACGCAAATTGCATATAAAATGTTGTGTAAAACTTTATTTTGTATAGTTTAAAACTTGTTCAGAAGAGTCCAGAAGAAATCAGTTAAAGGAGAACTCCGGAATCTAAAAATTGTCACCCATAGTGCCGGCAGTAAAAAAAATAAAGATGTACATACCTTCCACCGCTCCCCCAGGGCCTTCGGTAACCGGCTCCGGCCTCTGCCTTGATCCACTTCCTGGTTGCCGGTGGTCGGAGAGTCTTACTGCGCTCAGCCAATCACCGGCCGCAGTGAAGTCCCGACTCGGCCGGCGATAGGCTGAGTGGCAGTGTGACGTTTTCGGCCCCGGCAGCAGGTGCCGGTGTAGTGAGGAATTTTGTGCCCTGAAGCGTTCTCACACTGCCGCTCAGCCTATCGCCGGCCGAGTCGGACTTCGCTGCGGCTGGTGATTGGTTGAGCGCAGTATGATTCATCCGACCACCGGCAACCAGGAAGTGGATCACGGCGGAGACCGGGGGAGCGGAGGAAGGCATGTACATCTTAATATTTTTACTGCCGGCACTATAGGCGACAATTTTTATATTCCGGAGTTCTCCTTTATTTTAACCTGCTGGGCATGTGATTAGTCAAAAGTATCTGTACGATATATAAAATATAACAAATAACAATACGGTGTAGCTAAAGATTTAGAGGCCCTGTTGCAACTTTTTTTTTTTTTACTGCTGCCGGCTGTGGTTTACCATGTCTTTCAGCTGTATTGCTGGCAATATTATCTATAAACCTTTTTGTCTAAGGATTTTAGATAGGTAAAGGCCTGGACTATGAAGGAACTTGATATACAGGGCCCATAGCATCCAGGCAAATAGTATTAAGCAGCATATATGTCTAGCACAATGAAAATTGGGCATTCTACATGGAGACGTTAGTGTCTGTATCTTTTGGGCACTTGTATCTTATTAATATATATATATATATATATATATATATATATATATATATATATATATATATATGTGTGTGTGTGTGTATATATATATATATATATATATATATATATATATATATATATATATATCAACTGGCTCCAGAAAGTTAAACAGATTTGTAAATTACTTCTATTAAAAAATCTTAATCCTTACAATAATTATCAGCTGTTGAAGTTGTTCTTTTCTGTCTTGTAACAGTGCTCTCTGCTGACATCTCTGCTTGTCTCAGGAACTGCACAGAGTAGAAGAGGTTTGCTATGGGGATTTGCTTCTACTCTGGACAGTTCCTGAGACAGGTGTCATCAGAGAGCACTTAGACAGAAAAGAACAACTCAGCTTCAGCAGCTCTTAAGTACTGAAAGGATTAAGATTTTTTTAATAGAAGTAATTTACAAATCTGTTTCTTTCTGGAGCCATTTGATATATAAAAAAGTTTTCTCCTGGATAATGCATCTCTGTTGGCCAAAATCTCTGTTGGTCTAGCGCAATTTAATCATAACCTGTAAACTCATCATAAAATTGGGGGATGGTTTTATCAAAACTATTGCAGAGGAAAACTTGCCCAGTTGCCCTTATCAACCAGATTTGCTTTTTTAAATTTTTCACAGAACCTTTTAAAAAAGAAAGAAGCAATCTGATTGATTACTATGGGCAATTGGGCAACTTTTCCTTTACACAGGTTTTGATAAATATCACCCGCAGTCTCATAAAAATCCGTAAATAATGTACTGTTGATTCCTGTTAACATCAGTTTCAGATCCGTTAAATGACATGTGATGATAACGGACATTTCATAACGCATTTGCCCAACGCTGTTGGGAACATAGCCTTAATGTCTATGAACTTAATGACTATATTTCAAAATCTCCTGTAGGCATGATGTGTCCCAATATTTTTTAACAAATATGTATAGTTAGTTTCATGAGCAAATTGTGTGTATTGTAAGGAGAAAAAAAAAGTACTGACATAAATAATAACTAAATCTAAATTCCCACAAAAATATAATCTTTCTTTTACTTTTTTTTTTTTTTGTAGAGGTAGTGCCATTACACATTTACACCTATGATGACAGGATTGATGATAATTTAGCAGAAAATAACTTGATAAAAGACATCAGCAAAGCTTCATGGTCCTTACATTCTGGTACTGCCAGGGATTATATAAACTCTGTCTTTGTATGCTGTAGATGTAACTTTGTACACTGTATGACATTGCATAGTATCTGAAAATAAAAATCTATCATAGTAACATATCTAAACAATCTAAAAATCGTAAAGAAGTCTAGATTGAAACAAAAGATTGAAATTATTTTGAAAAAACAACAAATGTACAGATGTAACTTGCCAGTTGAGTGAAATCCATCACCATTCCCTGATGTCTCTCTGTCGAAAAATGTGTTTTGTTCTTAGTTTTGAGATACATGAAGAACTTCTGTAACTGTTTCCAAAAAGTGTCAAAAATAATTAGTCCCATTGGTTTCCATTGTGACTGTGCAGTTTTATGAAGTCAAAAAAATGTTATATCAAGCATTTCCTTGACTAAAAAAAATAAATATTGCAAATGGTCTCTGATAATGCCCCAAAGGACTCATTAATGCAGGGTATTAAACATGTAGACGGCCATTGCTCTGTCATTGCACAATATGCAGAAAATAGTTTAACTTGTGAGTATAATAAATCTAAAAATATGGAACAGCTGGAAAAGATCTAATCTATAGTGACAGGCCACACTTTTCATCAAACATAATAAAGAGTGAAAATGAAATAATTACTAGAGTAGATTAGCCATACAACAAAGTAAACATACTGGCCCTCATTTACTAAGAAAATCGGGTTGTAAGTCTATGTTGCTTTCTTACCCGACTGCTTTTTTTCCCCTGGTATTTATTATTATGTCGCATCCTGTTTGTCGCACGTGGGTTTTGTTGGTTTTGGTTTCCAACTCCTCTGAGCTGTCGGGGAAAAAATCAACAACAATTCAACAAATTCGGGTTGGAAACCTTAATAAATACGTGGAAAAGCTCAGAAATGTCGGGTAACGCCCCTTTTTCGGGATTGGGAGAATCCACATCGGGTCCGTCGGGAAAAAATGTTGCATAGTGTCGCAGACTGGCGCATGATGTCTGCGACATGGCGCAGACAAAGATGCGCCAAAAAAACCTGACAAAAGAGGTCGGGTTTAGAATAGTAAATGAGGGCCACTGTAGTATTGTTTATACTAAATTGGAATTACATGACTATTAAAAGGTGGTCAACGTGCTTTTCTGTTTTTGACTTACCCTATTTGTTTTGTTTCATTTCTATTCTTGTTGTTTAGCCTACTCTATTTCCGTTCTTTGTTGTCTTTTTATCCCCCACTTTGTTTTCCTATCTTTGCTTCTATTTCCTGTTTCTTGCTGTGCTGAAAACTACAAATCCCAGCATGCAACATGCCTTGCTGGTTTGGGGCGGCTTCTTTTTTTTTTTTTTTTTGTTCCGCCCTTTACCCACCCTACTATTTTTCCGGGTCGGCCCCCTTATACACAGCACACTAATATAATCAGCCCTGGTTGGGATACACTGGTATACACACACAAAAGGGACTACAACTCCCAGCATGTGTCATTCAGGAGTCTTCAGTCTGTGGTATAACACCAGCATGCTGCCTCTGTAGTCTCCTGGGGGTTGTAGTTCACCACACCTCTAAAGGGCATACACCAGTGTTTCCCAACCAGGGTACCTCCAGGTGTTGCAAAACTACTACTACCAGCATGTCTGGACAGCCAAAAGCTATCTGGGCATGCTGGGAGTAGTAGTTTTGATACAGCTGAAGACACCCTGGTTGGGAAACAATGCACTTTGTTTGTAATATACTGAATAGGTTAGGCCAGTGTTTCCCAATCAGTGTGTCTCCAGCTGTTGCAAAACTACAACTCCTAGCATGCCCAAAGACTGCCAGGGAATGCTGGGAGTTGTAGTTTTACAACATCTGGAGGCACACTGTTTTGGAAACACTGGTGTAACATGATGTGTATGCTGAATAGGCTAGGACCGTGTTTCCCAACCAGTGTGCCTCCAGCTGTTGCAAAACTACAACTCCCAGCATGCCCAAAGTCTTTCCAGACATGCTGGGAGTTGTAGTTTTGCAACAGCTGGAGGCACACTGGTTTGTAAACACTAGCATACACACACATAACAGGGACTACAACTCCCTGCATGTGTCATTCAGGAGTCCCCCCCCCCCCCCTTCACACACAGAAATCATCCCCAGTCTGAGATTTCTTCCCCTGCAGTCTATACATCCCCAGCCCGTGCACTTTGTTATCCTCCCCTTCAGATAACACTCTTATCTTCTCTGTATTCTTTCAGTGCCGACCTGCGTCCTCAGAAGACAGAGCAGGGGGAGGGGAGATGAGCTGTGTATGTCGTTTCTCTCCCCCTGCTCTGGCTTCTTTCTCTCATGCAGACCTGCGTCCTCCAGTAGGTGGAGATGAGGGGGCGTGGCTTATCTCTCTCATGCAGTTCTGAAAAAACAGAGAAAAAAAAAAAAAGCCCTGACATGTTGTCCACAGCCTAATCCTAACATGTGGACAGCAGTAAGAGATCCAACACAGAATTACAGAAATTCCTGGCCCACAAACGGATAAGAAAAAAAGACACATGCTACACAAACATATAATACATGACAATTGTAAAAAACATGAACATTTAAAAGAACATGCAATATAGCTAAAAATCTTATCCACCGGAGTACCCCTTTAAGTTAAAGGAAAAAAAAAAAGTACTATACAGCTGTATTACAAAATGAATAATTGTATTTCAAGATTAAACATGTTAAAAGTACTGTATTTAAAAAAATCCTTTAGGCCAAGGTCAGATATCCACTAGAACAAGAAAAATACTATAAGTTTAGGTATTTTTATTTAGATGGTTTATGTTTTTCCATTTTCACTTTTTATTCCATGAAACCCAGTACTAAATTAAGCATCTTATTGCATTACAATACTTTCACTATGGTATACTTTCATATATAGTAGTGTATGCATGAAAGAAAAAATGCAACTCAATACTTCATAGATTCCCTCTATGAGCCAGATTTACTCATTCCTAGTTCAAACACAGTTTTCAAATGTTATCTAAAGACTGTAAGTGGTACTGGTATGAGCAATTGTTTGTTTGCTCATACAGATCAGTGCAGTACATATGCATTGCATTGATCTGTTCAACTAGCGATCTGCTAGTATTGCCTACCTATGGCAAGCCATAAAGCACATCAGTTATAGCAGTTCTATAAACCTATAGAATACCTCATGATGGTATCGCAAGGGATTAGCACCCTAAGATTGCAGTAACGGGGAAGCCAATCTGACCAAAGAACTACCAGTACCATACACCTTAAAGGAGTATTCCAGCGTAAAATAACTTATCCCCCTATCCAAAGGATAGGGGATAAGTTATAGATCGCGGGGGGGTCCGAGCGCTGGGGCCCCCGGGATCTCCTGGACGGGGCCGCAGAAGACGCAGGAAGTGAAGTTTCGTCCCCAGCAGAAAGCTGCGGCAGGCACGCCCCCTCCATGTATCTCTATGGGGTACATGGAGGGGGCGTGTCGGCCGCCACATGATGCGGGGACGGAACGCCCCCTTTCAAGCATACAGCCGCGGCCCCGTCCAGGAGATCCCGGGGGGGGGGCCCCAGCACTCGGACCCCCCGCGATCTATAACTTATCCCCTATCCTTCGGATAGGGGTAAGTTATATTGCACTACAGATCTCCTTTAACTGTCCAGATGCTTCTGATAGCTTTGGCAGTAACATTTAGACCGGTAAAGCTTACCTGTTATTTCAGGTGGATTTTTAGGATTAACTGTCATGTTTGCATGTGGAACAGCACTATTTCCGGACAATATACAAACAAAGGAAAGGACTATTTCTGGTCAATATATAACATCTATATGTATTTTCAGCAGATTTCTGCGCATCCATGCGCATCACACACACAAAGGAGGAGAGCCTACACAACCATATACAACCGTGTAACAAACTGTATTCATTGACCTACCATACAAAAACTTACGCAACTGGTTTTAACCGATTGTGTACATTTAGGTACTTGTACGGTTTAGTGCATTTTTTTTTTCTTTTCTGTTCTATACTGTTTTCTAAACTTAACTCCACAACCTGCCACAGTAAGTACTACTAACTACTTCCATCATGGCACAGACTGTTCTATTATTGGAGTAGTAGAACCCCCCCCCCCACCAGCTGCGGGAGTCTGCGTGTGGCTGTGGTGACACTGCGGGAGCGTTTGTAATACTACTCTCATTATGGAACAGAGTCTGTTATATGTTGCTCCCCAGCAGGGATTATAAATTCTCTGCACTTTTTCGTTGGCACCAATTGACCAATCAGGGCTTCCGGCGGGGAATATAAAGCTACAATGCTGTGAATTCATATTCCCCTCTGAAAGCCCTGATTGGACAATTGGTGCTGACCAATCAAGTATCCTGGCAGGGAATATGAAGTTAAAGTGCAGAGATTTTATAATCCCCACCAGAGAGCCGGCCAGCTGGGGAGCAGAGCGGCATGCCATCTGCTACCCTGGTTTATAAGTTAGGATCACAGTGGGTTTCAGGAGTGATACGCTGTGTGATCCATCCCTTAGCACTGGTACTACTACTCCCAACATGGAAGAGACTGTTCCATGATGGGAGCAGTAGTACTCGCACTCCTGCAGAGTACCCCACCAGCAGCTGGGGTACTACTACTCCCATATCATGGAACAGTGTCTGCCCCATGATGTGAGTAGTCCGAAGGACTACTCCTGCACACCCCGGCTGCGGGAGACCTAACCTTTATTAAAACCTAGTACAGTTAAGAAAATACATTTTTATCACTTTTTGTTTCCCTTAAAATACAGAATGGTATGTTAACATTGTGATGTGACTGTAGCCTTATGACTCTCTGTCCCTCTGTGGTGCAGTTGTGTTCATGGGCACTTCCACTCCCATCTACCTCCTCCCCTTTCCATAGGCATGTATTGCCTGCCTGAGTGAGTTGATTCCTGAGTGAGTTAACAGGACAAAACATAGGAGAGAGGAAAGGGAGTAATCCTGGTAACAGTAAAAATAAGATATTACAAAGTTTCTTATATTTGCTTGTACTATTGAGCCATGCAAAGTTTGTTAAAAGGACAGGTATGCTTTAAACTGCTAGCATAAGAGATCACACTATGCCAGTTATTGACAGCCACTGCCAGTTGCTGAAAGCAACCAGCAGTTACTGGTCTATGCCTCCTTAATGTCACCATTTCATAACAGTATGTTATGGAGCATTAAGAAGTAAACTCAAACATGTCACACATGAAACAAAATCTAATATCACTGGTGATATGTACTCCAAAAGTGGTTTGGAATTTGGAGTTTGTTGTGATAGGGACCCACAGGTAATGGATAGATCTTGGCTGTTATCTAAAGGGAAAACATATCTTAGGGTAGAGTCACATGTGCCATATTTTGCTGCATATTTTCTAGAGCTGATTTTGCTACCCATTGACTTTAATAGGTTGGAAAATATGCAGCAGCAAAATTCAGCACTTGTGACTTTACCCTTAGGGTAGGGTCAAACGTAATGCATCATAAGTGTGAGATACTCTGTGTGTGCGCTAACACCAGTTACTAGAGGGAGCTCCCTGCTGTGGCTGCACATAGGAAAGCAGATACACAGAGCAACCCAGCCGCAGCAGGGAGCTCGCTCTAGCGCTCTGGCATTAGCGTATCCGCAGTGTACCCTACCGCATGCGTTTACAAGTTGCCGTGCCATGTTGCCAGTATTATCAGCATTATTTCATGTTCTTTGGTCAGCACATGGAGGTGTGGTTTCAAGCACATTCATTTACTAGCATGTGGGAAATAGAACGTTGACCTTAAGGAGAATCTATATGTAAATCAAGACATCCAAATGATTTCTTAATGATTATTGATGTGCCCGTATACCACTGAGGCCAGTGATAGATAGATATGATAACCATGTTTATTTTTTAGTTTTTTTTGTGAAGTTTTTATAAAGGATAAAAGTTTTGAGATAGGCAAATGAAAGTGATTCTATAATGCACCAATTATAGTATTTACAATTAAACCGTATTGGAACAATGTAGTGTTGCTGGGTGTCAGCCATACTTTTTTGACTCTGTTAGGAATTGTAACAAGTCATTATATAACCTTATCTGAAGCTATACGTTATGAGAAGATGGAAATATGTGACCCTTAAATGAGAATTAAAAAAAATTAGGTAACAAAAAATTATTAAAACATTTTTAAATTGTAAACCAACAACTCTTGCACTCCTTGACCCTTGACATTTGTGGATCACTAAGCAGTTGTTGTGTAGTGGACTTTCCATTCTATTTAAAAAAAAAAAAACTTTAGCATATCTCAATATAAGATGAACAGATTTCATGGGAAAGAACTCGGAGCTCATTGTATTCTGTTTGTTATCCTTAATAGCTTGGTGAAGCCAACTGGCACAGCCATAGAAATCTGCATTTGAATATCGTCCTCTTGCTATTTTAATGGTTATGCACTGTGGGTTCTGCTTTAACACTGGTTTTCTCTGGATGGATCTTTTGAAAACAGTGCTAAGAATCTGGATTGTTTTCCTTTCACACAAGTGGAACTAAATGCCTTGGAGCCAACAGAGGATGCCATTTACACAGCTTAAAAGCACTTTCCGATTGCCAAGCACAGTTATACTTCATGGCAGGAGATCTCTTGGTGATGTCAGGAAGTCACCAAAACAGGAATAGAATAATGGCACTCAGTCAGACAAATCACATTCAATAAATTGTATTTCCCTTCTTGGAGGATGAAAGCTTTTCTTTGCAATAAAAGGCATTGGATCGCAGGTGTTTTGTCTTTTTTAATTTTCACATTTTTAGTTCTGGCAAGAAAAATCATTCTGTATTCTGTGACCTAATTATTAACTTTCATTTCCACATGTAAAATGTTGCTTGAAGATTTTTATTAATATACAGCCTTGCTAATAATTAAGGAGATTTCATAATTGAGACTGTTTCTAAATAAAAAAAAATGTGTAACAGCATCTATAAGGTGATAATGGTGATTTAATCAGCTTTTATTAGTCTATGGCACAGTGCAATGTTTCATCCCTAATGTGGGTCTCTGTCCATCGATAATTATATCACCAATGACCCCTATAACAATCCATCAATAATCGATCACAAAACGTCAGGTGACATAATGAAGTGCTGATGTGCATCTCATTTAAATAATATCCATATATCTATATGACTTTTTCCTGTATGAATGTATATGGGGGAGGTGGGAATGCAGTGGTTCTGTGGAGGTGTAGTAACCCTAGGAGATGCTTGATTGCCTCAGATGGGGAAATGTATTAAAGTCTGTTTTCCGGTGGCCCACTCAGGGGAATATTTTGGCCCCTGTGCTATTTAAAGGTTTGGGGTACGATCTAAGGGTATACCCATATCACCCCATGCCCTGCTTAGTAATGAGATGTGGGAGACATGATTGGTGCCCTTGTAGTGTACTACTGGCCTCCTGATTGCAACAATTATGGTGTGTGTGTGTATATGTGGTCCCTCAACATACAATGGTAATTCGTATGTTGAGGGATTCGTGCAATGTAAACTATAGGAAGCTGTACTCACCTGTCCCCGCCGCTCGAGATGGTGACCCCTGCCTCCGCTGGGCTCTCCGCTATCTTCTCCGGTCCTCTGCTGTCTTCTCCGGTCCTCTTCTGTCTTCCGCAAGGCCTTACTGGGCCTGCGTAGCGACGTCATTACGCCGCTGCGTACGCCATTCCTATTGGATGACGTGCGCAGCAGTGTATTGACGTCATCGGAGAGGGCCGAGAAGACACCGGAAGACCAGCACTGGACCCGGAGGGCACCCCGGAGCATCATGGAGGGGTAAGTAATACTTACCGCACCACACGGGGAACATTAAGCTGCTATCCGGCAGCAGCTTAAGCATTTGGCGCTGCCGGATAGCACTTAATGCGATGGCCCCGACATAAAAAAGCATCGTATGTCGATGCTGACATCGACATGCGATGGCCTCTGAGAGGCCATCGTATGTCGATTTCATCATATGTCAGGGCCATCGTAGGTCGGGGGGTTACTGTGTGTGTGTATATATATATATATATATATATATATATATATATATATATATATATATACACACATACATACACATACACATACATACAAACTGGTATAAAGCAGCTGGCACGCTTTCTCCATTATTCCCCCCTGCCTTAAGGTCCCGACACAGTCACTCGCTGTTGCTTGGATGTCTGTGGTGCACAGCTCAATCAATACAGAAGATGCAATATGGCTTGAAGCAGAAGAAACAAGCAGCAACTCACCATTCTGATAGCAAACAAGCTGGTTTATTACAGCATGCGTGGGATACAATGTGATGCAGATGCAGACTAAAGAAGCACTTGCCGTACATATATATTCATATTATACTTATATTTATTTTTGTTATCTAGTTTATGGAAGATTTTTATTATCTAGTTTATGGAAAATTTTGGCAGACTTTTTACTTTCAAACTTATACTCCAAATTATTATAAGCAATTTAATACGCTATGTGCAGTGTTTTTTTGTTTTTTTTTTCATTACAGCTGTCCTGTCCTTTCATGTAAATTTCAATTTCATTTATGCAACTTCGCCTCATTATAACTGAATATTCTGCCAGTCGTTCAGCACTTTGGCCATTGAGGTCTTTGCATATTTATCCTAGGTAGAAATGTAACAAAGTAGCCAATAGGACCAAGTAAGATTCTGCCGCTTCTGGCTATTCCACCCAGTTAGCATGCAGTCTTGTCACCGCTGCAGAGCAGATCACGTAAAGCTGTGTTTCTTACATGGATAATGCATGCACAGTAAGCACCAGATAATGCCGGCATCGGCACAATGCTTCTCGCATCCCAGGTCACATCCATGGGATTCATTATTGGTTGTAAGTGTATTGTCTTATATTTTAAGCTAATATTTTTTCACATTATGATTACTATTGATGTATTTATGGCCACATATATTGTGAAAGGAATAGGTGATAGATATTATTTAAATGAGATGCACCTTAGCATGTGATTGGAGGATGTTTTGTCATTGAATATTAATGATTGGTAACTTGTGCTTATAACTAGAGGTCATCTGCCATTTGTAAGTAAGCTTTACAATCAAACCCCCCAGAAGCAGGGCTACTAGGGAAAATGTTCTCCTTACATAATCACCCTATTGTCTCTAGATTAGATTACCTCCATTTGTGAATGTTCAGAGGAGATGAGAATAATTTTATCAATGCATAACCTAATGTTTAGTTTTGGCTCTAGATTTAGTTTACTGTATGTGTAGTTAGTTTTATGGCTGTGATTGAAATCCTAAATATTCTGGTAGTTAGCACTCAAAATAAGTATGTCTAAGTACATGTCTGTGACCATTCTCTTGTAAAATAAATATATTGGTATATTGGGATGTCTAGGTCCTCTTGCTAAACAATTTTTTATTTTTTATTTTAATTAAATAATAATATGAGGAAGTGCTGTAACTATATGTTCTTAGCCTGTCCTATAGTAAGCAGGAATGCATATCTGTTATGTAGGGATGTCCTGATACCGATACTGGTATCGGTATTTGGGCCGATACTGTCCATTTGCATGGTATCTGGGACTTATTTAATATGCCCGATACCTGCTGTCGCTCTGTTTCCCCGTTCTCCCATCCTCCTGGCCGCATCATAGTGTGCCATGGAGGAGCATGTGACACACGTCACTCCGCCTCCTCCCCTGCACCCAGCGTAACGCTACAGAGGAAGCAGAGTGATGTATATGTCACATGCTCCGCCATAGGATGCCATGATGAGGACGGGAGAACAGGGGAGTGGAGCGGCAGCACCCGACAGAGGACAGCTGAGAGTGAGCTGTCTGCAAGGAGGGGGCTGCTACTAATGTCTACAGGGAGGGGGGCCCTGTTGCTGTCTAAAGGGGGGGGGCCCTGCTGCTGTCTAAAGGGGGGGCTGCTGCTATCTATAGGGGGGGCTGTGTGCTGGGGGGACTGCTGCTGTTTAAATGGGGGCCCACTGTCTAAAGGGGGTGTCTGTGGTCTACAGGGGGGCTGCTACTTATATCTACAGGGAGGTGGGCCTGTAGTCTACAAGGGGGGCTGCTGTCTACAGGGGGGCCTGCTGTCTACAGGGGGGCCTGCTGTCTACAGGGGGGCTGCTACTAATGTCTGCAAGGGTATACTACCTACTATTAAAGAAAATCTTACAGCAGAGTCACCTGCACTTTGAATTTATATGTAGATAGTGCAGGTGACCCGGTTTCTACCGCTGCTCACCCATGTGTACATCGGTCTCGACGCCAATGCAAATTCCCTGTTCTGTCCAATGGAGAAGAGAGAAATCTTTGCTCATACGTCAGCAGCCGCCTACATTGTACACAACAAGGACCCACGTATCATACGGTAAGCAGCTCCAGAGACCGTGTCACCCTGGTGTCAGATTCTTTTAAAATATGAGTACTCGTTGGTATTGACGAGTACTAGAATTAAAGTATCGGTACTCGTACTCGTTCTTAAAAAAATGGTATCAGGACATCCCTACTGTTATGTGATTGGTATCAACGTTTCACATGACAAGAACTTGCACCCTCGATATAGCAAATCATAAAAAAAAACTAGAAGCCTTTTCTTTTTGCTTACTCTGGGCGCAGAAAAAAATTGTATGTGCGACTCAGCACTTTTTTGTGCGACTTTTGTGGGAAAGCCATAAGTTACAAACAGCCTTACTTTTATGATGTGCGAAAGTTGCGCAAACCCCTTACAAAAAGTCACAAGTCTTCTCCAGGTCTGACCTGGAGCACAGAACTGTACGTGAGCAAATTTAAAAAATCACAAAAGTCTCAGCTGCAACTTTTTTATTTTATGTGCTCCAAATTTATCAACCCCCTGTGATACCATGATAAATATGTAGCACATAAGCAAAACAAAAATGCCTTCAGACCTTGCTTACCAAAGCAAACAATGATAAATGTCACCCATAGTCCTTACGAGTAAGGTACTGCTGAACATTTTGAGTGGCACCTTGATCACCTCCACTGTTTTCTTAAGTTGCAGCCTCTTAGGCTAGGTTTACCCAACTGAATTTAGTCACTGAAAATAATCCTCTTTAGGAATTTCCTTGACATCAATGGAACTTACATTCCACAAGGATTCCTGGCAGAATTTCCAAGTGAAATGGAAATTTTGCTTGGATCTGCCTCAAATTGCTTGTGTGCCATGGTTTTTTGCATGAAGTTGAGGAAATTCAATAAGGAATCCACCCCACTAGACCACCAGGGATGGTTAAAAGGTCCCTTTAGACGCTGCTGTCACCTTTGATAGCGGCAATCTAAAGAGTTAATAGACAGTCGCGGCGATTGCTGCATGTCTGCTGTTAGCGGCGGCATCCCCCAGCTACTGAAATATGCTGGAGCCCGCCGGGTATACAGTAGGCTTGAGTCAGGAACAAGGCTAAATGCATGAATAATTTACCTGCAAGGCACCCAAAACTGCATGTCCTGGACATCGGGTTATAGGATTTCCACATTCCTGCATCCAGTACACAGAGCAAACGCAGCTCCGTGTCTGATTACTGACGACCACCGCCAATACGCCCCCTGCACTCATGTCTATGGGAGGTGGTGTGACTGCTATGTACTAACCATCACTCCACCTCCCATAGGCTTGAATGGAGGGTGAGTGATGTCACAAGCACAGAAGCTCCAAGCTTCAGTGTTCAGATTACTGCAGTGACAGCCCAAATAGGGGTTAAGATGTCTAGAATCTCCGTCCCGGCAACACATTTATGGATAGGGGTAAGATATCTAGGGGTGGAGTACCCCATTAAGGATTATATGTGATGTAGTATATGTGATATAGCTATAGCTCAGAATACTTCCATGAACACATTATGATAATTTTACACTTCACAGTAAGTGCTGCTAATAACAGTACATTTCCCCTATTATTGCTGATTGTCTATGAATTTATGGAAGGTTGCCAAGACTGAATGGAATCCTAAAATATATTCTAATAAATCTCTAGTTTTTATCCGGCTTAGTAATCTACTGTTCACCAATAACAGCAGCTAGTGACAAACTTTATGAACTTTATAATTCGGACAGAGGGAGTCTGCATTCTCCCCATGGTTCCATTTTAATTATTATTCCATATAATCAGATTAATTTAACAACATCACATCTGTGAGGCAGAGGAATGGGTTGTGTTAATATTATTCTCATTCCATTGATGATAACTTCAAAAAGACATGTTTGTTCTGGAATTCTTTAGAAGGCTTACGTTTTATCATGAGACATTTTCTTATCAAACTCCTATTACACTTTTCTCCTTGACTGAACTTTTTATAGTCTTTTGGTTTATTCTACCTAAAAAGACTGAAAGTCCACAAAACCATTTTTCCCAATGCAAAATGCTATTATACATTAGATGCAGCTGTGTGAAATATTAATTACCAGCTATGAAGAGGAATGTTTTCTTGCTAAATATGGTGCATGTAATATAAGATTAATTAAAGGAAGATTTCTAACTTCTACATTTTATCCAGTAATTTGTTTTGTGGCTTTATGAAGCATGGTTGTCAGCCTTTGAAAACAATAACTACTATTTTCAAACAGATTTTTAATCATTTTTAACACAAAGTCAACACATGCTGTTTTAGTGGTTTTGTAGTAATGCCAGTACGTTGTTCTTGAAAGTCCTTTGCCGAACACTAATGTTTTCTACTACTATGGGGGATATTTATCATGTGTTTTTTTTTTTGCTTACTCGAGGGGCACAAAAAGTCACACTTGCGCCATAGCACTTTTTTTTTTGCAACTTTTGTGGGTGCACATTGCAAACAGCCTTACCTAAGTAACTTTTAGTCTTCACTTTGCAGTGGTCATAAATTTGTGATGTGAGAATGTTGCATGTAGGCAAAAAAGTCTCAAACCCCTTCAAAAAGTTAAACTTCCTGTTTCCTGTGACACACCATCACCTCAGAATTTGCCCTGCTCAGAGAATCATTGATTCAAATGAAACACTGCTGCAGCCAATTATTGGAGCACTGTTGGTACCAGCTCTTCCAGGCACCCCTGTGGCAGTGGGTACCGAAGTAATAATTGGGGGTTAGTGCTGTTTTTGGGGCTAACGCTAAGCCCAGGATTAGTAATGGACTCCGTCTATTAGACAGCTTCCACTACTAAGCCTGTCAAATAAAAAAATAAAAACAACACGTTTAAAAAAAATTTATTCCAAAAAAACACTCCCCCCACAAGCCCTCGTTAACCATTTTATTAACATTAAACAGAAAATAAATAAAAAACTGGTCATCGACGCAGTCCACTGAATCTGAAGTAGTCCAGGGGATACATGGATTTGAAATGAGAAAAGAAAAAATTGGTTAATACATTTATTGTCACCGGCCCACACATCTCCTGTGCCACACGACTACAGCTCCCAGCATGCCCTTACAGTAAGGACATGCTGGGAGTTGTAGTCATGTGGTGCAGGAGATGTGCGGGCGAGTGACAACCTTGTCACCTACCCCCCCACTGCACAACTACATCTCCCAGCATGCCCTTACAGTAAGGACATGCTGGGAGTTGTAGTTGCGCAGCAGGGGGCGGGTGACAAGCTTGTCAAACCGCCGCCCCCCCCCCCCCCCCCACAACTCCCAGCATGACCTTACAGTAAGGACATGCTGGGTGTTGTAGTTGTGTGGCAGGGGCAGGTGACAAGCTTGTCACCCGACCCACGACTACAACTCCCAGCATGCCCTTACAGTAAGGGCCTGCTGGGAGTTGTAGCAGTGCAGCAGGTGACAAGCTTGTCACCCGCCCCGCCGCACAACTACAACTCCCAGCATGTCCTTACTGTAAGAGCATGCTGGGAGTTGTAGATGTGCGGTGGGGGCGGGTGACAAGCTTGTCACCTGCCGCACTGCTACAACTCCCAGCAGGCCCTTACTATAAGGGCATGCTGGGAGATTTAGTTGTACAAGCCAGGGAAGCGAGCGGTAATGCGCTCCACTCTCTGGCCGGGGTGATAAAATCTGTGTAATTTTATATCTCCCAACGAGTCCCGTGACACTGGACCCGGCGGGAAATTTTAAATTACAGTAAAGTCTGTGACGCCGTGCTAAGGAGCCCGGGCTGACATAACTCTGCAGCCGCCCGGGACTCCCGCAATCGGGAGATGTGTAAGAGCCGTCCCTGCCATCACTCAGTGTGTACCGCAGTGCTGAGGGATGGCATATCTCCCCGCCCGGGAGTCCCGGGCGGCTGCAGGGTTGTGCCAGCCTGGGCTCTTTACCACGGTGCTGCAGGGATAATATATGATGGAGTCCTGGGCGACTGCAGTGAGGCCAGCCCGGGCTCCTTTTAACATATAACCAAGCCGCAGGCTGGCCTCACTCTGCAGCCACTCGGGCTCCATCTGATTCTATCACCGCTACCCTAACTCAATGACGGGGACTCTGCTTTACATCCCCCCTTGTCTCCCACCCGCATCGCACGTCTCCCGCCCGCTGCCTGCTACAAGACTACAACTCCCAGCATGCCCTCACTGTATGGACATGCTGGGAGTTGTAGTCTTGCCACAGGTAGCAGACAGATGGGAGATGTGCGGCACGGGTGGTGAGAGACAAGCAGGGGGGATGAAAAGCAGTGTCCCCATCATTAAGTTAGGGTAGCGGGGATAGAATCAGACGGAGCCCGGGCGGCTGCAGAGTGATGCCAGCCCGGGCTCCTTTGTACAGATGTAATATCATATTTCCCGCTAGCGCTGTGATTACTGCTGCCAGCGGGAAATATAAAAGTCTGCTCTCCAAAGCCGTTTTGTAAGCAAGCTCCAGGCTGGCTTACATTTACGCTGTTTTGGAGGGCTTACGACTTTTCGTGTGACTTTCGCACGGACCACTGCAAAGTGAAAAAATAAAATTTACTTACAGCTTACAGCCAAAAGTCACACAAAAATTTGCTTAGGTGCTATTGTGACTTATTGTGCAACTTTTGTAAGAAAAAAAAAGAGCTCTAAATCCCTTGATAAATGTCCCCCAATGTGTGTATGTATGTTCCAGCATCACTTCCAAAAGGCTAAAGATATTTCGATAAAACTTGGTACACATGTTACTTATATGTCAACTACAAATATAGGATAGGTAACTTAACCCTAACCCACCTCCATTTGCGAGGGTCGGGTTCTTTGTTTAAAGGGGTACTCCGGTGCTTACACATCTTATCCCCTATCCAAAGGATAGGGGATAAGATGCCTGATCGTGGGAGTCCCGCCGCTAGGGACCCCCGGGATCTTGCACGCAGCACCCCGTTTGTAATCAGTTCCCGGAGCGTGTTCGCTCCAGGTCTGACTACCGGCAACCACATGGCTGATGGCGTGTGACGTCACGCCTCCGCCCCTGTGTGACGTCACACTCCGCCCCTCAATGCAAGCCTACGGGAGGGAGCGTGACAGCTATCATGCCCCCTCCCGTAGGGGCGGAGCGTGACGTCACACGGGGGCAGAGGCGTGACGTCACACGCCGTCGGCCATGTGGTTGCTGGTAATCAGACCCGGAGCGAACACGCTCTGGGGAATGATTACAAACAGGGTGCCGCGTGCAAGATCCCGGGGGTCCCCAGCTGCGGGACTCCCACGATCAGGCATCTTATCCCCTATCCTTTGGATAGGGGATAAGATGTGTAAGCACCGGAGTACCCCTTTAATGTCCCATGGAAGTGTATAAGAAATGGATGTTCCAGCATAACTTCCAAATGGCTGGAGATATTTTGATGAAACTTAGTACACATGTTACTTTTATGTCAAATAAAAATATATGATAGTTAAATTAACCCCAACCTACCCCTTACGTGAAGGATGGAGTTTTTCTCTTAATCCCTGAAGGACCAAGTGTTTTTCCACTTTCGTTTTTTCCTCCTTACCTTTTAAAAATCATAACCCTTTTAATTTTGCACCTTAATATCCATCTGATGGCTTTTTTTTTTGCACCACCAATTCTACTTTGTAATGACATCAGTCATTTTACCCAAAAATGTACAGCGAAACAGAAAAAAAATCATTGTGCGACAAAATTGAAGATAAATCACCATTTTATAACTTTTGGGGCTTCTGGTTCTACGCAGTAAATTTTTTGGTAAAAATTACACCTTATCTTTATTCTGTAGGTCCATAGGATTAAAATGATATCCTATTTATATAGTTTGGATTTTGTCGTACTTCTGGAAAAAATCATAACTACATGCAGGAAAATTTATGTTTAAAATGGTCCTCTTCTGACCCCTATAACTTTAAATTTTTTGAATGATCAAACCAAGATCAATGGGATCAATTCTAACATAATTCGGGAGCGTAACACCAATTTCATATATTGATATCCAAAGGATGAGCCCGGAGTATAAAAAAAAATAAAAAATTAAGTGTTTTTTCTCTCCCCCCCCCCATCATTGTTTAGACCAATGGCTGTAGTTTAAGCATTAGAAGTGATAAGTCTTCAAAACTGAATTGAATGGTTTTCTTGACCCGCTTCGCTGTTCTTAGAAAAATGGGAAGATTTCACACATCTTGTATTCTGGACCTTATCAGTGACCCAACCTTGTGAATTAATCAAAGCTTGTTACACAAAAATCACTCAACTTGCTTCATTAACACAAAAACCTTCTTAGCCTTTGAGAAATGATCCCCATGGCTCCAAAACCACAATAGGAAGTTTTCATGCATAGAGCTATACTTGGTAATCAATTTAATGAACAAATTAATTTGGCTTCTTGTAATGAAGTGCTTAATTAACATCCATTGTCCTTCAGTGAGAATGGTATTTCTCTGATGCAAATCCCACATCATTCAGTAACCATTGTAACCCCCCACAATATAGGAGTATAATAATAACACATCATTAAATGTTAAAATCCACTATAAACCTTTTACTTTAAAAGTTCTAAAGCTCAATGTTTTTGCTTTGTGTTGCAGTTATTGAGGTAGGATAGAATATAAATATGTTTCTGAAAGTGTGATCTCAATTGTAGGCTTAAATGCCCTTGATTAATAAAAATACATGTGGTTGCAAAGTATAGTTCTGCTTTTAAGCTGTTAAGAAGAACATAAAATGATTATAGCTTGCAGTAAATGTTATTACGGATCAGAGATGTTTCCTGAGGGATCAAGCAATCTTCTGCACTTTTCTTAAAACTGACCCTCTCACCTTGAGAAAGCAGACATGAAGGAGAGCTGCAAATACAGGACCACTGTCAGGTCAACCTGTCGTGGCTCTGACAGGTCTCTGATATAAAACCCAATTTACTGTATAAGAAGCACATCCATTATCCTCCTGATTTTAAAATAGAACATACATCAGCAAAATGATAAAAGAAAGTGCTTAAGAATTATGAAAGTCAAGGACTATGGCAGATTGGAAAGTTTTTTGCATACTACTCATTCAAATTACGTTAAACCTTAATAACATTCTTCTTTCTTCATATTTCATACAAGTGCTTAGCACCACAGAAAATGAATTGCTCATCCAAATTTATCCAGCAACAGCCATTAGATTAAATATATTGCTGTTTCTTCCTTCCCGCAGAATGTAAAAACAGTTCTCTCATATGTTATAAATATGCTACTTAATTATGTTTTGTTTTATACGGTGCTTTACTTAGTAAGATGTGCCGGCATTACCTAATAAATTGCTGTTAGATTTATCCATACGTTTAGGCTTGTGGCATGAAGGATCTCATTGATTTATATTCACTTCTTAGATGTGGGGGATTTTTATGGAGTGAGATGAGATGCATGTGCATTGCCAGTATCAATCCAGCAGAGCTTTAAATTCATTGGTCTGTAATTATTCAAGAGAAGCCTAAATAAACCGGTGATGCAAGAACGGCACTATAATGACTTTGTATGATGTCACCTCAATAGACTTCATGGGCATTGCACGGATCTTTCCTTAACCTAAGGATACTGGGTAAATCACGCTTAATGCCTATTTAGGGGCCGTAGACTACTTTAAACAACAGGTTGTAAATTTCCGTTCCTCTTTTGGCAACTTCCAGGAATTTATCATTTTTTGCCTGCCCAGATCTGTTTTCCAGTCATCAATGCAGTTAGAGGAAGCAATTTTACTATTAAAACTATGTATGATACACTTTGATGGTTCATCATAGACATTTTTGACTTTTGCAGTGAAACAATGATTTTGCAAAGACGTTTTGCACATTACTTGACACATAAAACATTATTGTATTATATCAGTTGATAGTATAAAGCATATTAAAATTTCACACATTAAAGATTAGACGCTATAAATAAAAGTTGAATTTAAATGTCGATTGCTTCCGCTTTTCTTACCTTCTGAAAGCCGTTTTTCCTTTGAGCTAAGTAATGTTGGCAATGAAGCGAGATCAATATAGGAACGAAGTTGGATTTAATGTATTTGCAATAGTAAGGAGGAATGGCTTAGTAAATTGAGTCACATTGTACAAGGTAACATTTAAGAACAATGAATAAGATTGTTATTTTAATCACATTTATTGTTTTATGAAGCTTCTATGTCATAGACTGAAATGTTTTCCTTTTTCATCAAATAGGTAAATGAGTTTCTTAACCCCTTAAGAATTAGACCAATTTTACCTTGCAATTTCGTCTTTTTTTCCTAATCACCTCTTTTATTTTTTATGATCTACTTACCCATATAAGGGATTTTTTTTTTTTTTTGCAGGAACAATTTTCCTTTGTAATAACTTCCTTCATTTTCCCATAACATATGCTCAGAAACTATGTGTGAGGTGAAATAAAAAAAATAAAAATGTATAATAATTTTTGCTAATTTGAGGGGGCTTCTTATTCATACTGTTAACCATGTTGTAACACTAACATTAACTTGATTCTTTAGATCAACATTATTACAACGATACCCTATTTGTCGAGTTTCCATCATGTTTTACTGCTTCTAATAATAAATAAAAAGTATTGATATTGCCGCTTCTGTAATTTTGTAAAACCTTTATTAGATTTATGTATTTAGTTACTTTATTGTCCCTTATGAAGGACTTGTATGAGGAATCATTACATTCTTCACACAATTCAATGCAGTTTTATTAAACTGCATTGTTCTATGTGATCTGCACTTTATTGATAGAGCCTGTTCCAGACCTGCTCTATCAATAGAAGATCCGGGGCATCCATGTGAAAGAAATAAGCACTGTGACTGTTTGTGACACTTTTAGAAAAACAAATACATTAGCCTACAAAAGTAACACTTTTTGCACAAGCTTTATTTTGTGACATTTCTGTGCTCTCTTTAACCCCTTAAGGACCAGGCCCCTTTTGGCCTTAAGGACCAGACCAATTTTATTTTAGCATTTTCGTTTTTTCCTCCTCGCCTTCTAAAAATCCATAACTCTTATATGTTCATCTACAGACCCATATGAGGGCTTTTTTTTTTGGCTTCACCAGTTGTACTTTGTAATTACATCACTTATTTTACCATAAAATGTACGGAAAAACCAAACACATATTATTTATGTGGGAAAATTGAAAAGAAAACCACAAATTAGCAAGTTTTGGAAGGTTTTGTTTTCACGCTGTACACTTTCCAGTAAAAATGTACTTCTGTGGGTCAATACTAGGGATCGACCGATATCGTTTTTTTAGGGCCGATACCGATAATCGGTGTAGGTTAGGGCCGATAGCCGATAACTTATACCGATATTCCGGTATAAGTTATCGGCTATTTATTCCCCCGCGACAACGCTGCAGATCATTGATTTAAAGCGGGCGCCATAGACCGCCGCCGCCGCCACCCGCTTCTCTCCCCCTGCCTGTCCGGGGGTCCTGAGACCTATCACCGCCACCGACCCACCGCACCGCGACCACGCCGTTCACCGTATGGGATAATTAACAATATATTTTAATAGTTCAAACTTTTACGCACGCGTTGATACCAAATATGTGTATTAGTTATTTTTTTTAACGTTTTTTGGGGGGTAAAATGGGAACAACGGACGTTTAACTCTTTTATTGGGGGAGGGGATTTTTCAAATTTTTTTACTTTTTTTTTTTAAAACACTTTTTATGTTCCCATAGGGGACTAGTCATATCAATCATTAGATTGCTAATACTGTTCAGTGCTATACATAGGACATAGCACTGATCAGTATTATCGGTGATATTCTGCTCTGGTCTGCTCAATCTCAGACCAGAGCAGAAGACCTCGGGAGACGGTCGGAGCCAGGTGAGGGGACCTCCGGCCATCATGCTGGATGATCAGATCACCGCGGCAGCGCTGCGGGTGATCCGATCATCCATTTAAAGTACCGCACTGCCCCAGATGCCGTGATCTGTATTGATCATGGCATCTGAGAGGTTAATGGCGGACATCCGCGAGATCGCGGATGTCCGCCATTACCGGAGGGTCCCTGGCTGCTGATAGCAGCCGGGACCTGCCGCGCATGACGAGAGCACCGCTTCGGTGCTCACGATCATAGCGGTGCGTAAATGTACATCATGGTGGGTTAAATACCACGTCATCATGACGTACATTTACGTCCATTGTCATTAAAGGGGTACTCCCGTGGAAAACTTTTTTTTTTTTTTTAAATCAACTGGTGCCAGAAAGTTAGACAGATTTGTAAATCACTTCTATTAAAAAATGTAATCCTTCCAGCACTTTTTAGGGGCTGTTTACTAAAGATAAATCCAAAAAAGAAATGCAGTTCCTCTGATGTCATGACCACAGTGCTCTCTGCTGACCTCTGCTGTCCATTTCATGAACTGTCCAGAGCAGGAAAAAATCCCCATAGCAAACATATGCTGCTCTGGACAGTTCCTAAAATGGACAGCAGAGGTCAGCAGAGAGCACTGTGGTCATGACATCAGAGGAAATGCATTTCTTTTTTGTATTTCTCTTTAGTATACAGCCCCTAAAACGTATTGGAAGGATTAAGATTTTTTAATAGAAGTGATTAAGAGGCCGGACGAAGCGCGTCTGTATGCGCAAAATGTCGGCATCACCTCCGAGCGCTCCGTACTACATAGCGTGATCCCGTTACCCTGGACCGGTATTGTTAGTGGCTGAATACAGACCAAGCGGTGAGTGCACTACACCTCTTTTTATCTGTTACATACATGATACTTCACCTTCGTATGTGCACCCCGCAGGTCCTGCCCACACTTGCCCTAGGAGTCCTCCTCTGTGTATCCCGGCGGATAGTCAGGTCAGGACAGTATATTATAGGTGTGCCTTCCCTCTTCTCTGTACTTTGATTTACAAATCTGTTTAACTTTCTGGCACCAGTTGATTTAAAAAAAAAAAAAAAAGTTTACCACGGGAGTACCCTTTTAAGGGGTTAATGAAAGGTCTGGGCTGGAGGCTATGAATTTGCTTCCAGAGATTTGTCATAACCTAAGCCAGAAATTGGCATAAATTATTCTACAAATTAAAGGGGTACTCCGGTGGAAAACTTTTTTTTTTATTTTATTTAAATCAATTGGTGCCAGAAAGTTAAACAGATTTGTAAATTACTTCTATTAATAAAATCTTAATCCTTCCAGTACGTATTAGCTACTGAATACTACAGAGGAAATTCTTTTCTTTTTGGAACACAGAGCTCTCTGATGACATCACGAGCACAGTGCTCTCTGCTGACATCTCTGTCCAATTTAGGAACTGTCCAGAGCAGCATATGTTTGCTATTGGGATTTTCTCCTACTCTGGACAGTTCTTAAAATGGACAGAGATGTCAGCAGAGAGCACTGTGCTCGTGATGTCATGAGAGAGCTCTGTGTTCCAAAAAGAAAAGAATTTCCTCTGCAGTATTCAGCAGCTAGTACGTACTAGAAGGATTAATATTTTTTAATAGAAGTAATTTACAAATTTGTTTAACTTGCTGGCACCAGTTGATTAAAAAAAAAAAAAAGACATCACAATCACGGCCTCTGGCTCCGAGTGTTCTGAACTAAATATTCAGAACGCTGGAGCATCGGAGTACCCCTTTAAGGTCTCTTTTCAAATTTGGTAAGTGAGGAGAAAAGGTGCAAAACTTTGCTTAATTTTGGAGCATGCTATGATACATCTTTTCAGATATGTCATTATTAGCCAATAACTGGCACAAACACATTGATGAGTGTGATCCATTGTGCGTCACTCCACTGCATACTGTAATGA
Source organism: Hyla sarda (assembly GCF_029499605.1). Classification (NCBI taxonomy): domain Eukaryota; kingdom Metazoa; phylum Chordata; class Amphibia; order Anura; family Hylidae; genus Hyla; species Hyla sarda. The sequence continues at coordinate 286,407,246 of NC_079191.1, forward strand.
CTTCCATGCTTGACCCCATCCAGTCACCTGTCTTTTCAGTGCTGCTCATCTACTTCACTGTGATACTTTTAACTTTTTCAATTGCTCAAGTGAGAAGTGAATGGCTTTTATCTGCCCCTGCATTGTCGGTGTTGGGCAGGACCAGCTGTCATTTGCTTCCCTTGTTGTGAACACTTCCATTAACATTGTTAGAATCATTATACAGCATAAAGCCGGCTTCTCCTATTTATTCCAATGCCTAATTAAAGCTTAAGTATCTTTTACACAACATAAATGGAATTTCATGTGCTTTTGTAAATGGCCTTAGAGACGAGAGAAAAGGGAATCTATATTCATCTGCAAACTAGATTATGCCAAACAAATGTATTTTAAATAGCTTGTTTTTCCATGTCTAATATAGCTTAGTGACATATGTATTGCAGAACATTCTCTTTGCATTCAACAAGAAATTTAAGTAAAAATATTTTTGCAGCAAAAATTTAGCAACAGCTTGTTCCTCCCATTTATTTCCACTACAGATATTGTAGGTTTGACATGGATGAAGACCATTTTTGACCATTAATAACAGATATTGCACCTGAAGTTGTTTGACATGTCAGCAGTAAAAACAAATCTTAGACGTTTTTTCAACTACACTTGCAAGTCAAAATAGTACATGGAAGTGATATATGCTTTATGAAGGTGTTGTCAACAGCCAGCCGCTTCCTGTGAGAATAGCGAGCGCACACAATGGATGCTGTGGGAGGTGAGAAAGATTATTGGATTATGACAACTAAATAGTAGGAGAAGATTAATAGAAGGAGACAAGCTTTGGAGAGGTACAAGTGATGGATAGCACAATTGTGTTATTACAGATCGAATCCGCTGCATCTTACTCTGATTTTATAAAAAGCCAACACACAGTATAATAATGTACAATGAAACTAAACTAATTACTGTATAGTAATTGAAAATTTCAAAAATAGAGGTGTATGTGGTTTAATCAGGTCCTATATTCATGATTCATGTAGGGAGTGTGTACTAATGTATATACTGTAGTTATATCTATATCTAAACAGATCAGTTCAGTACACCTGCATGACGTTGATTCTGCACCATGCACATGAATTTCAGTAAGCTACTGTACATTTAGATGAGTGAGATAGGTACCAAATTTCTGTGAGAAATTTTATTGAGGTGAACACACAAGTCGACCGACTATCTAAGATGTGTGGCGGCCTCCTGACTCACCCCTGACCGTCAGTTGACAGAAGGGTCGAATGTGCTGGATTTTTGCCTCTAGACCCTTTTCTTATCTGGGAGAGATAAGCTGCTTCCAGAGCCGTCTAGCTGTGGCCTACCCTTCCCTATAGAAAACACATGAACGTTTGGTCAGGCCGTTTAGGGAGGTCATTAGAAATGACAGTCGCCCAGCAGTTTTTAACCCTTTTAAAGACCATTTTGGCCTTGAGGACGCAGGAAATTTCTATTTGTTTTGAGTTTCTGCTTTTTCCCTTTCCCCTTCCAAGAGCCATAACTTTATTTTTTTCACCTACAGACCAATATAAGGGCTTGTTTTTGTGTGAAAATTGTACTTTATAATGGCATCTTTCATTTTACCATAAAATGTATGGCAAAACCATATAAAGTAGTATTTGTAGGGGGAAATTGAAGAGAAAACCGCAATTTTGCAACTATATATTGCAATCTTTAGATTGCCACTGCTCATCTATGCTGTGCATAGGGATAACACTGATCAGTGTTATGAAATTTAATTCTCTGGTCTGTTCGATGGCAGTACAGAAAACAAGACCCCATAATGGCAGCAGGAGGCAGGAACAAGACCTCCAGCCTCCATGTTAGCTCATCTGATTTCTGCAGCCGTGTCGTGGGTGTTCAGATCAGCCACCGGAACCGCCACATATGCCGTGATCAATATTGATCAAGGCATCTTAGGGTTTGATGGTGGACATCAGCTTGATTGCTGACATCTGCCATTACCGGCGGGTTCCTGGCTGCTAATAACACCCGGGACCCACAATCTATGATTCGAGCACGGGTCCTAAATAAAATACTTAAGCCTACTCTGCTCCTAGACATCTTATTCCCTGTGTTAAGGCTGGACTTTCTCCTGCTGTTACCTTGCCGGCATAAATGCTCAGAACACAGACTTCGTGATGTCATGCCACACCCCATTTAAGTCTAAGATAGGGGGCGGGACAGTCGTCAGCCATCAAGCCCCCTCAATATACTTGAATAGAGGGGGTGTGGCAGGAGTCACAACCATGGCCGCCCGAAGCCTGGGTTCTGAACATAAATGTTTAGAACGCTGAGGTACTGGCCTGGAGATTGCGGGGGTTACAGCGTCCGGACCCCATCGATCAGACATCTAATCCCCTACCCTTAGGATAGGGGATAAAATGTCTAGGGGTGGAGTACCCCTTTTTAAAAGAGATTTTTTCCGTTTTGTTTTACATCCCAACCCCTTTTGGCACTACAAGTAGCCTGAAATGGGTTGAGGGGTCTCATCCTTGACATAGGTTCAGGTGGAAGTTGAATCTATCTAAAATTTATGGCTTATCCAGAAGATATTCCATAAATTATAGAGATTGGAATATCCCTTTAATAGCAATAGCATCCCAGTGTTTCCCACAGACCTTAAAGGGGTATTCCAGGAAAAAAACGTTTTTTTTTTTAATATCAACTGGCTCCAGAAAGAAACAGATTTGTAAATTGCTTCTATTAAAAAATCTTAATCCTTTCAATAATTATCAGCTGCTGAAGTTGAGTTGTTGTTTTCTGTCTGGCAACAGTGCTCTCTGCTGACATTTCTGCTTGTCTTGGGAACTGCACAGAGTAGAAGAGGTTTGCTATGGGCATTTGCTTCTAAACCGGTCGGCTCCCGAGACGTGTCATCAGAGAGCACTTAGACAGAAAAGAACAACTCAACTTCAGCAGCTCATAAGTACTGAAATGATTAAGATTTTTTAATAGAAGTAATTTACAAATCTGTTTAACTTTCTGGAGCCAGTTGAGATATATATATATATATATATATATATATATAAAAAAAATTCCTGGATAACCCCTTTAATAAAGGATGTGTATTCAGGGTCAGCTTTGCTAATGGTGGAACAACTGTAAACACTTGTGTAATTATTAGTTTAGATATATTAGATCATTATTGTTCTAACTATACATTGTATAACATGTCTCTTTTCAGTAGCTAATGCTTAGTATCATTTAGGGCATGTGGTATCCTGCAAATGTTAATACGTTAAAATAACAAATGTTATCAGCCTGAATCCATATCAACTAAAGATACATTGTTCACATTGTTAACAGCTGTGGGAAGCAGTGATAATAACTGCGCAAGCCTTTAGATCTGCTTATCTACTCACAGAGACAGAGGTCTTATATTTGAATTGTATTAAAATTCATCTTTGCATCTTGCTGCATACTCCAGTGTGATTTTTCATCACAGAAATTCATTAAATTCACATTGTTTTCATTTTACAAATCTTAGCTCCTGACAGGCTTCTTGTGATTAGTACACAAAGGATATATGGGATCTGACACCATTGATGATGGAATTGATGCTGACAAGATAATCAGAAAACATTTTCCCACTTGATATTATACAATGCATGGCTTTCAATGGTTTGCCCCTAATTAATATTCAATTATTTTAATTTAACAGACAAAACATTTACTTTTGTTGAAAAGATTTATATACTGTAGATTTAGAAATATATATATATTTTTTCTGTATTAATGTAATTTCTGTAAATGTTTCTTTTTGTTGTGGCCCTAGTGGCAGCTATATTGTTAGGTAATAGTCTGGTACATTTTATACATTATTAACACTTTAAGAACATATTACAAAGCTGGTGATCACTCTGTCTTCTATCTTAATATGTGGACACAGAAATAATGGCCTTTTGACAGCTTTGCTGTGCAGACTGTGGTATTGTCAACAGAGTTGTCTCATTATAGGTCCCTGGGATTACAGACAGCTCAGTTGAATTGCTGGAGACCTTGATAAGGCAGGATGGCAATACTATAAAAAACAGATAATGCTTTGTCTGTCACTTCCTGGTTGATAGGGGAGGAAACAGTACAGCATTATTTACTGGAGACCATAATATTGAGACATGGGGAGCAGTCAACTGCATGTGTCCAAAATGTGGCAAGCAACAGCTGCATAGCAAAATAGTGCACCCATTGACTTCTGTATTTGAGACACATGCAGATGACCACTCTTGCGGCCTCAACCTAATAGTCTACAGGTTGTTTGCTGCTAATAATTGTCATTCATTGTAGCTGTCATAAAGCTTAAATACATTTAAAAAAAAACTTCTGCACTGCTTGTATAGGATGAAAATGTGTACCACCAATATGGCAGCCACCTTATGCCTTGTGCCAAGTTATCCCCCCCCCCCTTACCCCCTGTTCCACATCATTTCCCCTTGATCCCCCATGCCATTTCATTCCCCCTTCATTACCCTCTGTAAATGAATCACCCCCTCTTTATGAAGTAGCAATGGGGGATAAATTGGGAATCAAATGGCACTGGGGGATTCAAGAGTAAATGATGTGGCACAGGGGGTAAAAAGCGAGGTATGTGAACAGAGGGATACTAGTGTAAATGTTATCCACATAAAGGTGGTAACCTTTATCTAGCAATGGGTGCAAAAGGCCCCAAATGATTTTCTCGCTAACATCCAGAGTGGGGGAACATTCTGGGGGTTCAATACGGGAACCTTGTCCCTCATACACCATAAACTTGCAAGTGTATCCTGAGATACTCTCTCAAAGTTTAGACATCTTCATGCAATACTGTGCTCGCTTGGTTGTGATGAATTGCCGAAAGCAGAATCTCCCCTTAAAGCTGATAAGAGACTCCTCAATAGCGACCTCCTGCCCAGGGACATAGGCCTTTCAAAATTTGGCCCTGATGTGGTTGATGACCGGCCTGATTTTATACAGGCGGTCATACGCTGGATCATTTCAGGGGGGGGGGGGGGGGGGACATGCCACATTATCAGCATAATGCAAACATTTACGAATGGCCTTGAACCGGAGACGTGTCATGGCCATACTGTAGAGTCTGGTAGAGGATGTCCCTGCTTCAGTACTGCCTGACACAGTTTTTTTTTAACTAGGCCCATATGCAGCATGAGGCCCCAAAAGATCCTCATTTCGACTGCATTGACAGCGTACCATCCATTGGGTCTAGCTAAAAATGAGCCCAGGTATGCAGCGACAAACTGTTGGGCGTACAGGTTCGTCTGGTCAGCCATCAGATTAGCAAAGTTGTCACTGAAAAAAAAAACTAAAATAGTCCATTTCAGTGAACCCGACAATGTTAATGTTGATTCCTGAGTCGCCAAAAGAAATCAGGAATCATAGGCTCGTGGTCTGCTGGCTGAGTCCAGACAAGTTCACCGGTACAGGGCACCAGTAAACTTGGCTCGGGGGTTTGACTAGTATGAGCGCCAGGGGGACTCATACTAGCATGGGGCACAGGGTCAGAAGCAGAGGAGGTTTGCGGCCATGCATGCGGCTCATCATCAGAAAATGGTGAGGAGGACAAGGACATAAGGAAGGTGGGGTCTTCCTTGTCCTCTGTGGTGCTTTCAGACTCAGAGGCAAATAAGGCATATGCCTCTGCCGCTGAAAACTCCCTGCGGGGCATTTCCCTACTCAAATGGGGGGTGAAGTGTATGTGTGGGGTAAAACTTTATTGGTGTGTGTGCTTCGTGTGGTGTGTTTCGAGACTTCCTACCCTAACCCGACATAAACCACTAACTAACTAACCCGCCCTAAGAACAAAAATATTAAATAAAACTAAACTTAAAAAAAGACTTCTAGTGCAAAAAGCCCTGTGCCAAAAAAAAAAATAATAAAATGACATAATCAGTGGTGTGCGCACTGAGCGCTTGGTGGCGGCAGGGGGTGCAGAAGTCAGCAGGGGTCCTGCCACTCAGCCCAGAACAGTGGCAGGTGGCACGTACACAGACCCCCACACAAAAAACCTGAAAAAAAAAATGATTAAAACCCAAAAACAAGCACCCGCCTGAACAAAAAAAAAACACTGATCACTGATAAATCATTGACAGCGGTGGGGCAGGCCGCACACACAGGTACTGTCCGTCCACACAGCACAGGCCTGCTGCTGGTGGCACAAACTGCCTATAGGTGCAAATAATGAAATTTAAAAAAAGCTATAACACAAAAAAAGTGCCTGCACCACAAGAACAAAAAAAAAAACATACTACGGGACTGATCAGCGGAAGGTGGGCTTTAGCCGATGGTGGCAGACCACACGTTTAGCAAAAAAAAGAAAAAAGGTCTGCGCTCCCCAAAAAATTATGGGGGTAGACCACAGCGACCCTTTAGGGCCTGGGTCATGCAGCTAAAGGTGCTGCGGACCTGTGGAAACCTACAGACGGTACGCCACAAAAAAAAATTGGATCCTTTTTTTTTTACACCTGTAAACTTTCTCTGCCTAACCTAAAGCTGTCCCTAATTGCTAAAAGGGCCGGATGGCACAGAAATAGTTCTGAAAAGCACCTTTTTTCCCCTGAGGGGGGAAGGTGGCAGTACGGGGCTCTGTCCGGCTCACCATCTCACAGATGTGTGGTGGGCAAAACGGAGCAGCATGCGTACCTGTACGCCCTGAGTCCTTAAGGACTCATGAACTGGGGTTTATGGGTATGTCCTGCATCCTTACGGGGTTAAGGCAAAAATGGACTTTGTCCTTAAGGGGTTAAAGTAAATTCTTATTTCTAGAGTGATAAGAAAGAAATCAAAAGGACAAAACTATTCCTGGTCTTAACCCTTTAAAGGGGTACTCCCGTAGAAAACTTTTTTTTTTTTTTTTAATCAACTGGTGCTAGAAAGTTAAACAGATTACTTCTGTTAAAAAATCTTAATCCTTCCAGTACTTTTTTAGGGGCTGTATACTTCAAAGGAAATGTTTTTCATTTTGGATTTCTCTTGTCACAACCACAGTGCTCTCTGCTGACTTCTGCTGTCCATTTTAGGAACTGTCCAGAGCAGCATATGTTTGCTATGAGGATTTTCTCCTGCTCTGGACAGTCCCTAAAATGGACAGCAGAGGTCAGCAGAGAGCACTGTGGTCGTGACATAAGAGAAATCCAAAAAGAAAAACATTTCCTCTGTAGTATACAACCCCTAAAAAGTACTGGAAGGATTAAAATTTTTTAATAGAAGTAATTTACAAATCTGTTTAACTTTCTGGCACCAGTTGATCTAAACAAAAAATATTTTCCACGGGAGTACCCCTTTAAGGACCAGGGGTTTTTCCGTTTTTTGCTATTTCATTTTTTTCTCCTTACCTTTAAAAAATCATAACCTTTTCAATTTTGCACCTAAAAATCCATATTATGGCTTATTTTTTGCGCCACCTATTCTACTTTGTAATAACATCAGTCATGTTTCCCAAAAATCTAAGGTACAGGTACGCCCTTGGTCCTTACAGGTTGTACAATATTTAATCTATCCCTGTTCTAGTACTTCACAAGCCTTCTGTCTGTCCAAACATACAACGTGTTATAAAGTAGAGCTTTTACAGATTAGGATTGATTAAAGTGGTCTGAGCACACAGGATAAAATTCCATTGCAGCGTGTTTTTTGAGATAATCATTAAGAATTTTCAATAAAGTATTATAGAAGAGCTGTATTGTGAGCTTTCTTCCTCTTCTGTCCATCCTATTGTACCATTTTATATTTAAAATGTTTCCGACAGTGATATCAATGGCAAAACATTTCTAAATTGACTTTTCAGGAAGGTCTCATTGCCTAGCAACTACTTGGAATTCATAATATTGGAGGCAATTTTCATCAATTCTGCTTACAGAAAAAAGCTCTAATTTTCATGTCTCTTGGAATAAAAAAGGATGTAAATTACACATATGGAGAAAATAAAGTATTGATGACCACATTTGCTGCTTCCTATGATAACTTGAACTGGTTTGCATTTTGAAGTGTCCATTAAAATGGTTAAGATTTTCTGTGCTGTGGGAGGTATAATGGTAGGACAGGTCATGGTTATACTGCTCTAAAATATGCTGATATTAAATAGTCTACCACAGACAAAAAGAACATTTATATAAAATTTGCAATCCTATTAACTCCTTCAGGACGAAGGGTGTACCTGTACGCCCCTCGCCCGGTCCTGGTGTTTAAAACCGGGTCACACCATGACTCCGCATCACACCGGGTCGGTCCTGGCTGATAACGATAGCCGGGACCCTGGGCTAAAAGTGTGCAGCACCGATCGTTGTTCCGCGTGCTATTAACCCTTTAGAGGCGGCGATCGAAGTTGACTGTCAGGTCTAAAAATGAAAGTAAACGCTTCCCAGCAGCTCACTCGGGCTGATCGGGACATCGCGATAAAATTGCGATGTCCTGATCAGCTAGGACGTGAGCGGAGGCCCCCTTACCTTGCTCCATCGCGTCCGATCTTCGTTTGATTGCTCCAAGCCTGAGCTACAGGCTTGAGCAATCGAACCCCTATCTCGCTGATCCATGCAAAGCTATGGCTTTGCAGGGATCAGGGTAAGAGAGCAGTGCATGCAGTGTTATAGGTCCCTATGGGAGCTATAACACTGCCAAAAAAAAGTGAAAAGTTAACAAAGTCATTTAACCCCTTCCCTAATAAAAGTTTGAATCACCCCCCTTTTCCCATAAAAAAAAAACTCTGTAAATAAAAATAAACATATGTGGTATCGCCGCGTGCGGAAATGTCCGAACTATAAAAATATATCATTAATTAAACCGCACGGTCAATGGCGTATGCGCAAAAAAATGCAAAATTCCAAAATAGCTTATTTTTTGGTCACTTTTTATATCATGAAAAAATGACAAAAAGTTCAAAAGATCAAAAGTCCGATCAATACAAAAATACTGCTGATAAAAACTTCAGAACACGGCGCAAAAAATGAGTACTCATACCGGTCCGTACGCGGAAAAATAAAAATTATCGGGGTTAGAAGATTAGAATTTCTTACAAATAAATTTTCCTGCATGAAGTTATGATTTTTTTCTGAAATAAGACAATATCCAACCTATACAAGTAGGGTATCATTTTAACCGTATGGACCTACAGAATGAAGATAACTTATTAATTTTACAGAAAAATGCACTGCGTAGAAACGGAAGCCCCCAAAAGTTACAAAATGACATTTTTTCTTCAATTTTGTCGCACAATTCATTTTTTTTTTCCATTTTGCGGTTGATTTTTTGGTAAAATGACTAATGTCACTGCAAAGTAGAATTGGTGGCACAAAAAATAAGCCATCATATGGAATTTTATGTGCAAAATTTAAAGCGTTATGATTTTTAGAAGGTGATGAGGAAAAAATGAAAATGCAAAAACGGAAAAATCCTGCGTCCTTGCGGGGTTAAACAAGTGATTTTCACTTGTATTTAAAAAACTAAATTCAATTCTAGTGTTCTTGTTAAAGGGGTACTCCGCCCCTAGACATCTTATCCCCTATCCAAAGGATAGGGGATAAGATGTCAGATCGCCGGGGTCCTGCTGCTGGGGACCCTCGCTATATAGCAAGCTGCACCCACTTGTAACTCCTTCTTACTTCCTGTTAGTCCGGCACGTCACATGGAGCTTCAGCCTATCACCAGCGGAGGCGGGACATCGCTGCGGCCAGTGCTAGGCTGAAGCTCCATGTGACGTGCCGGACTAACAGGAAGTAAGAAGAATACAGCCCGGGGACCGAACACCTGTACCGGAGCTCCGGGGGCTCGTTGGCAGGTAAGATAAAGTGCGTTTTATTTTATTTTGCAGCCTGGATAGGATAAAATGAGAAAAGTGCGCACCGGATACTCCTTTAATAGCCAGCCGCGGCGATTGCCGCATGCTGGCTATTAGCGGTGGCCCCCGGCTACTGAAATCAGCCGGGGGTCGCGTAGTACGGAGCGGGCACGAGTCGGAGCCCGCTCCATAGCCGTGTCAGATCCGGCCTGCCCGGCTCCACAAATGTGGAACTTTTATCTCCTGATGCCCAGGACATGACATGCTGTTCCAGGCGTCCGCAGATAAAAATTCCACATCCCTAAAAGAATCGATTCAAAAATATTTTGAATCGATTCTGTATCGGCAAATGAAAAAATCGCGATTAACGCGAGAATCGATTTTTTCTTACATGCCTAGTAGGATAGTTATGTAGAAGTGGTTGTTCTATGCATGTCTTTAATGTACAATGTGGACACGCTGCCAAAATATATGCTCATTAGCAAAAAATTTATTCATAATATATAATAATGAAGCACTTATGTCTACACTGAACATGTACGTGTTTGACTCGACAGGCTGTTACCAATGGAATTCATCTTTTATTTAAATCAGAACTAAACACAAGTTTCCCAATCTATTTCCTAATCTATTCCCAAAAAATCCCAATCTCTCAGCTCGGCTGATAACATAGTTGAAATCTACTCTTTAATAATGAGTGCATCTAAAGCTCACTATACAGTTCAGTCATAGCGATCCAATCTTACCAAAAACTGGAACAAATAACCAAATGTTGTAACAAAAAAATCATTGCCATACTATTCCTTTTTAAATACTTTTATGTTATTCTCTTGTTAGGATCTGTCCCTTTCAATAGAGAAATAATTAATTGAAGAGCGCTACTGTGAGTGGAGGCCTACATCAGCTGATCAAAGGGTGGTCTATAACTCCTTCTAGACCAGATCCATGAACCCCTCTCTGACCAGACAATATAATTTTTTTTTATTTAATGCTCACATTGTATTTATTATATAAAAAAAAAACAGTTGTATTTGATTTGCAAAAAAAGGAGTTTCTCAGTAGATGTCTATTACAAATTTAGCATAGATTTTCGTCTACAGCTTCTACAGCTTTCTGATGCCAGTGTCTAACTGCAAATATCCCTTAACCGCTTAAGGACCAATACAAGTAAACCTGTACGCCCCTGTTTTTTCAAATCAGGATTGTCTGACTTTTATTAGAGAATTACTCTGCTAACGTTTTGCCAATCACAATTATTCTGACATAGTTTTTTGTCACCAGTTGTACTTCATGTATATAGTAAAAGTAAGCCGATATCATTTGTAGTTTTTTTTTTACAATGCAAAAAATCATGACATAAAAAAAAAAAATATATATATATATATATATATATATATATATATATATATATGATTTTTTGCTATTTTAACACCAATAGGTTGCATATATTTATACTTTCTGACCTAATAATTTATGAGACTTAAACTTTCGGATGTCTACTTTATTTTGAAAGCATTTATTTTGTTTAAAATTAACATTTTAAATGATTTAGAAGCCTAACAATTTAATTTGAAATGTTGAAAATTTTAAAAGTTCTGTTTTAATGCACTGTGCAAGGTTTGCAGAAATTTGAACCCCCCCCCCCCCCCCATTGACCCCATTTTAAAAACTAGACCCTCAAGGTATTCGCTAGGGGGTACAGTGAGTATTTTAACACCATTTTTTTTGGCAGGAATTATTACAAAGTCAGTGTTAAAAATTCGAAATTAGCTTTTTTTCACAAACGCATCATTAGTGGGACATATTTTTTGTACATCGCTTCTGATATTGAAAGAAATGGACCCTATATTTTATTGAGCTGCTCAGCCCTTGTTTGGAAATACCCCTGCTTAGGCCATATTTGGTTCCTTTGCCGCGTGGTAGGATCCAGAAAGAAAGGAGCGCCATTTGGCTTTAATGGCATCACTTTAGGCCGAATGGATTATAATCCACACTTCATGCCTGCAACAGTTTTTAGCTGCCAGAACCCCCCAAATGACCCCATTTTGGAAACTACACCCCCTAAAGTATTTATCTAGACCAAAAGTGAGTACTTTGAGTCCTTTTGTGTAGCTGGAATGGTTACAAAGTCAGTGGAAAAATTTACATTTTCTTTTTTTTTCTTCTCACAAACGCATCATTTGTGGCACATATTTTTTGTACATTGCATCTGAAAAGTATATAATGCTCCCCATATTTTATTACGCAGTTTGTCCCATGTTTGGTAATACCATCGCTTAGGCCATATTTGGTTGCATGGCCACATGGTGGGACCCAAAAGGAGAGGAGCACCATTTGGCTTTCAGGATATCATTCTACAAATTATAGGCCACACTTCATCTTGCAAAGCATTCTAGCTGTCAGAACAGTACTGCACCCCCAGAAGTGACCCCATTTTCGAAACTACACCCCCTAAAGTATTCTACTGGGGCAAAAGTGAGTACGTTGAGCCCTTATTGTGGGGCTAGAATATCTCAAAGTCAGTGGAAAAAAATTGCAATTAGCTTTTTTTCCCACCACAAATTCTTTATTTGTGGGACATCATTTTGAAATGGAGGAAATACGCCCCGTATTTTATCACCCTGTTCGTCCCGGGCTTGGCAGTACCCCTACTTAGGCCATATCTGGTTGCCTGACTGCCTGGTAGGACAAAGAAGGAGAGGAGCCCCCTTTGGCTTTCCGGGCATCATTATATGAATAGTCCCCATTCATACTGCATTTCTGCAGTATACGTGTCCGTTGCCATGTCAAAAAAGGGATGCCAAAGTATACTGTAGCAGTCTCATTCAGAAATGAATGAAGCTGCTACAGTATACGTCAGCATCACTTTTTTTAAAGTGATGCAGACGGATACCTCAAACATACTGCTGAAACGCAGTATGAATGGGATGCAGTGTAGGGTCACATAGAGCACATCCGCAGCATATTTCACACCGCAATTGCCCCCCAGCAGTCACAAGGGGAAGATCACTGATGCGGATGGGTAGCTCAGTATGTCCGCTCATGACTGCCGGCATTAAATCCGCCGCTATGAGTGGACACACAAAGCTACCCAGCCGCAGCAGGGAGCTCATTATTCGGACTCCTGGCGGGCATGTGCGCCGTTTGATCCTACACATTATGCTTTTTTTTTTCATTATATTTATTTCATAAATGTATTTTTATTTTTTTTACATTTATTGTTTTTACATTTTATTTTTCTTTTACACTTTTATTTATTTTATATAATTTTTTTACACTTTTTTTTAATGCTTTGGAATACTAAGTATTCCAAAGCATTGCAGTTATATGCTGCCTGCCAGTTTTACACTAGCAGGCAGCATATCAGGACGTTATAACCGGGGCAGACCTGGGTGTCCTTGTAAAGACACCTGACTGCCCAGGTAACAAGCAGCACCCCGCGATCGTTGTGGGGTGCTACAGGAGAGAGACAGAGGGAGCCCCCTCCCTCTGTCAAAACTCTTTACAGCTCGCTATCACTTCCGGCCGCGGCTGTAAGGGTTAAACTGCAGGGACCAAAGTTAACTTCGGTCCCAGAAGTGCGGCAGGCCCCCGCCCACCGGGGATCACACAAAGCACCCCGCGATCATGCTGCAGGGTGCTCTAGGGGGGACAGAGGGAGTCTGTCAAAACTCTTATAGCCCACGGTCACTTCCGACCGTGGCTGTAAGGGTTAAACTGCCGGGACCGAAGTTTACTTTGGTCCCGGCAGTGCGGCAGGGTCCCGGATGTGTGTTACAGCAGAGTCCCTGCCGCGATCTCGTGGGTGCACTGGGCAGCACCTACGAGAACCATGGACGTGTATACTCTTCCTGGTGCGGTAACATGCATCCTGCCTGGACGTGTATACACGTCCATGGTCGATAAGTTGTTAAAGAGTAACTGTCATGATCTTGTTAAATGTTATAATCCTTCAAGTTCATGTCTCCATCATGATAAACCACCCCCTGCCTTTATTTTTTTTTTACTTTTCTACCTTGATATTGCTCTGTATTTTCTGCTCAGTCTCTGTCCGATTCACAGGTTGGGAAGGGGTGTTCCCAAGCAGGCGTGACATCATCTGAAGTCATACAGCGGTTAACTTCCTGCCTCACTTTGCTACACACAGCACTGAGCAGTTCAGTTTGTGAGATGAGCTATGATTGGCTAAGGCTGCACCCCCCCCCCCCCCCACTCAGCATTTCCTGATTTTGGACTTCTGCCAAGCCAGCAGGAGTCCAAAGTCTGTGCAAGAGATGGGGGAGGGGGGGGTGTGCTCTGGACAAGTAGGGAGACACCTAGTGGCAGCTTTTTTAAACACAAATAAAACATAAAATATATTTTTTAAGTAACATAAGAAGTGCAATAGCAAAAAAAAATTTTAATGACCGTGCCCATTTTATTTTTTAGCTCTTGAACCAGCACCCATGTCTGAATGACATGCTAGACACACCTTGGCACACCTTTTGCATACCACAATGGAGGATTTTCCTTTTTGTAACTATGGACATTGGGGGAGATTTATCAAAACCTGTCCAGAGGGAAAGTTGCCCAGTTGCCCATTTCAACCAATCAGATCGCTTCTTTCATTTTTGAAAAGGCCTCTGAGAAATTAAAGAAGCAATCTGGTTGCTATGGGCAACTCAGCAACTTTCCCTCTGGACAGGTTTTAATAAATCACCCCCATTGTGTGGGATATACAAAAAAAAAAAGAAACATCTACTTCCTCCAGCACTCCTGCAGTTTCTCCAGTGACCTGTTCTGGTCCCCCAATGCAATCTTTTTCCAGAGCTACAGTGTGACATGTCGTCCACAGAAGCTCCAAGTCCAATGTGTCATACTGCAGCTCAGTGAATTGTCAGACGCAACAATGTCCTGTCTTGGCCTGCGAATTTGCTAAGCTGCAGTATGACACATTGGGCCAGGGTGCTTCCATGGACGACAGTCATGCTGCATTTCATGAAGATGAACACATCAGGGGACCAGAGCAGGACATCAGAGGCACCGGAGAAATTCTGGAGATAAGTAGATGTTTTATTTTTTTCTCACACAATGGCTAGTTAGAAGAAAAAAAAAACACTTCCACCGGAGTTCTTCTTTAACCTGTTAAGGATGCCTACAGCTACGCCCTGGTTCCATTACCGGGGTTTAAAGCATGCTCGCGAGTTGAGCACACTTCAATCCCGGTGGGTCCTGACTGCTATCAGCAGCCAGAACCCAGGGTTAATGCAGGGCATCACCAATCTGGCTAAGTCTGATAGTAGGGACCTGATGAAGAGCAACAAATGCTCGAAATGCGTTGTCTTTGCTATTTGAATAAATTATCTTTTTTATTTTATGTCCGTGCATTTCGGTTAACACATTCAATCCACCAGGATAGCCCGTATGCATGGCATTTTTACTTTTTACTATCCATCCCTCACCACTGGATCTTTTCCTTAATCTGGAACTGCTACCATCGGTAACTCGGATGGAAGAACCTGAAGAATAATACCACTGTAAAATACAAATAAATAATGTTCACATACAATTAATGTCAGAAATATACTAATGCATCCATAATGCAACATTTTGGTCTTAAAGAGGCACTGTCATTGTTAAAAACTTTTCTTATATTGCAGGACTCATTATAATATGACCTTTCACAATATACACCTGTTAAAAAAAAAAATTTAAATTAAATTTTCACCTGAAATTCAAGCTCAAAATAGCCGCCACTAGGGGTCGCCTGTCTTTTAGCCAGACAGACTAGTCTAGATTTTACAGCATACTGGATACCGGCTGTAAAGCATACCGGTATCCAGTATAGGAGATTTCTATTGAGTGTATGCAAAACTACAGATAAAGGATGTGTGGACATGCTGGGAGCTGTAGTTTTACAACAGCTGGAGGCAACACTGCTCTAACACAGTTATTTACAAACATTGCAGCTTCAGTTTTTACTAAACTACAACTCCCAGCATGCTTAAATAGTCAAAGCTTTCTCGGACTCCTGAATGACAAAGAAGTTGATCAGACATTCAGGAGTCTGTGAAAGATGAATGACATACATAGTGACAGCTATGCTGATTAGCATCCATCTTTACTAGGAGAAGATAAAACAGAACATGTATTCATAAAAATGCTGTACTTTTGCACTAAGATCTATTCTTATATTTATACATTTTATCCTGTTATGAATTCACCATAATGTCTTCTGATTACTGCAGGCAAGCTCCAAGTATCTTTCTCTGTGTAACATGACACAGCATAAAACCAGAGAGGAAAGGGTTACAGAGTAGAGAGTACTGATTGGCTGACTGCCCAGGCTTGCTTCTGTGAGGGAGACAGACTGACACCGCCCCCTCCAGCCTGCACAATGAAAAAGTAACTCACCAGCAGATAAATGCTTATATCTCTGGATATATAGGTCCGAGACACATAAAAATTATATGCACGTGATCAGGATTGGGTCCTGAGTAACATATCACTTTTTTTCTTTTTTTTTGCACTATGACAGGTACGCTTTAAGAACTGGACCTATTGACATTATTTATTTACTTTATTGTTTTCTAAAAGATTTTTTTAAAGTAGTAAAACATAACAAAAAACTTTACAATTGGGTATTGCTGTAGTCGTACAGGCTTAATAGATAAAGATAACATGTCGATTTTACCACACAGTGAATTTACTTTATTCTTTCAAATCTTCAAACCTTAACAATTTGTAATGCATAAAACAAACCCTATGAAAAAATTATAGTTATGATTCCGCTGCAGAAGAGTCCCTTTGATGTGATTCTGCTTCACCGTGCACACTGCGGAGTGTTATGGAGTCAAGATCTACCACAGAATTACACTAAATACTTTGGTGCTCGATATGCAGAAAAAATTGGAAACACAAAAGGGAAGCGCAACAATGTGCCGTAAAAGTTTTCAGATATAACGAAGACAAAGAGGTGAAAAAAACTTGCTCACCTTCTGGTGTTGTGCAGTGGGCACAACACCATATCGCGCTTGTATCCCGTTGTAAAGGGAATAGTGAAATCAGGGGGTGCAGCTCACACCGTGGCGTCCTGGGATTCCTGGACGTCTGGAGAATGCAAGAGGTGAAGATCCCCGGGGCTCCGGTTCACGTGTAAAAAAAGGTGTGTTCGAGCGCTCACTCCTGTAGAATAGCTTGGTTGGGATTGTGGCAGTAAGAAGTAGCCGGACACGGTTAAAGATATAATAACCGGATTTTATTTGGATAGATCACAGATAACGCGTTTCGAGGGGTGGGACCCCCTCTTCGTCAGAGCCCCGGGGATCTTCACCTCTTACTAAATACTTTGGGTTATAGTGTGGGTGAACAGGAGTTCAACGTGAGGTCACTTACATAAATAAGTCCAGTAGATCCTGAGATATGTCTCCCAGAAGATCCTCTGCTGAATTCAGTGAATCGCATGCAGGGGCGGGGCTTCATTACTCCTCTTCACTAGGATGTTGAGTCACAGACAATAAATTTGTGTGATTCACTGAATACAGCAGAGGATCTTCTGGGGGGCATATCTCAGTACCTACTGGACATATTGAAGTAAAGTGACCCCTCGTTGGACTCCTGCTTACCCACACTATAACCCAGTGTATTGGGTTTAGTGTTCGTAAACAGGCTGACAGTTTTCCTTTAACTAACCTTATATTTTAATAGTTCGGAAATTTATGCACACGGCGGTACCACATATGATTTTGTTTTTATTAAATTTTTTATAAAAATGTTGATTCAAAGGGTGTTGATTCAAACTTTTAATAGGGAATGGGTTAATTCACTTTTATTAACTATTATTTTTATTTTTTATTTTTTTAAAGTCCCCATAGGGGGCTATAACATGCAATCTTTTGATTGAATAGACTGTTCAATGATGAGCTTTGGCTCCGCATTGATCAGTTTTATCGGCACTCTGCTCCTCTAACCTGTTGAGCCTGGACAGAGCTTCAGAGCATCAATTAGACACCGAGGAGGCAGGTGAGGGCCCTCCTGCCATTCACTCAGCTGATCGGGACCCACGATTTCACCGTGGATGCCCCGATCAGCTCTGCTGAGCTACTGGCATCTAGCTGACACAAATTTAGATGCTGCAATCAACTTTGATCGTGGCGTCTAAAGACCCCGATCGGTGATGTTCCTGGCTGCCGACTGGGTATAAAGCTGAGCATGAGTTGAACATGCTTTAAATCCCGGTAACTGGACCAGGGCGTACAGGTAAGCCCTTGGTCCTTAAGTACCACGACGCAAGGTTGTGCCTGTATGTCCTTGGTCCTTAACGGGATAGATAAATGTACATTATCCTGACATACAGTACACATAACTTATATTGTCATACTATAGCCAAATACGACTGCTATATGTGCAGCTAATTTTCTGCCATTTATTCACTGCTAAATATTTCTGTATTGTTACCTGTTAGATAAGTAGACTGTAGTCACACCACATCGCACATGATTAGTTTTATCATCTTCATCAATGCATTTTGTCAGCAAGATAATGGGGGATATTTATCAAAAACTGTTCAGAGGAAGAATTGCCCAGTTGCTATGGGCAACGGGGCCACTTTTCTCTGCACAGGATTTGATAAATATCCTTCAATGACCCTAATTTACTTTTGTTGGGTTGTAAGCCAAAATGTGTTGCATCGTGCCACGAATTGTGTCTGCACCAGAATTTGTGACAAAATTCAAAAAACCTAACCAACTCTCCATTTTACTTGAACCTGAAAACCTGAAGAAAAGGGGTGTTGTTGCCGCAAAAAGGGTGTGTGTTTCCTAAATTTTTTTAAAAATTGCAACATATTTACTAATGTCTCCACACAAAATGTGGTGGATATGGCCTCTAGAAAACCCCACAACTCTACTTTGTTACATTCTTTAACTTTTTGAGAATGTTAGAAGGTTTATAAGTTTTTAGCAGCAATTTTCCAGATTTTCAAGAAAGTTAAAAAATCTGATTTATCAGGGACCAGTTCAGTTCTGAAGTGGAAATGAGGGGCCTGTATGTTATATACCCCCATAAATAACCCCATTTTATAAACTGCATCCCTTAAAGTAGTCAGAATGACATTAAAGAAGTTCATTAACCCTTTAGGAGTTTCACAGAAATGAAAGCAAAGTGGAGGCTGAATTTTGAAATTTCATTTATTTTTGCAGATTTTTCATTTTAATCCATTTTTTTTCTGTAACACAGTAGGTGTTGACAAAGAAATACAACTCAGGATTCATTCCCTGAATTCTGACATATTTAGAAATAGCTCATATGTGGCCTTTGTGCGCTACGTGTCTCTCACACAGTCCTCCGACATGAAGGCGTACGGTGTGGATTTCGGGGCATCCTTTTAGTTTAGGATATTTTGTTGGCATCATATAAAGTCACAGATGCCTTTAGGTGCAAACTTTTTTGGGAGACAAGTTGACGCTTTCATTGGTACCATTCTGGGGTACATGTGACACTGGTCATTTTTTATTTTATTTTTTAAGAGGTGTTATACATAAAAAAAATCTATTTGTAAAATTTTTTTAGGATGTTCGTCATGCGGTATAAATGACATGTTAACTTTACTCTGCAGGTTGATACGATTATGGCGATACCAAATTTCTATACTTCAGTTCATTTATAGCAGTGATGGCGGACCTTTGTGAGCCCGAGTGCCCAAACTGTAACGCACGCCAACTTTATTTCCTTCAAAGTGCCAGCACAGCAATTAAATCAGAATACTGATGTGTGTGGGGTGATGTATGTTTGAGGGTTGCTGTGTGTGTCTGAGGGGTGCTGTGTGTTTGTCTGTGGGGTGCTGTGTGTGAGAGGTGATGTGTGTTTGAGGGGTGCTGTATATTTGCCTGAGGGGTTCTGTGTGTCTGAGGTGCTGAGTGTGGGGGTGATGTGTGTGTGAGGTGCTGTGTTTGAGGGGTGGTGCTGTGTGTGTGAGGTGCTGTGTTTGAGGGGTGGTGCTGTGTGTGTGAGGTGCTGTGTGTGAGAGGTGATGTGTGTTTGAGGGGTGCTGTGTGTGGGTGTTTGGAGGGTGTTGTGTGTCTAAAGGTGCTGTGTGTGTGTTTGAGGGGTGCTGTGTGTCTGAGGTGCTGAGTGTGGGGGTGATGTGTGTGTGTTTGGGGGGTGCTGTGTGTGGGTGGTGCTGTGTGTGTGAGGTGCTGTGTTTGAGGGGTGGTGCTGTGTGTGTGAGGTGCTGTGTGTGAGAGGTGATGTGTGTTTGAGGGGTGCTGTGTGTGGGTGTTTGGAGGGTGTTGTGTGTCTAAAGGTGCTGTGTGTGTGTTTGAGGGGTGCTGTGTGTGAGGTGCTGTGTGTGGGGGTGCTGTGTGTGTGTGTGGTGCTGTGTGTGTGTGGTGCTGTGTGTGTGAGGTGCTGTGTGTGGGGGTGCTGTGTGTGTTTGTGAGGTGCTGTGTGTGTGGTGCTGTGTGTGTATGTGAGAGGTGCTGTGTGTGGGGGTGCTGTGTGTGTGTGTGTGTGTGAGGTGCTGTGTGTGTGTGTGTTTGAGGGGTGCTGTGTGTGTAAAGGTGCTGTGTGTGGGGGTGCTGCGTGTGTGTCTAAAGGTGCTATGTGTGGGGGTGCTGCATGTGTGTGTGAGGTGCTGTGTGTGGGGGTACTGTGTGTGTGAGGTGCTGTGTGTCTAAAGGTGCTGTGTGTGGGGGGTGCTGTGTGTGTGTGTTTGAGGGGTGCTGTGTGTGTTTGAGGGGTGCTATGGGTGCTGTGTGGGGGATTGGGTAGATAATACATGCATAATAAAAAATACATACATAATACATTAAAAAACTAAAAAAAAAAAAATGTTATTTCAGCTACCGGGTTGGATGCTAGGTCGGTGTAGTGTAGTAGTTTTTAGTATATTTGCTGGTAGAAGAGCATGGTCTGCAGAGAGTGGGTCGTGTTCCGTGTATCAGAACAAAGGAAAAAAGAAAGTTGCCTCTTTCAAGGTGCTTGTAGTATTAAAACATCAAACCTTTAACCTGTATACATTAAAAATAGAAAAAGGTGAACATCAATCATAAAAGAGAAGCGAAATGCCAACATGTTTTGAGCAAAATGTAGCTCTTAATCATGGCTATATGTAGCCCAAAACGCACTGGAGTTTCACTTTTCTTTTATGATGTCCACCTTTTTCTTTTTATAATGTATACAGATTAAAGGTTTGATGGTTTAATACTACATGCACCGTTATCCTTGGAACAGCTGGAGGCATCTTTCTTTTTTCTTTTGTTCTGATTCATAATACATATATACATACTTCATACATACATACACACATCATACATGCATAACCTACACATATATATACACACACATCATACGTACATAATGCATAAATACATACATACAAACATCATACATATATAATACATGCATACATCATACATAGATAATGCATGCATCATACATATATAGTACATGCATAAATCATACATGTATAATACACACATCATACATACATATGCACACCATACATAATACATACACAAATCCATAATATATACATATACACATCATACATAAATACATCATACATAACATACAGTGCATACATAACATATATATATATATATATATATATATATATATATATATGTTATGTATGTACTGTATGTTCTGTATGTATGATGTGTGTAATGTATGATGTATTTATGTACGATGTGTATGTATATATTATGGATTTGTGTATGTATTATGTATGGTGTGCATATGTATGTATGTATGTATTATATGTATGATGTTTGTATTTATGCATCATGTGTGTGTATATATATATATCTATATATATATATATATATATATATATATATATTATACATATATAATGCATAAATACAAACATCATACATATATAATACATACATAATATACACATGCACACATCATACATCCATAATACATACATATTACACACACCATACATACATAATACACAAATCATACATACATATTACACACACCATACATACATACATATTACACACACCATACATACATATTACACACATCATACATACATATTACACACATCATACATAATACACATCATACATATGTATTTCACACATACATATATTTCCCCTCCCGTCCTCGGTCTGTGCACTTTTCTCACTTGCGGCAGCCATGTTGGGCTCAGAGGCCGGGCGCGTCCACTCCCATCTGCTGCACACTTTGCACCATCGCCCACTTGCCGAGGAATGGACACTTGGTGCCAGGAGTTGCGGGCAGGAGCATCTCAGGAGGTGGAAGGAGATGTGCGCAGCTGCGGGGCAGCCCCTTCGCCTGCAGTTAGCGCAGCAGTGTGCGTGGCCGGGGAAGGGGGGATAGAGTGGCCCGGAGGAAGGGGGGATAGAGCGGCCCAGAGGAAGGGGGGATAGAGCGGCCGAAGGACGGGGGATAGAGCGGCTGGAGGATAGAGCGGCCGGAGCGGCAAATTAAAAAAAAAATGCATTTTTTAAACATTCCCCAGACTGCCCGGCCATCCGGTGTGCCCTGAAAGACATCCATGGCGAACTATGGCCGCGTGCCCACAGAGGGTGCTCGGCGTGCCACCTGTGGCACGCGTGCCATAGGTTCGCCATCACTGATTTATAGCATAAAAACTATTTTTGTAAAAAAAAAATCACGTTTGTAAGTCGCCATATTCTGTGAGCCATAACTTTATTTGTTCACTGACGCAATTGTGTGAAGACTCTTTTTTGCAGGACATATTGATGTTTTTGGGGGGACTATTTTTGGGTGTGTTTTGGGGTGTATTATTTAGATAGATAGATATAATTTATTTTATAATTTTTTTTCCACATTTTTTTTATATTATTGTTCACATTTTATTACCGTATTTATCGGGGTATACCACGCACCGGCCTATAACATGCACCCTCATTTTACCAAGGATATTTGGGTAAAAAAAGTTTTTTACCCAAATATCCATGGTAAAATGAGGGTGCGTGTGTGTGCGCGTGTATACCCCGATACACCCCCAGGAAAGGCAGGGAGAGAGAGGCCGTCGCTGCCCGCTTCTTTCCCCCTGCCTTTCCTGGGGTCTAGAGCCCTGCTGCCGCCGCTTCTCTCCCGCTGGCTATCTGCGCCGCTGCCCGTTCTCTCCCCCTGACTATCGGTGCCGGCACCCCATTGCCGGCGCCGATAGCCAGGGGGAGAGAAGCGGCGCCGACGTCATGCTCCGCACCGTGCAGCGCATAGCAACGACGCAGGGGACGCACACCGGAGGCCTGAAGCAGCGCGGACCCAACCCCGGCAACAGGTAATTATGCAACCGGGGATGGGGGGAGGCAACAGGGCAGCGGCGCCGGCAATGGGTGCCGCTGCCCCTTCTCTCCCCGTCTGTCGGCACCGCTGCCCCATTGCCGGCACCGCTTCTCTCCCCCTGGCTATCGGTGCCGGCACTGATAGTCAGGGGGAGAGAACGGGCAGCGGCGCCGATAGCCAGGGGGTGGAGAAGGGCCGGCAGCAGGGCTCTAGACCCCAGGGCAGGCAGGGGCAGATAAGCCGGCAGCGCTGGCTGTCTCTGCACCTGCAAAGCCGCTGCAGTTCATTGATTTTAAAGCGCCCGCTTTCAATCCTTGTATTGCAGCGGCTTATCAGCGTATAACACGCACATAGACTTTAGGCTAAAAATTTTTGCCTAAAAAGTGCGTGTTATACGCCGATAAATACAGTATATGTTTTCAAAATTTTTTCACTTTTTTTTTTTACATTTTACTTTTTTTTTTACTATTGTACACATAATTAAATGGAATTGGATGTTGTTTAGTCCCGGATAAGCTGACATGATGGCCAGAGGTTCTCTAGCTGTTCTGTGCTGTCCCATCTTCATTCTGTTTCTCCAGGTTGCTTTAGCAGGCTGGAGAAGCAGAGCAGGGATAACAATGGATCAATGTTGAAAATAGTTTTAAAAAAAATTTTAGTAAATATATATATATATATATATATATATAATATGTGTGTGTGTGTGTGTGTGTATATATATATATCCCCCTTTTTTCCTTTTGTTAAAATAATGTAAACAAAAAAAACATAAACATACGCTGTGTGCGTAAATATCTGAACTATTAAAATATAATGTTAATGAAACCGGAGGGTGAATGGAGCAGATGTTTAAAAAAAAAAAAAAATAAAGTCTATATCATTTAAAGTAGTAAAATAAAACCTAAATAAATTAAAGGGGTTATCCAGCATAAGGTGATTTTAGAATGTACCTGGCTGACAGTAATGGACATGCTTAGGAAGGATCTGCGCTTATCTTGGGGCTAAATGGCTATGTTGTGAGATTACCATTATACTATGGCTAGCTGTTTGTGAACTGGTATTTCCTGTTTGACTTTTTTCTTTTTTTGACTACAAATCCCACAATTTCATCTTCCTCCCTCCCACACATCAGCCACCCCACCCATTGAAACATAAATGAGCTGCATCCATTCAAACCAGTGTGGTTTTCAATCAGGGTGCCTACAGCTGTTGCATTAGTTGCAGATTGATCCCTCCACCCATTGAAGCAGACAGGCTCCCTGTCATCAGCTGACTAGTGAGTCAGCTCTTGGCCTCATTGCAAGCTGGGAAAAATCTGAGACAACAGTCATTTTGTATGCTGGTAAAAATAAATATTGGAGTGAAAATCACAGAAGAATTGTGAGAAAACCGTCACACACAGATGCAGACACTATATTACGAACTACTCTAGCTTCACAGCCCCTGTAGCATAGTCAAATAAAAAAAAATTCCTGGAACACCCCTTTAAGTATTATTGTAATTGTATATACGAATAAAATGTCATTTTAACCATAACATGCATATGCAATAGATAGACAGGCATATTTATACCTTTACAACTTTCTATACATACATATATTTTATAGGCAATGAAATTGTTAACATTTTGTCATGAATACTTTTTTTTACCTCCTGCTACATTCATTCAACTTAATACTATTGCTTGACAGTGCATTAGCCAAGCTGTCTTAGCTATTCAGGCATTTTATCAACTCAACTAAGACAAAATAGTATGAACTAAATTGATTCTTTGATGACTCTCTGGAGATAATGGACTTCTGGCAAGATGTAAACTGGTGCCATTAAAGATGCAGCCATCACTTATGCTTGACCTGTCCACATCATGGTGGCCTGAAATATTGTATAGCTGAACAATAAGGTACATACAACAAAGATCCATAGGCAAGAAGTAGGGATATAATAAAATCCTTAACCCCTTAAGGACCAAGCGTTTTTCCATTTTTGCACTTTCGTTTTTTCCCCATTACCTTTTAAAAATCATAGCACTTTATATTTTGCACCTAAAATCCATATGATGGCTTATTTTTTGCGCCACCAATTCTACTTTGTAATGACATCAGTCATTTTACAAATAAATCTTCAGCGAAACCAAAAAATAAAAAAAATCATTGTGCAACAAGATTGAAGAAAAAATGCCATTTTATAACTTTTGGGGGCTTCTGTTTCTAAGCAGTACATTTTTTTAAATCTCTATTTTGTAGGTCCATACGATTAAAATGATACCCTACTTAGGTTGTATACATAGGTTTTACTTTTGGAAAAAATGATAACTACATGCACAAAATTTTTTAATTGTTTAATGTTTAACCCCTTAAGGACATAGGGCGTATCCATACGCCCCCGTTTCCAAGTCCTTAAGGACCGAGGGCGTATGGATACGCCCTGAGCATTTCCGGCCCCCGCCGCTAGCCGGAGGGGAGCCGGGGCCGGATGCCTGCTGAAATCATTCAGCAGGCATCCCGGCATATCGCCCAGGGGGTCATTATGTCCCCCCATGTCGGCGATTGCCGCAGATCGCTGGACAATTCAGTCCAGCGATCTGCGGCGGATTCCGGGTCAATCAGGTCTCCAGTGACCCGATGACCCGGAATTACTGGCTGATCGGGGCCGTCTCTGAACATCCAGAGCCAGCAGGGGTAAGGTGGCACTGGTGCCACCTCACGATCGCCCTGATTCGTCGGCCGGTTTCCCGGCCGACCAATTAGGGCGCCTGCTGCGGGTGTCACTCCCGCAACCCGCTCCGCCCCTCTTCCGGAGGACGTGAGCGGGTGCGGGACGTGCACCCCGGGTGGGATCGGGAACCCAGGAGCGACGGCGGCGGCGAGGGACTGACCTGTGCGGCGGCATCGTGGAGCAGCAGCAGGAGGTGAGTGACAGCCTTCTGCTGTTGCTTAGCAACAGCTCCCAGCATGCAAAAAGGGCATGCTGGGAGCTGTAGTTATGCAACAACAGGAGGCAGACCACCACAACTCCCAGCATGCCCTTATGGGCATGCTTGGACTTGTAGTTTTGCAACAGCTGGAGGCACATTTTTTTATGGAAAAGTGTACCTTCAGCTGTTGCATAACTACAACTCCCAGCTTGCACAATCAGCTAAAGTGCATGCTGGGAGTTGTAGTGGTGCATCTGGTGGTTGCATAACTACAACTCCCAGCATGCCCGTTGGCTGTCGGTGACTGCTGAGAGTTGTAGTTTTGCAACAGCTGAAGGCACACTGAGTTAAGTAGCAAACCAGTGTGTCTCCAGCTGTTGCATAACTTCAATCCCCAGCATCCCCAGCCAAAGTAGTATGCCTCCGGCTGTTGCATAACTACAAGACCCAGCATGCCCTTCCGCTGTCCGTACATGCTGCGGGTTGTAGCTTTTGCAACAGCTGAAGGCACACTGGTTGCAAAACACTGAGTTTGTTACCAAACTCGGTGTTTCACAACCTGTGTGTCTCCAGCTGTTGCAAAACTACAACTCCCAGCATGCACTGATAGACCGCACATGCTGGGAGTAGTAGTTTTGCAACAGCTGGATGTTTCTCCCCCCCCCCCCCCCAAATGTGAACGTACAGGGTACACTCACATGGGCGGGGGATTACAGTAAGTATCCTGCTGCAAGTTTGAGCTGCGGCAAATTTTCTGCCGCTGCTCAAACTGCCAGCGAGAAACTACTGTGAACCCCCGCCCGTGTGACTGTTCACTAACACAAAATAAAATAAAAAGTAAAAAACACACCCCTACACAGCCCCCCTCCCCAATAAAAATGAAAAACGTCTGGTACGTCACTGTTTCCAAAACGGAGCCTCCAGTGGTGGCAAAACTACAACTCCCAGCATGCACTGATAGACCGTACATTCTGGGAGTTGTAGTTTTACAACAGATGGATGTCTCCCCCCCCCCCCCCAATGTGAACGTACAGGGTACACTCACATGGGCGGAGGATTACAGTAAGTATCCGGCTTCAAGTTTGAGCTGCGGCAAATTTTCTGCTGCAGCTCAAGCTGCCAGCGAGAAACTACTGTGAACCGCCCGTGTGACTGTACCCTAAAAACACTACACTACACTAACACAAAATAAAATAAAAAGTAAAAAACACTACATATACACATACTCCTACACAGCCCCCCTCCCCTCCCCAATAAAAATGAAAAACGTCTGGTACGCCACTGTTTCCAGAACGGAGCCTCCAGCTGTTGCAAAACAACTACTCCCAGTATTGCCAGATAACCACTGACTGTCTGGGCATGCTGGGAGTTTTACAACAGCTGGAGGCACCCTGTTTGGGAATCACTGGCGTAGAATTCCCCTATGTCCACCCTTATGCAAGTCCCTAATTTAGGCCTCAAATGCGCATGGCGCTCTCACTTTGGAGCCCTGTCGTATTTCAAGGCAACAGTTTAGGGTCACATATGGGGTATCGCCGTACTCGGGAGAAATTGTGTTATAAATTTTGGGGGGTATTTTCTGCTATTACCCTTTTTAAAATGTAAAATTTTTGGGGAAACAAGCATTTTAGGGAAAAAAAAAATTTTTTTTACATATACAAAAGTCATGAAACACCTGTGGGGTATAAAGGTTCACTTAACCCCGTGTTACGTTCCCCGAGGGGTCTAGTTTCCAAAATGGTATGCCATGTGTTTGTTTGTTTGTTTTTTGCTGTACTGGCACCAAAGGGGCTTCCTAAATGCGGCATGCCCCCAGAGCAAAATTTGCTTTCAAAAAGCCAAATGTGACTCCTTCTCTTCTGAGACCTGTAGTGCGCCAGCAGAGCACTTTTCACCCCCATATGGGGTGTTTTCTGAATCGGGAGAAATTGGGTTTCAAATTTTGGGGGGTATTTTCTGCTATTACCCTTTTTAAAAATGTAAAATTTTTGGGAAACCAAGCATTTTAGGTAAAAAAATATTTTTTTTTTTTACATATGCAAAAGTCGTGAATCACCTGTAGGGTATTAAGGTTCACTTTACCCCTTGTTACATTCCCTGAGGGGTCTAGTTTCCAAAATGGTATGCCATGTGTTTTTTTTTTTTTTTGCTGTCCTGGCACCAAAGGGGCTTCCTAAAGGTGACATGCCCCCCAAAAACCATTTGTCGCTCCTTCCCTTCTGAGCCCTCTACTGCGCCCACTGAACAATTAACATACACATATGAAGTATGTGCTTACTCGAGAGAAATTGAGTTTCAAATACAAGTAAAAATTTTCTCCTTTTTACCCCTTGCAAAAATTCAAAAATTGGGTCTACAAAAATATGCGAGTGTAAAAAATGAAGATTTTGAATTTTCTCCTTCACTTTGCTGCTATTCCTGTGAAACACCTAAAGGGTTAATACACTTACTGAATGTCATTTTGAATACTTTGGGGGGTGCAGTTTTTATAATGAGGTCTTTTATGGGGTATTTCTAATATGAAGACTCTTCAAATCCACTTCAATACTGAACTGGTCCCTGAAAAATAGGGAGTTTGAAAATTTTGTGAAAAATGTCAAAATTGCTGCTGAATTTTGAAGCCCTCTGGTGTCTTCCAAAAGTAAAAACTCATAAATTTTATGATGCAAACATAAAGTAGACATATTGTATATGTGA
This sequence comes from Hyla sarda, assembly GCF_029499605.1. Classification (NCBI taxonomy): domain Eukaryota; kingdom Metazoa; phylum Chordata; class Amphibia; order Anura; family Hylidae; genus Hyla; species Hyla sarda. The sequence continues at coordinate 286,435,910 of NC_079191.1, forward strand.
ACCCAAAAAAAAAATATTTTGAATATCCATTTTCCTTACAAGCAGAGAGCTTCAAAGTTAGAAAAATGCAAAATTTTCATTTTTTTCATCAAATTTGGGGATTTTTCACCAAGAAAGGATGCAAGTTACCATAAAATTTTACCACTAAGTTAAAGTAGAATATGTCACGAAAAAACAATCTCGGAATCAGAATGATAACTAAAAGCATTCCAGAGTTATTAATGTTTAAAGTGACAGTGGTCAGATGTTCAAAAAATGCTCTGGTCCTTAAGGGTAAAAAGGGCTCGGTCCTTAAGGGGTTAAAAATGTCTTCTTCTGACCCCTATAACTTTTTTTATTTTTCTGCGTATGGGGCGGTATGAGGGCAAATTTTTTGCGCCATGGTGTGTTTTTTGCAACAAATTTTATCGGTATCATTTTTGTTTTGATCTGACTTTTTGATCGCTTTTTATTCATTTTTTTAATGGTATAAAAAGTGACCAAAAATATGCTATTTTGGACTTTGGAATTTTTTTACGCATACATTGACCGTGAGGTTTATCTATGCACATGGCGATACCACATATGTTTATTTTCATTTACACAGTTTATTTTTTTTAAGTGGGAAAAGGGGGGTGATTCAAACTTTTATTAGGGAAGGGGTTAAATCACATTTATTAACTTTTTTTTTTACACTAACATTGCACCCACTGATCACTTACAGTGATCACTGCTATGCCATATCATCGCATTGATCAGTGTTATCTGCGCTTGATTTCTAAAGCCTGGATCAGAAGTTAAGTGACTAATTTACTTAAATTAAGTGACTCATTTTTTGTGGAATAACAGTGCAGTACAGATACTACACTAATAATAATGGGGGACTTTAACTATCCTGATATAAATTGGGAGACTGAGACCTGTGAATCTCATAAAGGAAACAGGTTTCTGACTATAGCTAAAGACCATTATCTGTCATTTCACGGCGCTGAGAACGTCTGGAGGCTCAGGTCGGTATGAAGCTCACATGAGGCACATCCTGCCCGCGAGCTGCGCGCATGCGCTCTCTTAGGAGTCTTAGTTAATAGTAAATTTAGCTGTAGTGACCAGTGTCGGGCAGCTGCTGCCAAGGCAAATAAACTAATGGGGTGCATTAGTATGGGCATAGATGCCCACGACAAGGAAATAATTCTACCTCTGTACAAATCACTAGTCAGACCACACATAGAATATTGTGTACAGTACTGGGCACCAGTGTACAAGAAAGAAATAGTGGAGCTGGAGAGGGTTCAAAGACGGGCAACCAGAGTAATACGGGGAATGGGAGGACTACAGTACCCAGAAAGATAATCAGAATTAGGGTTATTTAGTTTAGAAAAAAGAAGCCTTAGGGGAGACCTAATAACTATGTATAAATATATCAAGGGGCCATACAGAGATCTCTCCCATGATCTATTTATACCCAGGACTGTATCTATAACAAGGGGGCATCCTCTACGTTTAGAGGAAAGAAGGTTTCTACACCAGCACAGACGGGGGTTCTTTACTGTAAGAGCAGTGAGACTGTGGAATTCTCTGCCTGAGGAGGTGGTCATGGTGAACTCTGTAAAAGAGTTCAAAGGGGGTCTGGAAGCATTTTTGGAGAGTAATAACATTATAGGTTATGGATTTTAGATTTATAGAGACAGAACGTTGATCCAGGGATTTATTCTGACTGCCATATTGGAGTCGGGAAGGAATTTTTACCTCTAGTATGAGTTTTTTTTGCCTTCCTCTGGATCAACTCAGTAGGGACTCATTAGGGATATAGGTTGAACTTGATGGACTTGTTTAGGTTACTTATTGCAGACCAGCGTACATCAATTATGTATTATGTCCACTGGATGCAGTATTTGCATAGTGATACTGTATAAACGGTGAGTTGGCCATGGAGGGAAGAGATCCCTATGTTTTTAACCCCTTAAGAACACAGCCCATTCTGGCCTTGAGGACACAAATTTCCTATTTTGGCTTTTCTTTATTTCCTCCCTGCCTTGAAGTGTACTTCACGGTAAAAGTGACATGTTAACTATATTCTGTGGAACAATATGATTAAAACGATATCCATGGTTACATGTTTTCTAATACTGTACTGCTTTAATAAATCTTTTTAAACAATATAGGTATGTTTAAAATTGCAATATTTGTTTGAACTCCTATAACCTTTTTTTTATTTTACCATATACAGGGCTGTATGAGGCTAAATTTTTGTGCTATGATATGTAGTATTGCGCATATATGTCTTTTGGTCACTTTTGTCACATTTTGTTTTCGGCCTATTTTTTTTTTCTGGGATGTGATGTAACTAAAACTGAGCAATTTTGGACTTTTGAGATTTTCTTGTTTACCCCGTTCACAGTAGGGGATCATAAGCATTATTATTTTAATAGCTTGGACACTTCCACACTTGGTGATACAAAAAGAGAAATGGAATGATCTTAATTTTTATGAGAGGGGAGGCTTTTCCACCACCTTTGTAGGACAACTTTTACTGTTTTTATAATCATGAGAAATATGAGCATAATATTTACAGTGGCTCCAATTGAGAGTTTGTCTTTAAATCATGGAAAAAACTGTGTGTTTTAGCATGTTTAGCATAATAAGAACAAATGCAATACATTTTCAAGCACTAGAACTGTTTTAAGGATTATTTTTAACAGTTATTGTAAATGAGCAAAACAATTGCAGCAGAACCCGCAATTTGCCTCCGTGCCCAAATATAATGATTTCCATCCATATAAAGGGAATAGAACACATTTGTTTCATTTTCACTAATCTGTATCTTGAATGCTTACATATACAACAAGAAATTAATCATTTAATTTAGTTTATTTAGTTTTACATTAGCAGCATGGTATCTAAAATTAGCTTTTGTAATCCATTGGCTGAAGCACTGTACAGTATGTATTTTCTAATGAAAGCTAGTGTTGGTTATGTATAATTTTTACATAATACAAAATGTTTGCTCTGGAGAATTCAATTCCAAATCTCTGATCCTTGGAGCAGGTCACAAAGAACTAATTAACCTGCAGAATTGTCGACATCATTGGATAAAGCTCATCTATGTATTGGAGACAATCAATAAGACATTTCTTCAGCATGAGATCAAGAAAGCAGCAGATAAAGGGGCAAAGGCAGTTTAGTTTAGTAACCAGTATTATAATGTCATAATTTTGTAGCTCTGTAGTAACCCCCTTTATCATATTAAAAATGAACAATATTTATTTGAACAAAAATAATAGCTTACATTGTAGCAAACAGTGCTTGCCCGGTTATGTACTGTAGTTCATATGCACTGCTTTATTACTTTAGTGTGTTGTATGGATTTAAAATATGGTATTTTAAACAATAGTATAAGCCGGTGTGGGCCCATACTGTACTCTTGTGTCTGTGTGCCTATGATTTCATCCAGAGACACAGACATTTGTTACAAATTAAAAATTCTTTGATAATCTAACATTTTTTAAAGTAATTTCTTGAACGATGCATTGCTTCCAAGAGAGAATTTGATGTATCAATTGGCACTATACAGTATCACAAATTTATTTCTGCCAGTATGACATGGCCACACAAGACAAACATGTAATACAATGCCATACCTGGGAAAACAAATTACTTTGATCAGTGTAGGCTTTTAGCGCTTGCAGGGGGAGGTGACAGCTTGCCGCGGCTCGCATCTCATTCATTCAAAGCTCCGCGGTCGGCAATGTAACCATTTAAAGTGCAGGCAGCCGGCAACTTAACCATTTAAAGATCAGGCGGCTGGCAACTTAGCCATTTAAAGTGCAGGTGGCCGGCAACTTAACCATTTAAAGCGCAGGCGGCTGGCAACTTAACATTTAAAGCACAGCGGCAGGCAACTTAACCATTTTGAGTGCCGTCGGCCGGCAACTTATCCATTTAAAGCGCCGTTGGCCAGCAACGTAACGATTTAAAGCGCCGGCAACTTAACCATTTAAAGCGCAGCGGCCCGCATCTCATTAATTTAAAGCGCCAACGGCTCACAGGAGGAAAGGGGGAACATATTATTTCCCCGATGTGGGGACAGCCGCTGCGGCTGATAATTTATTCATTTGAGGGGGAGGAGCCCGACCGGTATTGTGGTATAGGAAAAATTCATATCGTGCAGGAAAAACATACCAGTATTCAGTATGATCCGGTATACAGCCCAGCACTAGTGTGAAGTAGCTTGAGTAACAAGTTGTGGCCTACACAGATCTCAGATCTTGACTACATGACTTAACCACATACTTAGTGAGCCAGACGTTAATGCCTAACATTAAAGCTTGACCTCATAATGCTGTTTTGCAGGATGGACACAAATTCCTTCAGACACTTTAAAAAAAATCTTGTGAAAAGCCTTACCAGAAGAGTTAGACCATTTATAGTGTCAAAAGGGGCCACACACTTTTTTAACAGCAATAGTTTTGGAATGAAATGTCCATCAAGCTCATGTAGATGTGATGGCTAGGTTTCCACATCGTTTTTGACTATATGCATTAACATTGCAAATATATACACAGGAGAGAGCACAGCAGAGAACTATCAGACAGGAGAGAGCACAGCAGAGTACTATCAGACAGGAGAGAGCACAGCAGAGTGCTATCAGACAGGAGAGAACACAGAGGAGTACTATCAGACCGGAAAGAGCAGAGAGGAATACTATCAGACAGGAGAGAGCACAGAGGAGTACTATCAGACAGGAGAGAGCACAGAGGAGTCCTATCAGACAGGACAGAGCACAGAGGAGTCCTATCAGACAGGAGAGAACACAGAGGAGTACTATCAGACCGGAAAGAGCAGAGAGGAGTACTATCAGACAGGAGAGAGCACAGAGGAGTGCTATCAGACAGGAGAGAGCACAGAGGAGTGCTATCAGACAGGAGAGAGCACAGAGGAGTCCTATCAGATAGGAGAGAGCACAGAGGAGTCCTATCAGACAGGAGAGAGCACAGAGGTGTACTATCAGACAGGAGAGAGCACAGAGGAGTCCTATCAGAAAAGGAGAGAACACAGAGGAGTACTATCAGACCGGAAAGAGCAGAGAGGAATACTATCAGACAGGAGAGAGCACAGAGGAGTGCTAGCCCACCCTCACTTACTGGACTTTGTCCATGCCTGTGCTTCAGCTTGGACAAAGTCATGATTTCTATAAAAAAAAAAAAAGGAAATAACATTAGAAAGGTTCATGTTTTGCCAAAAAGTTTTTGTATCTGACAGCACCCATTTAAAATGTTAAAGCTATAAATGCTGTTTGAGCATTGCTGTGCGCACATAATAGGATGATTAGCTGCGTAGTGTTGATATTTTGAGTATGTCAGTAGAATGCCTTCTACATATAATACATTAGTTATACCTTAATATAATACATAAAAAACATAGATGTTGCCATTTTGTATGCTCCATAAAAAAATACATGGTTGTATACTGAAAATGTCTCTCTTCTTATTTACTTTAAGAATATTTTATAACACATCTTTATTACCTATATCCTTTCCATTACTTTGTTGTTCTGGTATACATCAACTAACATACTGTGCAGAGCAGTGAACATACTGAGAGTAAAAATAAAAGGTAATGATAACAAAACAAATGTTTTATTTAAGCACATATTATAAACTAGTCAGATTGGCGCACCCTATATCACTGTGAGATGATTTACTAGCCACATGCGATATCCCACTGTTCAGTTGTGCATTAAAGTCTAATTACGCCCATGCTGCATGCATTATTTCTACGCATTTGGTCATGACTGATACATTGCTGGACAGATAAAACAATTCCTCACTTCACGATACCACATTTAAATCACTGCAGGAACTCTGCATCTTGCCGAGTGGAGGTCTGTTTTATTTGCTCAACCTCCTGGTGTTTTCCTGTTCTGTCAGATTCCTTCTGCTTCAAAAAGTCCCACACAAACAGACAACACAACATTTTAATAACACCTGATACAATATAAAAACAGCATAAAGCATGGAATCATTTTGCTGGGCTTTTTCCATGCTTTGTGTATTCTCACATTCCAGTTCACATGTTTGCTTGGAACGTTTAAAGGGCATAAAATGAAGTAGAGAGGAAGACATGTGACAAGTTTAAAAGCTGCTGAGGATATATATATATATATATATATATATATATATATATATATATATATATATATAGTTGTTTGATGTTGGTTTTCTATTAGCCTTGTTGACCAGTCTTATCGCATACTGTTCTTTAAAATACCACTGTAAATGTCAGCAGATACATGAGCAAGAGTGATTTTTCTACTCTTTGTTATCATTCTTGGTAGTGAAATTTTGATCAGTAACGTTTGTTGCTTTTGAGGCAGATTATCCTCATATTGGAGATGTCAGAGACAAATGATTGTACGTTTACCATAAAATGTATTGCAAAACTATTAAATATATTAATTATGGTGGGAAATTGAAAAGCAAACCACAAGTTTAGTTTTTTCACAGTGCACTTTTTTAAAACTAACATGTTCTCTTTATACTGCAAGCCAATACAATTAAAACGTCAGAATGATTAAAAAGATACTAAGACGATGTTAACTTTTTAAACAAAATAAGTATATTCAACATTTCAATATTCTGGCCCCCTATAACTTTCTTATTGTTCTGTATACATGTATGTACGATGGCTTTTTTTTTTTTTTGCGCCATGGTCTGTAGGTTTTATCTGTATCATGTTTGCATATGTATAAAGTGACTCTATGTTATTCAGCCATATTCATGGTAAGACTAACTCTGCATAACTCGGCCAAAATGCGTCACTTTGTGCATTGTCCATCTCTGCATGATCCTTAAATAAAGAATTTAGCATCGAGCCTGCGCTAGACTTCTATTTTGTTACTTTGGATTTTACAGAGGAATTGGATTTATCCCTGTCCGAGACGCAGAGGAGATAAGGGGGTTAACTGATTACCCCTTGTTTGTGACACTTTTGCATATATGTGGCTTTATGATCACTTGTTGTTCCATTTTTTTTTCTGGGATATGATCAGTATTAAAGGTTAATAGCAGGCATCAGCAGGATCGCTCTTGCGCTGGCTTCATAGATCGCACATGCCCTGGTGCAATAAGAACAAAGCAGCCAGGGCGTACACTTACACCCTGCGTCCTCTAGGAAAGGAAAAGATAATTTTGAAGCCAGCACAAGAGCGATTCTGCTGAGTTTGTCAGTACAGAGCAGTTAAGTCATTTGGCCTAGCTTATATTGATATCACAGTTTATCATCTGGTTTTTCCATAAATTGCCCAATTAGGCCTAATTCACCATTGCAAAATTATACAAATTTCACATAGGATGACAAGTGTTTCAATTCTGTATTGTCTGATCCTTAGTAAACAATTCTGTGCTGTATACCTATTTTGTTTCCAGTGATAGGCTTACAAATACCAGTTATGCCATTGTGTCAGATACTGTAAATCGGTGTGGAACTGTGCTGGAATTCAGAATTGCTTCCATTTGCATAGGATTACATGTATTGCACACATTTAGATTGCATTGCGTTTTGGCACTACTATAAGGAGGTTGATTAGAAATATTTAACTGAAGCGTATTACACAATCAATTTTGTCTGGAGTGCCGTTGGCTTTACTGTATACTATCACACTTCCCAATTACATCTGCTACACTTTAATCCCTAAGAGAATTAGAAACAAATACTAATAGTCTCACCTGCTAGCTTTGTTTTCTCTTTTTTTCAGGCAACTAAGGAGAAAATTGTTTCAGGTAACAGCAAGGTACTTCCAGAACAGCAAATATTGATGTTTTGTGCGTTTCCTGGCTTACTCAACCTGTCAGTTACTTTGTAGTCGCACAGCTATAGTTGATTTTTAGCATGAAGTGCTGCTGAAAGTAAAATTCTTTTGAGAGCCAAAGACCTGAATTATATTTAGTAAACTAAAAGTGATTTATAAGAATAAGTATAAGTATCCAACCTATTCAGATATAAATGTCGGAACACTTAAAACTGTTGCAGAATGAAAGCGTTTGCTGCTTGGTTTGTAAGTAATAATAAAAAGGCTCTATTATGAATGGCTCTAGTAACGCACATAAGGACTTCTTGGTTATTAACATTCTGGCTTCTTTTTAATGGCTTTTTAAACTATTTAAGCTCTCATTAAAAAGTTTAGTAATAGGAAAATAATATGTAATATGCAATCAGTTGACTTGGTTCTTTTTTTTATGTATTTTTCTTTAATTGGATATTACATGGTCATTCCACGCTCACTTATGTCCTCTTCAGAGTAGTAGAATTAGGCATTTTCCAGCTGGATTACATGACAAATTCATTGTTTTACAACATACAGTTTCATTTTCTTGTTTGTGAGCTGCCCTCCAATGTTGCTCTCCTTCCTGTCCACTTTTTGAAGTGGTGTATAACTCTTTTTTTCTCCATGCTACTATTTCTGGCAATTAGAGAATAGTAAGTTTATCTGAAAGAATCATCTTCTCTTTTTCTGAGTAGCAGCTAAGTGGTAGAAATTCTTTGAGGAAGACTATTTAGAAAGTTGCTTTATTATACATTCAGCCATTCTATATTTCTCTAATTGTGCTTATAGTAATTGTAGGGGTAGATATAGTATTTTCGAATAGTAAACTGGTATCAAGGGATTTTGATGGTCAGAGAAAACATGATATGATATTATGTCTGATTGCTCAGCTGTTTTCACATTTATTTAATTAAAATAATCTCCCTGCACCATCTATTCTCACTAATTAGGTGGAAGTTCCTCCACATTTAATGCCAGTTTAGAGCACTAAAGCAAGTGCTGTGATCTACATGCTGATTTATGGTAGATTGCATCATCTATCATTTATTACAGTAACCACTTAATAGAAGACATAAAGTGTTTAAAACTATAGCCAGACAGTAAGATTTAAATCGAAGGACAGCATTATGCAGGTTGTGCTAGATATTCAAAGACCTATGCTGAAAATGTAGTTACAGTTAGATAGTTATTATGAAAAAGATATGGTTGTCTCTAATGTATCTCTTATAGCCCAATTTACAGTATATATGTTTATGATGTACGGTGGGTGGAATTTTTAAGACCAGCATTTCATTCTCTGTGCCCTACTTGGAGCTGCCATGTAAATTAATAGCTGCTATAAATTGAAGTAAATTCAACACGTAGGGAAGCCCACTTTGGCCACTATGTGCCTCTTTGACTTTCTGCTCCAGATGCAGGCTTAAAGGGGTACTCCGGTGGTAATATTTTTGGCTATATTGCATCTTCTTTTAATGTTCATGTTTTTTGCAATTGATATGTATTATATATTTGTGTAGGATGTGTCTTTTTTTCTTACCTGTTTGTGGGCCAGGAAGTTCTGTAGTTCTGTGCTCGATCTCTGACTGTTGTCCACAGGTTAGGATTAGGCTGTGGACAACATGTCATGTTTATTTTTCTCTCTGTTCTTTCAAAACTGCATGACAGAGATAGGCCACGCCCCCCTCATCTCCCCCTCCAGGAGGTCACAGTTGTGCATGAGAGCAACAAGCTCCTACACAGCTCCTCATCTCCCCCCCCCCCCCCCCCCCCCGCTTTGTCTTGTGAGGACGCAGGTCTGCACTGAAAGAAGACAGAGAAGATGTATGTGAAGGGGAGGAAGTGTTATGTGAAGGGATAACAAGGTGCACGTGCTGGGGACGTATAGACTGCAGGAGAATGAATCTCGTACTGGGGATGATTTCTATATGTGAAGGAGGGGGGGGGGGGACTCCTGAATGACACATGCTGGGAGTTGTAGTCCCTATTATGTGTGTGTATGCTAGTGTTTACAAACCAGTCTGCCTCCAGCTGTATCAAAACTACAACTCCCATACTTTGGTCATGCTGGGAGTTTTGCAACAGCTGGAGGCACACTGGTTGGGAAACACTGTCCTAGCCTATTCAGCATACACATCATGTTACACCAGTGTTTCCAAACCAGTGTGCCTCCAGCTGTTGTAAAACTACAACTCCCAGCATTCCTTGACAGCCTTTGAGCATGCTGGGAGTTGTAGTTCTGCAACAGCTGGAGGCACACTGATTGGGAAACACTGGCCTAGCCTATTCAGTATATTACAAATAAAGTGCATTGTTTCCCAACCAGGGTGTCTTCAGCTGTATCAAAACTGCAACTCCCATCATGCCCAGACAGCTTTTGGCTGTACGGGCATGCTGGTAGTAGTAGTTTTGCAACACCTGGAGGCACCCTGGTTGGGAAACACTGGTGTATGCCCTATAGAGGTGTGATGAACTACAACCCCCAGGAGACTACAGAGGCAGCATGCTGGTGTTATACCACAGACTGAAGGCTCCTGGATGACACATGCTGGGAGTTGTAGTCCCTTTTGTGTGTGAATGCCAGTGTATCCCAACCAGGGCTGATTATATTAGTGTGCTGTGTATAAGGGAGCCGACCCGGAAAATAGTAGGGTGGGTAAAGGGCGGAACAAAAAAAAAAAGGAGCCGCCCCAAACCAGCAAGGCATATGGCATGCTGGGATTTGTAGTTTTCAGCACAGCAAAAAACTGGAAGAATAGAACAAGAATAGACATGAAACAAAACAAATAGGGTAAGTCAAAAACGGAAAAACATGTTGACCACCGGAGTACCCCTTTAAATTCACTCCACCATGTCAACTTCATATGTATGGGGAGAGGTAAGGGGAGTGGCTATTATCCAGAACTCTGATAGCTCAAGTAGAATTTAAAGGGGTATTCCAGGCAAAACCTTTTTTTTATATATATCAACTGGCTCCGGAAAGTTTAACAGATTTGTAAATTTGTAACTTCTATTAAAAAATCTTAATCCTTCCAATAGTTATTAGCTTCTGAAGTTTTCTGTTTAACTGCTCAATGATGATGTCACGTCCCGGGAGCTGTGCATGATGGGAGAATATCCCCATAGGAACTGCACAGCTCCCGGGACGGGAGTCATCAGAGAGCAGTTAGACAGAAAACAACAACTCAACTTCAGAAGCTAATAACTATAGGAAGGATTAAGATTTTTTTAATGGAAATCATTTACAAATCTGTTTAACTTTCCGGAGCCAGTTGATATATAAAAAAAAGTTTTGGCCTGGAATACCCCTTTAACTGAAGGGGTTAAAAGGAAATACACCAGCGCTAAATTGAAAGAAGTGCGTATATAGTATCTACCTCAGCCTGGTCTTAGAAGGTGAAATACCATTTACCACCTACATGTGGGTACTGTACATAAAAATTAAACACTGGTGTATGCGGTTACTACTAGTGCTGGGCGGTATACCGGTTAATACCGATATTCCTGCACGATATGAATTTTGCACATACCGCAGTACCTGTTGCCCCCCCCCCCCCTTGAATGAGTGAATTATCCGCCGCAGCGCGCTGTCCCTACATGGGGGAACTAATCATATGTGACCCGCAATCACTGTTCTACTTTTCTTCCGCCCCCCCAATGAATTATCAGCTACGCTGTCCCTACATCATGTCACCCGCATGCGCTCCTCTGCTTATCCTCCTACGAGTTGCTTGCTGGCGGCGCTAGAAATCTGCACTACAAATAACGTTGCCCGGGCTGCAAAAATAAACAAAATAAACTTTAACTCATCTCCTGACGTTCCCAGTTACCGGCCTCACGGTCCCTCCGCTGCGGTCCTGGAGATGGGAGCCGTCAGCCTATCATTGGCCACAGCAATGGCCGCTGATAGGCTGAGCCCACTGTCATGTAAGGAGCAGGCCGATGATAGGCTGGCAGCCGATGATAGGCTGGCGGCTCTGTGACTTTCCCGTCCCAAGGAAACAGCAAGAGGACATCAGCGCAGGACAGTGAAGACGGTAGCAGAGCAACAGGGGAACGTAGGCAGGTTAGTTGAAGTTTATTTTGTTTATTTTTGCAGCCTGGGAAACGTTATTTGTAGTACAGAACAGATTTCTTGCACCGGCAGCCCGCAACTCCTAGGAGGATGAGCAGAGGAGCGCATGCGGGTAACATGATGTGGGGACAGATGTGGGGACAGCGCAGCTGATAATTCATTGCGGAGGTGTTGGAAGAGAAGCGGTGCCCAGGACACATGGGGGGGGATACCATTAAATACCGTGGAACCGCCATCACTTACAAAAATAGTGTGATACATGTTTTTGCTCATACCGCCCAGCTCTAGTTACTACACAATTTAATTAAGAATTGGGTAAATAGGTGCTAATGAATATGATAAAGTGGGCACATATTAGGACCCATACACATTACTATTAAATACAACATTGCCTGGAGTACCACAATACACTTTTTTATGATCAACTACCTACCAATGGGTTAATATAATGGGATATTGTGTGTCCGCGAATCACAAATATACATAAAATGAAAGGACAATGGTTCCAATCTATGGTCTCTGTCTATATACCAAAAGTTCACTACTCATGGCAAGTGTGTTAATGGGCTACCCCCCCACCAGAACATACATGTTTTGAATCAGCAAGCACTGCTACTATTGGCAATACCAATGGGTAACCTTGAAAATGTCTTCATATGATGGCCTCATGAGTGTAAAGGTGTCGCAGGCAACTACCACACTCCATGCTTGTTTTGGCGAGCGGTGGTATAGTCCATCTGCATGGGAGAGCACCCTGGCTGGCAGCATTTCAGCCCAGTGCAGATGTAAAGCAAAAAATAGCCTAATTCCTGAAAGTAGTGATTGCGTTTTTGCAGGCACAGAGGACCAAAATGCCTATGTTTTACAAAGCAAGCATGCTCCTTTGTTCTGTGTTTATTATCACTATTATTATTATTATTATTATCATTATTAATAATATAATATCAGCATCATCATCTATGAAGGAGTTGTTTTATGATGTCCACCCTTCTCTGTAAGAGTGTGTCATACTCTTGGGAACCAGGCTTACCTATGCATTCTATTGTTACTTATTTGAATGGCTAGCACATAACACTACCTTTTGGAATGCCATTAAACCACATTAGATTGTCAGATAATTCCACACAAATCGCAGGGTTCAGAAAATGTTAAACTTCTAGATCTAGCTAACAGTAGGCGTACCTTACATCATTGCTCTGTTCTGCCCAGTCTTTGTTCCTTTTTTGTCGGCAGAGAAAGTATAGTCTAAAGTGCTGTTCATGCATTCAAAAAAATTAAAATCCTGACCAAAACCTGGCAGAGCCTTTAGAGGTAAATGGGAACCTTCAAGATTAAGATGATTTGTTTCAAAACAGATCCGTGAAAGCTGGCATGGCTCCATGATTCCAATGTGAACAGAGCATTGTTCTACATCATAAATAAATTATATCTCCACTAAATCCGTTTCCATATACTAGGTAACATCCACTCTCTTTTGAGGTATGTAATATTCTTGTTTCATACGTACACACTCAACACATTGCAGTTAGCCCTTTGCTTACATCAGCAATGTTCCTGATTCATAGTGACCTTTGGATGAAAACTACAGACTTGGCAAAATTACGAACTATACTTTAGGTCCTTGATGTGTCGAGACACTACGCTTCATGAGCAAAATAAAACATCAGAGATATTTACATAGCATTTCTTAGTAAATAAATTCTGGAGCAATTTTGTTTAAAGAGGATCTGTCAACTCTCCTGACATGTCTATTTTAGCAAACACTTAGCGGTCTTTTACAACAGGTCTTTTACAAATGCACAAATCACAGATTTAATAAAAAATATGTTTAAAAGCTTAACATTCTATGGAAAAATATTTTAATATATAGCATTTGTATTTTATCATTAAATAGATGAAAAAAATCTGGAATCTCTCAATGTTGAAAAATAAGAAATTTCTTTGTGCCAATATTTGTGTTAGCAATGCAAATTACTAGTCTAAAAATGCAGATGAGTATGCAAGGAGGTTAGGGTTACACGGAACAGATCAGCAGCATATTTTACATTGCGGATCCGCCCTACATTGTGCCTCCAGCTCTGCCTGCCTGCCTGCTCTGCGACTCACCATAATAATAATAATAATTCATAAGGTTGAAAAAAGACCCAGTCCATCAAGTTCAACCTATAACCCTAATAAGTCCCTATTGAGTTGAGTTGATCCAGAGGAAGGCAAAAAAAAAAAAAAACTCATACTAGAGGTAAAAATTCCTTCCCGACTCCAAATATGGCAGTCAGAATAAATCCCTGGATCAACCTTCTGTCCCTATAAATCTAGTATACATAACCAGCAATGTTACCATGCGCCTGCTCAGTGTAAGAGTTAGGCCGAGAGCAGTTGTGATGTGTGCAAGTACACTGTGCATGCGTGGCGACTTGCAGAACACTGTGTGTCTGCTCGTATCAGCAGATTGCTACTACAAGCAGGCACAGCTGGAGGCACACTGTAGGGTCTGTCATCGGCAGATGTGCAGCGTAAAATATACTGCGGAACTGTTTCGTGTTACCCTACCCTTAAAAGAGAAAGCATTAACAGACATTACCAAGCTGTAGAACCCATTAAAATAAATCATGGCCCCAAAAAGAGAAAAGTTAATTGAACCGTTCGATAGAATTGTAAAATTCCTTAATGGGAAAATCCAACATGGATTGTGGCAACAGATATTGGTTGTTCCTATTCAGATGCATGGAACGTTTTGTGCAAGTATCAAGTATTCATCTTGTCATTTCAGAATTTTTGTTCATGATTGTCTTCTTTACAAACAAACAATTTGAAAGTATCTTATAGTAGGATTCTGCAATGTGTGATTCCTTTTTTATTCCTCTAAGGGTACATTCACAACACGATTTATCTTGTATGGGCCGAACGGAGTCATCATTTTTAACCATATCAGTTTTATTTCCTGGCCTACCACGATTTTCAGTCCGGCAATAAAAATTGATATGGTTAAAAAATGAGGTGACCGGAGTCACTATCTGACTGAATGAATGGGATGCGGCGAGTATTTGGCAGCGTCTGTTTTTTTTATTTTTTTATTTCCCCGGGGACTGTATTGCTAGCCTTATAAGTGTATGAATATATTGACAACTGGATGTTACCAGTTCTGGGTGTTATGACTGTGTCTGGTCATTATTGAAAGAACCACACTGTGTATCTGTCACGATTCTGCTAGCTGGATGTGGATCCCCTGTGTCAGCGAGGGATTGGCGTGGACCGTGTCGGTGGAACGGTTCTAAGATGCTACTGGTATTCACCAGAGCCCGACGCAAAGCGGGATGGTCTTGCTGCGGCGGTAGCAACCAGGTCGTATCCACCGGCAACGGCTCAACCTCGCTGACTGCTGAGAAGGCGTGGGACAGAAGGACTAGGCAGAGGCAAGGTCAGACGTAGCAGAAGGTCGGGGCAGGCGGCAAGGTTCGTAGTCAATGTGGATAGCAGAAGATCTGGAACACAGGCTTTGGACAACACTAAACGCTTTCACTGGCACAAGGCAACAAGATCTGGCAAGGAAGTGCAGGGGAAGTGAGGTAATATAGCCAGGGAGCAGGTGGAAGCTAATTAGGCTAATTCGGCCAGGCACCAATCATTGGTGCACTGGCCCTTAAAATCTTAGAGAGCTGGCGCGCGCGCGCCCTAAGGAGCGGAGCCGCGTGCGCCAGGACATGACAGCCGGGGACCGGGACAGGTGAGTGACTTGGGATGCGATTCGCGAGCGGGCGCGTCCCGCTATGCGAATCGCATCCCAGCCGGCAATGTCAGTGCAGCGCTCCCGGTCAGCGGGTCTGACCGGGGCGCTGCAGAGAGAGGAATGCCGCGAGCGCTCCGGGGAGGAGCAGGGACCCGGAGTGCTCGGCGTAACAGTACCCCCCCCCCCCCCTTAGGTCTCCCCCTTTTTTTGTCCGGCAATTGCTTCATGTGGGACGAGGACACTGGAAGCGATTGTAGGGTTTCCTCAAAGGCAGGCAGTTCAACAGGAGTGGGAATGGGGAGGGAGGGCAGAGGGTGAAGCTTGGCACGGGGCAGAGTGTCACCAGGACGGGGGCTATGAGGAGGCACGGCACAGTCCTGATAAGCCTTGGGGAGACCAGGCACAGGAGGAGACACTGAGGCCCGACAGATGGGACTGGGAGCAGAGGTGAGGCATTTCTTACGGCAAGCAGAACCCCAATTCTTGATCTCCCCGGTGGTCCAGTCAAGGGTGGGAGAATGATGCTGGAGCCATGGCAGACCGAGGAGGACTTCAGAGGTACAGTTGGGGAGGACGAACAATTCAATCTTTTCGTGATGGGGTCCAATGCACATTAGGAGGGGTTCTGTGCGGTAACACACAGTACAGTCCAACTTCACTCCGTTGACCGAAGAAATGTAGAGCGGCTTGACGAGACGGGTCACCGGGATGCAGAACTTATTCACCAAAGAGTCCAGAATAAAATTTCCAGAAGCACCAGAGTCCAAGCAGGCCACGGCTGAGAGGGAGGAGTTGGCAGAAGGAGAAATCCGCACGGGCACAGTGAGACGTGGAGAAGCAGACTTCATACCAAGAGACGCCACACCCACGTGAGCTGGGTGCGTGCGTTTCCCAGACGTGGAGGACGAATAGGGCAATCCACCAAGAAATGTTCGGTACTAGCGCAGTACAGACAAAGATTTTTTTCCCTACGGCAAGTCCTCTCTTCCTGGGTCAGGCGAGACCGATCCACTTGCATAGCCTCCTCGGCGGGAGGCACAGGGGTAGATTGCAAAGGATACTGTGGGAGAGGTGCCCAAAGATCAAGGTCTTTTTCCTGGCGGAGCTCCTGGTGTCTCTCAGTAAAACGCATGTCAATGCGGGTGGCCAAATGGATAAGTTCTTGCAGGTTGGCAGGAATCTCTCGTGCGGCCAGCACATCCTTGATGTTACTGGATAGGCCTTTTTGAAGGTCGCGCAGAGAGCCTCGTTATTCCAAGATAATTCGGAAGCGAGAGTACGAAATTGGATGGCGTACTCGCCTACTGAAGAATTACCCTGGACCAGGTTCAGCAGGGCAGTCTCGGCAGAAGAAGCTCGGGCTGGTTCCTCGAAGACACTACGGACTTCAGCGAAGAAGGACTGGACTGTGGCTGTGGCAGGATCATTGCGGTCCCAGAGCGGTGTGGCCCAAGACAAGGCCTTTCCAGAAAGAAGACTCACTACGAACGCCACCTTAGACCGTTCTGTGGGAAATTGGTCCGACAACATCTCCATATGTAGGGAACATTGAGACAGAAAGCCACGGCAGAGTCTAGAGTCCCCATCAAATTTGTCCGGCAGGGACAAGCGGAGGCTGGGAGTGACCACTCGCTGCGGAGGAGGTGCAGGAGCTGGCGGAGGAGATGGTTGCTGCTGTAGCAGTGGCAGAAGTTGCTGTAACGTGGCAGTCAACTGCGACAGCTGCTGTCCTTGTTGAGCGATTTGCTGCGATTGCTGAGCGACCACCGTGGATAGGTCAGCGAGACTTGGCAGCGCCACTTCAGCGGGATCCATGGCCGGATCTACTGTCACGATTCGGCTAGCTGGATGTGGATCCCCTGTGTCAGCGAGGGATTGCAGTGGACCGTGTCGGTGGACCGGTTCTAAGATGCCACTGGTATTCACCAGAGCCCGCCGCAAAGTGGTATGGTCTTGCTGCGGCGGTAGCAACCAGGTCGTATCCGCCGGCAATGGCTCAACCTCGCTGACTGCTGAGAAGGCGTGGGACAGAAGGACTAGGCAGAGGCAAGGTCAGACGTAGCAGAAGGTCGGGGCAGGCGGCAAGGTTCGTAGTCAATGTGGATAGCAGAAGATCTGGAACACAGGCTTTGGACAACACTAAACGCTTTCACTGGCACAAGGCAACAAGATCCGGCAAGGAAGTGCAGGGGAAGTGAGGCAATATAGCCAGGGAGCAGGTGGAAGCTAATTAGGCTAATTCGGCCAGGCACCAATCATTGGTGCACTGGCCCTTAAAATCTTAGAGAGCTGGCGCGCGCGCGCCAGGACATGACAGCCGGGGACCGGGACAGGTGAGTGACTTGGGATGCGATTCGCGAGCAGGCTTGTCCCACTATGCGAATCGCATCCCTTCCGGCAATGTCAGTGCAGCGCTCACACGGTCAGCGGGTCTCACCGGGGCGCTGCAGAGAGAGAGACGCCACGAGCGCTCCAGGGAGGAGCGGGGACCCGGAGTTCTCGGCGTAACAGTATCAATACACTCCCTTGACAAGAAGAATGGTAACATTTGTTCATAAAAGCCCAGTAGAAGAAACAGATTATCTGCACACAATAGTTATGAGAAAACATTTTCTATAATTGTTATAAAATACAAATATTTACCAAACAAGACATGTCGGGAGTGGTGGCAGGTACTCTTTAACTTGACCATTCTCGAATCATAAAAGTGGGTTGAAATTGTGTAAACTGTATAGTATGGTGTTTTTTATTCCAGTTTTTGGCAAGAATATGCTCAGCTGGAATTTATACTTTTATTTATTTATTTATTTATTTATTTTTGCAGTGAATATAGCCTTGTTCTGTGTTTTTAAAAAGCATCAAAAGCAACAAAGCTACTGCTAAAAATGAACAATGTTTGTAGACTATAGAAGTACTTCAACGTTTTCTCATTGTATAAATGTTTAACAAAGCATTACTACTATAATAAGTTCTGCGACTTTAAAAATTTTATTAAAACCTTTAAATTGATTGCTGATTCCTTTTACTTCCTCACATGTCTTACTCTATCAAAAGAGAAAGAATTAAAATGAGATTTGACATGTCTTTCTTATACACTGCCAGAGTGGTTTTACAAGCAGTAATTGTACTCGGTTCAGTTAAGTATACACACGCAGTATAAGGCGGCTCTTTACATCCTTGATTTTGTGTTGTCATTACTGAGCAGATCTTGTCATAGAAGAGCCTCTTTTACCAGTTGGGCTTAAATTGAAATCTGTCAAAGTTTTTACAATATTTTCATTAGATAGCATTGTATGCTGTATTTTGTGCTATTATAGCAGATTTTTCATGTGTTTGAAGTCATTAAAGGGGTACTCTGGTGGAAAACTTTTTTTTTTTCTTTTCGTTTCAACTGGTGCTAGGAAGTTAAACAGATTTGTAAATTACTTCTATTAAAAAAAATCTTAATTCTTCCAGTACTTATTAGCTGCTGAATACTACAGAGGAAATGATTTTCTTTTTGGAACGCAGAGCTCTCTGCTGACATCATGAGCAAAGTGCTCTCTGCTGACATCTCTGTCCATTTTAAGAACTGTCCAGAGTAGGAGAAAATCCCCATAGAAAACATATGCTGCTCTGGACAGTTCCTAAAATGGACAGAGATGTCAGCAGAGAGCACTGTGGTCATGATGTCAGCAGAGAGCACTGTGTTCCAAAAAGAAAAGGATTTCCTCTGTAGTATTCAGCAGCTAATAAGTACCCCTATTAATGCTGCCAATAGACTGTAGAGCTTTTTTCTTTTCAAGAAAGATAACTTCATATTTATGATCAACATAGCTCTAAATACTGCATTTGTTATGTTATTGTTGTGCTGTTCTTTTTCTGAATACAAGGTATTTAATTTCATCTTTAGAAAACCATACCATATTTTTAGCTTGATTTTAAAGTGCAACTGTCACCTCCATATGAGGTACAGAGGTGCAGGCACCATTAGTTAGGGCATAGGAAGATCAAACCAACAGTACCTTTGTTTACTTAGCCCGCATCTTGTAAACATTTATACTTGCTGTCTTGTACTTTAGTCTGTCAGTCGAAAAGGCCAGCTTACTCTCGCAGGGGCAGTCCTCCTCCTCGCCTTGAGCTGCTCCCAGGAGCAGAAACGAGGAAGACCTTGATATAAGTATACAAACCGTGGACAAAGTAAACAAAGGTACCATCTGTTTGATCTCCCTATGGCTTAAAGGGGTACTCCGCCCCTAGATATCTTATTCCCTATCCAAAGGATAGGGGATAAGATGTCTGATCATGGTGGTCCCGCCGCTGGGAACCCCGCAGTTTCTCCTGCAGCTCCCCCGGTCATCTGGTGCAGGGAGCGAGCTTTGCTCCATGCCTGATGACTGGCGATGCAGGGGCCGGAGGATCGTGATATCACAGCCCAGCCCCTCGTAACATCACGCCCAGCCTCCTCCATGCAAGTCTATGGGAGGGGGTGTTACGACCGCCAGGCCCCCTCCCATAGACTTACATTAAGGGGGGTGGGGCGTGACGTCACAAGAGGGCGGTGCCGTGACGTCACGATCCTCCGTCTCCTGTTCGCCAGTCATCAGGCTCGCTCCATGCACCAGATGACAGGGGGTGCTGCAGGAGAGATTGCGGGGGTTCCCAGCGTCCCAGCGGCGGGACCACTGCAATCAGACATCTTATCCCCTATCCTTTGGATAGGGGATAAGATGTCTAGGGGCAGAGTACCCCTTTAACTAGCAGTTCCTGCACCTCCATACCTTGTACAGAGGAAACAGTTGCACTTTAAATTCTAAATACATTTGGGATTAGCATTGGCAAATGCAGGCTATTAAGAATTTACAGTATACAAACAGTTAGACAGCAGTTGTTTAATTTACAAATATGATGTGTGAAATGAATGCCATTTTGTCTTTTTGTAGACCTAAAAACAAATTTTTGGAAGGGTGCATGGGGATATGTGAAGAGGAGGTTATGCAGTGTGAACCATAGCCTTTGATGTATGGTGTAACTAAATGTATACCATATACAGGGTCACTCAGATGATCATATGATTGGCCTCTTTTGTAGTGAACAAAAACACATGCGGGGGGGGGGGGGGGGCGGGGGTGAGGGACAGACATTTATGCTATTTAGAGCCTTTATTTTTTACTTTTTTGCTTACTCTGGGCAAACAAAAATTTGCACTTTTTTGTGCAACTTTTGTTGGTAGGCATAAAGTTGCAGACAGCCTTACCTAAGCAACTTTCAGTTTTCACTTTGCAGTGGTTCCGGAATTTATGATGTGTGAATGTCGCATATAGGCAAAAAAAAACACAGACCCCCCCCCCCTCAGAAAGTCTCAAGCCAACTCCAGGTCTGCCATGGCTTACAAAACTGCCTGTGTTAAGCAAAATTTTCAACTGAGACTTTTTTGTTTTGTTTATGTGCTCCAAATATGTAGCACATAAGCAAAACTAAATAAAAAAATTCCTTTATAACTAGCTTACCAAAAACAACAATGATAAATATCTCCCATTCTCTATGATATTATTTGATGTTGTGGTATAACATATCTAGTTCTATTCAAGCTGTTACTCATAAGGAATATTTGTGTTTTTAGGGAGGCCTACTGTAAAAAGTACAATCAATGTTATTGCTTTCTGCTTCACCAAAGTTCTCTCCTTTATAATTGTCATAAGTATTAAAGTGCAAGTATTAGACATGCCATTTTCCTTTGTCATTGGCTAAAGTGGCTGCATTAGTGAATCTGAAGAGGTCAAACAATAAGATTGCTTTTGACTTAGTTATGTTAATGAAATTAAATGTCTATTAAATTGAGAGTGGCAGCAAGATTGATGGACAGTTTCACTGCTTACATATTAATGGGAAGATTCATAAAATATTGAACAGATTTGAATGCCATCTATTTACTTACTTACTTTATTTATTTACTTATTTATCTAGATTTACACATATGATGATTTACCTATACATTGTAACAGCTAGGACAGTGTACGCATCTATAGGAATCTTTGGCAGTTAGATCCTGTAATTAAATTAAGTTTTAAAGCAGATATCTATATGATACACTTAAAGGGTTAAACATGTGGGAACAGAAGGTGCCCTTAGACATAGATTTTGATTAGATCTGCCAATAATCTAATGTGTACTGTGTATAGGCTACTGTATATGAATACAACAGTCAAGAAGATGAATTGTTCCTGTCCAACAATTTAGTTTTCCCTACAGATAAGCATTTCCGGAGATTCAGTAGATGCTTTTCTAGGATGTGTATGTTAATTGTGGCTAGAAAAAACACTGAAAGTATCCTTATCTTAAAGGAGTATTCCAGGCAAAAACTTTTTTTTTTATATATATCAACTGGCTCCGGAAAGTTAAACAGATTTGTAAATTACTTCAATTAAAAAATCTTAATCCTTCCAATAGTTATTAGCTTCTGAAGTTTTCTGTCTAACTGTTCAATGATGATGTCACGTCCCGGGAGCTGTGCATGATGGGAAAATATCCCCATAGTAGCTGGGCAGCTCCCGGGACGTGAGTCATCAGAAAGCAGTTAGACAGAAAACAGCAACTCATCTCCAGAAGCTAATAACTATTAGAAGGATTAAGATGTTTTAATAGGAGTAGTTTACAAATCTGTTTGGAGCCAGTTGATATATAAAAAAAAGTTTTGGCCTGGAATACCCCTTTAAGATTTCTTCCTAATTTAAGAATTCTTATAAAGGTTGTACAATCACTAAAAATAAATCACATCTATTGTATAATAGCTTTTTACTTTTGTTATTATTTTTTATCTTGCAGTATTTGGACTTTTCCATAGCTGTACTTTGCAGTTGGTGTCTCTCTCTCTCTTTAGATGTCTCCTTTAGGACTTCTATTGCTCCGAAGCAGCAGCTGTAACCATTCGATAATCATATTGATATAATAATAAAATAGGCTAATCTATTTTAAGAAGATTTAGAATAATGATAATGTACGGGGACATGGGCAGCCAATGCAAGATAATTTTTAGACAAGAAATAGCAAAGCAATCTGCTGGCATTAGTTTGTCAGCTGACCGTTGGCCCTATTACACCACCCATACATTTACATTACATAATTGGTAGGCAGATAATACTTCTCAGTCCATCCAAAAAAAACAACCTCATGTGTAAACCATAAATGTGGCCGAAAAAACAATACCTAGTGTACAGAATCAAATTGCACAGTATAACATCAAGGCAAAGTAAAACTGCCCTATAGGCTGGACTGGCTACCCTACAGAGCATAAGTATAGTAAGTAAAGAAGTATAAGTAATGAATGTGAAAGTAAGACATGCAAACCAGTGCAGGATACCAGACTGGGGTTTAGACGGATGCAGGTATGAACAGGTCTCAACATGTGCCCCCACAGAGCCAGTCGTTTGTCAGCTGATTGTTGGCCCTATTACACTACATGTTATTGGGCCATTATCCAATATATTAGCCACTTCTTTTTCCTTATACCATTTTGTGGCTTAAAGTGTACCCGTCAGATCCAACAAAAAATCTTTTTTTTTAATATATCACTCAATGCCTAATCTAATTTTTATGTGTCTAGCACCTTTATTTATTTTTTATTACACTTAAAATTTTGCTCACTTATCTAAATTCCTCTCAAAGGGAGGGGGTGTGGCCTCACTGTGTAGGTCTCCGCCCCCTCCCTCAGTATACTGTCTGTTCACATTTCCCCTTGCATAAGCAAAACAATAACTCCCAGCTTGTCCTCACTGACAATAGCGGGACACAAGCTGACAGTGGGAGGATTTTTCCTCCAGCTGTGAGCCCTGCACTCACAGCTGTCAATCAAGGAAGTGTGTCCTTGACATAGGTGATGACGCATGGACACAGCAGGACTAGTATGGGGGACATTTATCAATGTTTGCTTATGTATTCCTTTTTTTAGTTATTTTTTTCTTACAATTTTTTTTACTTATGTGTGACTTGTTTATGAACTGTTTTCTGCCTGTTGATAAATTTCTTTCACGTAAGCAATTTTTCTTTTTTTGCGTTGGTAGTAGCTTTTTCTGCTCCATGTCTGAGCTGGAGTAAATTTAGTAGCTTTTTTCTTGCGATGCAACTTTTTTTGTGACTTTCGCACTTGATAAATCTCTGACCACTGAAAGTCAAAAAGCACTTTTTGCTTTGGTAAGCAAGATTTTTATTTTTTGCTTAGGACACTGAACAAGCAAAAAGTCGCAGAAAAAAGAGCGTAGGCGCACGTGCGACAATTTTGCGACAATTTTAAGCAAAAAAAAAGCTACTAAATGCTTTGATAAATGTCCCCCTATGTGTCCAAGCAGGCGGGGGGTCAGTTGTTTGACTGGCTTTTTCGGTATGAAATACTGAAAATTTTCCAATGAAAGCAATTGCAAAACCTATTGGTTTGCATGCTTTACAACATATCAAAAGTGTTTGTATCTGACAGTGCCCATTTAAAGGGATACTCCGCCCCTAGACATCTTATCCCCTATCCAAAGGATAGGGGATAAGATGTCAGATCGCCGGGGTCCCGCTGCTGGGGACCCCCGGGATCTACCATGTAGCACCCACCTATAGCAGCTTCCGGAACCGCTGGAGGTCCTCAGGCTGAGTCCATCTCGACCACGAGGACGGAGCATAGTGACGTCATGGCTCCGCCCCCTGTGTGATGTCACGCTCTGCCCCCTCAATGCAAGTCTATTGGATGGGCGTGACAGCTGTCACGCCCCCTCCCATAGGCTTGCACTGAGGGGGCGGAACGTGATTACACACGGGGGCGGAGCTGTGATGTCACTACGCTACATCCCCGTGATCGCCAGTAATCAGACCCGGAGCGAATATGCTCTGGGGATTGATTCTAACAGGGTGCGGCGTGGAAGATCACGGGGGTCCCCAGCGGAGGGACTCCCGCGATCAGGCATCTTATCCCCTATGCTTTGGATAGGGGTTAAGATGTCTTAGCTCCAGTGTACCCCTTTAAGTGCTGCTATCTTTTATAATTCATGAATGGTAATAAATATGCAGATGGTTGTACATCAATTTATGCTTTTATTGGAAATAATTTTGAAAGAAATACTTCATGCACAGAGGATAACTACATACAGGTT
This sequence comes from Hyla sarda, assembly GCF_029499605.1. NCBI lineage: Eukaryota > Metazoa > Chordata > Amphibia > Anura > Hylidae > Hyla > Hyla sarda. Next base: position 286,460,620 of record NC_079191.1, read on the forward strand.
AGGGTTTACCACTAGACACAATTAATATGTACCTATTTCTTTCACAGAAGGCACATTTTAGACACAACAGATATGCCAAGTGGAGGGAATGCTTTGCACATGTTAGCACGTTGCCTGACTGTTCCTAGTACTGTCACAATATACGTTTTTATGGAACAAATACAGATAGCTAATTGTGCACTTGAATGAGTGTCCACCTCATTTCCCAGGAAAAGGGGATACTTACTGTTTACTTCTGTTTTCAGGCTAGGCACGGACACCAGAGGTGAATGCTCCACTAATCGCACATTTAATCGCACATCGCAAAATTTTGTCTGCTAAAAACTGTTTAAAAAAAAACAAAAAAAAACACTACTTATTTCTTTTTAGCCCAAAGGGTAGACTCAACAAAACCTGCAGTGTGTGGCTTTCTTCTGCACTTTTTGTGTTTTCATTTGAGTGTAGACCGAATGTTTGTGACCCCCTCCCCTATCCCATCATACAACAGTTATGGCATGAGTAATTAATACGGGAAAACCACTTGACTGCATATATGTCTACATGAAATCTAAAAAAAAAAATCCCTATAGCCCATCATTCAGTTTGAAAGTTTGTACTTATGGATATTTTAAAAGTAATAGATACATTAAATATATTGAATATGTCTTCACTAACGCATTAGTATGGCTTTTTATCGTCCTTAATATATGGAGCACATTGTATATTGCATTGTGGACACCCATTAAGAAATTGCATGCCATAGACTCAATAGAAGAAACATTATTGTGTAAAGTTAATTATAATTTTCCCATGACAGCTCTGTAATGTAAAATTGAATATGTATACAAACATGATGTATGAGGCAGCCTGTATTCTATTATATCACTGATATATGCATTTTGTTGTAGGTGAGAGGTCCCCCTGCAGCAGGAGCATTCAAAGAACGACCTGCAAAGCCAACGGCTTTTCGCAAGTTTTATGAGCGAGGAGACTTCCCGATTGCCCTTGAGCACGATACGAAAGGAAACAAAATAGCCTGGAAGGTAAGTAAGGGCACAGCTGTGACTGCCAGCTGTGCTTATTGATGTGACCTGTTCTTTTGCCAAAAAAGTTGGCTTATAAGTAAATAAACCGAAGTTGTTTCTCCACAAATTTTTGGTGGATGCCGTTCAGAGGCAGCCCCCAGAACAAGCCGTCCTCCTTGGCTAACAATTAAATTATCGTTTGGAAAGGAGGAAGATGACAGAGCCTTTTTGCCTCAGAGAATTATCTCCTACATCAATTCATCTCTATTTTTATGAGGACCTGGCAACCCTGGCTGTTTCAGACAGTCCATCAAGTGATTGCATATTGCTAGCAGTAGCCATTTATCTCCCCCAAATTTCACCTTCCTGCAGGACACTTCCAAATGGAAGCTTTAATTACCTAAATGGATAGGTCAGAATTGGCTGCTCCCTAGGAAATGCAGAGCAGAATATAAACGAAGGCAGATTCTCATTCTGAGACTGTGCTTTTAGTCTGCAGCATATGTCAAGCAACGTAATCGCTGTCATACATGCCTCTGTTAGAGGCTGACCTCCACTGCTGAAATCATTACAGCGCCGACATTTCTCTGACAAAAGGTTAATTGGCTTCAAAATAAATGTATTGCCTAATGACTCCATTCCAATACGGCTGGGTTCTGTCTCCGAATGGCCCACTGATGTTATTTGTAAAAACTTGCCAATCTCTTTAACTCACCAGGGCAAGCTTTTAAATTTAATTTGAAAAGAACGAATACTGATCTTTTCCCTGCCCTAGCCATTTAATTATGTGTATTCCCGGAATCTTTTCTTTTTCTTTATTTCTCTTGCTCAGAATCATACATTTGTAAAGACCAAAATAAGTGAGAAATCATTATATGAGCATTAAAGCAAAACAGATTCAACTGAGCACATTAAAGAAAAGCGCTGGTTACAGCCTAGGCTGGTGACTTTTTATACAAATCCGGTGTTAATGTAGTCACCTGCTGAGTGTGAGGACAAGCAAGGTTCTGGATCTGTGCTAAGGTCTTTCGCATTGTAAAATGCCATTGACAGACAACTAACAAGACCGATAGATGAAAAAAAAAAGCATCTTTTAGAAGTGTGGCTTTTGTTTGACAAATTGTATTTAATAATCTATCCAACCATGTCTTGTAAAGTGCAGTAAGAACAGACGCTCATTCCTATGTTATTACACAGTGCAGTGGGTTGGGTTTTTTTTTCTTCTAAAAAACCTAGCTGGAAATTATTATTTTTCATTTTATGTTGTTCCAAAATTTCAAGGAAAACGATTTTGTCCTTTATTTGGCAGCTTGTGATCTGAGCCTAAGCAGATTATGTATCTGTACAAAGATAATGGCTGATATCGTTGTTTGCAAATAGGAAAGCTAAGCAGATCATAGAGCTCTTATATCCTCAAGCTGAATACAGCACAGTATGGCATTTTCATAGATTTAACCGCTGATTATACTATTCTTATTACATGAAGCTTGGAGAGCTTGAAAAACAATTGCTTATATACATATATTTGCTAGGTAAGCCTTCCAGTGGGATACAAATGGTTGAAATACATGAGCATCTTTCTTCCCAATCGTGTGTTATGACTCATATCCCTGCCTATAGCCCTCGCTGTATAACATTTCACTTAGCTGTCATTTTAAGCCTAATAATAGTGAACTAGGGAGTTGGTCACAGGAAGAAAGAGAATCAGTATATATGATGTTGTAGATCACCTTCACGCAGCTTAGGCTCATTCTTGTAGCATTACAAATTGTTTAGGAGGAAACACAATTTTTAAATGCACTTAGGTATTAAACTACAATTTAATACATTCAGACCCATTTGTAGATAGAAGACAATGCATTAGTTGTTCAGCACAGATCTATCTTTTCACACTGTCATTGCCACCAGCATGTTTTTTACCAGGGAAAATGTGCATAAATTGTGGAGGAGAAATGCATCATTGCAGAATTTGCATCAATTCTGGGCGGACAATCTGCACAGCATCACTGACTGATTGAGACGGCACGAGGACTGCTCGAATATGCACTTTCACCTTTGACGACAATGCATATCCAAGCGCATCAGCTGAAATAATGAAGAGTCCACAATTTGAATTTCCTCTGTGTACAATGTGCAGCAGAATCCCATTGAAAATAATAGGAGGCTGCTGCACCAGAATGGCTATATTCACAGGGCCAAAAATGTGCAGGATGTCCATCCAGAAAACATAGTGGTACATTTCTAAGTGCAAATGTGGATTTTATACGGCTGTACAAAGATGTGATCAGCTGATAAATGAACATTTGCTTGTTTGCTGGGCCTTTTACTCAGGGCAATAACAGGACATTCAAAAGAGTTTTTTTTTTCCAATCTGTATCTGCAAAAGTGCTCTGTGCTGTTATGTATATACACAAACCTGTGTACTTGGTCATTGGCTGACCTTTATAAATCTAATGGCCTATCCTTTTTAAAGGGGTACTCCGGTGGAAAACTTTTTTTTTTAATGAACTGGTGCCAGAAAGTTAAACAGATTTGTAAATTACTTCTATTAAAAAATATTTATCCTTCCAGTACTTATTAGCAGCTGTATGCTACAAGGGAAATTCTTTGCTTTAAAAAAAAAAAAAAAAATGTCTTGTCAACAGTGCTCTGTCCGTGTCAGGAACTGTCCAGAGCAGCATAGGTTTGCCATGAGGAATCTGCTCTGGACAGTTCCTGATACGGGCATCAGGTGTCAGCAGAGAACACTGTGGACAAGACAAAAAAGAAATTAAAGAAGAAATAACTTTATCTGTAGCATACAGCTGCTAAAAAGTACTGGAAATATAAAGAGTTTTTAATAGAAGTAATTTACAAATCTGTTTAACTTTCTGGCACCAGTTGATTTAAAAAAATAAAATAAAATGTTTTCCACAGGAGTACCCCTTTAAGTGTTAATTGCTGCTTTTGCCTGAATTGCTATAATTTTAGTATTTATGGTGCAAGTAGTGGTTCACTTAAAGGGGTTGTCCAGTAATAGAAAAACATAGCTTCTTTCTTTCAAAAACTGCTCCCCGTCTGTCTCCAGGTTGGGTGTGGTTCTGCAGCTCAGTTCCATTGAAGTGAATAGAGCCAAGTTATAATACCACACCCAACATTGAAGACAGATGTGGAGCTGTTTTTTAAAAGAAATTATCTGTGTTTTTCTATTCCTGGATAATCTCTTTAAATAAGACAACACTGTTACACAATATTTAAGCAATATTCATTAATTTAGGACTACCTTTGATAGTTTTTGGTATTGCAGTTTGAATTGGAGGGCTGATTCAGACTGCAATACCAAAAACTACCAAAGGTAGTCACTAAATGGGTCTGTTTTGGAATATTGCCCCGCTCAGCCAATCACTTGCCACAGCCGTAATTGGCCGAGTGGAACAGTTCCTGTAGGGTCAACTTGTCACATACAAGTATAAAGAATGGACCTACAGGGTAGTGGAGAAGGTGGATATAGCTTTTTTATTTTTACCCATCCGCAGACATATAAAATCAAGATATATATATATATATATATATATATATATATGTGTGTGTGTATATATTTATATTCTCCACATAATCTCTTAAAGAAAGCTCTGATGCTGATAAACAAGATGTTAGTGCCAATATGCTTGCACTACAATGGTGGTCATCGCCACCTCATTATTTTACTTGCCTGTTCAGATATCCAATTTATTTTTGTAATATATAATAATTGTGTCCATGATAATTGACTGAAAACTGTGAGTCTCCAGCTATGGCAAAAATACATTTTCTGCCCTAACATGAAGCTACTGGTTAAACATTACTGTTATGTCACTCTTCTACAATGCATGCAGTACATTGAGCAATGGCACTTACCTTTGGGATGACTTATATTGGCCTAAGCTATGAGAGACTTTTGGTTTTTAATACATTAAATGGACTGTGTAATATGGCGCAGCATAAGAACCTGGTAACATTTATAGCCCAGCTGCCTAAATGCTGTTATTAATTCACTATTCATTTGTACAGTATAAAATGTACAGCATTTTCCTGAGAATTCTTACAACGCAATCTACGTTACCAGTGATGTCATGCAGAACAAAATTGTGGTAGAATTACAGGTCCTGGTCTTGCGTCAGTAACACGGCATTAAATTCTTGGATGCAAAGCTTCCCAGCTCAGTGGTTGTCATTTTCTATCTGCGTGTGAGCACATATATTGCATGTAATTACACTATTAAACTGCAGCACAGAACAGGCTTAGTATTCAATCATTATCAGCCTTTACGTGTTTTTCTTAATACCTGTCATCAATTGCTAAATTACTAACATTTATAAGTGTTTCAAAATTAGCAACTCTTATTCTTCCATCTGTTTATGTGACGGACTGAAGAAAATATACTCATATGTTTACCTTACAAATGACTTTAATACTGTATATAGAACGGCTGAGAGAATGCACTAGAGCAGTACATCCAGAGCACTGCTCTTCCCAACCAAGTGCATTTAGTAGTCTAACTACATTCTACTGAAGGGAAACATTTAAAGAATATTGCAGATAGTGATGCTTTCAATGAGGATGGATTTTTACACATGCCCACGGTACTAAATTTGTAACAAACCTCTCAAGCAAGGCTTTAGGAGTTCATTAAGCAACCTACATGGAGGGATATAGCAGTGAGTTATGAAAAGCGTTTTACACGGACGTGGTGGATGTAATCTAAACCCCTTCAGCAAAGTTGAAGGGACAAATTATGCAGCTTTTTTTTCATCATAATAAACCAAGTTGTATCTTCCATAAATGTTTGGAAGCATATTTCTCCCGATATACCAATTGCATGTACACAAATAGAAATTATGGTAACACGTCAATATTCTATATGGAATATTTAGGGCTACTGTTAACAATAACAAAGCAAGGGAAACTACATTTGCAGAAATAAATCTTATATGTCTAATGGGTCATTGTAGGCAGACATTCAAATATTAACACAAAAGAGGAATTTCTTAAATGGTACAGTCATCTATTTGTTTACATGCAATTGGTATATCGAGAGAAAGTATCATTATTTGATAATCTCTACCCCCAGTATATATCCTGAAGTGCAGCACTCACCCTGGGGAAATCGGCTTTTCTAAAGCTAAGGCTGGGTTCACACATAGTATGTTGGGCAGTATATTTAGGCAATACCAGTAATGGGTTCAAAACACAGGAAAAGCTGCAGAGCTATTCACTATCATTTTTCTGGTTTTGCCTAGAAACATTGATTGAAATCCTGATCAAAATACATTATGTGAACCTGAACCGAGTCACGTTTTTGCCCTCCCAGCATGTGTCTGGTTTTTTAGATTTTGGCAGATAATAATTATATTGTGGCCACTATAACAGAGGTTTTTATGAACAGATCCAACACTTTACTTATTGTTGGCCCTCCACAAACTGGCCCATAAAATGATCCTGTAATAAGCTGAGGATTATTCTCTGATGCAGTTAAAGGGGTACTTCAGTGGAAAACATTTTTTTTAAATCAACTGGTGCCAGAAAGTTAAACAGCTTTGTAAATGATTTCTATTAAAAAGTCTTTACCCTTCCAGTACTTTTTAGCAGTTGCTACAGAGGAAATTATTTTCTTTTTTAATTTCTTTTTTTATCTTGTCCACAGTGCTCTCTGCTGACACCTCTGTCCGTGTCAGGAACTGTCCAGAGCAGAATAGGTTTGCAATGGAGATTTTCTCCTGCTCTTGACAGTTCCTGATACGGGCATCAAAAAAACAAAAAAAATTCAAAAAGAAAAGAATTTCCTCTGTAGCATACAGCTGCTAAATACATACAGCTGGAAGGGTAAAGATTTTTTAATAGAAGTCATTTACAAATCTGTTTAACTTTCTGGTACCAGTAGATTTAAAAAGAAATGTTTCCCACCGGAGTACCACTATTAAATCTGTACCATGACCCCATTCAATATATAGGTAGTGAAAATGTCCCATTATCACCACTTTACCAACCTATGCAGGTGACTTCTATCTTCTCAGTGATGTTGGCAGGTCCATAGATTACACAAAAACATTTTTTTTTATGTTTTCCTTCCTGTGTAATTCTACCTGTTAGGTGTAAACATCCTCACAATCAACCACTATAGCTTTCATACTCACTTTCATATCTGTTCTAACACACAGATATACATAGAAATAATCCTCCCTTTTCATTTGGCCTATCTACCAGAAATAGTGAAAAACCCTAAAGATTGACAGCCCTGTTATGTGAAGAGTTTATATCAACTACATCAATCTGTTCATATGTGGAGAAGACCGCTCGGATCCTTGCTACTGCCGCTGTGCCTGGGCTGTAGGGTAGCACCACCTCTCTCCAGTACAAACATAGAAAACGATGTCCTGCACCAAGCAGCAAGTAAAAGTCCACTTAATTGAAGAATAGCAATAGAAGTATAGGCAGAGTGTAGCAGCCTACGCGTTTCAAACAAGCATGTCCTTAGTCATGGCATAAAAAAGCAATAACACGTTCCTTCTTATATATCCCAACGTTCAGTCACATGGTATTGCTGACAGAAAAAGCTAAAAAATGTAACATGGCATTCCGGATCGGGACAACTTTAGTATCTCCTGGAAAATCCTATTGTATCTAGACAATATACATTATTTTGCACCACATAATAGTTCCATATAGGCTACCTCATAGGGGATTATATATATGTACACACAGGATAGATCAAATTGTAAGATATAAATAAATATGCACATGCATGGACAAATAAAACTATTTAGGAGTTTTTTTCAGAGTTTTTTTTTACTTTTTTAATATTGTTTATTGTATTTATGAGATTAATTCATATAAACTAAATAAACATAATTTACTAGGGCATACATGAAAGTATACATATGCCACTCATAGTACTGTACATAAACTGGGGGATAGATAAATGAATACGTCGGAATTAAATCCTGCCTTAAATTCAAGCCTTTCGGCTCCCTGGTGTCCAGTAAAAACATCCAGAAAGACTCTCTATTCAAGAGAAGGCTTCTGGTGTCACCTCCTCTCACAGTTTGTTTTTTTACTTTTTCTATGCCCATAACCTGCAGTGTGTTAACATTACCTGCATGCACACACCTAAAGTGTTTTGACAGTGCAGAGATATTAAGGGATCTTGGATTTTTTGCATCTGACATATGCCTGCGAAATCTGGTTTTTAAACTATTGGAAGTGCATCCTACATACTGGCAGTGGTAGGTTTCACAGGATGCCAGATACACCACATTACAAGTGTTATCATTTATGTAATCTTTCATCCTGAAGACCTTGCCATTGCGATACAAATTAAACTCTTTTTGAATAAGCATATTTTTGCATGTAATGCAAATCTTATGTCCGCACTTCCATTTTCCTGCATTTTGGAGCCAGTTCGACTGTTTAGAGACTTTACCTATATTGCAATTATATAGGCTACGATATGTAGCCTATAGTCGGACCTCAGACCTCTTCTGGATACCATTTTAAAGTTATCTGTCACTATGCTGTTCAATATTGAGTCCTGTTGTAATATTGGTAAGTATTTCCTCATAATCTTGCCTATTTTATGAAACTGCCTACTATATTGTGTAAAAAAAAAAAATGGAGCATCATTATGTCTTTGTTTAGATTGTCTCATTTTTTTTTTTTTTTGGTTGTATCTTGTGGAATGAGCTCCTGTCTATCCAAGGAACACGCACGATCCCTGGTTCCCTTCAAAACATGTGCAGGGTACCCCCTAACACTGAGCCTGTCAAATAATAATTTCGATTCTTCTGCAGATACATTCTTTAGTTTATATGAATAAATCTCATAAATACAATAAACAATAGTAAAAAAGTAGAAAAAAACAACTAATGGAAAAAAAAAAAAAAAACCTAAATAGTTTTATTTGTCCCTGCATATGCATATTTATTTATTTATATCTTACAATTTGATCTATCCTGTGTGTGCATATAAATACAGGGTGGGCCATTTATATGAATACACCTTAAAAAAATGGGAATGGTTGGTGACATTAACTTCCTGTTTGTGGCACATTAGTACATGTGAGGGGGGAAACTTTTCAAGATGGGTGGTGACCATGGCGGCCATTTTGAAGTCGGCCATTTTGAATCCAACTTTTGTTTTTTCAATAGGAAGAGGGTCATATGACACATCAAACTTATTGGGAATTTCACAAGAAAAACAATGATGTGCTTGGATTTAATGTAACTTTATTCTTTCATGAGTTATTTACAAGTTTCTGACCACTTATAAAATGTGTTCAATGTGCTGCCCATTGTGTTGAATTGTCAATGCAACCCTCTTCTCTCACTCTTCACACACTGATAGCAACACCACAGGAGAAATGCTAGCACAGGCTTCCAGTATCCGTAGTTTCAGGTGCTGCACATCTCGTATCTTCACAGCATAGACAATTGCCTTCAGATGACCCCAAAGATAAAAGTCTAAGGGGGTCAGATCGGGAGACCTTGGGGGCCATTCAACTGGCCCACGACGACCAATCCACTTTCCAGGAAACTGTTCATCTAGGAATGCTCGGACCTGACACCCATTATGTGGTGGTGCGCCATCTTGCTGGGAAAACTCAGGGAACGTGCCAGCTTCAGTGCATAAAGAGGGAAACACATCTATATTTTAGAAATTCGCATATCCAGTGACCTTGAGGTTTCCATTGCTGAAGAATGGCCCCACTATCTTTGTACCCCATATACCACACCATACCATCAATGTTTGTGTTCCAACAGTCTTGGAGGGATCTATCCAATGTGGGTTAATGTCAGACCAATAGCGGTGTTTTTTTTTCAACTTCAACATTCACATAAAAGTTTGCCTCATCACTGAACAAAATCTTCTGCGTAAACTGAGGGTCCTGTTCCAATTTTTTGCCCATTCTGCAGCACCTGAAACTACGGATACTGGAAGCCTGTGCTAGCATTTCTCATGTGGTGTTGCTATCAGTGTGTGAACAGTGGGAGAAAAGGGTTGCTATGACAATCCAACACAATGAAAACATTTTATAAGTGGTCAGAAACGTGTAAATAACTCATGAAAGAATAAAGTTACGTTAAAACCAAGCACATCATTGCTTTTCTTGTGAAATTCCCAATAAGTTTGATGTGTCACAAGACCCTCTTCCTATTGAAAAAAACAAAAGTTGGATTCAAAATGTCCAATTTCAAAATGGCCGCCATGGTCACCACGCATCTTGAAAAGTTTCCCCCTCACATATAGTAATGTGCCACAAACAGGAAGTTAATATCACCAACCATTCACATTTTATTAAGGTGTATCCATATAAATGGCCTACCCTGTAGATTGAGAGCCAACACCAGGACAGAAAGGATAGTGACAGGTGGATGAAGACAGAGTCAGGACAGGCTGGTAGATATGTCCATATATTTAAAGGGGTACTCCACCGAGAAACATCTTACCCCCGCGATCAGACATCTTTCCCTATTCTTTGGATAGGGGATAAGATGTTTTTCGGCGGAGTACCCCTTTAAACTGAGAATACTGTGGGAGTAGGCTTTCTGGTGTTGGCAGAAGTCATGGATGCCTAGAGCACACTGTCTCTTTAAAAGGCTGGGTGCTGATGCATGCAGCCCATAAGCAGAGCAGCTGTATGCAGAAGTGCGGGAGCAAACAGGAGAATACCAGCAAGGCCACAGGTCCTTTTTAATTAAAGGGGTTGTCCCATGATTAAATATCATATTTCTGTGTTACATCATCTAAAGCTTAAAGGGGTTATCCACCCCAAGGTGATTTTAGCACCTACCTACCAGACAGTAATGGACATGCTTAGGAAGCATTTGCGCTTGTCTTTGGATTAAATGGCTGTGTTGTGAAATTACCATAAAGATGTTGCTTTCTTTTTGTGAACCTCAGTATTTCCTGTTGAAGTTTTCATTTTTTTCTACAAATCCCATAAAGGATTTTTCCTCCAGCTGTGAGCCCTGCACTCACAGCTGTCAATCAAGGAAGTGTGTCCATGACATAGGTGATGACGCATGGACACAGCAGGACTAGTATGTGTCCAAGCAGGCAGGGAGGCAGTTGTTTGACTGGCTTTTTCAGTATGAAATACTGAAAATTTTCTAATGAAAGCAATTGCAAAACCTATTGGTTTGGATGCTTTACAACATATCAAAAGTTTTTGTATGTGACATTGTCCATTTAAATGAAAAAGGTCAGTGCTTTCTAATTAGGGTGCCTCCAGCTGTTGCTAATTCCCTGTGATCGCTCCACCCATTGAAGCAGAACAGGCTCCCTCTCATCACCTGACTAGTGATGTTAGGTCTCGGCTACACTGCATCTTTGGAAATACGCGAGCAAAGATCACATAAGAATATGAGACCAGCCATAGGAGACAGGTACAGACACTATATTATTAACTACACCAACTTTACAGCCGCTGTAGCATAGTCAAATAAAAAAAAAAATCCTGGAATACCCCTTTAACAATTTTCATAAAAAATGCTCCTATATGTAGATAATGCTGTTACCTACTTGTTAAGCTCATATGTATATACAGATGTATTTTCACTCTATTGTAATAAAAAACTGAAAAAGACAGTGAGAAGCTCACTACCTCCTACACTGCGGAGCTGGCACAATAGAATTGCAAATTTCCCTGTCATCAATTAATAGCTCGGGCTTATCACAATTTTTTTTAGAAATCTTGAATAGTGCAGCATGTAATTTATTGCTCTCCTTTTTTGGATCCAGACACAATTAAATACGTCTTTTTATTTGATGTAAATTGCAAACTCTTGGAAACATACAGAATGAAAATGCAGTCATGTATTAGAAATAACTTTAATTTAAATTTGCTAAATGACCTCCGCAAGCGAGATGAAAGATTTTCTGCTGAATGGGCTGACGCACCATGCCTGTATAATTTATGTGGGAAATTAGCGCGAATGGTTCACTTTTATGGAGAAGTGCTGCTTGTAGCAGGCCTGCAGAAACCATTTTCCCCCAAGCTTCCATCTGTTCTTCAAACCAGGGCATATGCCATCTCATCGAGCTTGAAAGTCAACTGATTTATAACTCCTGAAAAGTGCATAGATTGAAAAGAAAGGTCGACTGCCGTTATATGACAGTGATTTGTTAGGCACTTGGATAAAGACAATTCACATTACTATGGACCCGAGGGAAAACTAGCGATTCCGTAAGCTTCAAAACTTGCTAGATTGACAACCAGGAAAAAACAGTATTGAGTTAAAAATCTATTGTTGACTGTTTTCTCCTTTTACAATGCAGGGGTTAAGGGTGGGATGTAGAGCAACAAAGCTAAAATTATATTGTTATCAATTTGTTTCAGGCAGAATAAGGTTTCTCAGCCGGGCTGCAAAGGTTGCCATCTAAAAGTGTCAGAGCTTGTTACTCTTTAATCTTTTAACTGTAAGCTGAAACATCAGTCTTATAAGTGGCGGTTGCTGCTTGTCAGGGAGTTGCGCTTACCATCACAAACAGGGCACTGATGAGTTTTCTGAGGCTGCCCTGGAGGTGAATCCTTTGTCCAAGCCCTATTAGTTATTTAATGAATGTTTGATGCTTGGGTCTATCACTTTAATTCTTCTCCCTCTCCAACCCCCCAATATTACTTCATGACTAAAGTGTATGTGTTGTTTTCTTTATCTAAAGCTGCAATGCATTCCACATTTTCAATTTAAATCAGCAGAAACAGGGTTTTTGTGCTGTAGGAAATTAATGGCTTTATATAATATTTTAAATAAAAACATAAATATAATGTTAGATGCTGACCTATGACCTTCTTTTGAGGTCTGGACTACTTGGGTCTTCTCGCATAGTCATGTCATGATATTAACTGAAGCTACCATTCTGTGCAGGATTTGTATTACCATGGATCCCAACATGGTGTCTGATGGACCCCATTGACTTGTAATTGGGTTTGTTGTGTTTGCTGCCTTTTTGGTGACAAAAAATAGTGACACATATTGCACATTATTTCTACTTATACTGGGAACATAGCCCAGTGCTTGGGGGGAAAAGAGAACCTCTACTCACTAATTTCATCCCCATCAGGTGCAGGGTCTCCGCTGTGGTTCTCTCTATCAAGTTTGTTTACTTGGCTGCAGTGGTGACCTGCCAGTATATCCACATCACCGCGGCTGTCAGTCACTGGCCTCTGTGGTCTTGTGCCATATTTATTTATTTATTTTTACAAAAAAATCCTAAACACTGGAACTTTTTTTTTCTTTTTTTTTTTATGAATAAGGGCAAGTCCTGTGCACTTTTGGATAGTGTAGGTTAGGGATCAATCTTGAGATTAAACCTATAAATGATACAGGTATTAGTTAAAATAACTAATTAAGCTGCCACTGGGAGTTAAAAGTTAAACTTGTGTTTTGCTAGTAATCTTAAATGATGTTTTGTGGAAATATCCCTCAGTGAACAATGGTCTTAAAAGCGATACATAAAACAGTCGCTTTATCTCTAGCATTTCAAGCTGTACTCAGTTTATGATTCACTAAATAAAGCCTTTTGTCTTTACTATGATTACAGCGTTCACTTAGTGTTAAGCGCATTATAAATAACACTTTACTATATCAAGCAAGGCTGCATGACAGTTCTGTATATTCTTGTTTTTAATATTGACAATTTAAGGCCCTCATAGCTTATCCAGTACTGTACTATTGTTTTACTGTCTTTAGTCATATACCTACATTCTGTTTAATGGTTGCTCATTGGTTATTTTTCTTCTTTGATAATGCCATGGAATCATTTAAAATTAGACATTGCCTGGGTATGATTTCCTCAACTGCTTTTTCCCTGGATAATTTTGTACAAATATAAATATAGAAAATGTTATAGACACACTGGCCCTGGTTATCTAAGAGTGGAGTGTAATTTTCTTTGTGTGTTTTGATTCCCAACAGGTATTTTTCCACAGTATTTACTCATGTTTCCCTATGTTTTGCTCTTTTCCCTGCATTTTGCTTTTTATTTTTATTTTTTTAAAACACACGCTCTGAGCTGTGAGGTTTTCCAGAGCTTAAATCCACAACATTTTCTATGGAAACCTTAAAAAATATGTTGGAGACACGCCCCTTTTTAGCGGCCATATACCCTTTTTGGGCAGAGACAACTTGTTGCTCCCTGATGAGGGGTATCTGCTGGTGTGTGCCCTACACCACAACCAAGTCAGAAACCCACCTCGTATAACCATAGGCTGATAAATGCAGCGGTCGGCGCGAATGGGTCGGTTGTGATTAGAGATGAGCGAACTTAAAGTAAATTCGATTCGTCACGAACTTCTCGGCTCGGCAGTTGATGACTTTTCCTGCATAAATTAGTTCAGCTTTCCGGTGCTCCGGTGGGCTGGAAAAGGTGGATACAGTCCTAGGAGACTCTCTCTCTATATATTTTTTTAGCACTGTAAGCAGACCTGAGGAAGGCATGAGTGTATGATGAAACACGTTGTCCCTAATCTACCAATAAAAGTTTTATTGTCCTGTGCTGCTCGAGTCCTCTCTTCATGATCACAGTTGTGCAGCGCCTCCACCAACCTTTTTTTTCTGCCACATCAGTATTCCATATACTTTCACCATTCATTTTCATGAACCTCCCAATTTTTTTACAAAGTGTCAAGAACAGGTCTGTGTATAAGCTGGAATAAGCTGAAGTGTGCATTTTAACCTCTTAAGGACCCAGGACGTATGAGTACGTCCTGGGTCCCGGTCCTGCGATATAACACGGGGTCACACGGTGACCCCGCATCATATCGCGGCGGGCCCTGCGTCCTAGTGAAGCCGGGACCTGCCTCTAATAGCGCGTGGCACTGATCGCGGTGCCGCGCGCTATTAACCCTTTAGCCGCGCACTCAAAGCTGAGCCACGCGGCTAAAAGGGAAAGTAAAAAGTGCCGGTTAGCTCAGGGAGCTGTTCGGGAACGTCGCGGTATAATCGCGGCATCCCGAACAGCTGTACTACAGGAGGAAGGTCTCTTACCTTCCTTCCTGCAGTCCGATCACCGATTGAATGCTTCAAACCTGAGATCCAGGCTTGAGCATTCAATCGCCGAAAACACTGATTGATCCATTCCTATGGAGATGGATCAATCAGTGTAAAAGATCAGTTAATGCAATGTTATAGCCCCCTATAGGAGCTATAATATTGCATTAAAAAAGTGTAAAAAAATCATTAACCTTTTCAATTATCCCTTCCCCTAATAAAAGTTTGAATCATCCGGCATTTCCAAGAAAAAAACAGTGTACATAAAAAATAAAAATAAACATATGTGGTATCACCGTGTGCGGAAATGTCCGAATTATAAAAATATACCGCTTTTTAAATCGCACGTTCAATGATGTATGCGCAAAAAATTCCAAAGTCCAAAATAGCGCATTTTTGATCACTTTTTATACCACAAATATAAAAAGAATAAAAAGTGATCAAAAAGGCTGATCAGAACAAACAATGGTACTGCTAAAAACTTCAGATCACGGCGCAAAAAATTAGCCCTCATAGTGCCCTGAACACAGAAAAATAAAAAAGTTATAGGGGTCAAAAGATTACCATTTTAAACATATACATTTTCCTGCATGTATTCATGATTTTTTTCTGAAGTGATACAAAATTAAACCTATACAAGTAGGGTATCATTTTCACCGTATGGACCTACAGAATAAAGATAAGGTATCATTTTTGCCGAAAAATGTACTGCGTAAAAACGGAAGCCCCCCAAAACGTACAAAAGTGTTTTTTCATCAATTTTGTCGCACATTGATTTTTTTCCCGTTTCAGCGTAGATTTTTGGGTAAAATGACTAATGTCATTACAAAGTAGAATTAGTGACGCAAAAAATAAGCCATCATATAGAATTTTAGGTGAAAATTTTAAAGAGTTATGATTTTTTAAAGTTAAGGAGGAAAAATTGAAAATGAAAAAACGGAAAAAGCCCGGGTCCTTAAGGGGTTAAAGAGTTATTCCAGAATTTTTTTCTTTAGCCTTTGAGCCCATGATGCCAAGGTATAATACTTTGTATTCTTTTATTACCTTTGTGCACAGTTTGTCTTGTTTTCATGCATGGGATCCACACCCGGAAGTGTTGTAGTGTAAGTCTTTCCCAGCATTCTGTGGTGCCAGAGACACTATTTCATAAGTCACAAGGTCTCCAGGGGGCGTGGCTCTGCTGCACTGGGTGAAAAGGATTTACTGAAGTAATGCTATCCACCCACCCACTGCAGCATAGCCATGCCACCTGAAGACCCTGTGACTTATGACATATTATCTCTGGTTGCATGGAATGCTGGGAAAGGTCAGAGACAACAGAAAAATAAAAAAAGACTTGCACTACAGCACTTTACACGGGTGTGCATCCTGTGCATGAAAATGGAACACATAGGTAATAAAAGCATATTTCACAGTATTTTACTATGACATCATGAGTTTAAAGGCTGAAGAAGAAAAAAAATCCTTTTATGTAGGAATATGTTGCACAACCATTTGAATGATAGCAATGAAGGCTATGATGACCATTAACCTTTATTGCATTGGTGAAAGAATGTCACTTTTTACACAGAGTAGACTAACTGAGCATGCTTCACCTATAAAATGGTAGAACTAAGAATTAACCAGCCAGAATTTTAAAAGCCTCTGTCTAATTATTAGACAGTGTAAACTACCGTACATCAGATTTTTAACAGTGACTCGTGAAGTTTGAAAATCTTGTGCAACTTTAAACGGTCATGTTTGCACCTTATTTGTTGGCCTATTTTTATCCAAAAAAATATGCATCAAAGTGGCACATTTTTTTGCTGCATTAAGGGATATTCCTTTTAGTTAGGCCACATCCACTTTCTTGTAAACCACGCCCGCTAGACACATTGTGGGGTCTAAAACACATTGAAAATATGGTACAAGTCATTTAAACAATTAATTTTTGTGCCCTGACCTTATATATTATGTATTTACTGGTTATTTATATTTCAAGGCAAATGATTACAATAAAGAGGATTGTCTAGTAGAGAATATATGTATAGTCTGGGTCCTTTATTACGTACCACAATACATTGAGGTACAATGTAAGTCACACGTTTCAGGTGGTGACCACCCCTAATCCCTTAGTATGATTAAGGGGGGTCACTTCCTGAAATGCATGATGTACATTCTACCTCTCTGTATAGTGTTCTTTACATAACAAAGGACACAGGCATTGCATGCATTCTGTGCTGGACAATCCTCCTTAGGGTATGTTAACACTTCAGACTGCAATACAGTACTCGCATAATTCTGCCGCAGCTTAACTCCCACAGTATGAACAGGTCCACACCAATGCAAAGGTTCAGCCCACGGAATTCCACAGCGCAATTCTGCACGCAGAAATTCTATAGGAAAACACCTTTAATCTAAAGATCTAAAGATTAAAACTGATTAATACCATGTGGGCAGCTATTTTCTATATTTAGGCCATGTTTAGGCTTTCACACTGACGCTGGGCTCCGCCACAAATGGCCATTAAAGCTCTCTTCTTTTTTTCCCCCCCATGCCTTTAATGGCAGTTAGTGCGATGGAGCCCAACGGGAGGCATAATGGGCACAGAAGATCCCATTCATTTGAAGGGGATTCTCTGACACCCGTTATTGCAGCCATTATTATGCCAGAAGATAGTGGGAGAAAAAGACTTTCCAAGCACACATTTTTCTCCCGCTATCTTCTAACGGCCGTCACACTGCTGAGCACTAACGACAGTGTGAAAGGAGCCTTACACAGTTTTTTGGGCCCATCTTAGCCATCTTTTTCTAAAGTAATAGCTGCTAAGTAACAAAACGTGTGTGTTACCTGCAGCTTTTCCATTGAGTTTCATTGATTTCATTACCAGAACACCGCTAAATTTAAATAATAAAAAAATATATATATATTCTCTCGAAGGCTGGGGGTGGAGAGGGAATTATGATGTAATGATAATATGGGATATGTTCCTGACTGGATTGTTAAATTAATATAGATGTTTATGTTTTTGCAATTGGCAAAAATAAAAAGAATTAAAAAAAATCAAATAACAGAGGTTTTTTTTTTTTGGTACAAAACCAGCTTCATTGCCCAAACCAACATATAAGTATACTTGCAGAAGTATACTTACAATGTTTGTGAGAAAAGGCTACAAACAATCTGTCATGATAAAAAGTCTGCTAGAGGAAATAAAATAAATACTGTATTTGCATTTGGCCCCCAAAAGCAGCACTTTTTGTCCATTTGAACACATTTTGTGCACCTTTGAATAAATATTCAGTTTGATAGGTAATAGTTATAAGCTTTGGACATTTTCACCATGGTGCGCAGGAGAAGATTTAGTTTGTTGGATAGTACCAATTTTTATTAGAAAGGTCAAGCACGTCTTAGATTTACAAAGTACAGTAGTGACTCTGAGTCAACTACTAAAAACAAAAAGTAGGAAATGACTATAAACTTTTCAAACATAAAACAGTGAAGACACTAAACTGATTTGTGTATTGTGATATAAAATTAATTGCTGCAGCAGGTATTGTAACAAATCCGTCACATTAATGGCCACAGAGAAAGAACAGGAGACGGTGTGACTGTAATGGTTATGTGGCATGGTAAAAGAAAAAGCCACACAGATGCTGTACTAAAAATATAAACTGAACAAAGCCTTGTAGAGTCATAATGGGAAAAAAAGATCTGTTTAGAAACATGGGGAAAATAAAAACACTTCAATAAGATCTGACCTCAACTAGCACAAAAGGACTTACAGTTACTAAAATAAGCAGAAGCAGCTTAGGAAAGTTTCGCAAACATTAAGGCCACTTCCACTTGTAATACGTGTGTTGTTTCATAACCTGAAAAATGTACACTTTTTTATATGTTAGATTTTATATACAGTATGCTTATGTTATACAATTCAGTCTGCAATTCATTGTTGCTTTGCCTGGCTCTTACATTCAGTAATAACACCAACACACATATTGACCATGTCATTCATTGCTCATACACTTAATCATAGCAGTTGATTCACCTATGACTTGTATTGTGTCTTTTAATAACTGAATGGCATTGTTGAAATTCTATGAATAGTACGGTATTTAAGCATATTAAGCAAGGAATACCTGCAGCAAAATGAGTCAGCAGTTGCTTCCACAGTCAGATTCACATAGCGCTGCATATTAAACATGGAAAATAAAACCAGCTGAAGGATTATTAGCCATCCATGTGTTGATTGAGGCCCCCTTCGCATACTTTTTTTTTTTTTTGGGCTTGTGCTTCGTGATGCAGTTTTTGTGATTTTTTTTTTGTTTAAGGGATGTCCGATGTTGCAGCGGTATCTTTTAGCTGTTGGACATGGTTATGTTGGCACATGATGATTGTGGCTGGCACCCGCTCCTTCTCATCTTGGAATGTATTTTTAATAGACGTGACAGGGATGAATCACACAAAAACTAAAATAGCTAGTGAATGTATGGATGACCGTTTGGGGCCATTATTCATGAAAAAATATTAAATAAGGGTGCTTTCACACCACGTTTTGTACTTACGGTTCCCGAATACGGCTGGGAGGAGGGGGGTGGGGCTTAATCGCGGCGCCCGCACTCAGCCGTATTCGGGAACCGTATTTAATGCATGTCTATGAGCCAACCGGAGTGAACCAGTAAGAACTGACAGGTAAGTTAAGGTCTTTGGGTTTGGAAATTTTAGTTTGTAACTGGATTGAACACTGGCTCATGGATCGTACCCAGAGAGTGGTGGTCAATGATTCATACTCTGATTGGTCCCCGGTTATTAGTGGTGTACCCCAAGGTTCAGTACTGGGCCTGCTGTTGTTTAATTTATTTATCAATGATATAGAGGATGGTATTAACAGCTCTGTTTCTATCTTTGCAGATGACACCAAGCTTTGTAGCACGGTACAGTCTATAGAGGATGTGCATAAGTTACAAGATGACTTGGATAGACTAAGTGTCTGGGCATCCACTTGGCAAATGAGGTTCAATGTGGATAAATGTAAAGTTATTAATCTGGGTACTAATAACCTGCATGCATCGTATGTCTTAGGGGGGATTAAACTGGCAGAGTCACTGGTAGAGAAGGATCTGGGTGTACTTGTAGATCACAGACTACAGAATAGCATGCAATGTCAGGCTGCTGCTTCCAAAGCCGGCAGGATATTGTCATGTATCAAAAGAGGCATGGACTCAAGGGACAGGGACATAATACTCCCCCTTTATAAAGCATTGGTACGGCCTCACCTGGAATATGCTGTTCAGTTTTGGGCACCTGTCCATAAAAGGGACACTGCGGAGTTGGAAAGGGTGCAGAGACGCGCGACTAAACTAATATGGGGCATGGAACATTTTAGCTATGAGGAGCAATTAAAGGAGTTACAATTGTTTAGTCTTGAGAAGAGACGTTTAAGGGGGGATATGATAAACGTATATAAGTATATTAATGGCCCATACAAAAAATATGGAGAAAAACTGTTCCAGGTTAAACCCCCCCCCAAAGGTCGAGGGGGCACTCCCTCCGTCTGGAGAAGAAAAAGTTTAGTCTCAAGGGGCGACACGCCTTCTTTACCGTGAGGACTGTGAATTTATGGAACGGTCTACCTCAGGAACTGGTCACAGCAGGAACAATTAACAGCTTTAAAACAGGATTAGATAAATTCATGGAACAAAATAACATTAATGCTTATGAAGAAATATAAAATCCCATCCCTTCCCCAATATCGCGCCACACCCCTACCCCTTAATTCCCTGGTTGAACTTGATGGACATATGTCTTTTTTCGACCGTACTAACTATATAATTATGTAACTATGAACCGCAGCCTCTGGTCGGCTGCGTTTTCGGCCGTATGCGGTTTCCCGACCGCAGGCAAAAACGTGGTCAACCACGTTAGGCATGGGTTAAGCTCCATATTGGATGTAAATCCACCAGTGAAATTACTTCCTATTGCTGCCTACATTTCTGGTTAATCTTCTGGTCGTGCAGAGAGATTGGGTGTGGCATTTGATCACTGCACCTGGCCATTTAATCAAGTGGCTGGTGTTGGAGTTCAACACAGTAAATTCATTAGACTCAAAAGTTGGTAAAAGCAGGAGCAATCTAATAGGTGATCGTGTCATCCTGTAGTTCACAGGAAGTCAGCTGATCCAGGACAGACCACTTCTTCTGCCACAAACTGGTGATCTCATAACTAAGTTAATATCATAAAATGTATAATGCAGCTGAACAGTTGGCATTGTAGGACTAGTGATGGTTAGTGTATATGATATGGGGAAAAAAGCAAATAAAAGTCTTCATCTGGTCTATAGGTTAGGTATGGGGAGATTAACGCAATGCTTGCAAGTGAGCTCTTGTGCAACAAACTGAGTGGCATAAACTCTGAGGAGGATAGTGCTTAGGCTATGTTCACAAGTCAGAATGTCCACAATGAGATTTTCCGTGCGGACATTCCGCAGACATGTTATGCCGTTGCTAGGACCGCACAGGAATGCACGGACTCATAGACTACAATGCATTCTGTGTGGAGTCAGCAGAAGGAATGGACAGGTTCAATAGGACTCTGCTGCTGCGGAATCTCAGTGCGATTTCCAATACAGAATTCCGCACAGAAGTCCCGATGTGTAAACAAAGCCTTACTGTGGTATTTGTTGCCCTATCAGTGGTAAGTTCTATTGCAGTTTTATTGCTGCATTGTCAAGTTCATTGAGGGCCATTTTTACTTAGGAATGGTCGTGGGCTAAACCAACTAGTGTTATGGGTGTCTGGACTCATCATGACTCAATGTTAAAATAATATAATGAATTAAATATACATTCTAATAAATATTTTATTAAAGGAATAAAAAACAGCATAACTTTTATAATGAAATGCAGCAATACACTATGGGGGGAAACATCAAGGCATTTCTTTTGCCGGTGTTGATGCTGGTCTACAGTCCTTAGTAAAAATCTATGTGTGAATCAGGACTGGTGTCTCTGTCCTTGTATCCGCAAACAAGACAATAACATAAATGATGGCTCTGCTTCAGCAAAAGACACTATTACTATCAAAGAATGAAACATATGGATCATTATGGGTATTATCACTTTTGGGTCTAAGCCATTTTACTTCTGCTTCTGAACTATCTGCAGTGGAATTAACTGAAACGCGACCATCGCAGCCCACCATATTTTGGTAATAACCAATGCACTAGTAAATAATAGGAAATGTCCATTACATGTCTATTTTACTTTTTATTGACAAATAGCAGGTGATTCAAAAGTAGCTTTTTAAGGCAAAAATCCAGGTTTTCTGGGTTAATGAGGAGACCTGAGTCCATAGAAACAGGTAGCTCTAAATAGAAGACTAGAACATTCCGCTTGTAGCAGCACTGCAGTCTGCAGCAAACCAACGGCTCAATTGGAAATTCTTATGCAAGTGTAATAATCAGCAGAGCAAATATACTTTATGCAGAGGCTTTGCAGAACGGAGCTGGGTCATTATTATTCCTTGCAGGTTCAATGTCTTCTGTCTCATTTAGAAAAAAGTGATTAACCCTTTCACTGTAGCTTCTGTACTTCATGGGAAAAGATAAACAAAATCCTGCATTCTTTTTCTTTACTGTGACATACTGCGCAAATCAGTTACAGAAACTGATTAGTTTTTATTTTGCATTTTACTGCACCACAAAAGTATACAATTTACATCTGTTCATATTGTTAAAACCTCCGCCCCCCCCCCCCCCTTCACATTTTAACCTGTACCATTGCTGCATTTAGTTGTAGCAGGTAGTGACACCTTGAGGGACATTGCATTTTTTCTACTTACAGGACGACTGTGTATACATAATGGAGGGGATACAAAAACTGTGAAAACAAATCTTTTTTGCCCATAGCGACCAAGATCAGGTTGGCTTTCGTTTTATCAGAGCAGGTTAAAGGGTTATTTCAGTTTCAAATACAGTGACCCCCCGACTTATGATGGCCCCGACATATGATCATTTCAACATATGATGGCCTCTCAGAGCCCATCGTATGTTGAAGGCAGCCTCGACATACGATGCTGCTGTGTGTCGGGGGCCATCGTACAAACAGCTATCTGACAGCGCTGACAACTTCAGCAACTGACAGATAGTTGTTTAATGTGCCCCGTGTGCCCCGTTCTGCCTCCTGTTACTCACATGCTGTTCTGCTAACTCATACAGGCTTCCACTGTGAGCTCCGTGTAAGCCCCGCCCCCCAGTGCAGCCATAGCCAATAGCCTGGAGCATCTTGCTGCAGGCATCCAATGAGCTGCTGGCTGCCCTCCCCTTCCTTTCCTATAGAGCTGTAGTCGGCAGGATCGTAATGGAGGACATTCTGTCCCCCCTGAAGGTATTTAAAGAACTGTACAGTACTGTATGCGATGTCACACATCACATACAATACATATACACAATGTTTCCCTATCAGTGTGCCTCCAGCTGTTGCAAAACTATAACTCCCAGCATGCCCAGACAGTCAGTGGCTGTACATGCATGCTGGGAGTTGTAGTTGTGCAACAGCTGGAGGCACCCTGGTTTGTTAAACACTCCCCATACACTCCACATACAATGGTCATCCCAGAACCAATTAGCAGTTTCCCATAGAAATATGTATTCAACATACAATGGTTCCAAGGTCCCAGAACCAATTACCATTTTTACATAGACATATGTACTCGACATATGATGGTTTCAACATATGATGGTTCTCCTGGAACCAATTAATATCATATGTTGAGGGACCACTGTATTTCAGGAACTGTCCAGGGCAGGAGAGGTTTGCTATGGGGATTTGCTCCTACTCTGAACAGTCCCTGAAACAGACAGAGGTGTCAGCAGAAATCACTGTTGTCAGACAGAAAAGAACAACTCAACTTCAACAGCTGATAAGTACTGGAAGAATAAAGATTTTTTTAATAGAAGTAATCTGTCTATTTAACTTTCTGGAGCCACTTGATATGAAAAAAAATGTTTTTAACTGGAATACCTCTTTAATAAATAAAAGGTGAAATCTGATTTGTTGCTATGGACACTTTTTCTTTTAGATAGTTTTCTGATAGTCTGTCCTGTGTGTCTATCCTGTGTGTCTACGTGAGCACTATTTTTGGGTATTATATATGTACGCTTTCACCAGTCTGATCTCAGTGAGCTGATAGCCCACTTTGTAAACACAAAACAGAATTGAAACCAGGGATCTAAATTGATAATCTAACAACTGTCACTAAAATAGCACAATTCTCTACTTCCCTTTCATTTTGCACTTTCAGGATACCATTTTTGTTGCATTTTTTTTTCAAGAACAGTAGATTTTACTCTTTGGTGTCTTTTTTGTTTGCCACTTTTTTTCCCTGCCACCTCCCCCTAGCGACAGACGGTGATTGGTGGTATGTATTACCCTCCTTCTCCTTGTCACTGGAGACCCATATAAACCAGAATCCCCATGAATTGCTGGTCTGAATTGGCCGACATGGGGGGTGGTTTCAGGACCCCCCCCCAGGCGTTGTCACGGGAGGTTCCATTCACCGACCGGTTACTGGTACAGGCACGCCCTTATTCCTTAAGTCACAGGATGCACAGGCATAATCGTACTATAAAATGTACAGCCAGAATAATATATATATAAATTATTTGTGGGGAGGTAATTGAAAAATACCTTTTTATGGAAAAACGCACATGTTGTTTTTATTCGATGTTATTGATTACAATACCCATATTTACTACGTTTTTTTTTTATTATTGTACTACTGTTATCTTTTAGCACTTTTTTGTTTTGGTATAATAAACAAAATGAATATGCTTAAAGGGGCACTCCACCCCTAGACTTATCTTATTCCCTATCCAAAGGATAAGATGTCTGATCGCAGGGGTCCCACCGCTGGGAACCCCCCCCCCCCCCGATCATCTGGTGCACAGAGCATGCTTTGCTCCATGCCTGAAGACTGGCGATTCAGGGGCCGGAGGATTGTGACATCACGGCCCTGCCCCTTGTGATGTCACGTCCTGCGCCTTGTGACTTCATGTCCCGCCCCCTTAATACAAGTCTATGGGAGGGGGCATGGCGTCCACCACGCCCCCTCCCATAGACTTGCATTAAGGGGGCGGGGCTTGACATCACTAGGGGGCAATGTCATAACGTCATGATCCTCTGTGCACCAGATTATCCGGTTGCTGCAGGAGAGATCGCGTGGGTTCCCAGCGGCGGGACTCCTGCGATCAGACATCTTATCCCCTACCCTTTGGATAGGGGATAAGATGTGTAGGGGTGGAATACCCATTTAAAATCTCCCTATTTGTAGTTTTTTGATTTTTTTTTTCCACTGTAGAAATCCGCCGACACGAACGGACACACAGAGCTACCTGTCAGCAGCCGAGCTTAGCTTGCTCTGCAGCCCCTCTTGTGACTGCCGTCGGCACACCTTCAGCTTAAAATATGCTACAGATACACCCCGTGTGACCCTGACGTAATAGATTCCACAGATGGCGATAATACTTTTTAAGTCCCTATAGGGGAATTTTATAAGCAATTATCAGATTGCTTATACTACACAACTTCTTGTTGCCATGGAAAGCAATCGTCACGTGCGCCGGGTGGGGGGACACCGCTCCTATCTCAAACCTTAGATGCCTCTACCACAGCATTTATGAGGTTATTGGCCAACATTGGTGTGATTGCTGATGTTGGTCATTGACAGTCAGTGGAAGCAGCTAAAAGCAAGCTCAACTCGCTTCATGGCCTTACTGCACACTGCGGTGTAAATGTACGGCGCTGTGCTTTAAGGTGAGTCATCTATGGGTTGAAACAGTCAACCATCTGGACAGATGGTTTTCATGTAATAAAATTGGATTTCAATAATCTATTCTTAAAAATATATATTCTTAATGGCATATAAAATTATGTTAGCTTTTTGAGACTTTTTTTATGAGGCTAAGTTTCTACTTGTTTTTTTGTCCTGCGTTTTTTGGTTTGAAAAAACGCCAGTGCAATTTCCTGCATCTGGCGTGTTTTCATTTGTGTGGAAATTGCAGTTTTGGCCCCTTTGGCGTTTTTTTTTTTTTTGGTACCCAAAAAGGATGCAGTAGTGATAGAAAAAATGTATTTAACAACATTTATATATATACATTTTTAATCAAGTGTGTGTGTTTCATTTTTTTTCCCTCTCTTTTTTTTTTTGATTTTTTTTTTTAGGTAGTACTACTACTTCCAGCATGGAACACACCAATAGGCATATCGCCCGATGCGATCGTCCATAATATAGCAGAGAGGCGGAGCGGCTCTATAAAGCACTCGCATCTCTGCTCTGTACTCCGGCCAGTGATGTGAATAGAACATCACTCATTCATATTTTCGTCCCAGAGTGGGGATTGGCCAGATGGTTGTTGCCAGTCACTGCTCTCAGAGGGAAATATGAGTGATTAGTGAATGAGTGATGTTCTATTCACATCACTGGCCGGACTATAGTGCAGAGATGCGAGCGCTGTATAGAGCCGCTCCACATCTCTGCAGTAGATAGGACGATCACAGCAGATGTCAGGAGTGACACCTGCTGTGATCTTTCCTTAACTGCAGGTACTACTACTCCCATCATGGAGCACGCTCTGTTCCATGTTGGGACCTGTAGTACCTGCAGTTAAGGAAAGATCACAGTGGATATCACTTCTGAAACCCGCTGTGAGCCTCCTGTATAATGTATAGATGTGGGCGGACGCTCTTCTATTGTCCCGTGCACTGACGTATATATACACCTATTAATATTTCCCACAAAGAGTTGTGATTGGCTGGAACCATCTGGCCAATCACAGCTCTCTGCGGGAAATATGAATAGGTGTATATATACGGCAGTGCAGGGGACCATAGAAGAGCGGCCAGCCGCATCTATAAATTGTACAAAAGGATCGCAATGAAACCCGGGGCGATCTGTCAATTAGTACAGGTACTACTACTCCAATCATTACACAAACACACACACATTACATTTTTATTATTGTTGGCTATATTTTTTGTGCCCTGCCCGCCCACATAAATAGATCCCTGTTTAAAAATTAATAAAAATTTTGTTATAAAAAAGATACATTTTGTTAAATACAATTTTTTCCATCACTACTATCTTTTTTTTTTATTATAATTTTTTAAATTGTACCCTACAAAATTTTATTAAAAAAAGGTATCTCCAGCACTTTTTCGGATCGCTAAAGTCCAAAAGAGAATAAAAGCCGCCTGAAAAAACGCCAAAGTTAAAACCCACATGGCATTTTTCTTGGTGTTTTTTCTTTTTCTCCCATAGACTTATATGGGAGAAAAACGCCATGATTTCAGGGAGAAAAAGGCCAGTGGCTCAACATGCTGCGATTTTGCAAAACCACCAAGGAGCTGAAAAACGCCAAAAAAGAGTGAAAAACACCAAAAGGATAAAAAAAACAAAAAAAAAAAAAAACTGAAAAACGCCAAAAGAATTTTGCGATTTCTCATTGATTTACAGCTAACATTTGGCCAAAAAAACGACATGCGGCAGAATTGGCGTTTTTCTTGGCGTTTAAAAAAATTATAAAATAATAAACAAGTAAACTTAGCCTAAGCCTCATTTTGGTCAGGTCAAAAAGTCCATAAATACTCACCAAAATGCAATGCATTCTATTCACATGTTCAAGTAAATGGCTTGACTTACATTGCTTAACTGTTGTAGTGACCCATGTTATATGCTGCCACTTAGCAATTGTAAGTCTCTTTCTTACAGACGTGTTTCTTTAAGTTGTTAGTATCTTCAGTTGTCTAGTCACTAACGAGGAAAGTATTTTATGCCCTGAAGGAAGCATCTGGAAGTTAAAAGGGGGATTTCTTTGTCCGAAATGCAGTCGAAATATTTATGTCCTTACCCTGTGATGTACTCAAAAAGGTTAGACTTCGCTGGAGGTTTATAGTAAATGGATACTAGCGCGATGCGCTATATCAGAAGGTGAATAAGTTACCTATTTTATGGCAGAAAGCTTTTTGAAGTGTCTGTGTTTTAAATTGGTTTGAATCTTTTCATTTATTCCAGCAAGTGTAGCTTTCAAAAATGCATCTTAACACAAAAGAAAATAGTATCTACACCATATACTGTACACCGATCAGCCTTAACATTAAAACCACTGACCGGTTAAGTGAACATTCATTATCTTGTGATAGAGACCTGTCAAGGGATGGAATATATTTGGCAGCAAGTAAACAGTTCTTTTTGTTGCTGTGTTAAAAACTGGAAAAATGAGCAAGGATAAGGATTTGAGGGACTTTTACAAGGGCCAAATAGTAATCGCAAGATGAATGGATCAGAGCATCTCCAAATGGGCAGATCTTTTGGGATTTTCCTTGTAAGACTCCCAAGTCCTTTTCCACGTCAGTCGTCCCAAGTGTTCTCCAATTTAATACATAATCCCAGGCCAGATTTTTCTTCCCCATGTGCATAACCTTACATTTATCAGTGTTGAACCTCATCTGCCACTTCTCAGCCCAAACCTCCAACCTATCCAGATCCATTTGTAATAGTGCACTGTCCTCTATTGTGTTTACCGCTTTACTGAGTTTGGTATCATCTCCAAAGATTGCTACTTTACTATTCAACCCTTCTACAAGGTCATTAATGAATATATTAACCCCTTAAGGACGGAAGGTTTTTCAGTTTTAGCATTTTTGTTTTTTCCTCATCACTTTCTAAAAATAATAACACTTTAAATGTTGCACCTAAAAATCCATATGATGGCTTATTTTTTGCGCCACCAATTTTACTTTGTAATTTTTTGTGTGACAAAATGGAAGAAATTTTTTTTTTTATTTTTTTTACTTTTGGGGGCTTCCGTTTCTACGCAGTAAATTTTTAGGTAAAAATTACACATTATCTTTTTTCTACTTATATGTTTGATTTTGTCATACTTCTGAAAAAAAATCATAACTACATGCAGGAAAATGTATACGTTTAAAATTGTCATCTTCTGACCCCTATAGCTTTTTTATTTCTCCATGTACAGGGCGGTATGAGGGCTCATGAGTTTTTATCGATACAATTTTTGTTTTGATCGGACTTTTTGATCGCTTTTTATTCTTTTTTTTATGGTATAAAAAGTGACCAAAAATACGTTATTTTGGAATTTTTTGGTGCATATGCCATTGACCGTGCGGTTTAATTACGATTTATTTTTATAGCTAGGACATTTACGCACGGGGCAATACCACATATGTTTATTTTTGTTTACACAGGTTTTTTTTATTGGGAAAAGGGGGGTGATTCAAATTTTTATTAGGGAAGGGGTCAAATGAACTTTATGAACTTTTTTTTTCACTTTTTTTTTTTTTGCAATGTTATAGCCCCCATAGGGGACTATAACATGCAGTAGATTGATTCAATACATTGATTCAATACACTGATCACTGCCATTGCCTTCAGTGGCAGAGATCAGTGTTATCGGCGCTTGATTGCTCAAGCCTGGATTTCAGGCTTGGAGCAATCAATCGCCGATCGGACACGCAGGAGGCAGGTAAGGCCCCTTTTTGCTGCGTCCTAACGGATCGGGACATCTCGATTTTACCGCGATGGTACTGATCAGCCAGATTGAGCTGTCGAGAAGCTTTTACTTTCACTTTAGACATGGCAATCAACTTTGATCGACGCGTCTAAAGAGTTAATGCCGGACATCAGTCCGATCATCGATGTCCGGCATTAGCCATGGGTCCTGGTTGCTTATAGCAACCGGGACCCACCAGGTATGATGCACGCTCACCTGCTGAGCGGGCGTTCATACCTCAGGAGACGCTTATGGACGTTCATAAACATCCATATGCGTTAAGGGGTTAAATAGGACAGGACCCAAGACGGACCCCTGTGGTACCCAACTAGTAACAGTCACCCAATCAGAATAAGAACCGTTAATAACCACTGTTTCCTATGACTGAGCCAGTTACTTACCCACTTACACACATTGTCCCCCAGCCCAATCCATCTCATTTTATGCACCAACCCTTTTATGTGGAACCGTATCAAATGCTTTGGAAAAATCCAGATATACGACATCCAGCGATTTCCCCCTGGTCCAGTCTGGAGCTCACCTCTTTATAAAAGCTGCTCAGGTTAGTTTGACAGGACGGATCCCTCATAAAGCCATGCTGATATGGAGTCATACATTTATTTTTATCAAGATACTCCACAATAGCATCCCTTAGAAAACCCTCAAACTATTTACATACAACAGAGGTTAAACTAACAGGTCCATATTTCCCGGGATCACCTTTTAACCTTTTTTTTTAAATATTTGCACAACATTTGCCATTTGCCAGTCCTGGGGAACAGTCCCTGTCACTATAGAATGCCTGAATATAAAAAATAGGAGTCTGTCTATTACATTACTTAATTCCTTTAGAACACGGGGTGAATGCCATCTGGACCTGGTGATTTGTCTATCTAGATTTTTTTGTAGGCGGAACTGTACTTCTTCCTGGGTTAGACAGTTGACCTGTACAGGGGAGTTTATCTTATCTCGCTGTATTTCACTTGACATTTCATTTTCCTCGGTGAATACAGTGGAGAAGAATTTGTTTAATATATTTGCTTTTTCCTGATCCCCGTTCATAATTTCTTCCTCATAATTTTTTAAAGAACCTATACTTTCATTTTGGACCTTTTTGCTATTTATATAGTTAAAGAACATTTTGGGGTTAGTTTTACTCTCCTTGGCAATGAGTATTTCTGTCTCTATTTTTGGGGCTTTTATCTGTTTTTTTTTTTTACATATTTTACATTTTTCTCTATAGCTTTTTATTGCTTCTTTACTGCCGTCCTGTTTTAGTAGTTTAAATGCTTTATTTTTTGTCATTTATTGCCCCCTTAACGTTCTTATTCATCCATATTGATTTTATTTAATTTCTGACCCTTTTATTCCCATAAGGTATACATCTTACAGTGAGAGTTTAAGATATTTTTAAAAGTCTCCCATTTAGTGTCAGTATTCTTGTTTTTGAGGACATTATCCCATTTTATATTGTTAAGGGCTTTTCTGAGTTGATCGAACTTTGCCTTCCAAAAGTTCAATGTTTTTGTGGCCCCTCGAGAGATTCCCTTATTGAAGAACAAGCTATAATGTATTATATTATGATCACTATTTCCTAGGTGTCCTTCTACTTGCACATTAGTTACTCTGTCAGGTCTGTTGGTTAATATTAAGTCTAGTAGGGCGCTCCCTCTGGTCGGGCCCTGCACCATTTGGGACAGATAATTGTCTTTAGTTATAGTCAGAAACCTGTTTCCTTTATGAGATTCACAGGTCTCAGTCTCCCAGTTTATATCAGGATAGTAAAAGTCCCCCATTATTATTACATCATTCTGATTTGCTGCCTTGTTTATTTGCTTCAGTAATTGATCTTCTGGCTCTTCCATTATGTTTGGTGGCTTATAGCAAACCCCTATCAGAATTCGTCAGTTTTATTGGTCAGACTTCTGGCATTAGTGAACATGCAATTCAATTGGGCATGTTCTTTTTTTCCTATGACACCTATCCCTATTAACTATTCTAACCCCTCCCTCTGCTCCACCCCCAGGTACATAAATAAGTCCCCCCTCTTTATCTAGACTATCGCCCCCCTCTATGTTGTAGGTTTCCTCCCCCCAGTCCCTAGTTTAAACACTCCACATTTCTAGCCATCTTCTCCCCAAGCACAGCTGCACCCTCCCCATTGAGGTGCAGCTGTCCCTACGGTAGAGCCGGTATCCGACAGCGAAGTCAGCCTAGTTCTCTATGAACCCAAACCCCTCCTTCCTACACCAGCTTCTGAGTCATTTGTTTACCTCCCTAATCTCCCGCTGCCTCTCTGGTGTGGCTCGTGGTACAGGTGTGAACTATGTGCACCGCCAATAACTCTTGTGAATTGTCCTCTAAGATCTAAATTTGATCAAAAATTTGTGAGACAGGCTAGAAAAATATGTTCAAGGCCCCACATTTCAATTTACAGGACTAAATCTGCTGCTGATGTCTTGGTACCAAATAGCTTAGGATCCTTTGCAGGTCTTTTGGAGTCCATGCCACAATGGGCCAGAGAGGTTTTGGTGTCATGAGTCGCATTGTATAGAATATTATATACAATAGTAGCCAAGTGGTTTTACTGTTATGACAGATCAATGCATTCATCATAGTAAGCCATAGCATGTTAACAGTTACTGCTTTTGTAACTTTTTAGTTCCTTTTATCACAGAAGCCATAATTCTGGGGTTTTTCACTTTTTACATATGAAAATAGGAGTTAAGATTATTTCTCCTCCTCTCCTTTGTGTTATATTTATTATATCACAGTTTTTAACAAGACATGCTTATAAAATATATCTGGCTTAATAGATTATAATTTACATAGTGCTTTGCTATAATTTCCATTTGCCAGTTATAAATATTTCAGTACATTTAGCCAATTAATTTACAAATACTTTAGTCTAATACTTTGTATAGAATTTCCATATGTTGAGGTTACAGAGATGATACAGAGTTGTACCAATGTCAAGAACACTGAGGCGCCTAGACTGAACTGGCTTTTATTTTGTTCTCTAGTTAATTAATAAAAATCAACACTAAGAAAGTAGAACAAGTAATGATCATGAACTGTACAATCCTATGCGACTCTTTTTTTGCACTTTGCTTATTAAGAGATTGCTTGAGAAACTTTGTTTACATTAAGCATAATAATGATGAAAACAATGAGTTTCCAGTGTAGCAACAAGCCATAATTAACTGGCTCTGAGTGTGAGCGGGAAGCAGCTGAGGGTTATGATTTATAGTATATATCTCATGATTAATTCATTGCTGTTTACGGTAAAATGGCTGACAAAAATGTAATAAAATCTGATGCAATACTGTACTCAGTTCAACATTGGACAAGTATATAAAGAGTAGCTAATAAATATTTTAAAAGAGTTGTCAGCTATGATCATAGTGTTTTATGATTTGATGTCATTGGTCAAGCATTTAATCGATCAGGTCTGACCACTTGGACTCTATTGATTACTAAGACAGGACTCACTTGTCCCCAAATTAAAGGAGTGACAGCGAACATGCTTGTTTGCAGCTTCATTCACTCTATGGAATTTGAAAGATAGGCAAACTCTTCGGGTGCGTTCACACGCGCATGTTTGCTGCAGATCTGCTGCAGATTTGCTGCTGCAGATTTTGCTGCCCATTAAAGTCAATGGGCAGCAAAATCGGCAGCAGCAAGATCTGCAGCAGATCTGCAGCAAAAATACGCACGTGTGAACGCACCCTTAAGAAATCTTCAGCAGTCTCATAGTGGGTGAATGGAATTGAATCTGAGAATGCATGCTGCTGCTCCATCCCATAGAAAGCTTGGTGCTTGTCATCAGGAAAATAATAATGGGTCTTGCTTGGCTAGGCATTTGATCAATTTTAAGGGTGTTGTTTAGTATTAGAAAATGATGCTTCTTTTTTTTTTGCAAATACAGTACCATTCCTGCACAGATTGTGTGTAGTACTGCATCTGAGTTCCATTCACTTCAATTGAGCTGAGCTGAAATATCGCGCATAACCTGTGGACATAATTGGTGCTGTTTTTGCAAATAAAACGGTGTTGTTTTTCTAATACTGGATAACCCCTTCAAGCCTTTTTAACAGCCAAGAGATTCATCAAGCAAACCAGGCTAAATAAGAATCCAAGACATTGGGAATAAATAAATAAATACATAATATATATATAAACAACTAATAACACATTTTGCGCTGTATGTGGCATTTTGTTTGGCTTCCAGCACCCAAGGGACCCCCAATCAGATACTTATCTGATATTAATCACCTGTTCTGTGAAAAAAGGACAGGTTTTAATCATGGGAGAACCTACAGGGGAGCTACATATAACTCCAGAGCCACTGTTTGAGAAACTTTGGTGTAAGATGTGGACTGTCCTTCAGAGACAGATGTTTTTTGTAGTCATTCTCCAGCTGACTTATGTGGTATGGTATGTGAAATAAGTGGTATATATGGTATATATGTGGTATATATATGATATGGTATGTTTATGGTATGTGAAAGTGTGTTTTTTTTTTTTTTTTTACCTCTTTACAACAATGGATGGTGCAGTGGTACTTAACTCACCATGACATATATTTACACTCCGCCACTCTGGTAAAAAAAATAATAATAATTCAAAATTGCTGCTTTTTGTCACATTTTATTCCAAAAAAGTTGTACCGATAAAAACTACAGATCACCGTGCAAAAAATGAACCCCCAAACCGCGCTGTATATGGAAAAATTTGAAAGTTATAGGTGATCAAAATAGGGCAATTTCAAGCATACTAATTTAGATAAAATAGTTTGGGATTTTTTTTTTATAGCGGTACAATTATAAAAAGGCATATAACATGGGTATCATTTTAATCGTATTGACCCAGAGAATAAAGGAAACATATCATCTTTACCGTAAAGTGTACAGTGTGAAAATAAAAGCTTCCAAAATTTGATAAATTGCGTTTTTCTATTTTCCCACTTAAATAAAAAAAAAATTGGTCGCGCTGTACATTTTATGGTTAAATAAGTGATGTCATTACAAAGTAAAATTGGTGACACAAAAAACAAGCCCTCATATTGGTCTGTGGATGGAAATATAAAAGAGTTATGATTTTTAGAAGGTGAGGAGGAAAATAAAATAAAATGGGCCTGGTCCTTATGGGGTTAAGCCAGACCCCTTAAATGGGCACTGTCAGATACAAAAATCATGGCTTTGTCCAAGCTGAAGAACAGGCATGGACAAAGTCCAGTAAGTGAGAGTGGGCTAGTACTCCTCTGCTCTCTCCTGTCTGATAGTATTCCTCTGTGCGCTCTTCTGTCCTATCAGACAGAAGTGTGCTAGCCCACCCTCACTTACTGGACTTTGTCCATGCCTGTGCTTCAGCTTGGACAAAGCCATGATTTTATAAGCCATGATTTCTATAAAAAGGAAATAAAAATTTCTTATGAAGTATATTAGAAAGATTAATGTATAACAAAAACATAACCGCACATCCACGATTTGTATTTTGATCTAATTGCTTCTCAGCATAATTTTACTCCTTGGGGACTGAGGGCGTACCTATACGCCCTCAGCCCGCTCCCTGTCTATAAAGTGGGGCCACGCCGTGGCCCCGCGTCATAGCGGGTCGGGCCTGGCCGGGATGCGTGGCTAATTGCGCGCAGCATTGATCGTGATGCCGCACACTATTAACCCTTTAGATGCATCTAAAGTGAAAGTAAAGCAGTGCCGGTTAGCTCAGGGTGCTGTTCAGGATCGCCGCGGTGAAATCTCGGCATCCCGAACAGCTGTAAAGACAGCAGGAGGGTCCCTACCTTCCTCCATGCTGCCCGATCGCCGAATGACTGCTCAGTGCCTGAGATCCAGGCTTGAGCAGTCAAGCGGCAGAATCATTGATCAATGGTTTCCTATGAGAAACGAATGATCTATGTAAAAGATCAGTGTGTGCAGTGTTATAGCCCCCTTTGGAAGCTATAACATTGCAAAAAAAAAGTGAAAAAATATAGTATTGCCGTGTGCGGAAATGTCCAAATTATAAAAATATATTGTTAATTAAACCGCACGGTCAATGGCGTACGCACAAAAAAATAGTCCAAAATAGCATATTTTTGGTCACTTTTTATATAATAAAAAAATGAATAAAAAGTGTTCAAAAGTCCGATCAATACATAAATGGTACCACCATTTATAAAGGCACAAAAATTGAGCCCTCATACCTCCCTGTATGCAGAAAAATAAAAAAGTTATAGGGGTCAGAAGTTTACAATTTTAAACGTATAAATTTTCCTGCATGTAGTTATGATTTTTTCCAGAAGTACGACAAAATTAAACCTATATAAGTAGGGTATCATTTTAATCGTATGGACCTACAGAATAAAGATGAGGTGTCATTTTTTATCGAAAAATTTAAGAAACGGAAGCCCCCAAAAATTACAAAATGGAATTTTTTTCTTCAATTTTGTCGCACAATAATATTTTTTTTCTGTTTCACCGTAGATTTTTGGGTAAAATGACTGATGTCATTACAAAGTAGAATTGGTGGCGCAAAAAATAAGCCATCATATGAATTAGCTGTAAAATTGAAAGGGTTATAATTTTTAAAAGGTAAGGAGGAAAAAACAAAAGTGCAAAAACTGGAAAACCCTCCGTCCCCAAGGGGTTAAATACTAAGAGATTGGTAGTATACGTTTTGATCAAAAAGTACAAGCCCAATGGCCACGTCAAGGCCACCTAGTCAGAGTGGGTCCCTAACCTAACATTGGCATGGCGCCAGGTGGCGACCACTGCATCCGAGACACCAAGCCCAGTGGCCAGGCAGCCCCACTGCTGCCCGACCAAGCCCCTGGCTCTGGGCCACACAACCCAACAGACAAAGCATCACAGAAACAATGGCCGCCATAGAGCACCACACCAGTGTGAACACCTACCATGTGCTCCCTACCAAAGGGCTGGGAGAATGCTAGGAGGAATATGCAGTCTCCTGCTAATTAAAAGTGCCTGGGCCGAATGGGTGGAGCGGAGTTCTGGCCATGGAAGAGGAGAGAGACTAGAGAACATAGCCGCACATCCACCATTTGTATTTTGATCTATTTGCTTCTCAGCATAATTTAAAAAATAACAGGTTGTTAGTATACATTTTGATCAAAAAGTACAAGCCCATCCACCACGTCAAGGCCACCTAGTCAGAGTGGGTCCCTAACCTAACACTGGCATAGCGCCAGGCAGCGACCACTGCTTTCGAGACACCAAGCCCACCGGGGGAATGACCAAGTGGCCAGGCAGCCCCACTGCTGCACGACCAAGCCCCTAGCTCTGGGCCACACCACCCAACAGACAAAGCATCAGAAGAAACAATGGCCGACACAGAGCACCCCACCAGTGTGAACACTTATGGGGGCTCCTGCTAATTAAAAACGCCTGGGCCGAATGGTTGGAGTGGAGTGCTGGCCATGAAAGAGGGGAGAGACTACAGTTGTACAACAATATCTAAATACAAATGGTGGATGTGCGGCTATGTTTCTCGATTTGTGTTGTACATTTGTAGTCTCTCCCTTCTTCCATGGCCAGCACTCCACTCCACCCATTCGGCCCAGGCGTTTTTAATTAGCAGAAGACTGCATAAGGGTTTCCTCCTAACATTCTCCCGGCCCTCTGGTTTGGAGCACATGGTAGGTGTTCACACTGGTGTGGTGCTCTGTGGCGGCCATTGTCTCTGTGATGCTTTGTCTGTGTGGTAGTGTGGCCCAGAGCCAGGGGCTTGGTTGGGCAGCAGTGGGGCTGCTTGGTCACTGGGTTGTTCCCCCGGTGGGCATGGTGTCTCGGAGGCAGTCATCGCCGCCCGCCGCTACACGAGTGAAAGGTTAGGGACCCACTCTGACTAGGTGGCCTTGACGTGGCGAGTGGGCTTGTACTTTTTGATCAAAATGTACACTAACAACCTGTTCGTTTATTAAATTATACTGAGAAGCAAGTAGATCAAAATACAAATAGTGGATGTGCAGCTATGTTTCTCTATTTGTGTTGTACATATTAGAAAGATAAATGTTTTGCCAAGATGTACAACGTACGGTACGTATAACAAGTTTTTAAATCTGACCATTTAAATGAAAAAAAATATTAAAATGTTATAAAATGTTTATTTATTAAATAAAATAGCTTTGAAGTTGAAGGAACCACTATAATAGTGAATCAGTAAATTACATTATTAATTGATAGAGATGGCAGTTAATGTAAACAATGTAGTGGAGCGAGTTAATTAATTAATTTTAAACTAATTCAACTATGAAAAATTACACTAGAAAACTGCAATGTTAGTCTGTTTGAACTCGGCTGTAATGTGTGCAGAATGTATATACAAATTTAGTCTGCAAGTTATTATGAACCATACAATAAAGCTCTGTCCTATATAGTTATATTTCTTGACTGGCAACATGTAGAAAATTAAATAGGGCCAAATACGCAATGCTCAAAAATTAAAGGGATTAATAAGATAACACATCCTAGATCTCTGAATGAGTGAACTAATCATATGAAATACTTTTGTCTTTACATAGCTGAATGTGCTGACAACAAAATCACACAAAAATTATCAATGGAAATCAAATTTATCAACCCATGGAGGTCTGGATATGGAATCACACTCAAAATCAAAGTGAAAAACCACACTACAGGCTGATCCAACATTGATGTAATGTCAAAATGAGTCTCAGTAGTGTGTGAGGCTCAGTAGTGTGTGTGGCCTCCATGTGCCCATATGACCTCCTTACAACGCCTGGGCATGCTCCTGATGAGGTGGACAGTCTGTGGTACAACGTGGCATTGGTGGATGGAGCGAGATATGATGTCCCAGATGTGATCAATCGGATTCAGGTCTGGGGAACGGGCGGGCCAGTCCATAGCATCAATGCCTTCCTCTTGCAGCAACTGCTGACACACGAGGTCTAGCATTGTCTTGCATTAGGAGGAACCCAGGGCCAACTGCACCAGCATATGGTCTCACAAGGGGTCTGAGGATCTCATCTCGGTACCTAATGGCAGTCAGGCTACCTCTAGCAAGCACATGTGCAGACCCCCAAAAGAAATGCCACCTCGCACCATTACTATAATCACTGATAGATCGCCAGAGGCAATCCAATAAAGGCCCTGAGGGTCCCAACCAAATATTAGCTAATTACAGGACTTTAATTTGCGGGTCCAAAAATATAATAGTGAAAAAAGAAGGAAAAAATCACACATTTAAAAACACTATGTGCTCCTAACTAATAGCTGAATTAGGGCTTATTGGGCTCAACTAGCTCCACTATTTTCTTTAATTCGTAGGAGATACATTGTGTTTGGTATCCCAGAACTACTGATTGTTAGGGTACATAGCAGTTAAAACCATAACACTGCCCCCCTCAACGTTTCGCCACCAAGTGGCTTGGTCAAGAGGCAAAAGGGCAATGGCGAACAAAAACGCCGACCGGACCTTTTAACATCTCCTGTTATGATGTCACCAACGTTATTTCCAATCAAAAATGGCTCCCATCATCCATTGCGACAAAACCCTCCAATCGATCTATATCAAGTATTGAGTGACAAGTTGGTGGCCAACCAAATAGCTCAAGAAGCTCACCACTGTATGTCTGCCACGTCTCTCTTCTTGATAGGAGTTCGTCCGGACTTCCGGCACCGACGTCATGTGTAAACAATGCGCAGAACAAACTGCGCGCGGACTTCGTCTCTGTAAGTACCTGAGAAGCTTACCGCGCATGTGCCAGAGTTTAAGCTGCGCGTTCTCAACTGCGCGAGAACTTAGCTGTTATTCCGCTTACTCATTGTATATGTTGGTAGTGCCTGCGCACTAGAAGATGCGCGAACACTTTACCATCACCCGAGAAGAACAATGGATACAAGACACTTTGGTCCATTGCCAAAAAAAGGGGATATGTAGAGGAAGTAAATTACAATAACTAAGTTACTTATTTAGTGTTGCTAGTTGTTTAATTTTATTAAAAGGGTTACCACCTAGGTAAGTATACAGTGAGATAATTAAGGTGTGTACAAATCAATAGATAGATTCAGAGGACAAATATTAAGCATGGTGATAACTAGACCCCTTCTCTGACCGCAGGGAAGGGGAAAGGAGAAAGGGAGGAAAAGAATAGGAAGAAAGGATCTCTATAAGGAATAGGGTTTGAATAAGGCTGAAATGGGAGAATGGTCATATTAGTAGACTTCGTGATATTAATGGAGGTGATTGGTTCCGGTCGACTTAAGTGATAATAACCTTCAAATAATAACTCACAATTGATTAATTAGGTAGAACGTAAAACAGGTCAAAAAAAGGCAGAAAAGGTAAAACCTTCATTTAATCCTTTCGGACTCAAACTTTGTAATTTGTAGATCCACTTTGCCTCAATACGCAAGAGGATCTTGTCTAGATCACCCCTTCTGGGACCTAACTTACACTTAATAAAGCCCCAAAATTGTAATTGGGACACGTCACCATTGTGGACTTCCCAGAGGTGTCTAGATAAAGGTGTATCCCCTTTATTTTTAATCATGCTGAGATGTTTTGATATTCTCCTCCGAAACTGCTGAACTGTTTTACCAACATAGAATTTAGGACATCCACATTCCGCTATATATACAATACCCATGGTTTGGCAATTGATAAAATCTCTAATCTCATATTGGTGATTGTCAACTGGGTTAACGAAAGTTTTCTTTTTAGGTAAGAATTTGCAGAAAGTACATTTCCCGCAAGGGAAAGACCCCACAATAGTAGAGGTCAACCAATTACTTGGGGCCCCCTCCGAATAATGGCTCCTTACTAGTTGCTCACGTAAATTTTTGCCCCTTCTGTAAGTAACAGAAGGCTGCTGGGGGATCACTTCCCTAATTTCTGGATCGGCTAGTAGGATTGGCCAGTACTTCTGCAATATGTTCTTTACTTGTTTGTTGTTAGAATCATAGTTTCCTATGCATCTGATAACACGAGAAGTGTTATCAGGATGTCGGGTTTGTAGAAGATCATTTCTATCTGTCGCCCTGGCCCTAGCAAATGCCCTGTGTAGGGTTTTCTTAGGGTAACCACGTTCGATGAAGCGATTATAGAGTATATTACTCTCTTGTAAAAAGGAATCTTCAGTCGAGCAGTTCCTACGGGCTCTCAAGTACTGGCCCGTAGGAATCCCTCTCTTAAGAGGGACTGGATGGTAACTGGACCATTCCAAAAAGCTATTAGTAGAGGTAGGTTTGCGATAAACTTTAGTTTTGACACTGCCATCAGACTCCAGAGATATCGTCAGATCTAAAAAGTTGATAGTAGTGGGATGAATTTCAAAGGTGAACTTCATCCCAATAGTGTTCATGTTAAGTTGGGTAACAAAATCGTGAAAAAGTGCTTCAGTGCCATCCCAAAAGAGTAAAATGTCGTCAATGTAACGACCCCAGAAAGAAATGTGAGAAGTGAAATCAGCCAAGTGCTCAGAGAAAACCATGGTGTCCTCCCACCACCCTAAAAAAAGATTTGCATAATTTGGTGCACACACCGTGCCCATTGCTGTGCCTTTCTTCTGAAAATAAAATTGTCTATCAAACAGAAAATAATTGTGAGTAAGTAGAAAAGATAATAGTGAAGAGATCAATTGATTATGTGCAGTGTAATGCATGCCTCTGGTGCAAAGAAAGTGATTGACAGCTTTTATTCCCAAATCGTGTTGAATATTAGTATAAAGTGATTCAACATCTAGACTGGCTATCATTGTACCAGGTGAAAAAGAAATCTCCTGGAGTCTGGTGACAGTGTCCTTAGTATCACGAAGGAATGATGGCAAAGTTGCCACAAATGGGGCCAAAAATTGATCAATGTACCCACTGATTCCTTCTGTAAGATTGTTGTTACCTGAAACTATTGGGCGTCCAGGGACAGGGCGACAGAGTTTGTGTATTTTAGGTAGAGCATACATAGTTGCCACAGTAGGTTTTTCATTATAACAGACACGGAACTCATCATCTGAAATCAAATCTTGACCTTTTG
The DNA here is from genome assembly GCF_029499605.1 of Hyla sarda. Lineage (NCBI taxonomy): Eukaryota > Metazoa > Chordata > Amphibia > Anura > Hylidae > Hyla > Hyla sarda. Next base: position 286,502,183 of record NC_079191.1, read on the forward strand.
CTTCTAGAAGTAAATTGTGGAGTTCAGATAGGAATCGTTCAGTAGGATTCCCATCTAGTTTCATGTAAGTCTCACTGTCACTGAGCAACCTAAGAACCATATTCTTATAGTCACTTCTGTCCATAATTACAATGTTGCCCCCCTTATCGGAGGGCTTGATTGTGATTGTATCATTACTCTCTAGTTGGCGCAACGCTTGAATTTCTCTAGTTGTTAGGTTCTTAACACTATTGAATCTGGATGGTTTAAGTTGGGATAGTTCATTATTTGCCATTCTTACAAATGTCTCGATGTTACTATATTGGGTAAAACTAGGAGTAAATTTAGATTTGGGTTTAACCGAGGAATATGGGGCACTAATAGTGCTAATTCCTGTCTCATTGTCCCGCAATAGTGATTCCAAATCTCGGACGACTTGTTCGTCCCGCTGAGACCTAACCAAAGGGTTCTGATCTCGGTGGAGGTGGAATTTATGTAACGCCAATTTGCGGGCAAAGAGATTTAGGTCTTTTACCCATTCGAAAGCATCATATTTGGGAGTCGGGGTGAAAGAAAGACCTTTGCTCAGAACTGATATTTGATCATCCGTAAGTATAAGAGATGATAAATTGCAGATGCGTGAAGCCTGATTCCCAACTAATTTTTCTGTGTTGGATATGCCCATTTTTCCCGGTCTCTCAGCTGTACACCCATTCCTAAAAAAGAGGAAGGAGCTGCTGCAGTCATCGCATTGGGGGTAGGAAATTGCCCCATAGGTATCAATGGTGCTGCTGTGGTAATGGTGGGTGGTTGAGTCATTGGTACTGTTTGTAACGAAGTGGAATATGAGGCTGAGGTACCAGAGCATTCCAAATTTGGGGTGGACACAACAGAGTTGACTTGATTGATAGATGTATTGGGAAGATTTGTACGTACTGGATAGTGTGGATGTACGGACACCTGATTAGCAGTGGTATTCTTTCCACTGTTAGTGTTTGATTTTTTGGGGGGGTATCTTCGCTTGTATTTCTGCGTGTATTTGGGTTTTGCAGACTGTGAAGGACCTGCTCCACCACAAGAGAATGTGTCTTCAGAGCCTGACACTTCTGACTCAGAAATATCCGTATACTGGGGAAATCTCTCTGTTGGTTTACGAATGTAAATTCGTCCTGTTTCAAAATCCCTTTTATCCCGAATATACTTCCTATGTTTTCTTTCTTTAATTTCAGATTGGAAGAGTTCGATGTGTTTTTGGAGTCTTTGTTCAAAATTGTTAAATTCAGGATGGGCTCTAAATCCTTGTATCTCACCTAACTGTCGATCTAATTGTACAGTAACCTCAGAGAAAACCTTCTTTTCGTAACCCAGAAGATACTCAAGCATACGTAGCGAGTTTTCTGTTAATAGTTGTTGCCAACCAGACAGAAACTCTGTATCACCCTGGTGGGAATTTGGTGTTATATTTATACGTAATCCTCTGTAAACAATTTTTTGCTGCAGATAGGTGTCTAAGCTTGTAATTTCCCACCAGGATCTTATGTATTGCTTGTAAGTCTTTTGGAGATTGCGAAATGCGGATTGGATGTCAATAAGATTGAGCGGCAGCTCGTTTGAGGAGAAAACGTGTGCAGCGTCACTTAAATAGTTTTCAGGATTAGGTTTTCCTGCCAAAAAACCTTCCATCACTAACCTATGATAGGTATAGTCTCAATAAATAAGAGGTGCTAACCTCAAGCAATAATAATACAAAAGAGCGAGACTAATGGCTGGAGGGCAAAATATACAATAATCACTGATAGATCGCCACAGGCAATCCAATAAAGGCCCTGAGGGTCCCAACCAAATATTAGCTAATTACAGGACTTTAATTTGCGGGTCCAAAAATATAATAGTGAAAAAAGAAGGAAAAAATCACACATTTAAAAACACTATGTGCTTTATCTAGACACCTCTGGGAAGTCCACAATGGTGACGTGTCCCAATTACAATTTTGGGGCTTTATTAAGTGTAAGTTAGGTCCCAGAAGGGGTGATCTAGACAAGATCCTCTTGCGTATTGAGGCAAAGTGGATCTACAAATTACAAAGTTTGAGTCCGAAAGGATTAAATGAAGGTTTTACCTTTTCTGCCTTTTTGTGACCTGTTTTACGTTCTACCTAATTAATCAATTGTGAGTTATTATTTGAAGGTTATTATCACTTAAGTCGACCGGAACCAATCACCTCCATTAATATCACGAAGTCTACTAATATGACCATTCTCCCATTTCAGCCTTATTCAAACCCTATTCCTTATAGAGATCCTTTCTTCCTATTCTTTTCCTCCCTTTCTCCTTTCCCCTTCCCTGCGGTCAGAGAAGGGGTCTAGTTATCACCATGCTTAATATTTGTCCTCTGAATCTATCTATTGATTTGTACACACCTTAATTATCTCACTGTATACTTACCTAGGTGGTAACCCTTTTAATAAAATTAAACAACTAGCAACACTAAATAAGTAACTTAGTTATTGTAATTTACTTCCTCTACATATCCCCTTTTTTTGGCAATGGACCAAAGTGTCTTGTATCCATTGTTCTTCTCGGGTGATGGTAAAGTGTTCGCGCATCTTCTAGTGCGCAGGCACTACCAACATATACAATGAGTAAGCGGAATAACAGCTAAGTTCTCGCGCAGTTGAGAACGCGCAGCTTAAACTCTGGCACATGCGCGGTAAGCTTCTCAGGTACTTACAGAGACGAAGTCCGCGCGCAGTTTGTTCTGCGCATTGTTTACACATGACGTCGGTGCCGGAAGTCCGGACGAACTCCTATCAAGAAGAGAGACGTGGCAGACATACAGTGGTGAGCTTCTTGAGCTATTTGGTTGGCCACCAACTTGTCACTCAATACTTGATATAGATCGATTGGAGGGTTTTGTCGCAATGGATGATGGGAGCCATTTTTGATTGGAAATAACGTTGGTGACATCATAACAGGAGATGTTAAAAGGTCCGGTCGGCGTTTTTGTTCGCCATTGCCCATTTGCCTCTTGACAAAGCCACTTGGTGGCGAAACGTTGAGGGGGGCAGTGTTATGGTTTTAACTGCTATGTACCCTAACAATCAGTAGTTCTGGGATACCAAACACAATGTATCTCCTACGAATTAAAGAAAATAGTGGAGCTAGTTGAGCCCAATAAGCCCTAATTCAGCTATTAGTTAGGAGCACATAGTGTTTTTAAATGTGTGATTTTTTCCTTCTTTTTTCACTATTATATTTTTGGACCCGCAAATTAAAGTCCTGTAATTAGCTAATATTTGGTTGGGACCCTCAGGGCCTTTATTGGATTGCCTCTGGCGATCTATCAGTGATTATTGTATATTTTGCCCTCCAGCCATTAGTCTCGCTCTTTTGTATTACTCGCACCATTACTGACCCACCACCAAAGCGGTCATGCTGGAGGATGTTGCAGGCAGCAGAACGTTCTCCACGGCACCTCCACACTCTGTCACGTCTGTCATGTGCTCAGTGTAAACCTGCTTTCAACTGTGAAGAGCACAGGGCTCCAGTGGCGAATTTGCCAATCTTGGTGTTATCTGGCAAATGCCAAACGTCCTGCACGGTGTTGAGCTGTAAGCACAACCCCCACCTATGAACATCGGGCCCTCATACCACCCTCAAGGAGTCTGTTTCTGACTGTTTGAGTGGACACATGCACATTTGTGGCATGCTGGAGGTAATTTTGCAGGGCTCTGGCAGTGTTCCTCCTGCTCCTGCTTGCACAAAGGTGGAGGTAGCGGTCCTGCTGCTGGGTTGTTGCCCTCCTACGGCCTTCTTCACGTCTCCTGATGTACTGGCCTTTCTTCTTGTAGCGCCTCCATGCTCTGGACACTACGCTGACAGACACAGCAAACCTTTTTGCCACAGCTCGCATTGATGTGCCATCCTGGATGAGCTGCACTACCTGAGCCACTTGTGTGGGCTTTAGACTCCGTCTCATGCTACCACTAGAGTGAAAGCACCGTCAGCATTCAAAAGGGACAAAAACATCTGCCAGGAAGCATAGGAACTGAGAAGTGGTCTGTGGTCACCACCTGCAGAACCACTCCTTTATTGGGATGTCTTGCTAATTGCCTATAATTTACACCTGTTATCTGTTCCATTTGCACAACAGCATGTGAAATTGATTGTCAATCAGTGTTGCTTCCTGAGTGGACAGTGTGATTTCACAGAAGTGTGATTGACTTGGAGTTACATTGTGTTCTTTAACCCCTTCATGACCCAGCTAGTTTTCGCGTTCATGACCCAGTCCATTTTTTCAAATCTGAGATGTGTCTCTTTAAGTGGTAATAACTTTGAACTGCTTTTACCAAGCAAAGTGATTCAGAGATTGTTTTTTTGAGACATTTTGTACTTTATATTAGTGGTAAATTTTAGTTGATACATGAAGCGATTTTTGTGATAAACTCTAAAATATTGTGAAAAATTTGAAAAATTTTAATTTTTCTATGTTTGAAACTCTACTTGTAAGAGAAATAGTCATGCCAAATAAATGTAATTATTAATTCACATCCACAAGATGTCTACTTTATGCTGGCATATTTGTTAAACATTCTTTAACTTTTTTACGACATTAGAAGGCTTATATTATTCCGAGTGTTTTTTCAAATTTTCTACAAAAGTTCAAAATCACTCTTTTTTTTTTTTGGAACAATAAAATTTTGAATATATATGTGTGTGTATATATATATATATATATAATATATATATAATATACACACCCATGTATATATGTATATATATGTATGTATATGCACGTGTGTATGTATGTATATATATATATATATATATATATATTTATATATATATATAAATATATATTCATGTGTATTATATAGAAATCCAATATGGAGCAGCACACCAAATAGCAGTGGGTGCTATTAGTCGAAACCCAGGTCACGGGATGTACGTAGGTATATTCCAAAAGAAAACTGCAACACTCCAAGTTCAGATGAAAATAAAAGTGGCGTTTATTCCATCTAGTTCAAAGGCAACGTTTCAGCTGCGTACCTGCAGCCTTTATCAAGCAAACACACAGTGTACAAGTAGTGGTATAAATATGGTGGAGACTGTGACATCATCATTGCATCACACATTTGCATAAGAATCATAATACATAAAAAAACAGAAGCGATCTCACGATCGGTACAGATATTCAATCCAATGTACATACAGTGGCATAGAACATGTCAATAGTGATACAGGGTGATATAAAAAACGTGCAAATGTATATACAATAAGCATAATAATAACATAAAAAGACTCACATGGACGGAAGCTCTGGGCGGAACCTGCTTGATGTGGAAAACAAACGCCGGCTGCGTCATCACCCTGTGACAGGCGCAAGCGGGCGTGTACAGAGTAAACGGAAGCACAGGAGATCAACCGGAAACAAGCGCAATGGCGCATGCGCAGTAAAACGGAGAATGCTCCGTAGCCATCATACTAGAGGGCTTGATTATGGGCAATGTACAAAATGGATAAGGCTGGGCAAAGGGTGCTCCACGGCCATCATATTAAAGAAGTAGATAGGGGGTAGTATAATATAGATGCAGAAAAAACAGCAACCAATAATGGCGCATCAAAAAGCAAAAATGTAGGTAAATGGCACAATAAGGAACATAGTAAATGGTGAAAAAAATGAAGAAAAAACTGATGAAGGATAAAAAATAAAGAAAAATCAATAGAAGAAATCAATAAAATAAATTAAATAAAAGGTAGTCATAGGAAGGGACTCGATTTGTGTCTGCACGTTCAGTGGACCAAAATGGTAGATATAAAAACTACCACAGAAATAATGCGACTCATTAAGAGTAATAGACCAGGACCCATAACGTACAGGAAGCCATATGCAACCGGACACTGCATTCTGGACTCCCTAGGTGTAAAGTCGGGTGCCCGAAACAGAACTGGTACGGGAACCCGACAGCGGGGAGGCTTGGGGGTAACCCGTAATATATGGGAAACACCCCAGTCTCCACCAGTCCCATAATTGGGAGTGGCATATTTGTAGCCCTAGCCAGAAGTGTCCCACATCCATGCACACATACATAATCGATCCTAGACAGGTCTAAATGGTTAGGGCAATAAATAATTAGGTCACCCACTGTGCAAAGACACATCTAACATAGAGTCTGTACATCCATAGCTCGAAAGGGATAAAATTACTAAATAATATAAACAAAAAAAGTTTATTGAAGAAGTAATAGAGAAATCAAAGTAATGGGTATAGTTAATGGGTGATAAATCACATAATGAAAACAATATAGGTTCCGGTTGAGCTTCTGTTTCCCAGATATAACATATGATGAAGAGAATGAATGTTCATGCAGGTTCCGTCATGCCGTCTCTATAAAGTGAAATTAAAAAAGAGGAGATTATAATCTCAAAAGAATTTTTTACACAGTATATTCATAGCATAACTGCAGGTGACACTATACGAAGGCTAAGGGCGTGACAGTTAATGGGTAATAAGTATAATGATTAAATGTTGGCAATGGGGAAGTCCACATTAAGGCCGTTGGGTTTGAGTGTTTGTAACTCAAAAATCCAACGGAGTTATATATATATATATATATATATATATACATATATATATATATATATATATATATATATATATATATATTTTTTTTTTACTACTGTACAACAGCTCCCCCCTATTGTCTAGTACACAAAACATGTAGTACCAGGTTTAGGACACATGGAGGAGCTGTTGTACAACTAAACAGCTCCTTTACAAAAAAAATGAAATGAAAGTGAAAGTAAAGCATGCCGGCGGGACACAGCGTCAGCAGCTCGTGACAGGTAAGGGACGCCGGGGGAAGGGTGACAGATAAGGGACACTGGGGCCTCCTAGTAGAGCAGTGTGCTCTGCTCAGGATTTTTCTATGCAAAACGCTGCCATCAGCTAGTGAGATTTGACTAGCTGAAAGGAGCGATTGCTGTGAGGGGGGGGGGGGGGACGAAACCCCCCTAAGTCCCGAGGCAAGATGGCTGGCTACCTGGCGCAGCGGGATGCAGTGAGTAGCGGTCAGTACTGATTAGCTGCGGAATACTGCAGATGAAGTTCTATTCTTTTTGGAACACAGAGCTCTTTGCTGGCATGACGAGCACAGTACTCTCTGCTGACATCTCTGTCCATTTTTAGTACTGTCCAGATTTGGAGAAAATCCCCATAGCAAACATATGCTGCTCTGGACAGTTCCTAAAATGGATAGAGATGTCAGCAGAGAGCACAGTGCTCGTAATGTCAGCAGAGAGCACTGTGTTCCAAAAAGAAAATAATTTCCTCTGTAGTATTCAGCAGCTAATAATTACTGGAAGGATTAAGATTTTTTAATAGAAGTAATTTGCAAATCTGTTTAACTTTTTGGCACCAGTTGATTTAATAAAAAAAAACGTTTTTCACCAGAGTACCCCTTTAGGTGTTCCCTTTATTTTTTTGAAAAGAGAAAAGAAGAAAGGCGCTCCCTGTGGAGTAAAGCCAGCACGAGGGTGGGGAAGAAGAAAATAAAAAAATTCCGTGCTCACCCTGCTAAGTTGTGTAGTGGCATACACAACAATGCTGATCGCATGTGATTTTAGAATCACAATCCTTTAGTCTGCAGCCTTCCTGAGAGAGCCTGACACGCCTGGTGGAATTAACATGCTCAGTGTATTTCACATTGTGCGTTTTTTTCTTTCTTTTTTTGTATTGATTTGGTCTTTTAAGGATAATCGGTTATGTTCGTGTTTTGCATTTATGACATGTTCTGATTAGTACTGCGCTCTTTATATACATTTTATATATAGTTTTTATACATACGTGTATTATTTGTATTTTATGACTATTGTGCACCTTATGGGTTAACTCTGTATGTACTTTATGGGTTAACTCTGTGTGGGTATAAAAACCCTCAACAACTGTTGTATGTTAAGCCTGATGAAGCCGCGCATGCGGTGAAACGCGTTGCTATTAAACCTCCATTCCTTTACCTGGGCTTTGTTCATTTCTCCGTGGTCAGCGCCGAAAATCCTGGTCTTTTGAAGTCCTTTATTTTTTTGAGCAGTGTATTACTATTGTAATGCCATGCGCATACATTTTACTGTATAATGATTATTGATTTAACTTTCTATATATAAACAATATATTTCATTACTAACATAGCAATGTTCATATAACTCTAAATAACACTGAACTTTAATTTTTTTTTAAGTAACCTTGAGCTAGACTGGCTATGTAGAAATGTACTACCACATTTAAATGTAGGGGTTGCACATATCCATCTCTGGAGCCAATTCATTCTCCTGCAGAGGACATTGGGCATCGTTGAAAAACAATTTATTCATCTTTGTGCATATTTGTAATCCTGTTGCCAAAGTAGTTCATACCATAAAATCAACGAAATGTGTATGTTAGGAATGGGGTTAAAAATAAAGGGCTGGGTTCTTTAGTTTTAAAATTTTCTTACATTTATTCCCAGTTGGTCAAAATAAACCAGAGGATAAATTTCATAGTACCATTTTCTTCTGAAGTAGGATTTCACAGTAAAATAGATGCATACGTGTGTTGTGTTTTTTTTTTTCTAGCCTTAGGCTATGTTCACACGCGCAGATTTTTTAGCGGGTTTTCCGCTGTGTATTTGAAAGTGGGCGGGCTCTTCTCTGCAGTCTGCAGCCGATTTTCCGTGGCGGAATGTACACTGTGGAAAATCCGCCGCAAGCCCCATTGAAGTCAGTAGGGACTGTGGCGGATTTTCCGCAGCGTAAATCTGCTGCGGACAGCCGAGAAGAGCTCGCCCACTTTCAAATACGCAGCGAAAAACCCGCTAAAAAATCAGCACGTGTGAACGTACCCTTTAGGTATAATTACCCAAAGTCCTGAAAGGCAAGTGTGCTTACTATGGGAGGGGCAATTTATCCTGGGTGTAATTTTAGCAATGACTCTTTTGGGTTATGAAATGGCAGCTAATTACTTTTTAAAGGGGTACTCCGCCCCTGGCATCTGCAGCACCCCGCCATCATTACTGCACAGAGCGAGTTCGTAATGACGGGCGATACAGGGGCTGGAGCAGCGTGACGTCATGGCTCCGCCCCTCATGACATCACGGCCCGCCCACTTAATGCAAGTCTATGGCAGGGGGCGTGGTGACCGCCATGTCCCCTCCCATAGACTTGTATTGACGGGGGCGGGCCGTGATGTCACAAGGGGCGGAGCTGTGACATAACAATGCTCCGGCCACTGTATTGCCCGTCATTACGTGCAGAGCGATCTCGCTCTGCGCAGTAATGATAGCGGGGTGCTGCAGCAGCAATCCCCGGGGCTCCCCAGCAGCAGCACCGCGGCGATCTGACATCTTATCCCCTATCCTTTGGATAGGGGATAAGATGTCTAGGGGCGGAGTACCCCTTTAAGAAATAGATATAACTTAAGAAATTACAAAACAAGCATTAACTAGAGCAGAACAATGATTTTCAAGTGTTTTCCAGATAAGGGGCACAAATGTATAATTTGAATATCACTGAAATTATTTAAATAATCTGTTATATTTTTATGTATACTACTGCAACAGTAACCACCTCATAATAGTGCAGTTATTTTTAGTTTCTTTAAGAAATGTTACATTTAGATTTAAAATGTAAAAACAGGCTTCCATTTATCTTTACACTAATACTCAATAGTTCTGTTTATAATTGTTATATTTGTGATAATTTTAAATGTGTATTTCAGCCTTTTTTTGTACAAAAAAGGTACATTTAGAAAGCTGGAGTCATTTTCTTTTCTCCTCTAGATAGTTAAAACAAATTGCCTGTGTGCTGTATTAGGGCTGCTACAGAAGGCCTTTGTGTAGCCAAGGCTAATGCACAGCTGAAGGTCTCTAAGTGGGCCATTTAAGTATGAAGAATTTCTGTTGACATCTGTAAATGTTCTTATATTAATCTGTGTCAGAGTTCTACTGCAAGGAAGCAGTTTAACATGAACAAATCACAGTTACAATATGTTCTAAAACTATTTTCATGTCTTTTCAAACAATTTGTATTCTAAACATTGAACTCTGTTTGAAGCCATGGGCTTGTCCTCAAGGTCCAGTACTTAGAAACACAGTCATGAAAGCAGAAACCAGCCACTGTAATTTACAGAATGGCTTATGGCTATTTTTCTTAGTATATAGCTCATTTCTGCTCTTTATTTACTTTTAACAATATGTTGCTTTTATTGTGGAGATTTGGAAACAGCCCCAGGAATAGCATTGATGAATATGTATTATTGATTATCAAGTAAGCAGTGTAAATGTATAATAAATGCTGATGTTGAATAATGTTATTAATCTCAGAGCAGTCAATTTCCAATGGAATCCAGAAATAGCTATTCATCAAAATAGTGAATGTATTTTTTGGTGGTTTGTGCTCAATAAATTGAGAAATGTAAAGGGGATGTAAGCACTAAAACTGTCACATACAGTTGAAATACTCACACAGATAATGTGGATTGGGGTTATTGTCTATCACAAATGTCTATCACAAGTTGTTTTCTTACTAGTATCTCTAGTACTCTATTGCAAAGTGCTGCAGCTCTGTGACCTGACAATACATGAATAAGCTGCGTCTTTCTCTCTCCTAGCAGGAAGCGCTATCATTATGTAAAGCGCCAATCCATACAACCATTCAGTTGCCGGTACATACAACCATCCAGTTGCCGGTACATACAACCATCCAGTTGCCGTTACATACAACCATCCAGTTGCCGGTACATACAACCATCCAGTTGCCGGTACATACAACCATCCAGTTGCCGGCACATACAACCATCCAGTTGCCGGCACATACAACCATCCAGTTGCCTGTACTTACAGCTAAGTGTCTGCATGCATGTGCAGCTGGGGAAGCGCTCTAAAGCTCATTCTCACCTCCCACTCCATGAAAGAAAAAGAAAGCAATATATAAAGCAACGCAGATAGGAAACTGCATTGTGATTGACAGGGAGAAAGCTTTTAGTTTTCTTAAAATGGTATTTATAGAACACAAAATAAGTGAATGTTCTCATCTTGATAGATTGACAGCTTGATGTAGCCTGAAATAGCATTTCATTACTGCTTGCAACCCCTATGATATAAATATTCAGAAAACATAAAACATTGAAAAAAGAAGCCATGGTAATGGGTTTGTAGGTAGGTGGCATCTATGAATGGCCCTGTAATTGATCTCACGCCATTTTATTATACTTGTGGAGTAAATGGTCGAACTTTATGACTAAAGTACAAATTGTGTATTGCAATTACTAATCTGTCACCAAATATAAAGATAAATCCATCGGGTGAAGACTTAATCACAAGAACCAAATAAAGAGTAATGCTCCAGCCGAATGAGTAATAAACTCATGAAGTACTGAGGATTATTATGGGAGCTGCATGTTTGTAATTATACATTGATCTCAGGACTCAAGTTCTACCTTTTTTTAAAATCTAATAATATGTGTCCTATATTAAAAAATATGGAAAAGTCTATGGGGGAGATTTATCAAAACCTGTGCTAAGGAAAAGTTGTGTAGTTGCCTATAGCAACCAATCAGATGACTTCTTTCATTTTGCAGAGGCCTTGTTAAAAATGAAAGAAGCGATCTGATTGGTTGCTATGGGCAACTGGGCAACTTTCCTCTGGACAGATTTTAATAAATCTCCCCCTATCAGTGTACATATTGCACAAAAATGTCTGAAATTGTGTAAAAAAGAAAACTGCTATAATTCCAACAAAGCAATGTGTACAGTGCCTGCTGCTTTTTATAGACATTAATATAACACATTATTAGATAAAAAAAACAGCTGCTTTATGTACCTATTTTACTGAAGTTCTTTTTTTTTTTTTTTTTACACTGTGTAAATCCAGCCTTATAATTGTGTGTCACCACATTCAGAGAGCTATAACTTTATCTTTTACATTAACATACAGTAGCTGTAGTAGGGCTTGTTTTTGGGGGAATGTGTTACAGTTTTTGTTGGTACTGCATCAGTTTGGGGTACAAATAAATTATTGACGTTTTATCTTTTTGTGGGGTTGAGAGAGAAAAAGAAGAGAGAAAAAGGAAAAAAAAACAGTTTTTGCCTATAATTGAAGGGTCAGTTGCTAATAGAATGCAATAATTTTAAGTGCTTAGAATTCCAAACCATTATTGTCTATCGGTATTAGATCGGTTGTTATAGCCAATAAGGCTAGCAGTGAATGCAAGGAGAAAATACATGAGCCACCATGTGCCAGTTAACTATTAAAGGCAAAAACTTTTTTTTATATATCAACTGGCTCCAGAAAGTTAAACAGATTTGTAAATTACTTCTATTAAAAAATCTTAATCCTTCCAATAGTTATTAGCTTCTGAAGTTTTCTGTCTAACTGCTCATTGATGATGTCACGTCCAGGGAGCTGTGCATGATGGGAAAATATCCCCATAGGAGCTGCACAGCTCCCGTGAGTCATCAGAGAGCAGTTAGACAGAAAACAACAACTCAACTTCAGAAGCTAATAACTATTGGAAGGATTAAGATTTTTTAATCGAAGTAATCTACAAATCTGTTTAACTTTCCAGAGCCAGTTGATTATATATAAAAGTTTTGGCCTGGAATACCCCTTTACCCCTTTAAGACCATAGTTTTTCTCTAAATAAGTTACAAAGGATTATAAAAATATTGCTGTTTTTGTAAAAGACAGCGCTACACCTTTCAATGGGTTATTTTGCAGCTCAACTCTTTGATTTGATCTCATACAGTTTTTGGGCTGTAAAATGGATCAAAAGATGACACAAAAATATGTCACTATTGAATGGGAAAACAGCTTGCAGTACCCTAGCAGTTTAAATTTGTGACTGCCATTGTAACTGCTGTAAAATTAAGTGCCAAGGACTTCTTTTTCACTGTTTACATGGCCCAATGTGATCATATTTTGGCCCATAATTCAGTTTTTTAAGCTATAGCTTTTGCTGCCAAACATGTTGGCAAAAAAACATAAAAGGAAAAGAACAGGTAAACAAATTGTCTAAAATTTTAGGACACCTTTTGCATGCAAAAACTGCTATTTTTGAGGCTCAAAATAACTGTGTGTGAAAAAAGCAACAGTTTTTTCCAATTTCTACAACCCCATTTGTCATTCTCTTATCAAACAATGAAATATATGTAACACAATGGTTCAAAATACAAGTTTTATAGTACTTTAAATTAATAATGCTTTCTTTTTTTATAAACCTTTTCAACTCATTGCTATTAGCTCTTGTAGCTCAAAGTTTAATATTTTTGTTCATACAACCAACAGGTAGAATTCATTCTGTGTTGCTTTACTTGTGTGCCATCCTGGTAAGACATTAAATTGTAAATACAGCATTCGCAGACACCTTCCTATGAACCATGGCTGGGCAGGGATGCTTACTGTAGGTAACAGCTTAACAAGAATAGTTCTAAACAATGACATGTTACCTGATATGTGGGGCATCTCACTCTTAAAATAGTGACCTGGTACCTCAAGATGCTTTGCCCACCTTATTAAGGATAAGTTTCCACTTGGATTTTTTCTGGCTGTTTTTGGATTTCTGCCACTGCAGTTTTTGAGCCAAAGCCAGAAATGTATTCAAAAGGAATAGGATATGTAAAGGAAGAACTTACATCCCTCCTCCCTTATGGATCCACTTCTGACATTGGCTCAGAAACCGAGTACATTCACACGCGCAGATTTTTTAGCGGGTTTTCCGCTGCGTATTTGAAAGTGGGTGGGCTCTTCTTGGCTGTCCGCAGCAGATTTTCCGCGGCAGAATGTACACTGCGGAAAATCCGCTGCAAGCCCCATTGAAGTCAGTAGGGACTGTGGCGGATTTTCCGCAGCGTAAATTCCGCCGCGGAAAATCAGCTGCGGACAGCCGAGAAGAGCCCGCCCACTTTCAAATACGCAGCGGAAAACCTGCTAAAAAATCAGCATAAAGGAATAATTTTAAGGCCATACCAGGGACTTGGATTGAGTTGTCTATGAGTGGACAACTGCAAGGAATGCACAGACTATTTTCATTTGTTTTGTGGTTAAAGAATGCCGCAGACATCTGTTTCATTAGTCTAAAACACATCAGAGCACAAGCTGCTGCTCCAATATTTTAAGCTTGCTGTGGACAGAAACAACCTGCCATGATTAGAAATAGCTTATGAGGTAATGCAATAAGCTAGTTTTATAAATAAGCTTATATGACATAGAACTTACTGAGAAAGAACATATTAATGGTCAGACAGGGTTTAATAGCTGCGATGGTTGAGGGCTTTAGTGGTAGATAATTGCCTGTGACTTAAGTTATGTCTGTACATAAAAAGCACAGGTGCATAATGAAGGTCAAGGACAATTATTAGCCTCCACCATCTACTCGCAAAAGCTCCAAATAGAACAGTCATTTGCTGCTCTAATGTTTGAGAAACGGCTAGTTTTGTTATTTTTTCTTCTTTTTTTATTTTTTATATTTAATTTTTTTTTTTTGCATGCTCACATTCTTTTGAGCTGCTATTACTGAATACTGGAATAAATTTAAAGTAATATTGAATTTGTGTCTTTGCAGATGAATGAATGACTATTGTGCTGTGTCCAAATATCAGTTACATCAATTTAAAACTATTGCAACTGTTCATGTTTTCTGCTAGTTTTCTTTTTAAAGTTGCATCTGTTGTTGGCGTTGTTAAATCTATAAAGACAGGCCTCCTATTATATGGCCTAGCAACTCGCAAGAACCCCAGCAGACAGCTGATTTTTCCCCATTAATGTTGACATAAGCCTTTCATTTACCAATCTTGTGCCCTGGTACTTAACGTAGTGGTGCTCTTGTCATGCGCGGCAGGTCCTGGCTGCTATGGTCTTATGTGTGCCATTAACCCCTCAGATGCTTTGATCAATACAGATCACAGCATCTGCGGCAGTGCAGTCACTCAAATGGAGGATCGGATCGGCCGCGGGGATCCGATCATCCATAATAGCGGATGGATGTCCTCTCACCTGCCTCCGTCCGTCTCCTGAGCTCTTCTGCTCTGGTCTGAGATCGAGTAGACCAGAGCAGAAGGTAGCTGATAACACTGATCAGTGCTATGCCATATGCATGGCACTGAACAGTAATAGCAATCAAATGATTGCTATAAATAGTCCCCTAAGGGGACTATTAAAGTTTTATAAAAAAAATGTAAAAAAAAAAGTTTACAAAATTTTAAAAATCCCCTCCCCCAATAAAAATGTCAATCATCACTTTTTCTCATTTTACCCCCAGAAAGTGTAAAAAAAAAAAATAATAATAATAAACATATTTGGTATCGCCGCGTGCGTAAATGTCTGAACTATCAAAATATGTTAATGATCCCGTATGGTGAATGGCGTAAACGTAATTAAAAAAAAATTGCTGCTTTTTTATCACATAATATTCCCAAAAAAAGCTGGGCTGCCGGGACAGCTTTATTTTCACTTTAGAAGCCACAGTCAACTTTGATTGTGGCGTATAAAGGGTTAATGCCAAGCATCGGCCCGATCGACGGTGCCCAGAATTAGCCATGGGTCCTGGCTGCCCATAGCTACCGGGACCCTTGGGGTTTAACTCGTTCTCCGCTCATGAGAACTGTTTAAACCCCGTTAACGGCACTCAGGACGTACAGGTATTACCTTAGTCCTTAAAGGGGTACTCCTCCCATAGACATCTTATCCCCTATCCAAAGGATAGGGGATACGATGTCTGATCACAGGGATCCCGCCGCTGGGGACCCTTGGGATCTTGGCTGCGGCACCCCGCTGTCAATACTGCACAGAGCAAACTTCCTCTGTGCGTAATGACGGCCGATACGTGATGTCATGGCTCCACACCTCTTGATGTCACGGCTGACCCCCTTAATGCAAGTCTATGGGATGGGGCGTGACAGCCACCACACCCCCTCCCATATATTTGTATTGAGGGGGCGGACCGTGATATCACAAGGGGAGGAGCTATAATGTCACGATGCTCCGGCCCTTTACTGCCCGTCATTACGCTAGAGCGAGTTTGCTCTGTGCAGTAATGGCAGCGGGGCGCTGCAGCCGAGATCCCGGGGATCCCCAGCGGCGGGATTCCCGCGATCAGACATCTCGTCCCCTATGCTTTGGATAGGGGATAAGATGTCTAGGGGCGGAGTACCCCTTTAAGTACCAGGCCGTCAGGGCATACCTGTGCGCCCTGCGTCCTAGAGGGGTTAATGGGGAAAGGGGGGTGATTAAAATTTTTATTAGGGAAGGACTTAAATCACATGTATTAACTTTTTTATTTTATTTATTTTTACTTTTTTTTTGTCCCTACAGAGGACTATTACTTGCAATCATTAGATTGCATACACTGTTTAGTGCTATGCCATAGCATAGCATTGATCAGTGTGATCGGTACTCCATTGCTTCAGCATGCTGAGGCTGACTGGAGCCTGCACAGTAAGGAGGCAGGTAAGGGCCCTCCTGCCGTCCTCTCAGCTGATTGGGACATCGTGATTTCCCTGCGATGCTCCCGGTCAGCTCCACTGAGCTGCTGGGAGTGTTTTTTAGAACATAGAAAGTTTCAGGGCTTTTATAAAATCTACAGACACTATAGATGGGCACTTAGCCAGGTCTTCAGGGTCACGGGCTACAAGTCAGCCATCATAGTGGAAGACGATTTGGAAGTGGCTCCAGGCTTCTATGAATACTTCCCGATCGCTGGTGTCTGGCATTCACTGCGGGTCCTGGGTACTGATAGCAGCCAAGACTGAACGGATATGAAGTAAGCTCAGCTCCTGAGCTCGCGTCATAGACCTGCCACACGGCCACGCCGTATACGGCGCAGGTCGGTAAGGGGTTAAAACTGGGAAAATTAGACTGCATTATTTCTAATTTCTTATTTGTAATTTGACTTTGTACATTCATCTTATTTTTCTATGAAGAGACCATCAGCTTGCATAGGGAGACTAGTATGCAAATTGGACATTCTTCATAAGTAAGAACACTGTCTTCCTAAAAGCAGAGTATAGGTAGCTGTCATGTAACTCAATGTCTTAATCATTAACCCCTTAAGGACCCGGGCTTTTTCCGTTTTTTCATTTTCAATTTTTCCTCCTTAACTTTAAAAAATCATAACTCTTAAAAATTTTCACCTAAAATTATATATAATGGCTTAATTTTTGCGTCACTAATTCTACTTTGTAATGACATCAGTCATTTTACCCAAAAATCGACGGTGAAATGGGAAAAATAATCTATGTGCGACAAAATTTATGAAAAAACACTATTTTGTAAGTTTTGGGGGCTTCTGTTTTTACGCAGTAAATTTTTGTCAAAATTGATACCTTATCTTTATTCTGTAGGTCCATACGGTTAAAATGATACCCTACTTGTATAGGTTTGATTTTGTATCACTTCCGAAAAAAATCATGAATACATGCAGGAAAATTTATACGTATAAAATGGTCATCTTTTGACCCCTATAACTTTTTTATTTTTCTGTGTTTGAGGACTCATTTTTTGAGCCGTGATCTGAAGTTTTTAGCGGTACCATTTTTGTTCTGATCAGACTTTTTGATCACTTTTTATTTACTTTTTTGTGGTATAAAAAGTGATAAAAAATGCGCTATTCTGGACTTTGGAATTTTTTTGCGCGTACGCCATTGAACGAGCGGTTTAAAAAGTGGTATATTTTTATAATTCGGACATTTCCGCACGCGGCGATACCACATATGTTTATTTTTATTATTATTTACATAATGTTTTTTTTATTTTTGGAAATGCCGGGTGATTCAAACTTTTATTAGGGGAAGGGATAATTGAAAGGGTTAATGATTTTTTTTACACTTTTCTTATGCAATATTATAGCTCCTATAGGGGGCTATAACATTGCATGTACTGATCTTTTACACTGATTGATCCATCTCCATAGGAATGGATCAATCAGGGTTTTCGGCGATTGAATGCTCAAGCCTGGATCTCAGGCTTGAAGCATTCATTCGGCGATCGGACAGCACAGGAGAAGGTAAGAAGACCTCCTCCTGTGCTACAGCTGTTCGGGATGCCGCGATTATACCGCGGCGATCCCGAACAGCTCCCTGAGCTAACCGACACATTTTACTTTTGTTTTTAAAGGGTTAATAGCGTGCGGCACACCGATCAGTGCCGCGCGCTATTAGAGGCGGGTCCCGGCTTCACTATGACGCCAGGCCCGCCGTGATATGATGCGGGGTCACCGTGTGACCCCGCGTTATATCGCAGGACCGGGACCCAGGACGTACCCATACGTCCTGGGTCCTTAAGAGGTTAAAGAGCCTTGAAACTTGACTTGGAATTTTAGTAACAAATTTATGATGAAATGTGGGCGTTCCCCTGAAAACCCAGCTCTACTTCATTATAGCGTATAATATGTTTGCTTATAAGAATACAGTATGATGTATAAATATGTATGTATATATGTTACGCCGAGCGCTCCGGGTTCCCGCTCCTCCCCGGAGCGCTCGCTTCACCTCCTCCGCTGCAGCGCTCCGGTCACGTCCTCTGACCCGGGGCGCTGCGATCCTGCTGCTAGCCGGGATGCGATTCGCGATGCGGGTAGCGCCCGCTCGCGATGCGCACCCCGGCTCCCCTACCTGACTCGCTCCCCGTCTGTTCTGTCCCGGCGCGCGCGGCCCCGCTCCCTAGGGCGCGCGCGCGCCGGGTCTCTGCGATTTAAAGGGCCACTGCGCCGCTGATTGGCGCAGTGGTTCCAATTAGGGTTATCACCTGTGCACTCCCTATATTACCTCACTTCCCTTGCACTCCCTTGCCGGATCTTGTTGCCTTAGTGCCAGTGAAAGCGTTCCTTGTGTGTCCCTTGCCAGTGTTTCCAGACCTTCTGCCGTTGCCCCTGACTACGATCCTTGCTGCCTGCCCCGACCTTCTGCTACGTCCGACCTTGCTTCTGCCTACTCCCTTGTACCGCGCCTATCTTCAGCAGCCAGAGAGGTGAGCCGTTGCTAGTGGATACGACCTGGTCACTACCGCCGCAGCAAGACCATCCCGCTTTGCGGCGGGCTCTGGTGAAAACCAGTAGTGGCTTAGAACCGGTCCACTAGCACGGTCCACGCCAATCCTCTCTCTGCCCCAGAGACTCTTGCCATGTCCGAATACGTCCAGGAGAATCTAAAAAAGGGCTTTATCCGTAAATCCTCCTCTCCTGCCGGAGCCGGATTTTTCTTTGTCTCCAAAAAAGATGGCTCCCTACGTCCTTGCATTGACTACCGCGGTCTTAATAAAATCACGGTTAAGAACCGCTACCCCTTACCCCTCATCTCTGAACTCTTTGATCGCCTCCAAGGTGCCCACATCTTCACTAAATTGGACTTAAGAGGCGCCTATAACCTCATCCGCATCAGAGAGGGGGACGAGTGGAAAACGGCATTTAACACCAGAGATGGACACTTTGAGTATCTGGTCATGCCCTTTGGACTGTGCAATGCCCCTGCCGTCTTCCAAGACTTTGTCAATGAAATTTTTCGTGATCTATTATACTCCTGTGTTGTGGTATATCTGGACGATATCCTAATTTTTTCTGCCAATCTAGAAGAACACCGCCAGCATGTCCGTATGGTGCTTCAGAGACTTCGTGACAACCAACTCTATGCCAAAATTGAGAAATGTCTGTTTGAATGCCAATCTCTTCCTTTTCTAGGATATTTGGTCTCTGGCCAGGGACTACAGATGGATCCAGACAAACTCTCTGCCGTCTTAAATTGGCCACGCCCCTCCGGACTCCGTGCTATCCAACGCTTTTTGGGGTTCGCCAATTATTACAGGCAATTTATTCCACATTTTTCTACCATTGTGGCTCCTATCGTGGCCTTAACCAAGAAAAATGCTGATCCCAAGTCCTGGCCTCCTCAAGCAGAAGACTCCTTTAAACAACTCAAGTCTGCCTTTTCTTCGGCTCCCGTGCTTTCCAGACCTGACCCTTCCAAACCCTTCCTATTGGAGGTTGATGCCTCCTCAGTAGGAGCTGGAGCTGTTCTTCTACAAAAAA
Organism: Hyla sarda; assembly: GCF_029499605.1. NCBI lineage: Eukaryota > Metazoa > Chordata > Amphibia > Anura > Hylidae > Hyla > Hyla sarda. The sequence continues at coordinate 286,522,209 of NC_079191.1, forward strand.
ATCCTTCCGGGCATGCTGTCACTTGTGGTTTTTTCTCTAGGACCTTCTCTCCAGCGGAGAGGAACTACTCCATCGGGGATCGAGAGCTTCTAGCCATTAAATTAGCACTTGAGGAATGGAGGCATCTGCTGGAGGGATCAAGATTTCCTGTTATTATCTACACCGACCACAAGAACCTCTCCTACCTCCAGTCGGCCCAACGGCTGAATCCTCGCCAGGCCCGGTGGTCTCTGTTCTTTGCCCGATTTAATTTTGAGATTCACTTTCGTCCTGCCGATAAGAACATTAGAGCCGATGCTCTCTCTCGTTCCTCGGATGCCTCAGAAGTTGATCTCCCTCCGCAACACATCATTCCACCTGACTGCCTGATCTCCACTTCTCCTGCCTCCATCAGGCAGACTCCTCCAGGAAAGACCTTTGTTTCTCCACGCCAACGCCTCGGAATCCTCAAATGGGGTCACTCCTCCCATCTCGCAGGTCATGCGGGCATCAAGAAATCTGTGCAACTCATCTCCCGCTTCTATTGGTGGCCGACTCTGGAGACGGATGTTGGGGACTTTGTGCGAGCCTGCACTATCTGTGCCCGGGATAAGACTCCTCGCCAGAAGCCCGCTGGTTTTCTTCATCCTCTGCCTGTCCCCGAACAGCCTTGGTCGCTGATTGGTATGGATTTTATTACTGATTTACCCCCTTCCCGTGGCAACACTGTTATTTGGGTGGTCGTTGATCGATTCTCCAAAATGGCACATTTCATTCCTCTTCCTGGTCTTCCTTCTGCGCCTCAGTTGGCTAAACAATTTTTTGTACACATTTTTCGTCTTCACGGGTTGCCTACGCAGATTGTCTCGGATAGAGGGGTCCAATTCGTGTCTAAATTCTGGAGAGCTCTCTGTAAACAACTCAAGATTAAATTAAATTTTTCCTCTGCATATCATCCCCAGTCCAATGGACAAGTAGAAAGAATTAACCAGATCCTGGGTGATTATTTGCGACATTTTGTTTCCTCCCGCCAGGATGACTGGGCAGATCTCCTTCCATGGGCCGAATTCTCGTATAACTTCAGGGTCTCTGAATCTTCCTCCAAATCCCCATTTTTCGTGGTGTACGGCCGTCACCCTCTTCCCCCCCTCCCTACCCCCTTGCCCTCTGGTCTGCCCGCTGTGGATGAAATTTCTCGTGACCTTTCCATTATATGGAGAGAGACCCAAAATTCTCTCTTACAGGCTTCTTCACGCATGAAGAGGTTCGCGGATAAGAAAAGAAGAGCTCCTCCCGTTTTTTCCCCTGGAGACAAGGTATGGCTCTCCGCTAAATATGTCCGCTTCCGTGTCCCTAGCTACAAGTTGGGACCACGCTATCTTGGTCCTTTCAAAATTTTGTGTCAAATTAATCCTGTCTCTTATAAACTTCTTCTTCCTCCTTCTCTTCGTATCCCTAATGCCTTTCACGTCTCTCTTCTCAAACCACTCATCCTCAACCGTTTTTCTCCCAAATCTGTTCCTCCCACTCCTGTTTCCGGCTCCTCGGACGTCTTCTCGGTCAAGGAGATTCTGGCTGCCAAAAAGGTCAGAGGGAAAAATTTTTTTTTAGTAGACTGGGAGGGTTGTGGTCCTGAAGAGAGATCCTGGGAACCTGAGGACAACATCCTTGACAAAAGTCTGCTCCTCAGGTTCTCAGGCTCCAAGAAGAGGGGGAGACCCAAGGGGGGGGGTACTGTTACGCCGAGCGCTCCGGGTTCCCGCTCCTCCCCGGAGCGCTCGCTTCACCTCCTCCGCTGCAGCGCTCCGGTCACGTCCTCTGACCCGGGGCGCTGCGATCCTGCTGCTAGCCGGGATGCGATTCGCGATGCGGGTAGCGCCCGCTCGCGATGCGCACCCCGGCTCCCCTACCTGACTCGCTCCCCGTCTGTTCTGTCCCGGCGCGCGCGGCCCCGCTCCCTAGGGCGCGCGCGCGCCGGGTCTCTGCGATTTAAAGGGCCACTGCGCCGCTGATTGGCGCAGTGGTTCCAATTAGGGTTATCACCTGTGCACTCCCTATATTACCTCACTTCCCTTGCACTCCCTTGCCGGATCTTGTTGCCTTAGTGCCAGTGAAAGCGTTCCTTGTGTGTCCCTTGCCAGTGTTTCCAGACCTTCTGCCGTTGCCCCTGACTACGATCCTTGCTGCCTGCCCCGACCTTCTGCTACGTCCGACCTTGCTTCTGCCTACTCCCTTGTACCGCGCCTATCTTCAGCAGCCAGAGAGGTGAGCCGTTGCTAGTGGATACGACCTGGTCACTACCGCCGCAGCAAGACCATCCCGCTTTGCGGCGGGCTCTGGTGAAAACCAGTAGTGGCTTAGAACCGGTCCACTAGCACGGTCCACGCCAATCCCTCTCTGGCACAGAGGGTCCACTACCTGCCAGCCGGCATCGTGACAATATAGTAGGTGTCATCGGTGTGTAAAACTATTATCTATAAATCTGTAACCTAAAAAAGATATTTAGAATTTTTAGGATAAAGCCACGATTGCTTCAAAGACAAAAGTGTATCTTTGGTTTGCCCTTGCCATAACTTTTCTTAATAGTTAGAAGTTTTAAGTAAACGTGTGCTCTTCATCTTGCTAATGCATTAAAATAAATTCCTGGCTTTCTCGTCACTGCAATAAAGGAACCCATTAATAAAATTAAATTTTTTTAGAGTGCGATAGAACATATTTACATGCGCAGTATATAACCACATTCCCTGAACTGTCATATTTTATATACATGCTTTAAATATATATTTCAAGGAAAACATTGCGCTATTCTACTGCAGATATGACCGGAAATTTAAGTAATAATTTCTCATACGTGACAGCATTTAATTTATCTTACAGATGAACTGTTCTGAAATCCATCAGACCATTGCTGCCAGTATTTAGAAACCCTCGCTGACATACTGCTGTGCTATATTGTATGCTTAGTATTCATAATATGGTTCTCCTGTTGGTAATGTACATCCATGACTGTAAGACCCCATGCACATGGCTGTATTATGACTTTGTATGAATTCATAAAAGGGCTCCTCTAGAGGTAACCATTGATTTAATACTGTACAGAGAATTTTGGTGTCAAACTCTATAAGAAAAGAAGTCATGACCTCTGGATGTCATATTGCTTCCAGGGGAGTATATCTCCATGCATATGACACCCATGATGTGGCACAATATAACCAAACAGAAAGTTGTGATAAACAGAAAAATACATACAACACCTAAAGAACATGTAGAGCAGCACACATATGCCCAGCAGCTTTATACTAGGGGTGCTTGCAGGTTCTGTTCTTATGCTCTGCGGTGTGTTTTAGATCTACCGTATTATAAGATTTTGCACATATTGGACAAATCTGGTCTCCTTTTGGACAGTGGATATATACATATATAGAGTAAATCTAAGACAGCCCATGCTGTACTATTAGGCAACTTTTAAAGCTACACCTCTGAAATTTTTCCATTATGTAGAGCCGGGGTACTCAACTACTTTTAGTAGGGGTCCGCTTTTCCAGGTCTGCCATCCGTTGAAGGTCCAAGCTAAATTCTAAGACCTGGTTCACACCTAGTGGCTGCAGTGCCATGCCAGAAATAGGCACTGCCTGTTGTAGAACATAATTAGAACTTAATAAGCCATAATTGTACTCCAAATGCCACACACTGTGCCCCTGGAATAATACTGCCACATACTATGCCCCTGGTATAATACTGCCACATACTGTGCCCTTGGTATAATACTCTCGCACACTGTGCACCTGAATATAATACTGCCACATGCTGTATACCTAAATGAGTATAATACTGCCTCACACCGTGCCCCTGAGTATAATACTGCCAAACACCGTGCCCCTGAGTATAATGCTGCTGCACACTGTGCCCCTGAGTATATTGCTGCTGCACACTGTGCCCCTGAGTATAAAACTACCACATGCTGGGCCCCCAAATATTATATTGCCACTATGCCCTAAAGCAAATTATACCTCTGTGTCCCTTAAAAGAATGAATGAGATGCTCCTCCCCCCATATGAACTCTCCAGCAGTTGCCAAACTAAAACTGCCATCATGCAGACAGAAGAGCATGATGGGAGCTGTAGTTTTAATACACAACTATAGAGATAAAGGTTGGGAAATGCCTCTAATACACATACTTCCAGGGCCGGACTGGGAGCAAAAATAGCCTTGGACATATTTGACTATGCAGCCCATTTTTTGACACTCATTAAAATAAAATAGACTGCATACTCTAAAATCACTCAGTTTAATATGGTACTCCGGTGGAAAACTATTTTTATTTTTTTTTTATCAACTAGTGCCAGGAAGTTAAACAGATCTGTAAATTACTTCTATTATAAAATTCTTAATCCTTCCAGTACATATTAGCTCCTGAATACTACAGAGGAAATTATTTTCTTTTTGGAACACAGTGCTCTCTGCTGACATCACGAGCGCAGTGCTCTCTGCTGACATCTCTGTCCATTTTAGGAAGTGTCCAGAGCAGCATATGTTTGCTATGGGGATTTTCTCCAACTCTGGACAGTTCTTAAAATGGACAGAGATGTCAGCAGAGAGCACTGTGCTCGTGATGTCAGCAGAGTGCTCTGTATTTCAAAAAGAAAATAATTTCCTCTGTAGTATTCAGCAGCTAATAAGTACTGGAAGGATTAAGATTTTTTTAATAGAAGTAATTTACAAATCTGTTTAACTTTCTGGCACCAGTTGATTTAAAAAAATAAAAATAAAAAGTTTTCCACTGCAGTACCCCTTTAAGTGGCTCTTCAGCTGTTCGAAGACTCAGGCATTATGGGAGTTTTGGGTACCATGTCACCCATCATCATTGCAGAAATTACAAGTGACTACAGCTCTGATGGGGCACCGTCAGGCAGCATACACAATTGTATAATCACTCACAGGAGACGTCTTCTCTGTTGCCTTTACTTTTCTTCTTCCTCTGGTCTTTGTCTTCTTTCAGCTCCATCTTCTCTGTCTGATGTCCGGACATCATTGGTTACTTTTTTAGCAGATCCATAATCATTATGGGGTATATTTTTATCAAAACCTGTCCAGAGGAAAAGTTGGTGAGTTTCTTTCATTTTTTAAAAGGTTTCTGCAAAGTGAAAGGAGCGATCTGATTGGTTGCTATGGGCAACTCACCAACTTTTCCTCTGGACAGGTTTTGATAAATCTCCCCCTATAACCCTGTCAGACATCATGACCCCTAAAATAACACTGCCAGAAACTGTTTCCTCTGTTTGTCAGAACCCAGTTATCTCCCCCACCCCCAAGACCCATTTCCCCCTCCTCCTGCAGACCCCTAAGGGCTTCTCCACACTGGACATTTAGTCGGTGGAATGTCCGCTTGCTGCAGGCACCACCCGAAGCCATTGGCAGTAGGACTGCACGGATGTGTGCCATCTCTATCGATGACAAGCGTGTTCGTTCTTTAGGTTTACTTCCATTCTGCTGGGGGAATTCCACTCTGGCGATTACACAGTAGCCACATAGCAGCAGAAAACCATTGAAAACTTTAGGACTCTGCTGCAAGCAGATTTCCGCCAGATGAATGTCCACATTGTGGATGGCCTTAAGTCCCCCCATACCCCTAGGTCCTCTTCTAGACCCATCTTTCCCCTCCTCCTTCAGATTCCCCCATACTCATCTGCCCCCCCTGACCCCTATGTCCTGCATCATTCTTCTTTAAACTTTTCTGCTCCCCCAGACCCCTCTGTCCTCTTCTGCCCTAATACCCCCCCAAGACCCCTGCATCATTCTTCTTTAGTTTTCTGCCCCCCCAGACCCCTTTATCCCCTTCTAACCCTAACACCACCACCCTTGCCCCCCCCCAACCCCCCTGCATCATTTTTACTTTCACTTTTATGCCCCCCCCCCTCCATATTAGCTAGGGTCCTTTATCCCTTTCTGCCCTAACCCCCTTTGAAAAAAAAAACACCTGCACCGTCTACTTTCAGTTTTATGGCGCTGGACACAGATGGCTATCCCCGCAGACGGCCCCTGCCACTTCTTTGTACCAGGTCCCTCACTGCTCCACTACTCTGGCCTCTTCTTTTCAGGCCTGGCCAGAGCAGATGATGCAGGCAGTGCTAATCTAGCTACCTGTATCATAGGGGAAGCGCTGCCGGGCAAGGAACAGAGTGCTCCCTTGCTCCTGCAGTGCTCAGCTATTCATTTGTCTCAGTGTCTAAAAGACACCAATACATATGAATGCCAGCAGAGCGGCAGCAACCTACGGGCGGTTGCTTGAACCGGCCAGAGGCCCGGATGACTGGCGGCTGATGTATGGATTTGGACTGCGGTCCGCCAGTTGAGTACCGCTGATGTAGAGCCTTAAAAATGCTCTACATAATAAAATTTCCCATTAATCATATAGGACCGACCTCTTTTGCAGCTCTTAGTAATTAAGTTACTATTTATATAAGCTAGGGTCCTAAATATGAACAACACAATTTTAAATTATTCTATAGAAGGTAACATTGTGACATTTTATGAAGACTCTCCTTTTATGGGGACTTATTGAAATTAGATATTTAAAAGGAAAGCTAAGATAAATACTAGTTATTGTGTACATGATTGCATTACAGTTGGTTATACATTCAATAGCACAAAGAACTCTCATAGTGAGAATGCATTCATGTGCTGCCCTACCATTTCTATACAATATTTATTGGAATCTTTTTATGAAAGTAGTAAATTCCCCCCCCCCCCCCCCCTCTGGAAATAATCTAGTCTGCCTTCATTTTAGTGATAAGATATTCTTTATAAAGACAGGGGAGAACCATATCAACAGACTTCCTTCATGTATGTCTATGTGAGAGTGATAGGAGATCCAAGAACAGCTTCACTCATTATCCTATATAGCACATCCTTCTGCCTTATTTCAACCCCCTATGAGAATAGCAAGTTAATTCCCAATGCCCAGATGTTCTGTGTCCCACATTTATCAGCCTATGTGAGAAAAACTGGTGTGATTTGACCATACCAACAATCACAGCCCAGCTTTCATTTATCCAGAACTCATATAGAAGCATAGTTGTGACCTAGTATCTCGATCAAAAAGATCCGGGCAATATGTCATATCATTTTACCTACAATAACCACGCAGAAAGCATGACTACTAATCTAAAAATACACTGCTCAAAAAAATAAAGGGAACACTTGAAAAACACAATGTGAAATCACACTGTCCACTTAGGAAGCAACACTGATTGACAATAAATTTCACATGCTGTTGTGCAAATGTAACAGACAACAGGTGGAAATGATAGGCAATTAGCAAGACACCCCCAATAAAGAAGTGGTTCTGCAGGTGGTGACCACAGACCACTTCTCAATTCCTATGCTTCCTGGCTGATGTTTTGGTCACTTTTGAATGCTGGTGGTGCTTTCACTCTAGTGGTAGCATGAGACTGAGTCTACAACCAACACAAGTGGCTCAGGTAGTGCAGCTCATCCAGGATGGCACATCAATGCGAGCTGTGGCAAGAAGGTTTGCTGTTTCTGTCAGCGTAGTGTCCAGAGCATGGAGGCAATACCAGGAGACAGGTCAGTACATCAGGAGACATGGAGGAGGCCGTGGGAGGGCAACAACCCAGCAGCAGAACCGCTACCTCCGCCTTTCTGCAAGGAGGAGTACTGCCAGAGCCCTGAAAAATGACCTCCAGCAGGCCACAAATGTACATGTGTCCACTCAAATGGTCAGAAACAGACTCCATGAGAGTGGTATGAGGGCCCGATGTCCACAGGTGGGGGTTGTGCTTACAGCCCATCACTGTGCAGGATGTTTGGCATTTGCCAGAGAACACCAAGATTGGCAGATTCGCCACTGGCGCCCTGTGCTCTTCACAGAATATGGCAGGTTCACACTGAGCACATGTGACAGACATGATAGAGTCTGGAGACACCATGGAGAACTGCAACATCCTCCAGGCATGACCGGTTTGGCAGTGGGTCAGTAATAGTGTGGGGTGGCATTTCTTTGGGGGGCGCACAGCCCTCCATGTGCTTGCCAGAGGTAGCCTGACTGCCAATAGGTACCGAGATGAGATCCTCAGACCAATTGTGAGACCATATGCTGGAGCGGTTGGCCCTGGGTTCCTCCTAACGCAGACAATGCTAGACCTCATGTGGCTGGAGTGTGTCAGCAGTTCCTGCAAGAGGAAGGCATTGATGCTATGGACTGGCCCGCCCGTTCCCCAGACCTGAATCCGATTGAGCACATCTGGGACATCATGTCTCGCTCCATCCACCAACGCCACGTTTCACCACAGACTGTCCAGGAGTTGGCGGGTGCTTTAGTCCAGGTCTGGGAGGACATCCCTCAGGAGACCATCTGCCACCTCATCAGGAGCATGCCCAGGCGTTGTAGGGAGGTCACACACAAATCATTTTGACTTGTTTTAAGGACATTACATCAAAGTTGGATCAGCCTGTAGTGTGGTTTTACATTTTGATTTTGAGTGTGACTACATATCCAGACCTCCATGGGTTGATAAATTTGATTTCCATTGATAATTTTTGTGTGATTTTGTTGTCAGCACATTCAACTATGTTAAGAGGAAAGTATTTTATACAATTAGTTCATTCATTCAGATCCAGGATTTGTTATCTTAGTGTACCCTTAATTTTTTTTTAGCATTTAAGAAACGCTTTTTTGCAACTTAGCAAAGTATACCATACGAGACAAACCCTCACCCCTCCAACCCCCATAAAAAACACCAATGCAGAAAAAGAGAAAAACCAAGGTGCAATAATTTATATTTAATAAATCAAACCTGGTCATATATATATATTTCTAATTAACAGGTCAACTACTATACAGTATGAACTGTCAGCTGTGTACACTATAACAAGGGAGAAATATGCATTTTGAAAACTTAGTCAGGAAACACATGTTGAAATGTGTAGGGAATCCTTGCTTGGCCACGTAGGAACCTGGTAATAGCCGATTGTTCTTTTTTTGGCAGTTACCCCTTTTTACATCTTGTGGCTTTTATATTAGGAACTATATGCTACATGAATTTATATTTATATACAGATTTTTGTAGCTTTTGTACTTTGTCATGGCAGCGGTTTTCACACATTGAGCTCCAGTAGAAAATAATAAACATATATGGGGGGTATTTATCAATTTTGCCTGTTGAAAGTTTCTTTTTACCCTTTTTTTTTCACTTTGGTTTTCGTGGACATGCACCAAATTTATCATTTGGCGCAAGTTGTTAGTAATTTGGGCTCAAATGTTGAAATCAGCTGTTCACAGCGCCTTTTACACAGAAGTTACCACCACAGAGGACGGCGTATTTTACCCTGTAGAGCAGCCATTTCGGAGTCCCTCCTGCAGTATATCAGCAAGCGACATGAGTAATTTTCTTTTGTGGGGTTTATAGCCACCATGTGAAATGGATTTTATTTTCAACTTGGGTAGTTTTTTTGTTTGTTACTTTAGTGCAGTGGTCTTCAACCTGCAGACCTCCAGATGTTGCAAAACTACAATTCCCAGCATGCCCGGACAGCCGTTGGCTGTCCGGGCATGCTGGGAGTTGTAGTTTTGCAACATCTGGAGGTCCGCAGGTTGGAGACCACTGCTTTAGTGCTTACCTTTCCTGAACCTGTGTGGCCATGTCCAATGCTGACTCAACGGAGGGTGAAGGTTCCTCAGAGACAACTATGTCGCAGGATAGTATTGAGTATTTTTTATATATTTTGACACCTTTACATTTTCTGACATTGGTAAGTGTGTTTTCCATGTGCAAAATTTCTTGGCGGGGATTTGCGCCAAAAAAATGGGATTTGCGCCAAAATTGCGCCAAAGATCGATTGGCACAAATGATGAATTACTGACTAAAGTTAAAATCACACACAGGACCGTGTGGTTTTGAGAAAGTTGTAAAAATAACAGTGGAGAAGATGTGCCAAACTTTGGCGCAAAAAGACACTGCGCCAAAGTATTGCGCCAAAGTTACGTGAAAAAAAACACATAAATCCTTTGATAAATACCCCCCAAATGTATTTATTATTTGTTTGTTAGTGAGTCTATATGTTTCTTTAGAAATACACAAATATATTAGGTATCGCGGCTTCATACAAGACCACATTTGGGTTGCTCCTAACTATGAGTAAACATTCTACATTATTTTTTTGTGCCCATAGGCAACTGCATTGTCAGTCATCACTTTTTATTATCAGTAGGAACTACATCATAAATGTAATAAACTTCATATATGATGCAATATATAAGATTTGTTCCAGGGAACAACATAAATAATTTATTTACAAATAAAACAATTCTAAGTTTTTGAACATGAAAAATACATTTATATGTGAATCTCTTGTTTAACATGTGAGCCAACATTATAACATGTTTAAATATAATGACAAGTATTTCTGGGGGGAAAAACTGTTATTTACCGTATTTTTTGCCCTATCGGACGCACCGGCATATAAGACGCACCCAATTTTAAAGGTGCAAAATCTAGAAAAAAAAATTCTAAACTCAACAGTGATCTTCAACCTGTGGACCTCCAGATGTTGCAAAACTACAACTCCCAGCATGCCTGGACAGCCTTTGGCTGTCCTGGCATGCTGGGAGTTGTAGTTTTGCAACATCTGGAGGTCCGCAGGTGGAAGACCACTGGTATAGGAGGTTATACTCACGTGTCCCCGCCGCTCCGGACCCATCACCGCTTGTCACCGCTGCCCTGGATGTCGCTCTGTCGCTGTGTCCCTGTGGTGTCCCCGATGCTCCGGACGTCTTCTTCCCCGGGATCCACGCTCTCCGTCATCACGTCGCTCCGCACGCCGCACCTATTGGATGACGGAACAGCGTGCGCGACGACGTGATGATGTCGAAGGAAAGCGCCGGCCATGCAAGGGATCCCGGCACGGAGCAGACACCGAGGAGGCAGGTAAGGTCCCTCCCGGTGTCCTGTAAGCTGTTCGGGACGCCGCGATTTCACCGCGGCAGTCCCGAACAGCCCGACTGAGCAGCCGGGTTAGTGTCACTTTCACTTCAGACGCGGCTGTCAGCTTTGATCGCCGCGTCTGAAGGGTTAATACAGGGCATCACCGCGATCGGTGATGTCCTGTATTAGCCATGGGTCCCGACCGACCCAATAGGTGTGTATTCGCCATATAAGACGCACAAACTCCCCCCCCCCCCCACAGTTTTGGGAAAGAAAAAGTGCATCTTATACGGCGAAAAATACGCTATGTAATCCAATTTACAATTTACTAGCAAAGCAGTAGACTTTACTTCCATATGTAAAAATTGTATTGCATAAAATACACAAGACAAATCATTTGAATTATTTACTAAAGAACTGATATTACATTCCGAGAAAGTTTAGCCCAGTTCTTTACCCTGCTAGAAATAGTTAATAGTACTGTAAACTATATTTTGTCTGACATCAGTCTATCTTAGTGTGCGATAAGGAAATACGCTTAAAAGCATTGCTTGTTACAAGCAAGACAGAGAGAACATTGTCACCATTAGGTGGCTCACTATGAATGCACATGAGAGAAAGTCAGGCTACCCCTCCCCCAGCCATCATTCTGCTGTTGCTATGTGCTGGTCCATGACAGCACAGTCTCAGCCCTGTGTGTGAGTCATTGAGAAGAATAAAACAGAGGGAAAAATACGGGCTCGGAAATCTAGAATAGCTGAGCTGAGGTCTTGCTCTGTGGACTGTTCAAACCGGAGACCAAGCCGAGAGGTCTATTTGTTGTATGGAACTGCTGCTCCTTTGTTTCATATGTTCTTGGCGCGCTCTGAAAGAGCTGGGTCTGTATTACTTGGGCCCTGCTGTGTCACTTAAGGGAAATAATAAACCATTGTATTCATTAAGCAACCCTTGTTTTAGCAAACAAATCCCAGATACTGAAAGAAGAACATTTTGAAGAGGAAGAATTAGTAAGAATGCTTTACAAAATTCCCTAGAGAAACGCCTTTGTTTCCCCTATTTTATTGCTACTTACTGGGAAGATTCATATTCAAATCGGTTAGGGTTGTGAATCAGCCGTCTGAACATTCTCATGCACCCAGGAAGGCTATGATTATGGCTAATTACAATGAGCAATGGAATATGTACAGCGGTGCTCAATCACATTGTTGTTCTAGCATGAAAAAGCAGTGGCCAGCCAATGGAAGTGTGATTCTAGTCATCACAAACAATGGAACTGTCTGAAGCTTTATACATTGACTTAAGGCTCTGATTAATCACTGTATACAGCCTTAAAAATGACTGTAATAGGACAAAGATTAACCAGTCCCAGTTTTCTAGGAATTTGTAAAAAGACTGCAAGGAGACAACAGAGGAGGAGCATGAATGGCGTTAATCCTTGAGTCGTCATGCAGCTATGTATAACACAGAAGGGCAGCCTAAGGATATCGGCTCTGCAACAGTCACGTAGATTTTATCTGATGCTATAGTCCATACTATGAGCCTCCTTACATTTTTCTTTACAAGTAATAGGCTAGGTTGCTAGTTTTACAGTATATATCGAATAAGAAAAATGCAAGTGCAGAACTCGTCTAATCAAGACCCAGAGAAATGTAACTCTTGCCATAGGCAGAATACTGACATATGCACATCATTCAACTTCTCTGACCTAATCATTCTTATTGTAGCAAGAAATGATGGGTGTATTAATGCCATTCACACAGAATGTATCGGCATTTTTAAGCTGTGGCTTTTTAGTAGTACATGTAGTATTTTGTATGTAGTATGTATGTATCCCTTCCAGTACTTATCAGCTGCCTAATAGTACAGAGGGAATTATTTTCTTTTTGGAACACAGTGCTCTCTGCTGACATCACGAGCACAGTGCTCTCTGCTGACATCTCTGTCCATTTTAGGAACTGTCTAGAGCAGCAAATGTTTGCTATGGGGATTTTCTTCTACTCTGGACAGTTTAAAATGGACAGAGCAGAGAGCTCTGTGTTCCAAATAGAAAATAATTTCCTTTGTAGTATTCAGCAGCTAATAAGTACTGGAAAGATTAATATTCTCTGTCTGACCACAGTGCTCTCTGCTGACACCTCTGTCCATATCAGAAAGAACAGAAGAGGTTTTCTATGGGGATTTGCTTGTACTCTGGACAGTTCCTGACACAGACAGAGGTGTCAGCAGAGAGCACTGTGGTCAATCTGAAAAGAACTATACAATTTCCTCTGAAGCATGCAGCAGCTGATAAGTAATAAAAGGGTTATAATATTTTAATAGAAGTAATATGCAAATTTGTTTAACTTTCGGGAGTAATTTTTCCCCCCACCCCTTTAAGGACTTTGTGCGCTACAGTACAGGTCAAATGCGTAGTGGGTGCAAACTGTATTCCCTTATTCCTATAGCAGGCATAGCTTCTGTTTGGGTCACTTTTTCCAAGGATTTGATAAAAAATTAAAATGTTACATTTCAGTCCATTACATAGAACAAGGGGCTAAGTCTGCCTTTCATGTCCGTTTTATTACAGACAACTGTTGTATGTCAAAGTTCTGAAAGTGGATAAAGTGATGACTGAAATGTGACAAATGCAATGTAGAACCTGTTAAAAAAGGAAGGTGTTAACCTCTGCTGAATTATTTTCGTTATCTGTTCGCACATATGTGGCATGTGCAGCCAGTCATGGGAACAGCTGTTCACAAGCACAGCTGCCTAAAAACAGTGTCAGGCCTGTGTGATGGAGGGTCTTACCTTAGGTAATGTGTCATATTAGATTGGTGGAGGAAATGAACACATGTTCTGATTTTCTTAAATAGTTATCACGTTTCAGCACTGAAAGAACAAAGCGCAAAATGTCAGATGTGAATTATATTCTGATGTGCTTGAACAGTCTCTGGTCAAAATATTAAAACAGCTGCCACTGGATTTCACTGGTCTGGCTCCTGTATCACATGCTCATAGCAGACAATTGTGTCTATAATCACATGGAGCGAATGTGACATTTCTATTATATTGTTTAACATATGAGTTTTGTCTGTATAGCTTAAAAGGCGTCTGTTCTTAAAAACATTTCTTACAAAGAGATCAATGAATCAATGAATGTCCTAAGGATAAAAATCCTAGGGAACAAAAATTAGGCAACTCCGTCATATACTTTTAGTTCTTAAAGGGGTATTCCGGGCAAAAACATTTTATCCCCTATCCAAAGGATAGGGGATAAGATGTCTGATTGCGGGGGGCCCGCTGCTGAGACCCCCCGCGATCTCCCTGCAGCACCCGCATTCTATGCAGGTGCTCAATCTACAGTTTAAGAAACCTCCGACATGTGGACTCCAGAGAATTAAAACATAAATCCTGGCATCAAAATATTGATGACATTTTTAGAGAGTTTACTACACCATGTTCACCACTATTCATAGATTTGCCAACATGTGTACACAGCATTTTGGTCCTTATTGCATCAGTATTTGTATCCTAAACTAGTAGTGGGTCAAAAACACAGAAAAAATAGTGCAAATTATTCCATTTTTGTTTTTCTCTTTGCCAGTTCCACTCCTGGTTTAGATAAAAATATTAAAATGAGAACAAAAATACTTTATGTGGACACAGTCTTAGTGTTGAGGGATTAGATTTTCTATGTAATAATATAGTTCTATAGTACATTTAAGAAGAGATGTACAGTCATGGCCGTAAATGTAAATGAAGTATTTCTCACAGAAAAGGATTGCAGTAACACATGTTTTGTTATACAAATGTTTATTCCCTTTGAGTTTATTGGAGCTAAACCAAAAAAGGAGGAAAAACAGTGAATTGGACACAATGTCACACCAAACTCCAAAAAAGGGATGGACAAAATTATTGGCACCCTTAACTTAATATTTGGTTGCACACCCTTTGGAAAAAATAACTGAAATCAGTCGCTTCCTATAACCATCAATAAGCTTCTTACACCTCTCAGCCGGAATGTTGGACCACTCTTCCTTTGCAAACTGCTCCAGGTCTCTCTTATTGGAAGGGCGCCTTTTCCTAACAGCAATTTTAAGATCTCTCCACAGGTGTTCAATTTCATTTAGATCTGGACTCATTGCTGGCCACTTCAGAACTCTCCAGCGCTTTGTTGCCATCCATTTCTGGGGGCTTTTTGACATATGTTTGGGGTCATTGTCCTGCTGGAAGACCCAAAATCTCGGACACAAACCCAGCTTTCTGACAGTGGGCTGTACAGTGTAACCCAAAATCCATTGATAATCCTGAGATTTCATGATGCCTTGCACGCATTCAAGGCACCCAGTGCCAGAGGCAGCAAAACAACCCCAAAAAATCATTGAACCTCCATCATATTTCACTGTAGGTACGGTGGTCTTTTCTTTGTAGGCCTTATTCTGTTTTCGATAAACAGTAGAATAATGTGCTTTACCAAAAAGCTCTGTCTTGGTCTCATCTGTCCACAAGACATTTTCCCAGAAGGATATTGGCTTACTCGATTTCATTTTTGCAAAATGTAGTCTTGCTTTTTTATGTCTCTGTGTCAGCAGTGGGGTCCTCCTGCTCCTGCCGTAGCGTTTCATTTCATTTAAATGTCGACAGATAGTTTGCACTGATGCTTCCTGAGCCTACAGGACAACTTGAATATCTTTGGAACTTGTTTGGGGCTGCTTATCCACCATCCAGACTATCCTGCATTGACACCTTTAATCAATTTTTCTATTCCGTCCACGCCCAGGGAGATTAGATACAATGCCATGGGTAGCAAAATTCTTGATAATATTGCGCACTGTGGACAAAGGCAAATCTAGATCTCTGGACATGGACTTATAACCTTGAGATTGTTGATATTTTTCCACAATTTTGGTTCTCAAGTCCTCAGACAGTTCTCTTCTCCTCTTTCTGTTTTCCATGCTTAGTGTGCCACACATAGACACACAATGCAAAGACTAAGTGAACTTCTCTCCTTTTTATCTGCTTTCAGGTGTGATTTTTATATTGCCTACACCTGTTACTTGCCCCAGGTGAGTTTAAAGGAGCACCACTTGCTTGAATCTTATTTTTCCAGTTTTTAAATGGTGCCAATAATTTTGTCCAGCCCATTTTTAGAGTTTGGTGTGACATTATGTCCAATTTGCTTTTTTCCCTCCCTTTTTTGGTTTAGTTCCAATACACACAAAGGGAATAAACATGTGTATAGCAAAACATGTGTTACTGCAATCCTTTTCTGTGAGGAATACTTCATTTTCTAGAAATATTTCAGGGGTGCCAACATTTACGGCCATGACTGTATGTCTGTTAAATTCAACCAAGGTAGGGGTATAGGTAATCTTCAACATTTTTTCCCTCACTTGGTTTAGAAGGTGAAAAAAACATACCTGTTGTTATGTGTAATGCTTTGTTATTTTGTCTATTTTTTGGGCTACCAATACACCTGAATTTCCTTTTGTTTTATTTTTGGAGAACTTTTTATGACCCTATTTTTTTTTCTTCCTTAATATTCTGTTGTAACTCACACTGAGCTGTGAAAAATATGCTTCATATAGCTACATGCCCTTACTGTACATGAAATGCTGCATTCCAAATATGTGCAAAATAACAGACAGTTGCCCGCATTACTTCTTTGTTGACTGTCGAGAATGAAGAAATAAGCATGAACAGCTCCAGGTGTATCTTCGCCAGTTGCGATCAATTTTCTTAATGAAAATACTATGGGCCTATCTGTTCTATCAAATCATTTATCTATGACAAAGAATAAAAGGCAGATACTTATCGGCATCTTGTTAAAGTAAAGCCCCACAATGCAAATGTAAACAGTAAATACAGTATGAACTTCAGTTTTATGTACATACTTAGCATTTTTATACTTTATCCATAAGCCTTTGTTTTCCTATTGATCTTATCAGCATTGTTCCCACTGTGATGTAAGGTTTACAGTATTGTTGTGTTAATTGTGTCTCTCATTTGCTCTCATTCTAAAGATCTTCAGTGTTAAAATGTTTCATGCATAATTGTATCTCAGACAGCAAACGAAAACTGTCCAGTGCAGTCTCGATGCAATACGTATCTTTTTATTCAGCAATTAGCCTACATCACCATGTTTTGGCCACAGTACAGTATGTCTAGGCCACACGCTGTGGCTGAAATGTGTCACCTGTTTGCCATGTTGGCTAGTTGCTGAATAAATAGACACGTATAAATAGACTGCACTGGACATTTTTCGTTTGTTGTCTATATTACATGAGACGTGGGTCCTGTCTCACCCGAGACGCAGTAGAGGCAAGTGGGAGAGCTTTTCCTAAAGCTACCGTTGTACATAATTGTATCTTGGAACAGAACAGAGTTCTAAATTCATACTGTGTTTTATTTTATGCTATGGACACCTTAAAGTGTACCCGTCAGATCCAACAAAAAACATTTTTTTTATATATCACTCAGTACCTTATCCTGACCATGTACATCTAATTATGTGTCTAGCATCTTTATTTTTTTTATTACACTTTCAATTTTGCTCACTAATCTGAATTCCTCTCAAAGGGAGGGGTGTGGCCTCACTGTTCGGTCTCCGCCCCCTCCCTCAGTATGCTGTCTGCTCACATCACCCCTAGTATTAGCAAAACAACAACTCCCAGCTTGTCCTCACTGACAGTAGCGGGACATAAGCTGATAGTGGGAGGATTTTTCCTCCAGCTGTGAGCCCTGCACTCACAGCTGTCAATCAAGGAAGTGTGTCCATGACATAGGTGATGATGCATGGACACAGCAGGACTAGTATGTGTCCAAGCAGGCAGGGGGCAGTTGTTTGACTGGCTTTTTCATATGAAATACTGAAAATTTTCTAATGAAAGCAATTGCAAACCTATTGGTTTTGCATGTTTTACAACATATCAAAAGTTTTTGTATCTGACAGTGCCCATTTAAATTTAAATAATGGCAGAACTTACTGTATCTCCAGGAGGCTGGAGCATTGCCCACCTATTCCCTTTATAGGAGGTAAATCTTACCTAATGATAGAAGCAATCTATCTCTGCTTCTGTGGAAAGAGAAATGCTTGGTGAAACATCCATGTACTTTATGCATACCATAGTAATTCATGTAAGATAGATTATGTCTGTAAAGTCTGTACATTACCAACCAGATAGATAATGGGATGAAATCATGTATGCCAGTTCTTTGGGGGTGCAAATATCAGGGCTCATTTACACCACCAGTGGGCTATGTTCTAGGTTCCCTTTTCACAGCAGAAATGGGTTCTGTTGAATGTCCAGTGTTTTTACAGGAGCAGAGCATAGTAAAATAAATAGAACATACAGTATTTTCTATTTCACTCAACTCTTATCCTTTAACCCCTTAAGGACCAAGCCCATTTTAACCTTAAGGACCAGGCCAATTTTATTTTAGCGTTTTCGTTTTTCCTCCTCGCTTTCTAAAATCCATAACTCTTTTATATTTCCATCTACAGACCCATATAAGGGCTTGTTTTTTGCGTGACCAATTGTACTTTGTAATGAAACCTCTCATTTTACCATAAAATGTACGGCGAACCCCCCAAAAAAATTTTTAGGGAGGAAATTTAAATGAAAACCACAATTTTGCACATTTTGGAGGATTTTGTTTTCACACTTTACAATTTACGGTAAAAATGACATGTGTTCTTTTTTCTGTGGGTAAATACGATTAAAATGATACCCATGGCTAGATACTTTTATATTTTTGTACTGCTTAAATAAAATCTGAAACTTTTTGTACAAAATCTAAAATCGCCCTATTTTGACCACCTATAATAATTTTTTAATTTTTCCGCATATACGGCAGTATGAGGGCTCATTTTTTGCCCCATCATCTGTACTGTACTGTACTGTCGGCCATTACCGGCGGGTCCCCAGCTGCTCCCAGCAGCTGGAACCTGCCGTGTATGACGCAAGCACCGTTCCGATGCTCGCGGTCATACACAGGACATAACTGTACGTCCTGGTGTGCGAAGTACCGCCAAACCAGGACGTACATTTACGTCCGTGGTCGTTAAATGGTTAAATGGGTGAAGAGACGGGGCTCCCTTTAGTGGAGCCCAGTGGCTGTGTGAACTTAGACACAGCCTTATTATGTGTGACTTTCCTGCATTTTTATACCACATTCACCACATAAAAAAGATTGTGTGTGGCTTAATGGAAAAGCCTATGGCCTTACATATTTATTTTAATTTACTCCAAAAATTAGAGTAGAAGCTAAGAGCTGGGATAATTTTCCAAGTGTGTGGTGGTGTGGTGTACAGTCAAAGAAGCCCCAATATTATTATAAGGTCTGTGCTTCTTAATAAATTTGGAGCATCTTACTCCTGGTGTATTCTGGAATATAGATTTCATATTTAAAAGTGCCCAGAGTGCCAGTGTATCATAGTCACCTGCTGCCAATCCCCCATTGGTGGCAGTCCTGACAGCAGTAGTGCTTGCTTAGTTAGCCCCATGATTCCGCACGCAAATCAGGCAAGTGAATATACAGCTTTTTATGTTAAACTTGCACCCTGGGCACATGTAAATGTAATATTTTGCCTCCAGGGTACCCCTTTAAGACCAGTATACCCCCCTCCCCTTTTTGTAGATAGATAGACAATAGATGGCTATAGATAAATGCATTTGACATTTAACCTTAGTTGTTAGTTCTCCACATTGCTGCCTTTTATATTGGAGGCTACTGTTACAAGGTCTTCACCCTGTTAGTATGAGAACTTGCTAATGTGTGAAGGGATCTCTGATTGCAGTTATAATTACATGGTATCAGTTGCCAAATAGAGGTGAATGCAGGCAACACATTGACAACATATTGGGAACTTCTTTGGTATGAATATGAACTAGCAGGAGTGAATATGTTTATAGAAGCATCTGCATTAGGGCTTAAAATAAAGATACAATTTCACCTTTCTGGATGACCATTCTTGTCAGTTTATTTGAAGTCATATGTGAAGTATTTGTTCAGTACAGTGATCCCTCAACATACAATGGTAATCCGTTCCAAACGGACCATCGTTTGTTGAAACCATCGTATGTTGAGGGATCCGTGCAATTTCAAGTATAGGACAGTGGTCTACAACCTGCGGACCTCCAGATGTTGCAAAACTACAACACCCAGCATGCCCGGACAGCCAACGCCTGTCCGGCCATGCTGGGAGTTGTAGTTTTGCAACATCTGAAGGTCTGCAGGTTGAAGACCACTGGTATTGGAGGTTTTACTGTACTCACGTGTCCCCGTCGCTCCGGACCGTCACCGCTCATCACCGCTGCCCGGGATGTCACCCTCCATTGCTGTCGCCGCATCCCTGACGCTCCGCCAAGGCCTCTGCTTCCCAGGCATCCTCACTCTCCGTCGCCGCCATCACGTCGCTATGCATGCTGCTCCTATTGGATGACGGGACGGCTTTCGCAGCGACGTTATGACGACGATGGAGAGCGCCGACGATGGAGGGGATCCCGAAGAGGACGCACCGGAGCCCTGAGGACAGGTAAGTGATCGTCAGCGGACCACACCGGGCACCGTAAACAGCTATCCGGTGGCAGCTGAAGCAGTCAGCGCTGCCGGATAGCTGTTTATGCCATGGCCCCGACATACAAAAGCATTGTATGTTGATGCTGCCTTCAACATGCGATGGCCTCTGAGAGTGATCATATGCTGAAATGATCGTATGTCGGGGCCATCGTAGGTCGGGGGGTCACTGTACTTGTTTTTGCTTAGATTAAATCATGTAGCTTTTACTATAGAATAACATCAGATGGGAGACCATTTTTTTCTGCAGTGTTTTATTTTTTGCTGAATTATCAAAAATCATACCTGTAACAATGAGGACATTGTTTACAATGTAAATAAAATATGCATCAATTGTCCTGTGACATGCAAGTAGACTTGGTTATACAAAAATAATATAAAGTAAAATAATAATATAAAATATAATCTTGTCTTGCGTTCTAATTTAAAGGCAATAAAGGTTATAAGAATGATGTCTTATTGTTTAGACATGATTTCTTATAAATAAAAGTTGTCAAGCTAACTGGTTAACTTCTTCAGTGCACTTGAAGTAAGCAATCATCTTATATGGCTCTAATGTCTTAAGGCTTCAAACCTTTCCCTGGTCTTCAAAGATAACATTAGATCATCCCTTGTACAGCATTTGCATGGATATCTGGGATTAGTGGCAAAGCTTTCCAGACTCTGCAGTGTGTCACTTATGATTGGGAACTCCTCAGGCTGCCCACTCTTCCTAGTACTCATTGAAGTGTGACCTCCACCTGGCAGATGTGGTAGACTGAGACAGGTGTTTTATATATAAAAAAATGCTGGATGGCTTTTTAATAGACACTTATTTTAAAGAGCATGCTAAACCATGCAGCAACAATGCCATGTACCTGACAAATTGTCAAGTGCACACACTAAGGGGGGGGGGGGGGGATTTATCAAAACCCGGGTAGAGGAAAAGTGGTGCAGTTTCCCATAGCGACCCGTCAGATTGCTTCTTTTTAATCTCATTGTTTGCTATGGGCAACTGCACCACTTTTCCTCTGCACAATTTTGATAAATCTTCTCTAATATGAATTATATTTACAGTGTCATATACCTAGGATTTGTCACTACACTGTGCACGTCCACCTAATTTCTTTGAAACCTAAATCAATATTGGTGCTATTACGTATAGAACAACACTACCCGGTGTTTTTGTGTACATGGCATGCATCCATGTGATGTACTTGTTTAACATCGGAGACACTTTAAGCCTTGTTCACACACTATAGCTTCAGATCATACTTTTTCTTTCAATCTAAAATGCAAAAACTTTTCTTTATATTTTTTTTATAATGCTTAACACTATGCTATGCTAGCCTTTCCTTAAAGGGGCCCAATACATTGTGGCATATACACTGGAAACTCCGACAGAGTATATTTGAATTGAAAATATTTGCTCAAAATAAAACCAGTCTGTTTTTTGTTTTTGTTTCTGGAGGGCCAGTTGCAGAAGCTTCTCAAAGTCACTGCCACAGACTAATTCATGTCCCTCGGCCCCCTTTTCGTACATGGGACCCACACCCAGAAGTTCTTTAGTGTAAGGCTTTTTAATTTATGTTGTATCTAACCTTTCCCAGCATTCCAATAAGCTAGGGGCACTATATCATCACTTGGTCCCCAGGAAAGCATGGCTATGCTGCAGAGGGTGAGTGGATATAAGGGTGGGAGGGGTTTACTGAAGTAATGTTACCCAGTACCCACCCACTGCAACATATACCTGTTCCCCTGCATACCATGTGGCTTATGACATATTGTTTCTGAAATGCTGGAAAATGTCAGGGACAACAGTAAAATAAAAAGGCTTGTAAGACAGTACTTCTGGGTGTGGGTGCTGTGCGTGTACAGAGGAGTATTATAATTTGGCATCATGGGCATCAGAGGCTAAAGAAAAAGAAATCCTGGAAGACCCTTTTAAGTAAACTCAGTAGATGTCATTTAAGTAATCAAAAATAGCGCAAGGAGCTCCCAAACAAATTTCTACCAGAATTCTATGGTTACTCTAGATAGAAATATGTCACCGTTTAATAAAAAAAAAAGGTAAAATCTGCTTATTGCAGCCATAGACACTGTTCATAAATTGTAAAAAAACATAAATACTGTAGTACCTTCATAGTGTAAGGTAATAATACAAGATCATATAGAAAGAATTTTCGGTTCATGACAACAACATAAAATCTAGTATTAGAAATTGCAAGTATAAGAGTGTATTTATTAAATCTGGAGGCGTATAGCCCAGAATGTAAGTTGATGTAATCCTCTCATACAAAATTGGACACCTTGGAGGATGTAATTCCTTTTATTGGTCTGTCATAAACCATAATGTATTTTATATAGAACTGTTCATAATGGAATGACACAAGAACAATACATCCCTTCCCCTAAAGCTTTGATGTGTTATTTTTCATATCAATTTTGAAGAAGGAAATGAAAGACTTTTGTTGTTGGACTACAGTATTTTGCTCAATGCAAATCTTTGTCCTAAAAGTAGAAAGCACAAAGAGAATGTCTATC
Organism: Hyla sarda; assembly: GCF_029499605.1. NCBI lineage: Eukaryota > Metazoa > Chordata > Amphibia > Anura > Hylidae > Hyla > Hyla sarda. The sequence goes on from NC_079191.1 coordinate 286,545,212, forward strand.
AATAAAAGACTGGTTGAAAGATTGAAAGTATTATTAGTGCAATTCAGGAATTGTTTCATTAAAGATTTTGTGAAATGTGAACAAAACGTAAATCCTTTTAACATGACTTGAAAATAATACCAAATACAAAGGCAAAAATGAGCACTAAATCATTATGAAAATATCCCCGCAAATATTGCAGATAGCTAACAAATTTTTGTCTAGGATATACATTTTAGTTTAAATTAAGAAAGTAGTCCAGCGCTAACAGAAGAAGTGGTATAAAAGCTTCATCTTTATTCCAAAGGCAGTAAAAGCAGCAAAATAGCAAATACAGGTACCAATTGCAGGAATATAGCTTGACGCATTTCGTGGTAGCCCACTTTATCAAAAGCATACTGCTTAAATGAGTATTGCTCTTAAAATAGTGCTGACCCAACTGCAAAATTTTCATGCTGGCAGAGAGACACTAATTAAAACCAGTACCACAAGGGCACCAAACCTAATAAACACAGATAAAGGCTAAAAGGACGAGTGTTTAGTGGATATTGCAAGCACAACTTTTTTCTCCACTACATTCCTGTAAAATTACCGGATCACTGATGGACCCCCATGCAAGTGAAAGGGGTCCATCGGGACCCGATAGTGGCCGTTTTCATCTGACCCATTTAGTTCAGCTAAAAAAAAAATTACAAAAATAAAAAATCAGACCCTTAAAGGGGTTCTCCACCATAAGGTGATTTTAGTATGTATCTGGCAGACAGTAATGGACATCCTTAGGAAGGATCTGCCCAATTATGTAGTTTTTTTGTGTGTGTGTGTGTGGGGGGGGGGTTATTCCCTTTGTGTGTATAGGAATTAAACCAAAAAAGGGAGAAAAAAAGCAAATTGGACATAATGTCACACCAAATTCCAAAAATGGTCTGGACAAAATTTTTGGCACCCTTAACTTAAAGGGGTATTCCAGGCAAAAACTTTTTTTTATATATCAACTGGCTCCAAAAAGTTAAACAGATTTGTAAATTACTTCTATTAAAAAATCTTAATCCTTCCAATAGTTATTAGCTTCTGAAGTTTTCTGTCTAACTGCTCATTGATGATGTCACGTCCCGGGAGCTGTGCATGATGGTAAAATATCCCCATAGGAACTGCACAGCTCCCAAGACGTGAGTCATCAGAGAGCAGTTAGACAGAAAACAACAACTCAACTTCAGAAGCTAATAACTATTGGAAGGATTAAGATTTTTTAATCAAAGTAATTTACAAATCTGTTTAACTTTCCAGAGCCAGTTGATATCTAAAAAAAAGTTTTGGCCTGGAATACCCCTTTAATATTTAGTTGCCCACCCTTTGGAAAAGGTAACTGAAATCAGTGGCTTTCTATAACCATCAATAAGCTTCTTACACCTCTTAGCCGCAATGTTGGACCACTCTTCCTTTGCAAACTGCTCCAGGTCTCTCTTACTGGTAGGGCACCTTTTCCCAACAGCAATTTTAAGATCTCTCCACAGGTGTTCAATGTGATTTAGATCTGGACTCATTGCTGGCCACTTCATAACTCTCCAGCGCTTTCTTGCCATCCATTTCTGGGTGCTTTTTTTTATGTATGTTTGGGGTCATTGTCTTGCTGGAAGACCCAAGATCTTGGATGCAAACCCAGCTTTCTGACACTGGAATGTACAGTGCGACCCAAAATCAGTTGGTAATCCTCAGATTTCATGATGCGTTGCACACATTCAAGGCACCCAGTGCCAGAGGCAGCAAGACAACCCCAAAACATCATCATTCTTTGTAGGCTTCATTCTCTTTTTGGTAAACAGTAGAATGATGTGCTTTATCAAAAAACTCTATCTTGGTCTTATCTGTCCACAAGATGTTTTCCCAGAAGGATTTTGGACTCACGTCTTTTTTATGTCTCTGTGTCAGCAGTGGTGTCCTCCTGGGTCTTCTGCCATAGCGTTTCATTTCATTTAAATGTTGACGGATAGTTTGCACTAACACTGATGCTCCCTGAGCCTGCAGGGCAGCTTTGAATATCTTTGGAACTTGTTTGGGGCTGCTTATCCAACATCCGGACTATCCTGCGCTGACACCTTTCATCAATTTTTTTTTTTTAATATTAACGTTTTATTAATTTTATTCAAAGTACAAAATTCAAGTAAAGTACAAAAACACCATCAATAAACAGGCATCGTAAGAAACGCGGTTGTCGATAGGGTACACACATAGAATGCGTACCATCACTATATAAAGTCAGGTATTCAGTAACAAGACAGGATGTTGAATACATTAAAGTGAATAGTTAAAGACATGACAATTCAAACATCAATTAGTCAACTCAAGGTACATGGTCCGAGCTTCTATGCGATCAGGGTAGGTACAATCAACAACAATGTGGTTGGTGTAAGCAACATATGGGAAGAAGAGGAGATGAGGACAGAAAGAAGGAGGAAGAAGAGACAGGAAAGGGTTCCAAAGGGACAGAAGGGAATGGGAACGAGGAAGACTACTAGGTTCGTAAGAAAGAGGTTGTAAGACTTACCCAGCGGGTCAGGAGGGCTTCAGAACAACATGGCAAAGCAACGAGGCATGGTGGCTATTTGCTTTCATTAATTTTTTTCCTTCGTCCACGCCCATGGAGATTAGCTACAGTGCCATGGGTTGCAAACTTCTTGACAATGTTCTTGACAAAATAAGATTAATGCTTATGAAGAAATATAAAATCTCATCCCTTCCCCAATATCGCGCCACACCCCTACCCCTTATTTCCCTGGTTGAACTTGATGGACATATGTCTTTTTTCGACCGTACTAACTATGTAACTATGTAACTATGTAACTATGTAACTAATGTTGTGCACTGTGGACAAATGCAAATCTAGATATCTGGAGATGGACTTGTAACCTTGAGGTTGCTGATATTTTTCCACAATTTTAGTTCTCAAGTCCTCAGATAGTTCTTCTCTTTCTGTTGTCCATGCTTAGTGTGACACACACAATGCAAAGACTAAGTGAACTTCTCTCCTTTTTATATGCTTATAGGTGTGCTTTTTATATTACCCACACCTTTTTTCTTGCCCCAGGTGAGTTTAAAGGAGCATCACATGCTTGAAACAATCTTATTTATCCACAATTTTGAAAGGGTGCCAATAATTCTGTCCAGACCATTTTTGGAATTTGGGGTGACATTATGTCCAATTTGCTTTTTTTCCTCCCTTTTTTTGTTTTGTTCTAATGCACACAAAGGGAATAAACATGTGTATAGCAAAACATGTGTTATTGCAATCCTTTTCTGTGAGAAATACTTAATTTAGTAGAAAAATGTACAGCCATGACTGTATTTTTATAGTTTTTATTGTGTTTAACTACTCATGGACAGTTCATGCTGCATTAAAGGAGTTCTCCAACTGAAATCTTTTATCCCCCGCTGTGCCCGGGCTGTAAAACTATACATAATAAACTTTCACTTACCTACCCATGTTCCCCCGTTGTTCCGATATCGCCGCCCGTGCTCCGGTCCCTGTTAGCTTCCTCTTCCTGCGGGTCGGTGACTTCACTCCGCGCTCAGCCTATCAGCGGCCGCGAGGGGACATTGCTGCGGCCGCTGATAGGCTGAGCGTAGAGTGAAGTCACCAACCCGCAGGAAGTGGAAGAGACCTGGACCGGAGAACGGGATGGTGATATCAGAACAACAGGGGATCCTAGGCAGGTAAGTGAAAGTTTATTATGTATAGTTTTACAGCCCTGGCACAGCAGGGGTTAAAAGTTTTAGCTTAGAGAACTCCTTTAACTGAGAAAAACAAAGGCACTATGTGACTATAGCCACAGCCTGAGGGCACAGTCTGGACCACTAAATCAAACCCCGCTCTTAGAGGCCTTACTTTGTGTTTGAAAGATAGATTCTTTGGTTGGTTATCTTTTTGCGCTCCAAATTTTTGAATGCTGTTTATGAAACTCTTCTGTCACATTGCCAGCTCATTTATTCCATATATATATATATTGGTCACTGACCTTGCTCATAAGCCTGAAGGGCTTCAGAATATTTACAGATTGTTTTTTGGAGCAGCCATGATTTGCATATATCTAAACACTCACGTTTTTTTCATTTCCTTTACAACAAGAGCATGGGTTAATACATTTGTTGAAATAAAAATAAAAATAGATAGTATCTACAAATTGTCTGATGAAACTATATTTTCTGCAGTGAAAAGATAAAATAAATGAACTAGTAAATGAAACGGCAAAAGCCGAAGTGAAATGTTTTACAGCCAATCACTTTTAGCTGGGGATTTGCATGCCTCTGCTTTTTCTGCTTTGGTATTTATTTAATTTTAAAAGAAATGGGATTACAGCCTCCAAGCTCCAAGGTTTTTAAGCACTCAGTTGCTAATACGCTGATCCATTTTGTTCCGTTGTCAAGTGATTTAATTTTTTTTCCCCTATTGGTAAGATTAGAGCTCGCTTTGCTTTCCTTGCCAAAGCCTAGATCTTCGTTTTCCTTTGTGAAAAAGTGTAGGCCCACTTAGCAATAACTATTGTGGATGCAAATCAATAAAAATGGCTTGCCAATTTGCTGCGTCTTAAGTATTTGTAGCTTTTAATACATACCCTCAGGAGGATTATACATATTACTGTACCTGTTGCAATGTCTCTTGTTGTTGCTTTTCTATGAAACCTTTTAAATATCGCATAGCAATGACCATAAAGTGTACATATACTATGATTGCTTATATCAGAAGAACCAATCAATTCCTACAATGGAATAAATGGGAAATGTACTGATCTTTTAAAGTGCAGTATTAATGTTACCGTCTCCTTTTATCCTGTACATAAGGCAAAGACATTTCAGAAACAACAGAACATGTATTATTTATTCTATACTCATTAAAATATTCACTATAGCTCTCAGCATTTGCTGTTGTGGAGAAACCAAATGTTTTAAAATGAACTTTCTATTTTTATCATTTCAAAAGGGCTAGATAGCTGGGGTAAAAAAAAAAAGTTGAAAGGGACTGCCAATAAGCTTAGCCCCTACATGTAAACCATGTTCTTTAATTTCAACACTTAAAAATGTGTTGGAATTGTTTAAAAAAAATAATAATACAGTTATACCCAGTGTGATCCCCCTCTGTTTCCATCAACACTGCTCCAGCTTTTTACAAAAGAACAGGAATATGGTTACACTACTGTGGTACCTGTAAACAATGACATTGGCTAACCCTCAAAACTGATGTAAAATTTTGACATTAGCCAGTATATCCTTATATGAAAGACATACCTGAGCCCGCACACCAACGCAAGGTTTCTCAAGTGGTACGGGAACTAACACCAACATACCTGGGCTAGATAAGCAAAACAAGGAACCAAATTAAAGCAGCATTAGGTCTGACTTGTAAAAAAAAAAATTATTTGTAATATACATTTTCCTTACAAGCAGAGAGCTTCAAAGTTAGAAAAATGCAAAATTTTCAAATTTTTCATCAAATTTTAGGATTTTTCACAAGGAAAGGATGCAAGTTACCACAAAAATTTACCACCATGTTAAAGTAGAATATGTCACGAAAAAACAATCTCGGAATCAGAATGATAACTAAAAGCATTCCAGAGTTATTAATGTTTAAAGTGACAGTGGTCAGATGTGCAAAAAACGCTCTGGTCCTTAAGGCCAAAATGGGCTTGGTCCTGAAGGGGTTAAAAGAGGAATTAGAATTATAGCAGCCAGTTGTTAGCATGAAAAGGGTGCTTTTTGTAAACCTTAGTAAATGTACAGCATTAAGAATTTCAAGCGCACCTGTCAGCAGGGTTATAGTGTGTACACTAAGGGTATGATACAAAAGAGCTTCTAACCCTGGTCCCGTAGATACACTTCTCAGGATCTCTCAGCACTTGAGGAGTCATAAGATGTTTAAATTCATGTACAAATTAGTTCAAATGGATTTAGCTCCCTTTACAGCAAAAGTCTAGCATGGTATAGTAATGCCCATGTCCTGCTTGTTACTGCCTCCACTGATTTGATTGACATCCACTAGGCTATAGTTTCAGAAGCTCGGCTCACTGAAAAATTATACCACAAGTGCATGACAACAAATTTCTGGTCTATGTGCTGTAGTGGTATCCTCTCCCAGTGGCCACAAAAACTGATCTGCGCTTGCGTGATTTGTACAGTACAGGTCAGCACTATAGGCAGCAAGGAGAATTCACCTGGTACATGCCAAGTATTAACAGCTTCTCCTGGCAGTTGGGAGTAGCTACCATTACCACCAATTTGCTGGGCAAAGGTTGGAATGTATTAGTGCATGATTTCATGTGAGCAGTGCTGCTAAAACTAAATGCCTAGTTGTACAGCCTGGCTGTCAGTCAAACCGGTGAAGGTGTTTACAATGCAGTCAAGGGGCCAAACTTTGCTTCCTTTTGCGGCTCAGTGAAAAGCCCCATGGCCTTTAGAGCAAAATAAAAATAAAAATAAACAAGCATATCTTAGCGCTGAAGGGGTCATTATTTGCAAGAAAGGTATTTATAGAATTAGGGTAATAAGTCCTATTATACCATGCCCTTAGTTTACACACTAAAATCCTGCTGACCCTTCTCCTTTTAGTAGTTTAAGGATAATGCTATTTTACATTTTTCTCCAACCTGCCTAATAACATAACGAAAGCTTTAACTCTCTTTACTCCACTCCGGATCGGGGCATTCTGTCCATGGTGGTTGATTCTCCTTTCCCCCGACTTTCAAAGCGTAGTGTCTACAGTCGAGTGAACTGACAGTGCCGTTCGTCAATCACTGGCCGAGTTGGGACACTGCTGCGACCAGTGATTGGCTGAGTGGTGCTGGGAAGTCATCTCTACAGCTCCAGCCAGCTGTGTGAAGCAGCGAAGACTTGGCCCGGAGATGTAGCACCCTGATACCGCAGCTTTGAGAAAGGTGAGTTAAAGTTTTTTGTTATTTTATTATGCAGGCTGGTGACCATTTTAAACCGGACAACCCTTTTAGTTGTAGTAAAAACTTAAGTGAAAAGAAATTGTTGTCTGAAACCAAAGCAAAAAGCAGATTCAATCCCTGCAATCCATTGCAAAATGCATGTTTTGATTCTCATGTTGCTTTCATCTTCACATAAGACTGTGAAGTGATCTTACAAACCTCTTCAGTGCTGAGGCTATTAAAGTTTAGAACTAATCTTGTGCATTCTTTGTAGACTTTTGGTTTGAATCTCTGTTGCTTTATTTAGAGTGGATTCTGAAGCACCTTATGTATGTCAGTTTTAAAAATACTAGCAAGGAAATATTAGGGCAATGCCAAATCTGTGGTTGTATTACTTACATGTATGTGTGCAAAGCTACTAAATCTCTGCATGGCTTCAAAAATGGAATACATAAATAAAACAGCTACATTCTTCTTGCCTCTTACCGAAAACAAAATAGTAAAAATGATAGAATGCATCCCTAACATGTTTTACATGAACCCTTTCCCCATTGTCAATGATTTCAGTGGGATACTACTGCACTGTGTACATGGCAGAATTTCTGTGGCAGATGTTTCTGCTGTGGAAATCCAAGTTCCGGTGTCCTCAAAAAGAATAGTCATGTCTAGTCTTTCTGCAGATACTGCTTGGAAATGCATTGCCGTCTAGGGAGACAGTACATTTCTGAGTGATCCTAGCACCTGCCAGATCATTCAAATGTGCGGAATGTCTGCCTGTGTTTTCTAGGATGAATGGGATGAATGCTTAGTTAAAGGGGTGGAAAACTATTGTTTTTTTTTTTATATATCAACTGGTGCCAGAAAGTTAAAAAAGATTAAACAAATTACTTCTATTTAAAAATCTTAATCCTTCTAGTACTTAACAACTGCTGTATGCTCCAGAGGAAGTTCTTTTCTTTTTTGAATTTATTTTCTGTCTGACCACAGTGCTCTCTGCTGACACCTCTGTCCATGTCAGGAACTGTCCAGAGCATAAGCAAATCTCCAAGCAAACCTCTCCTGCTCTGGACAGTTCCTGAAACTAACAGAGGTGTCAGCAGAGAGCACTGTGGTCAGACAGAAAATACATTCAAAGAAAAGAACTTCCTAAGTAGTAGACAGCAGCTGAAAAGTACTGAAGGCTTAAGATTTTTAAATAGAACTAATTTACAAATCTGCTTAACTTTCTGCCACCAGTTTGTTTAAAAAATTTTTTTTCCCACTGGAGCACCCCAGGACAACTGGAGTGGAAAACACTTATCCCCCTATCCACAGGATAGGGGATAAGTGTTTGATTGCAGTAGGGTCCCAGTGTGAGCGCTAATGCATGTAGCGTCGACCAGAGAGTTCGACGGTTATGCCCCCTCCCCACCCCCCATACTGTTCTATGGGAGATGCGGGGAGCCACGGACGCTACCTCCCCGCCTCTCCCATAGAGTTACATGGAGGAGGCGTATCGGCCTCTGTATCATGCTGCGGCTGGCACGCCTCCTGCATGGGAGAGCCGCTTCAGAGCCGTGGCCCCATGCAGGAAATTGTGGGGGATCCCAGTGTTTGGACACCCTGCGATCAAACACTGTGATAAGTGTTTTTTGCTGCAGATGTTCTTTAAAGCTAGAAATTAAAGCTGAGCTGTAATTTGGTTACTATGGGAAAATCAGACCGTTTTTGTCCCAGACAGTTTTGATACATCTGCCCTAATATGTTTAAAAACCTGCAGCAAAATACACAATACTGCATCGTTGAGGTCAGTGGCAAATTCAGCAACAAATCTGCCATGTATGTTCATGCTGTGGATTTTAAAACTGCTGATTTTAAAACTTCCCTACTTTTGTATGATTTTTTTTATTGTGTGTGGATGATATTTTTGTTCTGTTTTCACAGAAAATATGCCATCTGGGGATGTATCATTTGCTTTACCATGCTCTTAAATAACCTTATGCTTTATAAACTTTAGAAGTTTTCTGACAATTCTCCAAATGAAATCACAGCACGAGTCAATCAGAAGTCCTGTAACTATTACTGAGGAAACACTTCTAGAGTAAGGAAAGACTCAGTAAATCTGTAGTTTCTAGGAGTATAGAAAAGACAGCAGTTTAGACAGATTGATATAGCCTGTATGTATAAATTCTGCTCTAGCATCCCAGTGGTTAATAAGCACTTTTCGTCAAGAGTTGCTAAGCAACTGGTAGGAGTTAAAAAAAGAAATTCTGTTTGTTACCTTGTCACTTATAAGAAATGTTATTTTAAGATAGTTATACATTACTTGCAAGTTAATTCACCCATCTGTTTTATGTAATACATTCAAAAGGAAATGTTACTTCAAGTATAAGAATGTAATTAGGTTTGTCAGGCTGGACATTTTAGGATAATATAACATTTTATAACAGTATATAATGATAAATGATATCAAAAGTCTTTATGTTAGGTTTATGTATTGCCACCAATGTAGCATATAAACATTGCCAGCAGTTAGCTTTGGAGCCTTTAGACTCCATTAATAATTTTTACAAGCACTGTGCTTTAAAGGCAACCCCATAATAGATCTAAGCAACATATGATGTGGTGGGAAAGGAGCGCACATAAGCTTCTGAGCAACCTTGAGAAGGACCACATTGGATGGTTAGATATTTGAGTCAGAACTTCCACAAAACAACAGATCGTATATGTAGTGATAAGTACCTTACAGAAGTGGCCCAAGCTCATTGATGCACATAAGTAAGAGAACTTTTGCCCGTCTGATTAAAGGGGTACTCCAACGAAAAACATGTTATCACCTATCTGAAGGATATGGCATATCATATCCGATCGTGGGGTTCCCGCCACTGGGGACTCCTGCGTTCTCCGGCACGGCACCCCAATTATCCATGCACGGAGCAAGCTCTGCGACTAATGACTGGCGACTACAGCCGCCACACCCGCTCCATTCATGTCTATGGGAGGAGGCAATAAATAGCAGATGAAGGCCACAAAATGTATCACTTTTGATGATATAGAAACTTATCAGACGTTTTTATTGGTATAGTTCTGGGCTTTTTTTTTTTTTTTTTACCGTTATAGATTTCTTAAGGGGGAGTAGGTTGCTTTAATGATTCCACTTTCTTACCGCACTACACAAGTTGTACACGTTCAGGATACTGAAAGTCCTTTATACATTTTTCTTTAATAGTGCTCTGTAACCTTGCCTAAAGTCACTGATCTTAAACAGACTATCATATCATAAAAGCTAAACATTACTGATGTACTGTGAACTTGCCTTTTAAAAGCTTTTCATCTACTAAAAATACATGGAGAATTAGACAAACTGGTGAGATATGTCAGATATATTAAAGATCAGGCTGAAGAAAACATGATGAAAATTTAATATTTTTTAGACTGAGATACAGATAACTTTATTCTAAGAACCATCATTAATACATTACAATACTAGCAAAACTTCTGTAAAATGGTAAAGTTTATGCTGGCTTTGTGATTTAGCGCTCGCGTGCTTGTTACATTCCAGTTACAGAACACAGCAACTTTCTTTTCCCCTCTTATTATGAATTTACTGTAGCTCTCCATGTACATCTGTTGGTTGTATTTTTACATTCTATCAGCTGCCCAAAGCGCTCGTAATGAGTAGAGACAAGGCAGATGCTGCACCAATACAACAGACTATAGTCATTCTTAGGAACAAGTGATATTGAACCACTGGGGAACTAGTCAGCAAATAGTGACTTACAAAAAACATGAAGAAGTAATAGAACACATGCCAATTCATCTACAGGACCACATTCTGCAGGGAATTGCAAAGGATGGCTTGTACAAATTCCAATAAGTACAGTATTATTTTATACTGTAAAAGTACAGGTCTGTGTTTCTTTGTGATATGCAGTAAGTCTCAATGCTCTTGTTTTGAGACTAACCAGAAAACTGTTCTTATCATATGGGTATTTTGAAGATAACCCCTTTCCACAAGGAGGGCTTTTATCGCCCTAATGAGGAAAAATATGCCACTTGTAAATTAACACACTTAAAAATAAAGAACTGTTTATTGAAGCATATGTAAGACATTGGCCCTGATTTACTATTGTAAACCCAACAAGTTTTGTCAGGTTGTGCGTCAGATTCTGTATCATTGCACCAGAAATGGAAAAAAAAAAAAAACCCGACCAACAAGGTTCTGTATTGGGCCCGCTGTTGTTTAATTTATTTATCAATGATATAGAGGATGGCATTAACAGCTCTGTTTCTATCTTTGCAGATGACACCAAGCTTTGTAGCACGGTACAGTCTATAGAGGAGGTGTATAGGTTACAAGATGACTTGGATAGACTAAGTGTCTGGGCATCCACTTGGCAAATGAGGTTCAATGTGGATAAATGTAAAGTTATGCATCTGGGTACTAATAACCTGCATGCGTCGTATGTCTTAGGGGGGATTAAACTGGCAGAGTCACTGGTAGAGAAGGATCTGGGTGTACTTGTAGATCACAGACTACAGAATAGCATGCAATGTCAGGCTGCTGCTTCCAAAGCTGGCAGGATATTGTCATGTATAAAAAGAGGCATGGACTCGAGGAACAGGGACATAATATTCCCCCTTTATAAAGCATTGGTACGGCCTCACCTGGAATATGCTGTTCAGTTTTGGTCACCTGTCCATAAAAGGGACACTGTGGAGCTGGAAAGGGTGCAGAGATGCGCGACTAAACTAATATGGGGCCTGGAACATCTTTGCTATGAGGAGCGATTAAAGGAGTTACAATTGTTTAGTCTTGAGAAGAGACGTTTAAGGGGGGATATGATAAACATATATAAGTATATTAATGGCCCATACAAAAAATATGGAGAAAAAATGTTCCAGGTTAAACCCCCCCAAAGGACGAGGGGGCACTCCCTCTGTCTAAATAAGAAAAAGTTTAGTCTCAAGGGGCGACACGCCTTCTTTACCATGAGAACTGTGAACTTATGGAACAGTCTACCTCAGGAACTGGTAACAGCAGGAAAAATTAACAGCTTTAAAACAGGATTAGATACATTCCTGGAACAAAATAACATTAATGCTTATGAAGAAATATAAAATCCCATCCCTTCCCCAATTTCGCGCCACACCCCTACCCTTCAATTCCCTGGTTGAACTTGATGGACATATGTCTTTTTTCGACCTTACTAACTATGTAACTCTCCATTTTACTGACAAAACCCCCAAAAAGGGGCATGTCTGTCAGGAAAAGGGGGCGTGTCACAGAAAAGGGGTGTGTCCCTGACATTTTCACAAAAACACAACATATTTAAGGTTTCCACAGAAAATCTGGTGGAGCCTGTGTAAAAAAATCTAAATGTAGGGAAACAGTAAATACAGTGGAATAATACTTGTAGGGATTTAAAACCCACAAAGAAAACTACACTCCACTCTTAGTAAATCAGGGCCTTTGACTTGAATTGCATGTATTAACCACATTGGGAACTGATATCTTCCTTATTAATACAGAACCAACTTCATATGGAACTGTCTTGTCTGGATTATAATAATTTTTTGGCAATGTAAACACATTTTATTATTTATAATACTTTACATACTGTACTGATAGAAGGCCTCTAGTTAATTACAAGGAAAACCCCATATCTTAGATGTCTATGTCCTTTTCTACATTGGAGAGTGACCCCTGTAAATGGTTTTACCCACTTTTAGTAAACCAGCAGTATGTAGAGAGGGTTGTCTTTGGACATTTACAAACCTCAAGGTTATGTGGGGGTGGAACAAACATGAGCTGGCTTTTTTCTATCTAGTAAGAATTCTATGTAAAATGTGACAACATTGTATTGAAGAGAAGTAAATATTTAAGAAAGCTAAACACAGATGCTTTAAAATAGTTAAATACTGTAGGATTAAATAAAAAAACTGATGCTTATAAAAATGTGCTTTATTTACAACAATTTCTTATGAACTTTTTGAACTTCTAGTTTCACTCAGAAGCTCAGTGATCACCATTACAGGTCATTTGGACAATCTGAAGATGTCAGATATATTTTGACAATAACTGCATCAAGCTTCTAGATGTAATCAGAAATTATGATATTGCATAAAGAACAAGGCATAATGTATAACCAGCCTAAGCCACTGTATACACTTCAATTATCCAGCATCCTTATTATATAATATACTACACATGATAGATTTTGTCCACTGCTTGTTCAAATAGATATTTTCTTAAGACTGCATTACCTGCATCTGATAAAGGGCTTGGGCGGACCACTTCTCAGTTCCTATGCTTCCTGGTTGATGTTTTTGGTCACTTTTGAATTATGCTGGTGCTTTCCACTCTAGTGGTAGCATGAGACGCACAAGTGCAACTCATCCAGGATGGCACATCAATGCGAGCTGTGGCAAGAAGATTTGCTGTGTCTGTCAGCATAGTGTCCAGAGTATGGAGGCGCTACCAGGAGACATTTCAGTACATCCGGAGGGCAACAACCCAGCAGCAGGACCCACTACCTCCGCCTTTGTGCAAGGAGGCGCAAGAGGAGCACTGCAAGAGCCCTGCAAAATGACCTCCAGCAGGCCACAAATGGGCATGTGTCCACTCAAACGGTCAGAAACAGACTCCATGAGGGTGGTATGAGGGCCTGACATCCACAGGGGAGGTTGTGCTTACAGCCCAACACCGTGCAGGACGTTTGGCATTTACCAGAGAACATGAAGATTGGCAAATTTGCCACTGGTGCCCTGTGCTCTTCACAGATGAAAGTAGGTTCACACTCAGTACATGTGACAGACATGACAGAGGCTGGAGACGCAGTGGAGAACATTCTGCCTGCAACATCCTTCAGCATGACCGGTTTGGCGGAGGGTCAGTAATGATGTTGGGTGGCATTTCTTTGGGGGCCGCACAGCCCTTCATGTGTTGCCAGAGGTAGCCTTACTGCCATTAGGTACCGAGATGAGATCCTCAGACCCCTTGTGAGACCATATGTTGGTGCAGTTTGCCTTGGGTTCCTCCTAATTCAAGACAATGCTAGACCTCATGTGGCTGGAGTGTGTCAGCAGTTCCTGCAAGAGGAAGGCATTGATGCTATGGACTGGCCCGTCCGTTCCCCAGACCTGAATCTTATTGAGCACATCTGGGACATAGGGTCTCGCTCCATCCACCAACGCCACATTGCACCACAGATTGTCCAGGAGTTGGCGGATGTTTTAGTCCAGGTCTGGAAGGACATCCCTCAGGAGATCATCCGCCACCTCATCAGGAACATGCCCAAGCATTGTAGGGAGATCATACAGGCACGTGGAGGCCACACACACTACTGAGCCTCATTTTGACTTGTTTTAAGGACATTACATCAAAGTTGGATCAGCCTGTAGTCACTTTGATTTTGAGTGTGACTTCATATCCAGACCTCCATGGGTTGATAAATTTTATTTCCAGTGATCATTTTTGTGTGATTTTGTTGTCAGTACATACAACTATGTAAAGACGTAAGTATTTCATACGATTAGTTCATTCATTCAGATCTAGGATGTGTTATCTTAGTGTTCCCTTTATTTTTTTGAGCAGTGTATTATAATCTGATTGTGGTTATATATCTTCACACTTTGGGTAAATACATTCACAAATTGATTTATTTGAGTTATGTTGTGGACAATTTCTTTATGCTTTTAAAAACAGATTGGTTCTAATTAATCTTGACAAATATACATTTCTGAAGTTCTTCATAAAACAGCTACACATATTTTCATGGGTTTTATGTGGAAATATAGAAATGTATAGCACATTTTCACATTGAGGGGTCAGAGGTATATTCCAGAAGTTATCAAATAGTTAAATTAAGGCTACATGTTTGCAAACATGTTTACGTTTGTGTCTTGGGATTGACTATTGTCCACAGTTTCTGCTATTACAATATATCTTCAGTGGGAATTTGAGAACTTTACAATAGCGCTTCAGACAGATTTTTGAAATAGTATTCAAAAGACAAAAAGGCACTTATACTGGTACAATACGTATCAGCCAACATTAGGTACATCTGTCCACAGAGACAGCATCCCTTGCCAGAAGTCACTAGAATACAGCTCCCATTATGCCTCTGAAAAGCAATGTAATATAGGCTTATCTAGATTATATATATTTATCCAACCTTGATGCTTTATACTGTTTCCTTGGAAAAACTGGAGAACTGATAAAAAAAATATGCATGTTCGGGTTCTGTTTCTTCTTGTAAGTAAAATAAATCAGTATTCTATTTATTTGTCAGCTTCTAAATGGTAAAAAAGGAGCTGACATGTGATAGTTTCCATAAAACTCATAAAATGTTTTCTTTTTTATAAAAGGTACTGAGAGTAGTGTCTTTCTAGTGAATGGTCCATTAGCTTGCTAATGTATTGGAACCGTATTCTACATTGGTGCCGAAGCATTGCAACAGAATCTCTATATTCAGCAGGATGCACAAAACAAGAAAACTAGTTTTGAAGAGTCTGCAGCTGGATATTTTCCATAGGTGTCCTGAACTAAAAGTAAAGAGAAAAAATATTGATGTAAATGTTTAAAAAACAAACAAAACCACTGGATTAGAGGAAAATAAATAAGTTATCAGTGTACAGTATCAATGTCAAGTTGTTCATAAATTTATAGATGGCACAAAAAAATGAACAATATTAACATTCCATCCTAAAGATCCTAATAAATAGCACCCTAATGATTTATTGCTCTATTTGTCTCAGTTCTGTATTTCTTTTAAGCAATGGTAGAAAATGGGGCTAATTCTTATAGCTAAATTTAAACTTGTGAGAAAATTCTACCTCGGGATACATCCTGTTTTATAGTCTATTATCATACAAAGCTGCATTTAGAATTCTGCTGGATTCTTTTTCAGCCCTGGTCTCACAGTTTCCATCAGCCCCCTGCTAGTTCAGTGTCTGTACTGTCAAAACATTGTCAACTGATTCTAGTATTAACCAGCAGAATTCTGAACGCATCAGTGAATGTAAATGGACTGTAAACATGATGTTTCTTATGATCGGTACAAATTAGGTAAAAAAAAAAAAGTTTAGAATTTTAAAGTTTATTTCTAAACAGCACAGTTATAAAGAAAAAAATAAATTATGGGCATGAAAAAATTACTGTCATGACCAGCCAGGAGAAATTACTGTACTCCAGCTGCCAACAATATCTAAGATAGTCAAAAATACTTAGAGGGGTACTCCAGGGGATAAGTTTCTGCTCGCGAGGAATTGACTGAGCAGTCCATTCTTGAGATCAGGGGAGGTCCCAGCAGTTAGGGGATACGTTGACCTTTCAGGAGTACCCCTTTAAAGGAAATCTGTCATCGGTATCACCCGCACTAACCGGTTGTACAGGCTTGTAGTGTGGATGATACTGATCAAAATTATACTTATCTCATCCAGATCTGTTGCGGCCTTCCACCATTATTCCACTTTTCATGTTATGTTATGTTATTGAGCTGCTTGGGACATGGGTGGAGCTATGCTCGCTTCCCTGGGCATGGTGACATCACCATCACTGTGCCAAGGAAAGCGTAGCTGTGCCCATGCCCCAAGCAGCTCATTTGCATACCACAAAAAGCTGGATTATAGCAGAGTGCAGTGACTGATCAGGACGTGGAAAGTATCGTTTTGATCAGTGTCATCCGCGCTATAAGCCTGTATAACAGGTTAGTGCGGGGGATACTGATGACAGATTTCCTTTAATACAAGTAATATCACCTGGCATATAATAAGCTCAGAAGACAAAAGTCCCTCATTATAGTATTATTATTATTATCTATTGTTGATAATATAATAATGTTTTCTCTCCATGTTTTCCTTGTGAGCATCTATGCTTATTTATGTACAGTACTAATTAATACATGATTGTACATCTTGCTTGTTTTACTGTGTAAAAATGTCTTGGGGCATGCTTCTTTGACATTGCATCTTGTTGTCAATTTATTCATAAATTACCAGTAAGAATAAAACATCATAAAGTTTATATATATATGCAGACACCCTGAAGGGCAGACATGTCCTGCTTATAAGCAATATTGCATAACTACCTGCTAATCTATAGCAACCAGCCATTGAAGTAATTTTTTTAACCATATAACTGTGACCAGAGTTAGTGCAACACATGCATTTAGGCAGAATTCACAAATAATATTTTGGTAATCATTTTGATTAGTTCTTTAGGATACAGAGAAAACTATAATGCATAGATTTGCACCTTTTTCTGTGTTTTGGATCCACTCCTGTTTTTGGCTAAAAAGACCAAAATACTGTGCGAATCCAGCCTTAGGCTCGCTTTTATACTTGTATATTTTTTGGGGGGGGCCCAAAAAAGGCCATAACTTGGGGGGGGGGGGGTCCCAAAAAAGGCTGCCACCATATGTTGACAGACAGTCAAAAGAGAAATATAAAACACCTTGTGTTTTGGGGGTTGCCATTTTTCCCTGCTTTTGGGTGTTTTTGAGAGCACTGGATGTTTCCCAAAAAAGCGGCATGTTTAGACTATGGTGTTTTTTGTCGCAAAGTCCCAACATCTACGGAGGTAAGTAATGATGAGTAGCATTACAACTTAACTAAGCCGGCCATACAATATACACCGATTTATAATGCTGCACTGTACACTGTACACTGTACCGGATCCTATACTTCTGTTATTATACTGAAGGGAGTCCCAGTTCCTAGGGGCTGAGCTGTGCCCACAGCTATACAGCTGCGGGTGTAGCTCAGGCTGGACAGGAGGTATACATTCTTTACCTCCCGCCTAACAAGAACATACAGTAAACAAGTGATGTTTATGAATCACTGGTTTACTGTAACTTCTAGCTGGGTTGAGTCCTATGTGCCTGTCCAGCAAAAAAGGAGATAAGTTGCACTTCTGTGACTTTTCTGTCAATATACAAAAAATTTGCAATCTCAACAGTAAACCAGCATGCCCAGCTTGATAAAAGCATTAAGTTGCGCTGCACAGGTTAAAAAAATAGTATTTCCATACACATGATAAAAACTTCAGAAAAACTGCAAATAGCAGTGGCAGTCCTGGCAATTTTTCTGGTGGTTTTTCAGGTCTAAAAAAACACCAGAAATAAGTTGTGTGGGAAGATAGCCTTATAGTGCACCAATTCTAATGATGTCCCACAAGTGTTATGTAAATTGACAAAAAAATACTTGTTTGGCTTTTAGAGGTTCCTAAGATTTTGTTTTCCTTTTTTTTTTTTTTTTTTTGTGACAACATGGAGAGACTTTTTCTTTCAACTTCAAAGAACCTTTCAAAAGCAGTGAAAATTGTAGCAGCTATGCCCTATCCTATCCCAATCTCAACCTATTGGCAATATCAAGAATAACATTTTGTAGGCAGCTTGAGTTATTAGATTTTTCATGTAAATGCCAGAGACTATTGCAATTTTCAGCTCAATGCTCCCGTTGAACTGTATATACATTTGCAGAAAATGGATTTTATTATCACTTTCTTTGTAAAAATTCAAGACTTGTTAGAAATATTTAGTACAACTAGATCATCATGGGGAAATGGAAATTGCATTTTTTTACGTTCCTTCATTGTTTTGAACATTAGTGGATAACACAAGATAGGTAAAACAATTGTTGAAAAAAATATTACAGTATATATTGTGGTTCTTATGACAGACTGTACATTTTTTACAGGTGATATAAGAAAGGACTTGTTCTACATGCGCTACCATATCACAATAGAATATATATTTAGATATGTGACTTATAGTAAATGATAGCAAAGCTATGGGGCTGCAGGATGCCGCACACATCCTGGTTAAGCCCCACCATCTATTTTCAGTAAATTACTAAATGAGGCACATCTTTCGCACAGAATTACATTTTATAAATAACAAATCCAAAATACAGCGTTCTATTTCGATTTGCTTCCAAGCAGCAGCAATTTGGAGACTAGCTTTAAGTCATTTTTTTTTATTCCTGAAATAAAAGGAGTTTGAAGACTACTGTACAGGTTCATAATATAGCATCCATAGCCTGCTATGGGACCGTCCTCTACTTCAGTATGCTTTTGATTTTATAGTGTATAAAAGACTTTATATGGAAATATTCTTCTGTAAAATGATGCTTCTAGGAAAGTACAGTATCTTACAGGTGCACCATGCAGCGGTGTCAACAATACAGACTTGTAGGCACTCGATGTGCTGCAATGCATTGTTCATGCATACTTTGCAAATCTAGTCCTTTTGTTTGGATTCAGTCCTGCATTTGTCAAGGCAAAAAAGCACCAAAAACCCCAGCACATAACAATTTTGATAATAATCACTTATAATAGACATTTATTGTCAGATATGTTTAAATATACAGTGGTCCTTCAATTATAATGGCCTCAGGCAGTGGCATAACTTGAAGAGGCTGAGTGCCAATTCAAAAACTGTTACAGGGCCCCCCAGCTATAATGCTTCACTTATAGCACTGGTCTACTCCTATAGGAAAGAGAGACCTTATGCTTGGCTCTCTCTGAACCCCCTGTAGTTACATCCTTGGCCTCAGGTTACCCTATGCAGTGGTCTTTTCTTGACCATTGTACTCGACATACAGTGCAACATACAGTTTGAATCCAAGGCCGTGGGAATTGCTGGAAGATCCCTCCACGCAGAGTGAGCATTTCATTGGTAAAACCCGTGTATAACTGAATGCATGTACTGATTGACTACGTAGCAGCACTTCTCTACAGTATGGTATAGTGCTTCATGTTCTGTACTGCTCTTTACTTGTGTCAGGATAAGCAGATCCTTTGCCCACCCGGTGTGGTGACCATGAAGGAGCCTATGCCCTCTATGTATAAAGCTATTTGTAGCATCAAGCAGCTATTACTGACATTTATATGTAAATATTTTTCTAATCTCCATTAGTTATCTGCTCATTTTTTCTTTAATGTAAATTTTTCCTATATTGGGTTTACATTTTCGGGGCTACAGAACCAGTTACTAGTTTTCCATAGAGTTTTACTCTAAAGATACAACATTTTCAACTTCCAGTGGTTTTTCTGGAACCCATTAAAGGGTTTTGTGGCTTTAAACTTTTTTTTTTAAGAAAAAACTTGTCAAATTGCCTGCATTAAAGAAAAAAAATAAATGTAAACTTACTCCCCATCATTACAGATGCCTCATCCTGCCTCTTTCTCCAGTGCAATGCTGTTTCTAGTTGCCAGTGATAGTGTGTGATGTATTAAGCTTCCTGGTGCCCAATATGTCATTTTGCTGCTCAGTCTATCACTGGATGAGGTGAGAAATTGCTGTAGTTGAGCGACAGTCCAACAGGCTGACCCCCAGCAACCAGAAGAGGACCACACCTGAGGAAGGGGGAACGATACCGGAGGCATCAGGGGAGTGGCAGGAGGAAAGCCTGTGCTTTTTAATTTTTAAGTTTTAAGCCACATAACCCCTTTAATCATGTAACTAAAGGGATGACTGTATTTCTTATAGTGGCACCAGCTCCAAAGAAAAGTAAGAAAAAAAAGTGTCAAGTGATTTATCAGTTCTTTGTTAGATTGTAATTTTAATTGTTATTATAATATAATTAATCGTTATATAATACATTATAACAGTTACAATCTGTTAGTAAAACAGCTCTTTTTAGCTGCAGCAATAAAGGATTTACACGTAGCGCATACATATTTCTAAACAAGTTTTTGTAAAGTACCAAAATATTTAGTATGTTATGGAATATCATTCAAGGTTGTTATTATTAGGAGCAACACTTTTATCGTCATATGTTGTGATGAGGTGTCTGCATATTCTAAACTGCAGTATCATAATGATCTCTATAAAAACAAAAACTTGGAGTCTGTCTATTTTGCTTCCTTGTTCTTGTCAGAAAAACATCTTTTTACTAGATATTGTTGCCCTTCTTCTATTGCAAGAATTTCCATGCAAATAAGATCTGCTTTATGCATCATTACCAGAGCTAAGTAGCATGGAAATAAAACAGTATTTCCTGTAGTACATTTCAGAAAATCAGTGCTTGCTTTGACCCGCTATAAATTTGACAGCACTCATACGACTGGTACCAGACAAATGGGAACTGAAAATTAAAAAGTAAATATTTTATTAGCTGAGTACTATTGGAGTCACATTATATATGCTCATAGTTTAAACCCTGAGAATAGAATACTCTGCCTAACTATAGGAAATGGTACAAGTCTCACCAGATATCATTGAATTGGATATTGGGCAAATAAAGAAGGAATATTTTATTGAAGTCTGGTTTGCAAGTACATGGATCAGAATATAAAGGCACATGCAATTGTGTTTTAACCCCTTCTTATACTCTACCACCAGATTATGATTGGGTGTAGGTTGGGTGCAATTATAGCACATTATTGCCTTCAGGATTCAGTTCATATGAGCAGCTGTGAATGACAGTTGCCTTTCTGTAATGGTTGTGATCAGAGAAACCTCCAATCCTGACAGTTTAACCCTTGATTGCCAACAAAGACTATTGTTCTAGGACCACAGGGCTATGTTCCCTAGGTATGTCATAATGACATACATTGTAAAGTATTACTATCATTATTATTTGTTTTTGACCATTTAATTTTACAGAGAGGAACATATGAAATAAAGTGAAATGAAATGCATGAATGCACACATAGTATTGCAAAATGAGCTAATACAGTGAATTAGAAAGATTGGTACAGAAGCAGAGAGGGCCCTGTACAAAACGTTCACAAAAAAAACTAAAAACCTGATATTATCATATACGTTATGGTAGATGAGGTGCCGTGTTACTGCTGCACAGCTCCTATTTACTTGAATAGCACCCCCAATACCACAAAGTACAGAACTGAAGCAGCATTTCACTCTTAGATCCAGGCAGCACAATGTCTTGGTCCGGCTCTGCTGCCATAGCACTGATCTGTCAGGAAAACACATTTGCTAACAGTAGTCATAGTCAGCAAGTGTTCTTTCCCTTTGTTAGGACATGTGGGTCAGTCAGTATAAAATACAGTAAACTGCTGAGTAGAGTATGTGGCTGCTTTTCTTTGTTATCCTTAGCAGCATTCTCTCTTCTGTACTGTACATGGCCTGGTGTAGGCAGGTGCGTTTATGTCACTACGTCATGCTAGCCTCTGTCTAATTTCTAGGACCTCATGGGCTGCAGGTCATAGCATTCCATGTTTTCCATGTATTGAATAGTGGATGCACTTAAGAGGCAAAAGGATGGTAACTCTGTAAAATTTCTCTTGTGATACAGCCCTGCATGGCACAGCTGTGTACACATAGCCTGGTCTACCCTGAATACAGTGGTAGGAGAGAATATCTCCACAATAAGTCTTCTGATGAGGCATGTATGTTAAATTCCATATTCATCTGTCTGAAATAGTCATTTATATTCCTTCAGAGACATGTAGTGCAGAATGATATATGGTTTATAAAAAGCTGAAATCTAGTATATAAAGAAAATGTCAACACTTAAAGCAAGAGATGTTCCCATGCTGTTACAGCTTAAAGATGACTTAATCTCTATAACTGAACATAAAGATCACCAGTGTTACATATTTTTTTTGTGTATTTATGATGTTATAATATATTAGATGCAAGTTGTTGTATGATTTAAGAAAACTTTTACCAAAATATCATATATAGTGGGGCAAAAAAAGTATTTAGTCAGCCACCAATTGTGCAAGTTCTCCCACTTAAAAAGATGAGAGAGGCCTGTAATTTTCATCATAGATATACCTCCACTATGAGAGACATAATGAGAAAAAAAAATCCATAAAATCACATTGTCTGATTTTTAAAGAATTTATTTGCAAATTATAGTGGAAAATAAATATTTGGTTAATAGCAAAAGTTAATCTCAATACTTTGTTATATACCCTTTGTTGGCAATGATAGGGGTCAAATGTTTTCTCTAAGTCTTCACAAGGTTTTCACACACTGTTGCTGGTATTTTGGCCCATTCCTCCATGCAGATCTCCTCTAGAGCAGTGATATTTTGGGTCTGTCATTGGGCAACACGGACTTTCAACTCCCTCCAAAGGTTTTCTATAGGGGTAAGATCTGGAAACTAGCTAGGCCATTCCAGGACCTTGAAACGCTTCGTACGAAGCCACAGCTTCATTGCTCGGGCGGGGTGTGTTTGGGATCATTGTCATGCTGAAAGACCCAGCCACATTTCATCTTCAATGCCCTTGCTGATTGAAGGAGGTATTCACTCAAAATTTCACGATATATGACCCCATTCATTCTTTCCTCTACGGGGATTAGTCGTCCTGGTCCCTTTGCAGAAAAACAGCCCCTAAGAATGATGTTTCTACCCCCATGCTTCACAGTAGGTATCGTGTTCTTTGGATGCAACTCAGCATTCTTTCTCCTCCAAACACAACGAGTTTAGTTTTTACCAAAAAGTTCTACTTTGGTTTCATCTTACCATATGACATTCTCCCAATACTCTTTTGAATCGTCCAAATGCTCTCTAGCAAACTTTAGACGGGCCCAGACATGTACTGGCTTAAGCATGGGGACAAGTCTGGCACTGCATGATTTGAGTCCCTGGCAGTGTAGTGTGTTACTGATGGTAGCCAGCTCTCTGCAGGTCATTCACTAGGTCCCCCCATGTGGTTCTGGGATTTTTGCTCACCATTCTTGTGATCTTTTTGACACACGATCTTGTGTGGAGCCCCAGATCGAGGTAGATTATCAGTGGTCTTGCATGTCTTCCATTTTCTAATAATTGCTCCTGCAGTTGATTTCTTCACACCAAGCTGCTTGCCTATTGCAGATTAATTCTTCCCAGCCTGGTGCAGGTCTACAATTTGGGTTTCTGGTGTCCTTTGACAGCTCTTTGGTCTTGGCCATAGTGGAGTTTGGAGTGTGACTGTTTGAGGTTGTGAACAGGTGTCTTTTATACTGATAACAAGTTCAAACGGGTGCAATTAATACAGGTAACAAGTGGAGGAAAGAGGAGACTCTTAAAGAAGAAGTTGCAGGTCTGTGAGAGACAGCAATCTTGCTTGTTTGTAGGTGACCAAATACTTATTTTCCACCATAATTTGCAAAAAAATTCTTTAAAAAATCAGACAATGTGATTTTGTGGATTTTTTTCTTCTCATTAGGTCTCTTATAGTTGACGTATACCTATGATGAAAATTACAGGCCTCTCTCATCTTTTACAGTGGGAGAACTTGCACAATTGGTGGGTGAATAAATACTTTTTTGCCCCACTGTAAACAAAAAACATTTTGTCCACTGTATAAAAAAAACTTGTAACTTTTGGGGGCTTCCGTTTCTACTTATGATCGGACTTTTTGATGGGACTTCGGTTTTTTGTTATTTTTTTATGGTATATGAAGTGATCAAAAAATTGCAGTTTCAGACTTTTGTAGTTTTTTTTTTACGTGTACGCCATCCACCGTGTGGTTTAACTAACCTTATATTTTAATAGTTCGGGCATTTACGCAAGCGGCGGTACCACATGTGATTATTTTGATTTTTTATTACATTATTTTATTTAGAAAAGGGGATTCAAACTTTTATTAGGAAGGGGTTAATTCACTTTTATTAACAGTTTTTTTTTTTTACATTTTTTTTTTTTTTTAGTTCCTATAGGGGACTATGACATTTAATCTTCTGATTGCATATACTGATCAATGCTATGTTATAGCATATCATTGATCAGTGTTATCAGTGCTTTGCTGCTTCAGCCAGCTAAAGGTTCCTATGCAAGCAAGGGCCCTCCCGCCGTCCACTCAGCTGATGGGGCCATCGCTCCGCTGAGCTCTCGGGATAGTTAACCCATGATCAACTTTGACCGCGGCGTCTAAAGGGTTAAGTCCAGACATCGGCCCAATTGGTGATGCCCGGCATTAACTGTGGGTGCCGGCTTCTGATAGCTGAGCACGCTTTACGAGGTCAGTTCATAAGTTGTTAAAGACTACATGCTGACCAACTTTCTATATATCAATGACATCAACATTTTGTTCATTGCTCTCTGCATTGGTGCGAAAAGAGGCAGATTATAAATGATATGAAGAAATGTAAGGTTTCTTAGTGCAGAAATCTTGTTTTATTCTTTTAAAATATAATGTGACAGCAAGTAATGAGTAATGCTTTCCTGGATCTCTACTTTTATTACCAAAATGATAACAACCATTAGAATAATTATTATCACTATTATTAGTATGATCTTCCGCACAAAAGATTATAAAGTTGTTATCAATCATTCTTTCTGGAATATATTACTTTTTTATATCAACTTCTAAATACTAAATTGCATTTTAACACCTCTGTACATTCAAATGACATCCACATAAATAACATATGAGCTCATTACTATGCGTATTGTTAAATGAATACTAAATCAATTATTAATAAAATAATCCCCAAGGCGGAATTCACATGCTGCAGGTTTGTTACAGAAATTTTTACAACTGTCTCATTCAACTGAATAGAGCTTTCAAAAATCCATGTGCTTTTTACCAAAAATAACTTTGATCAGATAAATGAAGCTGATTTGCAGCGACAGAAACCTCCTGCGTGAATTCACATTAAAAGCGTGAAAAAGTATTGTAGATTGTAGTGTATTGTAGATAGTAGAGAGATGACATGTGGTGGTGTCAAACCAGTGAAAACTCTATATATTGGATTTCATGTAATCTACACTGTAACAATATTGTACTCCAGATAATGCAAGTGATGTACAGAGCAACTTTTTAACCCTACTGTTGATGATCTAAAATGTTTCCTAAATGTAATGCAAGTGTAAGTTACTTGGATCAATATAGCCATTTGAGTTAAATACACTGCTCAAAAAATAAAGGGAACACTTAAACAACACAATGTAACTCCAAGTCAATCACACTTCTGTGAAATCACACTGTCCACTCAGGAAGCAACACTGATTGACAATCAATTTCTCATGCTGTTGTGCAAATGGAACAGACAACATGTGGAAATTATAGGCAATAAGCAAGACACCACCAATAAAAGAGCGGTTCTCCAGGTGGTGACCACAGACCACTTCTCAGTCCTATGCTTCCTGGCTGAGGTTTTGGTCACTTTTGTTGCTTTCACTCTAGTGGTAGCATGAGACGAAATCAACAACCCACACATGTGGCTCAGGCACAGCTCATCCAGGATGGCACATCAATGCGAGCTGTGGTAAGAAGGTTTGCTGTGTCTGTCAGTGTAGTGTCCAGAGCATGGAGGCGCTACCAGGAGACAGGCCAGTACATCAGGAGACATGGAGGAGGCCGTAGGATGGCAACAACTCAGCAGCAGGACCGCTACCTCTGCCTTTGTGCAAGGAAGAGCACTGCCGGAGCCCTGCAAAATGACCTCCAGCAGGCCACAAATGTGCATTTGTCCACTCAAACGGTCAGAAACAGACTCCATGAGGTTGGTATGAGGGCCCAATGTCCACAGGTGGGGGTTGTGCTTACAGCCCAAAACTGTTCAGGATGTTTGGCATTTGCCAGAAAACTCCAAGATTGGCAAATTCACCACTGGCGCCCTGTGCTCTTCACAGATGAAAGCAGGTTCACACTGAGCACATGTGATAGATTGGACAGTGTCTGGAGACGCAGTGGAGAATGTTCTGCTGTCTGCAACATCCTCCAGCATGACCGGTTTGGCGGTGGGTCTGTAATGGTGTGGCATTTCTTTGGGGGGCAGAACAGCCCTGCATGTGCTTGCCAGAGGTAGCCTGCCTGCCATTAGGTACCGAGATGAGATCCTCAGACCCCTTGTGAGACCAAATGGTTTTGCGGTTGTCCCTGGGTTCTTCCTAATGCAAGACAGTGCTAGACCTCATGTGGCTGGAGCGTGTCAGCAGTTCCTGCAAGAGAAAGGCATTGATGCTATGGACTGGCCCGCCCGTTCCCCAGACCTGAATCCGATTGAGCACATCTGGGACGTCATGTCTCACTCCATCCACCAATGCCACGTTGCACCACAGACTGTCCAGGAGTTGGCGGATGCTTTAGTCCAGGTCTGGGAGGACATCCCTCAGGAGACCATCTGCCACCTAATCAGGAGCATGCCCAGGCATTGTAGGGAGGTCATACGGGCACGTTGAGGCCACACACACACTACGGAGCCTCATTTTTACTTGTTTTAAGGACATTACATGAAAGTTGGATCAGCCTGTAGTGTGGTTTTCCATTTTGATTTTGAGTGTGACTCCATATCCAGACCTCCATGGGTTGATAAATTTGATTTCCATTGATAATTTTTTGTTTGATCTTGTTGCCAGCACATTCAACTATGTAAAGATGAAAGTATTTCATATGATTAGTTCATTCATTCAGATCTAGGATGTGTTATCTTAGTGTTCCCTTTATTTTTTTGAGCAGTGTACTAATATTTTCTATACTAATATATTATTGTTATATAAACATGTAATGACTTTCTTTTGTCATCTGCCTTTATTTGTATTAACAAATAAAAATCATTAGAGAATTATGTTACACACTTGTATAGTTAGTGCATGTTAAGAAGTTCCACACCGACTTCAGAACAAAGCAAAATGTCTTTGGGGACTTGGGTGTGGTTTTGATCGATGGTATGGTTTCAGTTGGGGAACGTCTAAACATCATTTAAGTACATACTTTAATGGTTATGCTCGTGTCAGCAAATGTAAATAGTAATGTGTGATAACATTGTGTTCTTATTGTAGTAAGCTATGACTGGAATGCATTAAATAAGGGAATATAATGCAGCAAACACCTCCCAGATACCTATGATAAATATGAACACTTTGATGTCATTTTTCTGCTGAAGTCTATAGAGAAAAGAGGAGTGGGGCTCAATCCACACAAAACCCATAAAGTACTAGTGCTACTCAGTAATAATGAAACCAAATTCAGAAACACAAAAATCAACACTGAAATAGCAGCACACCAGAATTATAATAGTAAACAAAACTTTATTATACAACACATATTCTGTAAACATTAGAGATAATGCACTTGTGCATGAAATATATAAAAACAATTAAAATTGGCTCACTAGGAGCCTGAGCACAACCCTAGGGAGGGGCCATGAACCCCCTCTCCTAGAAACCATACAGAAATATATTGTATCATTAAAGTGCTAAACACACTAAAGTTATGTGACAATAGGGAAAGCAATGATATAATAACTAATTTCTCTGCAGGAGAAAAATTGCGTGCAATAATCAAAGAAAAGTGTAACATCAGAAAATATAGTTTATGTTGCCGTCACTGGGTTTTACCATTTTTTTTCCTTTTTCTTCTTTTCAATTGTCTTTTATATTTTTGTTATATTACTATGGTTATATTTCAACTTTAACCATCATATATATTGAATAGGTTTCAGAAATAAAATGTGTTAGTACATTTGTGTCATATAGTATTCTCTTTGGGTAAACAGTGGCAGATGCTAATAGTTTATAATATTGTTGATGACCTTTTTCATTGCAACTTAGATTGCATTTGGAACTATTTACCTTATTACAGTGGTCCCTCAACATATGATATTAATTGGTTCCAGGAGAACCATCATATGTTGAAACCATCATATGTCGAGTACATATGTCTATGTAAAAATGGTAATTGGTTCTGGGCCCTGGAACCATTGTATGTTGAATACATATCTCTATGGGAAACTGCTAATTGGTTCTTGGATGACCATTGTATGTGGAGTGTATGGGGAGTGTTTAACAAACCAGGGTGCCTCCAGCTGTTGCACAACTACAACTCCCAGCATGCATGTACAGCCATTGACTGTCTGGGCATGCTGGGAGTTATAGTTTTGCAACAGCTGGAGGCACACTGATAGGGAAACATTGATGTATGGGGTGTATTGTATGTATATGTATTGTATGTGATGTGTGACATCGCATACAGTACTGTACAGTTCTTTAAATACCTTCAGGGGGACAGAATGTCCTCCATTACCATCCAGCCTACTACAGCTCTATAGGAAAGGAAGGGGAGGGCAGCTCATTGGATGCCTGCAGCAAGATGCTCCAGGCTATTGGCTATTGCTGCACTGGGGGGGCGGGGCTTACACGGAGCTCACAGTGGAAGCCTGTGTGAGTTAGCAGGACAGCATGTGAGTAACAGGAGGCAGAACGGGGCACACGGGGCACATTATACAATGATCTGTCAGTTACTGAAGTTGTCAGCGCTGTCAGATAGCTGTTTGTACGATGGCCCCGACACACAGCAGCATCATATGTCGATGCTGCCTTCAACATACGATGGGCTCTGAGAGGCCATCATATGTTGAAATGATCATATGTCGAGGCCATCATAAGTCGAGGGGTCACTTTACTGTCATAAATTTGACATGCATATGTATGACTAGCTAAGGATATGGGAATAAGTTACACAAGTTTGTTTTCTTATGCAATAAAATGGGTGAAACTTTCAAAATGGACCCCAGATTTTGTGCTTCTGTATATTCCATTAAGAGCTGACAGTTTTACAATTAAATTAACTATAGTCCTAACATAGGATTTGGAAACTTTCCAATCTAATTTTTTATTAGACTATATGAGGTGGAAAACATTATACATTTAAATTCCAGATTCATAAAAGGTGCATATAATATTTAAATGAGACAGCTAATGCCGTTCACAAAATTTGCTCGCAAACACTGTCAGCACTTCCAGTAACCTCAGAGATGAGTTAAATTGTACAATATTGTCCTTGTCTCACATAATCTATAGTCACAGAATCCACAAAGAATTCCATGTTCTCACCTCTTCTAAGTAGCACAATGCTTATTCTTCACTGCTAAAACAGTTTTACTATTGGTAGGCATCACATAATAGAATGCAGGAAATTCACATTTCTATCTGTTTGTCTGAAAATTAATTGCCTGAATACCATATGTGGTTTATGGCTGTTTATTAGCCTGTCTCTTTATTCTGTCTTTTGGCCTGTCAACAGAGGCTATAAGGAAACAACAGCCCTGGTTTACTATTGTAAAACCTGACCTGTTTTGTCGGGTTGTGTGCCAGAATGTGGTGCATTGTGCCTTAAAATTGTGACTGTGCCAGAATTTGAGCCAAAAATGTTAAAACCAACATTCCATTTTACGCAGAAAACCCTAAAAAGGGGCCAGGTAGTTGGTAAGAGGGGTGTGGCGGCCAGAAAAGGGGGGGGGGGTGTCCCCAACATTTAAAAAAAAAATTACATATTTACTAAGGTTGCTACAGAAAATGTGGTGGATTTGAGCTCTGAAAAAACCCACAGCTTAGAGCATGTGTAAAAAACAAAAAGCAAAATGTAGGGAATAGTGCAAAATGTAGGGAAACCTTAGTAAATGCCATGGAAAAATACTTGTAGGGAATTAAAACCCACAAAGAAAACTACACTCCACTCTTAGTAAATCAGGGCCATTGTGTTTCTGCTGAATGCTTACATGCTTACTGTCACAATGTCCCTACTTGTAAATGAAAGAATTTTAGGGAATTATGGTTAGATTGCCTTTTATTTAAGGCATATAAGGCATTTTCTCATATAGACACATTGTAACTTTTCTATTGGTGGAACCCTATTGATCCCCAGAACAGAGTAAAAATGTAGCTGCATGTGTGACCACAGCTCAATTCACCCTCAGTGGCCCTTTAAAAACGCTCTGTGGGCTCTCCAGTTGTTGCAACATTTGGAAAGCCCATAGAAAAAGAATGAAGCAGTGACTGCACATACGTGAATGCTAGGTTGAATGCTGTATACTATGGGGGAGATGTATCAAAACCTGTCCAGAGGAAAAGTTGCTGAGTTGCCCATAGCAACCAATCAGATCGCTTCTTTCTTTTTTGAAAAGGCCTTTGAAAAATGAAAGAAGCAATCTGATTGGTTGCTATGGGCAACTCAGCATCTCATCCTCTGATCAGGTTATGATAAATCTCCCCCTATATGTTCAGAATAAAGGTATTGTAAATGCCATAGGGGAATAGTGAATAACGTATATTAATAATAGTAAACACAATATGAATGTGTAGTGTACGCTACTTTAACCGATATATATTGTACCTGTACTCCTTTCATCTTATTTAGGAAGGAATAACAATCCCTATTGGGATGTTCAACCTCATCACACAAATCAATTGTTACAGAGGCCACTTTTCATACTCCGGAGACCAATTATGCTACTTATTTAGTGCTGTGACATTTACGTTTCCCACGTATTGAAAGTTGGAAAGATCCAATACCACACACTTGATGTATCCTGTGTTACCTCTGTAATTCAAAACGAGACAATGTCTTTTCCACTACATGTTATCTATATATTTTTTTGCTATCCATTCTAGCAAGAAGAAAAACTGGGTGGCATGAGAGATAACATGTGCATGTGTTCTCTTTAGGGATGTAGCCTGAAGTCCTAAATGAAATGAGTTTGATAGTATCAGCGTAGTCTCCAGTGTGCACTACAGGTTGGAGCCGTAGGAATAATTCCACAGTTAGACATGATTGATGGCCTTTGTTTAGGAGAAGACTGAAAGTGAACTAGCATACCGACCAAATGGCATCACACCGCTAAAGAACATGATCCCTGCAGATCAGGGTTATATTACTTGATGAACTCATATTATAGCTTTTTGCTACTTACTTGCTTCCTACTGAGAGAGAAAAAGCTTTACTACAAACCACATTAGTGCAATTGTCACATTTTATCTGAAGAGACAAACAAATGAATCCGATTTTGTCAAAATGTTCTAGAAGTAGTACTGATAGGTAAATCTCACCTACCCAATAAATAATAAAGCACTGAGAGTAACTAATGTGACAAGCAATATGGCGTTGCAAAGTTTTCTCACAATCACTTCAGACTACATAGATGCAATGTAATAATTGAAAAGTCTTGTGTGCTGTGATTGGTTGCTATAAATAACAAGGTCACTTTTTTCCCTGAGCCATTTTAAATACATGTGGCACAGTACATTGACCCTCTACATGCAGTTTGTTTTAAACTAGCTAAAGGGGTCTTCCCACCTCTAAAATAATGATATTTAACTAAGATGTGCAATTATTGTCTGGCTGGTAGGAGTTAAAAGCCAGCATCCTCACTTATGCTGAGAACACAGAGGGGGAGAATAAATAAAAACAGTTTGAGACTGAAACGCTCTGATTCGCCATGTTTTTGTTGTTCTCTATATGTATAATTTCTTGTATGATAGTCTTAAATGGATATGGTTGTGTTCAGTCTCCCCTTGCTTGGAATATCTCTGGGTGGAGATTTCTTAACATGAATGAGCCCTTAGGGAAAATCCATCTCTAGCAGCAGAGAGACCAAGATAGAACACAGGGTGGGGGCAGGGCTTAGCTTGTGCTGTACAATGTAAATACTTGTGAACTCAGCACTATGCCTCCTGAATATAATCCCATCTCCTTGTAGTTTGTTGTTATCATTTCACTGCTTAGACCAAGGTTGCTTTTGTGACGTAAACCCTTTCCTGCTATAATTCTTTAGCTTTTTTCCCTTACGCCCACACAGCACCTTGCAAAGCCAGTGCATTAATTCCCCCCCATGACATTTATAGTATTCCACTGTAAATTAAACAATGCCAGCCTGTTCATTCCAGTGCACTTTTTTCAGAACTGTGTCATGGCAAAATAAAGCTTCATTGGTTCTTTCCTGTTACTGGTCAAAGAAATATGGGAAAGGAAATCCCTGGGTGAGGGCTTCTGGCAAAAATTCCAGATTTGGTCTCGTCCTCTGAAATGGAGAGAATGAGAAATAGCTATGTACCATGCAGGGGACCCTCTGGTGCTCAATAACAGCAGAGAAAGCTCTAAATTCACAGTCACCCCTAAGAAAAGTTAGCATAACAAAACCATATTGTTTTTTTAAATGACATACCTGTGTAAGTACAGGTACACTTTAAGTGTTACATTTATATGTTTTGTTTAGTCCGTCTTTTGAGAAAATGTCACTCTGAAATTATATTGAACTACTAACATTTTATAACAATAATTTCTTTTTATCTGTTTGTTCAACATTTTGTGCCTTTCAAAAACTTTTAGGTTCGGATAACCTTCAAATTTTGCTTTAACTGACAGTAAGGCTAACATATCGTCAGCTTGAAGTGACCCATCCCTGGGCTAGCCCCGAGTTTGCGTTCTCATTGACAGTGTCCTTTTTTATTTTCAACGATAATTCACATAACTCACATTTTTCTATTCCTTTATTAGTTTTCCTTTGAATTATTTGAATTATTTCTCTCTTTATGATAGATTTTGAGTCTCTCAGTATACTTCCAGTAGGAAACTAATAACCTTTGTTGTATGTAAATTGTTTGAGGGTTTCTAAGGGATGCTATTTTGGAGTTTCTTGATAAAAATAAATGTATGACTCCATATCAGCATGGCTTTATACGGTCCTGTCAAACTAACCTGATCAGCTTTTATGAGGAGGGGAGCTCAAGACTGGACCAGGGGCAATCGCTGGATGCCGAAAATATGGATTTTTTTCAAAGCATTTGATACGGTTCCACATAAAAGTTTGGTGCATAAAATGAGAAGGATTGGGCTGGGGGAGAATGTGTGCAAGTGGGTAAGTAACTGGCTCAGTGATAGGAAACAGAGGGTGGTTATTAATGGTACTTATTCTAAATGGGGGACTGTAACTAGTGTGGTACCACAGGGGTCAGTCTTGGGTCCTGTTCTATTTGATATATATTAATTAATGACCTTGTAGAGGGGTTGAATAGTAAAGTAGCAATATTTGCAGATGATACTAAACTCTGTAAAGCGGTAAACACTATAGAGGACAGTTCACTTTTACAAATGGATCTGGATAGGTTAGAGGTTTGGGCTGAGAAGTGGCAGATCAGGTTCAACACTGATAAATGTAAGGTGATGCACATGGGGAAGAAAAATCCGGGCTGGGATTATGTATTAAATGGGAGAACACTTGGGACGACTGACATGGAAAAGTACTTAGAAGTCTTAGTTAACAGTAAATTTTGCTGTAGTGACCAGTGTCGGGCAGCTGCTGCCAAGGCAAATAAAATCATGGGGTGCATCAATAGGGGCATAGATGCCCACGACAAGGAAATAATTCTACTGCTGTACAAATCACTAGTCAGACCACACATAGAATACTGTGTACAGTACTGGGCACCAGTGTACAAGAAAGATATAGTGGAGCTGGAGAGGGTTTAAAGACGGGCAACCAGAGTAATACAGGGAATGGGAGGACTACAGTACCCAGAAAGATTATCAGAATTAGGGTTATTTAGTTCAGAAAAAAGAAGGCTTAGGGGCGACCTAATAACTATGTATAAATATATCAGGGACAGTACTGAGATCTCTCCCATGATCTATTTGTACGCAGGACTGTTTCTATAACAAGGGGGCATCCTCCTCGTTTAGAGGAAAGAAGGTTTCTACACCAGCATAGATGGGGGTTCTTTACTGTAAGAGCAGTGAGACTGTGGAATTCTCTCCCAGAGGAGGTGGTCATGGGGAACTCTGTAAAAGAGCTCAAAAAGGGTCTGGATGCATTATGGGAGAATAATAACATTGCTGGTTATGCATACTAGATTTAAAGGGACAGAACGTTGATCCAGGGATTTATTCTGACTGCCATATTTGGAGTCAGGAAGGAATTTTTACCTCTAGTATTAGGGGTTTTGCCTTCCTCTGGATCAACTCAGTAGGGACTCATTAGGGTTATAGGTTGATCTTGATGGACTCTGGTCTTTTTTCAACCTTATGAACTATGTTAGTATGTTACCCCACTGTATAGGTATACAGGGAAATATGTTACCCATACGCTTCAGGTTCAGAGGTGGAGATTGAGGAGAACAAATACAGAATCAGCAGTGCTGCTGGCAGGTTCAGTACAGGCCATTGCCCCTCTGGGACCATTTCAGTATGCTCAGGGCCAGAAAGGGAAATACAGATGAATGATTGCTAGCCAAGGAGTGCAGTCAGTGAGCTTCCAAAGTATACGTTTAATGGAGGCATAAATGTTTATAGTGGAGACAACAGAAATAGCTATTGATAGTTTTGATGGTAACAGTTTAACCCCTTGATGATGCAGACTTTCTTAGCCTAAATAACTGGATCAATTTTTATTTTTGCAGTTTGTTTTTTATTTCTTTTTTGCCTTTTAAGAGATTAAGAGACATCACTTTTAAATGATTCCCTATACAGAGCCATATGAGAGTTTTTTTTTTTTTTTGGGGGGGATTAATTGTATTATGTAATGACTATTCATTTTGCATAAAATGTTGCACCCAAAAGAATAGGGGATTGAATAAAAATGCAACTTTTTTTTTTTTTTTTTTAGAGTGAACTTCATGGTTAAACCAACTGTATGTTTGCTCATTTTATACACTGAATCTCTCACTGATACTCAGAGCAGGAGAATGGACGCTGGCAGACCAGAGCTGCAATGATTGCTTGGAGATATAGGCAAGGGGAGAGAAGGATGGCAAAGAATATTAAAGGGATACTCCAGTTTTTTTTTTTTTAAGTCAACTGGTGCCAGAAAGTTAAACAGATTTTTAAGTGACTTCTATTTAAAAATCTGAATCATTCCAGTTCTTATCAGCTGCTGTATGCTCCACAGGAAGTTCTTTTCTTTATAAATGTATTTACTGTCTGACCACTGTGCTCTCTGCTGTCACCTCTGTCTGTCTCAGGAACTGTCCAGAGCAGGATAGGGTTGCTATGGGGATTTGCTCCTGCTTTGGACTGTTCCTGAGACAGACAGAGGTGTCAGCAGAGAGCACTGTGGTCAGACAGAAAATACAGCAGCTGATCAGTACTGTAAGGGTTAAGATTTTTTAAAAGAAGTAATTTACAAATCTGTTTATGTTTCTGGCACCAGTAGATTTTCAAAAAATGGGTTTCCACCGTAGTATCCCTATAATGCTGACTCAGTTTTAGGGGTGAGAGTGCATAAGGGAACCCAGCATAACAAACCAGATTTATATGATATTTAAGGTTTCTGGAAAGCTATAGGGTATACTTTATGGGCACTGTAGTGTCTGTTCTTGATTGCTGTTGTTGGAAAACTAACATCTGTTTCACAATTACTCAGAAACAGCTTAATTTTTATTGTTGTCTTATTTTAGGGGATTTGCTCTTTCTGTCTAAGCTTGCAGGTAGTTTTTATTAACTGACAGTATATTTGTTAACTTCTCTTCTTATTCTAACAGTTCTCAACACAGTATTGTTTACTGTTTCCTAAATGGAATAACATTACAAGTGTCCAAGATATCACAAGCAAGTGCATTGTTTACAGCTTCAATAATGTTATTGTATCAGTAATAAAAGTATATGGTGTGATACATCTCATTGCCTAGCCCATTGGTGAAATTGCCAACAACCATTTTATCTTGCGGAAAGGTAAATCGACTGCACAGACTATAATTTAAGGTAGCAACACTATCTAACCAAGAATTTATTTCAATTTTATTTGCTGCAAACAATCACTGTACAGGAGGGATAAAATATGTGAGCAATATATCAAGTACTACGGGTTCAACCCAAAGGCACATGCTGAGGTGAAGGTGGATTGTCAAGCGGCTGTCTAATGTCAGCTCTGATGGAAAAACATTCTATTTTATTTCTTGAATTATCTGTGACTCTTTTTACAGAATAAAGGTGTTGTTAGTTTTGTCTTTAGGAAACAAAGATTCTCTAAAGACTATAATATAAGCATCTGCTGACTATTTTATATATACTCATTCATAAAAAAAAATAACACACCAAAAATAAGTTGTTGGAATCAAATGAAACTTTATATGTGTGAATGTAATAATGATATTTGTAAGTGATTACAATATTACACTGAAAGAGGAAAACTATACAATTAAAAGGTGGATCTAGTACCCTGGATACAAGAGGAGATACATTTTGGCATGCAGGTATATAGGTTCCTTATTGTATTTGGTGGCACATTTAGCTACAGGTACGGCAGCTACGCTTGTAGATCCTGCACATCCATGGACTGCTAAAGCTGGCATTCCAGCTGGTCCTATAAATACTTGATTGGCAATAAATCTGGTGACCAGGCAGGCCAAGGAAGTGTTGCAATCTGGCATGTCCTGCACAAATGACTTAGCTGTGAATGTCCCTCATGTCACTACTAGGGGCTACTGACTGTCATACACAATGGCTCCCCAAATCATCAAACCACAGTTGTGGTAGGATGTCGCTCCACAGCAAAGGCAGGATTAAAGCACTCACCATAAGGCCTCCATACTTGAACTATCGTCAGATCCCAAAAAGAACTGATTCCATTGGTACAAATTATACAGTTCCAGCATGGCACAGTCCAGGTCTCTCCTTCATGACACCACTGCAAAAAATGGTAATGCAAAGACACGAAATAGGTGCCGTTACACCAGATTTCCTTCTGCTCCTTAAAATGGTCCAGGCAAAGACATGGATGTGCAATGAGGGTGCCATCTGTGCCTGGATTGTGGACAAGGAAACTGCATTAGGTGCTCCCTATTGTCAGCGGATTAAACTGTACTTTCCACTGATGGTTTGTTTGGGCCTTCCAGAGCATATTTGTTGTGTGTGCTTGCCCTCACTTAAAGGGGTACTCCGGCGCTTAGACATCTTATCCCCTATCCAAAGGATAGGGAATAAGATGCCTGATCGTGGGGGTCCCGCCGCTGGGGACCCCCGTGATCTTGCACGCCACACCCCGTTAAAATCAGACCCCGGAGCGTGTTCACTCCGGGTTTGATTACTGTCGATCACGGGGCCGGTGCATTGTGATGTCATGGCTCCGCCCGCATATGATGTCACACTCTGCCCCTCAATGCAAGCCTATGGGAGGGGGCGTGACAGCTGTCACACAATGCTCCAGCCCCCATGATTGCCAGTAATCAGACTGATTGTAACGGGGTGCTGCGTGCAAGATCACCGGGGTCCCCAGCGGCGGGACCCCTGTGATCAGGCATCTTATCCCCTATCCTTTGGATAGGGGATAAGATGTCTAAGCGCCGGAGTACCCCTTTAACAGCTTGGTCAGAATGGCCTACTTTCTCGAAATGACGATCCTGCTTTTCTCAGTCCAATGATGCAACCCCATTCAAAGTCTGTCAAGTGGGCAAAATGTCTTTTAGGGTGTCATAGAGACATTTCTACCAGTCTCTCACCAAGAGGTACATTACCCAAATGTTGACTGTATAGGGCAGTAGGGGGAAAACACTTTTCTGCTCTCTTGTGGCAAGCCCCAGTTTTTAAGTAGACCATACCTGCCTGACACATAACTGCATGCCAAACTCTGTAGCAATATTTCCTAGTTCTATAATTATTGCAAATCAAACCATTTGAATATTACCAGCTGCTCAATTTGATAGACAAACTGCCCTAAAACTTTGCTGTTATGAGTCTATTCAATAATGGCTTCACAGTTCCCACCCTGAACAGCTTGCTGTTTTGAGCATCACGGTGGCCGCAAGAGATAAATTGAGTCAAATGCTTCTGTGGATTTTCCTGTAAGTAAACTGAAGTTGGAAAGAAATGCTATTTCTACAAAGTAAGTGATAGGCTCTGTAGCTAGTGATGAGCAGATGTGACCATATGGTTTGAAATGGTAGCATGTTAGGACATTTAGATGCCCATCTGGTAACGCAAATTAAATGATCCTAGTCACAATTGGATTGATGAAAAGGAGGAAAGACTGACCATCCATAACTGGCCATGTCCCCTGTGTCTATTTGACATTGCATAAAAAAGATGCATTCACATAACACCAAATGAGATTATTCTGCTAGTGTTAAAATATATAAATGCAAAACCTCTGTACAGTTTTCTATTTTTATATAAGTGGTTAAAACCTCATTCCATATGACTAATATGATTTATATGACTAAATATATGTTTTTCTTTTTTCTAACATTCTTAAAATACTCTGTATAGGGGCTGATGCTGACGGGGTGTCTTAAGGTGCCTTTGTAGCAAAGGTGTATCTATTTTAGCTGCATATGTAGTCACGCATGGTATATGAGTTTTGATGACTGACAATATTTCATTTTTTTCTCTGACATACAGAGTAGCTCCTTCTGATGTATTTCACAGCCAAGGGCCACTACTTGTGACAATGGTACTTAGTTATATTCTTGACATATAACATACACCTTAAAGGATAGCTCAATATGTGAGATGCCTTTTCAAGCAGATTCCCTACTTGGCAGCAGGAACTTGTACATCTTTGGGCATTGCAACAAGGTATTCCCTATAAAGATTTTCTAAGAATATGTGGCCTATACATATAAAGCTTCAGTTTGTGAAATTATGTATTTGTAAGTGAATCATAGGGAGTCTTGAAGTCTCCCCATTAAAGATGTGATATAATTTTCCCAACACTATACAGTCTAAGCTAACATTAAACAAAGTTACATTTCTATTGGAGCTGTGACAAAACTGTGATTTATATTCATGAAAGAGGAGTTTTTGTCATGCAGCAATAATAAACAGAATACAGGTTGTTGCATAGGGATCTTTTAAATGGCTGATCACACTGTGATATAATATTAATAATAATAAAGGAACATGGGAATTAGGTTTTAGGATATAGTTACCTACACCTCTGGGAGAATGTGCCTATATTATACATTGAATAGATATTTCATTTTTACTTCTTAAAGGGGTATAATGTGATAAAAAAAAACCTCACAATGCATTGTGTCCGGTATAATAGACAAGTCTCATCTTAAATGGGAGTTTTCTAATCTTATAATTCTAATAATAATCTTTATTTATATAGCATCACATATTCCACAGCACCTAACACTGCAGATATATAAGATTACTTGTGCAAACAAAATCAGGCATTAGAGCAATATAATGTAACAACAATGTACTACAGACCCATATTATGTGTACTGTCATAATACGGCCTCACCTGGAATATGCTGTTCAGTTTTGGGCACCAGTTTATAAATGGGACGTTCTGGAGCTAAAAAGATTACAGAGAAATGCAACTAAACAAATAAGGGGCATGGAAAATCCTAGCTATTAGGAAAGATTAGTAGAATTACATTTGTTTAGTCTTGAGAAGAGACATTTAAGGGGGATATGATCAATGTATATAAGTATATAAATGGCCCATACAAAAAATATGGGTAAAAACTGTTCCCGGTTAAACCCTCTCAGAGGACAAGGGGGGGGGGGGGGGACTCCCTCCGTCTGGAGAATAAAAGTTTTAGTCTCAAGGGGCGACACACCTTTTTTTTTACCATTAGTACTGTGAATTTATGGAAGAGTCTACCTCAGGAACTGGTCACAGCAGGAACAGCTGAGAGCTTCAAAACAAGGTTAGATACGTTTCTGGAACAAAATAGCATTAATGCTTTTGCAGAAATATAGATTCACATCCCTTCCCCTTCATCCAACCATACCCCTTCCTTTCAATACCTTGGTTGAACTTGAAGGACATATGTCTTTTTTTCAACCGTACTATATAACTGCAGTATGTAATTATGTCATATGATGTCTATGTTAGGCACCATATTGTTTCCTTTTAGCATTGCCTCTGAATGTTTTTTATAACCTGTAATTTTCATTTTACAGATTCCATTTGAAAGTATGAGAAAAGCATGAGCTTCTCAATAATATTATAGATGTAGAGGAGTAAATTATGGGTTAATAGCAGTCTGCTGTTAACATGTTACAGATCTATAAAATATGGATGTGGATAATACGGCCATGTGCATGAACCCTTACTCTTTAATTATATAAAATACATTTTATGGTTTAAATGAACTTTGGTGATAAAAGCTTATGGCAATAACATTAAGATACATACACCGAAATATAAAGCTCTGCTAGTAAAAGGGTTATACATTATGGACAGAAAGCATTGGTACATGTGATATGCATGCAGCGGCTGACACAGTATTTCTAAGGTAATAAAGAGGTAAATGCTGTATGTGATCCATCTTGTACCTGTTATGGTGTTGTTAATGGTAACAGCTCAATGATCAGAAGTATGTCAGCTCTTTGATTTATAATGGCGGAGACTAGAATTCATGACAAGATAGTTTAATTCGACAACTCAGAATAGATAAGAAGCTTGTCGGAATTATATTACTAGATGCTTCGGGATGTCTTTTGAAGTTGTTCTGTTCTGACAATTAAGAAAGGTTTCTCTTTGATAACTCCATTATATTTAGACACGCAGCAGATAGATTTTCTTATTACTCTTGACTGTGGCAGTACAAAATAGTATACTTAACTTATTACTTAACAATAAAACACTAGAACAGTAATCTCATTTAATTTACTAATGAACACTGTTACTTCTTTACTTCTGGAGTTCCCTTTGTTCTTAGAAAAGGCTCTAAGCATTATATGTACCATACATACATTTAAATGCATCATTATTTAGACATGAAAAAGTGGAAAACTACCATTTTAAGACTGACATTTACTATCTTTGTCATTCTTTACTGTACTGTACCTAGCCAAATCAAACAATTCTTATATCACTACCAATAACATAAAATCTAAAGCTAGACGTGGAAATTCAGGCATGACTGCAGTTACCCCAGTGTTCAACTACCTTTTCTTTGCTTTGTTTCTACAGTCTGGGATTCATGGGGTAAATAATATCTACCATTTATTTGCACATGATGTATAGACAGAGGCACATGCAAATGTCAGAGCCTGCAACCAAGAATAGAAAAAGGCTACATTCACACCAACACTAAGAGTTAGGAATGTGTGAGCAGAACACATTTAAAGGGATAATCTGGTGAATAAAACTTACCCTCTATAGGGGATCTATCCACAGGTCTGATTTTGGGAGTGTCCAACCATTGGGACGTTCTATGATCTCCAGAATTGGGCTTGTTTCTTACCTTAACCCCTTAAGGACTTAGGACGTATAAGTACATCCTTAGTCCCGGCGGGACCCCGCATAATAGCGGGATGGTCCCGGCGCCTATTCACAGCCGGGACCCGCGTTCGGCCACGCGCTATTAACCCTTCCGATGCAGCGCTCAAAGCTTTGAGCGCCACATCGAAAGTGAAAGTAAAAGGTTCCCGGCTGCTCAGTCGGGCTGATCGGGGTCATAGAGATAAAATCGCGATGCCCTGATCAGCTACCCAGAGAGAAGAAGGTCCCTACATTCCTCCAGCGGCGTCCGGGCTCCGATTGATTGCTCTATGCCCATGAGTTACAGGCTGGAGCAATCAACCGCCGATTACACAGCTTGTTGCCATGCAACGGTAAGGCAACAATCTGTGTATGAAATCAGCCATTGCAAGCTCATAGGTCGCTATAGGAGCTATGAGCTCGCAAAAAAAAAGTGTAAAAAAAAAAAAAGTTAACCCTTTAAGGTATTCCCTTCTGAATTAAAAGTTTAAATCACCCGGCATTTCCTAGTAACAAAATAAAACAGTGTAAATTAAAATAAACATATGTGGTATCACCGTGTGCTGAATTGCCCAAATTATAAAAATATACTGCTTTTAAAACCGCACGTTCAATGGGGTACGCGCAAAAAAATTCCAAAGTCCAAAATAGCGCATTTTTGATCACTTTTTATACCACAAAAAAGTGAATAAAAAGTGATCAAAAAGTCTGATCAGAACAAAAATGGTACCGCTAAAAACTTCAGATCACGGTGCAAAAAATGAGCCCTCATAGCGCCCTGAACACAGAAAAATAAAAAGTTATAGGGGTCAGAAGATGACCATTTTAAACGTATAAATATTCCTGCATGTATTCATGATTTTTTTCTGAAGTGATACAAAATCAAATCTATACAAGTAGGGTATAATTTTAACCGTATGGACCTACAGAATAAAGATAAGGTATCATTTTTACCGAAAAATGTACCGCGTAAAAATGGAAGCCCCAAAAACTTACAAAATAGTGTTTTTTTCATCAATTTTGTCGCACATTGATTTTTTTCCCGTTTCACCGTAGATTTTTGGGTAAAATGACTAATGTCATTACAAAGTAGAATTAGTGATGCAAAAAATAAGCCATCACATAGAATTTTAGGAGAAAATTTTAAAGAGTTAAGATTTTTTAAAGTTAAGGAGGAAAAATTGAAAATGAAAAAACGGAAAAAGCCCGGGTTCTTAAGGGGTTAATCCTTCTCAGTGATGAGGTGAGGATGTCCTACTTCGGATCTGGGTAGACAATAAGCAGCTGAGCAAAAAATCTGGGACGTTTGTTAGACCTCGGAGCATTGATAGGCTAAGAGACAAATTACATATTTAACTAGCTCATGCCAGAGATGATGATATGACTTACAGTCAACCACGGTAGATTGCAGGGGGAAGTGAGTAACAGTGCTGTGCCATTTTAGGTTGGGGTGTGATCTTATGTTGTTCCACTTCCTAGTCAACCCCCCTGCCTTCACCTCTATTAACTTTCATGGCAATCTGCAGTAGTTCCCTATTATAAGAAGGAAGGGGCACTTTGAGTATTTTGAATTCTAGAATTAGTTCTGGTTACTCCTACAGCTTATTTCAGGTATTTCAGTGGTAATATTAATGTAACAGATCTTAAAGTAATTTAAGACAAATTTTTGATGAATTTCTGGTAAGTGCAATTGGGTGGTCACTACACTTAACAAATTGTAAATGTTTTGTGTCACATAGAAGAGATCTTTTCTCCTAGAATAGCTGCATATCAATGCCTAATACTAATAGATATCGTCTTTCTAGGGTTATTTGTTTACTTTCACATCCCTTCTTTCTTTGTTAGGCTGCGTTCACACTATAAAATTCATCCGTTAAAAGATCTGTTATAAACGTTTGTTATAAAAAAAACTGAAAATCGGTCGTTAAACGTTACACAATCCCATATGGCCGTTAGAAAATCCCATTATAGTCTGTGGGATTTTTACATTATTCGTTTTAACCCATTATAGCCCGTTATTAATAACAGACGTTATTTTGTGACTGGAGAATGAACGGAAGAAAGAGTGCATGTTACAAGGGGTAATGGGAGAAATTGGGTTACAAATTTTGGAGGGCTTTTTCTCCTGACTAAGGAAACACATCCACATATGGGGTAACATGCTGGGAGGGCGCAC
The DNA here is from genome assembly GCF_029499605.1 of Hyla sarda. Classification (NCBI taxonomy): domain Eukaryota; kingdom Metazoa; phylum Chordata; class Amphibia; order Anura; family Hylidae; genus Hyla; species Hyla sarda. The sequence continues at coordinate 286,589,101 of NC_079191.1, forward strand.
AACAAGGCTCAGAAGTCATAGATGTCTGTTTGCATTTGAGGCCTATGACATATCAGTAGCTGACGGTTACATACATTCAGAGAAAAATACAAAAATGAAACACCCACATGTGACACCATCACAGAAAGTACCCCCCCCCGTGAGGAATGGGTATAGGGGTAAAGAGGACATTTTGAACGCATGGGTGTTTCCTAAATTTATTTTCCAGGAATGGATGAAGGGTAGCTTTTGAAAATTGCAATTTTCAACCTATGCTCTACTTCATCGTTCTTAAAACAACTAACATGTGACTCCGAATTGTCACCTGGAAATACGACAGAGCTCATGAGCGAGAACTCTTCGCATTTGAGTCCAATGTTTCTTACGGACCTAACAGTTACATACATTCAGAGGAAAATACAAGAAAGGAACACCCACATGTGAGCCTATTACAAACAGTACACCCGTTGTTGTTTTGGTTTTAAAATTTGGAAGACAGTCTGGACTGGTACATTGCAGTCAAATTCTTGGGAATAAAAATTAGGGAAAATGATTAAACAAGTAGTGCTCCATGGAAGTGTGATACTCCCTGAAGCAGTTTTTAATGCAGAGGCCCGTATTATCGGGTCAAGTGTCACACGGAGTGGTGTTGTCCTTACGAATCACCCTCCTGTGACACACTCTGCATTTTGATCCGGGAGCCCAAAGTTCCAGAGGTGCTCTGACCCGCTCCTTGGCGGCCACCAAGGATTAGAACTACCTCTTGAGACTGCAGGAATTTCCCTGTGTTGCCAGCGTACTGGGACAGTACAAAATAGTTGTACATGGCAACCTGTACCATGTGGAACGCAACATTTTTTTACCTTGCCTGTGTTTTCCGCATGGCATCATATGGCTTGAGGACTTGATCTGAAAGATCAACTCCCGCCATATACCGAATATAGTCCAGAATATCATCAGGCTTGAGGACCGATCCCGCGGTACCTCGCACAGGGACAGGGGTGCTGCCATTCCCATGAATTGTGGTGAGCATAAGGACATCCCTCTTCTCTTTATACCTGAGCAGCAACAGGTTTTCATGGGAAAAGGCACGGGACTCACCCGGGGGATAGGAGCATGTAGGGGATGGGGCGGAATGCCTCTTTGATTCTTCTGGACTGTCCCACAAGCGACTGTGGATCTGGTGGCGAGGGATGTGAAGAGAGGGATACTAGTATAAAAGTTATCCACGTAAAGGGGGTAACCTTTATCTAGCAATGGGTGCAAAAGGCCCCAAACGATTTTCCCGCTAACACCCAGAGTGGGGGAACATTCTGGGGGTTCAATAGGGAAGTCTCGTCCCTCATACACCATAAACTTGCAAGTGTACCCTGAGGTACTCTCACAAAGTTTATACATCTTCACACCATACCGCACTCGCTTGGTTGGGATGTTTTGCCAGAAACTGAGTCTCCCCTTAAAGCTGATGAGAGACTTATCAGTAGCGATCTCCCGCCCTGGGACATAGGCCTCCCAAAATTTGGGGACATGCCGCATTATCAGCATAATGCAAACATTTCCGAATGGCCTCGAATGGGGACGTGCCATAGCCGTACTGTAGAGCGGGGTCTGGTAAAGGATGTCCCCACTCCAGTATTGCCTGACACACTGTTTTTTTTTTTACTAGACCCATATGCAGCACAAGGCCCCAAAATGTCCTCATTTCGGCCACACAAGTTCGCTGATACGGGGCACCAGTAAACTTGCCTGGGGGGCTTGACTAGTATGAGCACCAGGGGGATTAATATTAGTATGGGGCTCAAGGTCAGGAGCAGAGGAGGTTTGTGGCCTCGCATGGTGGCGTCTCTGCCGCCTTGGTGGCTCATCATCAGAAGATGATGAGGATGAGGAAATAAGGAAGGTGGGGTCTTCCTCGTCCTCTGAGGCGCTTTCAGAGTCGGAGGCAAGTAAGGCATATGCCTCCGCTGAAAACGCCTTGCAGGCCATTTCCCTACTCTAATGGGGGGTGAAGTGTATATATGTGGAGGTAAACTTTATTGGTGTGTGTGCTTCCTACCCTAATCCGCCTTAACCTAACTAACTAACCTGCCCTAAGAGCAAAAATATAAAAGTATAAAACTAAACTAAAAAAAAGAAAAATAAACTTAAAAAAAAAAAAGGACTTCTAGTGGAAAATACCCTGCACCCCAAAAAAGTGTTTACCTAATCAGTGGTGTGCACACTGATTAGCGTTTGGTGGTGGCAGGGGGCGCAGAAGTCAGTGGGGGGTCTGGGCACTCAGCCCAGAACAGTGACTGTTGGCACGTACACAGACCCCCACACACAAAACCCGAAATATAAAATTAAAAAAGATTAAAACCCGAAAAAAGCACCCACCTGAACCCCCAAAAAAAGTTGATCAGTGATAAATCACTGACAGTGGTGGGGCAGGCCACACACACAGGTACGGTCCGTCCACACAGCACAGGCCTGCTACTGGTGGCACGGACCGCCTATAGGTGCAAAACATTAAATAAAAAAGACGCTTTAATCCCACGAAAGTGCCTTCACCACAAAAAAAAACGCTGATCAGTACTATGGGACTGATCAGCGGCAGGTGGGCTTTAGCTAACGGTGGTGGACCGCTCTTTTATAGCTAAGAGGGCCCGCCACACGTTTAGCAAAAATAAAAGAAAAAAAAGGTCTGCACCCCAAAAAAACGCTGGGGTCAGACCGCAGCGACCCTGTAGGATCGGGTCACGCACTTAAAGGTGCTATGGACCGGCGGACATCTACAGACGGTATGCAAAAAAATATATATAATGTAACCCCTAACTGTCCCTACCTAACCTAATGCTTTACCTGACTGCTTTCTGTGCCAAGGGGCCACAGAAAGGGGGCAAGGGGCACTTTAAAAAAACTTTTTTGAACTGATGGGGAGATGGCCGTACGGGGCTCCGTCCTGCACACCAGATCTCTAGGAAATGGTGGGCAGAACGGAGCAGCATGCTCCTGATCCCACCTCCCCCCTCCCTATACTGCAATGATTGGTGCGGTCACTATGGCCGCCCAATCACTCCTGTACTGGGGGGTGGCAACAGTTCTGCCCACAAGTACTGTACGGATGATGATTGGTGGTGTATATTACAATACCTATCATCATCATTATCCGGGTCATCGGGTCACACGTGACCCAGGTGACCCGGAACCGCCACAGACCTCCGGTTAGTAATTACCTTAGGATCCCCCTCGGCACTCTGCCGGGATGCCTGCTGAATGATTTCAGCAGGCATCTGGCTCTGATCCCTGTCCGGCAAGCGGTGGGGAACAGAATCGCCAAAAATCACCAACATGTGGGGGTCTCAGGACCCCCCTGAGCAATATGCCGGGATGCCTGCTGAACGATATAAGCAGGCAATCCGGTCCGGTCCTCGCCCGGCGAGCAACGGGGACCGGAATTCCCACGGGTGTACCCATATGCCCTCAGTCCTTAAGGACTTTGAAACGGTTGCGTATGGATACGCCTGGCGTCCTTAAGGGGCTAATAGCTTTTTATTAACCCCTTCATGACCCAACAATATATATATATATATTTTTTTTTTTTGCTCATATTTTTTTTTCCCCCTCCTCACATTTTAAGATTTTAAGAAATAACTTTTTTATTTTTTACTGGCAAATTGGTATAAATGCTTATTTTTGTGGGAAAAGTGGAAATTTTCATTGGCACACTTAATCATATCAAATGTAAGACAAAATTGAAGAAAAAAAACATGCCATGTTTTATGGTAAATTACTTTTTTAAATTTTCCACTTACGGAGCTGTGTTAGGATTTATTTTTTGCACCATGAGCTGTAGTTTTTAACAGTACCACATTTGTGTATTTGTTACTTTTCAATCACTTTTTATTACTTATGACAAAAAATCTTCAATTTTGTAGTTTGGAATTTTTTCTGTGTTTATGCCTTCTACCATGCATACCAAATATGTTATATAATTATTATTTTATTTTATTTTTTACAGTGTCTTAATGGGAAAATGGGGCAATTAAAATTTTTATTAGGGGGGCGGGGGATTTTATTTTTTTTAAACTTTTTTTTTTTTACTTTTTTTGTACCTCCTTGGGGTCTATCATAAGCCGTGGATTGATTTATGGCTTTCATAGATCAATGTAATGTTATTGCATTACATCGATCTATGTTATTGTTGCTCAATTGCTAAGGGCTGCCAAAGGCAGCCTTATGCAGTTGCAGATTCACCGAGCACCAGAAAGGATTTGTAAGTCCCTGTTCTTCCACAGCATCACATCAGCAGCTCACGATTACATTGTGGAGCTGCCGATGGGTGCCCTAGACACCAGGGATTACCGGCATTTGATGTTTAAATGCTGTGATCACTATTGATCACAGAATTTAACCATTTAAATAACGTCCATCAGAGCCAGCTCTGATGTCCTTCACTACTGGTAGACATCAGCTGCTGCTAGCAGCTGGCATCTGCTGGTTATGACATGAACCCGACATGCGGGCCCTCCCCATATTCCTCTCACCAAACCCATGAAGTACCGGTATGTTATGGGTTTGAGAAAGGGTTAAAGAGCTGTTAAAATTTCACTACATGAAGAGTAAACAACTGTTTTTATATTTAGGAAACACATAGAAAGAAACTGAAATGAAATGACAAATGATGTTTTGTTCATGAGCTGTATTGCTGGGGTTTATTTTGTGTCCTTTGGATTTCAAGACTAAATAAAGGTTTTATCTTGGGAGATAAAGAAGCCTAAACTGTATTTTTAAAATGAGAAGCTCAAATACAGCTTCTTTATTTGTATGAGATTAAGACTCGCTGAAAATATATTTTCGTTTCACCACATTGATGTTCTCTAATACAATACTATAATACAGGCTTTTGTTTTTACCACTAAACTATTAAGTTGCATTTTATATTTTAATTTCAGCAAATAATAATTAATCCAATGTTTACTTTTCACTTACAAAACAGACTTTGGGATATAGGTTTCCCATAGCTAAAAGAACTCTTGATGCTGCTTCCTGCCACCATTGCTCTCTTAAAAGGGTTGTCCCATCTCCTCAGTTTTTTTCCCCCCCTCTGGCCACCTCCAGCTTGCTTGCGGTGTTTGGAAAAACTGAAAGCACGTGAAGCAGGGAAGTTAATCAATCTGCGTAACTCTTTTTGACTTTCCCCCGGCAAGCTACACTGCTACACTTCAGGTACATTAACACAGATTTGTAAATTACTTATATTAAAAAATCTTACTCCTACCAGTACTTATCAGATGCTGAAGTTAAGGCCTGTCCATACATCTTGGCAACCCATTTAGACAATTTGCCGATATGTGCCTCATGAACTTGCCACTCAATCTAACCTCCAGATTGTAGTCGTTCTCTCTCATTGCTGTTATCAGATGTATCTCATAGCCAAAAAAATACGGTGAACGAGGTCCAGGCCCAGAATCAGAAGCCTTGGAGCCCTGTAGTACCCACCCTATGACCCACCCCAGGAATGAATGGCCCAGCAGTGTTCACTAGTTAGGATTCCTCCTCTTCCACATCTCAGCACCAGCTGCAGCACCCTTTAGCACACCTCAGTAGCAAGCAGACATACTCACAGGCTGGATTGCATGCTGCTATGATATCCCTGTTCTCCTCGGCACCATCTTCCATTTATATCAGGGGCTTTTTCTCTTATTGTCTCACTTCTCTCCAGGGTTGCTCAACATGTCTGGTGGTTAGAGGCTGGTTGAGGCACTGACTGCAGGTCAGGCCAGGAGGGGCATAGACTACTGTTGGCCACTTGTAGGGAGCTCCATGCAGCTTTGGTAGTGTAGCCCACTGTTGGTCATTGACTCCTACCCATTCTGTTCTTGCCATTCACACACTTGGGCTTGGAGCTCTCAATTTTTATTGGGATGCAGGTCACGGCTGCCTGAAAAGTGGCTGAAAAACATCACTTATCACTTATGTAATAAAGCTAATCCTGCAAAACCATAATTTTTACAATATGTCCCTAATTATGAAAATATGTAAATCTGCGACCACTGTGTGTGTGTGTGTGTATATATATATATATATATATATATATATATATATATATATATATATATATGTACTTTTTTTTATTATTATGTTTTGTTTTTTAAGGTTAACACCAAATTGCGCAAGCACACTTTTAATTGTAATATAGGTAGAAATGGTAATGGATTATTAAAATATAAATAGTATTCTCCACAATGTGTCATATACTGCATGTAAATTAGGTTTAGGAGAGACTTCATTCACATGTAGCAATAAACATTTCAAAAAGTACTGTGGATTTTTGAATCTGCAGCATGCTCTGTGGTGCTGTGTATTTTCCAGACGTCCTGTGGATTTCACATTTACTGTAGATTTATTTTGTCTGCTGCATGTGAACCCAACCTACACCTTTCCTTTCCTTTGTGTGAAACAATGCTAGAACTGGCACAGATCATAAATTACAGCTGCTATAGGGGGCATTTCATTGCTTACATGAGAAAATATATGTGATGTTGAATAGTTTTGTGTCCAAAAAGTATTTAACATCACAGACATTTTTGGCCAACATGATACCACACAAATATTTTTCTATATATCATTAAAAAATATAATTATATTTTCAACATACATACAGATTTTCTAATAAAATATTCTATTCCATACATACCTATATACATTATGCAGTGAGAATGTATAAAGGTATTGAAAGAGCTTTATTCATCATTCAGTCGTCATTACAAGTCATACAATAAATTACAATCACACAAAGCATGACCTTACAATATACAGCAGTTTCCCTAAGCTATACACCATACCACATGCTACGCCAACACTCCGCTCTATTACTCAATATCGAAGAAACAAAGTAAAAAAACAACAACATATTACAGTCTATAATCAGGGAGGGGCACGGGATCAATGGGGGTGGGGGGGAGTGGGGATCACAGGGTCAAACTACTGGGTAAACGTATGAGGGAGGTAGGGAAGCAGAAGGGTGTTAATGCTCTTCTTCATCGATGTCCTGGCAGTCCAAGATGGAATAGTCTCTAAGCCGGCTGTGGACCAGCCTGCGGCAGTCCTGGATGGACATGTCCTCCCTGTTGTAGATGAGGCGATTCCTGGCCAGCCGTATAGCGTCCTTAAAACAGTTCATAAGGTGCCAGGCCTCCTGGAAGGCCTCCATGTCGTGAACCCTAGGAAAAAGTCCATAAAGCACCGAATGGTACGATAGGTTGTTCCTGGGTACCAAGTCTCTAAGTTCAAGTTCCAGGGCTTTCAATAGGCCCTGCGCAAAGGGCAATGCCAAAAGACGTGCATAGGTATTTCCTCCACATAGGGGCGCCTGGGGCAGTACCTGGTTTTGTACAGGCCGCGGACATGCATAAATTACCTCAGAGATAGTCCCCCATGAATTGCCATTCACGACAAGTCCTTTTGTCCATTGATTAGCCTTGCAGAGGCTACATTGTCCCAAACAGTCTGTGCCGTGGCCTTAGGGAGCCCTGGAATGAGCTCCAGCAAGTCCTTAGCTCTGATGAGTTTGTAAACAGGCTTAGGCTTCCACAAGTTGGGCTTGAGTACCTCCAGTTGGTGTTCCTCTTTGAACCGGACGACATCCCCATAGAACCAGGGAGTGTGCCAATTGTAAGGGATGGAGCTGTCCCACTTGTCCCAGCCAATCCTCTTCCAATGGGGCAGGAGAAACAGGTGGGACATGGACCTGCCCGCAGAGCTTTTCTTTTTGACCAAAGTCCTCTGCATGCTGACACAGCAAAAGAAGCCCACAGCAGAGTGGAGGTATCGGGGGCTCCCTTCCCACCCTTGCTGGGCTCCTTGTACATAACAGTCTTTAACTCTGTCCATTTTGCCCCAGATGAAGCGAAACACGGTCCGGGTGATGGCCCTGCAAACTTTGGCTGGGGGAGGGGCATGCCTGTGCGGTGTACTGTAGCACAGGAAAAACTTCACTCTGCAGGACAAGTGTTTTGCCCTCCATCGAGAGCTGTCTGGTACTCCAAAGTGCGATCTTTGAGTTCATTTTAGCCAGTCCATCTTGCCAGGACTTGAGAGCCACGCCTTCCTTCCCGAACCAGACTCAGGATTTGGATGAAGTCTGGTTTAACAGTAAAAGCGAAGGGGGCGGAAGAAGCCAGGTGCCATTCCCAGAAGAGCATAGCTTCTGACTTCCCTCAGTAGACTTTTGCTCCCAAAGCACTGTCGAAGTCCTCGCATGTCTGGACCAGTGCAGTCACCGAACGCCAATCAGCGCAGAAGACTGTCTCGTCGTCCGTGTAGAGCGAGCACTTGACCTCGTAACGATCTGGTCCCGGTGCGGTGATTCCTCTGATCTTTCCATTCTGCTGAATAGACTCGGCGAAGAGCTCTATAACACAAACAAAAAAAAGGTGAAAGAGTGCAGCCTTGTTTGACCCCAGAAAGGACAGGAAAGAGATCAGTCTTTCAGCCGTTCACCAGCACTGTGCTGCAAATGTCAAGATACATCACGTTAACATACGAGCAAAACATTTTCCCCAGGAGGGGCGTGGCTAGCTATGCTGGTGTGAGGACGTGCGTGACTCGAGCTCCGGTCCTGCACCCCTGAATACCTTGAGACCTCTGTGGATTTTTATGGGGAATATCAGAAAGAAACTGCAGAAAGGCACCCAGACCCATCCATCTTCCACCAACCCCCCCCCCCCCCCCCCAGCATGATCTCACAGGCTATTTCACCCGGTCCCAGCCACGCCGCAGTTCATCTCTGCCGTCAGGCAAAATGACGGACTCCTCCTCTCCTGTGCCGGCTCCTACTGTGCAACCTGTGGGCAGGCTGCACTCCTTCCCGGTACCTACCCTGTTTCCTGCTACAGCTCCCGGCCGGCTGTCGCTACCCTCCAGGGCTCTGCTGCCTGCATCATCAGACGCCACTGCTGTGCTGGAGCTCCTGGCCTGCTCCTCTCTGTGGCCGCTGCCAGAGGCCCCCAGAGCTGTCCACACTATGCCTGCAGGAGACGCAGCGCAGGCCCCGGCCCTCTGCTTCACACCTCTTGGATCCTGCAAGCCTCCGGTCCTCAGTGCCTCTCAGGTGAGTCAGGGACCCCCTGCTGACTGTAATACCCCCCTCCATGAGGAACCCTGCTCCTACAAGGACTGTGGCCCCTGAATCTCCCCCTCTGTCCTATGGGGTCGTCCCCTGGCCTCCTCTATTACAGTGCCCTCCAGCTGCTTCATCCCCTGCTGCAACTACAGGGAATCTCTGGTGGGCCCCCCTCAGGCACCCTTGGATTGGCCTCCACTATCAGGTCAGTGTCCCTCACCAATGCTGGCCTTCTATGCAGTGCCCTCGCCAGGTTCAGCACCCTAGCTTGTCCTTGCACCCCCCTCCCCGCAATGGTCCTCTCTCCCCCCCTGGGACCCCCCCCCCCCCCAATCCAAGGTCCAGCCTCCCCTCCCGCTGGCAGAAATCTGTTGCCCCAACCTGCAGTGCTTCTGGCCAAGGAGGGCCTTGAAATGGACATCCCTCTGCCAGGGGACCCTCTGCTTAGTTTGAGGGGCACGCCGCCTGTTTTCCACACCTCCCCACCTGACCCCTCTCCACCATCCCCTTCCCTGAGGGAAGCCTCCATTTCTGTTCCTCCTCCTGTTGCTGGAACAGACCACCCGGTAATACTAGCTGACCTACAGTCTTTAATTTCTTCCTTACCTACAAGAGAGGACTTTTCGTTTCTGGCTAAACAAGTGGTGGCGGAGTGCAAACAAGAATTCGCTCAACTTCGCTCTGATGTGTCCACCTTATCATCTCAGGTAGACACGGTTGTCACTGCTCAAGATTCCTCTGCTGCCTCACTCCAAGCTCTCCAAGAAATGGTGCAGAAACGCAGTGACCAGCTATTTGTTCTACAACAGCACCTGGAAGACATGGAAAACCGTAACAGGCATAACAACATCCGCCTCCGTGGCCTGCCTGAGGTAGTAGGCCCCGATGAACTGTATCCTGCCCTGCTGGTGATTTTCATTGATCTCTTGGAGAGACCGGCAGATGCTCATATTCAGTTGGATAGGGCCCACCGGGCTCTCCGCCCCCTCATCCTGATGATAGGCGCCCCCGCGATGTGATATGTCAGGTCCACTTCTACGCTATCAAGAAGGACATTCTACGTTTGGCTCGCATGCGACGTCGGATCCTCTACAAGGAGGTTGAGGTGCAACTACATCCGGACTTATCCCGCCATACCTTGGCCCAGCGAGCAGCCCTCCGGACGCTTTTGGAAGTGCTTCGGGAGAGAGGTCTGATTCATCGTTGGGGATTCCCATTCGCTCTTATGGTGCGGAAGGACTGAAAGACTTACACCCTACGCTTCCTGGACGACCTCCCTGGCTTTCTCCAGGAATTGGACATTCCATCTCTCTCCTTGACAAGTTGGCCCCTGCTTGCTCCCCTGGCCCCTGAGTGACCCGTTCAGCAGTCGCCACAGAAGTCCCCTAAATTGGCCTGTTCTGGATTGCCACCAAGGAGCTCCCGCCGTCAACGGCTGATCACCCGGTGGGAATCTGTCCCCTCCTCATCCCGTGCGGGGCCCTCCTCTAATACTTGACTGCTATAATGTACTGTTGTTTATTCTGGTTTCTCACTCTTGTTTTGCAGGCCCATGCTGATGTCTGGCGGTTTATTGTGTGACTCTTTCAGGCGTCCTACGCTACTCTCCATTTCCCTCCTCGTGTTTTTCCTTGGCTTCTTCCCTCTTTCTGAGCTCTACTGGCTTGCTCTCACTTATCTAACTTTCCCTGGTCCATTTCTGCACCACTTCACTACTTCTGCTATCCCTCTAGAGGTCTCTCTTCCATTGTCCTTGTTCTATTTGGCTTTCTATAGGGTGCCGAGCTTGGGCTCTCCTCCTGCTTGCTTACTTCCCACTTCCCCCTCATAGGGTGGGGACATCGATGGCCTCCTTTCCCGGTGTTTGTCTCCCTGGTCTTTGACCGCATCTTTAGTAGTTTGTGCTACAGCAGTATTTCTACTGCTGTTTTTGTGTTTTTTTCCCCTCTATCTCACTTTCTCCTTTCCCTCCTCCAAGTCCTTTGTGGTCTCCTTTGTCTCTTCTTTCATCTTCTACATCTCCTGGGGAGCCAACGGACATGTACTTACTCCTTACTCATCCCCAGCATCCGCACCCCCACTAGCTCTGTGGTACACTCAACCCCGGACATCACTTCCGTGTTTCAGACCTTCTTTGCTGACCTATATAGTCTACCTCATCCTACTACTCCTTACCCGCCCCTGCCCTCACCATTCCCTCCCCTCTCCCTCGACACTATAGAGGCACTAGATGCTCCTTTCTCCCCAGGGGAACTAGCCCTGGTTGTCAAGGATATCCCGGGCAGAAAAAGCCATGGCCCTGATGGGTATACGGCCAAATTCTATAAAACCCTCATAGACTCCTGTCACGATCACACCCTATCGCTCGTGCCGAGATGCTAGAGAGAGTGTGATGGTGCAAGGGTTAAAGCCGCCAGACCTCTGGGTATCCACTACTAGTCCCAGCAAGTCACCAAATTAACCCTCAGATAAACGTGTTTCCACCCGAGCTGCCTTCAGAAAGGTGAGCTCATATATTTAGAGATCAAAGACCAGAGCTGATTAATTAAACATTTAATCTGATAAAAGGTATCACAGTGCTATGCATAAAAATAAACAAATGAAATACAGGTATAAGAATATATATAAGAGTTTAGCAAGACAAGTTCAGAAAGCAAAAATGAAGTTCTTACAGCACGATGATATTAGCAGTCAATGAGAGAGAGTGAGGTTCCAGCTGTTCTTAGGATGGTCTTGTCAGCTTGTTCCACAGCATTGCACACACACACTAGCATTGTTAAATATTATATATCTCCTTTTTGGAGGGAGACTCCATTCCCCGCTCCCCTCTGATCCCACCAGGGGGACATCTCTCTTTATGTCCCTCTTATCTGGTTGATTATATGATGGGACTAGAGTGCATGACTTCAGAGGAGATGTAAACACACAGCCAGACCCCCAATAAACTGCAATACACAACAAACAAAGGATACACCGTCTGAATGACCCCTCACCGCCCAGGTCTTAGATTATACATAGATGCAATTATAAAACACATGTACGTTTCCATAATCAGGCCTTGGGCCTGACAATTCCCTCTCCCCCTCATGCTTCAGGCTTTAAATTCTATCTTCCCAGCCACTCCCATTCCTGCTCCTTCCATGTTGGCCCATATAGTGATAATTCCCAAACCTGGTAAAGACCCCCAGTCCTGCGGGAGCTACCGCCTCGTCTCCCTACTAAACCTAGACCTCAGGATCTAATCTAAATTGTTAGCGGTCCGCTTCAACTCCATTCTCCCCTCTCTGATCCGCCTGGGCTTTGTGCCGGGGAGGGAGGCAAGGGACAATACCATCAAGACTGTTGATCTGATTTATTATGCTCAATCTACCAACCTGCCCTTGATGGTACTCTCTCTCAATGCCAAAAAGGCTTTTGATTGTGTTTCCTGGCCCTCCCTAGCACAAACCTTACAGCACGTTGGGCTTGGCCACAACTTTATCACTAAGGTCATGGCCCTATATAGTTCCCCGGCGGCCCACCTAAAAATTAATGGCTCCTTATCGGATCCCTTTCCCATCCGCAATGGCACGCATCAGGGGTGCCCCCTTTCCCCTCTTCTGTACGTCCTGGTGATTGAACATCTTCTAGCTGGAATTAGAGCGTACCCCAGTATTCATGGGCGACCTTTGGTGACAGCGAATATAAATGCTCTGCGTTCGCTAATAATCTCTTAGTTTATCTTACAGACCCCGTTGTGTCACTGCCCAATCTCATGGCGCGCCTCCGGGAGTTTGGTGAATGGTCTAACTTCAAAATTAACTGTTCCAAATCGGAAGTGCTTAATGTCTCTTTGACGTAGACACTCTCCCCTCGGCCTTTCCTTTTACTTAGCCCCCCCAAGGCATTACTTACTTGGGGACTAGAATGACGTCTGACCTCTCTCAATTGTTTTCCCTTAATTTTTCTCCCCTACTGGCACAGTTTCGTGTGGACTTGAGCACCTGGGACAGGAGGGAGTTCTCTTGGTTTGGTTGGATGAGCATTCTAAAAATGAACCTCTTACCCCACCTGTTGTATCTCCTACAAACCATCCCTATTCACCTTCCCACTTCCTTTTGGCGTCTCATACAGCAATGTTTTGGGTTGTTTGTCTGGTCATCGGCACATCCCCGTTTGAATCGCCTCCTCCCCAGGTCTAAATTATCTGGGGGAGCAGGCTTGCCTGACAGTCGCTTATACTTCTTAGGTTATGTACATGCTTGTGTCCTTGACTGGTCGCACAACTTCATTTCCAAGCTGTGGGTCCGCCAAGCCCAAGATATTTGTCCTAAGGCCCTGGCCACCCTGCCCTGGACTTAGTCTCCGGCCCAGCTGTCCTCTTACCTGACTGCCTATTCCACCCGCCATACTCTCGCTTCCCTGCACTCTGCTAGGGTGGGAGGCTGCCTAATTGACCGGCAGGGTGCTCTTCTTCCAGTAACTGACCATCCGGACTTTCCACCTGGGGTTTCCCCTCAGGGTTCCTTTTTTGGTGCTCCGCGGTCTCATCCCCTCTGCTTTCGCCACATTCTACCTGGGCGATGGCTTAAACCCCTGGAGACCCTACTGGTGGAGAGGCCGTCCTCTTGATGGGCCCCCTTCGCCTATGTTCAATTGCGTCACTTTCACTTTTCCCTCCCAGCTTGCTTTGAGCTGCACCAAGAACCGACGCCATTTGAGCATCTTTGTCTTGCCTCATCGTACCCTAGACATTGCATCTCTATTCTCTATGACATGTTACTGTCCCCTAGATCTCTAACCCTCCCGGCATATTGCCACGCTTGGGAATCTGAGCTAGGTAAGACGTTCTCCCTGGAGGACCAGGCCAGGTGCTTTCACCTGACTCCTAAAGCTGCAATTTCTACTGAAGTGCAAGAAACCTGCTCCAAAATGTTGTCCCAGGTACCCTCCATCGACCCTCCATCGCTGGTACCCTTCAGTCTCTGAGGCTTGTTGGCGGTGTGGGGATGCAGTGGCTACGATGACGCACATTTGGTGGGCCTGCCCCGCACTTGTCCCATTCTGCCTTGCTTTTCATGTTCCTTATGGCGCAAGTGAGTTATAAGAGGTCCCTGGCGTGGCACCTCCTTCAGGCTGCAAAAATGGTCATCCCTCGAAGGTGGAAGTCTACGGACCCTCCCTGGAGGAATGGTTCGCGGAAGTTGCTCACACTTGCCATATGGAGGAATCAATGGCTGTCCTCCTGGCAGATGCCGGTCGTATAGGATGCATCTGGCTCCCATGGTTGTAATTTTGTTCCTCCCATAGGTATAGGTCCCTGAGATAGCTCTCCTCTGATTGGGCAGCTACGCAGTCTTCACCCTTTTCTCAGTGGCGGCATATCTCCTGTTGGCTCCCTCCTCTCTGTGTTGTGTCCCTTTTCCCTTTTATCCATGTACCTACCTCCCCCTGGTCTTGGCCCTTTGTGTTTTCTCTCTCCTTCTTTGCTTTGTCTCTCTTTGGTTGTCTACCCTACATGGCAATGTGCTTGTTTTTTTTTCTAAGTTATAGATGTTGTGGACAGGCTTCCTGCTTAGCTTGTTCCTTCTCTGGCTCCCTGAACTGCACTGGACATCATATGCCACCTGCTATGCTTGCCCTGCCGCCCTTCATACTACTCTCATTGCCTTCCTTACTCCTTTTCTATTTCAGAATTGTTCTCGTTATGTGATGCTTCATTTTGATGATTATGTTTTTGTCCCTTTTGGCCTCCACTGGACCTTAACTTGTTTGCACCATTTTATTGCATACCCTGTATGTACACAGTTTCTTTGTTTCTCAATAAAATCTCTTTGAATTTGAAAAAATCATTTTCCCCATACCCAGCTTTGCGTAAAGCCCTACCCATGAAAGTGTGAGAGACACGATCAAATGCCTTCTGATCCAGACTGACCAGGGCGATGCGGGAACGATGGTCCTGCATGTAATGGACTGTGTCTCTCACAAGGGCAAGGCTGTCGGCAATCCTGCAACCGGAAATGCCACAGGTCTGGTCCGGGAGGACGGTCTGCCCGATGACAGACTTTAGCCTGTTGGTTAGCACCTTGGTGAGGATCTTGTAGTCCGCATTCAAGAGAGAGATGGGACGCCAGTTTTTCAAGTCACATCTCTCCCCCTTCCCCTTATACAAGATTGTGATCATCCCTTACCTCAACAATGGAGGCATTCTGCCCCCACCACCGTCTCCTCGTACACCTCCAACAGGTCCGGGCAGATCAGGTGCCCCGGCGCTACATAGAGCTCAGCCAGGAGACCATCACTGCCCAGGGTCCTGCTGGGCATACAGGATTTAGCGGCAGAGAGCAGCTCCCCTACCATCAAGGCTGTGGCTGCAGCACCTGTTGAAGAAACATTTATCATTTCGCCACATAATGTAAGCTTCATTCGAGGACCTTCCTCTGTGCCAACAGGGCACAATTCAACTTCCAGGAGCCAGGGCCAGATGGGAAACCATGGCCCATAACCCCATGAAATCGAAGGGCAAAGCACATTCCTGCAACATATGCACATCACACATCTGAGAATCTAAAAAGGTAAGCACATTCTGACATCTAATCCTACCTCTAATACTCCTCACATTAATGCTAAAGATGTTGAGATTAGCCATGGGGAATAAAAAGAAGGTCAGTGCAGACAATACTAGTTACCACTCCGGTTTGGCGGACCCTCCTCGCCAATGTCTATCAGCTCCGTGGGTTCTCCAGACTTCCAGGTGAAGAAAGTGGGTGGAGCTATGCAAACTCCTCCACCGATTTCTCTAGCAGTTGTAATCCAATAGGAAAGGTTGAATCAAAATAAAATCCTCCGCAGGAAAAGCTTGATGTTTAAAGCAGATGATCCTCAGAATAATCTTGAAGACTAGGATCTCCTGCCAGGAAAGTCTCTCTTCAAGGTTTTTATGATATGAAGAGAAACATGAGCAAGTGAGAATGTATAAAGAGGAGGTCAAAGGGGCTAACTGTAACATGCTCTGGGCACTGTTTTATGTGACTAGATCACCACTAGTGTGGGCAGATAATCCACCAAGGCTAGGAGATTAAGCGCAGGGGTGGGATTTTTTTTTATTCTAATGCTTATACTGTTCTTATACAGGGATTCTCGTTGTGACCAATTGATAACATTTGGACAAAATATAAAAAAGATTTTACTAATAAAATTTTGTTTAAGAATTTCAAGAAAGGAATGTAAAAACCTTTACAAAAGTCATTGTTTATCCAAAACAGTGTAAACAATATTGACATACTAATTTGTTTCTCTTCTAAATCTTTTTATATGACTTTTAGAATTTTATAGAGCATATAAAAAAATAGACATTTCACAATTGCTGCAAACCAAACAGTCTTTCCTCATTCTGTCTCAGTAGATCAGAGGGTGGTCAACTGACCTATTGCAATATCTTTTTTTTCGGTGTTTCCTAATTTAAAACTGGTATTGGAGATGTAATTTTATGAACGTCACAAAGATAAGAAAGCAATGTTTTTACAAGTACCACTTGCTATTGGAATCTGTGAGAGATCTTAAGAAGTGTGTAAAGGTGATATTGATCTTAAAGGTTGAGTGAGAATAGATGTGACATGCCTTGTACAGACATGAGCTCTGGTGATCTTCAAATATAAATGTCCAAAGCTGAAGATAGACGTAAATTGTTTGTTGTTTCCAGTTTGATTGTCATGCATTTCAGGGTCGATAAGTTGTGCAGATAGTGGCACCAGCTATTCAATAACTGGTGCACAATAAATGATATTGTTTTACAAAAACTCTGAACAAACATAATAGTTATTGCAGAGAAACAATGCTCTGATGATTTTATAATATTGGATATGCACATTAAGGAGTAAGATGGAGGTGGAGATGAGAGGTTACAAGAACTTGTTATATTACCTGCTTACATATGCCAGATAAAAATACCAGAGTGAATTTGTGCTTTTATCATGTTAGTTGATTTCCCAGCATATATATTGCAGATTAATAAACCACCATTAGTCAAATATATGTGAAAAGAGCATTCTGTTTTAAATGTCCTATTCTAGAAACGTAACGATACTGTTTGGTATACATGTTCTTGTATTCCGTCCCTAGTTAGTATAATTGCTATCAGTAAGTAGAACCTCATGATCTGTAGTGCGCACATTGTACCTTCAAGATATGTTTGCACTCAATTTAAAACCTTTCTGGCTGAGAGTAACATTCTGTAACAGTCAAAATAAGGTAATTATATTTTCTTTTTAAATAGTTAAAGGAGAACAAAAATAGCTCTTAAAGGGGTATTCCAGGAAAAAAATTTTAGGCAAAGAAGAAAACTCAAAAAGAAATACCAGTTCACAAAAAGCTAGCCACAGTGTTATGGTAATTTCACAACCTAGCTATTTAGCCCCAAGATAAGCGCAAATCGTTCCTAAGCATGTCCATTACTGCCCAGGTACATACTAATATCACCTTATGGTGGACAACCCCTTTAATCCTATGTGCCCGGGCTGGAAGAATACAAATAATAAACTTTGACTTGCCTACCACTGCTCCCTGCAGCCAGTGATTAACTGAGCTGCAGTGTGATGTGTAGAGAACCAATAGCCAGAAGAAGACTGGTGACCCGGAGGATAGGAGACCAATTGACACTATCTGAACCAGATAAGTTTATCTTAGTCTCATCGGACCACAGGACATGGTTTCAGTAATCTATGTCCTTAGTGTGCTTGTCTTCCACAAACTGTTTTCAGGTTTTCTTGTGCATCTTTAGAAGAGGCTCCCTTCTGGGACAACAGCCATGTAGACCTGTATATTTGATGATGTGGTGTATGGTCTAAGCACAGGCAGACTGGCCATCACCCCTTCAGCCTATGCCGCAATGCTGGCAGCACTCATATGTCTATTTCCTAAAGACAAACTCTTAGCATGTGCACTCAGCTTCTTTGGTCAACCAGGGTGTGACCTGTTCTGAGTGGAATCTGTCCTTTTAAACCTCGGTATGTCTTGCCCACCGTGTTGCAGCTCTGTTTCAGGATCTTGACAATCTTCTAATAGCCTAGGCCATCTTATAACCTATACCTTGTAACACTATTGAGTTACATGACATTGGGGAGGGAAAATGGCTAATTGGGCCCAAATTGGAAATTTTTAGGGGTCTACTCAGTTTTGTTGTCAAGCTTTAGACATAAATGGGTTTGTCTTAGCCAAAGAACTATCTAGATAATAATAGTACCATAGGCCACTATAACATACTCTCACCAAAAATCATGAGGCCAAATATGGAAACAATGAGGCCAAATTGTTTACCCTGTCTTTTTTCTTCATATTGATTTCTGTTCTTTATAGTCTCATTTCCATATATATTGTGTTTGCATATTGATATACCCCATGTGGTAGGCCACCATATTGAATGAGACTGTTTGTACCATGTGTATCCTGTTTATTCATAGGGGACATTCTCATCATGCAGTGTGTGTTGTAAGACCACCAATCCAATATTGTATTGTAATTTTTTAGTACAAGTTTTTACTGTATTTTCAATAAAGTATATTCATTTTTTCCATATTTGGCCTCATTGTTTTTGGTGAGAATAAATGGCTTTGTGTGCGTTATTTTGAGGGGAAATTAACAATAAACACTGGCTGTGCGCTCACTATTTTACATTGTAGCATTGTGTGCACATGAAAATGTATAATAAAAAATTTTCAAAAATGTGAGGGGTGTTTTCACTTATGTGAGATACTGTATATTGCCATCATTCACATCAGTGTGTATCCTAAGGCATCCACACAGCTTTTTTACTGGCGTTTTTTGGAAACCTACCACTGCAGTTTTTGAGCCAAAACCGGAAAAGCATCCAGCAGAAGGGAGAAGTATAATTGCCATAATTTTTGAATACACTTCTGGCTTTGGCTCAAAAACTGCAGTGACAGTTTTCCAAAAAATACACCAGTAAAAAAAACTTGTGTTTAAACCTAGTCCAACTGGGGTTTTCATCTAAATTCCCTATTACACAATTACACACAAACCCATAGTAGAGCCAATTTAATAAGAAACCAATTATAGTTCAGCTAACAAAAAGGATCAAACATCAGCTCAGTACTACTATCCTGACTATGTGTAACGTATGGTTGTGAGCCTTAAAACCTAATGGGTTGTCATGGCCCTTAGCCATCTGTACTTTAATATGTTGTTGACTGATTAGTCTGAAGCCACAGTCACACAGTGGAAAAATCATTTAATTAAATATTTTTATTTTACATGCTAATTTTTATTGGTAATCACTAGAAAAACAGGTGTGATTTTTTAGCCCATTTTTCTGACGCTTAGAGATGAAAATCACAGCATAAAATAAATGGAAGAATATCGGTCCCGTGGTCCCGAGAAAAAAGAGAAGTGCTTCTGTGGGCGCTCACCTCCGTCACAGATGTAGTCCGTCACAGGTATGTGGAAGTTTCCGAGAACTTGGTAAAATAAAACCGCTTGGACACGGATGTATTTTGGAAAATAAAAAGGTTTATTCCTTCAGCATGCAATACAGCAACGCGTTTCGAGGGGCAGGGACCCCCTCTTCATCAGGCTATCAGGAGATAGAGGGGGTCCCTGCCCCTCGAAATGCGTTGCAGTATTGCATGCTGAAGGAATAAACCTTCTTTTTATTTTCCAAAATACATCCGTGTCCAAGCGGTTTTATTTTACCAAGTTCTCGGAAACTTCCACATACCTGTGACGGACTACATCTGTGACGGAGGTGAGCGCCCACAGAAGCACTTCTCTTTTTTCTCGGGACCACGGGACCGATATTCTTCCATTCCAGTGACCGTCCTCCGCCGGTGAGAACGGGTCTAGTGCCGGCTGCACTCCTCCAATCTGTGTCCCCCAGAATAGTGGGAAACAAGGGTCTACTGGTGTTGTGCCCACGGTACAACACAGAAAGGTGAGCAAACCTAACATAACAACTGAAAACACGAATCTGGAAACGGCTGCTCCCCCCCTTCCTTGGAGCCGACATCCATTTTTTATTTAATTTATTTTCTTTTACATTCAGATTATCTATATATATATATATATATATATATATATATGTATATATATAATTTTTTTTTACTACGCTTAGATGCGCATTGTGTCTCCTCTGTCTTTTTCTATATATTTCTGTTGAGCATAAAATAAATGCCACCTATATTTCCACTGTGTGAACCGGCCTTAAAAATAAAAGCATTTTGTTTTTATTATGTTTTTTTTAAAGTGTACATCAAACATGTCTTACATTTGACTGACTTGACTTCTTTATTATTATTATTGCTTTATATTAGTTTTAAACTTGAACAAAGCAAAAAGTGTAGGATGTAATCATCCTGTCTTCCTATGATTTACCTCCATTAACATTTATACATTTTATATATGGCAAGTACTTGCTACACAGAATATAATAATATACAAAAATATATAAATGATTTTTATTTTGCTTATGTAATGTAGATAATTCATATAGGACTTGTTAGCAGTAATAAAAATGTTTGATATTATAATTAGCGTGATAAGGTGATATCATAATAAAAGAGTGTTGCGATGAAACGGGACAATTTTTCAATAGTGACATATTGCATGGATTTGTGTTTACCTTGGATTAATTTAACACATTAACGACCATGGACGTGCATACACGTTCCCGCACCAGGACCATTATACACGTCCATGGTTCTCGTGGGTGCACTGGGCAGCACCCACGAGAACCATGGACATGTATACTTGTCCTGGTGCAGGAACGTGCATCCTGCCGGGATGTGTATACACGTCCATGGTCGTTAATGTATTAAATTAATTCACAGGGAAGGACTCGGCTGTAACACACAGCCGGGACCCTGCCACACTGCCATGACCAAAGTATACTTCGGTTCTGGCAGTTTAACCCTTACAGCCGCAGAACAAGTACGCACAGCTAGTAAGCGACGATCGCGCATAACACAGTGAAACAAAAGTGAGTGAATGAAAACCATGCAAGTGCAAAACAAATATTGATAAGTGAACATGCAGTGAGTGAGTGACTGTGTTACGAGCATTATTATACCAACCTGGATTACACCTGCATCTATCATCCAGGTCTAATCCAGGTTGGTATAATACCCACTCGTAACACAGTCTATAATTCATATAATTATTCCTTGAAAGCCAAAAGGGGCTTCTCTCCTTCTTGGTCCTACCAGGCATTCAGGCAACCAGATATGGCCTAAGTAGGGGTACTGCCCAGCCCAGGATGAAAAGTGTATTAAAATTTTAAGAATTTGTTGGGGAAAAAAGCTAATTGCTACTTTTTTTCCACTGACTTTGAAATAATTTTAGCCAAACAATAAGGGCTCAATGTACTCACTTTTGCCCTAGGCTAATACTTTAGGGGGTGTAGTTTTGAAAATGGGGTCACTTCTGGGGGTGCGGTATTGTTCTGACAGCTAGAATGCTTTGCAAGATGAATTGCAACCTATAATTTTTTATAATGATATCCTGAAAGCCAAATGGTGCTCCTCTCCTTTTGGGTCCCACCTCTTTCCCCTCCCCCCCTTCCCCCTTTACCTTTTTATTAGAAAGTATCAGCCTCATATTGTGGCACTACAGGAGACACATTCTACTCCAGATAAAGCTGGACAGTTTTCTAAACCCTGGGTTCAATGGTCCTTGCACTCCTATCACACGTCCTTCTCTAGGGGGATTTCCCTGCTGGTTAGTCGGAGAGTAAGGTGGGACCCAGTTACGGTACGTAAGGATTCACCGGGTCGTTTTATTTTTGTATACGCATTTTTTAATAATGTGCCTTTTGTCTTATTATTCATATACAACCCTCCCCCTGCCTCTATGGATGTCCTCCATAGGGCGGTTACCTTCGCAGCTAGTTATCCCTCTGCCCGTGTCCTCTGTATGGGGGATTTCAATATGGTGCCGAATCTGTCCCTAGACCGCCATAGCCCCAGGGGGGTCCCGGTGGGGGTTGGGGGTGGCCCTCTCTCGCTGTTCTTTGAAGAGGTTGGATGGGTAGACATTTATAGGGCCAGGTACCCTCAGACTAGGCAATACTCATGTCGTACTCTGGGCAGAAATGCGCTGTCCAGGATCGACCTTGCATGTGGCAACTCGCTCCTTCTTCCCCAGGTTTCAGCGGTCGCCTATGAGCCGCGGGCTATCTCAGACCATTCCCCCTTAATGCTTGATGTCTCCATGGTCGATCCTGGTTCACCGCGGAGGTGGAAAATCCACCCTTTCTGGCTGGAACAGATAGGCTCTTGTGACCGTATTCCGGACCAGCTTCGGGTCTTTCTTGAGGCCAATTCCCCTGGGAGTTCCCTAACCCTGGTGTGGGAGACATTGAAGGCGTATTTGAGGGGCTGCTTGCGCTCCACTATCTCCTTTCTCAAAAAGTCAGCGTCTAGGCGGGAGGAGGAGCTGGCTGGACGGTGTGCGGAGCTGGAGGCCCGATATGTTGCGGACTCATCCGAGGCTAATAAGGTTGAGTGCGGGGCGGCAATATATGCTGCACCTCTCAGAGAAGGCCAATAGAAAGCTGTTTTTCACAAAACAATTCTACTTTGAACATGGCAATCAATCTAGTAAGCTGTTAGCACATATAGTCAGGCAGAACTCTTCTGCCCCTCCGATTCTTAAGATAGTGGCCGCGGATGGGTCCGAGCTGTTGGGGGTTGCGGACATTGCGCGTTGCTTTGCCACATACTACTCTAATCTTTATTCTTCACAGGTGCAGTATAGTGCTGAGGAGCTGGACACCTACCTGGACGATATTGACTTTCCGGTACTGTCGGATAGTGATCGGATGATGTTGGAGGCCCCCCTCTCCTTATTGGAGATTCAGGATGCCATGGAGGACATGACTAAGGGTAAATCTCCGGGCCCTGATGGCCTTCCACTGGAGGTTTACTTGCGGTATTCCGACATGCTCCTTCCATCCCTGGTTGCAATGTTTGAACAGGCATTTGAGGATGGTATTCTACCTGCCTCTATGTATGAGGCAACCATAGTTGTCCTCCTAAAACCTGACAAAAATCCTGTAGAGTGCGGACCCATTTCTCTGCTGAATCTGGATTGTAAAGTGCTTACGAAAGTTTTAGCTAAACGATTAAATAAGGTAATCCTATCCATAATTCACCCGGATCAATCCGGCTTCTTGCCGGGCAAATCCACATCCGATAACATCCCTAGGGTACAAGCGGCTGTCGAGGTGGGGTACGCTCTGGGGGGGGGGGGGGATTGGGCTTTGGCGTCGCTGGACGCCGCCAAGGCTTTTGATTTCGTGGAATGGGGTTATTTACAGGCTACCCTTGTTAAATTTGGTTTTGGTTCTAACTTTAGAAAGTGGGTGTCCCTCCTGTACAGATGCCCGCAAGCCCAGATCCTGGTGAATGGTGTGTGTTCCTCCCCGTTTGCTCTTGGCCGGGGCACGCGTCAGGGGTGTCCCTTGTCCCCGCTTCTATTTGCGGTGGCAGTGGAGCCTCTTGCCCTCCGTATTCGACAGGATCCTGGCTTCCGAGGTATGTCTACGGGGGGGCCGTGAGGAGCGTATTGGCCTCTATGCCGATGATATGGTGTTATTCCTCTCTGACCCTGCATTGATGCTTCCGTATGTTATGGCGCTCATGGACTGTTTGGGGTATTTCTCTGGTTTATTCATTAACTGGACTAAGTCTGCAGTGATGCCGCTTCTATCTAAAGATTGGCCCCAAGTAATGAATGGTCTCCCGGTGGTTTCCTCATTTAAGTATTTGGGGGTTCACATTCACAGAGATCCTTTGCTTGACCTGTCCGCCAATATACTCACTCTACTTCCTTATATTAAAGCGAAGTTCCGGGTGTGGGCCACGCTCCCGTTGTCGGTCGCTGGCCGTATCAATCTTATTAACCTCTTAAGGACCCAGGGCGTATGGATACGCCCTCACACCCTGGGCCTTAAGGACCCAGGGCGTATCCATACGCCCTGGCGTTTTCCGGTCTCTGCCTCTCCCTGCGATCCGTCGGTTAGTTAACCGACCAATCGCAGAAGGGGGGGCGGTTACTTCCTCCGTCCTGCCCGGCCCCTTGAAGTCCGGAGAGGACGGGAGGAAGACCGGAGGACGCGACGGGGGAGTGCTGGGGACCGGCCCCGGTACTTACCTCGTCCCTGAAGACCCGGATCCAGACGATGAAGACGACGGCGACAGGTGAGTAGATCTTCAGCCGCGGTCGGGCCCTTTACAGCAATGCACGTCGCCGTAAAGCGACATGCATTGCTGTAATGGGACCCTGTAAACTACAACTCCCAGCATGCCCAGACAGCCCTTGGCGTCTGGGCATGCTGTGAGTTGCAGTTTTGCAACATCTGGAGGTCCACAGTTTGGAGACCACTGTGCCCTTCCAGATGTTGCAAAACTACACATCCTCAGCATGCCCTTACTGTCCAGGCATGCTGGGAGTGGTAGTTCTGTAACATCTGGCCCTTCAGATGTTGCAGAACTACAACTCCCAGCATGCCTGGACAGTTTTGGCATACTGGGAGTTGTAGTTTTGCAACATCTGGAAGGGCAGATTGGGAACCACTGTATTAGTGGTCTGCAAACTGTAGTCCTCCAGATGTTGCAAAACTACAACTCCCAGCATGCTGGGAATTGTAGTTCGGCAACATCTGGCTCTAAAGATGTTGCCGAACTACTACTCCCAGCATGCCTGAGAATGTTTGGGAGTTGTGGTTTTGCAACAGCTGGAGGCACACTGGTTGGGAAACATTGTCTGTTTCCTAACTCAGTGTTTCCCAACCTGTGTGCCTCCAGCTGTTGCAAAACTATAACTACCAGCATGCACTGATAGACTGTGCATGCTGGGAGTTGTAGTTTTGCAACAGCTGGAGGTCCCCCCTGTGAATGTACAGGGTACATTCACATGGGCAGGGGGCTTACAGTGAGTATCAGGCTGCAAGTTTGCGATGCAGCAAATTTTGCGCGGCAGCTCAAACTCGCTGTAACCCCCCGCCCATGTGACTGTACCCTAAAAACACTACACTACACTTACACACAATAAAATAAAAAGTAAAAATCACTACATATACACATACCCCTACACAGCCCCCCTCTCCTCCCCAATAAAAATGAAAAATGTCTGGTACGCCACTGTTTCCAAAATGGAGCCTCCAGCTGTTGCAAAACAACAACTCCCAGTATTGCTGAACAGCTGTTGACTGTCCAAGCATGCTGGGAGTTTTGCAACAGCTGGAGGCCCCCTGTTTGGGAATCACTGGCGTAGAATACCCCTATGTCCACCCCTATGCAAATCCCTAATTTAGGCCTCAAATGCGCATGGCGCTCTCACTTCGGAGCCCTGTCGTATTTCAGGGCAACAGTTTAGGGTCACATATGGGGAATCGCCGTACTCAGGAGAAATTGCCTTACAAATTTTGGGGGGCTTTTTCTCCCTTCACCCCTTATGAAAATGTGAAGTTGGGGTCTACACCAGCATGTTAGTGTAAACAAATACATTTTTTTACACTAACATGCTGGTGTTGCCCTATACTTTTCATTTTGACAAGAGGTAAAAGGGAAAAAAGCCCCCCAAAATTTGTAATGCAATTTCTCCCGAGTACGGAGATACCCCATATGTGGGCGTAAAGTCCTCTGGGGTGCACAACAAGGCCCAGAAGGGAGAGTGCACCATGTACATTTGAGGTGATTTGCACAGGGGTGGCTGATTGTTACAGCGGTTTTGACGAACGCAAAAAAAACAAAACCCCACATGTGACCCCATTTCGGAAACTACACCCCTCAAGGAATGTAATGAGGGGTGCAGTGAGAATTTACACCCCACTGGTGTCTGACAGATCTTTGGAACAGTGGGCTGTGCAAATTAAAAATGTTGTACAGACCACTGTTCCAAAGATCTGACAGACACCAGTGGGGGTAAATGCTCACTATACCCCTTGTTACGTTCCTCAAGGGGTCTAGTTTCCAAAATGGTACGCCATGTGGGGGTTATTTTGCTGTCCTGGCACCATAGGGGCTTCCTAAATGCGACATGCCCCCCGAGCAAAATTTGCTCTCAAAAAGCCAAATATGACTCCTTCTCTTCTGAGCATTGTAGTTCGCCCGTAGTGCACTTCAGGTCAATTCATGGGGTACCTCCATACTCAGAAGAAATGGGGTTTCAAATTTTGGGGGGTATTTTTAACCCTTGCAAAAATGTGAAATTTGGGGGGGGACCACCCATTTTAGTGATTTTTTTTTTTTTAACGTATGCAAAAGTCGTGAAACCCCTGTGGGGTATTAAGGCTCACTTTATTCCTTATTACGTTCCTCAAGGGGTCTAGTTTCCAAAATGGTATGCCATGTGGGGGTTATTTTGCTGTCCTGGCACCATAGGGGCTTCCTAAATGGGACATGCCCCCGAGCAAAATTTGCTCTCAAAAAGCCAAATGTGACTCCTTCTCTTCTGAGCATTGTAGTTCGCCCGTAGTGCACTTCAGGTCAACTTATGGGGTACCTTCATACTCAGAAGAGATGGGGTTACAAATTTTGGGGGGTATTTTCTGCTATTAACCCTTGCAAAAATGTGAAATTTGGGGGGAAACACACATTTTAGTGAAATTTTATTTAATTTTTTTACATATGCAAAAGTCGTGAAACACATGTGGGGTATTAAGGCTCACTTAATTCCTTGTTACGTTCCTCAAGGGGTCTTGTTTCCAAAATGGTATGGCATGTGTTTTTTTTTTTTTGCTGTTCTGGCACCATAGGGGCTTCCTAAATGCAACATGCCCCCCAAAAACCATTTCAGAAAAACGTACTCTCCAAAATCCCCTTGTCACTCCTTCGGTTCTGAGCCCTCTACTGCGCCTGCCGAACACTTTACATAGACATATGAGGTATGTGCTTACTCGAGAGAAATTGGGCTACAAATATAAATATACATTTTCTCCTTTTACCCCTCCTAAAAATTCAAAAATTGGGTCTACAAGAACATGCGAGTGTAAAAAATGAAGATTGTGAATTTTCTCCTTCACTTTGCTGCTATTCCTGTGAAACACCTAAAGGGTTTAAAGGCTGCCCGAATATCATTTTGTATACTTTGAGGGGTGCAGTTTTTATAATGGGGTCATTTGTGAGGTATTTCTAAGATGAAGACCCTTCAAATCCACTTCAAACCTGAACTGGTCCCTGAAAAATAGTGAGTTTGGAAATTTTGTGAAAAATTGGAAAATTGCTGCTGAACTTTGAAGCCCTCTGGTGTCTTCCAAAAGTAAAAACTTGTCAATTTTATGATGCAAACATAAAGTAGACATATTGTATATGTGAAAAAAAAATTAAAATATTTTGAATATCCATTTTCCTTACAAGCAGAGCTTCAAAGTTAGAAAAATGCTAAATTTTCAAATTTTTCATAATATTTTCAAA
Source organism: Hyla sarda (assembly GCF_029499605.1). Classification (NCBI taxonomy): domain Eukaryota; kingdom Metazoa; phylum Chordata; class Amphibia; order Anura; family Hylidae; genus Hyla; species Hyla sarda. The sequence goes on from NC_079191.1 coordinate 286,616,590, forward strand.
TTTTTCACCAAGAAAGGATGCAAGTTACAATTTTTTTTTTACCACTATGTTAAAGTAGAATATGTCACGAAAAAACAATCTCGGAATCAGAATGATAACTAAAAGCATTCCAGAGTTATTAATGTTTAAAGTGACAGTGGTCAGATTAGCAAAAAAGGGCCGGGTCCTAAGGTGTAAAATGGCTGGGTCCTTAAGAGGTTAAACTCATTGTCTTACCTAAGTGCCTTTATGCGCTGGAGCATGCCTCAGTGCCTGTACCTAGACACTTTTTTGATTCTCTACATTCCCTTCTTTCACCATATATTTGGGGCCCCAATAGACCTAAAATTTGGCTAACCACGTTACAACGCCCCAAATTGGCGGCGGGAATGTCACTCCCTGATTTTTATTTGTATTATTTGGCCGGTCAACTCCGGTATATCAGGCACTGGATCTCTGGGGATGTGGTACCGGACTCCGAACAGTTCTTAGCTAGGTCTGTCCCGACAATGACCCTTAGGATGCTGCTAGATAGTCCTGTCCTTGGAGGTAGAGCTTACCTCCAACTTCAGAAGCTGGCCATAAAGGTATGGCGGGCTGTTAAGGGAATATATGGATATACTGACATCTCTGAGGATACCCCTCTATGGCATAATCCTCATCTTCCTCATGTGGGAGATGCTCTGGACCCAGTCTTCTGGCAGAACGCGGGGGTATTTACTTTGGGGCATGTTTACCGTGACAATGTGCTCTGTTCATTTGATCAGTTGCAATCCAGTCATGCTCTTCCCAGAAACAGCTTTTTTAAATACCTCCATCTCCAACACGCCCTGAATGCCCAGTTCCCAACGGGGAGCTCATTGATATCAGCGTTTCCCCTTATTGGGGTTCTGAAGATGCAGGGTCCCAGGGGGCTGGTGTCCATCCTGTACACGCACCTTATTCAGGCCAAGAACTCCCGCACTCCAGTACCGGCGGTCCGACATTGGGAATCCCATATCCATAATTTGACTAAGGATGATTGGGAGCACATTCATTCCCACATGTTAGTGTCCCCGGCAGCGAATAATAAATTGATCCAATTGAACATTATCCACTTTAGTTATATCACTCCTTTAAGGCTCCATAGAATGGGTCGTTCAGACTCCGATGCTTTTGGCATTTGATATGGGCCTGCCCTTATATAGCAGCTTTCTGGCGCGCAGTGCTCACTTTTTTGGCTACTCTGGCTCAACCTTCCCTATCTCTTGATCCTTTGATCTGCATTTTTGGTATCTTAGATGAAGAGATATGGACACATCATGTGCGTACGTTTTTGCGGGAAACTTTGTTCTTGGCCAGGAAGGCTATTGCTCTTAAATGGATGGACCCCGGCTCTCCTACCTTGACTCAATGGAAGGCTATGGTCAATGCTACATTGCCTTTCTCATACATAGTGTACAAAAATAGGAAGTGCCTGGGTAAATTTTATTCTGTGTGGGGTGGTTGGTGCTCCTCTCCCTTGACTCAATGCTCATACTCTGTGACCTCCTCTGGGACAATGTAAGATACTTTGATGTTATGCTTGCTGTCTGTTGTCTCTAACCTTTGTTTCTCTTTCTGTATACGTTTGTTGATTCTTTTTCTATTGTTTGGATGCGTGGGTTATCTTTCGGGGTTATTTATCAGCGGTTATTTGATGGTACCACTAACTAGTGATAGTATTGGCGCACCTCACGGGATGGTATACGATCGATAATTTTGGCGAATGTTCGCCTTCTTGTTATATTTTGTTTTCAGTTTACCCTACCTCAGTTGGGTAGTGTTTTATGACCTCGATGTATACCATGTGATGTAACGTGGTGTATCCTGTCGCTTGCATTCTGTATTTTGATGTATGGTCTCATGACCCTTTATCTACCGTATATACTCGAGTATAAGCCGAGTTTTTCAGCACGATTTTTCGTGCTGAAAACACCCCCCTCGGCTTATACTCGAGTGAACTCCCCCACCCGCAGTGGTCTTCAACCTGCGGACTTCCAGAGGTTTCAAAACTACATCTCCCAGCAAGCCCGGGCAGCCATCGGCTGTCCGGGCTTGCTGGGAGTTGTAGTTTTGAAACCTCCGGAGGTCCGCAGGTTGAAGACCACTGCGGCCTTCAACATCATCCAGCCCCCTCTCACCCCCTTTAGTTCTGAGTACTCACCTCCGCTCGGCGCTGGTCCGGTCCTGCAGGACTGTCCGGTGAGGAGGTGGTCCGGTGGGATAGTGGTTCCGGGCTGCTATCTTCACCTGGGAGGCCTCTTCTAAGCGCTTCGGGCCCTGCCTCAGAATAGTCACGTTGCCGTGACAACGACGCAGAGGTGCGTTCATTGCCAACGTACTTCTGCGTCATTGTCAAGGCAACGCCTCTATTCCGGGCCGGAAGCGCGGAGAAGAGGCGCCCCCGGTGAAGATAGCAGCCCGGACCACCTCCTCACCGGACCACCTCCTCTCCGGACCACCTCCTCTCCGGACAGCCCTGCAGGACCGGACCAGCGCCGAGCAGAGGTGAGAACTAAAGGGGGTGAGAGGGGGCTGGATGATGTTGAAGGCCGCAGTGGTCTTCAACCTGCGGACCTCCGGAGGTTTCAAAACTACAACTCCCAGCAAGCCCGGACAGCCGATGGCTGCCCGGGCTTGCTGGGAGTTGTAGTTTTGAAACCTCTGGAGGTCCGCAGGTTGAAGACCACTGAGGGCGAATGATGAGAAGAGGATGATGAAGGGGGGGTGTCGGGATGATGAAGGGGGGTGGGGATGATGAAGGGGGGGGTGTGGGATGATTACAAGGGGATGATGAAGGGGGGATGTGTGGGATGATAAGGGGATGATGAAGGGGGGATGTGCGGGATGATAAGGGGATGATGAAGGGGGGATGTGTGGGATGATAAGGGGATGATGAAGGGGGGGATGTGTGGGATGATGACAAGGGGGGATGTGTGGGATGATGACAAGGGGATGATGAAGGGGGGATGTGTGGGATGATGACAAGGGGATGATGATGAGGATGTTAATGACGGGTCTGGATGATGACGGGAGGGATGAGGTATTTCCCACCCTAGGCTTATACTCGAGTCAATAACTTTTCCTGGGATTTTGGGTTGAAATTAGGGGTCTCGGCTTATACTCGGGTCGGCTTATACTCGAGTATATACGGTATGTACTGTAGATATGCTTTGTGTTCACTTTAATGGGCCTGTGGTCTAACTTTATATACTTTTCAATAAAACAAATAAAAAAAAATAATCCATTCGGCCTAAAGTGATGCCCTGAAAGCCAAATGGCGCTCCTTTCTTTCTGGGTCCTACCACACAGTCAAGGAACCAAATATGGCCTAAGCAGGGGCATTTCCAAACACGTGCCGAGCAGCTCAATAAAAAATAGGGTCCATTTCTTTCAATATCACCCTATATTTTGGGGTCATTTGGAGGGGGGGTCCTATGATCTACCACCTTAAAATTTGGGGAAAAGACAGCATTTTAGTGAAAACATTTTTTTATTTACTCATCCAACTTTAACGAAAAGTCGTCAGACACCTGTGGGGTGTTAAGGCTTCCTGGACCCCTTGCTACATTCCTTGAGGTGTGCAGTTTCCAAAATAGTATGCCATGTGGGTTCTTCTGGCACCATAGGGGCTTCCTAAATGTGACATGCCCCCCAAATACCATTTCAGAAAAACCTAATTGTCGCTCCTTCACTTCTGAGCCCTTTAGTGCACCCACAGAGAACTTGACATACACATATGAGATATTTCCTTACTCGAGAGAAATTGGGTTACAAATTTTTGGGTGATTTCTCTCCTTTTACCCCTTGTAAAAATACAAGAACATGAGAGTGTAAAAAATGAAGACTTTGAATTTTCTCCTTCACTTTGCTGCTATTCCTGTGAAATACTTAAAGGGTTAACACACTTACTGAATGTCATTTTGAATGAGAGCCGCCCTTACCTGGTGTCCAGAGGAGCAGCTAACCCAGGTACTGATAAAGCATACAGAACATGTAATACCTCCATGTACTGTAGGGGGCACTACCAGACATCAGTCAATGCATACGCTTCAGTAATACAGGGGTTTTAACAGTGAAATGCCCATTCTGATTGGTCGGTTCTTCCAGCCATTGACATGTTTCACAGATCTGGACGGTCAGTAGCATTGTATGTTGAGTCTGGTTTCAACTTACAATGGTCCAGAAAAGACCATTGTATGTTGAAACTATTGTATGTTGAGGCCATTGTAAGTTGAGGGATCACTGTATACATTTTTTACATGGAGTATTTGTTGATTGTTTCTCTTCCTTACTGTTAAAGCTTTAATACAATAAATAGCAGGTAGGAGAGTTGTTTAGTAGTTGAAGCACAGATTGTTTTAATAGGTTGGTGCAGCATTTTTAGAAGTCAAAATGTACCTTGGGAAACACAAATGTTAGTAAGGCCAAGAGCAAAGCTATTTCTAGCAAGGTTTTGGCAGATAAATTAAAGTGTTACCAAGTTATTGAGTCATAAACAAGAATGATCATATATTGTGAAAAAGCAAGGTTTGTCAGAATAAAAGCCATGTGGGATTTTTGTTATGGCTTTATAATTTGGATCTTAAAATAAATTATAGGAAATATTTTTAAACACTATATATGGTCCTTATAGTTTACACTGATTCCAGATGTAAACAACCAACTTGCCATTGTATTCACAGCCAGCAAGGGGTCACTATGCTCTCCCAGCCATTTAGAACAAATCATATTGTACTATATAATAGAAAAAAGTACAGTGGGGAAGTGCCTAAAACTTATCTTTTATTTAAAGGGTTACTCTGGTGGAAAAAAAAATTTAAACTGGTGCCAGAAAGTTAAACAGATTCTATAAAAAAAAAAATTACCCTTCCAGTACTATCCTACAGAGGAAATTCTATTTTTTTTTTATGTATTTTTTGTCTTGTCCAAAATACTCTCTTCTGACACCTGATGCTCATATCAGGAACTGTCCAGAGCAGGAGAAAATCCCCATTGCAAACCTATGCTGCTCTGGACAGTTCCTGACACAGACAGAGGTGTCAGCAGAGAGCACTGTGGACAAGACAAAAAATAAATTCAAAAAGACAAACTGGAAGGCTTTTTTAATAGTAGTCATTAAAAAAATCTGGCACCAGTTGATTTAAAAAAAATGTTTTCCACTGGAGCACCCCTTTAAATAGTAAAAATCACCAATATAAGTGCTCATGTGAAATCAACCTTATATCCCAGTAACATTACTGAACTCTATTGAATCGGTCCAATATTGATTAACCCCTTCAGGACGGAGCCCATTTTGGCCTTAAGGACCGGAGCGTTTTTTGCACATCTGACCACTGTCACTTTAAACATTAATAACTCTGGGATGCTTTTAGTTATCATTCTGATTCCGAGATTTTCGTGACATATTCTACTTTAACATAGTGGTAAATTTTTGTCAATACTTGCATCCTTTCTTGGTGAAAATCCGTAAATTTGATGAAAAATTTGAAAATTTTGCATTTTTCTAACTTTGAAGCTTTCTGCTTGTAAGGAAAATGGATATTACGAATATATATATTTTTTGGGTTCACATATACAATATGTTTACTTTATGTTTGCATCATAAAGTTGAGATGTTTTTACTTTTGGAAGACACCAGAGGGCTTCAACGGTCAGCAGCAATTTTCCGATTTTTCACAAAATTTTCAAACTCATTTTTCAGGGACCAGTTCAGGTTTGAAGTGGATTTGAAGGGTCTTCATATTAGAAATACCCCATAAATGACCCCATTATAAAAACTACACCCCCCAAAGTATTCAAAATGACATTCAGTAAGTGTTTTAACCCTTTAGGTGTTTCACAGGAATAACAGCAAAGTGAAGGAGAAAATTCACAATCTTCATTTTTTACACTCACATGTTCTTGTAGACCCAATTTTTTAATTTTTACAAAGGGTAAAAGGACAAAATTTTTATTGTATTTGTAGCCCAATTTCTCTCGAGTAAGGACATACCTCATATGTCTATGTCAAGTGTTCGGCGGGCGCAGTAGAGGGCTCAGAAGCGAAGGAGCGACAAGGGGATTTTGGAGAGTACGTTTTTCTGAAATGGTTTTTGAGGGGCATGTTGCATTTAGGAAGCCCTTATGGTGCCAGAACAGCAAAAAAAAAAACACATGGCATACCATTTTGGAAACTAGACCCCTCGGGTCAAAAAAAAATAAAAAATGTACCCAAAATGCTTGTTTTCCCAACATTTTTTAATTTTTAAAAAGGCTAATAGCAGAAAATACCCCTTAAAATTTGAAGCCCAATTTCTCCTGATTCAGAAAACACCCCATATGGGGGTGAAAAGTGCTCTGCTGGCGCACTACAGGTCTCGGAAGAGAAGGAGTCACATTTGGCTTTTTGAAAGCAAATTTTTCTCTGGGGGCATACCGCATTTAGGAAGCCCCTATGGTGCCAGGACAGCAAAAAAAAAAACACATGGCATATCATTTTGGAAACTAGACCCCTCGGGGAACGTAACAAGGGGTTAAGTGAACCTTTATACCCCACAGGTGTTTCACAACTTTTGCATATGTAAAAAAAAAATTTTTTTTTTTATCTAAAATGCTTGTTTTCCCAAAAATTTTACATTTTTAAAAAGGGTAAAAGCAGAAAATACCCCCCAAAATTTGTAACACAATTTCTCCCGAGTACGGCGATACCCCATATGTGACCCTTAACTGTTGCCTTGAAATACGACAGGGCTCCAAAGTGAGAGCGCCATGTGCATTTGAGGCCTAAATTAGGGACTTGCATAGGGGTGGACATAGGGGTATTCTACGCCAGTGATTCCCAAACAGGGTGCCTCCAGCTGTTGCAAAACTCCCAGCATGCCTGGACAGTCAACGGCTGTCCGACAATACTGGGAGTTGTTTTGCAACAGCTGGAGGCTCCGTTCTGGAAACAGTGGCGTACCAGACGTTTTTCATTTTTTATTGGGGAGGGGAGGGGGGTTGTATAGGAGTATGTGTATATGTAGTGTTTTTTACTTTTTATTTTATTATTTGTTAGTGTAGTGTTTTTAGAGTACAGTCGCACGGGCAGGGGTTCACAGTAGTTTCTCGCTGGCAGTTTGAGTTGCAGCAGAAAGTTTGCGGCAGCTCAAACTTGCAGCCAGATACTTACTGTAAACCTCGCCCATGTGAGTGTATCCTGTACGTTCACTTTGGGGGGGGCATCCAGCTGTTGCATAACTACAACTCCCAGCATGCCCGTTGGCTGTCGGTGACTGCTGAGAGTTGTAGTTTTGCAACAACTGTAGGTACACTGGTTATGTATCACTGAGTTTGTGACCCAACTCAGTGTTTCACAACCAGTGTGCCTTCAGCTGTTGCAAAACTACAACTCTCAGCAGTCACCGACAGCCAACGGGCATGCTGGGAGTTGTAGTTATGCAACCAGCAGATGCACCACTACAACTCCCAGCATGCACTTTAGCTGTTTGTGCAAGCTGGGAGTTGTAGTTATACAACAGCTGAAGGTACACTTTTCCATAGAAAACATGTGCCTCCAGCTGTTGCAAAACCATAAGTCCCAGCATGCCCATAAGGGAATGCTGGGAGTTGTGGTTGTCTGCCTCCTGCTGTTGCATAACTACAGCTCCCAGCATGCCCTTTTTGCATGCTGGGAGCTGTTGCTAAGCAACAGCAGGAGGCTGTCACTCACCTCCAACGATCCAGCGCATGGTGTCAGTCCCGCCGCCGCCGCTGCTCCTTGGGCCCCGATCCCAACATTGACGCCGGGGATCGGGGTCCCCAGCACCCGGGGTGCACGTCCCGCACCCGCTCATGTCCTCCGAAAGAGGGGCGGAGCGGGTGCGGGAGTGACACCCGCAGCAGGCGCCCTGATCCGGCCGACGAATCAGGGCGATCGTGAGGTGGCACCAGTGCCACCTCACCCCTGCAGGCTCTGGCTGTTTGGGGCCATCAGAGACGGCCCCGAACAGCCAGTAATTCCGGGTCACCGGGTCACTGGAGACCCGATTGACCCGGAATCGCCGCAGATCGCTGGACTGGGGGGGGCATAATGACCCCCCTGGGCGATATGCCGGGATGCCTGCTGAACGATTTCAGCAGGCATCCGGCTCCGGTCCCCAACCGGCTAGCGGTGGGGGCCGGAATTCCCACGGGCATATGGATACGCCCTCGGTCCTTAAGGACTCGGGATGCAGGGCGTATCCATACGCGCTATGTCCTGAAGAGGTTAAACAGACATCAGAATTTATTAGATATGGAGGGACATTTATCAATGTTTGCTTATGTATTCTTTTTTTTAAGTAATTTTTTCCTTACTTTTTTTATGTGTGACTTATTTATCAACTCGTTTCAGCCTGTTGATAATTTTCTTTCACGTAAGCAATTTTTCCTTTTTTACTTTGGTAGTAGCTTTTTCTGCTCCATGTTTGAGCTGGAGTAAATTTAGTCAATTTTTAACCCTGTTGCGACTTTTTCTTGCGCAGTTGCGACTGTCGCAGTTAATAAATACCTGACTACCTGCAGTCCATTTTAAAATTATTACTACGTAGTTAATTTTTGGAAAACTTGCTTTTCTCGCTTTCCAGTCAAAATGTCACACGAAAAATTGCGTAGTCGCAGTTGCGACAATTTTGAGACAATTATAGTAAAGAAAACCTGACTAAACCCGTTGATAAATGTCCATAGTGGTGTGTACGAGCAAGTTGGTCAACTCAGTACATCACCCTTAGCAACCTCAAAAACATTCTTATATGTCAGAATGTCTAATCAATTCCTCCTGGTCAATGGAAATTGCACTACAGTGTTCATTCACTCAGCGCACTACTCCAACATAAAGTGCCATGAGGATAACAATGTACACACTTCTCAACGTGTTTCTGACGAATTTAGTCGGCGTCCTCAGGAGACGATAATGAACATTCATATACACAGCCCAGAGCACTATAAGTTGTAATATATAGTTATAATATGTTTAGAGCACCAGTTATGCCATTATACTATTCGGGTAGATATACTCAATACTCATTCCAGATGGTATGTAACAGAATGTCTTACTGCAGATGCATCACACCCAATAACAATACACTTACAGGAAAATACCCTAAAAATTTAAAGCTACACAGTTTTATAGTTTATAAGGTTGAAAAAAGAAAACTGTTTATCAAGTTCAACCTAAAACCCTACTGTGAATGATTTTTACAAACAGAATTGGGGAACTGCGATGGGGACGAGATTTGCATCGAGTCATTCAAACCTCTATGTGGGCCTCTGGGAAGAATCCACCATCTTCCTGGGGGGTCAGCTCGGTGTGAATCTCATCGTTTCATTGACAACATCATTTGAAAGGGAGGGATAGAAAGTCTGGCTTTATTTTTAACAGAAATTAATAAAAATCAATATTTTTTAAATTTTACAGCTACACATAGCCAGACTTCAGTCAATTTCCTCGACCTCACCATCTCAATATCTAATAATCAGATCTGCACATCCACATTCAATAAGCCTACGGATAGCAATAGCTTTATTCGGATGGATAGTTGCCACTTACCGATTTGGTTAAAAAATATCCCGAGGAGCCAGTTCCTTAGGCTGCGCAGAAACTGCACTGACATAAATACGACAGGGAAGCTGACATTTTGAAAAACAAATTTATCAATAAAGGTTATGATATCACACCATTGGACACAGTGAAGGCACAGGTACGGGACAGATTACAATTAATACATAAAGTGGACACAGAAGTAAAGGAAGACACTAGCCATAAAACAAATGTTCCTATCATTACCCAATACAATTTACATAGTTTCACTTTCCAAAAAATAGTGAAAAGATATTGGAACATTTTGTTGAATGACAAAATATTAGGGGACATTCTCCCAAAAGCACCTTCATTCGTTTATAGAAAAGCTCCTACTATTGGTAACAAAATAGCTCCAACCATCAAATCCCATAAACCTAAAAATAAAGAAACAAATACTCCAATAACCTCTATCAGTAACTTTCTACCAACTAAAATAGGCTTTTTTCCTTGCAAAACATGCAGTGCCTGCACAGCCATGAAAAACACCCATCCCAAATTTATGGTGGAAAATGAAGATGAAAAAATCCAATACAAAATTAAAAGCCACATACACTGCAAAACTGTAGGTGTTATATATTATCAATGACCTGTCCATGCAAAAAAATATATGTGGGGAGAACTTAAAGATTGCTGGGTACCAGAATAAAAGAACATGTACACAATATACAACATGGATTTGAAGGACACCCGCTATGTGCCCACTATAAAGACCATCATGACAAATGTCTTACAGGATCCTCTTTTTTCGGCTTAGAAAAAATTGCCCCATACTGAAGAGGGGGCAATTATATATCACAACTATCAAGATCTGAAACCAATTGGATTTTTAATTTAAATTCATTATCCCCCCCATGAACTTAATGCAGAAATGGAACCGTTTGGCTTTCTAGAGTAATAATTCATCAACATCAGCATTCTATACTCCCTTCATACTCCTGTTATCATCGTACTCCTGTCATCACTCACCTTGAGAGGTAAACATAGGGTTAACCTTGGGCAGCGTTCACCTTATAAGTATCAGCTAAGTGTCCACGGGACGCTTCCAGACTAAGGAAATCTGCTGAATTTCCGAAACGCGTTGATGATCCAGCTTTGTGGACTTACAAGCACCCATAGTGACGTCTCTATTCATCGCCTACCATCGCGACTTATGGAACGGACGTAGTTTGGTTGAGGCGCTACCAGCCAGAGTGTTCTCCCACTGCCCGCCCATACCCGGAGGTTCACAGAAGTACTAAGGATAGCTCCATCGGAGTTGCTTCCAGCCACACGAGATACAACATCGAGGGAGCAAAAGGTACCCCAGAACTATTAGAACTAACCTACGTGGATTCAGTCTATCCACCCCACATGTAATAGACTATTTACTATTTTGCAGCGCTGGAGTAACCTAAAAACGGCCCACTGTGGCACATCTATTCACGTGCATCCACATCATAATTACATACAGCCTATTCCTATACGTCAGGTAGTACCAGTGATTTTATGTTTTACCTTCAATGCAGGAGTATAACTACATCTCCATATATTCATTATTGCACATTTTATTTCCCCTTTTAGCATCTTCGTTATTTACTTCATCATATCTTCAGCTTGTTCAAACCATCCGTTCATAAATCTCATATGTAATCCCAGGTACATTTTCTATTATTATTATATCAAAAAATCAGGTGTACTCAGCGTGTACTTTCACTGTATTTTTTAGTAAAAACCCAACTGTGTTGATCCAGAGTAAGGAAAGATCTCCCCCCCCCCCCCCCTCATGAGGCTAATGCCAATTGCTCCATGAACAACAAAGGAAAAAATTCCTGATTCCATTATGGCAGAAAAAAAGCCTGGATCAAAGTTCGATCCACATAAATACTAGAAAGATCTCTATACTGTCCATTCATATATTTTTACATTGTGATCAAATTGCCCCTAAGATGTCTTTTTCTCCGAACTAAATAACTCCAAACTTGATAACCTAGTTCACCAGTGATGTCGTTTTTTTTTTTTTTTTTGCTGTATCCACAAAAAATCATGCAGATTTTGGTGTGGTTAGTGGCAGGCTTGCTGTAGATTTAAAATAAAAAATTTTGAGAATTTTTGACGCCCACAAAATGTACATCATGAAGGTGTTAGGAAGTATTGAGCAGGCTCAGGAGTAGAGCTCACTCAATATCGGTCTCTGGCTGCTGTCAGGACTTCCTGCTAAGTATTGCGAGTGGAATTGTTTAACTCAAAACTATTGACATTTTATGTTAGTGAGGTCAACATTATAAAAAAAAAAAAAATAGAGATGAGCTAAATTTTAAAAAATTTGATTCGGACGGTTCGCCCAATCTTCCGAATAAATTTGGTTCAGTCCAAATTGATTTGTGGCAAATCTCTTTTAAAAACGGCTATTTCTTAAGAGAGCCTTAATAGGGGTGTAGAACACTTTGCCTTTTCTGAACACGCATAGGGAGTGTGCTTTGTTAGTGAGATAATACTGTGATTCAGTGTGACAAGCAGATTGCAGGCATTGCTATTAGAATCACTGACTGGATGTGGCAGCAGGGTTGGGAGACCATATGGCATCACAATTGAAGATTAAATAGATATTTACATGTAATTTTTTATTTAATTTGAATTTATAATATTCTGTTGAGCATCGAGCTGGCAGTCCAACTTGAGGCGAGCTACCACCTGTTCCAGCCCCTGCCTCTCAGTGCAGCCTGGAGGTGGCAGCAGCATGAGGATACCATAATGTGGCAGAATTACAGCCTGGAATTTGCGGCAGCAAGAGGAGACCATGTAGTGGCAGAACGACCCAGCCTGGAGATGGCAACAGCCTGACGAGACCATAGGGCCTCATAGACGAAAAGATTAAATATATTTTTTTAAATTTAAATTGAAGATTTCAAATAGATTAACATGAACATTTTTAATTAATGTGCCAGCAGCATGAGGAGACCACATGGCCACGGTGTCTGGGTCCTCTGTCTCGTCTTCATCACCCTGTATCTCCTTAGCCTGCTCCTGCTCCTCCTCTCCTTTCAGATGACTATAAAAAAACACCCATTTTGCAAGAACTTTCCTGTGCTCCACTGTCCCCCTCCTCCTCCAGTTCAGCTCCCACAGGACTCATGTGCCCACGAGATGTACGCGCCAGGTCTTCAGTGCCCTGACCAGCCATCATTTCCAACACGTGTTGTAGGATATAAAGCTGTGGAATGACGTAGTTCATCCCGTAATCCTGGCGACTGACTAATAATGTGGCTTCCTCAAAGCGCCTGAGCAAACGGCAGGGACATATGAGCTGCCACTGGTTGACATTGAAGTTACACGGAAGTCCCCCTATCCGCTTAGATCATCAAGAAATCGGTGATGGCTTTTTTCTGTTCGTATAGTCAGTCCAACAGATGGAGGGTGGAATTCCAACCTGTGGAAACATCGCAAATCAGACTATGTTGGGGGATACCGTTCTGACGCTGCAGCTCAAGGAGAGTGTGCTTTGCGGTTTACGAGTGGCTGAAGTACATGCAACGTTTTCTTCCCATAGGATGTCTTGCAGATGGGGGGAACACTTCAGGAACCACTTGACAACCAGATTGAACACGTATGCCATGCAGGACGCATGGCTCAGGCTTCCTTGAAGCAGCGCAGACAAGATGTTCTTTCCGTTGCCAGTCACCATGGTTCCCATTTTCAGTTTTCGTGGAGTAAGCCATGATTCCATTTCTTGATGAATGCCTTTTAGCAGTTCCTCCCCGTGTGACTCGGCTCGCAAAGGCAAACCATGTGAAGAACAGCATGACACCGGCGTGCCTTGCACACATTGTATGCTGGAGGGGCATTTTTATTAAAAGTATTAATTAAAATAAATTTAATTAAAATTAATTTATTACAATTATATCAAATTATTTATTATTTAAAATGTTTACATAATGTGCCAGCAGCATGAGGAGACCACATGGCAGCACAATGACACAGCCTGGAGGTGGCAGGAGCATAAGGAGACCATATAGTGGCAGAATGACCAAGCCTGGAAGTGCAACAGCAAGAGGAGACCTTAGGGCCTCACAATTGAAAAGATTAAAGATATATTTTATAATTTAAATTGAAGATTTTAAATCGATTAACATAAAAACTTTAATGTAATGTACCAGCAGCATGAGACCACATGACGGCACAATGATACAGCCTGAAGGTGGCACTAGCATGAGGAGACCATATGGTGACAGAATGACACAGCCTGACAAGACCAAAGGGCCTCACAATTGAAAAGACTAAAGATATATTTTTTAAATTGCATGGGGCCATGTTAACATCCTCCGAATACTTGATGAAAAACTGCCACACCGCAGAGTAGCTGATTTTCCTCCCAACAGTCCGCACTGACTGATTGCTGCTGCCGCTGACTCCAGGGACCCCTGTTCCTCCCAGGCTGGTAGGCTGCCACACGTTTGGCTCCAGATCTCCCACTGCTGCCACCATGCTTACTCCCAACCATGCTACCACCTTCCTGGCTCAACTGCTGTCTCACATGCAACCTGTCACTCTTTTCTCCTGATAATGATGAAGCCCCTTCTGCACCTGGCTCCCAAATGGCTTCATCATCATCGAGTTGTGTCTGCACGTCACTGATGTCCTCCTCAGGTTCCTCAACAGTGTGTGCTTCAGTAGGCTGAATGCTCCCAACACCACCTACCACGTCACTCTCCTCATCACTACTTGCCCGCCTTGCGAAGGAAGCGGGGGATGTCTCTTCCACTTTTTGGCTGGGCAGTAGCTGCTGACTCTCCTCTAGTAGATCTTCCTGACTAAAAAGTGGAGCTGAACCCACCTCATAGGATACTTTTATGAGGGAGGGAACAGCATAGGACAGAGGCAATTGGAGGACAGGGACTGCTCCTGGGCCATGCTAACTGATAGTTGTGTCTGAGGAACCCACCAACTGTTGACTGAGGGTGTCAGATGTCACTTGTGAGGAAGTGGATGACCGAGTTAACCAGTCAATGACAGTAGATGGGTTGCTGGTCGAGACAAGACCACTAGCTGTTACCAGAAGCTCAGGCCTCTCGCTGCAACTCCTGCTGCCACTTGCCCCTAGTCTTCTGTGACCTCTGCCTGCGCCTGATGAATTTAGGCATATGCCACTCCTCTGTGCACTTCCTGGCACTTCTCTGACTGACATTTTTAGTACGTATGTGAGGGGAGTACAATACGCTCCACTACGCTTAAAACAGTATTTGTCTAGAACAGCAGCAGGTGTGTACTTTTGGCTGGCCTTTCACAGTAACTAGGCCCTTAGCACTAGAACAGAAACAAAATGGTACACCACCTATGTATGCACAGTTTACACTTAATAGAGGACAAAACACTCAGCTAATCAACCAGTATTCGGCACTAATAGCAGGTGATTGTGGCTTTTAGTGCTCTGCTCACCCTAACTGGCTGCCTACTCTTAGCTTTTTAGTTGGTGTACACACCAGTGCTGCAGCATACCGTCGCTGTGTACTACACCCACAATTGAACTTTCTCTCTCAATCTCTCTCCCTTCCCTATCAGTGCTTCTAGGCTTGATTTGGGCATGAGGTGAATCGCTGGTGTAAAAATGCTTTTCTGTGCAACACACACTGCTCTCTGTCCCTCTCTCTCTGCAATAGAATGCTGATGTGACTGACCGCAAGATGGCTGCTGATTATATAGGGCTGTGACATCACTGCTGATAGACTTCATGCTGCATGTGATTCAGGGTCATCCCGCCTTCCCAGGTTTCCTTGCCCAATGTCTTGACATATGGAGCCGTCATCTTAGATAACCTGGAGCCTGGAACGCACTAAATGGAGTTTAATGAAGTAATTTGTGCGACCAAAACGCTGTTATATTCGAATTTGTTGCGAAGAGATTTTTTTCCTGAAATTCGTAACAAATTCGGATTCGTCAGATTCAATTTGCTCATCCCTAAAAATAAACACCCAATTCCAGAATTGTCATTTTTTGTTCATCTCACATATAATAAATATGAATTAGTCCCATCTTTCTCTAAAATGGCGCTAATAAATAATACAAGGTCATAACATGGCGATGCAGAACTTTTTTTTTTAAGCAGTGAGACATGAAAACGATATAAATTGAATGTTTGTGCCAGCAGCACAAATACAGAACCCTCTGAGATTTGCAGAATGGTTTTGTTTTGATTTTTTTTTTTTCACATCACATTTTATGGTAAAGTAATGGGTGCCATTAAAAAGAACAATTGGTCATGCCATAATATGGCTCTTAAAAGGTGAGCAGGGAAAAGAAAGCAAATGTAATAAAAAAAATAGAACCTTTTCTCTTTTCTGGTCTTTAAATGGGTATTCCAGGATCTTTTTTTTATTTGACTATGCTACAGGGGCTGTAATGTTGGTGTAGTTCGTAGTATAGTGTCTGTGCCTGTCTGTGACAGTGGTCTCACAATTCTTCTGTGATTTTTGCTCCAATATTTATTTTTGACAGCACACAAAATTACTCATGTCTCAGGATTTCCCAGGTTGCAGTGCGTCGAGACTTGACATTACTAGTCAGGTGATCAGATGGAGTCTGTCCTGCTTCAATGGGTGGAGTGACGGCTGGGTAGGAGAAATTTCATTTTGCAACAGCTGTGGGCACCCTGATTAGGAAACACTGGTGTATTGCATTGAAGGGATCACATGTGTATTTCAATGGGTGGGGTGGCTGATGTGTGGGAGGGAGGAAAGTCACCTCATAGTTAGAAACTTTGGAACTATAGGATGTGTAGTTTAGAGAACAAAATTCAACAGAAAATACCCAGTTCTGGCAGGTATGTACTACTAAAATCACCTTATGGTGGATAACCCCTTTAAAAGGTTTATGTGAAGAAAAAAAATAATATATAGTTAAAGAAAAAGTATCATGCATGAAACCAGAAACGCCCCACCCCAGGGAACGCCGTCCGACACGCCTTCTCCATCTACATCACAATTCAATTTCTGCATGGATTACATACACTTTTTTTTTTTTTTTTTTTTTTAAATCATGCACATTGCAGTGACTACGTTGCACAAGTAAATCTGCAATGCACATGAACATTTCCATAACATATAAAACAATATTCTATGTGATCGATAGTTAAAGAAAAAAGGCACCTGAAAGTATTCCCGAATGCTATATAAAATGGCAAAAAAAAAATTGTGTTCAGAAGTTGGAAATGATATAATTCAATACACATCCAACAAGAAAGAATTCACTGGAACTTAGTCATAATGGTGACCTAGGTGTCATGCTAGCAGCTACAAGGCTTTATATCTAAAAGCCACCTACCACTTTCACATTTTTGTATGTTTCTTGATCATCTTAAGCCGTTTTGAGCCTTGCTGAATCTTTTCACAAAGCTTTCTATCATAATCAAAGTGAACAGGTCAGGAGCAGCAGCTTTTCATTAATGATCACTTATATGGATTCCAACCACTGGGCTACTTCAAGTCAATACATACTATTCATAATAAATATAAAAAAAAACTTTAGTTTGACGTTTAGTGACTTACATGAAGAAAAACCTTTAAGTCATTGTTCGTACTTAATGATAAAAAATGTAATATATATATATATGTTTTTTTTTTTTTTTTTTTTTTTTAAGCTATGGATTCCATTAATGTATAAATGGTTAACAGTGCTGCAAAAAAAAAAAAAAAAAAATCATATTTCCTAGAGTTTCTAAAAATGAGGGAGTCCAGCCTGGTGAAACCATTCTTACTTAGAACTTTGGGTAAAATGAGGCTTGGTGAAGATTAGAACTTTGCAAGGCATAGCTGGTGCAAGCATGCAACGGCTCTGTTCTAGGAGATGGGATGCATAACACATTATGTTTTGGCGCAATGATGAGGACGTAGGAACACTGAGATTATATCAGGATAGCCGAACATACTTTGCAGCTAGCAGCATGAATACATGACTGCAGGTTAAACAATAATTGCTTGTATAGAGCTTTCAGGCCAGTCAGGAAACAGCATGGGGACTTAAAAAGATAAAAAATTAAGCAGTGCACAAAAGAACTCACTGTTGAACTACTGCAATGGGTTTACCTCAGAGACTGTCATTACTTTGTCCAGTTGCTGCACTACAAATCCCAGCAGGGTGACTGCAGAACGAGCCCATAGAAAGCTCATACACTACAATACAAAGAAAGTTGAGCACAGCATTGCGCAGTAGGCTGACCTCAGTGACCCACATTACTGTGTCCAGTTGCTGCACTACAAATTTCAGCATTGTGACTTAAAAATGAGCCAGTAGAAAGCTATCACACTACAATACAAAGCAAGTTGAGCAAATGTATTGTGTAGTGGCTTACCTCAGTGGCTACTGCAACTACCACCAGTCCACCACTGCTTGCTGTCCACTGGGTACCACAACTATCACTATTCCAACCAACACTGCTGTCCACACCAGTTCATGAAAGGGATAATTTTTGGGCTTTTGGGGACATTTTGGGGCACCAATCTTGTTGCAATGCCCAAAATGGAAACATTTCAGAACGTTTGAAGAAAAAATCCATTGCGTCTTCACTTGTCAGGCTCAAAACCTGTTGCTGATCCTAAAAAGGGCTAATTTTTGGAACGCTTGGAAATAACATTGTGGCTTCCGATACCTTGCTGTGCATTTTAACAAAAGTGACGCTTCCCTTCTAAGATTACAATGCCAACAAAAAGGGATTCTTTATGTACCTTTAAAGGGGTACTCCGGCCCTAACACCTTTTATCCCCTATCCAAAGGAAAGGGGATAAGATGTCTGATCGCGGGGGTCCAGCCGCTGGGGACTCCCACAATCTCTCATGCAGCACCCACCTGTGTGAGCTACACGCAGTGCTGGAGGCTCTGAGCCTGAAGCCTCACGACTATGGGGCCGGACATCACAACTCTGCCCCTGTGTGATGGCACGCCCCTTCCCATAGATTTGCATTGTGGGGGTGGGGTGTGATGTCACACGGGGGCGGAGTAAGTATAGGGGATAAGATGTCTTAGGGGCGGAATACCCCTTTAATTTAATGTTAAAAAGCATACAGAATCCACCAGAGCAGTTTTTTTTTTTTTTTTACCCAGTCGTTAGTTACAATGGTTTACCGCATGCCGCCTTTGTCATTAACAAAGCCTTCAAACCACTTTAAAACTTCTTGAATACATTCCTAGGTGATCCTAGCAGTGTTATACAGGGCTCTAGAACTCTAAGAACTCTGCAAACCCAGCGAACCAAACTTTTTTGTAAAGCTCACTCGATTATACTTAAAGGGGTACTCCCGTGGTCAACGTGTTTTTTTCCGTTTTTGACTTACCCTATTTGTTTTGTTTCATTTCTATTCTTGTTGTTTAGCTTACTCTATTTCCGTTCTTTGTTGTCTTTTTATCCCCCACTTTGTTTTCCTATCTTTGCTTCTATTTGCTGTTTCTTGCTGTGCTGAAAACTACAAATCCCAGCATGCCACATGCCTTGCTGGTTTGGGGCAGCTCCTTTTTTTTGTTTGTTTGTTTGTTCTGCCCTTTACCCATCCTACTATTTTCCCGGGTCAGCCCCCTTATACAAAGCACACTAATATAATCAGCCTTGGTTGGGATACACTGTCATATACACACACACACACACAAGCGACTACAACTCCAAGCATGTGTCATTCAGGAGTCTTCAGTCTGTGGTATAACACCAGCATGCTGCCTTTGTAGTCTCCTGGGGGTTGTAGTTCACCACACCTCTGTAGGGCATACACCAGTGTTTCCCAACCAGGGTGCCTCCAGGTGTTGCAAAACTACAACTCCCAGCATGCCCTGACAGCCTTTGGGCATGCTAGGAGTTGTAGTTTTGCAACAGCTGGAGGCACACTGGTTGGGAAACACTGGTGTAACATGATTTGTATGCTGAATAGGCTAGAACAGTGTTTCCCAACCAGTGTCAGGGCATGCTGGGAGTTGTAGTTTTGCAACAGCTTGAGGCACACTGGTTTGTAAACACTAGCATACACACACACACAACAGGGACTACAACTCCCAGCATGTGTAATTCAGGAGCCCCCTACTCCCCCTTCACATATAGAGATCATTCCCAGTATGAGATTTATTCCCCTGCAGTCCATACATCCCCAGCCCGTGCACCTTCTCATCCTCCCCTTCAGATAACACTTATCTTCTCTGTGTTCTTCTCCTGTGCAGACCTGTGTCCTTAGAATACAGAGCATGGGGGAGGGGAGGTGAGGAGCTGTGTACTCAGCTGGATGAGATGAGGGGGCGTGGCTTATTCCTCTCATGCAGACAGAGAGAGAAAAAAAAAAGGTTTGACATCTTGTCCACAACAGACTCAGACCTGTGGACAACAGTAAAAGAAAACCCTCTGAACTTCAGAACTTCCTGCCCAACAAACAGGTAAGAAAAACACATACATGCTGCCAAAACATATAACACATGGATAGTGCAAAAAAACAAAACTTACAAAGAAGATGCCATATAGTCAAAAAAAAAAAAAATAACCACCGGAGTACCCCTTTAAAATAAAAAAAAAATACTAATACTCAACTACCTGATCACCTGCTACTGCCATTCTGATGGTGTCCGGTCCCTACTGACCAGTGTTGCTTGGAGCACTGTTTGACACTAAAGAAATGCTCACTTAGCTGATCTCTGGCCACAGTTACCTGCCTTAGCCAATGATTGGTTGATCGGGCATGTCCTGTGTGTCAAGGCATCACCAGGAAATGATGATCAGCAGGGCAGGTTAGATCAGCAGAGGGGTCCATGAGGGTCTGGGTGCATTACAGGAAATGTGCTGTAGACTTATTATAGAATCCATCTCTT
The DNA here is from genome assembly GCF_029499605.1 of Hyla sarda. NCBI lineage: Eukaryota > Metazoa > Chordata > Amphibia > Anura > Hylidae > Hyla > Hyla sarda. The sequence goes on from NC_079191.1 coordinate 286,636,979, forward strand.
GCACCAAGGAGAGAGATGGGAACAGAAGTGCTAAGCTGAGCACTTCTCCCCATTCATTCTAGTGATCTATGGGGTCTCAGCACCCAGACCCCCACTGAACAAAACTGTAGAAATGTCTGTTTGATGTGTATTTTGTAATGCAAATATGTGAACTTTCAATGCTCACATCATGAGGGCTTCAAGCAAGTATGAAGCTGGTACAGGAGCAGAGCCCACTCATTACATGGTAGGGGATGGCTGCTGTCTGGTCAGTTTGATATGGTTGCCTGTGGTATGGTCCAAACTATTCAAATGTTATGTAATTTATTCTATGCGGTCTACACTTTAAAAGAAAACAGATGCTCAATTAAAATATGGATTAGTCCCATCTTCCTCTATAATGCTTAATTAAGCCATTGAGAAAGGGGGACCCCCCCCCCCCGAAACACATCTGGCCTCCCCGTCACAGCACACAGTCCAGTACTGCCACCAAATCCCTATTGCATATAGCTATTGCACATTTGCAAGCTCCATTGCAAGGTTTACTAAATGCTTGAAAACCTCCAACTGCCACACTAGGACGCCACGGAAAATGTATGCACACACCACTCCTGCCTGCCAGGATTCTGTTACAGCAAGCCAGACGGAGGGCCGTGCCACCTAGCAGCAGGAGAAGTCAGCATCCCCCTGCAGAATATGGAGCCAGCGCATTGTAAGGACACTTCTAGCGATGATCTGCATCTGGGAACATGTACTGTGTACATACTGACCGGGCGCTGCCCATGCCAACCTTTATCGCATACCCTCAGGTAAAAGCCACATCCTGATAACGGGACAGTGTGCAATTATACTATAACTTTTGCATCATCCAGCGCTCACATCATAACTCTGCTAAGTTTAATTTCTGGCACACAGGATTATTTTTTGCATAGACTACGTCATTGGATCTAATCATATGTGTCTATAAGGATCTATAACTGAGACGCACTGCAAAGGTGGCATACTGTGAAAATGTAATTGCTATAATGATTATAACAAATACTGGCACTGATACCATGTTTTAATGTTATTTTAACTAATTTTACTGGGTAGCAAGGCCCTGCATAGATACCAGACTAAGTGTATATTATTGATATCACATATTTTATTTAAACCAGCTACATCTTATTTCTCTGTATTTCCATAATTGGAAGGTTACATTTTAATAAGTAATAAGTTTACACCTTGAGGTCTGAATTCCCTCTGCTTTGGATTTTATAAATTTTTTGGCACTTTTGGGTATAGTGCAACTCAGTACCTCGGTCTAGACTCATCGTATTTATATTAGTGTGCAGCCACCAATTCATATTTTTCCTCTCACTTATAAAAATTATTTAAATTTTTTACAAAAATGTATTTTGTTCAGTGGATCTGTTCATTATTTTGCAGTTGTACCTGAAATGTTGCATGTAACAGTTTTTCTTTAAATATGAAACTGTGATTTTAAAGGTTCTTTATTGTCTGTCTGGTCTGTACATCTATCTATCTATCTATCTATCTATCCACCCATCCAACTCTGTAACTATAGATATGAATTGCTTGCAGTAGGTCACAGTAGATTTTCTGTAGGGCTTCATTGATTAAAGAGGTCATACATTGATTTGTTCACCTTGAAACATAAGCATGTTTTTCAAATAAGATGATCAATCTATGCTCTGCTCCATCTTGAGTAGAAGTCATTTGTCATTTTGCAATATGTTACCTAATATGTCATGACTGAATTCTAAACAATATGTTATGAAAAGCTGAAAGAAGCAAAAATATATCTATATAAGCTGTGTAGGACAAACATCACCTCAAAGGGAAAATTATGTTTATTTTTTTTTAGTATAGTATGGTATAGTTTTCAAATTAAGTAAACGTGCAAAGTACGAATAATAGCATAACAATTAGGGATCGACCGATTATCGGTTTGGCCGATCTTATCGGGCGATATTCACGATTTTGGACATTATCCGTATCGGCAATTACCTTGCCGATAATCCGATAATGGTCCGGAGAGTAGGTGGGGGTGGGGAGGGGGGGCAGTTGTAGGACTCGGGAGGACCCCAGGACAGGCAGGGGGAGAGAAGCGGGTGGCTATGGCGGTCTCTGGCACCACAAAAGCAGCTGCAGTTCATTGATTTAAAGCGGCCGCTTTAATTCAATGATCTGCAGCGGCGTCGCCGGGGGGGTTATAAATAGCCGATAACTTATATCGGAATATCGGTATAAGTTATCGGCTATCTGCCTTAACCTCAACAGATTATCGGTATTGGCCCCGAAAAATCAATATCGCTATATTACACATGTGACCCAGATGACCCGGAACCGCCACAGACTACAGGTTTGTATTTACTGGCGATCTGGTGTGATTGCCTATATGGGAGGACCTCAGGACCCCCCTGGACGATATGCTGGGATGCCTGATGATATCGTTCAGCAGGCATCCCGGCATATCGTCCAGTGGGGTCCGGTCCCCGCACAGTGAGCGTCAGGGGGCGGAAGAACGCAGGATGTACCCATACGCCCTGAGTCCTTAAGGACTCTGAAACGGGGGCGTGTGGATACGTCCTGCGTCCTTAAGGATTTAAGTACCTGTCACCAAGCCATTTTTTCTAAACAAACTCAGATTATATTCCCTAACGACTCCTAACACCCCCTGCTCTTTAAAATTAAATTCTGAGTTTTAAAAAGCTCTGTAACATACCTTTCTACTTGCCCACATTGTGTAAACTCCCGGTAGGAGAAAGTGGGTGTTCCCCAGCAGGCACAATGTCACTGAATCTTGCAAGAGCTGTGCCTCGCCATGCCCCACACGCACTTCCTGCCAGGCCGGGAGGAGCCCAAACTAACTGTTTGACTTGTGCAGAGTCACCTAGTGGCCATTTTTTCAGTCACTTTAAAAAGATACAAAAGGTTGAGAATTTTAACAGCAAGTAAATAGCAAAGTGTCTTATAATTGCAAAACGAACAATATATTAAAAGTTTAGTTTGACAGGTACTCTTTTTAAGCGATTTTGACTTCCTCTAGAAACAGTTCAAATTCAAAATGTCCCTTAAAACCCTCATAAAAACTACCAAGTTGTAACATGTAGAGAGTCATTTACCAAATGATGGGCTGGTCTTCAGACTTCAAATTTGAACCCAGAAAACAGATGTGGCATTTTCGTATAATTCTTGTAATACCTTTATTTTGTTTCTTAATCCTTTTCCTAGACCATTAATAGATTACTCTATAGTACTATTTTGTTTGACAGTTAGCTAAAACAAAGCTATAAACGTTCAAGAAATAATACCTTGTAAATTGTCGTTCTTTGTTACTTACAATGGAAATGAGCAGTAGGTATTTTCCTATAAGGGCTTTATTTATAATGTAAGTAGATAGCAGCTGTTTCCTTGCTGTTTCCTTCATAATATATTTATTACAAAATCATATTTAAAAAAAATAATAATAATAACATTTCCTGAAAACTCTGTAGTGTGATGTATATATGATATGCTGTCACTGGCTGTCACTGACATTGTCAGGTCCCTTTCCCTGACAAGGGATAAGAATAATTATTAGAAACTGTGTCTGGGGCAGTGTTTCTCAATTCCAGTCTTCAGGGCCCCCTAACAGGTGATGTTTTCAGGATTTCCTTAGTCTTTCACAGGTGATATAATTGTGGTGATACCTGATTCACTGACCATAATTATGTCACCTGTGAAAGACTAAGGAAATCCTGAAAACATGACCTGTTAGGGGGCCCTGAGGACTGGAATTGAGAAACACTGGTCTAGGGTAACCTTAGAAGACTAGGAGGTCTAGTAAGATCCATAGAGGCTTCCAGCCAACCAGATAATTTTTTGTGTAAGAGAATAAGTAAACTATCGATTCCTCATGTAAATGAATGTCTTAAGTAATAAACGGAGCAGAGGCTCATTAGAAAGATAAGACCCTTTAACACGGGTAGATAAGAGCCTGTTACAAGTGGCAACTAACTAATAGCATGTTGATCTGCATTTTTTCTGCATGAAGGACCTTGGTTCAGGTGAATGTTCATTTCCCTGTTTACTCTGAAATATGTGGTGCCAACCAACAGGCATTTTTGTGCCCACATACATGAATGGATCAGCCAACAAACCAGTGTTTGCTCATCTGTTAGCTGATCATGGAAATGTTTACATGAGGCAATGCTTGGTTGAACAAACGTTTACTCTTAAGAAGACGTACACAGCACTTTCTGTCATTTCTTTACTGCTCCTTTCAAATTAGCATATTCATTAGGGGGTTACAGAAGCATAAAAAGTAATAAAAAGTCATATAATTTCATTTTTTCCTGTGTTTTCCCAGTATCTGTAATTTGCGCTCTGCGTTTAAACCTTTCACTGTACGGCTGACCATTTTATCGCTCAACTGAATGGAATTGATTGGAGATTAAAGTGTAAATGTAAATGAAGGTGTTTTATAGATGAAATATGAAGCTTAATGGCTTTTTTGATCTGTGACGCCCAACACAATTATACCTTGGTTGTCTCATCATGTACATGCAGAAAATAGCAAAAGCTGAACAAAAACACATTCACTGAATCGGTGGGGAAGCTAATTGCAAGCAAAGGAAATAATCTCTGACCATTATCGCGTAGATTCTGATTTGCTTGAAAATAAGGGTCCGTTCTTTACCGCTTTTTCTTCTAATTGTATTTCAACTCAGAAAGAGACATAAATAGATCCGTGTACCCCATGTTTTCACTCATTACTTCATATCAGATTTTATTTTTAATACAAAGTATATAATGACTGTTACTAAGTAGAGATTATTTTTTTCATGTAGTTTTAAATGAGTTTTTCTTTACATTTCCCACAAAGAAGAATGTGCAGGTACTTTAGTCACAATGGATCAGATAATCATAAATAACAATCTTAATTGTTATAATTATTGTTTCATATATTGTTGCCACCATTGTGTGGATCAGTAAGGAGAATGGAGTCAAAGCCATATTAATTAACTCCTTTTTTACCCACCCATTCCTTTTGTTATAGAAAGCCTAGTTTATCAGAATTATACCAAACATGTAGCAATGCCTCCCATCCTCCATGTACTACACCCACATGTTATCCAAGTGCAAATCACACAGTCTAGTCACATGGTTTTCACCTTTCACACCTCAACATCTATCTGCTTTCACTAGCAGCTGTTTCTAAGAAAAAAAAAGCTATTTGAACAGACTTATTCCCTTTAAGAGTGAATCTGTATTAACCAGAGGTACCTCCTGTTATGTTGCAAAAATATATTTTCATCATCAATGTTTTATCTTAGATTATATTATTAGTATATGTTTTTCAGAACTATAGTCCCATATGACATTAACAGCAATGCCCTGCAGTATATTACTTACACACTAGTATGCCACCTACAACAAAAGAGCTATGCCAAAAAACCTAATACACCAGCAAGTTAATGCAATCATTTTCTTTACTACACATTATTCATTTTATTCCAAATTATTCATTTAATTCCAAATGTATAGCTAAAAGCACATAAACAAGTAATGATAAACAACAAAATATGGAAGAGAGAATCCAGCTTGTGTGGGTGAAAAATCTTCAAGTTTATTATTTCAAAATTACATATTTGCAAAAGATAGCTAATAGGAAAACAGGCATATAAACCACTCAATAATGGCATAACCATTATGCCACGATTTAGGGCGGTTTGTATGTCTGAAACGAGTCAGTTGCTACTGGCTGTCTTCTGCAAATATGTAATTTTAAAGGCTTGAAATACTAATTTTGAAGATTTTTCGCCCACATCAGCTGGATTCAATCTTTTGTTGATGTAAAAAATATACTAGCAAAACAAATGGAACTGCATTGGTACAATACCAGGTCACTAGCTCATGAAACACCCCAATGTGCATTCCAGTCTCCCTTTGTCAAGGCGTGGAGTTAGCAATGCCCTGGCAACGTTTACACTAGTGTTACATAGGTATATTGTTTCATTACTAGTACAACATGTATAGTACAGATGCAAACATAGTTCAGATCACAGGGTGCCAATGTGATAGTCTCAAATTAAAGTTGGCATTGTGATGTGTATTTAGTAGCTGTATTGTGTCTGTATTGTAATTTTTTCAATATACTTCCATACTTAACAGCATATTTGTCTATCCAGTGGTGACATCATTTTATTTTACTTATTATTAGTGCAAAATCTCTTGCAAACAACCTGCTAAACATGGTTTAGTTTAGAAACTAATTGAAGACAAAGGCATATTTTGCCTTGATGACTGACATTCATGTACCATGTGATTGTTTCTGATCCCATTCAGTGTTTACAGCTCCAACAGATTATCAATTATGTAACATTTGTGTTCCGTACCTTAATACCCTTCATTACAATGTTATATAATCTTGAAAACAGACTGTCTTGTCCTCCTCATTATTAGCGTATTATACATAGTTGTGCTGTTGGCTCAATGGGACAGGGACTAATTGTGACAATTTGTTTAGTAACTGACATGCTTCATGCTTCTTACAGTTGTGCCCAATATGTTGCTGCCCTATAAATAAGCGATAATAATAGAGTGATACTAACTTGAGGCTAAGCTAACATAATCCTTGGAGATTTGCCAAATGTCACTCATTTAAATTGCATCTCATTATAAGGCAGACATCATTCAGCACATGACTTACCGTAACCCTTGGTCCTGACCCTTTCACTGACAGGAAAGCAGAGGACTTGTTTAAAGGCTGAGCAGGCCTGACACTCAAGAGAGTAGAGATCTTGTGAAGATATGATGCTTTATAGGGAAAATCTTTAACAGTCTGTGTAAATGTGTCAATACTGTAGGTCAGATACAATACATTGCACTGTACACAAAGCTATGCTACGGTTGTCCTTCATGTCGTGCTGTGATAGTTATGGTTCATTGCAGTGATGAAGGTCTTTCTAAATTGTGTTATTAAACTTTTCTGTTATTTTTTTTTCTCTCTATTATTGTATGAATGCTCTTAGGTCACTTACCTTCTGTTACTGCCTTAAGGGTTTAGGGAGGAAGAGCAAATTATGCAATACTCCCAGTTACCACCAGTCCAGGGAACACTGTTATCCGGAGGCAATAAGTGTTTCCTGCCAAACCTTTTGAGCAGCTGTTCCCTGGATTAATTAAGTTGGTTTTGTTAATAAACACAGCTTGCACATAAAGATAGCAGCGTTCCATGGCAGCATTCAAATGACCTTGTCTTCATGGTCGAAAGGAGCATCTTTGTTCTAGAAGGCAAATAGACATGTTTTGCCATGGAATAGATTGTAAGCATAGATAGAGCTTACTACCTTCATAGGACACTGCAATGCTCAAGCATTTTGTTTTTCTGTTTGTGTAGAGCAGTTTTTCCTAGGCTTGAAATCTATTTTAGGATTTGTAGGTCAAATATCAGTTAGATGTCAGGAGTAATTTTAGAAGTGACTTACAGACATAGTACACAGTAGTTGATCATAGATTTTGGAAAGCTTAAGGGCACTTTTATTAGTCACCACTCACCACCTGTCATTCTGTAAATCTGTGTATAGTTATCTGTTTCATGTTTCTTTTGACTGATGCCACAGACACAATGTAACCTGCTACTGGGGGCTGTAACTAAAATAGTTAAAATGCAAGGTGCAATACAAAAAAACCTGTTCTAGATGATTCAGTGCTGCTTTTAGATTTTTTTTCTTGATAAATTTCATAAAGAATAATGTACAAACTTCATGTGGCTATATAGCACTTTTGTGTTTTACATGTGGTAGTATACTTCTTAGTGTGTTGTATATGTATAGGAAATATGGGATATTTAAAAGTGACCTGTCAATAGAGTTTATCATAGTCATGGCTGTAAATGTTGGCACCCCTGAAATTTTTCAAGAAAATTAAGTATTTCTCAATTTCTCACAGAAAAGTATTGCAGTAACACATGTTTTGCTATACACATATGTTTATTCCCTTTGTGTGTATTGAAACTAAACCAAAAAAGGGAGGAAAAAAAGCAAATTGGACATAATGTCACACAAAACTTCAAAAATGGTCTGAACAAAATTATTGGCACCCTTAACTTAATATTTGGTTGTCCACCCTTTGGAAAAAAATAACAAATCAGTTGCTTCTTATAACCATCAATAAGCTTCTTACACCTCTCATCCGGAATGTTGGACCACTCTTCCTTTGCAAACTGCTCCAGGCCTCTCTTATTGGAAGGGCGCCATTCCCAACAACAATATTAAGAACTCTCCACAGGGGTTCAATGGGATTTAGAGCTGGCCACTTCAGAAATCTCCATGGCTTTGTTGCCATCCATTTCTGGGTGCTTTTTGACATATGTTTGGGGTCATTGTCCTGCTGGAAGACCCAAGATCTTGGACGCAAACCCAGCTTTCTGACACTCGCCTGTACGATGCGACCCACACTGGGCTGTACGGTGCGACCGGAGGGGGCGTGAGAGCTATCACACCCCCTCCCGTAGGCTTGCATTGAGGGGCGGAGCGTGACGTCACATGGGGGCGGAGGCATGACGTCACACGCCGCCGGGCCTGCGGTTGACCATAATCAGACCCAGAGCGAACACGCTTCGGGGGCTGATTACAAACAGGGTGCCGCGTGCATGATCCCGGGCGTCCCCAGCTGCGAGACTCCCGTGATCAGGCATCTTATCCCCTATCCTTTGAATAAGGGATAAGATGTGTAAGCACCGTAGTACCCCTTTAAAGGTAGCTAGTCATCAGAAACTGGCCTATTATTTAAATCAAGTTTTTATGTTAACAGCGCCACACCTGTCATCTGATTGTGTGTTGTGTTATAACTTTGTTTCATTCAATTCAATAGAACTGAGCAGCAATGCCACACACTACGTGAGGTGTGATGCTATTTTTGGAATCAATTATGTCTACTTTACCATTCTTGGATAACCCCTTTAAATATATACATTAAAAAAAGTTTTTGGGTATTTTTTTTTCTTCTCATTTTTTAATTTACTATCTATATTATAATATAATCCTGAAATCTTGCAGTTTTAATTCTTGCCACTAAACCGTAAACTAAAATGATACTTCCTGTGTTGCCCTGTGATAAGGGGGATGTTGCTGAAAAGTGATCTGTACAGCATTACAGTGAATTACAGCCTTTCCTCTCCCGTAGAATGTCCACTGCAGAGTTCACAACGGTCACACAGCATGTTTACAAACCCTCCCCATACAAAGTGTAAAACCGGGAGATGTTCATAGTGTCTATGTCCATGGGGCTTGCAGTAAAAATAAAAATAACAGTCAGAAAATAGAAACACATTGGAAAAAGAACATGTTTTAGTATATGGCACTAAGCTGTAAAAATAATCTAGGCGACACATTCATTTTGAAGGGGTCCTCCTGTGGAAAACTTTTTATTTTTTTTAAATCAACTGATGCCAGAAAGTTAAACAGACTTGTAAATTACTTCTATAAAAAAAAATCTTAATCCTTACAGTACTTTTTAGGGGCTGTATACTACAGAGGAAATTATTTTCTGTTTGGATTTCTCTTATGTCACGACCACAGTGCTCTCTGCTGACCTCTGCTGTCCATTTTAGGAACTGTTCAGAGCAGCATATGTTTGCTATGGGGATTTTCTCCTTCTCTGGACAGTTCCTAAAATGGACAGCAGAGGTCAGCAGAGAGCACTGTGGTCATGACATAAGAGAAATCCAAAAAGAAAAACATTTCCTCTGTAGTATACAGCCCCTAAAAAGTACTGGAAGGATTAAGATTTTTTAATAGAAGTATTTACAAATCTGTTTAACTTTCTGGCTCCAGTTGATTTTACCCCTTTAATGTTATGGCTGACCAATGTATTCCATTAGAACTAGTCTCCCATTACTTAAAGGAGAACTCCAGAATATAAAAAGTGTCCCCCATACTTCCGGCAGTAAAAAAAATAAAGATGTACATACCTTCCTCCGCTCCCCCAGGGCCTCCTGTAACCGGCTCCGGTCTCTGCCGCGATCCTCTTCCTGGTTGCTGGTGGTCGTCGAGTCATACTGTGCTCAGCCAATCACCGGCTGCAGTGAAGTCCCGACTCGGCCGGCAATAGGCTGAGCGGCAGTGTGACGTTTTCGGCCCCTGCAGCAGGTGCTGGTTTAGTGAAGAATTTAGTTTTGAAGCGTTCTCACACTGCCGCTCAGCCTATCGCCGGCCGAGTTGGGACTTCACTGCAGCCGATGATTGGCTGAGCGCGGTATGACTCGCCGACCACCGGCAACCAGGAAGAGGATCGCGGCGGAGACCGGAGCCGGTTACCGGAAGCCCCGTGGGAGCGGAAGAAGGTTTTTTACTGCCAGCAGTATGGGGGACAATTTTTATATTCTGGAGTTCTCCTTTAAGTTGTGCGGACTTATGATTCTCTTTTGAGGGTCTAAAGTAACTCACAGTGGTAAGATGTACAGTTCTTCAATTACAATACATTTTTCTAAGGAAAGGCCTTATTCAGAAGTACCTTGGGTCCAATGGATCTTGTTCTTCTTGTTAGCCACATATAGCATTCTCATCTGCTATTACATATATACTATTTTTATTCTTCACAAGCAGGAAGCTTGTTGAGGTATTTATATATTATAAAACTGTGTTAACAGTACAATTACAAGGCCATGCTTTTTAAGTCCATCAGCTACATGAAAATGTGTATTCATTTGTTTAAGAAAAAGTGAGAAAAAATGTGTTGAGAAATATTGATTTAGCTGTAATCCTTCACGTATGTAGGAAGTTAACAGCAGCCTCCTTATCCAATCTACTTGAAAATAACTAAATAAATGTTAACACTTAATTGACTCATTAGTGCTATTCCGCAGGTCTGCACTATGCTGGCACTATACATAGAGAATATAAGGAAAGCACTGCATTATTTTATTACATAGAGCACCTTTAGCCTTCTATTTATGGAGCATTGTCACACAGGTAAAATGCAGGGGGAATATGCTACATACAATATTCATACACACAATTTAGTAGTATAGTATATAAAGACAGGAATGTAAGTTAAGGTTGCTTTGCATTTGGCCGCAGGGTTTATTAAAGTTTTACACTGCATTTAGAATGTAGTACAGATAAATGTAGCTAATAAAACATTCCCTTCTTAATTTTGCTATGGTGATAGAAGGGTGTAAAACTTTCATAAGTATTTTTGCCGTTGGGTCAACTCCTTCTGTTTGATAAATGTCTCCATTATCTTTCATCAGGAAAACAATAGTGCAAGCCCCTAATAATATGTCACTAGGATGACACTTATAAATGAAACAGGCAAGTATGGGATCCCTTTAATAATTTTGATGAATTACCTATAATTTGTGTCCATTTAACTATGCTGGGCTCATCTGCTAAAGTACGCCATTACTGATATGCTATGACATTCACAGATTAGGATTTCTAGGTGCCATAAAATAAATACAATATAAATGATAGAATGTTGGAAGGTAAAATGGTGCGTGACATGATATTAACCAGGTTTTGATTTAGTGCAGTTTACACTATACAGACATTGTACAGATGTAGTACATAATGGGACCATGTCTAGAAGTTTTATCTTTTTATTTTTGCACTAGTATGTAGTGCAGCTTATTTTATGTTGAGTCTAAACCTTGCTTGTGATTTTGTATATACAAAAACTCTCTTATTTAGAGTCAAAGGCCATTGCTTTTTCTAAACTTTATCAATGTTTTAATTTGGACTCTGTCCATACAACTATTATCTTAAAGGGGTATTCCAGGCCAAAACTTTTTTATATATCAACTGGCTCCGGAAAGATAAACAGATTTGTAAATTACTTCTATTAAAAAATCTTAATCCTTCCAATAGTTATTAGCTTCTGAAGTTGAGTTGTTGTTTTCTGTCTAACTGCTCTCTGATGACTCACGTCCCGGGAGCTGTGCATGATGGGAGAATATCCCCATAGGAACTGCACAGCTCCCGGGATGTGAGTCATCAGAAAGCAGTTAGACAGAAAATTTCAGAAGCTAATAACTATTGAAAGGATTAAGATTTTTTTAATAGAAGTAATTTACAAATCTCTTTAACTTTCCGGAGCCAGCTGATATATATATATATATATATATATATATATATATATAAAAAGGTTTTGCCTGGAATACCCCTTTAAAGAGACCTGTGGCCTCCCCTGGTGTTTTGTGGCCTCTTTTTTTATTTTATTTTTTATAGTAGACTCTTGTATTCTCCATAAAATAACACTTTTGTAAAATATTTTCTTATAACTTTCTGTTTTGCCATTAGTCTGTTATTCTTACTAGCCCCAAATGTGTGTTACTGGATGGGGGTTTTTCAAATCAAACTTTGTCAGTCAATTTAGGGACCTTCTTTTGGTAAGAATAACAGATGAATTGTTATTACGTAAGTAAGTATACGTAAGTATGTACTAAAACCAAAAGATCGGGAGAGGCTAAAATTCCTTTTTACAGAGAATGCACTGAATGGGCAATTTCGGAGGCCTCAATTACATCACGCTTTGGGACTATGCTACCAATGTACATCAAAATACCTTCAAAAAAGTATTTCAACATATACTGCAGCGCACCCACAGCACACATTGATTTTATTAGACTTATGGATAGAGATTCACCAAGACCAAGGAAAAGTTGACCAGTTGCCTATAGCAACCAATCAGAGTGTTTCTTCCATTTTTCACAGTTCTTTTCAAAAATGAAAGAAGCGCTCTGATTGGTTGCTATGGGCAAGTAGTCAGCTTTTCCTCTGGACAGGTCTTGATAAATCTCCCCCATGTAGTCTACTAGTTAATTGGAATATACAGCTCACGTGAGTACGTATGTGCGGGGCCAGCCTCAGCACAGCATGAAGAAAGATGTGGAAACTTTTGCCAGCACCAAATAAAAAACATCTTATTTTATTTGAATCTATTAAAAATATTCATCCATTATGGAAAGTAGATAAGAAACAGTTCAAGGACAACTCTTGTATAGGTGCAGCATAGGAGGTTCCCCAATAATGCCGACCAGAAAACAATGTGGATATACTTTTTTAATAGTATCCAGCCAGAACAGATCTTATATTGCAGATCTTATATTAGAGGTGGTGTTTCTTTTTCCTTTTGTAGTTTTCTGCTCTATTTTTCTTTGTTTTTAACTTGACTGTCTATGGACAATAAAGTTAGTCCTATGCATTTCTTTGGTATATAAGTATACAGGTTAATACAAGGTGTGTGCCATGACTGAAGGTACTTTTACCTAAAATACATTGACGTTATGGGGGAACCTCCTATGCTGCACCTATACTAGAGTTGTCCAGTTTCTTATCTGCTTTCCATAATGGATGTATATTTTTAATGGATTCAAATAAAGGAAGATGTTTTTATTTGATGCTGGCAAAAGTTTTCATATCTTTCTTCAGTCTACTAGTTACTGTTCTTTTGAAAACTATAGGGGATATTTATCAAGCTACAGTATCTTTTCTTGGAAGAAGCTTGATTCTCTTTGTTGCCCATAGCAACCAAAGCGCAGCTTTCATTTTACAATCACAATATGAGAAATGAAAGCTAAGTTATGATTGTATGCAATGGGTAACAAAGAGAAGTTCACTCAATTTTTTTAAACAAAAGCTATATGTTTTAGAAATAGACCACATACCGTATATTTACTAGTAGACTACATTTCATCTATTTAACTATTTTCGTTGCCCATAGAAACCTATCACAGTGCAGCTTTCATGTCACCAGATTAGTATAATAACAGAGCTTATCTCTGGTTGGCTACTACACGCGACAAAGAAAACATTTCTTGTAGACCGTTTTGAATAATTTGGACTAACTTATTTGTCAAGTTAAAAGTAGTATCTTAGAAGTAGATATCTGGCTTTACTGTCCCTTGCTGACTGTCTTTCTTGTTTATTTATATAACAACATATATGTGTGTGTGTGTGTGTGTGACACCTTTTAAGCAGCAGAAGTGACTTCTGATGGATTATCTATAGAGGAAACCATTTGACTGGTGCAAAGATAAGAGTCTGTTATTTACCTTGTCCAGACTTTTCCTGAGAGCATTCCACATTTATCAGCCATGTCTCCTGGACACTTTAAGTAGTATGGATCTGGCATATGCTGCGGCTGCTTCTAACTATCTCTGCTCCCTACTTAGCCATCCATTAAATTAGGGATGTTGCTTCTTCAATATTCCTTCAATCAGGAAAGCAAACAAACATCCTATTTTAAGAAATTACATATTCTAAAATGGCTTGTATGTATTTATTATAGCTATAAAACATGCTAGGCATTCTGCAGATTCTAGCTGTCCAGTTTGTAAGGCAGAAGAGCCTTTTGGTTAGAATATAATAGAATATGACCATGGTAGGCTTATTTTACACCATTTTTAAGGGACTAAAGGACTAGGTGTATACTTTAGGAATATTCTGATGTACTAATAAGATACAAGGTTTTCATTTTGGCATAGATTTGGCTGGGCAAAAAAAAAAATAGATACCAAAGCTGCTCTAGACTAACCACATGGTAGTTCAATGAGGTAAAGTTTCATTAAAGCATTGTTCCCATTATAGAATGGTGGGACATATCACTAGAATATACATTGTGTTTGGTGGGGTCTAGAAAGACAATTACCTCAACAATAAGGCTCTTTTAGGGTTTTGTTTGCACAGCAGCCCTTCCAGCCATGAAATGTACCGGGAAATGAACAGGCCATGTTGTCATTCCCGGCACAGCAGTTGGCCTTGAGCATCATTGTGCAGGGGAATACTGTGAAGGAGCACTAGCTAAATTCTTCATTCTTAGGAGACTGGCATCCGTCAAGTGAACAATGTGCCATCACTTATAATAATAAAAAGTGCCTTTTAATTGCTTTTGCTTGAAAAACTCTTAGTAGTGCAAGCACCCTCACCTAATCTATGCAAATACATGTCTGCAAGAGGACACAATAACATGCTATATTTACTTTCCATTTCGGTGTAATCAAAGATAATGTTGAAATACAAGAAAATAAGATTTTTTATGGTCTGTTGTTTCGCTGAATTAAAATAAAAAACCCCAAAGTGTTTTTCTTTTCTTTTAGTGTTAGTAGACTGTTGTGTTACCAGTGCCTACAATGGGTAACCAACATTTCTTGTTACAGATCATATATTTCCATTATTTCCTCCCTCTAAGGATTGTTAATTAGAAAAAAAAATTCTCCTCAGAAACAAAATAAGCCATGACCATTCTATCTATCCATTACTGAACAAAACAGGCCTGCTAGCAAAAAATAAAATGCAAGGCCCTGTTAAATGGATTTCTTACAAAAGACTGTTTAATTAACTTAAGCCATCAAATGAGATCACTAACCGCCTACAACTCAAGTGGTTGTTGAGTAAAAGCCTTTCTGGGAGCAGTCAACATCCATTTAAAGGAGTAAAACCATTATATACCACTATTATACCTGCGTGTGTGAAGATAATGATTATCAGGCTGAACAGGAAACTACATATTGTGGAATATGCCCTACAGATCACACTCTGCATTATGTTACTCTGTCTTCACATATCTTATTTTTTTCCATTGATAATTGCAAATTGAGCAATCTACATTATGTAAAATGTAGTTACATAGAAAACTAAACTGACCCAACCACAAGATCAAACTATTTAAATATCCAATTTTCTCAATAAAGTTTAGCTTGATGTTTGAGAACTATAATGTAGGAAATGGTAGTTACAGTAAATTCTAGTCGACTGATGTATTTTTGCCAGTTTACATGATTGGTAGAAATATTATGCTATGTATTGCGGAACCAAGGAAAACACAGACTATGAATAAACTTCTACATACTCATGCCTTTTGCTTCAGTTTGAATCCCAAAGAGATTCTGTTATATTTTGATCAATTCATGAAAAAAGTCAAAAACTTCGGTGAACCAACCAGGTTACTATGAGATTGTGTAAAATGGCTAAATAGCTAGCCTCCTTCCAGCCTTCTTCATTCTTCCTCCACGTCCCCATGGCGCAAACTGCATAAATCACCTAGTCACACGCAGAAATTGTGATTTTTGAGCAGACATTGCAAATTCTGTGCAAAAATTTGACTTTGGAGGATGTTCACCACCGCCAAAACCAGATAAATGTCCCCTATTGACTTTTCTAGTTGTTAAAATTTAACAACTTGATAACATTTTAGCTTTTTAGATTTGGTAAAGTGATTCCCCTTTTTCAGTCATGCGCTGAAGAATTTTTTTTGTAAAAGTGTGCTTTCAAAATATTTATCAACTCAAGAAGCAATTAAACTAAAGAGAAGATTGGCAGGACCAAATCGATGAGACTGCTGTGCATGGTAAATATATATAATTTTGAGAGACATTTATACTGCCTACTGTGCATATAGGGAGGAAAAACACAGTATGAAAACATTACACAGACCTCATATATGTGGAAAGGACAGAAATGTTTTGCCCTTTGCCATAGATTATGCTCTCATCTATGCCTTCCTCCCTCCAGCACCAAAGTAGTTAATTAAACAAGCTGCTGTTATAACCTTGAAAGGTCACGTTATAGGAATACTTATTACAGAAATTGAAAAAGCTAAGAAGTAAGGCCTTGAAACAGGGCCAAATGATCAATTTCTTAATTGAAAAAGTCCTATATAAAGTGAGTAATACGGGCTGAAATGAATAGGAGTTTAGAGGGTGAAGTCACACTTAGCATCTCTTATTGGATTTGCAGTTACTGAGTAGCTCCGTGACATTGCTTTTAAATAAATACATAGAGAACATTTTCCTTATGTACTTTTACAGATGACTTTTAAACATGCTTTCCCTGCAGCAGTTGCATATATACAGTTGCAAGAAAAAGTATGTGAACCCTCTGGAATTATATGGATTACTGCACAAATTGGTCATAAAATGTGAACTGATCTTCATCTAAGTCACAAGAATAGACAGTCACAGTCTGCTTAAACTAATAACACACAAATAATTAAATATTACCATGTTTTTATTGAACACACCATGTAAACCTTCACAGTGCAGGTGGAAAAAGTATGTGAACCCCTAAACTAATGACATCTCCAAGAGCAAACTGGAGTCCAGTCAATGAGATGAGATTGGAGGTGTTGGTTACAGCTGCCCTGCCCTATAAAAAACACCCACCAGTTCAGGGTTTGCTTTTCACAAGAAGCATTGTGTGATGTGAATGATGCCTCGCACAAAAGAGCTATCAGAAGACCTACGATTAAGAATTGTTGACTTGCATAAATCTGGAAGGGGTTATAAAAGTATCTCCAAAAGCCTTGCTGTTCACCAGTCCACAGTAAGTCTAATTGTCTATAAATGGAGAAAGTTCAGAACTGCCGCTGCTCTCCCTAGGAGGGGCCGTCTTGTAAAGATGACCGCAAGAGCACAGCGCAGACTGCACACTGAGGTGAAGAAGAATCCTAGAGTGTCTGCTAATGACTTACAAAAGTCTCTGGCATATGCTAACAACCCTGTTAGCGAATCTAGGATACGTTAAACACTAAACAAAAATAGATATCATGGGAGGATACCACAGAGGAAACCACTTCTGTCCAGAAAAAACATTGCTGCACGTTTACAGCTTGCACAAGAGCACCTGGATGTTTCACAGCAGTACTGGCAAAATATTTTTGGATTGGCCCAGTCCTGACCTCAACCCAATTGCTGTGGCATGACCTCAAGAAAGCGATTCACACCAGAAATCCCAAGAATATTGCTGAACTGAAACTGTTCTGTAAGGATAAGTTTCCACTTGTTTTTTTTTTCTGGCAGTTTTTGTATTTCTGCCACTGCAGTTTTTGAGCCAAAGCCAGAAGTGTATTCAAAAGGAATAGGACATATAAAGGAAGGCCTTACAATCCTCCTCCCTTATGGATTCACTTCTGACTTTGGCTCAAAAACTGTAGTGGCAGTTTTCCAAAAACTGCCAGAAAAAAAAAAAACAAGTGGAAACTTTTCCTAAAGAGTATTGGTCAAAAATTACTGCAACTACAGAAACCAGTTATTAAATCCAAGGGTTCACATTCTTTTTCCACCTGCACTGTGAATGTTTACATGGCGTGTTCAATAAAAACATGGTAAGATTTAATTATTGGTGTGTTATTAGTTTAAGCAGACTGTGATTGTCTATTGTTGTGACTTAGATGAAGATCAAATCACATTTTATGACCAAGTTGTGCAGAAATCCATATAATTCCAAAGGTTTCACATACTTTTTCTTGCAACTGTACATAAGAAACGGGATACTGTAGTATAGGCACACAATTGGCCTTTAAGAGTAAAGTCTAAGAAATATATACGTATCTTACATAATTTTGTCCATGTCACTCATGTAATGGCCAGCATTCATTTTTATATAGTCACCTTGCTCTCAGGGGTGGACCCTTCAGTGTGGGTTTAGTGCAAGAAGTGTCTCACCCCCCAAAGACTTTATTGACAACAAAACTAGAAAAAAAATGAATACATATGCACATGCAGAATAAAAGCCGCACACACACACACACATTGGAACATCATGTACAGAATCTGCTCATATATTGCACACATGACATACATGCTGCTTACAAACTACTCATATATAGGACACATGGCGCGCACACTTAGTACTTGTACTTAGGCCACTAAGACATAGGACTAATACCCTTCATACACATAGGTCACAAACATCACTTATACATAGCATATGCTGTAAGTGACACACATCTCATATAAATAAGACACGTGCAACGCACACTAGTCACAACTAACACACAAAAAAATTTACAGACTACATAATATATCTGGCAGAAACTAATGTATACAACTTCACATGCCTATCCTCACCTTGTTCCCCTGCATAGTACACCCATACTACAAATACCCTATATGCCCATTTAAATAATAAATAATGTGTCCAGTCATAACTGTGGTCTGATGCATTACATTATACACGTATCCAGTTTAGGAAATAAGTAGTAACCTGATTAGGGACTGTTGGGCTACATTCACACTACAGAATTTCCAAGCATCAAATTCCACCATGGAAATTCAATTTCCAGACTCCATCGAAAGAATAAATATGTTTATACTTTCAGCGGTAATTTGCATGGACTGCGTTGTTGAATGGAGATGGAGATTCTCATAGCAACCAATCACAGCTCAGCTTCCATCATACCAGAGCTCATTACGATATGAGAGCAGAGCTGTAATTGGTAGGTAAGGCCAAATCACTTCAGTTTTGTCGGGGGCAGATTAAAAAATCTAGGCCAAATTTCCATAACCTGCATTATGGAAAAACTTTATAAATAGATACCACAAATTTTATTATCACACAAAAGAGTGTGATATTCTCCAAGAAAATGGAGTACGGACAACAGTAACAAGTAACAATACTTTTCTAACAAATATACGAATTGTTGTAAGTCCATTTATTACATTTATCCTTTTGAATGTAATAAATAAAGGACATGTCAAGCAAACCTATGAATTCATATAGAAAACGTGTGCCTGGGTGCCATACGGGTTAATTTAATCTCTGTTAAGGAATGAGTTTCACCATCCAATACTCGGAACACAGCAATTTACCACAAGTACATTTCAGATATTTTTTGGCAGAAGGCTGCAGAAATGAAGGTTTTTTTCGGCTCATAAAACAGGTTCTGCAGCCTATACAGTAAACTATTAACATATGGCTAATTAAAACAAACATTACTCATTATTCCTATTGTGGTGTCCTACAAATTATCTGCTAGTGGCAAAATATGCAAGGCAGAAAATAACACAGGGAAACTAGAGCTAAGCTATAACAGACACCATTATGAGAGATTTGCTTCGAATAGCATTTTATGGTTGTGTTTAGTCATATTATTCACAATAGTCAGTAAAATGAGACCCTGTTTATATTGGCATTTACAGTTATTTTTTTATTTTGCAGCTTAAAAATGTATTGACTTTTTCCATTAACAAATACACATATGCATGGCCACTGTATTGGATGCCAGTGATAGTTGTATTATTTTGAACTCTGTTCAGTAAGAGCACATTGAGCAGTATAGTAGACATAGATGGTAATGTGTTTACATTTCGAAATATGTCAGTGCTATGCAGGCCTCATGTGTTCAACTGATTTTGTCATTCTCATGTATTTTGTATTACTATGCCTCATTTATCAAAACTGTCTTTATTGACCATAGAAACCAATCACAGCTCAGGTTGCATTTTACCAGAGCACTTTAATAAATGATAGCTGAGCTATTGTTATGTCAGA
The DNA here is from genome assembly GCF_029499605.1 of Hyla sarda. Lineage (NCBI taxonomy): Eukaryota > Metazoa > Chordata > Amphibia > Anura > Hylidae > Hyla > Hyla sarda. The sequence continues at coordinate 286,657,219 of NC_079191.1, forward strand.
TTAATTATTTTTCAGCAGTGGAAACTCAACCCTTTGTTTCATGAACAGAGAACAGATTTACACGACTCTTCCCTTAAAGATTTTTTCTTTGAAATGTCATATTTAACACTTGTATACTATCTTGTGGTGCACGCATAGAAGGTCATACAATTAAATCTGTACTTTCTTCTGTACTGGCTATTTTGCTGAAAAGTTGCAGAATTAGTGGCGGTCATGCAACAAATTTATTAAATTGCACACAGACTTTGATGACTGATCAGAGAACTGCTCTGGTTAAATTTGGCAGAGTAGTGGTGGGCCAGCCTACAACTTTTCCTGTGACAAATTTAGATAAATAAAGCAGCCTAAACAGATTTATAAATTCCACTCAAAATGTATATAGTAGGACTACTTCATTCAGCCAAACTCTAAAAACAACTAAATGTTATCCAAATCTACTTAACAGTTTAACTGCTTTCCAGCATACAGATATTCATCTTCTGTGTAAAGGGATTTTTCCATATTAACCACAAGACAGTGTCTAAATGGGGTGGAGGTCCAACTGCTGAAACCCCCACCAATCACGAGAACAGAAAAAAACATGCTTAACTGCTGGTTTAAATGGTGCAGTGTTTAAAGGGGTATTCCATCCAAAGACATCTTATCCCCTATCCATAGGATAGGGGATAAGATGTCTGATCGATATGAATGGAGGGGGCGTGGCATGATATCACATCTGCTCACAATCCAAAAGAACCAATCATGTAAAATCATAATATTTATTGAACAGATATCAATAAAGACATACATTAAAAATAGAAAGAAAATATGGGCACATAGGTGATTAAAACAGTAGACTGGAGCTGGTGAAGGAGGTACAGCAATACATGGAATACGGGACAAAGGAAAATATAATGGAATGGAATTATCTCTCTAAATAATCAACCTCAGGGTAAAGTATATGACAAAGAGGTACCACAAGCATAGACAGAGAGATATTCAAAACATAAGATAAATTCTATACAATTGAGGCCGGACTAAAACAGAAAAAACAGCTAAAGAATAAGTCACTGCCCGCCATGCACGTTACCACCTACCAGCTCACCCCAAAGTACGTTTCGCGTACTTTGTCAGAGGGCGTGTCTAAACCCCCTAATAGGAGGGTATAAGTATCTAGTATCAGTCAATCACAGTTGCATTCGTATCACAGACATCTCAGATACTCCAATCCATGTCTTGATAACAGAATCTACCAATAATGATGGTAGCCTGGTGTGTCTCCTACCTAAACACGTGACCAGATGCTGGCGTGTGACATGCTGTGTGTGTCCGTTGCAAAGGAAATTACAGCACACTGCTGTCAGAATCGGGGCTGTGCTATGGAGAAAGCTAGGAGCACCTCCGTCATAGGACAGGGCGGAGCAGGCAGTTATACCCCGTCCCGATCTCTGAGAGAAATGAGGCAGTCAATCCACGGGATGGGAGGGTCTGCCAACCAAAGCTGCCTATGTTAACATAGGAACGGGAGTGCCTGGACAAAACAGGACAAGCAGAAAACATATAAGACATGACCAGACCAACAAAAAACATATAAGACAAACATATATGACAAACAAAAACACCAAGTGAACAAACAGAAACAAAATGTGTGTTTAACCTCAAACGTGCCGTGCCACAAAAATACAGAATGTGAACAACCACCAGAGAGGAGCGTGTGAGTGTGAACAATAATGTGAAAATGTTAGTGTGTGTGGAAGAATGTGAGTGAACTAATGGGCACAGAAAAACAGAGTGAAGGTGAAAGACTATGCAAAAAAATGGAGTGAAAGTGAAAGGTGAATGAGAGGAAATATGTGACATTCGAGGAAAAGTGTGACAACAAGGTGAATAGTGAAAAGCATAAACATGTATATATAAGGTGCAACGTGTGGTCATAATAACAATGCAAGAATGCAAAAGTTAGGTGTAAACATAAATTTATTGAGTATCAAGCATATAATGTTAACCAAATAAAGTGCATAAGTGTATTATATTTACCTTTGTCCCGTATCCCATGTATTGCTGTACCTCCTTCACCAGCTCCAGTCTTCTGTTTTTGTCACCTATGAGCTCATATTTTAACGTTCTTTCTATTTTTAATGTATGTCTTTTTTTTATGTATGTCTTTTTTTTTTTTATATGTTTTTGGATTGTGAGCATTGGTTAAGTGAACCAATTGTGGTTACTTCATTGTGGCCATTATTTTGTTGGTAGTATAATAGTGATGTCTCATCTCCATTCTTGGAAACCTCTGTGTTTCCGGGACTGGAGATGTTACGTCATGCCACGCCTCCTCGTGACATCACACCATGTCCCCTGCATTCATATAATACTGGTGCTGCACGGAGATCGCGGGGGGTCCCAGCAGAGGGGCCCCCATGATCAGACATCTTATCTTAAGATGTCTTTGGCCAGAATACCCTTTAACCCCAGTGTTTTTCTGCTTTTGCATTTTAATTTTTTCCTCATCACCTTCTAAAAATCATAATGCTTTCAATTTTGCACATAAAATTCCATATGATGGCTTATTTTTTTTTGCGCCACCAATTCTACTTTGCAGTGACATTAGTCATTTTACAAAAAAATGCAAGGCTAAAGGGAAAAAAATTGTGTGACAAAATTAAAGAAAAAATGCCATTTTGTTAATTTTGGGGGCTTCCGTTTCTACGCATTGCATTTTTCAGTAAAAATGACACCTTATCTTTATTCTGTAGATCCATACGGTTAAAATGATACCCTACTTATATAGGTTTGATTTTGTCGTACTTCTGAAAACAATCATAACTACATGCAGGAAAATTTATACATAAAAAATTCTCATATTCTGACCCCTATCACTTTTGTATTTTTCCGCTTACAGGCGGGTATGACTGCTCATTTTTTGCACCGTAATCTGAAGTTTTTATTGGAATTTTTTTTGTATAGATCGGACTTTTTGATCGCTTTTTATTCATTTTTTCATGATATAAAAAGTGACCAAAAATATGCTATTTTCGACTTTGGAATTTTTTTTGCACGTACGCCATTGACCATGCAGTTTAATTAATTATATATTTTTATAAGTCGGACATTTCTTCACGCGGTGATACCACATATGTTTATTTTTATTTACACTTTTCTTTTTTTTTTTTATAGGAAAATGGGGGGTGATTCAAACTTTTATTAGGGAAGGGGTTAAATAACCTTTATTAACTCTTTTTCACTTCTTTTTTTTTTTTTTTGCAGTGTTATAGCTCCCATAGGGGGCTATAACACTGCACACACTGATCTTTTACCCTGATCCCTGCAAAGCCATAGCTTTGCATGGATCAGCGTTATAGGCGGTCAATTGCTCAAGCCTGTAGCTCAGGCTTAGAGGAATCAAATGCCGATCGGACGTGACGGAGCAAGGTAAGGGGACCTCCGCTTGTGTCCTAGGTGATTGGAACATCGCGATTATATTGCGATAATCCCAGTCAGCCCGACTGAGCTGCCGGGAAGCTTTTACTTTCATTTTAGACGCGGCAATCAACTTTGATCGCTGTGTCTAAAGGGTTAATACCGCGCAGTGCAACGATCGATGCCGCATGCTATCAGCCAAGGGTCCCGCCGGGACCAACCAGGTGTAATGTGGGGGTCACGGCGTGACCCTGTTTTAAATTCCGGGCGTAGGGCGTACAGGTATGTCTTACGTCCTTAAGAGGTTAATCTTGTTTGCTGTTTCATTTACTCTCTGTTGGAAAGATATTGTTTTACTCTGTCGATCCCTTAGAGAGTAAAGGGAGTGGCAGTGCAAAAAGTCGACCGCTGCTACATGTCAGACCTCCAACTATACACTGCTACAGTCACACATCCATAAAAAAAATCTGATTCTTTTGTAGATTATCATACCTTCTATAATATCAACAAAATCTTAGAAAAGGTATATACACACACAACAGGCACACACCGTAGTCATATACAATAGATACTTTATTACATAATTAGTACTTACACAATACACAGCACTATATGCTTAAAAAGCAGGGAGGATAAAGTCCAAATCCCCCCTATAGCCACGGAGCAATGCCTATTATAATTCCATAAATATTCAGTATCAAACAATCTGATAAATATGATGTTGCACAGTGCTTTACAGCAGCTGCCCTAATATTCAAACAGGTAAATAAAGTGCATAGGTGAGAGGGATATATTAGAAATACATCACTGAATCACAAATAGAGCGGGTGTCCCCATAGAACAGGTCCCCACGCATTCCGTCACTACCCTGATGACATCACTGAAGAATGAAGGAACGCATGGGGACCTCTTCTGGGGGGATACCCGCTCTATTTGTGATTCATGTTTCATACTTACACAATACACTGCACTATATTAAAAACACATATATATATATCTATATATAATTTTATTGTAAGGATTCCTCCTTGGGGATTAGCTCTGGGATCGTCCTGGACACTGCCACGGGACACGTTTCCACTCAATAAACCCGCAGACAACGGTTATTCATGCACGCCTGGCACCTTGCCAGCTTTATTTAGACAGGTTGCAGGTAAAACAAAACATAACTCAGGAACAAACCAAAGTCCTAGACAGTCTGGTCACTGACTACACATGTAAGCTACTATCTGGTGAGCTACCCTCAGCCAGCATAAAATATGTGCCCCTGCAACCTGTTACTCACAGTTCACACCACTTCTTGGACCGCTCACAGTTCGCTGTGTCTCCCCCTACAGCGACATGCTGTTACCCAGGGAGAGCCCCAACTATTCTGTTTCTTTTCCTTTTAAACACGCTTTCCCTTCCTGATACCTCATTAATCAGGCCACAGGTGGAGCATTCAGCAGAGTTAGCAAGGGAAATACACCCTTTCCTTGCCACACTGCCACATATCCCCCCTCTGCTCAGACGACCGGGAAGGAGCACTTGTATTCAAAAGGCAGAGTCCAACTGCCTTTCCTTTTCCTTGAACAACTACGTCCAACAGGTTTTGAGGCACTTGGCTTCCTTCATCAGTAGATTTAATCTGCACCACTTCAATGGTGCACCCTTCTTTCATTCACACTTTCATCAGCCACCAAGCACAAGACTTTTGGTCATCTTTGACAAATTCCTTGTAAAAAGCTCCCTTCATGTCACACCTTTCCAACACCAGGTTCTTCATCTTGGTCTGTGAAGTGCTCTGGACACTAGATGCGAACAAGGCAGATGCTCTAGGCCATTGTCTTCTTCTGTCACTGGTATGACCATCGCCCGAACTTTGCTGGTGGCCATCCGAGCCTGTATCACCCATTTGCAGGACTTCTAAGACATCCTCCACAATTTCAGGAGGCTTCCCTTTAATGCACCTGTCCATCTTCTCCTTGAGACGGACTCTTCTCCAAATTCTACTTCTGCGGACTTTCTTCCAGTGTTTTCTGGAACTAATCCAGTGCCTCTCAGGGTTTCTACCACGACCCAGTCTTCTATCACAGTGACCTCTTTTTAAGGACTCTGCTTTCTTATTAGCCATTTCTTTAGGGACACCGACCTTCACAGACTCATTTTTAGGCTGAGAACTCTAGGCTCCTTTAGCCAGTTTTTCACCTGCACCTTCAGATGTGTCACTGTCTTTAATTGCAGCTTCTGCAGTTATCTCTGGTTTAACTTCTACCTCAGAGAACTTCTGTGCCTCAGAATTTTCACCATGCAAAGTCAATATCTCTGCAGCTTCAGAGGATTTCCCATATGGTTTCACCTCAGTCCCAGCTTCAGAGGACCTTTCATATGGCTTCTTCTCATGGTCTTCAGACTCTGTTTCTTGCGTCCATTGTTCAGACTCCGCCTTTTTTAGAGAAAGCATTCCTGTCTCCAGTAGCTTTTGCTCCACAAGCAGTTTTTCTTCTTTTTACACGGACGGCTGTGGCTTTGGCCTCAGTTTCCATCTGAGACACTTTTAACCTCTTGTTAGCCAGGTCTACTATAGCTTGGTCACGGCTTTCTTTTAGGACCTTCATGTCCCCTTCCAGCTTTAAACATTTCTGCTGCTCACTCTTGAGCTTAGCAGAGTTCTTCTTCTCACTTTCCAGCAATTCTGTCAAGTTTTTGACAGTATTCTCCAGAGACAGCAGTTGTTCTCTCATCTGCTCGTTGTATTTATTCAGTTGCGCCATCTTGGACACTTTCTGCTCATAGACTTTTAGCTGAGCCTCTTGTTCAGAGAGCTGAGTACCCAGTGAATCCAAGGCAGCTGCGCAAGACTTAATGTGCATTTCGTTCTGCGCCTCCAGGCTCTGCACCTTGTGAGCCATTACCACTTTCTCTTTCTCCAGCTCTTCCATGACTACCAACCTAGCCTTGTGATCACTTTGTAGAGCCAGATATGCCCCACACAGGACATTCACTTCATCCTTGAATGAGATCTGCTTGGCCAGAATCTCCAATTCTCTCTCCTTCCTGGTCATAAGACCCTGGGAGCGGGACAGTTCATCCTGCAGAGCCGCAAACTCACTTTTGTGGCGCTCCATATCTTTCTGCAGCTGAAGCATCGCTTCCTGCTCTTTATTCAAGTCTGCAAGCATTTTTTCTTTCTCTTTTGTCAGGTGATGAACCACTTCTTCCTTTTGAGACAATTTAGCAGAAACCATCTGTAAGGTTTCTTCAAGGTACTGGATCTGTTCCCTTTTTTTACCAAGACCAGCGCGTTTTTTCCGAGATCTCTTACTTACAGTGGTCTCCTTACTCTCGCTGCTGGACCTTGAGACATTCTCTTGTCCTCTGACAGTCACCTTTCATTGGCCGGTCTCTTCCTTCAAGCCAACTCGTTCAGACTCTTCTCCACCTTTAGGAGTAGTCTCCCCCTTTTCAAGGGTCTTGGCCACTTGGGCTTCAGGGTAGGTTCTGGACAGTCTCTCTGGACTGTCTCTCTGATCACTGGCAGACTTCTCTTTCACTTCAACACTGTCTCTCTGATGCCCAGCAGAAAGGTCTAGGGCTCCTGGGTCTGCAACAACATCTGGTCCAGTGGTTCGACCTTCCTGGTCATGATCCATCTCTGGTCCAGACGTCACATCTCCTTCACTCAGGACTCTGTCTGTGACAGTAAGCGCAGCACCCAGCTCCACATGTACTCTCTTCAGTACTTCTGCATTGTCCACAGACATCTGTCGTTTTTTTTCAGTCACCTCTTCCAGATGACCGCGCAATTTCAACCCCCCTTTTGGCTCATCTTTATTCACAAGGTTCAGCATAGCTTCCTCTTTTCCAGTCTCATTCACTTCTTCCAGGTGACAGCGCAACTCTAGCCCCACCTTGGGCTCATCTTCAGCTGGCGGATGGAGCCCATGTCCCTGTACCTGATCCTTTTCTGGTTTCACTGAAGATTCTCTTTCAGTCAGAGGCACACTTGTCACTTGAGTCGCTGGATCCTCTTGGACTTGACTCACGGTCTGGTCTTCAGCTCCCCCAGCAGTCTGGCAGACCCCTATCTGACCTACATCTAGTGACTGCTGACACTCCCCGTCCTCAACCTCTGCTGAGTAACTTTCCACTAGTGCAAGTCAAGTGTTGTGGGCCTATCAGGTGTACCTGCTCTAGTCACCTGACAGTCTTCCCATAATTGCTGAAAAAATTGAAAATTCGTCCCCAGTACTACATCATACTCCAAGGAGGGTTCTATTGCAACCTTGTGACCTATAGTACCATAGGGAGTAGAAATACAGACATTAACCATTTTATATCCCCAAATACCAGCCTGCATAGACATTATAGCGGGGTCTGGCTTTCTGCTGCTGGACTTTACCAGACTTATTACACATCTAGGGTCTAACAAAACCATCATCTTTTTACCTTCTATTGCCAGCTCTTACAGGTTTTATTTTGTCCTGTCAGAGGTGGCAGCAGTACTCTTTACATCTGAACGCAACATAAGTTTTTCAACAAAAACATTATCAGATTGCACATGTTCAAAATTTACAGGACAGTTCATAGCACTAGGACCTAACTCAGACAAAGTGTGTTTTGTTACATTTTCTCCCAGTCCTGCATTCAACATTTTCTGTTCACCAGATTTTTTCAATCCGATCTGCACAGTGTGAACAGTCTCATCAGTCTTCATGAGGGGTTTCCCACCCTCACATGATTTTGCAACTGGACATAGGTTGGTACCACCTTGAACACTGTTCACACAGACAACTAGGGAAACACCACCCTCCGACTCAGCATTTTTATGCACAGTCCCATCATTTTTACGTACAGTCTCATAGTCTCTGAACATGGCCCCCATAACCCCTGGAACAGTCTTACCAGAATCTCTTGCCGTCCAGTCAGTTAAGGGCTGGCACTGGACACCTCTCACCAGCTTCTCTGCTGCAGAACATCGCTCCACTTGCTCTTTAAGTAGCTCTGCAACTTTAAATCCAGCATCACTGTTAGGCTGCAGTGCACACTGTAGTCTTGCAGCTTGGCTTACTCCCACTTTAGTCAGGATCTCTGTCTTGACTTTCTCATAGTCCCGTAAGATCTTTGGATCCAGTTCACAATTAACTTTTTGGGCATCCACTCCAATGAATCCAAACACCAAGTTTCCCCAGTGTGTCTTGGGCCATGCCTCATGCATAGCAATCCTTTCAAACTCTGCAAAGCTTGCTTCCTCTTGTGCTGCAGCCATCTGCAACAAAGCACTTATCAGGACATCCATCTTGCAACACAGCACATTCCTCTGCCAAAATGTCAGCCGCTTGCCAACAAAATTTTCCATTGCCCCTAGCAACGCCTTTATACACAGTCTCAAAACTTCATTTGCACTCTGCAGGTGGCCCGTCCACCTGTCTCCTTACTTGAGAAAGAGCGCCCACTCACTTGATGCGATATGTTGCCCCTAGCAACAACTTCACTGCAACTCGACCACTGGTTGCTCCTAGCAACGTGTTGCCCGCATCCAACACCAATTGTAAGGATTCCTCCTTGGGGATTAGCTCTGGGATCGTCCTGGACACTGCCACGGGACACGTTTCCACTCAATAAACCCGCAGACAACGGTTATTCATGCACGTCTGGCACCTTGCCAGCTTTATTTAGACAGGTTGCAGGTAAAACAAAACATAACTCAGGAACAAACCAAAGTCCTAGAACGTCTGGTCACTGACTACACATGTAAGCATGCCCTGACTACTATCTGGTGAGCTACCCTCAGCCAGCATAAAACATGTGCCCCTGCAACCTGTTACTCACAGTTCACACCACTTCTTCACTTCTTGGACCGCTCACAGTTCGCTGTGTGTTTCCTCAACAGGGTCCGTGTGTCTCCCCCTACAGTGACATGCTGTTACCCAGGGTGAGCCCCAACTATTCTGTTTCTTTTCCTTTTAAGCACACTTTCCCTTTCTGATACCTCATTAATCAGGCCACAGGTGGAGCATTCAGAAGAGTTAGCAAGGGAAATACACCCTTTCCTTGCCACACTGCCACAATATATATATATATATATATATATATATATAATCTTCTGATATTTGGGCAGCTGCTATATAACATTTGTGCAATATTGTGTTCACACTATTTCCGAGTGCAGGGGCTCTCTTGTATAAAGGAATAGTATTACACTGTGGGTTGAGGATCCCCTCCGTGGCTACATGGGGGATTTGGGTTTTATCCTCTCTACTTTTTCAGTGTTTTTAAGCATATAGTGTTGTGTATTGTGTAAGTACTTTTTATGTAAATAGCGTGTCTATTGTATATGACCACAGTGTGCGCTTATTGTATTGTATATGACTACGGTGTAGCACCCTCGAAGGAATTATATTTGGTTGAGCCTACTAATCCATGTGTGCAACCTTCTATAATCTAACGATGCTTTTGCTGTTTATAATGACCTCTTTTCTTAAAGTGGTACTCACGTGGAATTTTTTTAATTTTTTTATTAATCAACTGGTGCCAGAAAGTTAAACAGATTTGTAAATTATGTCTATCTTAATCCTTCCAGTACTTTTAGGGGCTATATACTACCGAGGAAATGCTTTACTTTTTTAGATTTCTCTGATGTCATGACCACAGTGCTCTCTGCTGACCTCTGCTGTCCATTTTAAGAACTGTCCAGAGCAGGAGAAAATCCCCATAGCAAACGTGCTGCTCAGGACAGTTCCTAAAATGAACAGCAGAGGTCAGCAGAGAGCAACTGTGGTAATGACATCAGAAAAATCTAAAAAGTTAAGCATTTCCTCTTTAGTATATAGCCCCTAATAAGTAGTGGAAGGATTAGGATTTTATAATAGAAGTAATTTACAAATCTGTTTAACTTTCTGGCACCAGTTGATTTAAAAAAAAAAAAGTTTTCCACGGGAGTACCCCTTTAACTTAGTCTCACTTCTCAAAATTTCGGAGATGATCCAGACAGATTAACACCTTAAGGACCGACCCATTTTTTACCTCTGTGACCAGGCTTTTTTTTTATTTTACATGTATCTCTTTAAATGGTAATAACTTTAGAACGCTTTTCTGAGCAGATCGATTCTGAGATAGTTTTTTCCTGACATATTGTACTTTTATATAAGTGGTGCATTTTTGTTGACATATGCAGCATTTTTTGTGAAAAACTGGAAAATTTTTGAAGTTTTTTTATTTTATTTTTTATAGTGTACACTGTGCGGTAAAAGTGATGTTATATTTATTCTGTGGGTCAATACGATTATGGCGATACCCATTTTATATAGCTTTCTATTTTCTTTTTCCTTTTCTGAGCAAAATTCTTTTTCTGCTATTCATTTTCCAACAGCCGTAACTTTTTTATTTTATTTTTTGTCCGACAGAATTGAGTAAGGGCTTATTTTTTGCGGGATGAGCCGTACTTTTTATTGGTATCATTTTTGTGCTACGTCCTACCTTTTGATCTTTTTTATTCAGCTATTTGTACCAAAATTGGCGAATTTAGCATTTATTTTTATGGGTTTTTTTTCCGCCTTCACCGTGCGGGATAATTTACGTTATAGTTTTATAGTACACGTCATAACGGACGTGACAACACCTATTATGTATATGATTTTGGTGAAAATACAGGGCTTTTATTGGGAAAGGGGCATTTTTATTTTTTTACACTTCATACTTTTATTGAAGAACTTTTTATTTAGTTTTTTGCACTTTTTACAGGTTATACTATGCTGCAATACATTTGTACTGCAGCACAGTATGACCTGATGAGCTGAACACACTACAGCCTGTGCGATCCAGCCTACGGCTGGATCTCACAGGCTTCTGTAGCAGGCAGAGAGGAGGTCATGATCTGACCTCCTTCTGCCATAGCAACCAACGGTGAATTCGATCGTACTGCGGTGCCGCCGTTGGAGAACAGGGGGAGGGCGTTCCCCCTGTCATCACCATAGATACCGTGATATGGGGTTAATGCTGCCGGGACCGGCGCAATCGCTGCTCCGGCAGCTGCGGCAGGACTCCGGCTGTGATTAACAGTCAGGTCCCGTTGCCGATCTCCTGCGCTGCCCGCGGCAGTGCAGAATATCGCTATGACGTATGCATACGTCCAATTGCTCAAACATGGCGGATGATTGGACGTATGCATACGTCCTATAGCGGGAAGGGGTTAAATGAACTAGTACCTAATTCTGGAAAAAATAATAATAATAACTCCCAAACCAAACAAAGCCCTTTGTCCAACCCCTGGTAGAATCAGAATACTACCAAACTTTCCATAATTACTACTGCTTAAACCGTTTGATTAAGCACTGTCTGGTTAAATTCTGAATTAAATATTTTCTGAAATTATTATTACCATCCCCAAACCTGGGAAACCTGCTGACCTTCTCTGTAACACCTGACCAAATAATTGTTAAACAATGGTTTGTGACTTTTTTTTATAGCATTTTGTATGTTGTGGGTATGGCCTTTTTTTCCTCCTGATTTTTTTCAATAGTTTTCTCTATAGGATAAACACATGTACAACATCACAGTAGATAAAAAAAACACCACATAATACTCCACTAAAAATGCTATAAACAAGGTATGTTACATGAAAAAGAAAAAAAAACACTGGCATTTTAAAATCTCTAGAAACAAAAATGTATGTGAAGGATCCCTTAGGCAGGCTACAACTATAGCTAGTCAATTATCTTAATTTTCAAAATCTGTTTCCCACAGTGAGTATTTAATAGTTTCTAACTGCTGCTGTAAGTATGGTTACATTTTTTTGTTAATCATCTGGTGCCAAAAAGTCAATAAGATGTGTAAATTACTTCTATATAATAATCTTAATCCTTCCAGTATTTTACAGTTGCTGTAAGCTCTAGAGGAAGCTGTATAGTTATTTTCTGTCTGACCACAGTGCTCTCTGCAGACACCTCTGTCCATGTCAGGAACTGTCCAGAGCAGGAACAAATCCTAATAGCAAACCTCTCCTGCTCTGGACAGTTCCTGACATGGACAAAGGACAAAACAACTACAAAACTTTCTCTGGAGCATATAGCAGGTGATAAATACTGGATGGATTAAGATTTTAGATATAAGAAATTTAAGTTAAATCTGTTTAATTTTCTGGCACTAGTTGATTAGAAAAAAAAAATATGTTTTCCACCGGAGTAGCCCTTTTTAATCAACTGGTGCCAGAAAGTTAAACATATTTGTAATTTACTTCTATAAAAAAAATCTTAATCCTTCCAGTACTTATCAGCTGCTGTTATGATCCACAGGAAGTTCTTCTCTTTTTGAATTTCCTTTCTGCCTGACCACAGTGCTCTCTGCTTACACCTCTGTCCATTTTATGAATTGTCCAGAGCAAGAGAGGTTTTCTATGGGGATTTGCTCCTACTCTGGACAGTTTCTAAAATGGACAGAGGTGTCAGCAGAGAGCACTGTGGTCAGGCAGAAAGAAAAATAAAAAATAAAATAACTTCCGGTGGACCATACAGCAGCTTATAAGTACTGGAAGGATTAAGATTTTTAAATAGAAGTAATTTACAAATCTGTTTAACTTTCTGCCACCAGTTGATAAAAAAAAAAAAAAAAAAAAAATGTTTTCCAGTGGAGTACCCCTTTAAAACTGTCAGCCAGTTGACCCACGCTAAACCCAATACACTGGGTTATAGTGTTGGTGAACAGGAGTCCATACAGGGGGTCACTTACTTTCTTTTGTCCACTGGCCGCCGAGTTATGCCCCTATAAAGTTCCCTTCTTTGGTCTATGACTCGCACTTTCAAGGCGGGCCCCCCCACTGGCCGTCTGCCTCCAGCACTGAAGTTTCTAAGCCCGCCCCGTTGTTTGCATATTCATTATTTTCAACTCCACGTCCTAGTGATGTGGATTCACATGTCCCCAGAGCACAGGGCTCTGTCTGCAGAGCGCATGCACATGAAGATTTTACCCAGCTCTCACGTCCTGATGACGCAAGAGCTTGGTGTACTGTTCTCGCTCTGCGCAGTGCCACTGCACGTGTGCCGTTCCATTCACAGCATACAGCAGCTGGGTAAAATCTGCATGCGCTCTGCTGAAAGAGCGCTGTGCTCAGGGGACATGTGAATCCATGTCACTAGGACGTGGAGTTTAAGATAATGAATATGCAAACAACTGGGGCGGGCTTAGAAACTTCAGTGTGGGAGGCAGAGGCAGACGGCCGTCGGGGGCCCCGCCTTGAAAGCGCCTTGAGTCATAGACCAAAAAAGGAACTTTACAGGGGCATAACTCGGTGGCCAGTGGACAAAAAAAAAAAGAAAGTGGCCCCTGTATTAACCCACACGATAACCCAGTGTTCTGGGTCTAGTATGGGTGAACTGTCTGACAGTTTTCCTTTCAAAGCCAGGCATCTCTTTAATTAAACAGTTGTTTTCTCCATTTGCTCCATTGAATGTTATTATACCATATGTTATTTCTTAATTTTATTTAGGTAGAGATTGAGAAATTGGATTATCATCACTACTTGCCTCTGTTCTTTGATGGTCTGTGTGAAACGACACATCCCTATGAGTTTTTTGCACGCCAAGGAGTCCATGACATGCTAGAGCATGGAGGACCAAAGATTCTTCCTGTCATCCCGCAGCTCATTATACCCATAAAAAGTAAGTGTGAGTTATGTCATTTTCTAATTTTATACAGTAGCTGAGATAAAGTTCTCCGCTATGACTAAGTCACCAACTTCAATGGACACTGGAGAGTAATGTAATCTTAAGATAAAAGTCTTTTTTCACTGTACTGGAAGAAGTCTGCAGGATCCTCAGCAAATTTCCATCTTCCATTTATTTAGATGAAATACGACTTTTTTGATGCCATCATCTTATTTTAAAGCACTATAGAGTGATAGCATTGTTGGCACTGTATACGGTGGATATTTCTTCATGCCTTCACTTTTGAACATTGTCTGACTGGAACCAACTTTCATAAAGACATTGACTGTGAAATGATATTGTGTTACATCCGATGCTTCTAAATGCAGGCACAATTATTAACAACTTCTCATTTTATTGCAATTGGTAATGTAATGTATTTCCCCAGGTCTCCATTAAGTCATAAACCCGGGAGTGATATGAAGCTTTCTAAATTATCAGAAATGGAGTCGAGCTCTTCTTACTAAAGGATTTATTAAAAAACATAAAACTTCAATTTAAATCAGGAAAACAAAATTAGGTTCCATAAAAGGGTGCTGATCTTACACAAAACTGCACCTGGCATTAAAGTATATACACGTATATACAGTATTTCACATAAGTGAGTACACCCCTTACATTTTTGTAAATATTTTATTCTATCTTTTCATGTGACAACATTGAAGAAATGACACTCTGCTACAATGTACAAGTAGTAAGTGAACAGTCTGTATAACAGTGTTTAATGTTTCTACCCCCTCAAAATAACTCAACACATTAATGTCAAACCCTTAGCAACAAAAGGGAGTACACCCCTAAGTGGAAATGTCCAAATTGGGTTAACGTGTCATTATTTTGTTTGGCCACCATAGATGCTCGATAGAATTTGTTTGGAGACATGCTTGGCCAATCCATTACCTTTACCCTCAGCTTCTGTAGCAAGGCAGTGGTCATCTTGGAGGTGTGTTTGGGGTTGTTATTATGTTGGAATACTGCCCTGTGGCCCAGTCTTCAACTGCAGGGGATCATGCTCTCCCTTAGTATGTCACAGTACATGTTGGCATTTTTGGTTCCCTCAGTGAACTGTAGCTCCTCAGTGCCAGCAGTACTCATTCAGCCCAGGCCATGACATTACGACCATCAAGCTTCACTGTGGGCAAGGCACATTTGTCTTTTTTCTCCTCATCTGGTTGCCTCCACACACTCCTGAGACCATCTGAACCAAATAATTGTATCTTGGTCCCATCAGACCACAGGACATTGTTGTAGTAATCCATGCCCTTAGTCTGCTTGTCTTCAGCAAACTAAATGCAGACATTCTTGTGCTTCTTCTTTAGAAGAGGCTTTTTCCTAGGATGCAGCAATGCTGGCTGCACTCATACATCTATTTCTCAAAGACAACCTCTGGATGTGACACTAAGCATGTGTACCCAACTTTATCGACCATGGCAAGGCCTGTTCTGAGTGGAACCTGCCCTGTTAAACCCTTCTATAGCTTAGTTTCAGGGTTTTAGCAATCTTCTTAAAGGAGTAGTCTCATGAAAATAACTAATCCCCTATCCACAGAATTGGGGATAGGTTTTAGATCTTGTGGAGTCTGAGCCCTGGGCCCCCCGCAGTTTCCTGTTTAGGGACCTGGTTTTTCCCTGGAGTGGTGCATCACGACCCCCACCTGAAGCGGGGACTGCCACACGCTCTCCATATATCGCTATGGAAGAGCTGAAGATAACCGAACGGCTCTCCCACAGAGATATATGTAGTGGGCTTTGTGGCCCCTGATTTGGACGGGGGTAGTGACGCTCCGCTTCAGGGGGGAGCTGGGTCCCCTTACAGGAGATCTCGGGGGTCCCCAGCACTCTGACTCCCCAAGATCTAATACGTATTAAGTATTTTTTACCCTAAGTCAGCCGTCAATGGGAGTTATGCAAATTGTGGAGCTTCCCTGTTTTGTCTTTTTCCGGCTTTCTCGGCCACCTCTAGCTGATGCAAACAGGCCAGAGGAGGAACCTGGATGTAGCAAGGTGGGACAACCCTTTTAAGTTTCAGTAAATCCTAATATAATGGCACATCATGCTCTTCATACACAAAAGCTTTACCCTCTTTCCTAACTCCTTAAGGACACACGGTGTAAATGTACAGGCTACAGCGAGTAACTTTGCACATAGCCCCATACATTTACGGCACAAATATAAAGTGAGTGCAGGACTTGCGTTTGCTAAATAGCATGTGAGTTCTGGCTGCTATCAGCAGCCAGGGTTTCACAGATAATGGTGGACATCAGCAATCACGCCATTTACCCTATAGAAGGAGGGAAGAAAACAAAGAAAAATGCGGGGCACTCTCTGGCTTAGTAGATTAGATATTTGATGGTTTAAAAGA
Organism: Hyla sarda; assembly: GCF_029499605.1. Taxonomy (NCBI): domain Eukaryota; kingdom Metazoa; phylum Chordata; class Amphibia; order Anura; family Hylidae; genus Hyla; species Hyla sarda. The sequence goes on from NC_079191.1 coordinate 286,673,652, forward strand.
AAAGAGAATGGAAAAAACCACACCACCACACCTGTGCGGTGGCACTGACCTCCAGGAGTTGTGCGATGAGTAAGGCACAACTCTGTCGTGATATGTGGTGGGCTGTTACAGCTTGCTGCTTGGTGCCCCCTTGTCCGTTGTCCCCAAGAAGGGGTCATGGAAAAGAAAATGAAGGGAATAGAAGCACAGAAAATGCGGGGGGGGGGGGGGGGGTCTGTCTCCCAAGCGCTACTGTGTAAATAAGTAAGGATACTAATGGATACACAGTATTCTTTTATTTTATTCGTACGTAAAAGGTACAACTAGACAACGAGTTTCAGTGTTTTCTCAGGCCTTCCTCAGGTCCACAACAATAATTTTGTGGTGTCCTGCTCGTGGGTTCCTGTGTATAGGTGGCCATTTACCCTATAGATGCTGTGATCAATGCTGATTATCTATAGTGAAACCGAAGTTCCAATCGGACCCCCGCTGTACAATTGCAGGGTCTGATAAGCACAAATGGCTGCCGGTGTACCTTCTCCCAGTGTGCAGGATGGCCGAGCTTCTTGTCCAGCCTGGAGAGCCATTTGATATAACATAGTACTGACTAGCACATAGCAATCTAATGATTGCTATTAAAAGTCCCCTATGGAAAGTTAAAGGGGTACTCCAGGGGAAAACATTATTATTATTTTTTTTTAATCAACTGTTGCCAGAAAGTTAAACAGATTTGTAAATTACTTATATTAAAAAATATTTACCCTTCCAGTACTTTTTAGCAGCTGTATGCTACAGGGGAAATTATTTTCTTTTTGAATTTCTTTTTTGTCTTTTCCACAATGCTCTCTGCTGACACCTGATACCCGTATCAGGAATTGTCCAGAGCAGGAGAAAATCCCCATTGCAAACCTATGCTGCTCTGGACAGTTCCTGACATGGACAGAGACGTCAGCAGAGAGCACTGTGGACGAGACAAAAAAGAAATTCAAAAAGAAAAGAATTTCCTCTGTAGCCTAGAGCTGCTAAAAAGTACTGGAAGGGTAAAGCCGTCATATAGATCTGTAGAGGGGGGGGGGGGGGGAAGTTATGCCTCTTAGAATGCGAGGAGGAAAAAATTAAAATGCTAAAATGAAATGTGTCCCTTAGACCAAAATAGGCAGTGTCTTTAAGGGGTTAAATGTGGCTAGGACACATTTGTGCATGAAACAGGGTCTTGACAAATTTTAGATGGTAGAAAATGATCATACACTTTTCATAATTTCCCCATGAGTTTTTTGCAGTGTTTCAGAGTAAATCATGGTTTGTTGTAATGACGTCCTCTGATTTAATATCTGAAGATGTGTAAAGAAATAATAAAGTCTGTTATGTACAGATTACTTTTAGAGAGATTCTAACTTGGAAATGACTTCTGCATCAATGCATGGCAAAAGCTTGTGAGAAGAATTGTTAACTTTGCAGGATTTAGTCATTAGAAAACAGACAAGCTCTATCTGTTCCTTCACAGGTTGACTTCCTGTTGTCACAGTGTCCCTAATAAGTAACTGCGATTTTCTTTATACTTTTTTTTATTGAATACACTATTAACAGAGCCAATGTGAAGGAAGAATAGCCTGCCTTCTTGGGGGCTAGTGAGGTGTCAGCAGAAACTGTGGGAACAAATAACATTCACACAAGGCAGCATTTTATAACATTAGGACCGCTATCCATCTTTTAGTACATTCAAGGTTTTGACTAATAAAGGGCTTTTTACAATTCCCAGCAGAGTCCAGCTTAATTCCCTACAGTGCCTCAGGGATCTGAAATTCATTACTTTGTACAAATAAAAAAAAGGAAAAAAATGAAAGTGTAAAAAGCATAATCAGTGTTCTTATAACTGGCCCACATGAGTGAGGGTTAAGGGTTCTGTACCAACATATGATGCTTTAACCCTGACTTGAATCCACAGAGATTTTACTTTTATCAACCCCTTAAAGACTCAGGGTTTTTTCATTTTTGCAGTATTTTTTTCCTCCTAAGGTTTTCAACTTTCCACATACAGACTTATATGAAGGCTTGTTTTTTGTGCCACCAATTTACTTTGTAATGACATTGTTTCGCCACAAAATCTACAGCTAAACAAAAAAAAATATATATTTGTGGGGCAAAAATGAAAAACTTCCCACTATTTTGTAACTTTTGGGGGCTTCCGCTTCTACAAAGTGAACTTTTTGGCAAAAATGACACATTGGCCCTCATTTATTAAGAGTGTGTGGTTTTTACTAGCGTGAAATGTTGTTTCAGACTTGCAGGATTCCTCTCTATTTACTATGGGAATTCACAAATTTACAAGTCAGGAACATTTTCTTACCAGCTTTTTCTAGGTGGTAATTTCCAGCCATTTATTCACAGGATTTTTTTGTGAAATCAATTGTAAATAGGTCGGGGTTTGAAAGTGCGCCCCTTTTTGGGCTGAAGATGCCCTCTTTGTGACAGACCACGCTCCTTTTCCAGATTTTCACAATGCAATGTCAGGTTTGTCAGATTTTCCTGGCGCAGACATGTCGCGCCAAAATAACTTAGAATAACCCAACAAAAACGAGTCTGTTTCAGCTTTATAAATGAGGGCCATTATTGTCATTTTATAGGTCAATACAATTATAACGATACCCAAATGATATAGGTTTTATTTTGTTTTACTACTTTAAAAAAATTACTCCGCAATATTACAGCAGGACCTAATAGATGTACTAAGATAAGAGAGGCCCCTGCCTGCTATGACAACCCCCCAGCACCCCACAATCATGTCATGGGGTAAAGAGGCAGTACAGGTGACAAATGGCTTCTTTCTCCCTCTGTCTAACCACTTAGATTTTGTGGTTGCAGTTATCTTTGATCCTGGCTGTTAGGCTAGGATTCCACTTGGTTTTCTTTCCTGCATTTTTTTCACAGAAAAAAACGCCAGTGCAATTTCCTGCGTCTGATTTTTTTTTCTGGCGTTTTTGCATTTGAGTGGAAATTGCATTTTTGGTCCCTTTGGCGTTGTTTTCAAAATTTGTTGGGTACCAATAAAAAAAAAAAAAAAAAGGAATTAAAAAGGAGAAAAAAAGGATGTAGTAGGGATGGGAAAGATGCATTTAAAATTAATTTTTAATAAAGTGTTTGTGTGTTTCACTTTTTCTTCTTTATTACATTTTTTTTTAGCTAGCACTACTAATCCCAGCATGGAACAGACTGTTCCATGATGGGAGTAGTAGTACCTGTGCTAATAGACATATCGCCCAATGTAATCGTCCATAATATAGCATAGATGTGGAGAGGCTCTATACAGCGCTTGCATCTCTGCACTATACTCTAGGTGTCCTTATGTAATGACATAACGTATTTAACCCTTAAATGTATGGTGCAACCAAAAAAATATTATTTGTGTGGCAAAATTGAAAAGAAAACAGGAATTTTGCTAATTTTGGAAGGTTTTGTTTTCACGATGTACAATTTACATTAAAAAGGACATGTTTTCTTTATTCTGTGGTTCAATACGAATAAATTGATACCCATGATTACATATTTTTCTATTATTGTACCGCTTTAAAAAAAAAACCAAATTAATATGTTTTAAATCCCTCTATTTTGATGACCTATAACTTTTCATTTTTTCGTATAAGTGGTGGTATGAGGTCTAATTTTATGTGCCATGAGTAGAGATGAGCGAAGTTACAGTGATTTGATTCGTCACAAACCTCGCGGCTCGGCGTTTGTTGACTTTAGCCTGCATAAATTAGTTCAGCTTTCAGATGCTCCGGTGGGATGGAAAAGGAAGATACAGTCCTAGGAGCCGATAACGATAACCTATGAACTTTCAGGCCGATAGCCGATAACTTATACCGATATTCTGTGCATTTTAATTCCCCCTCCCCCCCTTGGTAAATCCTTGGTAAAATGAGAATGCGTGTGTGTGCGGGTATACCCTGATAAACCGTTTCTGACCTCGCAGAAGCCGCTGCAGATCAATGGTTTAAAGCGGGCGCTTTAAATCAATGAACTGCAATGGCTTTTGCGGTGCCAGAGGCCGCCACTGCCGCCCGCTTCTCTCCCCCTGCCTGTCCTGAGTCCAACCACCACCGCTGCCCGATTGCCTCCCCCTGCTTATCCTCTGGCCAGAGACCGCCGCTGCCCCGTTGCCTCCCCCATCCCCGGTTTTATAATTACCTGTTCCCGGTGTCTGCGCTACTCCTGGCTCCTGCGGCGTCCTGTTGCTGTGCGCTGCGCAATGATGAGTGACGTTCTCAACGCGAAGTCACCGTCAGCGGCCCGGCGCACACTGACAGCTCAGGATGCCACCGGAGTCAGAAGTAGCGCGGACGCCGGGAACAGGTCATATTAAAACCAGGGATAGGGAGGCAAAGGTGCAGCGGCGGTGGTCTCTGGCCAAAGGATAGGCAGGGGGAGGCAATCAGGCAGCGGTGGTGGTTGGACTCAGGATCCCAGGACAGGCAGGGGGAGAGAAGCGAGCAGCGGTCCCTGGCCCTGCAAAAGCCGCTGCAGTTCATTGATTTAAAGCACCCGCATTATCGGCAAGGTAATTGCCGATACCCATAACTCGTGAATATCGGCCGATAATATCAGCCAAACCAATAATCGGTCGATCCCTAATGCATGCTAAAGTCAGCAACTGTCGAGCCGAGAAGTTCGTGACCAATCGAATTACTGTAACTTTGCTCATCTCTAGCCATGAGCTGTACTTTTTATTGATACCACATTTGTGTATATAAAACTTTTAATAAATTTTTTATACATTTTTTGAAGTGTGATGTGACAAAAAATCAGCAATTTTTTATTTTATTTTTTTTAAGTTTACGCTGTTCACATGCGGGGTAATTAACATTATATTTTGATCGTTTGGATATTTACGTACGCGATACCAATTATGTTTATTTATTTTTATGCTTTTTGGGGGTAAAGCGGAAAAAAATAACATATTAGCTTTTAACTGGGGGAGGGGATTTTTCAAAAAATGTATTATTTTTTAATATATTTTTTTTTACTTTTTTTTTACACTTTTTATGTCCCCATAGGGGACTATTTATTGCAACAGTTTGATTGCTAATACTGTTCAGTGCTATGCTCAATCTCAGACCAGAGCAGACGAGGGAGACAGACTGAAGCAGGTGAGGGGACCTCCATCCGCCATTACAGATGATCGGATCCCTGCGACAGCGCTGCAAGTGATCTGATCATCTATTTTTCTGACCTCACAGCCGCAGATGCCATGATCTGTATTTGATCATGGCATCTGAGGGGTTAATGGCGGAGATCGGCATGATCGCTGATGTCCGTCATTACTGGCGGGTCCCCGGCTGCCGATAACAGTTGGGACCTGCCGCGCATGACGCGAGCACCAGTCCGGTGCTCACAGTCATGTCCATGACATAAATGTGCGTTATGGTGCGTTAAGTACCACTGCACCATGAATTACATTTATATCCGATGTCGTTAAGGGGTTAAAGGACATTCAAATTGTGAGAACTAAAATTCTTTGGTCTGATGAAACCAAAAAAAAGCTTTTTGGCCTTAGTTCTAAGTGTCCTATCTGGAGAAAACCAGGCTCTGCCTGTTACCTACCCAAAACCATTCCTACAGTAAAGCATGGTGGTGGCAGAATAGAAGCCCTGCCAGAAAGTTAAACAAATCTGTAAATTACTTCTATAAAAAAATATTTGTCCTTATAGTACATGTTAACAGCTGTATGCGAAATTCTTTTCTTTTTGAATTTCTTTTTTGTTTTGTCCTCGGTGCTCTCTGCTGACATTTGATACCCATATCAGGAACTGTCCAGAGCAGGAAAAAATCCCCATAGCAAACCTTTGCTGCTCTGGACAGTTCCTGACATGGACAGAGGTGTCAGCAGAGAGCACTGGACAAGACAAAAAAGAAATTCAAAAAGAAAAGAATTTCCTCTGTAGCATACAGCTGTTTATAAGTACTAGAAGGATTAAAAAAATTTTATAGAAGTAATTTACAAATCTATAGAGCAAAGTAGGAAAATAGTCAGCTCACCCGGCCACCGCACGGCAATATAATCCTCCAAGGATATGAAGAAAGCAGGTAGATGCCAGCGATTAAGAAACTTCACTTTTATTGGAACCATGGAGAGACTTCAATGAGACAAACATTTGAAATTCCAGGAATCAGCGCCAAGCATGACGCGTTTCAGGTCATGTGACCTTTCATTAGATGCATGGTGCCGGGAAGAGCCGGTACCCACAGGCCCAGAGCGTCAAAAATGGCGCTCCTGGGCCTAGGCGGTAACAGGCTGACGTTATTTAGGCTGGGGAGGGCCAGTAACAATGGTCCTCGCCCACCCTGGTCAGGCTGTTACTGTTTGGTTGGTATCTGGCTGAGAATAAAAATAGGGGGGACCCTATGCGGGTTTTTTTAAAATAAATAATTAAATATAAAAAATAAAAAAAAAACACATAGGGTCCCGCCTATTTTTATTCTCAGCCAAATACCAACCAAACAGTAACAGCCTGACGTTACCAGGATGGGCGAGGATCATTGTTACTGGCCCTCCCCAGCCTAAATAACACCAGCCTGTTACCGCCTAGGCCCAGGAGCGCAATTTTTAACACTCCGGGCCTGTTGTTACTGGCTCTTCCCGGCACCCCTGTGGTGTTGGGTACCGGGATAATAATTGGGGGTTAGCGCTAGCTGTTTTTGTGGCTAACGCTAAGCCCGGCTTAGTAATGGACTTCCACTACTAAGCCTGTCCAGTAAGTAAAAAAAAAAAAAAAACAGGTTTAAAAAAAAAAACATTTATTACAAAAAAACACTCCCCCACAAGCCCTCGTTAACCATTTTATTAACATCAAGCAAAGAAAAACGCTGGTCGTCGAAGTAGTCCACCGAATCCGAAGGAGTCCACAGGATACACGGATCTGTAGAAGAAGTAACAAAAAAAAATGAGTAAGTACATTTAGGGAGAAAAAACAGTTTAAAATAAACACACACACACACACACACACATATATATATATATATATATATATATATATATATATATGCAAATTTTTTTTCAAAGCTGCATAGTGGTGCTCTGTAGTCATTATTTGGTTTTTGCTTATGTGTGCTAAAAAAAATGGTATTTAAAAGTGATTTCTTAGTTTTTGTTCATGTAAGCCAAATTTATCAACCCCCTGTGATAGTATGATAAATATGTCATACATAAGCAAAAAAATAGCAAGAAAAAAATTACTACAGAACTTGCTTACCAAAGCAACGATGATAAATGTTGCCGCATATTGTAAGCTTATTGTAACGTCTCAACGGGTGTGGACCCGCTTTGCCACTTACCGGTTTGGCTTTGGGACAAACTTGTGAGTGGAGTCTTAGTATCTATCTGGTTTTCACCCTTTATCCTGCTCCGGGTGTGGAAGCTGGTCTTAGATGCAGGGAGATACCAGGTCGCTACAGAGTGGTCCCGATGAATTGGTAGCTGGTCTAGCAGGCCGGAAGATCCTTAATGGAAAAGACCTGTGTTTGCAGGTGGGTGGGGCTGGCTGAGGCTGGGTGGAGTAGCACAGCTGCAGGGCCTGTAGAAGCTGACCAGGCAGATGGTGTAGCAGAGCTGGAGCAGGGAATAGCAGAGCTGAGTAGCACAGGTATTGGTGGTGTTTTTAGCTCAATAGCAGGTAAAGGCGTAGTCTAGCAGTCAGAGGTCTGTAACAGGGTACCTTCATGCGAGTATTCTGTGAAGACAGCCAGACCTTGTCACCAGGGGAAAACAAGGGAGGTTGTCTGCATCTAGTGTCTGCATTTTTCTTCATACGAGACACTGCCTGCGAGATAGCGTTCTTGGTCTTACTCCAGATGTTGAGAAAGTTTCTGAAAGAAAAATTGACAGCTGGAAGTATAGAGTTCACAGATAATGGCAAGGGAACACGTGGATGAAGGCCATACACAATATAGGAAGGAGACGAGCCTGTAGATTCTCCGGTATGACTGTTATAAGAAAACTCTGCCCAAGGCAGAAGACAAGCCCAATCATCATGAGGTGCTGAAACATAGTGTTACGGATAATTCTCCAAGATCTGATTTACATGCTCCACTTGTCCATTAGTCTGTGGATGGTAACTGGAAGAGAAATCCAATGTGATATCCAGAAGTCCACAGAGAGCTTGCCAGAATCGGGAAGTGCACTGTACTCCACGATCAGACACAATATGTAGAGGAAGACCGTGAAAGCAGAAGATATGCTCAACAAATAGACAAGCCAGTCGACAAGCAGAGGGCAATCCAGGAAGCGGAACAAAGTGTGCTATCTTGGAAAATCGGTCCACTACTACCCAGATTGCAGAAGGTCATTGCAATGTGTTGCCAGGGGGCTTCTGGAATGGGTAGTGGTTGTAACAAATCGGTGGGCTTGGTTCTGGAGACCTTGTTGCAGGCACAGGTGGTACAGGCGGAGACAAATTCTCGGGCATCCTTAGACAGAGCAGGCCACCAGTAGTGACGGGACCGCAAGTCAAGGGTCTTACGCTCCCCAGGATGACCAGCAAATTGGAACAATGTCACCAGGAAAGTGCTCTCCTCCTCTTGGCAAGCGGAACAAAGATCTTTCCTGGAGGAATATCCTTCTGCTGTACAGAAGCCACAGAGACCAGACGAGAAGGATCCATGATGTGTTGTGGTTCCTCGATATTGTCCTCCAGATCAAAGGAACGGGAGAGTGCATCTGCCTTCACATTCTTGTCTGCCGGTCTGAAATGCAGAAGAAAATTGAACCTGGCAACGAAGAGCTCCAGTCGAGCCTGCTGAGGGTTAAGACGGTGTGCATACTGCAGATATGTGAGGTTCTTGTGATCAGTGTATATTACCACTGGATGCATTGCCCCCTCCAGGAGATATCTCCATTCTTCCAAGGCCATCTTAATGGCTAGCTCTTTTGCAGCAGAACAGCACCAGCGCCAATTGAAGAAGCATCCACTTCAAGGAAGAACTTTTTGGAGGTATCTGGATGATGAAGAATCGGAGAAGTGGCAAAACAGTCTTTCAGATGCTGAAAAGCAGATTCGGCCTCAGGGGTCCACTTCTTGGCATCCACCCCTTTTTTTTTTTATCAATGCAGAAGTAGGAGCAGTGAGAGATGAAAAGTTTGGAATAAACTGCCTATAGAAGTTGGCAAATCCCAGAAATCTTTGAATGGCATGAAGTCCCTGTGGACGAGGCCAATTCTGGACAGCAGACACCGTGTCAGGATCAATTTGCGGACCAGTGCTGGAGACAATGTATCCCAGGAAGGGTAAGGAGGATTGTTCGAAGACGCACTTTTCTAGCTTCTCATATAGTCCATTTTCCCTCAATCGCTGTAGAACAAGACACACTTGTTTACAGTGGGTGGTCACATCAAAGGAGTAGACCAGGATGGCGTACAGATGGACCACCACACATTCGTACAGCAGATGCCGGTAGATGTCATTCACAAACTCCTGGAATACTGCAGGAGCCTTACACAGGCCGAAGAGCATGGCCAGATATTCATAGTGGGCGTCATGGGTATTGATTGCCGTCTTCCACTCGTCGCCTTCACGGATGCGAATCAGGTTATATGCTCCACGCAAACCTGAGCGCCTCGAATACGGTCAAACAATTCAGAGATCAACGGCAGAGGATACTTGTTTTTCACAGTTATCTTATTCAGTCCATGATGGTCTATACATGGACGCAGAGACCCATTCTTCTTTGGCACAAAAAGAAGCCAGCTCCAGCCGGAGAAGTGGACTTCCCCCTAGGATAAGCCCCCTCTGAAGGTTTTCCTTTATATACTCTGACATTGCCTGTGTCTCAGGCACGGATAGTGGGTATACTCTACCACGAGGAGGAGAAGTCCCAGGTAGCAGTTCAATCGGGCAGGCATAGGGCCGATGGGGTGGAAGAGTCTCAGCCTCAGACCAGTCAGATTTGCAGACAGCAGAGGAGGAGATGCAGGACGGACTTCAGATAGGAAGGTGGAATGACACTGAGGTCCCAAGAGAATGTTCTTTGTGTTCCAATCAATAACTGGAACATGTAGATGTAGCCAGGGCAATCCCAATAGCACAGGATCAGTGGAATCAGGCAGGACATAGAAGACAATCTCCTCATAGTGAAGCACCCCAACTTGCTAGTTGATTGGGATAGTCGCACACTGTATAGGTTTTGGCAGATGTAGTCCATTTACTATGGTGGCAATTATTGGCTTTGCCAGATGGGTGGTAGGTATCTGGTACTGAGTCACTAGAGCTAGACTCAAGAAATTCCCAGCGGCGCCGGAATCCAGGAAAGCAGATACACGAACACTGGACTTGCCAAAAGACAGGACCACTGGAACCAGCAGTTTGAGAGAATTGTTATTTTCGCCTAGGGTCACTTCTCCATATGAACCTAGGTGCTGAAGTTTTTTTTCGCCTTCTGGTGGTAGACGGACTATGTGACCTTTTCCGCCACAGTTAAGACAGAGGTTTTCTGCTCGACGTCTTTGACGCTCCAAATCTTTGAGCTTCAGATGTTCCACCTGCATTGGCTCCTCTGGTGGTATCGCAGGAACAGTCTGAACAGGTTTCTGAAACACTGGAGCAAGTCTTGGTGTTCTCTTCACTTTGGCGGCTTGAGAAAACTGCTCCCGGAAATGTACATCAATGCGTTTCACCAATGTGACTAAGGCATCCAGGGAGACGGGATTATCCCTTCCAGCTAATTAATCCTTAATTCAGTCACTGAGACCTTCCCAGAATAAGTCTTGCTGTGCCTCATCATTCCAAGACAATTCTGCAGCCAAAGTGCGGAACTGGATTGCATACTGTCCCACGGTCATGGAACCTTGTCTGAGGCGGAGGAGAGCTGAGGCAGCAGACAAGACACGGCCTGGTTCTTAAAACACAGTGCAAAAGACAGCTAGGAAAGTCTGGAGGTTTGCAGTCTCTGGCCCACTTGACTCCCATAAAAGATTTGCCCAGGTTAGAGCTTCTCCAGAGAGCAGGGTAATAATGAAGGCTACTTCAGCTTGCTCGGACTGGAACTTGTCGCCATGTAGCTCGAAGTGGATCAGGCACTGATTCAGGAATTCTCTGCAAGTCTTGGGATTGCCACTTTAGCGAGGAGGCAAAGGCAACTGGACAGCAGAAATGCCTTGTTGTGAACACGTTGCAACTGGTGTCACAGGAGTTGCTGGGACCTATGGTACAGCTAGAACAGGTGTAGGTAAAGCATCCAGTCGAGCTGAACTGGCATTCAGACACTGCAGCAGAACATCTTGTCGTTTGCTTTGGCGTTGAAGCTCCTGATATAAATCTTGTGTTACGGGTTTGGACCTGCTAGTGGGGTCCATGTCCTGAGCAAACTGTAACACCCCAACGGGTGTGGACCCACTGGGCCACTTAAAAGTTTGCCTTTGGGCCAAACTTGTGAGCGGAGTCTAAGTATCTCCCTGGTTTTCACCCTTTATCCCGCTCCGCGTGCGGAAGCTGGTCTTAGCTGCAGGGAGATACCGGGTCGCTACACAAGAGTGGTCCCGGTGAAGTGGCAGCTGGCCTAGAAGGCTTGAAGATCCTTAATGTAAAGGACCTGTGTATGCAGGTGGGTGGGGCTGGCTGAGGCTGGGTGGAGTAGCTCAGCACAGCAGCAGGCTGACCAGGCAGATGGTGTAGCAGAGCTGGAGCAGGGAATACCAGAGCTGAGTAGCACAGCTGCTGGTGGTGTTTTTAGTTCAATAGCAGGTAAAGGCGTAGTCTAGCAGTCCGAGGTCTAAACCAGGAGAGACAGAAAGTACCAGGGGTCAGGCAAGAGATGGAGTCACAAAACAGGCAGAAATCTGGAACGCTGAATCAGCAGAGAATCAGCAGAACCTTCGCTATGGAAAACCACAATATTGCTCAGCATGGAAGGCAGGGTGGAGTGTCCTTAAATAGTTACTGCTGATCAGGGATTGGATAGGGAGTGTAATCAGAGGCGCGCACAAACCCTTAAAGAGACAGGGTTCGTCCGGCCCCTACTAGATGCACCAGATACAGATGCTGAATGAGTCCGTGGCGTAGTCACATTCTGGAGCCTGCAATGAGGAGGAGGAGCTGAGCGAGCTGTTTGACCAACGTAGGCAGAAGTAGATGGTACACTAACCGCCGTTGTTACACTTATTCACACAATAAAGTATCCCTGGTTGTGGGTAGATGCCTGCCGGTGTTAATATGCTCACGGAGGCATGGGCAGACCCAGTGGCTTTTTTCAAGCATGCCAAAAATTATCCCTTTTTCTGTGGATGTTGGGTTGTGTAGATGTAGGCCTGGCTTGGAAGTAGGGTGATGGTGGATTGGTGTTACTAATAGTATCCAGCATACAGCAGATGGTAGCTGACTGATGTTACTAGTGTACAGCATGAGATGGTGGAGTTATTTCAATTGCATACAGCAGGAGATGGCAGATCAGTTATCATGTGATATGTTGATGTCCCTGACATAATCTCACCACCCTCTGCCCGTCCTGCTTATTCCGCCCGCCCTGCTTATTCCGCCCGCCCAAAAAAACATGCTTTCACCGGTTTTCATGCTATTTACTGGTAAAAGCTTGAGTGTTCGCAGAGCTGCAAAAATCATAAAGTTCGGGTCAAATTTGTCTCGCTCATCTCTAATCATAATCTAGTAAAGAATTACATTTTGAAACCTGGTATTAGAAGTGACATATACTAACAAGGATTTTGATCACATGACAGCAGCTGAAGTATCTATTCATGATACCTCCATTGTGAGGTAAAACCATATAGCTTGACTGTAATTACTTTCATAGAGTTGTGGGCTGTCTGGACTGAGAGGAATGTGCAGATTCTTCATTGTGCAGATAGTGCTTTAATTATACAGTATTACCTATAATTAATTCATGACTGCGTTCAATTAAAAGCAAGATGCTTAACATAATGCATCATTCATTTACTGCAGCATCTAGTCTGCTGTCTCGTGTTTTTCTTTATAAAACAATTCATATTAATGAAATATCCTATGGAAATGGACATTGGCTGCACTAAAGTACAGTACTCATTTGTTGTCTCTTTCAGTAATAAACATGACTAATTTTATGGTTTGTGATGGTAGAATGAATGCATGCCCTGGTTATTTTCCTACTACAGTATTTACAAGTATGAAAAACAAAGGTTAAGGTAGCCGTGTCTACATAAATTCATGTTGAGTCTGCAGTTTGTTAGTTTTGAAAACTTTAGTAAGGATTCTTTACATTGGTATTAATGCCAGTGTTTTTAGTCATTTTGACACAGCACAGTTTATAAAGCTTTATTTGCTGTCAATAGTCTTGAACCACAGGGGCCTAGTAGGTAAGGAAGCCCACTGCCAGCCTAAAGACGACATCTTACTTCTTATTACAGGGATGCTCCATCAAAAATATATATTTTTTAATATGCTCAGCCTGCCTGCTTAAACGGAAAAAAAGCACAAACTTGTACTTACTTCCCTCGGATCCCTGTAGCCTCCGTTATCGCAGCGCCCTTTCTCTCTGCTGCAATATGACAAATTTTACTGGGGGTCAATTTGTTGCATTGCCGCTAAGCATATTACTTGGTGAGGCAGGACTTTGCTGGGGCCAGTGATTGGTTGACAATAATATGTATTGAACTCAGCACTAGGAACTACAGTATGACAGAGACCAAATGCTACAATAAAGGAGGATACAGGGGACCAAGGGTGATAAGTACAATTTTGTTTTTTAACACCTTGAAGACACAGAGTGTACAGGTACGACCTGGTTGGGGCTGAGGAGTAAGAAGCGCGCTCAAAGGCTGAGCATGCCTTATACTGGATGCGAACAGCAGCTGAAATTGCCGCTGCCTGCATTAACCCTTATGATGCCATGATCAAATTTGATTGCGACTTCTAAATTGTTAAAATATATTTGCCAGCTAGCTCAGTAGGCAGGTTGGGACCACCATGGTGCAATTGTGGGGTTACCATCAGCTGACATAGCAGCCAGAGAGCCCTAATCTGCCTCTTTGATGTCGGATCATCAATCTGTTTTTTTAAGCTGCTTGGCCAGGCTGGAGCACCAAGAACACTGATCAATACTGTGCTATAGCATAACATTGAACAGTGTTTGCAATTAAATTATTGTGAGTTATAGTCCCATATGTGTCTCTTCTGTGAACAAGTACATCGTCTAATAAGAGTTTAACTCTTCCACTTCTTCAATTTTTCAAATAAAATAATAAACATAAACATATTTTCTATTAACACGTGTGGAAATGTCCAAACTATTTAAATATAATGTTAAAAGGGTATCCCAGGATTTTTTTTTTATTTGAATATGGTACAGGGGCTGTAAAGTTAGTCTAAAGTGTGTGTGACGGTTTTCTCACAATTCTTATGTGATTTTCACCCCAATATTTATTTTTAACAGCATACAAAATGACTGTTGTCTCAGATTTTTCCCAGGTTGCAATGCGGCCGAGACCTGACTCACTCGTCAGCTGATGACTGGGAGCCTGTCTGCTTCAATGGGTGGAGGGATCGCTTGGTGGGAGAGAGATCAATCTGCAACTAATGCAACAGCTGTAGGCACCCTGATTGAAAACCACATGTCTTTGAATTAATGCAGTTCATTTATGTTTCAATGGGTGGGGTGGCTGATGTGTGGGAGGGAGGAAAATGGAATTATGAGATTTGTAGTCAAAAAAAGGAAAATCAAACAGGAAATACCAGTTCACAAAAAGCTAGCCACAGTATTATAGTAATCTCACAACATAGCCATTTAGCCCCAAGACATGAGCAGATCCTTCCTAATCATGTCCATTACTGCCTGCCAGGTACGTACTAAAATCACCTTATGGTGGATAACACCTTTTTTTTTTTAATTCGTTTTATTGAACAGGGAATAAAGGCATTAACAGAACAAAAAAAGGTAACCAAACTCGGCTCCGCACAAGCCACAAAGTAAGAAAATTTCCCACGCAGGGGAGTACATCAGCACCTACATATAATCAACAGAATAATATGACAGATTATGGGCATATTCGTTCATAACCAGATGAACCAGTATGAAAATCACAAACATGAGTATAACCCATATACCATACAAGTAATAACAGTGCGTATTGTAACATCAAATAATACTTCTTCCCAGGGGGGAACCAGCTATCAAGAGAGAACGGGGGAAGGAGGCAGAGGAACAAAGTAGGGGGGGAAGTAAAGGAGGGGGGGAGGCACACAGACGAGAGACAACCGGAGAGACGGTTCACACGCCAGGGGGGAGAAGAAGACGCAGTGATAGGAGACATCACAAATTAGACACCAGGGGAAGGGGACATGAGAAGGGGAGGAAGAGAGGGCAGAGCAGAGGTATAGGGAGGCAATCCAGTCTCGCCCAACTATATCACATGTATAACATGGGACCGTGACCTACATCAGTAGAATATACAGTCTAAAACTAGAGTCGTGTTAGCAAAGCATCCCTGGAGGAGCGAAATTCAGTGGCAGAGAACAGGGTATCGGCGGAGGAACACCAGACACCCCACACATGAGTGAATTTACCCGGGCAGTTCCTGTTTTTATATACCATACGTTCATACGGTAGCATAGTATTTATCAACTTTATCCATGCAGACTATGTGGGAGGCCTGGGATCCATCCACCTCAGTGCAATGGCTTTACGAGCCATAAAGAGGGAACCACGTAGCATTATCCTAGTATAATGCGGCCAGTGCTCTTCATCCATCACCCCAAACAAGCAAAGAAGAGGTTCTTGTGGTACCGGTCTATCCAATAGTGAGGACATAAAGGACAGAACCTCCACCCAGAAGGAACTAATATAAGGGCATGACCAAATGAGATGCCAAAAGTCAGCTCTAGGAGAGTTACATCTATGACACCAGTCGTTGAGTGTCCTACCCATACGAAACAACCTAATAGGTGTTAAATAACAATTATGTATAATGTATAGTTGGGTAATTTTGTTATTAGCCGCAGGGGACACTAGAGTGTGAGATATCTGAATATCTTGCCAGTGTTCCTCTGTAAGACCTGGAATATGAAGAGGCGACCGATTGTGTTTCCGTTCAAGTATGTGGGAATAAAGGGCTGAGATCAGACCACTAGGGCCCTGGGATTTTAAGACCCCAATCAGTGGGTAATGAGAAATTTTGGTGACAGACGGAGGGAATTGGGTCATGAGAGCATGACGCAACTGCAGGTATTTATAAAAAGATGTCCTAGGTAAGTCAAACGTGTCCTGTAACTGTGCAAAAGAGAGGAGTTCATTGTCAGAGTAGATATGTCCAAGTTCCCTAATCCCATGAGCTTTTCAGAAAGTCGGGTCCAAGTCAGTCGTCAGTTCAGTCAAGTAAGTAGCATCCCAGAAAGGCAGGTCTACTGCTACGTCAGTAAAAGAACATAGTTGCTTAACTGTCCTCCACACCTGGGAGGCCAAGCGGTGTGAGGGCAGTAACCGTTGACCCCCAGTAGACGGAGCGTCCAACCATGCTCTCATATGAGTCTGATGGATATACGAGGCCAAGTGATGTTCAGAATTGGGGAGCGGTTCCGCTCGAACCCAGGATCGGAGCAACCTCAGCTGGCCAGCTAGATAATACACATGAAAGTCCGGGAGGGCATAGCCCGCCCGAGCCTTCATGCGCTGAAGGGTAGTCAATTTCAGCTTGGAACGTGAAGTACCCCATATAAAGGGGGGGAGAAGAGAATGTAAAGACTTAAAGAAGGACGTCGGGATAGGGGAAGCTGCGTGCTCTAGAACATACAAGCATTTAGGGAGTATAATCATTTTAAGTAAATTAATCCGGCCAGGGACCGAGAGAGGCAAAGAACTCCAAACCCTGAGCTTGTCTTTAATCATGGCCATAAGAGGATAGGAGTTTAACATATAGTCATTAGACATGTCCCTGTGAACAATAATGCCCAGGTACTTAAACCGTTCGACCACCTGAAGGCCCGCAAAAACAGCGGGCCACCCAGGGGGCCGGAGGGGAAGCACGAAGGACTTGGACCAGTTAATCCTTAGTCCAGAAAAGTTGCCAAACCTATCTATGATCGCAATGGCCACAGGAAGAGAGGACCGCGGCTCATCCAAGAAGAGTACCATATCGTCGGCGTACAAACCAATGCGGTCCTCCCTACCCCCATATGCAATACCTTTAACCCCAGGGTCCTGTCTCAATAGTATAGCCAAAGGTTCCGCCGCGACCGCATACAGCAGTGGGGAGAGGGGACAACCCTGTCGAGTGCCCCTCCCTAAAGCAAAAAAGGGTGAACAAATCCCATTCACACTAACCTGGGCTCTAGGATTTGTATATAGTATCTGAATCCAGCGAATGAACCTAGCTCCGAAACCAAAATGGTGTAATACAGTCAGGAGATAAGGCCATTCAACTGAATCAAAGGCCTTGGCCGCGTCCAGCGAGGCCAAGGCCCAATCCATATCCAGAGCTGTACCTAACTGCACCGCTGTCTGTATAAAGCCAGATTGATCTTCATGTATAATAGTGCGGATCATCTTGTTCAAACGTAAAGCTAGGATTTTATTAAGGATTTTATAGTCTACGTTGAGCAACGAGATAGGTCTATAAGACCCACAATCCAACGGGTCCTTGTCAGGTTTCAGGAGAACCACAATAGTGGCCTCACGTAAGGAGTCCGGCAAGGACCCGGTGACATACGCCTCCTCGTACATAGACTGTAAGCTCCGAGCAATCTGGGGGAGATATTTGACATACACCTCCAGAGGAAGACCGTCCGGTCCGGCCGCCTTGCCCTTAGTCATACTAGCAACTGCCTCTTCTATGTCATCAACTGTAATGTCCCTGTCTAAATCAGTCCTGTCCTCCTCCGCCAGTTTGGGGAAAGTAATGTGGGAGAGAAAGTCAGTCAGTTCGTCAGTCGAGTACGTCGCCCTAGTATTATACAAGTCACCATAAAACTCAGCGAATCTAGCAGCTATATCGTCAGACTTTATGAGAACTGTGCCAGTCGGTGAAAGAACCCTAAGGACAGATGGAGGGGCCCTGTCCTGTCTAACGAGATGAGCTAACAGTTTGCCAGACTGGTTGCCATGCTCGAAGTAGAACTGCCTGGAAAAGAACAGTTTACGATTCATTCTCTCTGTGAGATGGAGCATATAATCTCTGCCTGCAGCAAGCCAAGCCTCCTTATGGGCATCAGTGGAGTCCTCCACATATCTGGCTTCCAGTCTGGCGCACTGCGCGGCCAGTTCCTCCTCCCTCATAGTAGCCTCCCTTTTCAGATAGGATATAGAGGATCTAAGACATCCCCGTAGGTATGCCTTAAGAGTGTCCCACAAGGTCCCAGAGTCAGTGTCTGCGTCATGAGAGCCCAAAAATACCTGCAGTTGGTCGGGGATCCGATCAACCGGATCCAACAGGCGCAACCAGAAAGGGTGCACTTTCCATCTCCTATGGGGGGAAATAGAATGTAAAAGAATAGTTAGCAACATAGGGTAGTGGTCCGAAATAGCTCTAACACCATAGGAGATATCTGATACCAATCCTGCCAAGGCCGGGGTCCCATATGCATGGTCAATACGGGATAAAGAGTTGCGTCCTATGGTAAAACATGAGTATACTCTCGCTGTGGGGTGACGTGATCTGTATAAATCCAACCATCCCACTTCCTGCATTAAGGCCGAAAAAGGGCCAGAACTCCCATGAAGGGAGCCCTGTAAACCCAAATGACGGTCCAACGCAGCATCTTGAAGCAAATTAAAGTCACCCATACATAAACATTTGACACCCGGGTATGCAGCAGCGAAACTAAATGCTATGTGGAAGACCTCCATAGTAGCCGGAGGGGGGTTGTATATGCCTAGAATCACAATAGGATCATTATTTATATATGCATGAACAAAAACATATCTACCCTGTGAATCAATTTTAGTAGTGATGGGTTCCCATCTAAGGGAACGGTGGACAAGCAGGGAGACACCCCGTGAGAAGGACGTGTGGCAGGAGTGAGCCTGCCACTGAACCCACGGCCTTCCCAGGAGGTGACACCGAGATGGGACTAAATGCGTTTCTTGGAGACACAGAACAGATGGCTGAAACTTTCGTACATGCGAAAATATAAGAACTCGCTTTTTAGGAGCCCCCATACCCCGGACATTCCATGACATCACCTGATAGTTAGCCATCATTAGGAAGAAACAATATTAAGCACACTTCCCCCTCCTCCCCCCCTAAACAGCACAGATTCCAGAGTCCCCCTGAGACATAAAGTAGAAAAAGAAAAAAAAAAAAAAGAAAAGGTCGTGCGGACCCAAAAGAAAATAAAATAAAAAAACATAACGCAAAAACAAAAGAGAGAACATAACCAAGAGAACTGAAGTCCCATTCTCCTCCGAGAGGGGTTAAACAGAACACAGTCCAGCAATCAGCAAGTCCTGTGGTCCGGTAAAAGTACCAGTGCACTGATGGTATTAGGTGGCTCTATATACGGGGATGAACCCGAGATGTTGGAAGGTAAACGGTCCCTCACCCCACCACAGGTCAGTGTCAAAACATCCCACCAACAACCGACCAGCAGGATACCTCCAACAACGAGCAGTTAAGACATATAACTTGTAGAGCAAATAGGCAAATACTTAAGCATTCAGGCGCGACGAGGCTCCTCTCCTCCTGCGCAGCCAGTCCAGGGCCTCCGCTGGATCATTAAAGAACAGTGCCCGGTCACCCTCTGCAATTCTCAAACGGGCTGGATAGGCCATAGAATACGGAACCTGCAATTCACGTAGCCTTGCTTTCACTGTGGCAAATGTAGCCCTTTTCTTCTGTAGCTCGGCGGAGAAGTCCGGAAAGAAGGACACCTTCGCATTTTCAAATGTAATCTCCCCAAGTTGTTGTGCTTGGCGTAGTAGTAGATCCCGATCATTAAAGTTCAATATGCGTGCCAGGAACGGTCTCGGCGGTGCTCCAGGCGGCGGTGCCCGTGCCGGGACCCGGTGCGCCCTCTCCACAGTGAATGCGATGGAAAATGGAGCATTGGGGAACAGGTCACGGAACCAGCGCTCCGCAAACATAGCCGGGGCCTGACCTTCCGCCCTCTCCGGGAGCCCGATAATGCGCACGTTATTCCGTCTCAACCTGTTCTCCAGGTCGTCGTTTTTCTGTCGGCAAAGAGTAAGTTGGGTCTCCATGGCGGATATAGAGGCGGGGACGGGTGACACAGTATCTTCCAAGGTGGATATGCGGTCTTCGGCCTGGATCAGGCGGCTACGCACATTCTGCAGATCGTGACGCAGCAGACCCACATCCACCTTCACCTCCTCCAGCTTTCCAGTGAGGGTCGTTTGGCAAGATGCGATCGCCTGAAGGAGTTGATCCGACACCTGCTTCAAGGTAAGTACTGTCTCCAGCTCCGCTGACTCCTCTACCCCAGGAGGGCCTTCCTCCAACTCCGGCTCAGCTGCTGCACATACCGCCTCGCCGGCGCCATCTTGGCCAGGGCCTCTTGCAAACTCCTGTAGCCGCTCCACTGCCGACTTGTCCCGAGTCCGGTTCTGGTCAGTCCGGTTAGTTCGCACCATGATGCTGTATCACCCCCGTGGCAGGTGAGAGGGTCAGGAGTTCGGTCAGGATAATAAATCTCGGGTTCCAAGCGGGAGCTACCGCTACATGCGACCGCTCAGTCCGCTGTCTTGTGGATAACACCTTTAATGGAATGGTGGATGAGTTGAACGAAAAGATACCAAAGTCCAGAATTGCTTATTTTTAAACGTAAAATGCATTGCATAGCAATGAAACTGCCTAAAACTGCTTTATTGCACTTTTTACCCCCATTTGATGGTCTTTTGTGCTACAAAAACCACACTAATGTGTTTTTGGACATGGTTCTCCTGGAATGCATTACTTGAGTAATGCTTTAAATGAAAGCCAACTTTATTGGCATTTTAATGTCTGATCTGAAGTCCTTTTGATCCTACTCTGCTGTTGATGACCGCACCAGCAGCATTTAAATTTTTCCTTTGGAAAGTTTATACCTTCCATCTTCTGCATTTCCGCCATCAAGTCCCAGTAGCATCTGGGAAACACCTTTGACTAAAATGCTATAACGTGTTGTAGCTCATCCACACGACCAACCCGGGGGTGCAGGATACAAAGGCTAAGTCTATTACCCCTCATATTAAATAGGTTTTCAGTACGTGAAGCCCACTGTTGTTTTTTATAGTGCTATTCGTCCACTAACTTTGTCTAATCTTGTATCAAGCGGCTCTCTGTTTCATTGAAGTATCCCCTGGGTGAGCTACAGTAAATTATGTTTCAATATGTGAGCATCTTATGTTGGTGATAATATAAATATATATATATATATATATATATAAAAAAAACCAAAAACAGGCGCAGCACTCTCAAAAAAATTTTTTTGAGAGTGCTGCGCCTGTTTTTGGTTTTTGTCTATGGAGGACCTTGATCAAGTCTTTTTTTGGACGCTGGCACCACCATTGTTTGCTGGATTGGATAAGTAGTGCTGCATTATTTTGGGACTTTATATATATATATATATATATATATATATATAAAATATAAAAAACAGGTAGTTTCAAAATATAAACACACTTTCATTTTGTTTTAGATGCTTTGAATATCCGTAATCGGCAAGTAATATGCACCACCCTTAAAGTACTTCAGCACCTGGTTGTCTCTGCTGAAATGGTGGGTGAAGCTCTCGTACCGTACTACCGCCAGATTCTCCCAATTCTCAACATCTTCAAAAACATAAACGGTAGGTCTGTTCTGCTTTAAATATGGATTATAAATTGCTCTTTAATATTTTTTTTTTCCAAAACCCTAACTGTACTTTTTCTTGCAAATTGATTTCATTTATTTTAGAGTAAAAAGAATCATGGGGTATGGTAACAATGCTTAGTTAATATATTTCAGCAGCTAAATACAAATCCATTTGGAGATCAGCTACCACATTTCCCAGTGCTGGGATGTAATAAAATTACTTTTTAATTTCTGACACAGCTCACGTACAGCTTATTAAACAAAGTAGAGAAGCACTGAAGCCATTGTATAATCTTCTAATAATTACATTTTAGAGTTCTGTAGCTGGCTTATGACAAGATGAGTGCATTTTGTTGTCATCTCATGTGCTATAAACATGAGCTTATAATTTGGATGAGCTCTTAAAACAACCAAATTCCAATTGACAGCCATTGTTACTGGTTCATTTCATTCATAACCAGACTTAAGTGATAATGGCAGTTTCTTCATGTCGGTAACAAAGAAAACTTGTTACTTTAACTGTATTAACAGCTCGGTATTCCACATTCTATTTAGCACACAGTCACCATGGATTCTTTCCCCAGAACTTCTGATAGAATCAATTACTGCTAATTTAACTGTTCACTTTCTTCTGTGTGATGTAATACATGTAAAATGGAAGGCAATTTCTTATATAATACTCCACCAATCTGTCTCTTTATTGTAAGTAGAAAAAAAAGTCAAAATGAAAAATGAGCTTGATGCCTGAATGTGCTATATTAAGCAGAACTGTTTTCTTCTGTACCATCTTGACTAGCTTTATTGCATGAGGCCTCCAGTAATAAATACTAAATGATACAATTTGTTGTGATATGTTAAGAGTGTAGTGCCTAAAATGTAAAGGATATCATTGTTAAAGAGTACCTGTCATCAAACCATATTTTCTAAACTAACTCAGATTATATTCCCTAACTACTCCTAACACTCCTCCTGCCCTTATTATTTTTTCCTAAGCTTTAAAAAGCTCTGTATCACACCTTTCACCTTGCTCACATTGTGTGAGCTATTGGCAGGAAAAAGTGGGTGTTCCCCAACAGGTGCAATGTCATTGAAGCCTGCGAGAGCTTTGACTCGCCATGCCCCGTACGCACTTCCTGAGTTTGGTCTCCTGCAAGGCCGGGAGGAGACCAAACTAACTGTTTGACTTTCGCAGGGAACAGAACAGAGCCACCTAGTTGCCGTTTTTTCAATTATATTAAAAACATATAAAGGTTGAGAATATTAACATTAAGTAAATAGCAAAGTGTCTTATAATTACATAAGTAACAATATATTAAAAGTTTAGTTTGGTAACAGGTACTCTTTTAGTACAGGGGTGTGGAAATTTAAAAAAAAAATACTTGTCCAAGGGACTAAAGCGGAACACAATCTACTTGTCCCTCAAGAAAATCCACTTGTCCTGGCAGATAAAATAATTTCCACCAAAATAGTCTGATCCCCCCCCACTAGACCACCAGGGATGGATATAAGATCCTTTAGACACTGCTGACAGCGGTGATCTAATGGTTTAATAGGTGATCGCAGCATGCCAGGATATTAGAGGCGGGAGAGCTGTGGCTCCTCTTACGCCTGAGACAAGCCCAAAAAAGTCTAGATGTAACTTTTTGATCACCATAAAAAATTTCTCATATGAAGTGACCAAAAATGAACAATTCTGGACTATTTTTTACATTTACACCGTTCACCGTACGGTTTCATTAACATAATATTTTAATAGTCTGGACATTTCCACATGCAGCAATACCACTTATGTTTATTTTTGTACATTATTTTTATTTAAAGAAAATTGGAAACTTTTATTAGGAAAGGGGCTTATTCACATATATACGCACTTTTTAAAATATTTGAATCACTATTTTTCAGTCTTCATAGGGACTTATGTGTTACTGGGGGGGTAGGGGGGGGGGTTCTGCTTCTCCAGTTTATATGGTGCATTTTGTGTCAGAAAATGCTGGAAGTTGCATTTAGTTACTAGATAACTACAACTCCCAGCATGCCCTGATGCAGCCTATGGTTGTGTGGGTGTTGCAGCATGTTGCACTGTATAGTACAGTTAAGGTTATTGTGTAACATGCTGGGAGTTGTAGTTTTGGTTTGTGTCAGCTACAGAGCCATAGTCTGTGTCAAGGAATACTGGGAATTACAGTTAGTAACTACAACATCCAGCATGCCCTGATGCAGCCTATAGCTCTGCAGCTGACCCGAACCAAAACTACAACTCCCAGCATGTTGCACTTTATAGTTCTACAGTTTAGGTTATGGTCCAACATGCTGGGAGTTGTAGTTTTGGTTCGGGCGTGTTTGCGTGCATCCGTGGGGCTCTTGGTTGGCCGGTGAGTATGAAGGGGGCGGGATTCTGGGGGTGCAATTTAGTGCGGGTGCCACTAAAAATAAATAAAATTAGATGGCACAACTGCCCTAATGCCCGTCTGCTCCTATACAAAACATTTATGCATACACATATCATACATGCACCAGCCACTGCCCCCATATACACACACACACACACACACACACACCCGCCACTGCCCCCCCCAACATCATACATTACATACACTCACACCATACATATACACCATACATATACACATATCATACATGCACCAGCCACTGCCCCCATATACACACACACACACACACCCGCCACTGCCCCCCCCAACATCGTACATTACATACACTCACACCATACATATACACCATACATATACACATATCATACATGCACCAGCCACTGCCCCCATATACACACACACACACACCCGCCACTGCCCCCCCCAACATCATACATTACATACACTCACACCATACATATACACCATACATATGCACACATCATACATACACCCACCACTGCCCACCCCACATCATACATTACATACATACACATCACACTTAGACATTATACACACATCATACATTACATACACATCACACATAGACAGACAGACATCATACACACATCATACATTACATACACATCACACATAGACAGACATCATACACACATCATTCATTACATACACATCACACATAGACATCATACACACATACACTCACACCATACATATCCACCAGTGTTTCCCAACCAGGGTGCCTCCAGCTGTTGCAAAACTACAACTCCCAGCATGCCCAGGGCATGCTGGGAGTTGTAGTTTTGCAACAGCTGGAGGCACCCTGGTTGGGAAACACTGATATACACCATACATATGCACACATCATACATACACCTGCCGCTGCCCCCCCCATCATACATTACATACACACATCACACATACACTCACACCCTACATATACAACCACCCTTCCTGCCGCCGCCTGCATTCTTGGTCTCCTCACCTGAGCCGCCATGAGTGGACATCAGAGCTGTAGTCCCGGCCGGTGTGAGGTGAGATTTCCGTCCTCTCCTCTCTCCCCTCCCCCCTGCTCTGTGTTTTCCCCGTGCAAACAAGCAACCTCCCCGTGGTGGATTAGGTCCTTGGGAGACAGAGCAGGGGAGGGGGAGGGATAGAGCTGTGTGCGGGGGATGGAGCTGTGCACGGAGCTGTCTATATCCGTTCTCTCACCCTGCTGTGTCTTCTGAGCTCCGTCCATCCTCCGGGAGGGGAGATAAGGGGGCTCTGCAGTCAGCTGGAGGCCGCCGCCCCCTCCATACACTCTGTGTGAGGTGGAGACTTCCATCGGCTCCTGCACCTCACACCGACATTAAAGAAAATAAGGGGGAAGTCTGTCTGTCCCTGCTAGCCCGATACAGGGCTAAATCTATGAACAATTCACCTGCCCGGCGCCCAAAACTACTTGTCCCGGGCGTCGGGCTATAGGATTTCCACATCCCTGTAGTAGGTACAGTTTTACATGGTAAGTAGACTATTGTCTACTGGAGGAGGAAATGTTAATGTTGTCCTTCATGTAGACACCCAAGGGGACCTTTGTCAAAATTAAATCTAATTTATAGTGGCCGTCAGACCCTTACTCAATGTCTAACGTCCCCTGACATAAATGGCAAAAAAAAAACTCCCAGTACCTGCTTATATTGTTCTGTCATTGACTCTTGGCTGAAAAATCTTTAGACCAACAATATTAAATGTCGTGGACTGGTTTAACATTAGCTTTGCATTTGCAGACAGTTCCTGTGTGAGTGTTTCCAATTCTGTCAGTAGTGTTGACACAATTGCAGTTTGTAGTCTGCTAATAAGACACAGCTGAAAGAACCTGAGAAATATGCTTTCACTGGACATCTTAGAAGGGGAGTAACATTATCCCATGCACACACCTTTTTAGGTCCCTTTCTTGCTGATTTCTATTTAACTCCTTAGACACAATGGACTTATATTTATGTCCATTGTCCACTCCCGTTATATGAAGTGTTCTCAGGAGCTGAGCGTGCTTCATACCCAGCACATCCCAGTTTATAAAGCCGGACATCGCTGTTCGGGTTGATGTCCGGTATTATCCCTTTAGACACCGTGATCAAAGTTGATTGCGTGTCTAAAACAGGAGAAAAGTCATCCCGGCTACCTTAGTGGGCTTTTAGCACTGTTCAGTGTATGCAATCTAAGGATTGCATGTAATAGTTCCCTATGGGGACTAAAAAATTGTGTAAAAATAAAAAATAAAAGTTAATAAATGTGCATTAACCCCTTCCCTAATACAAGTTTGAATCACCGCCTCTTTTCCCATAAAACAGAAATAAACATATGTGGTAGCACCATGTGCGTAACTGTCCAAACTAAAAAAATTACATTAATTAAACCGCACAGTCAATGGTGTACATGTAAAAAAAAATCAAAAGTCCAAAATTGCGTATTTTTGGTCACTTTGTATACTCTAAAAAAATTATAAAAAGCGATCATAAAGTCTCATCAAAACAAAAATGGTACTGATAAAAATTACAGACCATGACACAGAAAATGACCCCCCATACAGCCCCGTATACGGAAAAATCGAAAAGTTATAGGGGTCAGAAGAGGACAATTTTTAAACATGCCAATTTTCGTACAAATAGTTATAATTATTTAAAAGCAGTAAAACAAAATAAAACCTATATAGGTTGGGTGTCATTTTAATTGTATGGCCCTACAGAATAAAGATAAGGTGTCATTTTTACCGAAAAGTCCATTGCGTAGAATTGGAAGCTCCCAAAATAAAAAATAAATTTTTTACAGTTTTTACATTTTGTGGTAAAATGATTGAAGTAATTACAAAGAACAATTGATGGCGCAAAAACAAGCTCTCATATGGAAAATTTTAAGTGTTGCAATGTTTAGAAGTGAGGTGGAAAATACAAAAGTGCATAAGTGTAAAAACCTGTGGTCCTTAAAGGGGTATTCCAGGTAAAACCTTTTTATATATCAACTGTCTCTGGAAAGTTAAACAGATTTGTAAATTACAAATAACAATAGGTGGGGGTACTCTATCTATCTCACAGTGTATTGTCCGAGAAATTAGCCTAGAATGGTATCCTCTAACCACTGGAGAAAATAATAAAAAGCAGAAAAATTTGGCTGGTTTTTAAGATTTGTAAATTACTTCTATTAAAAAATCTTAATCCTTCCAATAGTTATTAGCTTCTGAAGTTTTCTGTCTAACTGCTCAATGATGATGTCACGTCCCGGGAGCTGTGCAGTTCCTATGGGGATATTCTCCCAACATGCACAGCTCCCGGGATGTGACATCATCATTGAGCAGTTAGACAGAAAACTTCAGAAGCTAATAACTATTGGAAGGATTAAGAATTTTTAATAGAAGTAATTTACAAATCTGTTTAACTTTCAGGAGCCAGTTGATATATATAAAAAGGTTTTGCCTGGAATACCCCTTTAAGGTGGGTATAAGGTTTAAGGTTTTTTCACTTATGCACTTTCGTATTTTCCACCTCACTTCTAAACATCACAACACTTAAAATTTTCCATATGAGAGCTTGTTTTTGCGCCATCAATTGTTCTTTGTAATTACTTCAAGCATTTTACCACAAAACGTAAAAATTGTAAAAAAAAATTTGTTAATTTTGGGAGCTTCCGATTCTACACAATGGACTTTTCGGTAAAAATGAGACCTTATCTTTATTCTGTAGGGCCATACAATTAAAATGACACCCGACCTATATATGTTTTATGACGTGTCATCAGAGAGCAGTTAGACAGAAAACAACAACTCAACTTCAGAAGCTAATAACTATTGGAATGATTAAGATTTTTTAATAGAATTAATTTACAAATCTGTTTAACTTTCTGGAGCCAGTTAATATATAAAAAAAAGTTTTGGCCTGGAATACCCCTTTAACCCCTTAAGGACGCAGGACGTAAATGTACGTCCTGGTGAGGTGGTACTTAACGCACCAGGACGTACATTTACGTCCTAAGCATAACCGCGGGCATCGGAGCGATGCCCGTGTCATGCGCGGCTGATCCCGGCTGCTGATCGCAGCCAGGGACCCGCCGGCAATGGCCGACGCCCGCGATCTCACGGGCGTCCGCCATTAACCCCTCAGGTGCCGGGATCAATACAGATCCCGGCATCTGCGGCAGTTCGCGATTTAAATGAACGATCGGATCGCCCGCAGCGCTGCTGCGGGGATCCGATCATTCATAACACCGCACGGAGGTCCCCTCTCCTTCCTCCGTGCGGCTCCCGGCGTCTCCTGCTCTGGTCTGTGATCGAGCAGACCAGAGCAGAAGATTACCGATAACACTGATCTGTTCTATGTCCTATACATAGAACAGATCAGTATTAGCAATCATGGTATTGCTATGAATAGTCCCCTATGGGGACTATTCAAGTGTAAAAAAAAAATGTTAAAAAATGTAAAAGTAAAAGTAAAAAAAAGTGAAAAATCCCCTCCCCCAATAAAAAAGTAAAACGTCCGTTTTTTCCTATTTTACCCCCAAAAAGCGTAAAAAAACATTTTTTATAGACATATTTGGTATCGCCGCGTGCGTAAATGTCCGAACTATTAAAATAAAATGTTAATGATCCCGTACGGTGAACGGCGTGAACGAAAATTTTTTTTAAAAAGTCCAAAATTCCTACTTTTTTAATACATTTTATTTTAAAAAAATTATAAAAAATGTATTAAAAGTTTTTTATATGCAAATGTGGTATCAAAAAAAAGTACAGATCATGGCGCAAAAAATGAGCCCCCATACCGCCACTTATACGGAAACATAAAAAAGTTAGAGGTCATCAAAATAAAGGGATTATAAACGTACTAATTTGGTTAAAAAGTTTGTGATTTTTTTTAAGCGCAACAATAATATAAAAGTATATAATAATGGGTATCATTTTAATCGTATTGACCCTCAGAATAAAGAACACATGTCATTTTTACCATAAATTGTACGGCGTAAAAACAAAACCTTCCAAAATTAGCAAAATTGCGTTTTTCGTTTTAATTTCCCCACAAAAATAGTGTTTTTTGGTTGAGCCATACATTTTATGATATAATGAGTGATGTCATTACAAAGGACAACTGGTCGCGCAAAAAACAAGCCCTCATACTAGTCTGTGGATGAAAATATAAAAGAGTTATGATTTTTAGAAGGCGAGGAGGAAAAAATGAAAACGTAAAAATTAAATTGTCTGAGTCCTTAAGGCCAAAATGGGCTGAGTCCTTAAGGGGTTAAGGGGTTAAATAATAGTTGCATTGCTTGCAAAAAGAGGGCACTATGTAGGTAACATTTGTGGACTTTCTTTAGCATATGTTTCCTATTGATGACATTAAAGTGTCTCTGTAAAAAAGAAAAAGAAAAACTTCTGACAAAGTTTTAATTGGTTGAGGTCTGGATACAGGGACCCCCACTGATCGCTACAATTAACAGGGAAAGTTAGAAAGTTCTTGTTCTCACCATCATCTCTTTACTGCAGAAGATGGATTCTATATAAAGTCTACAGAGCCCATCTCCTGCAGCTGGGAAATGGCGGAGAGGACAACCAAGACCCCAACCAATTAACACTTTTCACGTCTCTATGCAGTATAAAATGTTAGTTTAAAATTGCCATTAAACAATAAACAATACGATTATTCTTATTCATAATCTCTCCATATGAAAGAACTACCAAACATAAGTACTGACATGGTTAAAGGGATATTCCAGGCAAAAACTTTTTTTTATATATCAACTGGCTCCGGAAAGTTAAACAGATTTGTACTTCTATTAAAAAATCTTAATCCTTCCAATAGTTATTAGCTTCTGAAGTTGAGTTGCTGTTTTCTGTCTAACTGCTTTCTAATGACTCACGTCCCGGGAGCTGTCCAGCTCCTACATGCAAGGGATATTCTCCCATCATGCACAGCTCCCATGACGTGACATCATCATTGAGCAATTAGACAGAAAACTTCAGAAGCTAATAACTATTGGAAGGATTAAGAATTTTTAATAGAAGTAATTTACAAATCTGGTTAACTTTCCGGAGCCAGTTGATATATATATATAAAAAAAAAGTTTTTGCCTGGAATACCCCTTTAAATTTACACTGATTTCAGCTGTGTTCTATGTGTATTCCATAAGAAAATCTACAATAAATATTTCCCAAAATATAGGGCACCATTATTTGTATTATTCTCCATAGTTTATATGGCACAGATTTGAAAATCAGCTCGTGAAATGAAATAAGTGACATATGTCTTATTGATGCTCTTCCGCATACAAACTGCATCATAGGCCAAGACATGGATTAGCTACATTCTATGGAACAAATCTTCATCCAAAACTGTTCATGCAAGGTGAAAATTCCACTTCAGAAACGTTTCTATTCAAATGATAGTTTATATCTAGAACACTGAGGCCTCATTCAGTCAAGCTATTGTACTCTAACAGCTTGTTGTCAAGGTCTACATTACTGTACAATATGCTTATACAAACATACTTAGCAAAGGGATTTGAAGTAAACATAAGGTCAGTGTGCAAAAAGAAAGGGAAAGATAGCTATAGTGGTAAAGTAATGGAAATGCAGCTTTAAGTTATAGGGAACAGAGCCATATTATTATCAAAACACATGTAAGAGAGTTCACAAAGATGACTATATAGCAGAATAGAAATTATCCACAATTCGAAGTTTAATTGAATGAGGCCTTGTTTTCTGCCTGAGCTACTTTTAACAGCATTTAGAGATCTACGTCATAACAACCACTCAAACAAAAGAAAACTTTAATTTAGTGCTGACTTTTATGGAAGAGTGTTCTAGGCATGCTCTGGGACCTGTACTGAGGTCATTGGGTGTGGAGGAGGGAGGGGAGCTATGTCCAACACCTATTGAGAATGGTGTTAAGGGGTACTCCGGTGGATAAGATTTTTGGCTGTATTGCATCTTCTTTTAAATGTTCATGTTTTTTACAATTGTCATGTATTATATATTTGTGTAGCATGTGTTTTTTTTCTTACCCGTTTGTGGGCCAGGAATTTCTGTAATTCTGTGTTGGATCTCTTATTGTTGTCCACATGTTAGGATTAGGCTGTGGACAACATGTCAGGGCTTTTTTTTTTCTCTGTTCTTTCAGAACTGCATGAGAGAGATAAGCCACGCCCCCTCATCTCCCCCTCCTGGAGGACGCAGGTCTGCATGAGAGAAAGAAGCCAGAGCAGGGGGAGAGAGAGGACATACACAGCTCATCTCCCCTCCCCCTGCTCTGTCTTTTGAGGAGCAGGTCGGCACTGAAAGAAGACAGAGAAGACAAGTGTTATCTGAAGGGGAGGATAACAAAGTGCACCGGCTGGGGATGTATAGACTGCAGGGGAATAAATCTCAGACTGGGGATGATTTCTGTGTGTGAAGGGGGGGGGGGGGGGACTCCTAAATGACACATGCTGGGAGTTTTAGTCCCTGTTATGTGTGTGTGTATTCTAGTGTTTACAAACCAGTGTGCCTCCAGCTGTTGCAAAACTACAACTCCCAGCATGCCTGGACAGACTTTGGGCATGCTGGGAGTTGTAGATTTGTAACAGCTGGAGGCACACTGGTTGGAAATCACTGTTCTAGCCTATTCAGCATACACATCAGTGTTTCCAAACCAGTGTGCCTCCAGCTGTTGTAAAACTACAACTCCCAGCATGCCCTGACAGCCTTTTTGCATGCTGGTTTTGCAACAGCTGGAGGCACACTGATTGGAAACACTGGCATTGCCTATTCAGTATATTACAAACAAAGTGCATTGTTTCCCAACCAGGGTGTCTTCAGCTGTATCAAAACTACAACTCCCAGCATGCCCGGACATCTTTTGGCTGTCTGAGCATGCTGGTAGTAGTTTTGCAACACCTGGAGGCACCCTGGTTGGGAAACACTGGTGTATGCCCTATAGAGGTGTGGTGAACTACAACCCCCAGGAGACTACAGAGGCAGCATGCTGGTGTTATACCACAGACTGAAGACTCCTGAATGACACATGCTGGGAGTTGTAGTCCCTTTTGTGTGTATGCCAGTGTATCCCAACCAAGGTTGAATATATTAGTGTGCTGTGTATAAGGGGGCTGACCCGGGAAAATAGTAGGGTGGGTAAAGGGCGGAACAAAGAAAAACAAAAAAAGGAGCCGCCCCAAACCAGCAAGGCATGTGGCATGCTGGGATTTGTAGTTTTCAGCACAGCAAGAAACAGGAAATAGAAGCAAAGATAGGAAAACAAAGTGGGGGATAAAAAGACAACAAAGAACGGATATAGAGTAGCCTAAACAACAAGAATAGAAATGAAACAAAACAAATAGGGTAAGTCAAAAACAGAAAAACAAGTTGACCACCGGAGTACCCCTTTAAGCCTTTGTAATATATAGCAAGATGTTACATATTGTGATGACTGAGAGATTGCTGAAAAGTAGTCTCTGCAGAAGAGGGAACATCAGCTTATTTTTCGGCTCAGTGTGGAAACTGCAGGATTTATGTCTGTGTAAAAAAAATTATATGGAAATTTACAAAAACATAACCAAAATGTCTTATAAAATATGGTTGAATGGGTTTTTCTGCAGGGGGAGGCAGCTTCCATCACTGAACATTGTGCATGGGCCACCGAAGCCAATCATTGGCTTCAGCATCCACATTTCACTCGAACATGAACATTGAGGCCAGTGATTGGTTGCAGCAGCTCATGTTCAGTATACAGTCGCAATACACTTCCACTTGTAACTGTATACTGATCTTCAGAGTGGTAACATTGTGGGACTGGGAGCAAGCGGCGGTGAATGATGTTTTTTGTCCTTCTATTGCCTGCTAGCCAGCCTTCTTTTGGAAAAGGCTGAAGAAAATCTTAAAACAGAACAATCCGATTTCTACAATTGGTTATTTTCTGATGACACATTCCCTTTAAGTGTGCTTAAGGATAGTCATCATGATAAAACAATGAAGAGTTCTTATCTTTGAAAAGTGAAGTCTTCCCCTTTCTTGCAGTTGCAGGCTGAGCTACTTTGTACACAGTAAACAGCACTTTTACAAGATAAACAGTATCTCTATAAAATAGGCAATGACTTCCTTCTGCCTGATTGAGATCACCCTTAAAATCTGTCTGCTACCATCATATAACAAGTGTAAGAGATCTGTTTTCTGCTGAACTGATATATATATTTGCATGTGGGATATTGCAGAGAGATGAAAGGATACAGCAGATCCGCTGCCTCTATATCTGTTGTAGGCTCTTATCTGCCCTTATTTTGTCTGAGAGAGAAAATGTAAAATAAAAAATAAACTGGAGACGCCGTCTCTTTAAAAGCCTTTTGATTGTAGCACAGTACATCATTTGAAATGCACTGAGGAAGTCGCTTTGATTGCTGAATATGTGTCATAATTTACAAGTATCCAGATGTTCGAGTCGTGGATCATTTCTATTCTGCTATATATTCGTCTTCGTGAACCCTTTTACATGTGTTTTGCTAATAATATGGCTCTGTTCCTGCTTACATAAAGCTGAATTTGCATTGCTTGAACACTACGGCTGCTTCTCCCCTTTCTTTTTGTATACTGGCTCTTATCTTGTTCTAATGTTTACTTCAAATCTCTTTGATAAGTATATTTGTATATGTATATTGCACAGTATTGTAGACCTCGACAACAATGCTGTCAGAGTACAATACCTTGATTGAACGAGGCCTCAGTGTTCTGGATCAAAACTATCATTTTAATAGAAAAATTCATACTTCAAAGAGCACAATTCTATTGAAGTCTATGAAACTAGTAGCACTAAAAATGAATGATGCGACTTTGCAAGGAGTAAGATTACTTCTTAATGAGTGAAATTTAACAAGCATGGGCCATTGCTGTATAATAAGAAAGTCATAATCTTTCATTTCTGTGAAGCTCTGCATGGGAAGGAGCTTTCTAGCCACTTCATCCATGCTTTGTTTCACCGTGTATCAATATCTAGTGTCAACTTCCCACAGAGGCATTGCCACTTTTCATAAATGTTTGATGAGATTAAGGGAGAAAGAACAGTAAATAAATGTGAGTATAAAAAGGTTAGTATTTTCAATGGTAAAAACACTGGCTGCATTTCTGCTTGCAAATGCCATCTACACTATGAACTCATTGAACCGTTCATATTAACATGTTCAAGAGAGTGCACTCTACTGTTTTACAGTTTTTGCTGTATATTCTATAATTAAAATTAGCATTTTACAATGCCGCAGTGCCGCTTTTCCTAATTTCTCGCAAGCAAATTGTCGGGTATGGAATTGCCTCATTAAGTGTTCTTAACTACTAAACTTCATTTTAGCACATATAAAAAAAAAGTATGTGGAATTATAGCTCTTGCACGTTTTGTGATCTGGCATTTCTAATGACCAACAAAGGCCTAGATGTTCTTGATAATGTTATTATTGATGTGTTTGTGTAAGATGGGCTGGAATATCTCTCTCCTGGGTACATCATTAGAACTGGCAGCCAAATTTTGTAGGTAAT
The DNA here is from genome assembly GCF_029499605.1 of Hyla sarda. Lineage (NCBI taxonomy): Eukaryota > Metazoa > Chordata > Amphibia > Anura > Hylidae > Hyla > Hyla sarda. The sequence goes on from NC_079191.1 coordinate 286,708,294, forward strand.
GAACAAAAAATCTAGTCTAATGTGTCACTGAGTTCCAAATATCAAATTGTTTTCTTACCAGACAAATCTCTTGAAAGTCTCTCTCTCTCTCTCTCTCTCTCTCTCTCTCTCTCTCTCTCTCTCTCTCTCTCTCTCTCTCTATATATATATTATTTCGGACAATTCCGTTGCGTTGGGAGATGACGGGATGAAGGTGCTCAGAGGCTAACAGCTGTTTTTGCGAACAACCGTGCGCTTCTTCTGGCCTCTGAGGCCGGAAGAAGCGCATGGCTGTGCGCAAAAGCGGCTGTTAGCCTCTAAATACCTTCATCTCGTCGTCTCCCAGCGCAACGGAATTGTCCGAAATTCAGTAAGTCACAGGACTGGTGAGTGCAAGTAAACATTCTTTCTCTATATTGCATATGTACACTAGCACTTGACTTCACTTAGCACCCCGGCAGTGAAACGTTATTTAGCAGCTACGGCCACTGACACCGCAATCAACACTCCCATACCCAGGTCTGAAAATACAAACAAAAAAGAGCAGTGCCCTCCAAAAATATACACACAAACAAATATTATCTATATCAGTTCTTCTCAAACTGTGTGAAGTGTTGGGGAGGCACAGCTGGAGAAGCAGTTTTAAGTAACTTTAAGATGCACAGTCCTTTCAATGGTCTCAACGATATCTGGCTTAACAACATTATTAACTAATTTTGCTGTTATTTTCATGTTATATTGAGCTTAGAAGACAAATGAAAGGTAAATTAGGCAATATTTGTAATTTGTGCATTGACTTCCACCACAAATGGTGATGCCCAGGCATCCCTTAATCTGTTTGATAACTCAGGGTTAAAGGGGTATTTAAATATGAGATTTACAGAATATCTTATTGGGGTATATTCACATGAGGCAGATTTGTTGCAGAAACTCAGAATCATTCATCTAAATAGGTTATGTTGTCATGGCAAACATGTAGATGAATGGAACAAACACGGAAATTTTTTACAACAAATCTGACAGGTTTACCGTAAATGTCGGATAGGGTTTTGGCCTACCTCTATGGGTGATACAGGGGTAGGGCACCCTATTTAAACATAGAAATGGGTCCCATTTAAAGAATATCTTTCGGAGATTAAAAACCTCTTTAACAATGGATTCTCATTGAGCATGTAATGCAATAGATTAATTATCTATTTTGTTATTTATTTACTTGTCTAATGTCAGCTCAGCATATTATAGGGGATATGATAGAAACTTTTAAATACATGAAGGGAATCATCACGGTAAAGGAGGAGAGCATATTTAAAAGAAGAAAAACTACAAGAGGACATAGTTTTAAATTAGAGGGGCAAAGGTTTAAAAGTAATATCAGGAAGTATTACTTTACTGAGAGAGTAGTGGATGCATGGAATAGCCTTCCTGCAGAAGTGGTCACTGCAAATACAGTGAAGGAGTTTAAGCATGCATGGGATAAGCATAAGGCTATCCTTCATATAAGATAGGGCCAGGGACTATTCATAGGATTCAGATTATTGGGCAGACTAGATGGGCCAAATGGTTCTTATCTGACGACACATTCTATGTTTCATGTTAACCCCCATCCACAGTATAAAGTACAAAATGCTGATCAGTGTAGGTCCAACCACTGGGACCCCCCAATCCTAAGAATGAGGAGAAAATTGTTTCTGGAGTGCACTGTTCATGGACAACCAGTTCATTTTGTGGGGCTTCGACTAGTAGGTTTTAGAAGCCCCTTATATAATGTGCTGGCCGCACGTGTGCAGTATGCTCCTTTCATTCACTTCCATTTTCTTTGGATAAGAGATAAGATGCTGAGATTGGAATACCTCTTTAAAATACAGGCAAACCAACAATATAGACCATATATTAAAAGCATAATTAAGGTATTTACTTTTTATTTGTAATACTTTAGTATTGTGTTTTTGAAACAGCATTTTTGTAGTGTTTTTTATGTTACATTTTATGGGCCCAAAAAAAAAAGAAAAAGAAAAAATGCTAACATAATATTAATTATGCAATGTTAGAACAAGCTCCTACATTGTAATTTTAGTAAAGTCTGACCTGACAGTGTTTAGAGGATAGTACCTAACCAGGACGAGAGATAATGTGAAGCACCATATTTCAACCAGGATATTGGAACCTTAGGCCTCCTTAATTCCACATTTTGTCTACGTTGGCAAAGGTATTCCAAAAGGCCAATATACAATTATGTCACTGTATACCTGGGTACTTTGTGGGTTTCTAAACCTATTATTGTGTGGTAAACTATGGGAATCCCTTATGCTATAAGTTCCCTAAGAATCATGCCAGCAAGGGGTAAGTTCTCCTCTTGTCTGCGGAATGCATTGGCATACCTGCAGGGGCATAGCTATAAGGGGTGCAGAGAATTTACTTGCACCTTGTGCGTATTTTCTATATGAGTAGTATAAGGAGTAGAGGACTATAAATGACGCATTATAACTGGGGGCTCTCTTACAGAATTTGCATTGGGGCCCAGAAGCCTCACGTTATGCCATTGCATACTGGGTACCAGAAGTTCCTTGTAGCCGTTTTTCTCAGACACATAAGGGGAGGTCATAATCAGTGACTCATTTAGAATGGCTTAGGGCCTAGGATATTTGGAATTTTTTTTATTTATTTGTAAACATGTCTACCCTATGCAATAGCCTAATCACATGATTGGTACATTTCTCACCCACATGTAACACACCTACATTATGTAAATTTTGCTAGTAATTTCTATGTTTTAAATATTTGGCGTAGACTATTCAAAAGGGAGCTAGTTTTATACCGCTACATATATAAGCAAATTGCAATGTAATTATACTGTAAATTTATTTAACACATTATTATTTTCTATTCCATTTATGTTTATTGCAGTGACCTGAGAAGTTTTGAATAGAATATGATTATTATTCATTGTATTCATTATAATGTATTAGATATAGTAAGGCAAAATATCTGCTCTACTCCAATTAGCTTCCTACGATAGCAGCGACCAACAGCTATCTCACCCAATGATTGACATATTCTATTTTTAGTGCCAGCATCCATTATCTCTGGCTTCCCTTGCCCTGTATTATCTTTGTGTGTGTTTAGGTTTTGTGTGAATAAACATATCTACTATATTAATGAGCTGTTTGGGGGCATTATGCAGTTGTGAATGATCTCTATACACAGCTCAATCCTTAGCTGTATCCTACAATATGCTAAGGGGGTTAAGGTTGCAACTAAACAACCATTCTGAGGTCATGAGCACAATTCATGGTCCTATTGGAGTAGAGATATTATGCAGATTTAGTTTAAATGAATATTGATCTAATTTATTCTCTATCTAAAACACATATATATATATATATATATATATATATATATATATATATATTATATACTAATTAAAAAAAATGGCCTAGGCCATGTGGAAGGAGTGCACAACCAACCCTAGGCCAGTCACCACTCCCACATGTCGGCTGCAAAAGACAACATTAGTCAGCAACTCTTAGGCTGGGTTTAGATTACAGAATATCAGCTTGAAAATCCTGGGGACACAGCTGGTGCTAGGACTGCTACAACCTGCACCATCTCTATAGGCGGCAATGCATTTTAGAGTGGAATCGGCTGAAAGAATGAATAAGTTGTGTAGAGTGCCACAGAGTCCTGTTGAAAACAATGGGAGGTTACTCCAGTGGAAGCCTCTCATTCACACTACAGATTTTCCGAATACAATTTTGCTTGGAAAATACAGTGCAGCAGCCTCCCATTGTTCTCAATTGGATTCTGCTTCCCAGTTCACACTACAGAATTTCCATGGCAGACTTTTCACCACGGAAATGCCGTACCCCATACTCTGCCAAAAGAATTCACATGTTCATTCTTTCAGCTGAATTTGTTGTGAAATGCATTGCCGTCTATTGAGGTGAAGCCCCCTCCAGACGGAATCGCCACCTGGAACATATCTGGGCGGAGGTTCTGTCATGTCAGTGAGCCCTAAGGGTGAAAACAGAGGCTGTTGGAAACAGGTGCTCAGTTTGCAAATCTGTTTGTGATTGGCAGCCTTCTGGCTACATGTAGCGGACTGCCCATATGTTTTTACCCATAACAAACTGAAATAAATGGGTCTGGTATAAATTTGCTACAATTGCAGTGCAAAAGCAAACAAGGACAAATGTACAACAGCATTGTTGAGGCCCTAAGATATATTAGTGCAGCCTCCACCACAGACATGGCAGTGGCGTGACTTTGAGTGGCTGCAACCCGCTAATGCTCTGCAGCCATTGCACTTGCCCAGCATTGCCGCTCACCTCAGCTGCTGTCCAGTACAGCAGATTTGCTGGACCAGCAAATGTAGTGAGTGAGCAACAATGCACACAGTATCCCCTCTCACCTAAAAGCCAATAGTTTGCTCTACTTCAGAGAAGCGCAGTGCACCAGCTTTCTGTTTTAACACAATATTGCACCACTATGATAATGGTGGTGAGCAGTACATCTGTATTTGGGCCCTTTCATGGAGCAGAATGTCTGGGCAGACATTCCATGGGCAGCAGGCCCAACTCAATCAGTTGGTGCTAAGATTGCTCAGAGGGCAATGCATTTCCGAACAGATTCTGTTGAATGTTTATTCTTTCAGCAAAGTCGGCAATTTGAATATCCACTGCAGAATTTGTGTCGAAAAAAAAGTAGAGTGCAGCAAAATTGCATTGCAAATAACGGGAGGCTGCTGCAACGGAATTTCCAAACAAAATTTTTGTGCCAGATTCTGCTTAGAAGGTTCGCTATGTGAATAGGCCCTTATAGTGCAAAGGTTTTCTGCTGGTTTCTGAACTGAATTCTCCTAGGTTGTCTCACTGATTCAGCGTTTGAGTAGTATTGTTCTGGTAAGTGTAGTTTTTACATCAGTAACTTTGTTGTAATAAATGGTTTATAAAAACTAACTTAAAGCTGGTTTACTGTTTCCAATAAGCTGAATAAGCTGTAATTATCTTTTTTACTATAATACAGGCTGCTGTTACTTACAAGATAAGTAATGTAGGGTTATTCATCCTATGAATTTATTGCAATTTTTTTTTTTTTAAATGTGAATTGTTTAACGTTTACCTGTCGTTAGCAATTTTTTTATATATATATGTAGATAATACCATTATATGTATATTTGTAATATACATTGGTTAAAAATGTGTATATTTTTGGGTGAAAAAATGCTGTCCCTGCAGCTATTGCCTGTGTGTCTCTATGAGAAGACCAAATACAGGAAGTGAGGGCAGGACAAGCAGGGCTCTGTGCAGGCTTCTGGCTTGTCAATCATCATGCTGTTTGAGCCAGGAGCATCTCACATAGCGTTACTGCAAGGAGCCCTCCTTGTCCTCAGTGAATAGAGCCCCGCTTGTCCTCAGTGCACAGAGCCCTGCTTGTCCTCCCTGCACAGAGCCCTGCTTGTTCTCCCTGTACAGAGCCCTGCTTGTCCTCAGTGCACAGTGCCCTTCTTGTCCTCACTGCACAGAGGCCTGCTTGTCCTCACTGCACAGAGGTCTGCTTGTCCTCACTGCACAGAGCCCTGCCTGTCCTCAGTGTACAAAGCCCTGCTTGTCCTCAGTGCACAGAGCCCTGCTTGTCCTCCCTGCACAGAGCCCTGCTTGTCTTCCCTGCACAGAGCCCTGCTTGTCTTCCCTGCACAGAGCCCTGCTTGTCTTCCCTGCACAGAGCCCTGCTTGTCTTCCCTGCACAGAGCCCTGCTTGTCTTCCCTGCACAGAGCCCTGCTTGTCCTCCCTGCACAGAGCCCTGCTTGTCCTCCCTGCACAGAGCCCTGCTTGTCCTCACTGCACAGAGCCCTGCTTGTCCTCACTGCACAGAGCCCTACTTGTCCTCACTGCACAGAGGCCTGCTTTTCCCTCACTGCACAGAGCCCTGTTTGTCCTCACTGCACAGAGGCCCGCTTGTCCTCACTGCACAGAGGCCCGCTTGTCCTCACTGCACAGAGCCCTGCTTGTCTACCCACACTTTATTTGATCTCTTTACAGAGACACAGGTAATAGCTGCTGGGACACAAATATACACATTTTTTAACCAATGTTTATTACAAATAAACATATAATGTTATTATCTACATTATTTAAAACAATTTTGCTAATGAAAGGTACACTTTAACCCCTTAACAACAACGGACATACATGTAAATCCTGATGCGCTGCTACTTAACACACCAGGACGTACATTTACATCCTGTACATGACACTAGCACTGGAGCGGTGCACGCTTCTTCCACCACAGGTACCATCTGTTATCAGCAGCCAGGCACCAACCAGTAATGGTGGACATCAGTGATCTCGCTGATGTCCGCCATTAACCTCTTACATGCCATGATCAATACAAATCCCTCCACATGCTCCTGGTTTCCTCACTTGCTCCTGGTTTTCTTCTCTGGCCTTTCTTCCTGCAGACCAGAAAAGTAGATTGCTTATAATGCATAGCACTGAACAGTTTTAGCAATCTAAAGATATAGATAGTCCCCCTTGAGGACATAAAAAGTGTCAAATAAGTATCAGAAAAAGTTGAGAAAAAATTAAAAAGCCCCTCCCCATTTTCCCCATTTTCCCCATTTTACTTAAAAAAGCGTAAAAAAAAATGATTAAACATATTCGGTATCTGCGTGGTCATAAATGGAATGTTAATGTTAACATTCCAAAAAAATTAAATAAAAAGTGATCAAAAAGTCACAATAATATCTACATTGAGGGGGTGGGGCATGATGTCACACAGGGGCGGAGTTGCATTGTCACAATACTCCGTCCCTGTGGTTGGGAGGCATAACATTGAGAGCCTCCAGTGCTTCCTGGAGTGCTTACAGGTGGGTGTTGCATGCTAGATTGTGGGGGTCCCCAGCGGTGGAACCCACGCGATCAGACATCTTATCCCTATCCTTTGGATAGGGTACAAGATGTCTTGGGGCCGTAGTACCCCTTTAAATGCGTCCTATGAGCTGAATGTGTCAGACAACGTATAGGACAGATACAATAAGTTCTCCCTTTTCAATATATAAATTAAACGGAGGCCTAGCACTCTGTTTTTTAAGAGCATTTATATATAGAAATGGAAAACAGTTATCATATGATTGGTGTATGGCGTCCCAGGCTTTCAGCATCCCTAGAGGAGAATGTCTATTGCTTCCCAGGGTCTCTCGGCAGCATCAAGTGACAGCTGCAGGAAATTTAAAAGTGAATTGCAGATTTCTAAGTATGAAGAGGTTGAACATCCTCTCTAATTGCTCAGAGAAGGGGCCGTGTTTCCGCACCGGGGTGTGAAAGAAAATGCTAGAGAAAGACTGAGATTCCATTGGGATGATTACATCCCTTTTTTTTCTTTTGTAGGACTCTGCAAAATGTTTTTGTAATGTGTCACTAAATATCTATAAGCTACGGATTTCTTTTGTGTACTATGATATCTGCCAAGAAAAGCAGCACACCATTTAGTATTGGTTTCTTAAGAGAAAATTATAGTCATTTTGTTGGTGCTAACAGTACCACAGTGAGCTGGAAATGTGCTGAGATTCTGAACAGTAGGTGATGAGGCTGGCAGCGGTTAAAGGGTTAAGCAGTAATGTGTAATTTGAACAGCATGTATAATTATCTCGAAGGAAATCAGAGTGTTCTAAGTATTGACAATGAATGAGTTTTATCGTTGAAACAATGGCAAAAAGTGCTATTTATGCAAGATAGCGCTGGGGCTTGGATGCCAGCCACCAACTGTTTTGACCTGTCAGATTTAAATCCCTGCTAATACTGAACCTATTAGTCTTTGTATTCTGGAAGGGGAAAGCAAATGAGAGCATCTTTATTGTAAATGGAATGGTAAATAGCACCTATATTAATTTTAGCAGCACATTTGGCAATTGTGTTTTGTTGCTCGTATATCTAGTGACATTCGCCTGCATAAAGCATAAAGCATTCTCTAAGTGGTGTTCATTACACAGGCTTGAGACTGAAAGCATGATTGGAGAAAAAGTCTTCTGACATGTTTTATACTAGAAGAGAACTAAAGAAAATCTCAACTACAGAGACTTTCCATGTATCCAGGAGATTTTCTTTTTCCTTTCTTAACAGAAGCTTATCCGAATATCTCCTGTGGCTAAAGATTTGTTCTTACTGATGTTTTTCATTATTTTAGTAGAACTGTCATTATAGAGGATTAAATATAATATATTTCCTAAATCTGAAAAATGTAAATGTAACCTTGCATGTATCTATGAATGTTTCATTTCACTTCATTATGATAGATCTCAGTCATACTAATCTGACGCTGCTAATGTACTGCATCCTGGTAAAACCAGAGAAGGTTCAAAGGTGCGGGCATTGGGATTGTAAGTAGAAATATTACTCTGTGTCATTCATATATATATTGGAAGCCAATAATCTCGGTTATATGAACATTATATCTAACCTGCTAGCCAATCGTGTAATGAAACACAGTTGTTTCAGATTACATTTACACAAGACATAAGGCACACACAGACTTTTAGGGGGGACCTGCTGAATTTCTGTGTGCCTTCAATTTCACAGTGTTTTGCAGGACACACTACCTGTGAAGGTGGTGTGGTGAGCTAATTTAAATATATTTATATATATATATATATATATATATATATATATATATATATATATATATATATATATACACACACACACACACACATACCATGAGGGTGGTTGATGATATTTTTATTAGCTTAATCCAGAAATGGTTCCAGCAGGAAGGCAACACATAAGTCCTTTCTGTATATTTCCCATTTACCCTTTAATCTATTTTTAGTCCTGACAGTGGTGGTTTATGAATCCTGTGGTAGGCCGCTTTTCTCCTTTCGCATATACATTTTTTGTAAAAAATAAAAAAAAACACAAGCATTGTTTGTTGATTTCAGTGATATTTTTTGGCTAGTTTGTTTTTATACAAATTTTGTTTATACATTTTTGTAGACATTTTTTCAAAATAGTTTTTTATTGCATGCTTTGGTTGCATGTTATTCTTGTGTAATTCAATGATTATTCTTTGAATCACAGGATTTGCAAATTTGAAACAAATCACTCCAAAAACACAACACATTTACATATGCCTTTTTTAAAGGGGTACTCCACTAGCCAGTGTCCCGGCTGTGTTAGAAACATTTAGTTCCGGACACTGTGCGTGCGCTGCGTGGGTCAGCCACACCCCCTTGTGATGTCGGGCCACGCCCATCAATGCAAGTCTATGGGAGAGGGTGTGGCGACAGCCACGCCCCCTCCCTTAGACTTGCATTGATGGGCGTGGCCTGACATCACAAGCGGGCGTGGTCAACCCCCGCAGCACGCACAGTGTTCGGAACTAAATGTTCCGAACGCAGCCGGAACACTGGCCAGTGGAGTACCCCTTTAAACTTGTCAGTTTCATGCTACCCAAACCACAATGATGTGTAATTTACTCTGAAACACTGCAGCATTTCAGAAATCAAGGGGCTTCCTTCCCTCTCCCTTAGGGTCAGGATTGCAAGATCACTTCCTATTTGCATGTAAACTGATGACGAGTTCCCTATAAGCATTAAAAAATGGGAAGTCTACAGAAGAAACATGCCACAATCCACTTCAAAAAGTGGCAACCTTGAGCATGCTGCATAAAATGTAATTGACTCAAAAAAGTACCCAAAAATGCAAAAAAAAGGTCACAAAGAAAAAACAGGACTTTTCTTGAAAGTTTCCCACCAAACACTGTGTGTGACCAATGCCTTGTAAATATATCACCTAGATTTTTTTTTATTTTTATTATTGATAAAAGCCAGATACTGAAACATTCTTTTTTCCTAATCTGTTTCTATTTTCTGATTGTATTTTTTTCAGTACATTATTATGGGGGCAGCAATATTGCGTGAGCTGTGTTCATCTAAATATACATAGGAACAATAGGGAGGAAGTTATCATTGGTTTTACCATAGTTTTGTGGTGTTCATTTGTCACACAGTTTGTCTCAGGTGCTGTTTAGAGACTTTTCGTTGAGATTTTTGCTTTAGAAGATTTTTCAAAAAGAACATACCAAGTGGTGGTTTTTAGTTGATATCATGCAGTAGTCAGGAATTTATTATGTGCGACCTGTACGCTTGTCGCATCTTTTGTCGCAACTGCGCTGATTTAGGCACAAATCTATACCAGCCCTGACTTGGCTTACAAAACTAACTGCAAACAGCATTATTATAAAGTCAAACATTTTATCACACGGGATAAAAAGTCACACAAAGAGTTCTGAAGTAAGAAATCTGATCAGCACCAGATTTATCACATGCCCTGCACCATGTAATACATTTGATGCAGGTATACAGTTTCCATCACACTGTTGTCTGACCACAGTGCTCTCTATTGACACCTCTGTCTGTGTCAGGAACTGTCCAGAGCAGGAGCAAATACCCATAGCAAACCTATCCTGCTCTGGACAGTTCCTGAGACAGACAGAGGTGTCAGCAGAGAGCACTGTGGTCATATAGAAAAGAACAACTCAGCTTCAGCAGCTATTAAGTACTGGTAGGATTAAGAAGTAATTTACAAATCTTTTTAACTTTCTGGAGCCAGTTGATATGAAAAAAATAGTTTTTAACCGGAATAGTCCTTTTACATAAGTATTCATACCCTTAATAAGTGCTTTGATGCACCTTTGACAGTGATTACAGCCTCCAGTCTTCTAGGGTATGATGCCACAATTTTCACACACCTGGATTTGGGGATTTTTCGCCATTCTTCTTTGTCAGTTTGAATAGGGACCATCAATGGACAACCATTTTCAAGTTTCTCCAGAGATGTCCAACTGGGTTTAAGTCACAACTCTGGCTGGACCACTATAGAAGTGGCTTAGGGACAAGTTACAAAGTTGTCCCTAAGCCACTTCTATATTGTTGTAGCTGTGTGCTTGGGGTCATTGTTGAAAGGTGAATCTTTGGCCCAGTCTGCGCTCCAGGGAATTTGACAGCAGCATCACATATACTAACCTGCTGGTACGGTCTTAGTGTGGGTGATGCCGATCAAAGTTTTGTTTACCTTAATTGTGCAGGTGCCACCATTCCTGATATATAATTAGACTCTTGGTGCAGACGATGCTTTCCCTAGTTCTTAGGTGCAAGGGTCCTTCCCTGCCAATATATCGGGAACAGCTTCATCTAGAAAAATTAGACAAACACCATTTTGATTAGTATTTTTGCATCCACAGTGACATATTTTTTTTTTTATATATATATAGTGTGCACAGACAACACTTTCCCATAGACTTACATAAAGCACATTAATTTTGCTGAAGCTGACACAAATTTTCACCAATTTGACAGATGTTTTTTTCTAATAATAAACACCTTAAAATACATTGTGTGAACATAGTGTAACCCTAGTCGGAAAAGGATAGTTAGAAAAATGTATTAAGTGTTTATAAACACCTAAGAAAAATGTGAAAATAATATTGATAGAATAAAATGCTCTCTCTCATTTAATAAGGTTATAAACGGTGTTTATTTACTCTGCTCCGATAATCATTAAACTAAATCAATGTAATAACCTTTCTAATTGATCTGTCTAAAGCATTCTTTTCTATCTGCACATATAAATAATTTTGCTGCTGGACAGCCTGTTCTTCGTACTTCACAAGTAAATTCTCCAAACGATCAACTTTGAACCATAAAGTGTTGTCTGGTTATGCTGCATGTATAAACGGCTGGATAACGACTGCAAGGGGACAGATAAACTGAGAACCGCTCGGAGACAGAAATGCCTCTACCAAAGCTAGGATGAATGCAGTGCCTACATGCAAAGAAAGATTTCTGACTCCTAAGTCTAGTCACAATGGGGGAGATTTATCAAAACTTGTGCAGAGGAAAAGTTGGCCAGTTGCCCATACCAGTCAGATCGCTTCTTTTATTTTAAAAAGGCCTCAGAAAAATTAAAGTAGCAATCTGATTGGTTGATATGAGCAACTAGTCATCTTTTCCTTTACACAGGTTTTATTAAATCTCCCCCAATGAGAGTAAATATTGGTTGCTAAATGCAGCAGGTTTAAAGGGAATAAAAAATACAGAAATGTTGCAGTTGTAACTTTGGCCACTGAACCTCATAATCGGCTAACATTTCCTGTTCTGAAGAGATCACTTTTCAGTAGTCATCACAGTCATGTTTACAGCCAAATAGTAAAGAATCACCTATGGTAATAGTCACAGCTCGCCTGCTCCCCCTCCCTGTATAATGGTCTCAACACAGGTCACAGGACATGTCTAGAAGTCTGTCCTTTTAGATGTCAACGAGTTATATTTAGATTACAGGTTCCTATGGTCCATATGGCTGTTGTAAAGCATAACTCTGGACCGCTCACTGCTAATAGAGAAGAGCAGCAGGTTAGGCAAAATAGTGAGGTCCCATAATAATGTAAATCAATTTTAAAAGAAGAATCAGAAGAAAAAAAAAAGATAAAAAGAAATGTATTTCAGAATCTGGTTTTAATTAGTAAAATGTATATGTGATCCATCTCTTTAAATATTTGATAAAAGGAGAATGTATGTTCATTTAATAACTACATTTATATACATTTAGTCTCTGGGAGTCAGTGTCTGCTCCTTAGCTTTTCAGTATGTGGTTCATGAGATAAAGCTACACCATTCACTTGTGTTACGTACCTGCCAGACAATAATGGACATGCTTAGGAAGGATCTGTGCTGGTCTTGGGCTAAATGGCTGTGTTGGAAGATTACCATAATGCTGTGGCTATCTTTTTGTGAACTGGGTATTTCCTGTTGGAGTTCATTCTCTCAAACTACAAATCCCATAGTTCCTTGTTTGTAAGTGTGAGGTCACTTTCCTCCCTCGCACACTTCAGCCACCCCACTCATTGAAACGCAGATGAGCTGCTTTCTACCAGTGTTTTTCAACCAGGGTGCATCCAGCTTTTGCAAAAATATAATTAGTTGCACAATGATCTCTCTCCCACCCAGCGTTTGCTTCACCCATTGAAGCAGGAGAGGCTCCCTTTGCACACCTGACTAGTGATGTAATGTCTTGGACACATTGCAACCTGGAAATTTTGAGTAATTTTTTATGCTGTTAAAATTAAATATTTGGATGAAAATCACAGAATAATTGCGAGACCACAGTCACACACAGTTACAGGCACTATAATATGAACTACACTAACTTTACAGCCTTTGTAGCATAGTCAAATAAAAAAAAATTCTGGAATACCCCTTAAAAATGTTATGATGACTTACGTTCTGCAGTTTTGCAATAATCCTGTTCCTGGATTCATATCTTACAAAGCTTGTTTTGCACCTCTGGCCTTATTGTATTGTGTACTGTTAAGGGTTAGGAGAACATCTTTTTTTTTTTCAAAATTATAACCCCTTAGTGACCACCTATACGTGTTTCTCCAACGGTCACTAAGGGGCTTTGGGACACAGGTCTATCATACCAGGAGCTCCTGAGGACAACCAGTCCCAGCGCTAACTGCAAGAAGCAGAGAAACCTCTGATCCTGGCAGTGTAAGTCATTATATGTTGCAGAGTGAAATGGGTCGGTGTGGCTCTGTCACACTGCACTGCAATTTTAATAAACAAATGTCTTATTGTGCCAAGTAAAACCTAAAGGTGTACTCCAGGGAAATTAACTTATCAGACACTTATCCACTATCCACAGGATGATTACTAGGGGTCCAACCACTGGGACTCCCTGCCATTCACTGTACGGGCCCCAGCTACTTACCCGTCCTTGACATGCTCTGGCCCACCTTCCTGGATGAGTGGAAGTGATGGCCGTTATGCCAGTTTCTGGCTGGACATTGCTGCAGACATAGATTGGTTGAGCAGGATGTCACATACATGTGTCCAGGAAGGTGGGGGCTGGATCACACCGAGGATGAATAAATAGCTGGGGCTCCAGCTGACGGACCCTCCATGATCAGACACTTATTGCCTATCCTGTGGATAATGGATGTGTGTCTGTTAAGTTCAGTCCCCCGGGGGTACCCCTTTAATCATATAACTGTAATCATACTGACCCAAATTATAAAATTATAATGTTATTGTTACCTCACAGTGAATGGTGTAAGTTTTTTAATATCCCCCCCCCCCCCCCTGCAAAAAAAAATCTAAAATGTAAATCCCTAAGTTATGTGAACCCTGAAATAATGCTATCAAAAAGTACAACTTGTCCTGCACTAAACAATATCCACTTCTAACCTTTTGTGACTTGTGTGAGCTGAAATTCACACAATCTCCTAACCGTTCAATCAGAGGTGCATTAGCAGCATCTTAGACAGCCTCAAGATAGGACTATTTTACTTAGAGTCGTGTGCCCCTTAATAAATAAGAATCACAACATGCCATAGCAGATTAGCTAAAAACTGGTATGTAAAATGTCAGGGTAAATCTGCCGCTTTGTGTCCTTTTGAGGTTGGTAAAAAAAAAAGTCTTCATTTAGTTTGTATAATCCTATACAGTATAGTAGCACTGTATTATTTTCACTAACCTTTTGCACATATGTCTTACCAGCAAATTGTAGATGCCTGAGGGGTTAGTACTGTCCTTTGTAAGTCCTGTACTCAAACACTATTAACTTATCCCCTTTGGATAATATAAGTGTTTGTAAATGTGCGATTATTAAACTCACATAGGAATATCAATCTTCAACTCAAGGAAACTGTGTACTTAATGACCCTCCCAAGCCTCTAATTACAATGCTAATTATTCACTGCGACTGTGATCGTCTCACCTGCCTTTCTGGGCTCACAGAGGAATAACTAAATGCTGAAGTGAATGCTTTTCTGCATGTTATTGACTGGCATGCCATACAGTAGTTCATTCTAAGATAGTAGATCATCATTATGTGCAGAAGGGATCCTAGGCTACAAATTGTTTGAAGGTCAGACATTTCTGTTTTGTTGAGGACCATAGTCCTGTGCTAGGTGCAGTATGATATTGCTCATTACATGAATAAAGATACTGAATGCTGCGTTTGGTCACATCCATGGGGTATTTTGTCCCCCATAAGGTTATTTGTTGTTGTTTTTTTTGGCTGTTTGAAAATGTACAAAAAGTTTCTTGAAAAAAAAAAGGGGGGTACTGAACTCAATTTGTGTGGACTAAGGTTGACAACTCTTTCAACAAGGGAGAAATGTGCTCAGAGTAGTTGTCACTTAACTTTCACCACAAAAATCATTTAGAATGGTGTTGGCTAACCTAAAGATTTTGAAAAAGTATATTCAATCTGCCTCTGACCCCAGCCCGTCCACCAGCAATCCTGGAAGTGTGAGCAGACAGCAGAAGCAGAGGGAGGTGATCAGCTAGATGAGAATAACCCTTTAATGGCTAAAAGACAAAAGTGCTCCCTCGTGTGACACCTTTAGCATAAGAATAAAAAATAGGTGAGCCAAGGCTTAACTCACCTAGTATTTCTCACAGAAAAGGATTGCAGTAACACATGTTTTGCTATACACATGTTTATTCCCTTTGTTTGTATTGGAACTAAACCAAAAAAGGGAGGAAAAAAAGCGAATTGGACATGATGTCACATCAAACTCCAAAAATGGGCTTGACAACATTATTGGCACCCATAACTTAATATTTGGTTACTCATTCTTTGGAAAACAGTGTGTGGCTTCCTATAACCATCAATAAGCTTCTTACACCTCTCAGCCGGAATGTTGGACCACTCTTCCTTTGCCAACTGCTCCAGGTCTCTCTTATGGAAGGGCGCCTTTTTCCAACAGCAATTTTAAGATCTCTCCACAGGTGTTCAATGGATTTAGATCTGGAATCATTGCTGGCCACTTCAGAACTCTCCAGCGCTTTGTTGCCATCCATTTCTAGGTGCTTTTTGACGTATGTTTGGGGTCATTGTCCTGCTGGAAGACCCAAGATCTTGGACCCAAACCTGGCTTTCTGACACTGGACTGTACAGTGCAACCCAAAATCCGTTTGTAATCCTCAGAGGCAGCAAAACAACCCCAAAGCATCACTGAACCTCCATCATATTTCACTGTAGGTACTGTGTTCTTTTCTTTGTAGGCCTCATTCTGTTTTTGGTAAACAGTAGAATGATGTGCTTTATAAAAAAGCTCTATCTTGGTCTCATCTGTCCACAAGACGTTTTCCCAGAAGGGTTTTGGCTTACTCAAGTTCACTTTGGCAAAATGTAGTCTTGCTTTTTTATGTCTGTGTCAGCAGTGGGGTCCTCCTGGGTCTCATTTAAATGTCGACGGATAGTTCGAGTTGACACTGATGCTCCCTGAGCCTGCAGGACAGCTTGAATATCTTTGGAACTTGTTTGGGGATGCATATTCACCATCAGGACTATCATGCATTGACACCTTTCATAAATTTTTCTCTTCCGTCCATGCCCAGGGAAATTAGCTACAGTGCCATGGGTTGCAAACTTCTTGATAATGTTGTGCACTGTGGACAAAGGCAAATCTAGATCTCTGGATATGGACTTGTAACCTTGAGATTGTTGATATTTTTCCACAATTTTAGTTCTCAAGTTGTCAGACAATTATCTTCTCCTCTTTCTGTTGTCCATGCTTAGAGTGGCACATACAATGCAAAGACTAAGTGAACTTCTGTCTTTTTTTATCTGCTTTCAGGTGTGATTTTTATATTGCCCACACCTGTTACTTGCCCCAGGTGAGTTTAAAGGAGCATCACATGCTTGAAACAATCTTATTTTTCCACAATTTTGAAAGGGTGCCAATAACTTTGTTCAGCCCACTTTTGGAGTTTGGTGTGACATTATGTCCAATTAGCATTTTTCCTCCTTTTTTGGTTTAGTTCCAATACACACAAAGGAAATAAACATGTGTATAGCAAAACATGTGTTACTGCAATCCTTTTCTGTGAGAAATACTTCATTTTCTTGAAAAATTTCAGGGGTGCCAACATTTACAGCCATGACTGTATATGCACTTGGTCATTTAAGGCTGCTGCACATTCCTCCTCACACTCCCAAGAGTGAAGAATAGATTCCAATACCACTCCAAACACCACGGAGGATAATAGGTGCTGCCAATAAGGTGATCCAGGGGTGATGATGAAAACTTATTTTATTAAAACATGTTACGCATTACGAAACCGGACCGGTTTCTTCTTCAGGCATGATGCCTGAAGAAGAACCGGTCTGGTTTCGTAACGCACAGCATGTTTTAATAAAATGAGTTTTCATCATCACCCCTGGATCACCTTATTGACAGCGCCTATTATCCTCCGTGGTGTTTGGAGTGGTATTTGGAACCCTTAATGGCTAAGGCCATTTTTTTAGAATCAAGTTTTAGAATAAAGGCGCAATGATTACCCATGAGACAAGTAACATGGGCATCATTGTAAGGAGCGCTGTAAAGCTATACCAGCAGGTTTGTATGGACTAACCTGCTGTCAGTTCCCCATAAATACACATTGATATGACACTAATGTGCCCTATTTGGTTCATGGGGTACATTAAATGAGGCTGTTTGAGTGAAGAAGAAGCCAGTAAACGTCAAAATTATTATGTGCAAGTTTTAGTTTAATATTCTTGTTAATAATTGTGTAGTAAATAATCCCAACATAGTAATAATGACCTCTCACACAGATTACAAGTCTAAGCCCCATTTTTTCCTTCTGCATTAGTTCTTTCTATCTGTGTTGCCAGAGCTGACTTTTTACATTTGTGCTGCTTCTCTTTCATGTAAAGATGAAAAGTACTGGAAGGCCACTAGTTAGGCATCAGTGCCTTAGATAATGATCTGTTTTCTTTCTTCATTTTAATTTTATCACCGGGAAGATTTGGAAAGTTTTCAAACTTTTCACAAAGTTTACACTTTTTCACATTTTGTTATGCTGAGGCCTTGTGCTAAAATAAAAAGTGAACACAGAATGTTACAAAATAAAAAGTGAAAACAGAATGTTACAAAAATTTACTAATTTAATTAAAAGAAAAAACTAAAATAGTGCACATAAGTATTCAGACTCTTTACACAGTACTTATCTGAATGTATTATTACAGCCTCCAGTCTTCTTGGGTATGATGAATGTTTGCGCACCTGGATTTGGGGATTTTCTGACATTCTTCTCTGCAGATCCTCTCAAGCTCTGTCAGGTTGAATGGGGACTGACTGTGGACAGCCATAGATGTTCTACTATGTTCAAGTCAGGGCTCTGGCTGCTCCTCTCCAGTGATGGATGTGTGCTTAAGGTCATTGTATTGTGACCCTTTTGGCAAACTCTTAGGCCCAGAACACTCTTAATCAGGTTTTCATTAAAGGGGTACTCCGTTGTAAAAAATAATAATAATAATTGAAATCAACTGTAAATTAAACAGATTTGTAAATTACTTCAATTTATTTGAATTTATTTTCTGTCTGACCACAGTGCTCTCTGTTGGCACCTCTGTCCATGTCAGGAACTGTCCAGAGTGGGAGAAAATCCCCATAGCAAACAAACATGGGCAGAGGTGTCAGCAGAGAGCACTGTGGTCAGACTGAAAAGAAATTCAAAAAGAAAAGAACTTCCTCTGTAGCATACAACAGCTGATAAGTACTGGAAGGATTAAGATTTTTAAATAGAAGTCATTTACAAATATTTTTAACTTTCTCACACCAGCTGTCTGTTTTCCACTGGAGTACCTCTTTGAGAATATCTCTATACTTTGCTTCAGTTAGCTTTCCCTCAAACCTAAGCACTCCCCCTTTCTGAACCACTAAAATAACACCCCAACAGCATAATGCTGCCACCACCATGCTTCACTGAAGGCATTGTGTTGGGCAGGAGATGAGCAGTACCTAGCTTCTTAAGACGCTTAGAATTTTGGCTAGAAAGTTCAATTTCAGTTTCATCAGGTCAGATAATCTTGTTTCTTAGACTCTAAGAGTCTAAGAGTCATTTTTGCAAACTCCAGGTAGACTTTTATGTGTATTTTACTAAAGAGAGACTTCTTTTTGGCCATTCTGTCACAAAGCCCATATTAAAGAAGCAGAGGTGATCCAGAAGCATGTAGAAAAGAGAAGGCTGAAAGGCACTAACCAGCAAAAATGAATAGATAGACCGATTCTGGATGAAGATATTCCTAATGCTAAATAAATAAATAGATAAATAAATATACTCAAATGAAGAAAAACTGGTACCCTCACTCAGCGCGAAGTAACAGCAGATCGACTCATCTGGCATCTCAGATGGATCCGTCTTCAGGCTGGTAGCAGAGCGCTCTGCTACCAGCCTGAAGCCGAGTCCACTTGAGATACCAGATGAATCGATCTGCTGTTACTTCGTGGTGAGTGCGGGTACCAGTTTTTCTTCATTTGAGTATGACTTTGGGTTTCTTGGTTCCCAGCACCTCCGGACTCAAGGGCACTAGGACTTCGCGCAACAGTGACAAAATACCAGTCTCTACAGTATTGGCTGACATATAGCGGTGGTATGGGTGTCGGCATTCTTTAAAGCAGTGCCCTCTATCTTGTGTTAGTCATTAGATAAATAAATATGTGTGTGTTATATATGTAATAGAGATTTACTTGTTAATGGAATCATATGACTTTATACAATGACCAATTACATGTTGTGTAAACTACCATGAAAAATAAACATTGTGAATCACAGGTATCCAAACATATAGAGGAGCCAATACAAGATGTACATCCTGAAATGTAACATTTCCTTATTTCCTAACACTTCATATTTGTAAGTGAAAATAAAGATGTTACATTTTAGGAGACATATGTTTTCAAGTATGTTTTGCCTAGCGTCATGTTTATCTACTATCATTTATTTTTTTACATTTAAGGGAGTTGCTGAAAATAAAGAACTCCCAAATTGTTTAAGCAATTTTGATCAAGTACAAGTTATACTGGTTAATACAATAGCTTTAAAAAAGATCCCACTTTATTCATGTGTTTCTTAGATTGAATTACACATTCTGTCACTTTACTCTGCAGTTTTTTTAGGTGAAAATTGTATAAATCCATATAAGCTATGTAATAAAAATGTTAATGTGGTTAACCAAAATAACTATACTTGTCTACAGCTAGGATAGATGAATTATAAAAAGTACAGGCTAGTACACCACCAGTGAGAAAAAGGAGGGATGGCTGGAAATCCCATTTAAAGGGGTATTCCGGGATCTAACATTTTATCCCCTATCCAAAGTATAGGGGATAAGATTTCTGATCACGGGGGGGCAGTTACCCACTGGGACCCCTGTGATCTCGCTGCAGCACCCGCATGGTATGCGGAGCTGCGTCTCCAGTCTCAGAAACCGAACGGCCATTACGCCCCCTCCTATAGACATGAATGGAGGGGGCGTAGCGTTACTTCATGTCTCCAGTCCCAGAAACCGGAGGTTTCAGAAACTGGAGATGCAGCTCTGCGTACAATGCGGGTGCTGCAGCGAGATCGCGGGGGGTCCCAGCGGCGGGCCCCCCTCAATCAGACAACTTATCCCCTATCCTTTGAATAGGGAATTAAATGTTAGATCCCGGAATACCCTTTTAAAGTAGACAACAACTTAACCCCTTAAGGACTCAGCATTTTTCAGTTTTTGCATTTTTGTTTTTTCCTCCTTACCTTTTAAAAATCATAACCCTTTACATTTTTTATTTTTTTTTAAATCCATATGATGGCTTATTTTTTGTGCCACCAATTATACTTTGTAATTAGATCAGTCATTTTACCCAAAAATCTACAGTGAAACTAAAAAAAATATTTATTATTGTGCAACAAAATTGAAAAAAAAAAACCCTATCTTGTAACTTTTGGGGCTTCCGTTTCTAGGCAGTTCATTTTTCAGTAAAAATGACACCCTCTCTTTATTCTGTAGGTCCATACAATAAAAATAATACCCTATTTATATAGGTTTGATTTTGTAGTACTTCTGGAAAAAAAATCATAACTGCATGCAGGAAAATGTATACGTTTAAAAATGTCATCTTCTGACCCCTATAACTTTTTATTTTTATATATTATATATATTTTTATTTGTATTAGGGTTCATTTTTTGCGCCGTAATCTGAAGTTTTTATTGTTACCATTTTTTGTATTGATCTGACTTTTTGATAATTTTTAATGGTATAAAAAGTGACCAAAAATATGCTACTTTGGACTTTGGAATTTTTTACATGTACCACATTCACCGTGCGGTTTAATTAACAATATATTTTTATAGTTTGGACATTTACACATGCGGCGATACCACATATTATTTATATATTTTTATTTACATATTTTTTTTTATGGGATAAGGGGGGTGATTCAGACTTTTATTATGTAAGGGTTTAAATCACATTTAATACCACTTTATTTTAGCAATGTTATATCCCCCATAGAGGACTATAACATTGCACATACTGATTTCCTACACCGATCACTGCCATGCAATAGCAGGGCATTGATCAGTGTCATCGCCCCTCGAATGCTCCTGCCTGGATCTCAGGCAGGGAGCAGTCATTTTGCGATTGGACAGCGAGGAGGCAGGTAGGGATCCCTCTTCACATCCTGCAAGCTGTTCGAGACGCCACGATTTCACCGCGGCGGTCCCGAACAGCACCACTGAGCTGCCGGGAAGGTTTCACTTTCACTTCAAATGCGCCGATCAACTTTGATCACCGCATCTGAAGGGTTAATACCGGGCATCACTGCGATGTCCGGTATTAGCCATGGGGCCAAGCTGCTGATGGCCGCCGGGACCGACCCGATATGATGCTGGGCGACCCTGCGTTATATCACGGGAGCCGACGCAGGACGTAAGTATACGTCCTGCGTTGTTAAGGGGTTAAAAGGCTTATATGGTTTTAGAAATTGAAGGTTATTCTTTGTATTATGAAAAGTTATACAATATTTTAATATTCTGTCTCTAGCAATTCCTCGAGGTTTTTAGAATCCTTGCTTGCAGTCATTACATTGAAAAACTAATTTTCTAGTGCCATGGTCATGCACATTCAAATAGAGTTCAAATATTCATACACTCATACCTGTTGGCTATATTTTGACCCTTTCAATAAACGTGTATGCTAAGATTGGGGAGAGAGTCACCATGGGCCCGCCTACAAATTGTGTACACTGGGCTTCCATGGGGAAGCCCTGTGTATCTGCTCAGAGCAAAATACACTGTGTTTTTCCCACTGCCCAGTGGATTTCCTGTTGTGTTAAATACACAGCATATCCGTACCAGAAAATTGTAATTTACTAACTCTATGCCCCCAAGATATATTAACTTAATGTAATACTGTTATAACAAATTGTGCTTGTTGTGACAGGAAGTTGTGTAGTCCTTCTCTTTTCAGTGTGGTTTGTCTCAGCAGCTCCTGGCTTCTCTCTCCTGAGGTGATGCATCATTCTTTGCTGTCTCAGAAGGCTTGGCTGGATCTTGTTTCTAAGCTCAAGTTCCACCCCCTGAGGGATGTCAAAACCTCTCACCAGCCCCATGGCCTGCATCACCATCACCCTGTTGTGTACACAGAAGTGGCCCTTCTGTACACTGTTTGGTCCTTACTGGTGGACTCAGTCCCAGTCCCCTGGACCCACACTCTTCAGGACTCTCCTCACATAATGGTTCATATAAAGTTTTAATGTTTTGTATTTAAGTGAATATGTCTTTAAGTCCTGTTGTTAAGTCATGTAACCAGCGAAGGTGTCAGTGACCAGGTGACTTGTGGGTAACCTATGGGATTCCTTCAAATTGCTCCCATATATTGCAGGGAGGAGCTAGTTAGTTCAGTTCTTTGCATGCTGAGGAGCAGTACAGTCAAGACCTGAGAGTGTCTAGTGTCCTAAGGGAGACCAAGGCCTAACCACGCAGCCACGCTTCCATCAGTCCTGTACTCCTTCAGGTGAAAGTCAAAACCTGGTAAGCAACCACAGGCCTGCTAAAGTCAGGGGTGATTGCATAATTAAGCCCAAGTTCACTACAAGTCCCAGCGAGCCCGCAATTCTACTAAAGTCACTGGTCATCTCCTTGGGCCTAAGTGAGCTGTAAAGACTATACCATCTGTCTTCCTCAGTAAAGCTGCCGTTGTTCTGTAACCTTGCAATGGAGTGATTATTTGCCCCTTGCCTGGCCCAGGAACCAGCGGTCATACCTCAGGTGGTGTAGAGGATAACCACGCCCTGGCGTCATGAACACAAGGGGTTAATGCCATTCCCTAGGGTAATAACACCTGCCCTTTCATTGCACCCTCAACACACACATATATCTTTATCGGTTCATTTAGGGAAGAATGAGGTGGCTTGACAGCATGCTGCCTTGTACTTAGCCACAGGCAGAGGGTCTGGCAATAAATGAAGTAGGTGCTGCAACTTCCTTCATTGTCTGGTGTGAAATGAGATGTTCTGCAACAGCTTGGGTGGTAGTGCTGTGGGAGGGGAGCAGGTAGAGGGAGAGGGCTTTGATGAAGAGCTGAGGGAAAGCAATGCAATCTGGGAATTGTAGTACTAAATCTCTGCTCAACCAGGAAGTACTGGACTGAGACCCCCGAACAAATGGAACTGGGGCAGGCAGATAAGCAATGCTATATCATTCAGCAACATTTTTGTTTCTATTACCTGACATTGGAAAAGCCCTTTAAATACATATATTGAAGATAACTGTCATTTTAAAATGATGGGCCCAAACAAATGGAAAACAGTAATTTGCTTAGAAAACACTTAGATATGATTGTTCCTAGACACTCATGAATGTTTTATCTGAACTGAGCCTTCTATTTCTCCTTTCTGTAGAATCCAGCCTTTGTGCTTTTAGTCATATTGTATTTTGGTACTTATTTTCAGGCTGAGTGTGAAGAGTAGTTTATGTAAAACCCTCAGTTGACTATTTGTTTTTGGTGCCATTGGAAGGAAAACTAAAACTGAAAAGCTTTCAAGTAGCATTGATTTTCAGTTACTACTAACCTGAGCTAGATTTGAGCCTAGAGCAAAGCAGCTCATGATCCCAGTGCAATCCATTGAGCCATTCAATTTCTATATTTTCTCCCTTTTAACCTTTTGGGTCTTTCTCCACATGGCTATACAATAACTCATGTAATGTACAAAATCCCTGTCTGACCACTTAGTAGCAAAGCCAATATACTAGGTGTGATAAATGGCAGTGTGAAATCTGGGAAGTCATATTCTTGTCACAGCTGAATTATTTTTGGAGTAATATAAAGAGACCCAGATTCCAATTTATGATTTCTGTTTTACAGAATGCTATATCTGAACGTATCAGTAGATATCTGGAATACACAATTATTGATCTTGATTCCCCCATTGCCATGGATGTTGGGTCACAATAAATAGAGGGGATATGTGTATGTTCCTCAGATACAGCTTATTTGTAGGGGAAGGAATTAGGAAATAAATAGTAGAAAACTCATCAGGTACCCAGACTTCATTATCAAGAAGCTTATGTCCATGGCCAACTAACTGCTGAAATGTGCTGCCACAAAGCAACCAGGCATCAAATAGAATGTATCAATTACCATATCATGCTGTCTCTGTGGATTATTTAGAAGCTGAAGAATAAGTTAGAATTTAAGAAATGAGTTTACATGTGCGATACTTACTTGTAGACATATAACATCGCGTATCCAAGTCATGTATGTTTGAAGGACAACAACAAAATCTTCTTCCTTGTGAAGCACAGTGGATCTTTGCTAAATGCATACTAATTCCTGTAATAGGAGTGATCATGTGCTCAATTGCAACATGAGTTTTCCAGCTCTTTTCTAAGATAGTTTAATGAATTCCTACTGTGAATGTGTTTAAAAAGCTTTTCTAACCTTCAGAATACAGTAACTCAATTGTTTGAGTGCTGTGAAATGTCAGTGATAAGGCTTTGGTCATTGCTTTTTGTGCTGTATCTGTGCTTTAAAAGTAACAATGAAGTCAGAATGAATGAAGACTATTTCCATATTATGAAATAAATAAACATATCTGATAAAAATTCTGGGAAAATTAGATCCATAATGCTGCATTGTAAACCTGATTATTACCTAATGTACTGTATAACTGTATTTTCCTTTCCTTTGGAGCTATTCCAATAGAGCAGGGGAGAAGTGAGCAAATAAAATTTGTATTGGAATACAGGTAGCAGTTACCTTCGAATGGACACAGTATGAGGCTTGACTCTGTCTGGCAACCACATCAGCTGTTGGGGTATATTTACAAAAGCAAACATTGACCATGTGGAGATATGTAACCCAAGACTATGTTCATAGTACGGAATCTCTGCCCAGAGATATTCTGGTTGGAGATTTCATCTCTAGTGGGCGCCACCAAAACCCTTCTGTTGCCAGAAGTGCAGCCCCCATGGAAATCTGCCAAAAGAATGAACATGTCCGTTTGTATCCAAAATTAGAAGTCCCACTGCGGAAATTCAGTTTTGTGCACGGTTAAGCAGTATCCTATTCAACACATTGGAAGGCTGCTGCATCCTAATTTCTGAACAGAATTTCTCAGCTCAAAAATTCAGTAGTGTGAATATAGCCTAAGAAGTCTATTCACAAGATAGCTTTACAAATACAGAGGTAGAGAGGCACATATACCCTGCTTGCGGCTTCGGCAGGTTCTTAATCATGTTTCATACTTCATGTGATTCAGTGATTTTTCTTGAAACCGCATGATTTGTAATATGAAAAATGTCACAAAAATTGCAACATACATTTACACAAGTGTTTTGTTGTGGATTTTTTTTTTTTTTTTTTTATGGAATAAACATTGGTGGTCTATGGGGGAAAAAAATGCCAGAAACTAACCAAAAAATCCATGCTGCATATTTTTGCAAGAAAAAAAGAGAAAAAAACACCCTGGAAAATGTTTTTTTTTTTTCTGGTAACTTAAAATGCATGGAATAACAAAAAATGACTGTGCAGTTTTTTCAGCAGTTTTAGTCACATTTTCATGTCATTTTGATCAAAGTTACAAAAACAACCTTCATAACTAGTACACACTGCGTACTGAAGAAAAGTGACATTGACTCAAAAGACCGTACAAAAACTGTTACAAACAAAACACATTGGGGGAATATTCAAAGACTTGTGTTATTAGTGCTCTTTTTTTAACTGCACCTGATTTTCAAAAGTGTGTTTGGTCTTTTGAAAATTTGGGGCAAATAGCACAAATAGCAAACCATTTAACACCAGGTATTCTTGGTATTAGCTGTGACATTTTGTACGCCAGAAAGTGGTGCTAAATCTTTGAAAATAGGGTGCTAATAGCACAAAAAGCCTAACCATGCCCCTTTAAAAAAAAACTGGCTAACAGAGCGCTAAATTTATGAATATGTGGCACTAATAGTGTGCGCCACAGTTTAATCAAAAAGAGTGGTGCTAAATTCTTTGAATATCCCCCCCCCCCTTTGGCCCATATTTACTATGACTATTGCACCAAAATCAGAATGGTGGCATAAGGCAATTGTGGCACAGTCATTGTACACAGTTTGCCAAAGAAAATAAGGCATGGCTTGAATGGGACCTTGTGTTCAGGAGAACGCTACATGGAGACCAGTCTAAGGATAATGGCCCTCATTTACTATTCTAAACCCGACCTCTTTTGTCGGGTTTTTTTGTCGCATCTTTGTCTGCGCCATGTCGCAGACATCATGCGCCAGTCTGCGACACGATGCAACATTTTTTCCCGACGGACCCGATGTGGATTCTCCCAAACCCGAAAAAGGGGCGTAACCCGACATTTCTGAGCTTTCCCACGTATTTATAAAGGTTTCCAACCCGAATTTGTTGTATTGTTGTGGATTTTTTCCCGAAAGCTCAGAGGAGTTG
The DNA here is from genome assembly GCF_029499605.1 of Hyla sarda. Taxonomy (NCBI): domain Eukaryota; kingdom Metazoa; phylum Chordata; class Amphibia; order Anura; family Hylidae; genus Hyla; species Hyla sarda. Next base: position 286,735,043 of record NC_079191.1, read on the forward strand.
GAAACCAAAACCAACAAAACCCACGTGCGACAAACAGGATGCGACATAATAATAAATACCAGGGGGAAAAAGCAGTCGGGTAAGAAAGCAAGATAGACTTACAACCCGATTTTCTTAGTAAATGAGGGCCAATGTGTTATGTGGCTCCAGATTCAAGGTTTGCTCTCATAGCAAAATTCACGAGTGCTGGTAGAGTCAAGGCAAGCAGTTTTGTGGTGTATGTCTGCTGTCTCTATTAATTCTTTCTATGTCGATAGATATTATAATATTGAGAATATTATGCATTTTTCTTTTAAAGTAGATGCAGATTTATCAGAAAGGGATATTGCATTGTAAGCAGAAATTAGCTTTCATACAAATGGTGAGTCTGGGTCTAGTTCTAAGGTGGATGTGATTTATGGCCTAAAAACAAAGGTTGCTTTTAATTGCAAATAGTTTTGCCTGTGTATAGAAAAATCAATACTTCATTGAGAAAGTACTACATTATGAAGCTTTCACAGATCCAATTTAAAATATCTATATAGAGAGAAACAATCCACCTGCTGTCTGCAAGTAAAATGTAGTTAATCTTGGTTTATGTATATATACATAATAACAGATGTTTGTAGCACTACACATGCCAGCATTAGCATCCATCTATATTCCGTGCACGAAGAGCAGAATGTAATTAACTGGAAATAACAGTATCATTCAGAAATGTGTTAATAATGGGGTTTAGCTTTCATTACATTAACAAAAGCCAGCAGATATTATTGGATTATTCTGTTCGCTATTCTGATAAGCAAACGTTCTAGATCTAATTTCAAAATAATGCTTTACTAAGACTGCTACAATTCAGACATATTGAAAATGGGACTTGTGACAGAGATGTGGTTTCTTAATAATAAGGGAAAAAAGTGTAAGCTATAAAATGACCCTACAATTTTAGGACATTTATCAAGAACCTTCTTAGAGGGATCTGTAAGTGTGTGTGCTGCTGAGAGCTCCAGACAGGCTATCAAAGACAACTGTACCTTTCCTACAGTTGAAGGTGGTTGCCAAACGTATAACATTTCCTTTTTATTTGTCTGGGAAATGTCCAGGAGGCAGGGCCAAGCTTCTTAAGTGCCACAGCCTAGCATGCCTTTTCACTTGCCTTCACCTCCCAGTCCCTTCTTGACTAATGTACAACGCTTCGTATGTCAATCAAGCTACAGGTGGGGTCCTTTGTTCTGTATTTTGCTACTTAGTTGCTGCTTTGTATTTTTCTACCCATTGAAGTCAATAGGTAGCAAAATCAGCTGTGTATTTTGCTATGCATTGACTTCAATGGGTAGGAAAATATGCAGCAGCAAATACGCAGCAAAATATGGCATGTGTGACCCTACTCTTAGGGTTTATCCTGTGCATATTTGATGGGAAGGATTTGAAGCTGCAGATTTTATGCTTCAGAGTTCAATGTAAAATAAAAGACTGAACACAGTATCAAATTTGCAGCTTCAAATCTGCAGCATCAAATTTACGCAGGATAGTGTACGTGTGAATACACCCTTTAATGTTACAAAATAGCATTTTTGGAATAGCTCAAAACATGTTATTTTTGTGTTTTACAAGGCAATTTGCAGAAATTGTGTTTATCTGAAAGTAGCTGAAAGTATTTATGGGTAAGACAAAGCTTTGGGGGAGCTTTATCAAAACCTGTGCAGAGGAAAGTTGTCCATAGTAACCAATCAGATCAGATCTTTTTTTAGAGGCCTTTTTAAGAATTAAAAGCGCAATCTGATTTGTTGCTATGGACATCTGGTCACCTTTTCCTTTTCACATGTTTTGATAAATCTCCCCCTTTGTGTTTACCTCCTTTAAAGCACAACATCTGAACAGGCATGTGGAATAAACGTGGAGTCAGCAGCCATAGATCCACCCAAACTTTTCTGCGGGTCGGGAATCATACAGGAAGACTAGTAAAAAAAAACTAGTATCTTGGCCATACTCTTGTAAAGACAAAAAGTGCAATTAAGGTCAAACTTACCAGAAGGTGTTGCGCTAGGCGCACAACACCGTACAGCATATTAATAAAAGAAGGTCTGTTAGCAACCACGATCCTCCGGTCGATACTTGCTCACCGGTCCAAACAGCAGAAGCCAAAAAAGTATTGCAAACATGGATCTTCACAGACGCATAAACAGCAATAAATTAGGTAGAATAGGTCCTCAAGTTCATAATAATTATTTATTCCAAGTACATAAAAGCAACGCGTTTCCTGCCCGTAGTGGGCACTTCATCAGGCAAGTATGCACACTTGGCTTCTGGTTGGCCATACTCTTGTCCAGTTTGACAGATTATTTATTAAAACAATAAAAATAATATAGAAACCGCATGGTGGATAGCGTTTCTGGTACGGTACAGACGGGCCTGAGAAAGGGTCTATTCCGGACCAGAAACTCATTGCACCTCGCAGTTTCTCTACTGTATTTATTCTTTTTATAAATGACTTTTCAAATGGAAAAAACACCTGGCCAATATCTATTTTTTCTTTTGTCTTTGTTCCTGTAAGGACAATTCATAGAATAAAATCATATCCTTGAACAAAGCAAGAAAACCTGCAATGTTCATTATGGGATTTGATCCCTTTCATACAACAATATAGTTGGTTACCTAGGGAGAGGGGCTGTATTATAGCATTGTAAATGTGTCCTACAGGACATTATTATAATCTGAAGAAGAATAAAAAAATGATTCAAGTTATTATATTTAAGATGATGAGGAACATCAGGTCCTGTAAAGACAGTACATCAGGATCCTATAATAATAGTCATAAAGTCCTGAATAAGGACTTATTGGACCAAACTAGCAAGGCAGTATAAAAGCCATCGGGCTATTTAATTCATATCCATTTATCATTTCTTCATATTATTACAAGCTTGTTCATTTCCGTGGGGCTAAATCTTGTAATAAGGCTGTACTCAAGATAAAACTGCTAGTCAGAGTAGTAGAGTTTGGTAGGTCACCATACTGTACTTTCATAACATAGGGTATATTGGGGTGAGCAATAGTAATGTACACTTTGAGCACTGAGGGCAAATGCCTTTAGCACCCAGAAGGGGTATGGAAATTTAAAAAAAACTACTTGTCCAACGGACTAAAGCAGAACACAATCTACTTGTCCCTCAAGAAAATCCACTTGTCCTGGTAGATAAAATAATTTCAACCAAAATAATATGTAAATAAGGTCTTTATCAGTTTCTGCAGTTTCTGATCTAAAGGGTTAATAGCCGGCCAGGGCGATTGCCGCATGCCGGGCTATTATTGGCGCCCCCCAGCTACTGAAATTAGTTGGGGGCCACCAGGTATGGAGCCGGCTCGAGTCAGCCCGCTCCATACACCCTGAGCGCCGGTGTGAGATGCAGTATTTATTAGTTTCTGCACTTTTGTTTTTTCCTCCTCGTCCTATAATAGCCAAACTCTTATTTTTCCAACTATGGACCCATATGAGTCTTGTTTTTTGCGGGGCCGAGTATACCAAATTTGTTTAGTTTCCATCATGTTTTTAATAATCATTTTTTGTTTTTTACTTTTTAATTTAAAAAAAAATCCCTGACCCCTATAACATTAACATTTTTCCATATACTCGGCTGTATAAGGGCTAATTTTTTGGGCTGTAATATGCTGTTTGTATCGGTACCATCCCGGTATTGATCGGACTTTTTGAACACTTTTTTTTACTTGGATATGATGTTATAAACATAAAAAATGCTATTTTGTGATTTGCTATATATATATATTTTTTTTTTTACGTTAATGCCATTTACCATACGGGATAGAAATGTTTTTCTTTTTTAATAGTTCAGTCAATTATGCATGCGCCAATACCAAATATGTTTATTTTTATTATGCTCACATATTTTTTTAATGAAAAAGGGGGGTGATATGAACTTTTAATATGGAAGAGGTTAATGTGTGTTTTTAAACTTTTGTTAAACTTTTTTTTTTAAAATACACTTTTTTAGGAATCATTTAGATGCCTCTTACAGATCAATGCAGTTCTATTGAACTCCATTGATCTGTGTTCATTTGGTTGAGCCTGCTCAAGGCAGACTCAATCAAATGCAGATCTATGGGAGCAGCCATGAATGCTGAGGTAAGCCCTCTGGCTACCTCCACAAGGGATCGCCCAAGGGGGTGCGATCCATCCCGCTAGACCAACAGGGATGGTTTAAAGATCCCTTTAGACACCACTGTCAGCTTTGACAGCGGTGATCTAAAGGGTTAATAGCCGGCAACGGCGATTGCCGCATGCCGGGCTATTATCGGCGGCCCTCGGCTGCTGAAATCAGTTGGGGGCCACCAGGTATGGAGCCGGTTCGAGTCAGGAGCCCGCTCCATACACCCTGAGCGCTGGTGTGAAGTGCAGACTGCCGTCCCATGCAAGTCTGCATCTGCCCGTGTATTAAGAAAAAAAGGGGGGGGGGAGAGTCGGTCCAGCCCTGCTTGCCCGACACAAGGCTAAATCTATGAAAAATTCACGTGCCCGGAACTGCATGTCCCGACCGTCGGGCAATAGGATTTCCACATCCCTGGTTGTTTGAGATCACCAGTGGGATACATTAATAAAAGCTCAAATTGTATGGATGATTTATCACCAATTGGCCCTGTTAGGTACATCTGTATTTGTATTTTATGTCTAAAATAAACTAAACACAATAGTGATAAAATCATTCCTTTAGATTTATATATGCAAATTAAATCTATTATTGATTCTTTTATAACATTTCTTAAGCTTTCAGCTAACCAAATATTTATACAGATAAAAAACAGTATTAAAATTACATATGAGTTTGTACGAATATAGAGGCACATTTCCTTGCCGCATAAAATAGCATAGTAACGTACAATAAAATACATTCTGCATTATTACATTTGATTACTACCATTGATTTTAAACTTTTGCTATTTGGTGATTGCAGTTGTTCTTTTATAAATTATATACTATTAGAAAAACAACCTTAAGAAATAGGGAACAATGCTTGCTTAGGACTGAAAGTCTTTATGCTGTCTGCGCACACTTATTTTTGCTAGAAAGTCATTGGCAGGTCATGAAAAAGTGAAGTTAAAAGTAAAATTGTAAGTGGAAAAGTATGATTACTCATGAAAAAAACAGAGAAAAAGTGCATTTCACCTGCCTGTCCTATTTGCCCTGCTACTCATACAGTAGCAAAGGGAATGTAATTTTACCTGTCATTGCAGTTGACATGCCATCACTCAAATACATTTTGAGATTGTTCAGAAGAATGCCTATATTTTCTTAGCTGTAAAATACCAGTATTTCCAAGCTGAAGTGACAACCTCTTGAAAGTTTCAATGGGAAGTAACTCTGGTGCCTTAACACATTCCTTGCATTTTAGAATAGTTAGTAGACGTTTTCAGAACCTGTATTCACTCGTTGTGACACTAAAAGAAAAAAGCATACTTATATGAAAAATTAGGACACTCTGGAGCAAGCACTTTTTACGTTACCTGTGTGTACTATGTCAGGGTATGAGTCTTATGATATATATATATATATATATATATATATATATACACAGTGGTCCCTCAACATAAGATGGTAATCTGTTCCAAATGGACCATCGTTTGTTGAAACCATCATATTTTAAGGGCCATCGCAGGTCGAGGGGTCACTGTATGTATATATATATATATATATATATATGTATATGTGTATATATATATATATATATATATATATATATATATATATTAGAAATGAGCGAACTTACAGTAAATTTGATTCGTCACGAACTTCTCGGCTCGGCGGTTGCTGCCTTTTCCTGCATAAATTAGTTCAGCTTTCAGGTGCTCCTGTGGGCTGGAAAAGGTGGATACAGTCCTAGGAGACTCTTTCCTAGGACTATATCCACCTTTTCCAGCCCACCGGAGAACCGGAAAGCTGAACTAATTTATGCAGGAAAAGTCATCAACTGCCGAGCTGAGAAGTTCATGACGAATCGAATTTACTGTAAGTTCGCTCATCTCTAATATATATATATATATATATATATATATATATATATATATATATATATATATATAATATATGTATGTGATATATCATAATGGTGTTTTTAGAAAAAAAGTGAAAAGAGACTAATAACTAGAAATGCTGAATACTACAGACGGACTATTTGAAGCACCTGCTGGAACCAGAATTGGACGAGTAGACAACTCATAAATGCAGCCCAGATTTACTAAAACTGTCTAAATCTTTGACATTGTTAAATTAGACCAGAAAATCTAAGGCTAAGTTCACCCAACTGAAGGTTTACTGGCGTATTCGTCATATGTGCGCATTTTTAGTCCATAATCTGCAATTTTTGCACCAGTTTTACAGATGCAAAATGTGCGCCTATAAATAAATAAAAAAATAGAGAGGAGAGGTAAACAAGATGAAGCATAATTGGTTCCGTTCAGGCTACACACCTTCTTATTGTCTGCTTTAGACTTGTACCCATAATGACAAGAACAGGATTTCTTAGGGCATGTTCCCACAGTGAAATGTCCTTTTAAATATTGCGCACAAACGTTCCGCTGCAGAAGAGTCCCATTCATTTTAATGGGATTCTGCTGCATTGTTCACACGGTTTTTACGAACTCCACAATCAGGATTTCCACAACAGAAACATATGTCACTGAAATTCCGTCTCTGGGGTCCATAAAGAGAATAGACTTGTCTATTCTTTTTGCAGATTTTGCTCAGAAATCAATTGCCGTCTGTGAGACAGTGCATTTCCGAGTGGTCCTAGCACCCACAGGTTTATTCAAATGTGCAGAATGTCCGCACGTGTTTTCTGTGCAGACATTCAGTACATTTTATGCTGTGTGAGCATGGCCTTAAGAGGCATCTCATATTGCAAAGAATACCTAAGAAAGATAATAGAAGAAAGAATAAAAATTAAAAGTTTTTTTTTTTGTTAAAGGGGTACTCCGCTGGAAATTTTTATTTTTTTTTAAATCAACTGGTGCCAGAAAGTTAAACAGATTTCTAAATGACTTCTATTTAAAAATCTTAATCCTTCCAGTACTTATCAGCTGCTATATGCGCCACAGGAAGTTATTTTCTTTTTGAATTTCCTTTCTGTCTGACCACAGTGCTCTCTGCTGACACCTCTGTCCATGTCAGGAACTGTCCAGAGCAGGAAAGGTTTGCAATCGGGATTTGCTCCTACTGTGGAAAGTTCCTAAAATGGACTTTCCACAGAAGGAGCAAATCCCCATTGCAAACCTTTCCTGCTCTGGACAGTTCCTGACATGGACAGAGGTGTCAGCAGAGAGCACTGTGGTCAGACAGAAAGGAAATTCAAAAAGAAAAGAATTTCATGTAAAGCATACAGCAGCTGATAAATACTGGAAGGATTAAGATTTTTAAATATAAGTAATTTACAAATCTGTTTAACTTTTTGGCATAAAAAAAAATTATAATAATGTTTTCCAGCGGAGTACCCCTTTAAACAAAAGATAGGTGACACAGATTTACAACTTGTAGGAATGCCTTATAGTCCAAACTACTCATTGAATTGACATAAAGCTCACATTTTACATTTAAACTTTGTGCTGTCATTGTGTTAAAGGGGTACTCCGGTGGCCAGTGTGTTTTTTCAGTTTCTACTTGCCCTTGCAGGTGAGTTTTCTTGTTCTCTCTGGTCTCGTTCTTGCTCTTTGTTTGTCTTTCTTTTCCTTTCTTTGCACAAGTGTGTCCATGTAGTGTAGCCTCTATTTCCGTTTTGCCTTTGTTTAACCTCTTCAGGACGCAGGGTGTATGGATACGCCCTGCATTCCGAGTCCTTAAGGATGCAGGGCGTATACATACACCCTTGGGAATTCCGGTCCCCACCGCTAGCCGGTTGGGGACCGGAGCCGGATGCCTGCTGAAATCGTTCAGCAGGCATCGCGGCATATCGCCCAGGGGGGTCATTATGTCCCCCCATGTCGGCAATGGCCGCAGATAGCTGGACAATTCAGCCCAGTGATCTGCGGTGATTCCGGGTCAATCGGGTCTCCAGTGTCTCTGACGGCCCCGAACAGCCATAGACATCAGGGGTGAGGTGGCACTGGTGCCACCTCACGAACGCCCTGATTCGTCGGCTGGTTTACCGGCCGACCAATCAGGGCACCTGCTACGGGTGTTACTACCGCAACCCGCTCCGCCCCTCTTCCGAAGGACGTGAGCGGGTGCGGGACGTGGACCCTGGCAGCTGGGGACCCCGATCCCCGGCATCCCTGTTGGGATCGGGGCCCCAGGAGCGGTGGCGGCGGCGGCGAGGGACTGACCTGGGGAGCAGTAGTTGGAGGTGATTGACAACCTCCTGCTGTTGCTTAGCAACAGCTCCCAGCATGCAAAAAGGGCATGCTGGGAGCTGTAGTTATGCAACAGCAGGAGGCAGACCACCACAACTCCCAGCATTCCCTTATGGGCATTTTCTATGGAAAAGTGTACCTTCAGCTGTTGTATAACTACAACTCCCAGCTTGCACAAACAGCTAAAGTGCATGCTGGGAGTTGTAGTGGTGCATCTGCTGGTTGCATAACTACAACTCCCAGCATGCCCGTTGGCTGTCGGTGACTGCTGAGAGTTGTAGTTTTGCAACAGCTGAAGGCACACTGGTTGTGAAACACTTTTTTTTAACCTAACTCAGTGTTTCACGACCGGTGTGCCTCCAGCTGTTGCAAACTACAACTCCCAGCATGCACCATATATGCTGGGAGTTGTAGTTTTGCAACAGCTGGTGGCACACTGGTTGTGAAACACTGAGTTAGGTCACAAACTCAGTGATACACAACCAGTGTGCCTACAGCTGTTGCAAAACTAAAACTCTCAGCATGTACAGTCTGTCAGCCCATGCTGGGAGTTGTACTTTTGCAACAGCTGGATGTTCCCTCCCCCCCTCCCCAATGTGAACGTACAGGGTACACTCACATGGGCGGAGGTTTACAGTAAGTATCCGGCTGCAAGTTTGAGCTGCGGCAAATTTTCTGCCGCAGCTCAAACTGCCAGCGAGAAACTACTGTGAACCCCCGCCCGTGTGACTGTACCCTAAAAACACTACACTACCACAAAATAAAATAAAAAGTAAAAAACACTACATATACCCCTACACAGCCCTCCTCCCCAATAAAAATGAAAAACGTCTGGTACGCCACTGTTTCCAAAACGGAGCCTCCAGCTGTTGCAAAACAACTACTCCCAGTATTACCAGACAGCCACTGACTGTCCAGGCATACTGGGAGTTTTACAACAGCTGGAGGCACCCTGTTTGGGAATCACTGGCGTAGAATACCCCTATGTCCACTCCTATGCAAGTCCCTAATTTAGGCCTCAAATGGGCATGGCGCTCTCACTTTGGAGCCCTGTCGTATTTCAAGGCAACAGTTTAGGGTCACATATGGGGTATCGCCGTACTCAGGAGAAATTGTGTTACAAATTTTTGGGGATATTTTCTGCTTTTACCCTTTTTAAAAATGTAACATTTTTGGGAAACCAAGCATTTTAGGTAAAAAAAAATATATATTTTTTTTACATATGCAAAAGTCGTGAAACACCTGTGGGGTATAAAGGTTCACTTAACCCCTTGTTACGTTCCCCAAGGGGTCTAGTTTCCAAAATAGTATGCCATGTGGTTTTTTTTTTTTTGCTGTTCTGGCACCATAGGGGCTTCCTAAATGTGGCATGCCCCCAGAGCAAAATTTGCTTCCAAAAAGCCAAATGTGACTACTCCTCTTCTGAGACCTGTAGTGCGCCAGCACAGCACTTTTCTCCCCCATATGGCGTGTTTTCTGAATTGGGAGAAATTGGGCTACAAATATAAGTAATTTTTTTTTCCTTTTACCACTTGCAAAAATTCAAAAATTGGGTCCACAAGAACATGCGAGTGTAAAAAATGAAGATTGTGAATTTTCTCTTTCACTTTGCTGGTATTCCTGTGAAACACCTAAAGGGTTAAAACACTGACTGAGTGTCATTTTGAATACTTTGAGGGGTGCAGTTTTTATAATGGGGTCATTTATGAGGTATTTCTAATATGAAGACCCTTCAAATCCACTTCAAAACTGAACTGGTCCCTGAAAAATATTGAGTTTGAAAATTTTGTGAAAAATTGGAATATCGCTGCTGAACTTCCCTCTGGTGTCTTCCAAAAGTAAAAACTCATAAATTTTATCATGTAAACATAAAGTAGACATATTGCATATGTGAACCAAAAAAAATAATATTTTGAATATCCATTTTCCTTACAAGCAGAGAGCTTCAAAGTTAGAAAAATGCAAAATTTTCATTTTTTTCATCAAATTTTGGGATTTTTCACCAAGAAAGGATGCAAGTTACTGTAAAATTTTACCACTATGTTAAAGTAGAATATGTCATGAAAAAACAGTCTCGGAATCAGAATGATAACTAAAATCATTCCAGAGTTATTAATGTTTAAAGTGACAGTGGTCAGAATTGCAAAAAACGGCCAAGTCCTTAAGGTGAAAAAGGGCTAAGTCCTTAAGGGGTTAAGAAACTACAGCTCCCAGCATGCCTTGTAGACTGTCTCCTCTTTCAGTGCCTTGCCCAACTTTTTTCCCCCTTTAGCACGCCCTTTCCCTGCCCTGCTCATTAGTATACTCATCCCACCTTCACTGTCAGATTCTCAACCCGCAATCCCCACATCAGGGAATGAATGGTCGGGTGGGGGATGGTCGGGAAGGACTGATCATATGTGACCCGCAGGCGCTGCTCTGCTTCTACCCCCCCCCCTCCACCCCAAAAGGGTTAACTGTCCCCACATCAGGGAACTAATCATATGTGACCCGCGGGCGCTGCTCTGCTGTCATCTCCTCCTGCAAGCGCTGAAAGTCAGTGAGCCGCTAGCTCACTTTCAGCGCTTGCATTGGGGAGATGACAGCTTCTATTCTCTGATGAGAAGCCCTGCGCCTGTACTCACAAATTATTAATTCCCCAACGTGGGGAGAATGTACAGCGCTGCGGTGGCTCACCGTTAACCCTTGCAGGTACATCGCGTTTCGTGGGGGGGGGGGGGAGGGGAAGGGCAGGAAGCCGAGCAATGCCCGGGGGTCACATATGATTAGTTCCGCAATGTGGGGACATCGCGCTGCGGATAACCATTCATTCATTTCTTGATGTGGGGACTGCAGGGTGAGAAGCTGACAGTGCGCCCGCGAGGGGGATCATGATAGCGCTGCGGCTGACATGTTACTAATTCCCCAGCCATGGGGACCGTGCGACCGGGGGGGGAATCATGATAGCAAATTCGCAAATTCCCCTGATTCCCCCTGCAGGCGCATGGTCCCCAGGGTATTCAGTACATTGTGAGCCAGGCGCAGGGCAGGCTGACAGTGGGAGGAGACATCCATCCTCCCGCAACAATTCAATGAATATTCATTACAGGGGTGTGGAAAAGGGGCAAAACCATTGCAGTAGAAAAAAAAACTGCAACGCCTGCAGCACTGACTTCTTGTCCACAACAGTGAACAAACATGGCCGTGAGTGTGGACGACAGTCAAAAGCAACCAGAAAAACGACTGAACTTCCCTCACAGAAAAGAGGTCAGTAAAGAACAGATATGCTGTGGACAGATGTATAACATGTGAATTACAAAAGTGCTCAACTCTCTACAAACACGCTTGTTAACCATAAAGCTGTGGTACCGGAGTACCCCTCTAAGAAGATAACTCCACTTGGCTTCCTACCGAACCAGAACCCTATTCCAGTTTCCTCCTCTGACATCCCTGTTCATTTCTCAAACAATTATCATGTGCTTTAAAAGAGGGATTGTTTGGAGTTACCTATTTTCTTTAGCCTCTTTCTCTGCCAAAATAGTTAGTTTGTGCTCCCTGGTATGTCATCTTAAAGGGGTACTTTAATATTAAATTGTAAATTACTTCTATTAAAAAATCTTAGTCCATTTTAGGAACTGTCCAGAACAGCATATGTTTGCTATGGGGATTTCCTTTTACCCTGGACAGTTCCTAAAATGGACAGAGATGTCAGCAGAGAGCACTGTGCTCATGATGTCAGCAGACAGCTCTGTGTTTCAAACGGAAAAGAATTTCCACTGTAGTATTCAGCAGCTAATAAGTACAGGAAGGATTAAGATTTTTTAATAGAAGTAATTTACAAATCTCAAATAACAAGAAAACAAGAGATAAATCGGCGGATAATGAAGTGAAAACTAGTGGTGCTCAGACTAACTGAGGAGTAAATCCATTAAACTTTCTAGTAGAGAAAGAAGACAGTCGGCAACTCACCAATCTTCGGTTCAGCAGAGTTCTTTATTGCACATACTCACAACAGAGTTGCCCAGGGAGAAGACGGGGATGATGGACACACGGGGGGGGGGGGGGGGGGGGGGTACCACAGAGAGGCGACAACACTGTTTTGCACATGCTCACCTATCACCTTCCCTTCACCATGTGGCGTAACAAACATGGGGAGGGGAATTCTGACACATGATTAACACTTTGATGACCTATCATTTTACGGCTAAAAGCAAACGGAGACATCAACTTTATCATTTAGACCGAAGACCCCCAGTGCATCGGTCGACAAGATCCAATGTGTTTCCCTTCTCAGGAGATTCTTGTCGGCTGCAATGCCTGGTCTGGCCGGGACTTTTTCTAAACCTGCCAACCTTAGAGTTTCTGGACTTCCCCCGTGTGAGTCTATTACATGTGAAATAAATCTAGGAGGTCCCTTTTTGGTCCGTAAGGAATAAAAGTGCTCTCTGACTCTAGCACACAATTGTCTGATAGTTTTTCCTATGTAATAGTACCCACATGGGCAGAAGATCACATATACAACGTTTTTTGTTTTACAGGTGATAAGTTCAATAACAGTATGAAACACCGGACCTATCCTAAATTATTTTTTACATAAGTTGTATTTGCAAAGCTTAAAATTTTTGCACTGAAAATTACCAGTAGGAGTGTGGTCGCTAAGCCAGTCACTTTTCTTGTTGTTTTTCGCCTTCTCTATGTTCTCTTTTATAGCATCGCCTATAGTTCTATTCTTTCTATATGATATTAAAGGCTTATTAATTGCTATATCTTTGATATCCTCGTCCAATTCAACCATGTACCAATTTTTCCTTTCTGCTCTTTCTATTATTTTATTTACTGGGGTATTTTGAAATGTAAATGTAAATCTTCTTTTTGAACCATCTTCTCACTGTTTTTTTTGTTTTTGTTTTATTACTACCTAGTAATTCAGCTCTTGTTCTCTTTTCTGCTCTTTCCCTTCCCTTTTTAATTAGGCTTTGTGGATAATTTATTTCCAATAATCTACACTCTAACTCATCAACTTGTTTTTGGAATGTGTTGTTATGGACATTGTTTCTTTTTAAACGTAAAAATTGTCCATAAGGAATTCCGTTTTTTACCGCTGTTGTGTGGGAGCTGTGATAGTGAAGGATAGTGTTGCATGCAACTTCTTTCCTATACCCTTCAGTTATTAATGTATCATTCTCTATTTTTATACGTACATCCAAGAAATCCAACTCTATACCTCCATATTGCTGTGTAAAAGCCATGTTATATCCTACTATGCTGTTCAAATATCCGACAAAGTCACTAAATTGGCTTTTTGAACCCGACCATATCAACAGGACATTGTCTACAAATCGGGCGTATGTCCTAATGTATTTAATGTACGGGTTAAGGTTGGAATATACCACCTCATTTTCAAACCATAATTTACAAATCTGTTTAACTTTCTGGCACCAGTTACATAGTTACATAGTTAGTACCGTCGAAAAAAGACATATGCCCATCAAGTTCAACCAGGGAATTAAGGGGTAGGGGTGTGGCGCGATATTGGGGAAGGTATGGGATTTTATATTTCTTCATAAGCATTAATGTTATTTTGTTCCAGGAATGTATCTAATCCTGTTTTAAAGCTGTTAATTGTTCCTGCTGTGACCAGTTCCTGAGGTAGACCGTTCCATAAATTCACAGTCCTCACGGTAAAGAAGGCGTGTCGCCCCTTGAGACTAAACTTTTTCTTCTCCAGACGGAGGGAGTGCCCCCTCGTCCTTTGGGGGGTTTAACATGGAACAGTTTTTCGCCATATTTTTTGTATGGGCCATTTATATAATTATATACGTTTATCATATCCCCCCCTTAAACGTCTCTTCTCAAGACTAAACAATTGTAACTCCTTTAATCGCTCCTCATAGGTAAGATGATCCATGCCCCATATTAGTTTAGTTGCGCGTCTCTGCACCCTTTCCAACTCCGCAGTGTCCCTTTTATGGACAGGTGCCCAAAACTGAACAGCATATTCCAGGTGAGGCCGTACCAATGCTTTATAAAGGGGGAGTATTGTCACGATGCCGGCTGGCAGGTAGTGGATCCTCTGTGCCAGAGAGGGATGGCGAGGACCGCGCTAGTGGACCGGTTCTAAGCCACTACAGGTTTTCACCAGAGCCCGCCGCAAAGCGGGATGGTCTTGCTGCGGCGGTAGTGACCAGGTCGTATCCACTAGCAACGGCTCACCTCTCTGACTGCTGAAGATAGGCGCGGTACAAGGGAGTAGACAGAAGCAAGGTCGGACGTAGCAGAAGGTCGGGGGCAGGCGGCAAGGTTCGTAGTCAGGGGCAACGGCAGGAGGTCTGGAACACGGGCTAGGAACAAACAAGGGAACGCTTTCACTAGGCACAAGTGCAACAAGATCCGGCAAGGGAGTGCAGGGGAAGTGAGGTATAAGTAGGGAGTGCACAGGTGGAAACTAATTAAGCTAATTGGGAAGATTGGGCCAGGCACCAACATTGGTGCACTGGCCCTTTAAATTGCAGAGACCCGGCGCGCGCGCGCCCTAGGGAGCGGGGCCGCGCGCGCCGGGACAGGACCGACGGAGAGCGAGTCAGGTACGGGGACCGGGGTGCGCATCGCGAGCGGGCGCCACCCGCATCGCGAATCGCATCCCGGCTGGAGGCGGTACCGCAGCGCACCCGGTCAGTGGATCTGACCGGGGCGCTGCAGCAACGAGGATGAGGCGAGCGCTCCGGGGAGGAACGGGGACACGGAGCGCTCGGCGTAACAGTACCCCCCCCCCTTGGGTCTCCCCCTCTTCTTGGGGCCAAAGAACCTGAGGAAAAAAAAGTCAATTTTTCCGTGATGAGGTCCGATGCACATTAGGAGGGGTTCTGTGCGGAAACGCATGAGACAGTCCAATCTTTCATTGTTAATACAATAGATGTAGAGGGGTCTGGCGAGACTGGTCACAGGGACGTAGAACCTGTTGATAAGAGAGGCCAAAAAATTTTTTCCTGCAGATCCGGAATCCAAGAAGACCATAGTAGAGAAGGAGAAGGTAGAGGCAGATATCCGCACAGGCACAGTAAGGCGTGGAGAAGCAGAGTTGACATCAAGAACTGTGTCACCTTTGTGCGGAGTCAGCGTACGTCTTTCCAGGCGGGGAGGACGGATAGGACAATCCTTCAGGAAGTGTTCGGTACCGGCATAGTACAGGCAAAGATTCTCCATGCGGCGTCGTGTCCTCTCTTGAAGTGTCAAGCGAGACCGGTCAACTTGCATAGCCTCCGCGGCGGGAAGCACAGGAACGGATTGCAGAGGAGAGAGGAGCCGGGGAGAAAAAACGCCTCGTGCGAACAAAGTCCATATCCAGGCGGAGCTCCAGACGCCATCCGGAAGAACGCATGTCAATGCGAGTGGCAAGATGAATGAGTTCATGTAGGTTAGCAGGAGTTTCTCGTGCGGCCAGAACATCTTTAATGTTGCTGGATAGGCCTTTTTTAAAGGTCGCGCAGAGAATCTCACTATTCCAGGACAACTCGGAAGCAAGAGCACGGAACTGAATGGCGTACTCGCCAACGGAAGAAACACCCTGGGCCAGGTTCAGCAGGGCAGTCTTGGCAGAAGAGGCTCGGGCAGGCTCCTCGAAGACACCACGGACCTCAGCGAAGAAGGACTGGACTGTGGCTGTGGCAGGATCATTGCGGACCCCATCAAATTTGTCCGGCAGGGACAAGCAGGGGTTAGGAGCGGCCGGTTGCTGCGGAGGAGTTGCAGGAGCCGGCGGAGGAGATGGTTGTTGTAGCTGTGACTGAATTTGCTGTATCTGTGACTGAAGATGCAGTGTCACGGAGGTCAAGTATGCCAGCTGTTGATTTCGTTGGGCGATCTTTAGGGCTTGCTGGGCGACCAGTGTAGGGAGGTTGGCGACAACTGGCAGAGGAACTTCAGCGGGATCCATGGCCGGATCTACTGTCACGATGCCGGCTGGCAGGTAGTGGATCCTCTGTGCCAGAGAGGGATGGCGAGGACCGCGCTAGTGGACCGGTTCTAAGCCACTACAGGTTTTCACCAGAGCCCGCCGCAAAGCGGGATGGTCTTGCTGCGGCGGTAGTGACCAGGTCGTATCCACTAGCAACGGCTCACCTCTCTGACTGCTGAAGATAGGCGCGGTACAAGGGAGTAGACAGAAGCAAGGTCGGACGTAGCAGAAGGTCGGGGGCAGGCGGCAAGGTTCGTAGTCAGGGGCAACGGCAGGAGGTCTGGAACACGGGCTAGGAACAAACAAGGGAACGCTTTCACTAGGCACAAGTGCAACAAGATCCGGCAAGGGAGTGCAGGGGAAGTGAGGTATAAGTAGGGAGTGCACAGGTGGAAACTAATTAAGCTAATTGGGAAGATTGGGCCAGGCACCAACATTGGTGCACTGGCCCTTTAAATTGCAGAGACCCGGCGCGCGCGCGCCCTAGGGAGCGGGGCCGCGCGCGCCGGGACAGGACCGACGGAGAGCGAGTCAGGTACGGGGACCGGGGTGCGCATCGCGAGCGGGCGCCACCCGCATCGCGAATCGCATCCCGGCTGGAGGCGGTACCGCAGCGCACCCGGTCAGTGGATCTGACCGGGGCGCTGCAGCAACGAGGATGAGGCGAGCGCTCCGGGGAGGAACGGGGACCCGGAGCGCTCGGCGTAACAAGTATTATGTCCCTGTCCCTTGAGTCCATGCTTCTTTTTATACATGACAATATCCTGCCGGCTTTGGAAGCAGCAGCCTGACATTGCATGCTATTCTGAAGTCTGTGATCTACAAGTACACCCAGATCCTTCTCTACCAGTGACTCTGCCAGTTTAATCCCCCCTAAGACATACGATGCATGCAGGTTATTAGTACCCAGATGCATAACTTTACATTTATCCACATTGGACCTCATTTGCCAAGTGGATGCCCAGACACTTAGTCTATCCAAGTCATCCTGTAACTTATGCACCTCCTCTATAGACTGTACTGTGCTACAAAGCTTGGTGTCATCTGCAAAGATAGACACAGAGCTGTTAATACCATCCTCTATATCATTGATAAATAAATTAAACAACAGCGGGCCCAGTACTGAACCTTGGGGTACACCACTAATAACCGGGGACCAATCAGAGTACGAATCATTGACCACCACTCTCTGGGTATGATCCATGAGCCAGTGTTCAATCCAGTTACAAACTAAAATTTCCAAACCCAAAGACCTTAACTTACCTGTCAGACGTCAAATGCTTTAGCAAAATCCAGAAACACTATATCCACAGCCATTCCTCTGTCAAGGCTTCTACTCACCTCTTCGTAAAAGCAAATTAGATTGGTTTGACAACTTCTATACCTTAGTAAACCCATGCTGGCTATCACTTATAATACAATTATCCCCTATGTATTCCTGTATGTAATCCCTTATAAGTCCTTCAAACAATTTACCCACAATGCACGTTAAACTTACCGGTCTATAGTTTCCTGGGGAAGACCTAGAGCCCTTTTTGAAGATTGGCACCACATTCGCCTTGCGCCAGTCCCTTGACACAATACCAGACACCAGAGAATCTCTAAATATCATGAACAGGGGTACAGATATTACTGAACTTACCTCTCTAAGAACTCTTGGGTGCAATCCATCTGGCCCTGGAGATTTGCTTACATTTATATTACTTTACTTACCTTGTCCCTTGTATCTCTACATTAAGCCAGTTCAGTCCATTACATGATGTGTTACCAGCACTGACCTGGCCAATGTCAGCTCCTTTTTCCATAGTGTATACAGAACTAAAGAACCCATTCAGTAGCTCCGCCTTCTCTTGATCGCCTGTGACAACCTCCCCATTATCATTATTAAGGGGTCCTACATGCTCTGTCCTTGGTTTTTTTGCATTTATATATCTAAAAAAATATTTAGGATTAGTTTTGCTTTCTTTGGCCACCTGTCTCTTGTTTTGAATTTTTGCTGTTTTTATTACATTTTTACAGATTTTATTAAGCTCTTTGTACTGTTTAAATGTTATCGCTGACCCATCAGATTTGTGTTTTTTGAAGGCTATTTTTTTGTTGTTTATTGCTCTTTTAACCTCATTTGTCAGCCATGTAGGATTTAGTTTTAATCGTTTATATTTGTTCCCCTTTGGTATATATTTAGCTGTATAGTTATTTAGAGTTGATTTAAAGATGTCCCATTTACCTTCTGTATCAGTATTTGAGAACACCTCCCCCAGTCTATGTCCTGTAGTGCAGCCCTCAGCCCAGGGAAGTTTGCCTTTTTAAAGTTATATGTTTTTGCCTTCCCCGCCTGTCTTTGTTTTCTACATTTTAAGTCAAAAGTAACTATATTGTGGTCGCTATTACCAAGGTTTTCCCGCACAGTTACATTACCAACTAGCTCTGCGTTGTTGGAAATGATCAGATCCAACAAGGCATCACTTCTTGTTGGGTCCTCCACAAACTGGCCCATAAAATTATCCTGCAATACATTTAGGAATTGACGCCCCTTTGTAGTTTTAGCCAACCCCGGACCCCAATCTATATCTGGATAGTTAAAATCTCCCATTATTACCACTGTACCTGCCCGGGCAGCCCTCTCTATTTGTTTATGAAGCCGAACTTCTATCTCTTCAGTGATATTAGGGGGTCTGTAGATTACCCCAAATATTATTTTTTCAGTATTTCCCTCTTTTTGTAATTCTACCCACAGTGATTCCACCTTCTCAAAATCATCACACACTATGGCATCGTTAACACTGACTTTCATACCACTTCTTACATACAGACAGACTCCACCACCTTTTCTGTTCATTCTATCCTTGCAAACAATGTAAACCCCTGCAGATTGACAGCCCAGTCATGCTAGGAGTCCAGCCATGTCTCAGTGACCCCAACTATATCAATATGTTCCTCCAGTATCAAGGCCTCAAGCTCCCCCATTTTATTTGCTAGGCTTCTGGCATTTGTGAACATACACTTTACATTTCCATCCTTTATGTTATTGGGGTTAATGGGATTCAAAGGTTGATTTAAAAAAAAAAAAGTTTTTCATCGGAGTAACCCTTTAATACCCTGAAGATGAGAGCAATATATTTCAGGCTATATGGACACACTGCACAGTATATTACTCCAAAAATACTGTGTGTGATTGTATGTCTAATTTTATATTCCATATCAGAAGGGGTATTACTGGGAAATAAACTTATCACCTATCCACAAGATAAATGTCTGACCTCAGAGGTCAGACCCCCTTCAATCTCCTGTGTGGGGCCCTGGCTCTCGTCACTCTACTCACCAGTCCTCTAACCATTCCAACTCCCTTCTTTAGAGACAGGCAGGAGGGATGACCCACTCAGCCAATCACCAGTTTAGACTGAGCCAGCTATCACATGCCATTTGTCTCTGAAGGTTAAGCCAGAGTGGACAGGGAGAAGCAGCTGAATGGTAGGTTTAGCTGTGAGAGCCAGGCCCATACAGGGACCTCCCCTGATCACCAGGCCCATACAGGGACCTCCCCTGATCACCAGGCACGTACAGAGACCTCCCCTGATCACCAGACCCGTACAGGGACCTCCCCTGATCACCAGGCCCGTACAGGGACCTCCCCTGATCACCAGGCCCATACAGGGACCTCCCCTGATCACCAGGCCCGTACAGGGACCTCCCCTGATCAACAGACCCGTACAGGGACCTCCCCTGATCACCAGGCCCATACAGGGACCTCCCCTGATTACCAGGCCCGTACAGGGACCTCCCCTGATCACCAGGCTCGTACAGGGACCTCCCATGATCACCAGGCACGTACAGGGACCTCCCCTGATCACCAGGCCCATACAGGGACCTCCCGCAATCACACACTTATCCCCTATCCTGTAGATAAGTTGATTTCTCCCAATTACCCTTTTTAATGAATTAAAGAAAATGTCAGCCACTTTGATATTACTACATACCACACAGCCCTAGCATGGTCTGGAGAAAGGACTAATGTTTTAGGCAGTATGCTAGTTTGCTATTACACTTGTCTTACACTTGCTAGATTAATAGAATTTTAACCTCTTAAGGACCCAGGACGTATGGGTACGTCCTGGGTCCCGGTCCTGCGATATAACGCGGGGTCACACGGTGACCCCGCATCATATCGCGGCGGGCCCGGCGTCATAGTGAAGCCGGGACCCGCCTCTAATAGCGCGCGGCACTGATCGCTGTGCCGCGCGCTATTAACCCTTTAGCCGCGCGCTCAAAGCTGAGCCGCGCGGCTAAAAACGAAAGTGAAAGTTGCCGGTTAGCTCAGGGAGCTGTTCGGGATCGCCGCGGTATAATCGCGGCATCCCGAACAGCTGTAGCACAGGAGGAGGTCTTCTTACCTTCTCCTGTGCTGTCCGATCACCGAATGAATGCTACAAGCCTGAGATCCAGGCTTGAGCATTCAATCGCCGAAAACACTGATTGATCCATTCCTATGGAGATGGATCAATCAGTGTAAAAGATCAGTACATGCAATGTTATAGCCCCCTATACGAGCTATAATATTGCATAAGAAATGTGTAAAAAAATCATTAACCCTTTCAATTATCCCTTCCCCTAATAAAAGTTTGAATCACCCGGCATTTCCAAAAATAAAAATAAACATTATGTAAATAATAATAAAAATAAACATATGTGGTATTGCCGGGTGCGGAAATGTCCGAATTATAAAAATATGCCGCTTTTTAAACCGCTCGTTCAATGGCGTACGCGCAAAAAAATTCCAACGCCCAAAATAGCACATTTTTGATCACTTTTTATACCACTAAAAAGTGATCAAAAAGTCTGATCAGAACAAAAATGGTACTGATAAAAACTGCAGATGACGGCGCAAAAAATGAGTCCTCAAAGCGCCCTGAACACAGAAAAATAAAAAAGTTATAGGGGTCAAAAGATGATCATTTTAAACGTATAAATTTTCCTGCATGTATTCATGATTTTTTTCGGAAGTGATACAAATTCAAACTTATATAAGTAAGGTATCATTTTAACCGTATGGACCTACAGAATAAAGATAAGGTATCATTTTTGACAAAAAATGTACTGGGTAAAAAAGAAGCCCCCAAAACTTACAAAATAGTGTTTTTTCATCAATTTTGTCGCACATAGATTTTTTTTTCCCGTTTCACCGTAGATTTTTGGGTAAAATGACTAATGTCATTACAAAGTAGAATTAGTGACGCAAAAATTAAGCCATTATATATAATTTTAGGTGAAAATTTTTAAGAGTTATGATTTTTTAAAGTTAAGGAGGAAAAATTGAAAATGAAAAAACGGAAAAAGCCCGGGTCCTTAAGGGGTTAATATACAGCACACATTGAGGAGCATAGAGAGCATAAAGAATTGAATTGCTATTTACATCATAGAAAACTTTACATTTTTCTTTTAAAACAATGTTAATGAAGTTATTAAACCATATATAAAAAAATTATTAATTTTTCACCTCTATGAAAATAGGAAGGTAGAAAATCTGGCTGAGGGGAAGCATTGTAAACTCTGAGCTGCAGTGAAGCCCTAGCATAACGAAAATTCCGCCAGTCATTATATAAAAGATTAACAGACCATTTTCTTGTATTTTGGTTTTATGTCAGATTTGTTTAAAATCTGAACAGGTAGGTTATATGCATGTTCTGATCTGTAGATTTTAATGGACAGCCTCATTGGTGGTGTGTATCAAAAGCATACCTTTTATTAACTATTGTAGGCCAAGCTTAACATAGATGTTGTATACAAACTATATGAAAATAGTTCTGTAACATTAATGATGGTCTCTTGGTTTTGCTTCTCTGGAATAAAAATAAATGTTTATCACAGAAATAATCCATGGACCATGTAATTGAATAAACAAAATTGTGCCATAAATATTTATTGTGGTTGTATTATTTTATTATTGTGATTTTATTTGATAGTTTTTCCAGTTCAATCAAATAGAATACTGTCCAAAATAATTCCCCTCCGTCCTTTGACATTTCTACAATCACTGGTATCTTTTTAGAAGTGAAGCCGAAATCCCAGACAGTACGGTTCTATTGATGACCTATTTCTTTTTCTTTCTCAAAATGAACAACATTTTTTATTTTATTTTATTATAGTAAATTTTGACCTTGTAATTACAGAGATCTCTTTTGACACTTGGGGGACTTATTTAATGCCCTCAAGCTTAGCGGCAGTTAGCATTCAATTTAACAATATCTGCAAAGGCCATTTTTTATGGTGACAAAGTATTAGTCCATGATACATTATATTGACAACTTATATTTTAACTTTTTCTAGGCTGGATTGATTTTTAGCCAAGACAAGAGAACTATGCTTCTCTTGACTTTAATTTTCCTTGCCTTCCTCCGAAATTTTGGTATAATTTTTTATAAAAGAAGGTTTTAAGGGGAACCATTAACTTAGTTATGCCACCTTCACTGTCTTTTCAGCAGGTTTTCACTTATTCTATTACCCTGCTAAACCAAGGGTGTATGCATTCCGAATGGGAAAAGAAGTATAGCAGAAAAAACTCTGAATGTCTTTGTGTGTAGTAAGAGATATGCACATGTTTGAGCCCTTTTTTAGTAGTAACTATAGCTAACTATATTACTCTGAATAAAAACTGTATACTGTTAACGTGCATGAAAGCAATATGCAGCAAATAAGAATATTACGTTGGAATATTACGTTGTGTGCACAGCAGCCCACAATGCCATCTTTTTAAGGGTGACCTGACATCACTATAGATTTATTCATGAACAAGCACCTTAATTAGGACTGTGTAAAGCCACTGATCACAGAGCAATCTGCGCTTTTCAGCTTTATTGATTGGTCGGGAAACAGAATATTCTGAGTGACAGCTGCATTGAATTGCCTAAACCATGTATAATACACACATACATATAAGAATGACTATTGAGGTCATGGATCAACTGATACCTTGTGTAACACTTAACCCCTTAAGGTCCAAGCCCATTTTGACCTTAGGGACCAGGCCAATTTTATTTTTGTGTTTTCGTTTTTTCCTCCTCGCCATCTAAAATCCATAACTCTTTTATATTTCCATCCACATTCCCATATGAGGGCTTGTTTTTTGCATGATCAATTAATTGTACTTTGTATTGTCGTCCATTTAAAAGTGCATTTTCCGCAGATGCAGTGATCTGTATTGATCACAGCATCTGAGGGGTTAATGGTGGACATCAGAGCGATTGCTGATGTCCACCATTACCGGCGGGTCCCCGGCTACTGATAGCAGCTGGGACCTGCAGTGCATGACGTGAGCATCTCTCCGATGCTTGCGATCATATACAGGACGTAGATGTACATCCTGGTGCGTTAAGTACCTCTGTACCAGAACGATTAAAGGGTTACTCCAGTGGAAAAAAAAATACAAATCAACTGGTGTCAGAAAGTTAAACAGATTTACTTCTATATAAAAATCTTTAGCCTTACAGTACTTATCAGCTGCTGTATGCTTCAGGGAATGTTGTGTAGTTTTTTCCAGTCTGACCAAAGTGCTCTCTGCTGACACCTCTGTCCATGTCAGTAACTGTCTGGAGCAGGAGAGGTTTGCTAAGGGGATTTGTTCCTATTCTGGACAGTTCCTGACACGGCAGCAGAGATCAGTTGATTTGAAAACATTTGTTTTCCACCCCAGTACCCCTTTTAAGCCTTCGATATAAGATGTCTCTATCTAAAATAAGTTTTGAAAATGTTGTCTGGCACTTCAGAACTTGGCACTGCGTTTAGGAAAGAAGCCGTTACATTAGATCTAGTCTGTTGGGGGAAAGTGATTAGCTATCAGTATTGGTGGGGAGTGTAATGATATATTTATAAAGGTGGAGTAAATATTAAACACCATATATTCTGCTGAGTTTATAATCCTATTTTGCAATGAAATAGTAACTTTTTAAAATAATTTTTCACTTAATTACTTAGATGATTGTGTCCATATGTACACAATATTAATAACTAATTATTAATATTAGACATAAAACACCTCCTCCCCCTTAAGTACTGTGCAGATTATGGCATTCATCAACTTAAATAGCCACAGTCATTTGGAAAAACGTTTGACGTGTTCTAGTGACATACAAAAGTTTGGGTTGGTGGGGGTGTGAGTGTTCAGATGGCCTCAGTGCCCCTCTCCCGGCTCCAGGTCTTGTGATTGAGACAAACTCGCAGTGTAAATCTATGAGGGTGTCTCAAACATGTGACACAGAACTGGCAGAGGAGAGCGCGTCACTGCAGACTTCTCATGGCTCTTCCTTCTAATCGGTGGAGGTGTGAACACTGAAACCCCTGCCGATCGCTAGGACATGTCAAAAGTGTTTCAAATGACAGGTCCTCTTTAACCTCATAACGACCACGGACGTAAATGTACCTCCTGGTTTGGTGGTACTTCACGAACCAGGACGTACATTTACGTCCTGTGTATGACCGCGAGCATCGGAGCGATGCTCACGTCATACACAGCAGCCGGGGACCCGCCGGTAATGGCCGACATCCCCGATCGTGCGGTTGTCCGCCATTAACCCCTCAGATGCCGTGATCAGTATAGATCACGGCATCTGTGGCAATGTGCATGTTAAAATAGATGATTGATCGCCCGCAGCGCTGCCGCGGTGATCCGATCATCTGTAATGGCAGACGGAGGTCCCCTCACCTTCCTCCATCCGTCTCCCAACGTCTCCTGCTCTGGTCTGAGATCGAGCAGACCAGAGCAGGAGATAGCCGATAATACTGATTAGTACTATGTCCTATGCATAGCACTGAACAGTATTATTATCAAATGATTGCCATAGATAGTTGTTACGCCGAGCGCTCCGGGTCCCCGTTCCTCCCCGGAGCGCTCGCCTCATCTTCGTTGTTGCAGCGCCCCGGTCAGATCCACTGACCGGGTGCGCTGCGGTCCCGCCTTCAGCCGGGATGCGATTTGCGAGGCGGATAGCGCCCGCTCGCGATGCGCACCCCGGCCCCCGTACCTGACTCGCTCTCCCTCGGTCCTGTCCCGGCGCGCGCGGTCCCGCTCCCTAGGGCGCGCGCGCGCCGGGTCTCTGCGATTTAAAGGGCCAGTGCACCAATGATGGTGCCTGGCCCAATCTTCCCAATTAGCTTAATTGGCTCCCACCTGTGCACTTCCTATATCTAGTCTCCTCCCTTGCACTCCCTTGCCGGATCTTGTTGCCTTAGTGCCTAGTGAAAGCGTTCCCTTGTCTGTTCCTAGTCCGTGTTCCTGACCTCCTGCCGTTGCCCCTGACTACGATCCTTGCCGCCTGCCCCCGACCTTCTGCTACGTCCGACCTTGCTTCTGCCTACTCCCTTGTACCGCGCCTATCTTCAGCATCTTCAGCAGCCAGAGAGGTAAGCCGTTGCTAGTGGATACGACCTGGTCACTACCGCCGCAGCAAGACCATCCCGCTTTGCGGCGGGCTCTGGTGAAAACCTGTAGTGGCTTAGAACCGGTCCACTAGCGCGGTCCTCTCCATCCCTCTCTGGCACAGAGGATCCACTACCTGCCAGCCGGCATCGTGACAATAGTCCCCCATGGGGACATAAAAAGTGTAAAAAAAAAAAAGTTGAAAAATGTAAAAATAAATAGGGCGATTTTAGATTACTGATTTTGTACAAAAAGTTTTTGATTTTTTTTAAGCGGTACAAAAATATAAAAGTATCTAGCCATGGATATAATTTTAATCGTATTGACCCACAGAATAAAGAACACATGTCATTTTTACTGTAAATTGTACAGTGTGAAAACGAAACCCTCTAAAATGTGCAAAATTGTGGTTTTCATTAAAATTTCCTCCCTAAAAAAAAACGGGTTCGCCGTACATTTTGGGGTTTTGGGGTGCGTTCCCACCTGGCGTATACGCAGCGTATTTCACGCTGTGCAAAATTTACGTCAGCAGCGCGAAATATGCTGCGTATTCCTTGCTCACTATACACACAGGGCTTTCCGTCGGCAGCCCTATGTGTGTAGTGAGTTTTGGAGGCGGAGCCACCGTCACAGTCACGCCGTCACACTGCTCCGCCTCCAAAACTCACTACACACATAGGGCTGCCGCCGGAAAGCCCTGTGTGTATAGTGAGCAAGGAATACGCAGCGTATTTCCCGCTGCTGTTGTAAATTTTGCAGAGCGTGAAATACGCTGCGTATACGCCAGGTGGGAACGTACCCTTAATGGTAAATTGAGAGGTTTCATAACAAAGTACAATTGGTCATGCAAAAAACAAGCCCTTATATGGGTCTGTAGATGGAAATATAAAAGAGTTATGGATTTTAGAAGGCGAGGGGGAAAAAACGAAAACGCTAAAATGAAATCTGCCTGGTCCTTAAGGTAAAAATGGGCTTGGTCCTTAAGGGGTTAAAGGCTAGATATCGGCTCAATGAATGTTCTTAGGAATTTCTTGACCCATGTAAAAGAGCCAGCAATGCTATGAGATTGTAGTTTTACCTGTGGCATATTGTATACCTTTTGGCATTGTATATTGTTCTAAAAGCTCTGCTTTTATTAGGTAGTGATTTGTTGTTTGTCTCTTGTATATTTGTGAAATGCTATGTTATTACAGATTAAGGAGTGTTGGAGATAATCTGTTATGTACTATGGATTGATTACAGGGGAGGGTAAGGACCTGGCGGTAATATGATAATAATTTTATTGATGTGTCTGATGGTTCCATATAGATCTTGTGTGCAGATTAATGACCTAGAGATGAACTGTAAGTCATGTGGCTTCACCTTTAATGTAATATAACAGAGTCATATTTTTCATAGGAAATGACATCAGTTACCAGTAAAGAGCAGTTATAATATATGTAACTGTATTGCATTTATTCTGCTACTTGAGTCTCTAAATTCCTTAAGTGAATTCTAGTGAGGCACGCACGTATTAAGTGAAAAGTAACCATGAGCAAATCAACTAAAAAAAATAAAAATCACCTTGAAGCTTTGAATATAATGTACCAACATCCCACATTGCGCGCCATCTGTTCTGAGTACATTAAATCACTGTTACTTAAGTCTGAATAACTTATTTCATAAGTAAAATATATGGTGTTTGTACGTTCTAAACATCTGACTAAAGACACAAGATGGCTGTCTTATTTATAGCCCTGAACGTTAGTAATGAGCTTATAATACGTAAAAAATATTTGTATAATTTGTTATATAATTTGAGTATTATCTCATCACAGAAACCCCCTTTAATCCGAGAGTGGCTTTGGCAGTCAACTAATCTAGATAGCTCCTGGCAAACATTTGACTTACTGCATCAAGTTACTATATGTTACTTATTTCCCCTGTAGAGTCTGATAAAGTATTACTTTATTTATAGTATTTATTTTATATGTAGTACTACATTTGAATGGATTTTTATATCATTTATAAATATTTTAAGTCTGCCAGAACAAGAGCCACAGCTTGCTATTGGCTCTTAACGGGGTACTCCCACCCGAGAGATCTTATCCCCTATCCAAAGGATAGGGGATAAGATGTCTGATTGCGGGGGTCCTGCTGGAGGGTCTGAGTCGCGACTATGGGAACGGACGTCCGTGACATCAGGACTCCGCCCCCGTGTGATGGCCGACACGCCCCCTCCCATAGACTTGCATTGAGAGGACGGGCGTGACATCACACGGGGCGGAGTCCTGATTAGGGATCGACCGATATCGTTTTTTTTAGGGCCAATACCGATAATCGGTGGAGGTTAGGGCCGATAGCCGATAACTTATACCGATATTCCGGTATAAGTTATCGGCTATTTATCCCCCGCGACACCGCTGCAGATCATTAATTTAAAACGGGCGCTTTAAATCAATGCACTGCAGTGGCTTTTGCGGTGCCATAGGCCGCCGCCGCCACCCGCTTCTCTCCCCCTGCCTGTCCGGGGGTCCTGAGACCTATCACCGCCGGCGTCTATGCAGCGTACTAGGCCGGAGCCTGCCCGGAGAGGAGAAGAGGACCCTCGGAGAAGGACAGCCCGGACCGGTTCACCCTCCACCCAGAATGCCGCCGGACACTACAGGAAGGATGGATGGCCCGGACCATCCCCATTACGGGTAAGTTTAATTTTTATTTATTGACTCGGAGGGTGGGGGAGGGGCCCGACCGGTATAGCGGTATGGGAAAAATTCCATACCGTGGGAGAAAAAAAAACGGTATCAGGTTCATACCAATATACCGCCCAGCACTACGGTGGGGGGTGCGGTGGGTCGGGGGGGTCGGTCGCGGTGCGGTGGGTCGGGGGAGGGGGCGGCCGCGGTGGGGGCGGGGCATTATCGGCTTATCGGCAAGGTAATTGCCGATACCGATAATGCCCAAAATCATGATTATCGGACGATAATATCGGCCATACCGATAATCGGTCGATCCCTAGTCCTGATGTCACGGACTTCCGTTCCCATAGTCGCGACTCAGACCCTCCGGCAGTTCCGGTGAAAAACCAGTTGGGTGCCGCATGCAATAATGCGGGGGTCCCCAGCAGCGGAACCCCCGCGATCAGACATCTTTTCCCCTATCCTTTGGATAGGGGATAAGATCTCTAGGGTGGGAGTACCCCTTTAACTGTTACCCAAAGACTTGCATCCTAAATGCTCATCCATTTCAAGGATAATCCCTACTGTGATGGATTCGAAATGATCACATCTATGGTTTATGATGATGGTTTCTATCAGAGCCAAATATTATCTCACTTACATTACAAATAGTTGTCTGTCAACCACTTAGAATAATCATTGTCTGGTTCATATTCTAGCAAAAAAATATCAGCAAGTAAATACATGGCTGACCCTCACATCTACTTATTTAGTTATCCATACAGTCATAGGATTTGAGCTGGAGTTGCTGATAATTTTTCAGGCATTATTAAAATAAACTATACAGTTAAATTGGTTGTCATGTGTTACATCACTGTGTATATTTGTATTTATAAATGTCCCACTGGTTATCTTATATATAATGCAATGTACAGGGGGGGGGGGGGGGGAGTTGTTGGCTAAAACTTAGTGGAATAGTTATCTTTATTATGTAAGGCGCAGAAATACCATTCTGTGAATGGCAACGGTGTTATGTGTTACAGTAATCGTATGTTTTCTCATTTGTAGCATCATTGTTTTGGGATATGAATATTTTACAGACCAGTGATGGTTGCTTCATAGCTTCAATAGGCGAGAACAGCGGAGTTTGTGTAAATGAATAGCTGTGTAAAATGAAGACAAACAAAGATAATCGGTATGACAGCCCAGGGACTGATTTAGTTGGGGCTGCGCTTTTGAAATGCGAACTTGGAGTAGTTTGCTTAGAGAATTTAATCAGCCACACCGCATTTCTGCCATTATTCCCTTTGAGATTCTTATAATTTAATGTCTTATTGATTCATCGTTCTTAGCTTATTGTATAACTCAATTTAAAATCCTGCACTGTGGCAATTTTATCTTCTGGCCCCATTACAGGAGGAATTCATTTTGGTTTTGAGGTTGAATTCTACAATAGAATGACACAAATGCAGAGACGATGCAAGAAAGGATAGAGGGCTGTAGAGACGCATTTACAGTCGAGGCTTTTTTTAAGCAGATAAATGGTGACATTGAAGCAGTATGAAAAGAAATGCTATCAGGAGTGATGCAGCCTTTATTTTTAATAGCACTTTCCTGATTCCCATTAGTATTTTTCCAGCTAAACTTCATTTGTCACAGATCATTTTTCAGGATAATAGTATCATAGGAGGACGATATGGATAGCCTTGGAGAATTAATTTTAATGTTTCTTCGTGGCCAGATAGAATGAAAGCAGGTGCAGCATGGAAATGCCAGCATTTGTCTGGCAAGGAGAGTGTTCTTCACCAGTGAATGAAGAAGTGTTTTGTGCATGAAAGACAGAAGTAGTCTTCTCCTTTAGTGTTTGTGGATATTAAGCTGTTCTTTGAAGGCACAAGCATTGTTAGCTTACATTCTTGGGAGCAGGCGCTTTTGGTTTATTAGGAATCTGGCCTAATGTAATCCTTTTCAGACAGCATTTGTCATACAGCTTCACTGTCCAAAAATACATCTCCTTGTGTGTGAAATGTGTCACTTTTAATATTTTACTATGGTCGTATCACATTTTACAATATGCGAGCCACATTTCCAAAAATTTATTGTAAACCCTCATCACTTGATCAGGGAAACGTCTCGGCAGGCGGGTGCTTTAGCATCCAATTATTGCTTTGAAATTGAACTCGAGTAATAACATTGTTGCCAACACATTGCACTCTTGAAAGGGAGACATTTACATAGAAATACATAGTATTCTTTTGCTATCCATACAATATGTAATTCACTTGGAAGATTGCAATATAACATCCTCAAGGAGATATTTCACTAACCTCTTCACTGGAGTTATTACTTCAACCTCTTTTAAACTCGAGATGCATTCTTTCTTTCTACTACTAATCTCCTAGAAATAAACTGCATTTATACCCTAGATAAGAGGCTGGAAGTGAATGGTATTGCTGACTGGCTATTGGAGTGAATGAACAGTGCATTAACAAAGAGGCGCATTGTAAATAGAGCAGGGATACAATAGGTGGTAAGCTCTTGCAATACTGAATATAGGTGTCTGGTACATTATTTGTTCTGATGAAGTACACTTACTAACTGTGAACACTCTTGTCATATTGCTTTCTCACATTTATTTTCAGTCATAGACCAACTTATGTAAGGATTTTTAGCCTCAAATCACATGATATTTCTTGTTCTTTCTGTAGGTGTTGCCATTTCAAATGTGGACACAACTAATTGTTTGTTTCCCTAAATTTGCCCCATGCAATACCATATGCAGCTTTTTCTCATGTGTTCTTATTGAAAAGAACATTAATTGTACAATGCAAATCCCCATCAAAACAGTAGTACAGATATAGCCTTTACAGATTAGTGGGCATATGCATCAATTACTCAATTATATAATCCCTGTATAGTCCAGTATACTGTATTTTACAAATATAGTAGGGCCACAATATCATATAATCATATCTCCTAATAAAACAAGTATAAAATACTACATTTTTTTTTTGAGTATACATGATTAGTATACATGTAAAACTTTAGTATAAGATTAACAAGGACAATGCTAATGAAACTGACGTATATTACATTTCTGCCGCCGGTTTAATTATTATCTAATAATTATTATCTAATAATAATCTAATAATTATTATCTATTTTAGCACAGTTTGATGTGTTGTTGAAACTCAATAGAAAACAAATGTTTACCAGGAAAACTACTGTCTACCAGGAATACTATTGGAAAGCAGTTTTTCATTTGCTTGTAATCGGTTGGTTTTCTAATCAGTGATTATATTGATTGAAATTACAGTCCTCGTGCTAATACAAACCTTTGTCTAATTCAGTGTTTGTTGATTGCAAAGTTCTAGGAGGAATATGTTATAGACAATGCTGCACTGTTATAGACAATGCGCTCTTAGCGCTGCTTTATGCACAGAAAGATTTATCGTTTTTCCATATATACATTGCCTCATCTTTAATCTACTAGTCCATGTACTACCCATGTGTACCCTATATATATATATATATATATATATATATAAAGGATTTAGGGATACACACCCCATGTGTGCAGTGACGTTTGTTGCATAAGGAACCAAAGGATACTCCCTGTCACTTGTTTACATACTTGACATTAGAGGACTCTTCTAATGGGCCAATATTCCAACACTTTGTCATTAAAAATGGTACAGCAGACTTGAGGCTTTAATCTGTAGGAGGTTTATCTTAAAGACAGCGCCTTTGTTTTTCCCATTTTTGAAGATACAGAGATCAGGGTAAAGATGGGAAGGTTTAGTATACAGTGGTAGATAATATGGGTAGACTGGATAACCAAGCCACACTTGACAAAGCAAATCAACTATTTCTTCTATAAAGATATGCCCACCACTACACAGGCAGCTGTATTGGACAATTTTGCATATGCCTTTCCCATGTGTCCCAGTTTCCATCCCACCAGTGGCTCTGCATGCTCCACTCCCTCTGCCTTTAGTATAGGGAAAGGTGGAGCCTACTTCACTATACAGTACACCTTACAGTACACAATATCACCTTACACTGACTATCTCCATTCAGTATTAAATCTCAGCCTTTTTAATCCCTCCCAAAGGCTCCGCCGCATTGTGCGAGTTGCTGCGTTGCACATTATGATGGAAAATATATTTTACACTTTTGCACCTTATCCTGAAGTGCTGCATTGATTTATTTATTTTTGGTATCTAATAGGCCAAAAAGAGTGCTGATATATATATATATATATATATATATATATATATATATATATACACATATATATACATACACACACACACACACACACACAGTCAGAACATTTTGACTTTGTATCACTGAACATGCTCCCAAGTGTAAAATGCCTGTGCAAATTAACAGGCAACCAGTAACAAAAGGATACAGTCCCACAACTGAGTAATATATATATAAAGCTCATTCCCCTTTACGTGCAGCTAAAACTCAATGGAGCCTTTTAAAGACTTCCTGCCTATAAGCCAGTAGTTTTAAGACCAGTAATCTGCAACCTTTTTGTTACGGAAGAAACAATGCAGATAGTATTTATGTAATTTCTTCTTGTGAAAAGAGGATTCTGCTTATGAACCCCCGCTGCATAGAATGTGCAAACAATGTCATTTCTGCGCCTTTACAATGAGTAGATCTGTTCTGTTCATAGAATAGCTGTTTAGTAAGTTGTTATAAGTCTGAGTGGGTTAATTAAATGGAACACAGTGGGCAGAAAACATCACGTTTCATCTAAAATACCTACTCACTCAAGTATTTGACTTCAAGATTTATGATAATGGCAATTTATTGTTCAACTTAGAGGAATATGCAGTTCAAGCAGATAAGGAGCAACCGTTGCTTTCATACGCCACCGCAATGTCTTGTAAGGATCAAGAACATGTAAATACTAGAAATACTTTACTCCTGAGGCTTAGGCTGGCTATTTAATTTATAAGAGTATTTTGTGGTGAACCACAAACCTAAGTGGATCTTCCTAGTATGTTAAGTAGAAAACCAATATGAGAGAGTTGCATAATTTTTCTTTGATACTTGCTCAAATTGAACATTCTCATGTCAGGCACAACGGTAACCTTGCTTGATGATGAACCATATGCATATCCAAAATTGTCCTCATTCTCTGCACAAACTGTTACCTAGCAAATATTATCCCGCTCCTTTGTATTTGAATAGAATTTTACAGAACCATGTAGTATGAAGAATGTCAAAATTCATTAATTAGATTAATCATTAATGAAATCTTTCCATCACAGATTGCCTTCTTCAAGGAATCCATATATTAAAAGGATAATTCATTCTAAAAGGTAGAGATTGGTTTAATTGGCCACTGATCTACATCATCATAATCTATATATATAAAACTCAATGGGGAGATGTATTGTAGACACAGATCTAACCCTTTACACTGCTTGTCTAATTTATACTCCTGCTCAAGATTTACTAAAGCTGTGCCCTCCTTTACAAAATTTTGTGCAACTATAGAAACCCCCCCCCCCCCCCCGCACTACCGTGTACTCCTCCTCTAACTCATACTTCACAGAGCTGTGGCATTTTCCCGCTGTGCACTGCTTACATAGCTAGAAGTGCCGGAGTAACAGTGTGTGCCGAACAAAACTCTCCACAATAGTGAAATCACAAATCTTTTTAAAGTACACAGGGGGGAGATTCTCAAAGAATTTTGGGCCCAAAAAAAATAAATCTATTTTGGTGCGAAAAGTATCGACCACATTTTCATAGAGCTTTGTGCCGTGGTTTACCCTGTTCATGTCAGTTTTGTAAAAGTGAGCGTGTCCACGTATATTGTCTGCTTTACATGAGAGTCCAGTTTACATCAAAAATTTCACACCAGCTTTTTGATTGTGTAGAAATCACAGAAATGGTTGTAGTTTTATTGTTTCGTTTTTTTTTGTTTGCTTTTTTTTTGGGGGGGGGGTGTTTTGTAAGTACCGTATTTATCGGGGTATACCACGCACCAGCCTATAACACGCACCCTCATTTTACCAAGGATATTTGGGTAAAAAAAAGTTTTTTACCCAAATATCCATGGTAAAATGAGGGTGCGTGTGTGTGCGTGTATACCCCGATACACCCCCAGGAAAGGCAGGGGGAGAGAGGCCGTCGCTGCCCGCTTCTCTCCCCCTGCCTTTCCTGGGGGTGTCCCTTGCGTCGATGCTATGCACTGCGCGGCGCACTGACGTCATGCGCCGTGCAGCGCATAGCAACGACGAAGGGGACGCACGCCAGAGGCCTGAAGCATCGCGGACCCGACCCCGGCAATGGGTAATTATGCCACCGGGGATGGGGGGAGGCAACGGGGCACCAGCGCTGGCAATGGGTGCCACTGCCCCTTCTCTCCCCCTGGCTGTCGGCGCCGCTTCTCTCCCCCTGGCTATCGGCGCCGGCAATGGGGCGCCGGTAACGATAGTCAGGGGGACAGAACGGGCAGCGGCGCCGATAGCCAGGCGGAGAGAAGGGCCGGCAGCAGGGCTCCAGACCCCAGGAAAGGCAGGGGGAGAGAAGCGGGCAGCGACGGCCTCTCTCCCTCTGCCTTTCCTGGGGGTGTATCGGCGTATAACACGCACATAGACTTTAGGCTAAACATTTTAGCCTAAAAAGTGCGTGTTATACGCCGATAAATACGGTAATTATAAAAAATAAGAAAGAATTATTATTGAAAAATGTTATTAAAAAAAAATATATACTATTTTTTTTTCTTGCACCTGCAGTCACATTTAAGCTCAGAAAGGTTTTATTTATACAGTTATGGCTTGTCTGGGCACTAGTAACCATGGAATATTTAGTGAGATTTTTCCACCAGAATTTTCTTGGATGTAAAAGTTTGCTCAAAAATAATAAATTTTGGCACAAAAATTGACGATTTTGGCACCAAACTCGCCAATTTCACCCAAAAAAAAACCAATGTGGCTGCAAAAAAATTTTTTCTGGTGCACAAAAAAAAAAATATGAATTTTCACATATTTTCAAAGCAGCAAAAGAGACCTTTGAAAATGTGAGGAGAAAAAAAAGGTGTGAATAATACCGCCGGAACTGAAATTATAGCAGTTTTTGAGAATCTCCCCCAGAATGTCTTGGTTTAAAAAATATGTAATTTTGCTGAACATATCTGTTACCTCTATATCAGTGTTTACCAACCAGAATGCCTCCAAGTGTTGCAAAACTTGGCATGCTGGGAGTTGCAGTTTTGCAAAAGCTGGAGCAGAAATTAGTGTGCGACATGGATATGCAGCAGAGATGAATGTGTGATTATGTGTAAGCATGACCACGCACAAACTCAACTCTGCTACATACACCTGATCACACACTCAGCTCTGCTACATACATACACACTCACATGCTCAGCTCTGCTAGATACACACACTCACTCTCAACTCTGCTACATACACACTCACACACTCAACTCTGCTACATATACCCACTCACACACTCAGCTGTGCTACATACACACATTTACACACTCAGCTCTGCTACATACACACTCACACACTTATGTCTGCTACATACACACGATCACACACTCAATTCTGCTACATATACACAATCACACACTCAATTCTGCTACATACACACACTTACACACTCAGCTCTGCTACATATACACACTCAACTCTGCTACATACACACAATCACACATAAACATAGACCTAACAGCTATACCTCCTTCTCCCTCCCTGCCCATACAGTGGTATATTCTTGGCTGTATGGTCACCATGGTTACACTACACAGGTGCAATCTTTGATACATGTCCCCAATGTGTGTGTGTGTGTGTGTGTATGTTCCAGCATCACGTACAAACGGCTGCAGATATTAACATGAAACTTGGCACACATGTTACTTATATGTCAACAACAAACATAAGATAGGTTATTTAACCCTCACTCACCCCTATTTGCCAGGGTCGAGGTTTTTGTTTAAAGTCCCATACAAGTCTATGGGAAATATATGTTACTGCATAACTTCCAAACAGCTGGAGATATTTCGATAATACTTTGTCACATGTTACTTATATGTCCACTAAAAATATAGGATAGTTAATTTAACCCTTAACTACCCCCATTTGTGAGGGTTGAGGTTTTTGTTTAAAGTCCCATGGAAATCAATGGGAAATGTATGTTACCACATAACTTCCATATGGCTGGAGATATTTCAATAATACATGGTACACATATTACTTATATGTCAAATAAAAAGATATGATAGTCAAATTAACCCTTACCTACACCCTTATGTAAAAATTAAAGCCTTAGAAATAAGAGTTCAAACAACAAATTATACTTCTTTATTAAACACATATTTCATTAAAAACATGTATTATGCAGCAATGGAGATGTGACAAAAATGAGTGTCCAATACAAAAAAAAGGGGCAATAAATGGTTGCTCAGAAATGTGTCTATACAAGCTGATCATCCAAGTACGAAAACATAATTAGGTTTTGATTATGCACAACATAACATTTATATTGTATACTTTATTCCTCGTAAATGTAGAGAATTGCAATGTAGTGCTCAAGACAATATATAACCTACATCAGTACTGCGTACCTGTGGGGGGTAACAGTTAGTTAATACCCCACATGAAAAGACCATATATATTAACAATAAAGTGCCAGTGCATCATATATATGTAACGGGTACTAAGTAAATGCAGACATAGTCTGCAACAACTACAGAGATGATGAGCAAAAACATCAGCGTAATAGCATAACCTTACCCATGTGAGAGAAGCCAAAGCCCCGATCCCTACTTACCTTTCTTAAGAGGTGCCTCCTCCATGCTTCACGGTGGGAACCAGGCATGTAGAGTCCATCCGTTCACCTTTTCTGCGTCACACAAAAACACGGTGGTTGGAACCAAAGGTCATACTTTTGGACTCATAAAGCACAGATTTCCACAGGTCTAATGTCCATTCCTTGTGTTCTTTAGCCCAAACAAGTCTCTTCTGCCTGTCCTTAGCAGTGGTTTCCTAGCAGATATTCTACCATGAAGGCCTGATTCACACAGTCTCCTCTTAACAGTTGTTCTAGAGATGTGTCTGCTGCTAGAACTCTGTGTGGCATTGACCTGGTCTCTAATCTGCTGTTAACCTGCGATATCTGAGGCTGGTGACTCTGATGAACTTATCCTCCGCAGCAGAGGTGACTCTTGGTCTTCCTTTCCTGGGGCGGTCCGCATGTGAGCCAGTTTCTTTGTAGCTCTTGATGGTTTTTGTGACTGCACTTGGGGGACACTTTCCACCTAGAATATGACATATTTTCAGTTGTTTCACACTTTTTTGTTATGTCTATAATTCCACATGTGTTAATTCATAGTTTTGATACCATCAGTGTGAATCTACAATTTTCATAGTCATGAAAATAAAGAAAACTCTTTGAATGAGGTGTGTCCAAACTTTTGGTCTGTACTGTATGTATATATATATATATATATATATATATATATATACGGTAATGGCCGTAAATGTTGGCACCCCTGAAATTTTTCAAGAAAATTAAGTATTTCTCACAGAAAAGGATTGCAGTAACACATGTTTTGCTATACACATGTTTATTCCCTTTGTGTGTATTGGAACTGAACCAAAAAAGGAGGAAAAAAAGCTAATTGGACATAATGTTTACACCAAACTCCAAAAATGGGGTGGACAAAATTATTGGCACCCTTTTAAAATTGTAGAAAAATAAGATAGTTCCAAGCATGTGATGCTCCTTTAAACACACCTGGGGCAAGTAACCGGTGTGAGCAATATAAAAATCACACCTGAAAGCAGATAAAAAGGAGAGAAGTTCAATTAGTCTTTGCATTGAGAGGAGAAGAGAACTGTCTGAAGAGTTGAGAACCAAAATTGTGGAAAAATATCAACAATCTCAAAGTTACAAGTCCATCTCCAGAGATCTAGATTTGCCTTTGTCCACAGTGTGCTGTAACGGAGCTGGATGTGGATCCTCTTACCTGTTTGGCCGATGACTCGGACCGTATCGGGGAGCGGAGTCTAAGGTACCGCTGGTCTTCACCAGAGCCCGCCGCATGGCAGGATGGGCTTGCTGCAGCAGGCAACATTCAGGTCGCTACCCCAGACACGTCTCGACCACACAGGTAGCTGAGCAAGGCGAGGTACCGAAGGATAAGGCAGTAGCATAGTCAAATGTAGCAGAAGATCAGGGCAGGCGGCAAAGGTGCGGAGTCTAGTAACGTAGCAGAAGGTCTGGATACACGGGAAGACAAACAGGCAATAAGGAACGCTTTATCTCAATCCTAGGGGCACTGAAGATCCGGCAGGGAAGTGTGGGAGGTGCAGGGATATATAATGTGGTGTCAGGTGCAAACACTAATTAAGAGCTTTTTGATAAACCAAATCATTCTACTGTTTACAGAAAATGGAATGAGGCCTACAAAGAAAAGAACACAGTACCTACAGTGAAATAGGGTGGAGGTTCAATGATGTTTTGGGGTTGTCATGGGTGCCATGAATGTGTGAAAGGCATCATAAAATCTGAGAATTACCAACGGATTTTGGGTCGGACTGTACAGCCCAGTGTCAGAAAGCTGTGTTTGCGTCCGAGATCTTGGGTCATCCAGCAGGATAATGACCCCAAACATACGTCAAAAAGCACCCAGGAATGGATGGCAACAAAGTGCTGGAGAGTTATGAAGGGTCAGCAATGAGTCCAGATCTAAATCCCATTTAACTCCTGTGGAGAGATCTTAAAATTGCTGTTGGAAAAATGTGCCCTTCCAATAAGAGAGACCTGGAGCAGTTTGCAAAGGAAGTGGTCCAACATTCCGGCTTATTGATGGTTATTGGAAGCGACTGATTTCAGTTATTTTTTCCAAAGGGTGTGCAAACCAAATATTAAGTTAAGGGTGCCAATAATTTTGTCCAGACCATTTTTGGAGTTTGGTGTGACATTATGTCCAATTTGCCTTTTTTCCTCCCTTTTTTGATTTAGTTCCAATACACATAAAGGGAATAAACATGTGTATAACAAAACATGTTTTACTGCAGGAGTGCCAACATTTACGGCCATGGCTCATTCTTTTACTTTTTTACGACATTAGAAGACTTATGTTATTATGAGCATTTTTTCACATTTTCGACAAAAAGTTTAAAATCTAATTTTTTGTTGGGAACAATAAAATGTTGAATATGTGTGTGTGTGTGTGTGTGTGTGTATATATATATATATATACACACACACACACACACAGTGGTCCCTCAACATACGATGGTAATTTGTTCCAAACGAGCCATCGTTTGTCGACTCCATCGTATGTTGAGGGATTTGTGCAATGTAAAGTATAGGAAGCTGTACTCACCTGTCCCCACCGCTCGTGATGGTGT
Source organism: Hyla sarda (assembly GCF_029499605.1). Taxonomy (NCBI): domain Eukaryota; kingdom Metazoa; phylum Chordata; class Amphibia; order Anura; family Hylidae; genus Hyla; species Hyla sarda. The sequence continues at coordinate 286,774,766 of NC_079191.1, forward strand.
CCCCGCCGCTTGCGATGTTGAACCCGGGCCTGCGCTGGGCTCTCCGCTGTCTTCTCCGGTCCTCCACTGTCTTCTACGGTCCTCTGCTGTCTTCCGCAAGGCCTTACTGGGCCTGCGTAGCGACGTCATTACGCCGCTGCGTACGCCATTCCTATTGGATGACGTGCGCAGCAGCGTATTGACGTCATCGGAGAGGGCCGAGAAGACACCGGAAGACCAGCGCTGGACCCGGAGGGCAACTCGGAGCATCGTGGAAGGGTAAGTAATACTTACCGCACCACACGGGGAACATTAAGCTGCTATCCGGCAGCAGCTTAAGCATTTTGCGCTTTCGGATAGCACTTAATGCGATGGCCCCGACATAAAAAAGCATCGTATGTCGATGCTGACATTGACATGTGATGGCCTCTGAGAGGCCATCGTATGTCGATTTGATCATATGTCGGGGCCATCGTAGGTCGGGGGGGTCACTGTATATATATAGTCCAAGAAAGAAGGGAATCGGCACTCCAGTATACGTGATAACGTGGTTTTATTCACCCATCTTCACAATGAGACCTTTCTCAAACCCTTGAGAAAGGTCTCAGTGTGAAGACCGAAACGTAGCACTGCTGACATGATGGGTGGATAAAGCCACGTTATAACATGTACTGGAGTGCTGCTTCTCTTCTTTCTTGGACTTTAAAGACATGGGACATTGAGTCGTGTCCCAAGCAGCAGAGCACCCACCTGGACCCAGAGTTCTTATCACAGTGCCGGTTCCTTCACAGATATATAATATATATAAATATGTGTGTATGTACACATGTGTGTCTATATATATATATATATATATATATATATATATATATGTATATATCCTCTTCAGGACGCCGGGCGTATGCGTACACCCTGCATGCCAAGTCCTTAAGGATGTGGGGCGTATGCATGTGCCCGTGGGAATTCCGGTCCCCACCGCTAGCCGGTTGGGGACCGGACCGGTATGCCTGCTGAAATCATTCAGCAGGCATCCCGACACATCGCCGAGGAGGGTCCTAAGACCCCGGCCCTCCCATGTCGGCGATCGCAGAAAATCGCATGTCAATTCAAACATGCGATTTTCTGCTATTCCGGGCTGATCGGGTCTCTGGTGACCCGATCACCCGGAAAATATGGATGATCGGAGCTGTCAGTGAAAGCCCCAATCATCCTGAGGGATAGGAGCGAGGTCGCAATGCTGCGATCTCCTCCTATCCCCCGCCATTGGCAGCACAGGATACTGGAACGCAACTGGAACGCAACCCCCCGTTCTGCCCACCCCTGGATGTCGGACAGAACGGGGAGAGAAGATGGAGGCCGGTACCTGAGAAGAAGATGGCCTGGGGACGGCAGATCATCGCTGGAGACAGGCGCAGGTAGGAAAACGACGGTGGGGGGGGGGGGGGGGGAGGAAGGGGCCAAAGGCTGTCTGGGCATGCTGGGAGTTGTAGTTTTGCAACATCTGGAGGGTCACAGTTTGGAGACCACTGTTACAGTGGTGCCCAAACGGTAGCCCTCCAGATGTTGCCAAACTACAACTCTCAGCATGCCTAGACTGCCCAGGCATGCTGGGAGTTGTAGTTCTGTAACATCTGTCCCTTCAGATTTAGCAATTTTCATGAAATTTTTGAAAATTGCTGCTCTACTATGAAGCCCTCTAATTTTTTCAAAAAGTAAAAATATGTCCATTTTATGATGCCAACATAAGGTGGACATATTGTATTTGTGAATAAAAATAAAATTTATATGGAATATCCATTTTCCTTACAAGCAGAGAGCTTCAAAGTTAGAAAAATGCTAAATTTTCATAACATTTTGGGATTTTTCACCAAAAAAGAATGCAAGTAACGACGAAAATTTACCACCAAGATAAAGTAGAATATGTCAGGAAAAAATAGTCTCAGAATCTGAAAATTCGGTTAAAGTGTTTGAGTTATTAATGCTTAAAGCGACAGTGGTCAGAATTGCGAAAAAGGGCTCAGTCCTTAAGGTGAAAAAGAGCTGCGTCCTTTAGGGGATATATATATATATATGTGTGTGTGTATATGTGTGTGTGTGTATATATATATATATATATATATATATATATATATATATATATTATTTTTATTTTTTTTTTACTTCTGTACAACAGCTCCCCCTTAGTGTCTGGTGCACAAAACATGCAGTAACAGGTTTAGGACACTAGGGGAAGCAAAAAAAATAGCATGAAAGTGAAACTAAAGCGTGCCGGCGGGCACAGCGTCAGCAGCTCGGGACGGGTAAGGGACACCTCTGGAAGGGGAACAGGTAAGGGACACTGGGGTCTCCTAGCAGAGCAGTCTGTGCGTCCCGATCCCCGTGATCGGGACACACACTGTGCTGCTTAGGATTCTTCAGTGTGAAACGCTGCCATCAGCTAGTCAGATTTGACTAGCTGATAGGAGTGATCGCTGTGAGGGGGGGGGGGGGGGGCACGAAACCCCCTAGGTCCCGAGGCAAGATGGCTGGATATCAGTGTTAGTCTTCATCTTGCTGGGCGCGGCAGGGTGCCACGAGTAGCGTCCAGTATCTGCATGTACGTCATAGGTCGGAAAAACCTTCCCGGTCATGACGGATATGTATGTCATGCGTCGGGAAGGGGTTAAAGGAGCATCACATGCTTGAAACTATTTTTTTTTTTCCATAATTTTGAAAGGGTGCCAATAACTTTGTCCAGCCTATTTTTGGAGTTTGGTGTGACGTTATGTCCAATTTGCTTTTTTTTCCCTCCCTTTTTTGGTTGAGTTCCAATACACACAAAGGGAATAAACATATGCATAGCAAAACATGTGTTACTGCAATCCTGTTCTGTGAGAAATACTTCATTTTCGTGAAAATTATCATGGGTGCCAACATTTACGGCCATGACTGTATGTAAAGTTCCTGTGATTTCCTTAAAGAGACAACACCCTCTGTATTTAGCACACTGATTGGAACTGTAATTGCCCTTTTTTGGCCTAGGGCCAGTCTCCTCATTGCTGAGATGAAGGTTTACGTGACACATTTGCAGACATGGTTGTCAAAATCTCTGAAAGGCAGTGGTGCCATAAAGAGAACTTGTCACCAAATAAAACTAATAAAATTAATATAGTGTTCCTTGTGTAATTAGCAGACACTTTCCCATTCACTTGCTTTTAAAATTTTAAACATAAATATGTTTAAAATGTGATAGAAAAAAACGGCCACTTAGTGGCTCAGTTCTGTTCTCTGCCATAATTAATACAGGGAGGTTGGTCTCCTCCCGGCCTGGCATGAGACCAAACTCAGGAAGTGTTTTTCTGCACTGAGCTTCATTGACAGCTGCACAGAACCTTACTGACAGCTGCCCAGAACCTCACTGACAGCTGCACAGTGCCTCATTGAAATCTGCAAAGAGCCTTACTGAAACATGCTTAGAGCCTCACTGAAAGCTGCACAGAGCTTGAGGTCTTCAATTTATCACAGCATTGCAACGACGTGAGGGCGAAAGTGATCAACCAGCAGGCTTCTGTGATGTCATGCCTGCTGGCAGATTGCATTATGTGAGCAAGAATAAAGGTATGATACAGAGATTTTTAAAGCAGGAGTGTTAGGAGTAGTTAGGGAACATAGCCTGAGTTAGTTTAGAAAAGTTTATTTGGTGACAGGTACTTTTTAACCACTCTGACTCATAGATGTGCTGGACAAATACCCTCAACATGACAGGTGGACCCCACGAGCAGTGTTTTTGTGGGAAAGGCTGTAGTAGAGGTTAACCACAGAGAAGCCTACAGTAGCAGCAACAGTTTGCATAGCTTCCAGCTATCTGACATGAATGAAACTCTCATATTCATGGAAAGTGTGTATTGGTTGGACAGGTTGCAGTAGAAGCTAGCTTCCCAGAGACACATAGCAACACAGTAGGAACAGGTTGTATGGCCTGCAGCTACTTTGGCACAACCTGACGCTTGTGGAGTCAAGATCCCTGATTTAGTTTTCCTCACTTCCCTGACTGTAGGGGTATACCACATGAATCCAAGAAAGCTTTTAGACTTTAAATACTTTGCCTTACTCAGGTAGCCCTCTTTCATTTTGCTAATATATCAGGGACATCCATCAATTCCTTCTGACCTACTTTACGCTTTCAACCTGTAGAATGTTCTGCATTTGCACTCTCTGTTAGCATTAACAACTGGATGTATTTATGTATACCCATTTTCTAAGTTTTTATTGTTGGTTTTAAGGAAATTAAACTTTCTCATTAATAAGATGAGTTATAATGCTTGTTAAATCTTCAGAGCTCGGGGGACCCGCTTTCTTCCAATCCTTTATTATAGAACACTAAACTTGCTGAACCAGTTACAGTGTTTTCTCTTTAACATTAAATATTAATCAAAGATGTTCAGTTCATTCAGATGCTTACACACATGTCTTAACTATTTGTTCGTCATATTTAGTCACCAGCTGTATAATACACTGCAGGAAAGCATAAAGCAAAGCAGAGTCTATGAATATTAGATTGACATTAATCAGGAGATCAGACTCCTCATCCAGCATGCTAAACCGGTTAAGATGAGGTTCAATAATCAGCATTACTATAGTTTCTAATGCCTGCTAATGATTAAAGTGTTAATGTTACATGTCATGAAAGTAAATAAAACATTGCAAAATATCCTAGCAAAATAAAATAATGTTAGGGTTACATAGTTATGCTATTATACACTGTACATGAAAGAAAAAGACATTTCCATAATTCCATCTGGTGCTGAACTGTGACTTATTCAGTTATGTTATGAAGTAGTCCCTGGTTAGCGGTCATGTGGCATGTTTTTCAGTAATAAATTGTCATCAAAATACCTTGAATTTTGTAAAGCAGAAACTACATCTACAGCTTATTAACAATAATGTAAAACACAGGGTCAGAAAATACATGTCTTTTACTATGCTGTCTCCACATGACCATCTCTGGCAGGATTGCAATGAAAAATAACACTTTTTATACTGCAGATAAAACTGGAGCACATCAAAAGTAATGGTGACCGCTCCCTACCTTTTCCTCCCTGCACAATGACCTCTGCATAGGTCACAGAGCATGTACACAAAACTCTTCTTAAGAAATCAATGAGTCATCTACAGTATACTGTTCCTATAAGTAGATGTAGCTGCTATAAAATATATATTAGAATTGCATTTCCCATTGATGTACACAAGACAGAATTAAAAATCTAAAATCCGAAAATTGTGGGACAATTCATCATAGTTACATGTCCCCTCTTCTACTGAGTGTGTTAAAGAATCCCAGAAACACTATTGAAAGAGCTATATATAAAGTAGGCTCTTCAACAAAACTTTGCCTTTGATGGTGGGATGTGGGAGCAGGTGCTAACAGCAACAGAGGAGCTAGATTTAGATTTTTTCTGTGGGAACCCCAAATACTGTACCATATATTGACGTAGGGAAATACATCTACTGCATATATATATATATATATAATAGCTGATGTTTTCTTGATGTATACATATTCTACCACTGAGACCCTCATCTATCAACCATTTTTGACATATAAGGGAAGATTTATCAAAACCATTACAGAGGAAAAGTTGGTGAGTTGCCCATAGCAACCAATCAGATCGCTTCTTTCATTTCTGAAAAGGCCTGTGAAAAATGAAAGAAGCGATCTGATTGGTTGCTATGGGCAGCTCAGCAACTTTTCCTCTGTATAGGTTTTGATAAATCTCCCCCATATTGTGGATGTTACAGGAGTATTTTTTTTGAAAAGTTAGCGTCACCTGAGGGACTTCTATTGAACAGTAATAGTTTCTGGAATGGTTACTTGTGTTTTTTTTTAGTTGTTTGGACAATTGTGTGAAAGAGGCTCAAAATAGAGCCTTTAAAATGTCAAGCTAGTCTGTTAGTAGAAGCTTGTGTGCCAGACATGTTGCTTTTCTTTAATTATTTTCAGGGAAGCCGAGACACTACAGGTGTTATGTGTATACTCACTATACAGATTACTTTTAATTAGTTTTATGGTATTATTTTAAGAGTGGTGTCAATGAAAGCCCTTAAATTTTCCATTGCAGAAATTGAACAGCATTCAGTAAAAGGTCCCCTAATGTCCACGGGCAACAACTTATATTATAACCCATTTTATTAATTGATTTTAAGAAGAAATCAATTCAAACAGTCTTAGGATGCCTTAGGCACTTTGGAATAATTTGTGCACTGTACGAATTTTAATAGCACTGCCCGAGAGATGAACTCTAGTGACCGATACTTAACAGAATTTCTTGCTTTTTTAGTGCTTGAAAGGAAATGTGGATCAATGCAATTAATGTAGAATATGCTATTCTTGTTATAAAGGGGTAGAACCACACTGAATATCAGCCTTTCTCCTGTGCTACAAGTTTTATGTGAACAATATATTTAGATGTAATAGAATAAGTGTGAAACGTTCTTGATTATACTATTAACTCTTTGACCTTGTTATTTTATTTCCTTGGACAAAAAATTAAAAGTTTGGGTGTTTGTTTTACTTTAAGTTCTCATGTTAAAATGAGTTTCTAGATGAATAGGTTTTGTATGAACTAATCTTTTAAATGGAGGGTGGTGAGTTAAAGAATGTATTATATTGCTGTATTGTAATAAATTATACATACATGATCTCAGGCATAAGTGAGATGTTATTTACTTTTGGTCAAGCGCATGGGATAGCAGTCATTCAGAGAAACTCTTTCTTGACCATAATTCACAAACATAAATATAATCAACACAGATAATAGCATCCGAGCACTGGCGTTTATGGAATCAGTCAGCTGCTAAGACACCCGCTAGTGGTTCCCTGCTGTACCACTAAAATTAATTAAAATACATGAAAATGATAGGTTTAGTGTCAGCGCTAACAATGATATTATTAATGGTGGTTTTTGTTTGAAAAAGTGGGATCATTTAATTACTAGCGATGATCAAATTGATGATGACGGTATACTGTCTGGTATAGGTGTTTTTGGATGCAATGCTGATGTCTATTATTAAATGATGTCTATTGATGTTTCCTTTTTGACAATATACACTGCACTTTGATTATAATATAAGTTGTTCCACTTACGGTATTGATGTGAAGATCTTGGTGATGGTATATTCGGACGTCGGTTTCAATGGAGTCTTTGTTCTGTTACCATGTGGTGTGTGCCGGGAGACCGCCCTGGCCGGTGGCGTCTACAACCGGCTAGTTACGCTGTGAAAAAGATAATGACCTGGCTAACCTTAGGCTGATTGTGACGTTACTACAGTATCCAGCGTGGATCAATTATAATGCGTTTCAGAAATTATCCTTCTACCCGGTAAATTTTATACTGCATTCCTGGTATGTCCATATTATTAACCTCTTAAGGATGCAGGGCATACCTGTACGCCCTGCGCCCGATCCTGGTAAATAAAACGGGGTCACACCGTGACTCCGCTCCATACCGGGTCGGTCCTGGCGGCTAATGATAGCCGGGACCCTGGGCTAATAGCGTGTGGCACTGATCGTTGTGCCGCGCGCTATTAACCCTTTAGACGTGGCGATAAAAGTTGATCGCCGGGTCTAAAATGAAAGTGAAAGCTTCCTGGCAGCTCAGCGATAAAATCGCGATGTCCCAATTAGCTAGCACGAGCGGAGGTCCCCTCACCTGTCTCCATCGTGTCTGATCGGTGATTGATTGCTCCAAGCCTGAGATACAGGCTTAAGGAATCGACCACCTATAACACTGATCAATGCTAAGCTATGGCTTTGCAGGGATCAGTGTAAAAGATCAGTGTGTGCAGTGTTATAGGTCCCTATGGGAGCTATAACTGCAAAAAAAAGTGTAAAAAATAAGTTAATAAAGGTCATTTCATATGGAAATGTCCGAATTATAAAAATATATTGTAAATTAAATCACACGGTCAATGGCGTACACGCAAAAATAGTGTATTTTTGTTCACTTTTTATATTGTGTAAAAATGAATAAAAAGCGATCAAAAAGTCCGATCAATACAAAAAATGGCACCGATAAAAACTTCAGATCATGGCGCAAAAAATGAGCATACCCGGCCCGTACGCAGAAAAATAAAAAAGGTATAGGGGTCAGAAAATTTGAATTTTTAACGTATAAATTTTCCTGCATGTAGTTATGATTTTTTTCAGAAGTACGACAAAATCAAACCTATATAATTAGGGTATCATTTCAACCGTATGGACCTACAGAATAAAGATAAGGTGTCATTTTACTGAAAAATGCACTGCGTGAAAAGGGAAGCCCCCAAAATTTACAAAATGTCATTTTTTCTTCAATTTTGTCGCACAATGAATTTGTTTTCCCTTTTGCCGTGGATTTTTTGGTAAAATGACTAATATGACTGCAAAGTAGAATTGGTGGCGCAAAAAATAAGCCATCATATGGCATTTTATGTGCAAAATTTAAAGCGTTATGATTTTTTGAAGGTGATGAGGAAAAAAGGAAAATGCAAAAACGGAAAATCCCTGCGTCCTTAAGGGGTTAAGGAGATATGCACGTCCATAAATATCATTATTAGCTTGAAGTACGGGTCTTAGTTTATTGGGATATATTGCACGTCCGTTAGTCCGAAAGTATAATGCACGGCCGTTAATACGGAGGTGAAGGAATAACCATTTGATTATCTCTTTTTATATATCTGTGATTTGATTCAGTGTTTAAATGTTATAATGGTACATATAGATCAAGGATGTACATTTTTATTTTCTTGAAACTTAACAGACAGAGTTTTCAAGAGTAATCTATATACAAAATTTAACTTTCTACCCCCCTCTTTATTCATATAATCTATCACCGCATGTAAAAATATATTAAATTTTTCTTTCTTTTTAGTGCATCTATATGCTTCACACAACTGTATATACCAAAATTTATGTTCATTTTTCAAACCGTACTCACTCTTTAGTGTATAAAATTTTTTAATATCTCCATTTTGAAAAATCTGTGCCACATATTTAATCCCTTTATCTTTCCAAAAATCGCTCCCCAACCCTTTGGTAAATTGTTCCAATTCTCTATTATCCCAAATCACTATACTACTTTCGATTTTGCATCTCTTCTTAACTTCCTGCCATGTTCTCCTAAGTAACCCTATTAGTGAAATGTGACCTACTTTTTCCTTCACTGGAAGCCCTCCTTCCACAAATTCAAAAAAATTCTCATAGTAACCTCTATATTCTTTAAATAAATCCGCCCAAAGTGCCTCACTCCACCCTTGTCTAATATTCTGAAGGTTCCTAGCTAAAAAATACAACATAAAATCCGGTGATCCCCTTCCACCTTCCCCTTCAAGCTGTGCCCACCTTGAATATTTCATTGGTACCCTACCTCTTCCCCAAATAAGACTACCCATAAGGGCCTCCAAACCTCGAAACCATTTCCCCGGAATCCAACAAGGGGATGCTCCCAAGACGTATAAAACCTGCGGAAGAACCACCGTTTTAATAAGACCCATCCTGTCTGCCATCGAGAGAGGAAATTTCACCCAGGCGTCAACTTTTTTCCTTAGTTTACTCATCAGCCCTGTTAGATTACATTGTATAAAGGAATCAATTGAAGGTGATAACTTTATTCTTAAGTAATTCAAGTTCTCCACTTCTGACAGAATCTTCACCCCCACTTCTCCCCTAACGTTACCCGGAACCAGAGGCATTAAGGACGACTTACTCCAGTTGATTTTAAGACCGGAGACCCTCCCAAAATCCTCCACAACTTTAATTGCTTCTGGGACCCCCTCAAATGCATTATCTAAAAACATCAGAATATCGTCCAAAGGATAGGGGATAAGATGCCTGACCGCGGGAGTCCCGCCGCTGGGGACACCCGTGATCTTGCACGCAGCACCCCATTTGTAATCAGTCCCCGGAGCGAACACGCTCCAGGGACTGATTACAAATGGGGTGCCGCGTGTAAGATCACGGGGGTCCCCAGCGGCGGGACTCCCGCGGTTAGGCATCTTATCCCCTATCCTTTGGATAGGGGATAAGATGTCTAAGCACCGGAGTACCCCTTTAAGGCTTTCCAGGCCTATCTTCTTGATTTTTGGTAATTCGATTTCTTTAAGATATTCATCTATCTCCCCATCTCCTGCCGGTTCCTCTGACCTATATAACTCTTGATAATAAACTTAGGCTATCTTCTGTAACTCCTCCCGTGATGTCTGCATGTTTCCATTCCTGTCCCATAGGGAAAGGATTTCACTACTCTCCCTCTGAGCTCTAACCAAATTTGCCAATAATTTCCCTGGATGTGCCCCTTCCACAAAATCTTTCTGACCAGCAAAGAACACCTTATGTTGTTCTTTTCCTAAATAATACTCTGCTAATTTATCCTGAGCTGATTCTAACAACCTTAAATTTTTCCCCAGAACGCACTTCTTCATATCTTCCCTCTGCAGATTTAACTTCCTCCTTCAGATCATATTCTGTCCTTTTAAATTCCCTTTTTTTCCTTTTGTATTTCCCTATACAAAATCCCCCGCAGTACTGCCTTAATAGTATCCCACACCATTGGGTATGCTGATGAGTTTTTATTAATTTCCCAGCATTCCAATATCTCTTTTCTTAATTTCTTCCTTTCTTCTTATCAAGTTAAGCCAATGTGGGTTCAAACTAAAGACCCTTTCCCTCTCTTTTACCCTGTGCCCGATTCTCAATTCCATCACTACTGGAGAATAATCTGAGATAGTCCTTCCTTCATACTTAATACCTTGAATAAACCGCAACCCCCTATCATTCGAGAGGACAATATCAATACGTGATGCTACTTTATATGAGGCTGAGAAACATGAAAACACCCTCCTTTCAGGATTCATAATTCGCCACGGGTCTCTCCAACCCATTTCTGCACATAACTTATAAATTATAAAATTTACCATGTAAAAAAACATACTGTCCTCCAGCGTCAATTTTCCTACCAAAATTTTTTAAACAAATGGCCTTATGTATATAAACTGAAACCCCTGCTGAATAACTAGATGCCGAGGAGTGGAGCTCCATCTCCTAGCCAATTTACCTTCGGTTTCCTTAGTAACATGAGATTCAACCAAACATACTATTGCTGGTAAGTAATTTTGTACTCTATCAAATATGGCCACTCTCTTGCGTCGCTCCCCCATTCCCCTCACGTTCCAAAAGAACACCTTTAATTTATCTGACATTATGCTCGACATCTAAAAAAACAAACAAAAAAAAAAAACTTCCCTTCTGACAATCCATACCCCCCCCCCCCCCCTTCCTCATGACCTGCTAGCATTAGCCGGTCTCTATCCTACGCCACCTAACCCCCTCCTCCCCTCCCCTCACAGAAATAGTAACAAAAAATACTAATTTTATCCCTTCCTGATCCATTCAGAAAATAAAAAGAAGAAATGGGAGACCGTCATTGGTCCAATTACAAAGGAAGTATGGGATGATGTTCTTAGGAACATTAAAAAATGCTCCGTTAATAAAAGACATCAAGTTATGCAATTAAGAATAATTCATCATTTGTATTACTCACCCCAACAACTAAAAAACATAGGTTGTTGGAAGAAGGCAGATTGTCCGAAGTGTGGTACACCAGATGCGGATTTGATTCACTTATTGTGGACATGCTCAATAATTAAAGAGTTTTGGGCTAAGGTATTTCAGACTATTGGGAATAAAGTTAATCTCAAGAAAGAATGGCTGGGTACAGAGGTGTTATTAGGTAATTTGGGAAATATTGGAAAAGGGCAAGACTTAAAGGGGTATTCCAGGCAAAACCTTTTTTTATATATGTATATCAACTGGCTCCGGAAAGTTAAGCAGCTTTGTAAATTACTTCTATTAAAAAATGTTAATCGTTCCAATAGTTATTAGCTTCTGAAGTTTTCTGTCTAACTGCTCAATGATGATGTCACGTCTCGGGAGCTGGATGGGAGAATATCCCCATAGGAACTGCACAGCTCCCGGGACATGAGTCATCAGAGAGCAGTTAGACAGAAAACAACAACTCAACTTCAGAAGTTAATAACTATTGGAAGGATTAAGATTTTTTTAATAAAAGTAATTTACAAATCTGCTTAACTTTCCGGAGCCAGTTGATATATAAAAAAAAGTTTTGGCCTGGAATAGCCCTTTAATAAACCGTATCCTTATGTTGGCTAAGGTAGTGATCTTGAGAGGACTCTTCAAGATTACGGGTCCAAATATAATAGAATGGTATAGGCTGGTTCTTAAAGTTAAGAAATAAGAGGAATGGAGAACAGGTAACTCCAGGAGAGGATTAAAGGGGTTCTCCGGTGCTTACACATCTTATCTCCTATCCAAAGGATAGGGGATAAGATGCCTGATCGCGGGAGTCCCGCAGCTGGGGACGCCCGTGATCATGCACGCGGCACCCCGTTTGTAATCAGTCCCCGGAGCGTGTTCGCTCCAGGTCTGATTACGGGCGACTACAGGGCCGGCGGCGGGTAACGTCACGCCTCCGCCCCCGTGTGACGTCACGCTCCGCCTCTCAATGCAAGCCTACAGGAGGGGGCATGATAGCTGTCACTCCCCCTCCCGTAGGCTTGCATTGAGGGGCGGAGCATGACGTCACACGGGGGCGGAGGCGTGATGACGACGCCGGTCCTGTAGTCACCCGTAATCAGACTCGGAGCGAACACGCTCCGGGGACTGATCACAAATGGGGTGCCGCGTGCAAGATCACGGGCGTCCCCAGCTGCGGGACTCCCGCGATCAGGCATCTTATCCCCCATCCTTTGGAAAGGGGATAATATGTGTAAGCACAGGAGAACACCTTTAAATAGGTATAAAGCAATTTGGACAGTATGGGAAGATTAAGAAGGCTAAGTAGTATGTTATTATTATTATTTTTTCCCCTTCTGACAGCGGGTGGGGGGAGGGAAGGGTTGAGTAATTAAAGTGTCTTTTTTCTAATTCTGTTTTTTGATATTTTGTATGGGAAATTGTAATAAAATTTATATAAAAAAATATAAAATAAAAAAAGGATGTATATTTTTCTATGTCACAGTTTTATTTTCTTGCGCACATCTTTTCCTGTGCATTATTCTTTATTAATGTGCATGTAGGTGTTTTTGTGGTTATGCAGCCTTTATTTGGGCAATATGGTAGCACCAACAGGCACAAATCCCCTAAAAAAAAACAGACAGATATTTTTCCAACAAAGGCTGTATAACCACAAAAACACCTACATGTACAATAATAAAGAATAATGGACAGGAAAAGAAAATTAAGACACATATCACCTGTAAATCCAAAGGGGTATTGTATGGCATTTTATGCTCATGTGAAAAAGTGTACATTGGCCGCACAAAAAAAATGCTAAAAGATCGCATTAGGGAGCATATATATAATATAGAGAGGAAATTTCAGGGTCACCCCCTCTCTAAACATTATGCTGAACACCATCAAGCCAATTTTACAGGATCAAGATTTTTTGGGATTGAGGAAATAGAAAAACATTGGAGGGGAGGAGACTACATCTTCCGTATGTCACAGGCGGAAAGCAAGCTCATTTTTTAATTAGGCACGATGGTGGGGACTCAATGGGGACTTTGAATTATTTGCCTTTTTAAAATAACATAGAACTCATAACCACAAGTTCACAAGAAAATAAAATAAATATATTAAATATATTAAAACATACTGTACATACATGTCCGCACATTTGATGAACTAGAAAACACCCTTAGCCCGACTGAGATATAGGTGTAATAGAGATAATTAAACATTGCCGGAGGAATCACTACATTCTATATCACCTTCTCAGTCTATGCAGATATGATATAGGAGATAATAAAAGCCCTTTTTGTGCGCATGCAAGAAAATAAAACTGTGACATAGAAAAACATACATCCTAGATCTATATGTACCATTATAACATTTAAACACTGAATCAAATCACAGATATAGAAAAGAGATAAAAATCTAATGGTTATGCCTTCACCTCCAGATTAACGGATGTGCGTTATACTTTAGGACTAATGGACGTGCAATATATTGTGCATTATATTTATATATAACAAGGGGGCATCCTCTACGTTTAGAGGAAAGAAGGTTTCTACACCAGCACAGATGGGGGTTCTTTACTGTAAGAGCAGTGAGACTGTGGAATTCTCTCCCGGAGGAGGTGGTCATGGTGACCTCTGTAAAATAATTTAAAAGGGTCTGGATGCATTTTTGGAGAATAATAACATTACAGGTTATGGATTCTAGATCTATAGGGACAGAAGGTTGATCCAGGGATCTATTCTGCCATATTTGGAGTCAGGAAGGAAATGTTATCTCTTGTATGAGGGTTTATTTGCCTTCCTCTGGATCAACTCAGTAGGGACTCATTGAACTTGATGGACTCTGGTCTTTTTTCAATGTTATGAACTATGGTACTATGTTATGAACTATGTTACTAATAATTAGCAACTGATCAAAAGTGTGCTCAGCCAACTGGGTGATTAGTAAATATATTTTACACAACTGTATTTCTAAGCTGCACAGAGGAATAAGCATAACTTGCAGCAATTAAAGAAGATAAAGACTATAATGACTATTTATAATGCTTATGTTCCTATATGAATCTCACAGTAATGTATGTGTAAAGATAACAATAAGGAAGAATATACAGGGAACAGTATATATGAACACATTGTAAAACCACGAGTACGCCCGCCCCAATGTACGTTTCAGAGAGATTCTTCTGGGGGATAGAACACAACAACAATCTATAATTGAAAAACTTTGAGGTTTTTTCAGCTTTTAGCAGAGTAGAATCTGTACAAGAGGAGGAGTCCTTTCAAGGACTGACAGAATATAAACTAAACAAAAAATATGTTTTCCCAAGCACCAATATATAGCTGTATAAAATTCCTGAACTTAATGCCATTTTCTGCAACTGTTATATTTTTCCTAGATGCCATCAATACCACGCAGCGAGAAAATATACACTGTGGGTTTTCATTTTATATTTCAGTAGTCAAATATCTTGCAGTGCTTATCTCCGTTCTGAAGTAGATGATAGTTGACTTATTTTGGCAGAAAGGAGAAACACTTCTTGGTCCTTTTGAGGTTTCGAAGCTGGCCTGAATTGGTTTCTATCCACTTTCACCGCAAGTGTTATAACTTACTGTAGAACGATGGATAACATGGAGCCTGAATATGCTTTAGTGTGTATTGACTTGTAAGAATACTGCTTATATTTTATTATTCCAGTTAGCCTTTTTTTTATAAGCAGTCTGCTCTTGTATGGAGATATTTGTGTTTGACAGATTGTTATGATGACAGTAAATGTACATTACTATTTATGGCATTAAGCAATAGTTGTTAAATATTTGATATAGGAAAGCCTGACCTAGACAAAATTGTGTGGATGTTCAGCTACTCCTCTCCCCAGGTTTATTATCTGTGTTCCATTCTCTAAATCACTTACCATAGATTTAATTCTCCTCCCATCATTTACAGAAATATGCTTTTTTAAACATTTTGGCTCTATTCCAGAGGTCGATCACATAACTAGAAAAGAAATGGCATATTTAAGATATATATTTCATTTTTCAGCAGTTTGGATCAGAAGTTCTGAAAGTTAGGATGAGTCTTATTTCCTTAGTCCCTGGAATATATATTCTAATGCTTGGATTCTACTCTCTCCTGGTAGTTAAAGGAGTACTTTTTTTTTTTTTAAATCAACTGGTGCCAGAAAGTTAAACAGATTTGTAAATTACTTCCTTCCAGTACTTATCAGCTTCTGAATACTACAGTGGAAATTATTATCCGTTTGAAACACAGAGCTTTCTGCTGACATCATTAGCACAGTGCTCTCTGCTGACATCTCTGTCCATTTTAGGAACTGTCCAGAGTAGCATAAAATCCCCATAACAAACTGGACAGTTCCTAAAATGGACAGAGATGCCAGCAGAGAGCACTGTGCTCATGATGTCAGCAGACAGCTCTGTGTTTCAAAAAGAAAAGAATTTCCGCTGTAGTATTCAGCAGCTAAAAAGTACAGGAAGGATTAAGATTTTTTAATAGAAGTAATTTACAAATCTAAACAGAAAAAAGTGGGTGGTGCAGCTCACAATTATATACTGACCGAGGTGAAGTAGGCTAGAAAACACCTATACCCTAGGTGTGAGAGCGAAATAAAATATTTGATACAAAAACTGCCTACACCTCAAGGGCAGTATTCACATCAATAAATTGGTTGACTGAGACCGTGCTTCAATTATGAACCAAATTTTATTAAAAGTACAGCTTATTTTGCATAAAATATTTCCCACACAGGGCCCTTGTGGGCAAAATAACAGTTGCAATAAGAATAAGTGTGGAGAGCATAAAACAAAAATGAATAGACAATAAAATTGTATTGTGACCGATAGTCCGGCAATTTGGAAAACCAGATGGAATAGTCCAGCAAATAAGAATAGTATTTCCAGATGGTGGATTAATGTAACATGAAATTAATATTACTGGATAATTGGAGGTCCCGCTCTGGTGGGCTGCTTTGTGAGCGCTTGCATGCGCCGGCACGTCTGGTTCTTATGGCACTCGAACCCGGTGTATGACGTGCTCGTCTGCGGTAAATCGAAGGTATCTGAAGTAGATTGTTTCTGCTGGGTTATCTCGTGGTGATAGCGTGTGACGTGAGCAGTGGACGGAAACAGATCACAGGATCAGCAGTTCTCCCATAGCAGGCGACCTCGATAATGGTGAGAGATACCGGTGGCAGACGGTTTTTTGATTAAAAACAATCTTTAGTGCTAGTTGGTATAAAAGTCCATAGAGCAGTCACTCTACACAAAGGCTAAACACGTTTCGGATTGCTTAAGAGCAAAGTAAATGACCCCTTCCTCAGTAGCTTTGAGGGGTAAAGCTTATGCAAAATAAGCTGTACTTTTAATAAAATTTGGTTCATAATTGAAGCACGGTCTCAGTCAACCAATTTATTAATGTGAATACTGCCCTTGAGGTGTAGGCAGTTTTTGTATCAAATAATTTACAAATCTGTTTAACTTTCTGGCACCAGTTGATAAAAAAAAAAAAAAAAAGGTTTTAACCAGAGTACCCCTTTAAGTTTGGCATATATTTGTAACACAAATTGCCAAACACACCATTATATACATGGTCTGATTATCAAGTTCAGTTTTGCAGTCAACTTTAATGAAATATTCCTGAAAGGTCTGAAATATTAAACATAACGAAATAAGAAGCTAGTTACACTTGATTTAGTGTTTTAGTAAAAATATCACTTCAATGTGCTTCTTTTTGTTTGTTTGTCAACAAAAGAACAATAAATAAATGGGCAAGCAACAGAAAACTTCTGGTCCATCTCAACATATAAAAATACTGCTACACTAGCATTATGGGTAACATCATGATAATGGGGGAGCTGGTAGCAGAGGCACATTGCTGGACTGACTAGTTTCCATTGAGGCAATTCATGGATACTCCCATATTCCGAAATCTTATCTGAGGTGGCTTTAAGGCTCCAGGTATAATAGTAGGTGTTTGGATATCTCCTCTACCCCCACTTTTCCCTTCGTTACTGTCGTGGGATAATAGGGTAGTTTGGGGCTTTCATTCTTTTAGAACTGCTCATAAATTTAAGGCAATAGTATAATTTATTTTCAGCTAGTCGAGCAGTTCTATAAAATATATGGCAAAAAACGTATTAAGCACCTGATTGGTTTGGATAGAGAGGTCACATGATTTTTAGTGGTATCATAAGATGCTGGGATTTCTGCAAATGCCAACATAATGTGCTATTTCTGTGTATATACTTAGATGCTTGCAAATGCAAGTTATGTTCGATATCCATTGTTAAAACTAGAATTCTTTCTGCTGTATGGTCTCATTCAACTTTACTATAATGATCATCCAGCAAGTCTCCACCGTGCTAGGCGGTTCACTACAGAGGATCATAATAGCAACTTGCCAAACAGCTCCCAATTATTGCCTTCAAATGCATCAGAAGATTGTTTTCTTTCCTGAAATTAAATCGGAAAAATTATGGTTCTAAGAATGTCAGCTCTCTGGCCTGTTCTGCCCAGTTATCTGACCTATTCATGCTTAAAACAGCAATATCATCAGGGTGTGAAATTTGATTTTCCTATTAAACATGGATGCCTCCGCTGTGCTTTGTTTTCTGCCTAACCAACCATGTTTATTTTTAATTGGATGGTAGGAGGGAGTTCAGAATCCAGTGCAGATAAGCTTGGTTTTCACTTTCATTTACATCATTCCGTGGTCTTAGAGATACTTAGCCTATGATGAATATGCACCAGTATGTATTGTAAACAAAATATGCTGAATGCTAAATACACTGTGGTAGAATCCTAGTGCCGGTAATGAAATAAGGATATAACAGCTGACCGGAAAAAGTACCTGAAAGAGTGTGAGCTATAGAGCAAAAATAAAAAGAAGGACCTTCTCTAAGGTCATCCTCTGTAGGGGTTACCTGTTATTGTTTCAATAGTAAAACAATAAGCATATTTATTGTAACATTAAAGTGGTTCTTCAGAACCTAAACAATAGAGCTGAGAGGGTTGAAAGACGGGCAACCAGAGTAATTCAGGGAATGGGAGAACTACATTGCCCTTAAATTGTAAATGACATTTGTAATTTTTATTGAGCTATTTATTAGCCTTGTGTCTATTAAGTTATTACATGACACAATACTAATTGTGTCCCATGTTACAGCTTTCTGAATCACACATTGCTTAGTACTGCGATGGTCATATATTTAATACTAGCGGAGTACCCAGTGCTGCCTGGTTTTTCCTACCTTATGCTTGTGGGGGAGGAAAAGCAACAAAGGAGGAAGCTTTTGTCCTCATATCCCATCCCTTAATCCTGACCCCATATCCCCTCCTCATATCTTGACCCCAAATCCCCACCTCCTATTCCGACCGCATATTTTGTTCTCATATCCCGACCCCATATCCCGACCCCATATCCCGACCTCATATCCCGACCTCATATCCCGTCCTCATATCCCGTCCTCATATCCCGTCCTCATATCCCGTCCTCATATGCTGACCCCATATCCCACCCCCATATTCTGCCCCCATATCCCATCCTCAAATGGGGGTGAGTAGGGTTAAATCGCCTATCCTATGTTTGTTGTTGACATATAAGTAACATGCGTGCTAAGTTTCATGTTAATATCTTTAGCCGTGTGGAAGTGATGCTGGAACATACATACACACATAGGGGGAGATTTATCTTTGCTTTTAGAGTATTTTTTCTGTCTATGTTTAGGTGCAGTTCAAGCGCAAGCAGAATATTTTGAAACTTTTATGCGCCTTTTGATATAGACAGTTTTACTCTTTTTGCCTACCCGTAGAACTTCTTCTTTTTTGACCATGCAGTGGTCACGTATTTATCATTTGCGACTTTTGTCAAAAGTCGCTGTTTTGTGCACAAAGGTACATTTTTAGGCGCAAAGCTACACCACCTACCAGTAGGCGTGAGAATAATTTCTACCTTCTACAATTCAACCTTTAACTCCTTCCCGCAGAATACCGTCTATAGACGGCGAATTGCGCAGGTCCTTCGCGCATTCCGCTGTCTATAGACGGCATTCAGTTAACCCGGCGATGCGCGGTATCACATGGGTTACCTGGCAGAAGTCCCGCTGTTACCAGCCCCGCTGTTACCAGCCCGGAATATCGGTATATTTCTCCCCCCTCAGAAGCCGCTGCAGATCAATGATTTAAAGCGGGCGCTTTAAATCATTGAACTACAGTTGCTTTTGCGGGGCCAGAGACCACGGCCGAACGCTTCTCTCCCCCTACCTGTCCTGGTGTCCTCCCTAGTCCAACCTCCACTGCCGCCGCTGCCCCATTGCCTCCCCCATCCCCGGTTTTATAATTTCCTGTTCCTGGGGTCCGTGCCACTTCTGGCTCCGGCGGCGTCCTGAGCTGTCACTGTGTGCGCACTGACGGTGACGTCGCGTTGAGGACGTCACTCTTCATTGCGCTGCGCAGCACACAGCAATAGCGCAGGACATCACAGGAGCCAGAAGTAGTGCGGACCCCGGGCTCCGGGAAGAGGTAATTATAAAACCGGGGATGGGGGAGGCATTGGGGCAGATCGTCACTAATCTTTGCTGCTGCTGCTTCTAAAAGTTTCAAAACTACAACTCCCAGCATGCCCAGACAGCCTTTGGCTGTCTGGTCATGCTGGGAGTTGTAGTTTTGCAACATCTGGAGGGCCACACTTTGGAGACCACTGTGCAGTGGTCTCCAATCTGTGCTCTTCCAGTTGTTGCAAAACTACAACTCTCAGTATGCCCAGACAGTCCAGGCATGCTGGGAGTTGTAGTTCTGTAACATCTTTCCCTGCAGATGTTGCCGAACTACAACTCCCAGCATACCTAGGCAGTCTGGGCATGCTTGGAGTTAAAGTTTTGCAACATCTGGAGGGCCACAGTTTGGAGACCACTACACAGTGGTCCCCAATCTGTTTTCCTCCAGTTGTTGCAAAACTACAACTCCCAGCATGCCCTTCGGCTGTCTGGGCATGCTGGGAGTCGTAGTTTTGCAACAACTGGAGGCACACTGTCTGGGAAACATTATCTGTTTTCTAACTCAGTGTTTCCCAACCCATGTGCCTCCAGCTGTTGCAAAACTATAACTCCCAGCATGCATGGTCTGTCAGTGCATGCTGGGAGTTATAGTTTTGCAACAGCTGGAGGCACACAGTTATGTAACAAACTCTTTGTTTTGCCTCCAGCTGTTGCTTAACTACAACCCCCAGCATGCACGGACAGCCAAAGAGCATGCTGAAAGTTATAGTAGTGTGCCCCCAGCTGTTGCATAACTACAAGTCCCAGCATGCCCTTCTGTCACTGCATGCTGAGAATTGTAGTTTAGCAACAGCTGGAGGTTTGCCCGGGTAAGAGCTGACAAGTACTTTCCAGTGCATGGCCAGTATTTGTCGGCGCTTTCGCATACCAACACTCAACCCGTGGCGAACCCCTATGGGTACGTGTACCACAGCTTGAGAACCCAAACCTCTGGTTGTTGGTCTGACTCTTTTTTTTTTAGAAAAGGTGTACGTTAGACAACTTTTCACTCTAAAGGAGAGCTGCACCTTATTCATCATTACGCTGCGCATTATTGATGAATAAGGCGCACGCTAGTCAAAGTATAGACAAAAAAAAGGTGGAAATTTTATCTATCCTAGACATTTCTTGATAAATCTCCCCAATAGAGTTTTATATATATAGATTATGTAGCAATACAAAGAAATCCATAATAGAATATATTTTGCATTCCTATGTTTTCTTTTTACAATGAGCAGGTCAGGGAACTACAAGGCATCCTTTCCTCCATTTCCTGGAAACTGCAGAAAATACACTCCTTAAAGGGGGTTTCTGGTGTAAAAAAAAAATGTCAGTAATGTTCCTAGCATGTAATGTCCCTAGCATGCCTAATAAGATAATAAAAACTTTAACTTATGACCCTATGAATACAGTCAATTGCAGCACTTTTATGATTCGGTTAAATTGTGCAACAAGTTACATCAGGGCTTAACCACCTTTTAATCGTTATGTCTTACACCTCCCTTCCCTCCACACACAATAGTATTTCTGTATAGGATATTGCTATCTCACTGCTCCCCGGCCCTGCCTCCATTCTGTGCGGCCTGGGAGGAGGACCTGAATAAACAATTTACACCTGCCCAGTGGCAGAAGTGCTTCCAGCTCTCTCATAAGTCCATGATTGCTAATAGGGCACAGGAAACTAATTATAAAATCCTGGCTCATTGGTATCGGATCACTGTCCAGCTTCATCGATGGTACCCGGTGGTCCCCCATACCCGTTGGCGCTGTGGCTTTTCGGCATGGACACTGATCAGTATTCAAAATCATAATGGTCATCCTTATCAATACCATCTGTGAAGTCACTGGGCAGACGGTCCTGAACTTGCCCTTGCTGTTCATGTTTGACATGTCCCACTTGACCTACAAAAAATTCTTGATGCGTCACTTGCTGCAGGTGGCCAAGGCAGTAATTCCACGAAGGTAGCTTTTCCTTGACCCTCCCACTATTGAAGAGTGGCTCACTGAGATAGCCCACTTGCAACACATGGAATAACTGATCGCCTTAACCCCTGCAGAGATTGATTGCTGTAGCAGAGCACGGCTTGCCTGGCAATCTGTTCTGTCCTTCCCAGGATACTGCACTTTCTCGGTCTCCAATCCCCCAGGAGCCTCATGATCGTCCCTCTTGCTTCCCTCCCTCCTTTTCTCCCCCCCTCCCTCTTTTTTTTTCTTTTCTCCCTACCCCCAACCCCCTCCTCTCTAAGTATTTGTCCTTGTTTGTTCTTTTACTCTCTGTTTGTCTAGTCTCGTCCTGTGTCCACCCGGTTGTCTTTTGCGTATCATTCTCCATTTAACTTAGTTAGATAATATATGTCTAGTTTGTTTTTGTTTTTTTAGCGTTTTATTTTCAGGGGCCCTCTGCTCACAGTCCCTCAGCTGTAGATATTTCCCTCAGCTGTAGATATTTCGATAATACTTGGTCACATGTTACTTATATGTCCACTAAAAATATAGGATAGTTAATTTAACCCTCAACTACCCACATTTGTAAGGGTCAGTGTTTTTCTTTAAAGTCCCATGCAAATCAATGGGAAATGTATGTTCCGACATAACTTCCATATGGCTGGAGATATTTCAATAATACCTGATACACATATTACTTAAATGTCAAATAAAATATATGATAGTTAAATTAACCCTTACCTACACCCTTATATAAAAGATGTAGTTTTGTTTCAAGTCCTATGCAAGTATATGAGATTTCCAGTACCTTACGCCACAAGCTCCGCTCTGCATCTCCTGGTGAATGTGTCTGTCCGGCTTGCAAGCTACACCCTATCTTACAAAGACATGCCCATTGTTTAATCCCACGCCTTTTATTATCTACCCTTTTTGTGCACATCCCCTTCTATTTTCAACTTACAATATCTTCATCACAAATCAGTCCCACCTGAGGACATTATATGAGGATGGGACATAAGGATGGGATATGAGGTTGGGATATGAAGATGGGATGTGAGGACGGGATATGAGGACGAAATATGAGGATGGGATAGGAGGTCAGGATATGAGGATGAGATTTGAGGTCGAGATATGAGGAGGGGATAGGAGGTCGGGATAGGAAATCGAGATATTATGTGGGATATGGGGTCGGGATATGAGGACAGGATAGGTCGGGATATGAGGTTGGGATATGAGGACGGGATAGGAGGTCGTGATAGGAGGTTGGCATAGGAGGTCGAGATAAGAGGATGGGATATGAGGATGGGATATGAAGTCGAGATAGGAGGACGGGATAGGAGGTCTGGATATGAGGATGGGATAGGAAGTCGGGATAGGAGGTCTAGATAGAAGGACGGGATAGGACTTCGAGATAGGAGGTCGGGATATGAGGTCAAGATATGTGGATGGAATAGGAAGTTGAGATATGAGGACAGGATAGGAGGTCAGGATATGAGGTCGAGATATGACGGGATATGAGGTCACGATATTAGGATGGGATATGGGGTTGGGATATGACAACAATATATGAGGATGGGATATGAAGTCAAAAGCTTCCTCCTTTGTTGATTTTCCTCCCCAACAAGGATTAGGAAGGAAAAACCGAGCAATGCCGGGTACTCAGCTAGTTGTAAAACAATAAAACTTTTAATGAGAAAAACTTCAACTTACCTTCCTTTGCTCCTTTGTAGCCTTCGATATCAGGATGCTCCCATTTCCAACCGATCTTTGCTGACAGTCTGCTTCAGAGAGTCGGCTGGAGCTGTAGACGTGACGTAACAGCGCTGCTCAGCCAATCACTGGCTGCATCATTGTCCTGCCCTGGCCAGTGTTTAGTGTGCATCATTGTCAATTCCTATGGCTGTAGAGGTTGCACTCTGCAGCCTTATGGAAACCCCTGTCACCAGCCATGGACATAGCGCCCTGATACTGAAGGATATAAGAGAGTGGAGGAATGTGAATTAAAGTTTTTATTATATTTTAGGCATGTTGGGGACAATACTGTAAAACATTTTCTTTACCCTGGACACCCTTTGCATAACTGTAGTGAGAATTATTAAATAATTATTTTACAGATAGTAATGTGGGGGAATTTATCTGAGACCTAATGGGACTGCCTTGTGATCAGTCTGGTTGTATGGACACAGCAGTATAAGGTAAAAATCATTCTAGCGTCTAAATGATAATAAAAAAAGGTCTGTATATAGTATATGCTGCCCACTACAACTTTGAGTAGGGGGCTCTTTACACATCCCATTTTGCCTATAGGCTATGTTCACACACCAGAATTTCTGCATGGAATTCTGCATGAATTTCAATGGGATTCCGTTGTCCCATTCACACTGCAGAATTTCTGCTGCATAATTGCCTCTGCAGGAATTCCTTTGAAGTGAATTGGCTATAAATTCATGCAGAATTTTCTTGCAGAATTCTGTGCAGAAATTCTGCTATGTGAACATAACCTTAGGTTTAGTTTTTTGCATTTTTGTTTTTTCCTCCCTGCCTTTTAAGCTACATAACTCTTTTGTTTTTCCATCCAGAGACCCATAAGAGGACTTGTTTTTTGTTAGACCAGTTGTACTTTGTAATGACACTTTTCATTTTATCATAAAATCTACGGCACAACTAACAAAAAAAAAAAAAAAAATATATATATATATATATATATATATATATATATATATATATATTAAGTACCATGGGTACTTAAGGGGTAAGGTGTACGCAGAGCTGGCACTCCTTTAGCTCATTTGATAATCTGGCCCTTCATACACATTAACCACTGTATGCTGATGGCAACTTACTACATTCATGTAGACTGCATCATTGTATGAACATTATGTGTGCTCCTGGAAAAACTGTACTACCAAAGGAATAAGTAAGGAGTTTATTATATCTGTGTTGCTATGGTTATACAGTACTTGCATTTTATCAATCCTAACATTGCTGGCTTCCTTTGTAGAGCTACCCTAGGAGGCACACTATATGCAGCAATACTATGTGCCCCCCCCCATTCTATGCACTCCCTTTTCAGCTTAGTGCCTATGTTACTGTTCATTCTTTATTTTCTCATGCAGAACACTAGAAGACCAGAGACAAAGAACTTGGGATGCAAATATATGTTTTTTTGGGGTCTGTGTAAAGCTGGGTATCCTCTCCTATGGGTACGGTAATGTTGTTGATCCAGCATCTATTAAACTAGGTAGCTCATAAGTGACTGAATATTCTAATACTTTTACATGAGAGGACAACTCAAGGACTCCTATTTCTAGGAAATTGCTTGATTTCAGGGGAAATAATATGAATAAATCCAAATACTCCTGGGAAGAGGAAAAAAAGAAGTAAGGGCATGATGTGTAAATGTGTGTGTACATGCTATAACATACACATCCCTGCTTTGTTGTGAGGCAAGGCCTTTTATTTGGACAGTTTTTGTGCTGTAATTTCTAAAGTAATTTAGCTAATGCATGCAAGATCATATACAGCGGCAACTGTGAATGATAATCTCATATTTGCGAGATCTAAGGTAGACCACCTTTGAAAACAGTCATTCTTCTGACAAATGTAACTAGCAAAGCTGAGTGTTGGCATATGGTTCGCTGATTATACAACTTCTAGATGAATTTAGCATATCTTTAGCTAGAAGGACACTCCAGCTCCTGAAGCAATATCCAGCCATGATTGACAGCTTCCCTGTTTAATTACGTCCTGACAGATCCAATGATCCACTATTTCCATGCTGCTGATCAGGGCTTATAATTAGACAGGGAGAACTCCGCTGGATAGTCGGCTTAAAGAAGACTGACGTGCTGTTCTCCAAGTGTGACAGCTATGCTATAGATCTGTGATCTATCTGTGCCCATACTGTTTATTACAGAATAGCTCCACTTTTTGTAGTTGTCAGCAATATATAAAATGCTTTTTATTGCTTTATAACTAGTATTGTACAGCAGAAGCTGCACGTGTTCATTTTGCGGTCTCATGTTTGTATATTGTGTGCATAGTTGTAAATTGTTGTATATATTTGGGAAATATATTAAAAGATATATAAGTTTCTGGAAAAAACCCATACAACTTGGGAAGTATATAGATGCCATGCAGTTGTTGCCCTGGTAGGATTTTATTCTCCAAGACCCCGTCCCCTCAATGCAAGTCTATGGGAGGGGGCTTGACGGCCGTCACGCCCCCTCCCATAGACTTGCATTGAGGGGACGGGGCGTGATGTCACACGGGGGCGGAGTCCTGACGTCACGGACTTCCGTTCCCGTGGTCGCGACCCAGACCCTCCAGCGCTTCCAGACAAGAAACAGGTGGGTGCCGCATGCTGTATTGCGGGGGTCCCCAGCGGTGGGACCCCCGCAATCATACATCTTATCCCATATCCTTTTGGAGTACCCCTTTAATAGGGATCAGAACTAGTGGTAGCTATGCAGTAAAAACAATGGCACACACTATGTACTGTTGAAACATAAAAATTGGAATCTTGTCAGATTTTATCTTCTTAAGACCTTGGCCCTGTATTTACTGTTTCAGGGGGTCTATACTTTTCCCTCTAGTTACTACACAGGCATCAATCTTCTTTAACCCCTTCCCAATAAAGTGATCTTAATTTTTTGCTAACAAGAACTATGCTGTATTTATTTTCCAATTACGTCTTATGAGGGCTTTTTTTTGTGGGACAGATTTGACTTTTTAATGGCACCCTTACTTTAACCATTTAATGTGTTATAAAAAAGAAAAAACATGGCAGGAACAGAGGCCTTCAGATTGCATTAAGAAACAAGGAGCCTCCAAGGAGGTGGCGGACATCAAGAGGCGCTGGACACACTCGGAGGGTAAAATTCACTTCAATCACCCATCAGATTGCATTGGGGCACTAATTGGAGCCATGAGAAAACTGGCATGTCAGACGAGTCCATAAATGCTGCAAACACTACTGACCCTGGTATATAGTGGGTTTACATTATCAGTATCGAAGTTTTCTCCAATGCCAGTTACTGATGCATGACAGTGCTTGACAGCTGCAGAAAGCAACCGGGACCTGCAGAGTACGGAGTGGACTTAGCACCTGAGCCCACTCTTTTCTTGTTTTCTGACATTATGATGTACCTACACTATATGTCGAATGTCAGGAAGGAGTTACCACAAAGATATATAGGTCTAAACTGATGCATTATAGGAAATTAAACATATTTAAAATGTGTAAAAAAAATTCTTGTTTGAGAAGAACCAGGAAGTGATCAGATCAGTGGGGAAGAATAACAGTACAAAGATGTAGGTCATTTTACGTAATAAATAAATTTAAAAAAAGCACATAAGTCCTTCTTTACATATATGTGATTCACATCTGACTGACAAACTTTGCTACCAATTTATTTTAATTAGAAAGTCCCTTAGAACCTGCAACCTGCACAGCCCATGTAATGACACAACTGGTACAGGGAAATAATTGTAGGGGCAATGCCTCCCTTACAGCAGACACTGGGAATGTTTGACCTTTTACATATGGCACTGGACATTGATGGCACAAATGGCAATATATTGGATGCTTAGGCATTGCATGGCACTATATGGAAAAAACATGGCATTTTTTTAGCTCTGCACTTCCTTCGCGGGCTCCTTCTGGCTTTATTTTGGCACTGGATATATTATGTACGTTGACAATATGTGAGTCTCTTTGGACTGTGGACAGCATTCATTTGGATGCTGTTTGTAACAGTTAAAGGGATACTCCGCTGGAAAACATTTTTTTTTTAAATCAACTGATGCCAGAAAGTTAAACATAATTGTAAATTTATTCTATTTTAAAAATCTTAATCCTTTCAGTACTAATCAGCTGCTGTATACTACAAAGGAAGTTATTTTCTTTTTGAATTTCATTTCTGTCTGACCACAGTGCTATGGGGATTTTCTCCTACTCTGGACCTTTCTTGATATCGACAGAGGTGTCAACAGAGAGCAATGTGGTCAGAAAACTCCCTGTGGAGCATACAGCAGCTGCTGGAAGGATTAAGATTTTTAAATAGAAGTAATTTAAAAATCTCTTTGACTTTCTGGCACCAGTTGATTTAAAAAAAAAATGTTCCCCTTTAACTAGTTAAGATACTCTTTCTTTTTTTATTGAAAAAAAATGTTCTTCCTATTCAGGAAACTCTCCATGGCAGTATTTTTATCTGTATTTTAAATATCTTATATACGTATTGGTAAAAGCCAAAAGCAGGAGAGCCTGTGGTAATGTAGAAAGAAAGAAATACCGTGTATGGCGCCTCATGTATTCCCCAATGGTACGGTGGCTATAACGTAGTCAGGAAATCAAGCCCCTTAAAGGTGGCTGCTCACCTTGAAGCAGAAAAAAAGTGCGTATCACCTCACTGCTGAAGTATACTGATGTAGCTTGCTGCTCAACTGGAAGGTCTTCAGGGTTCAGCGAGAGCTGACCTGTAGTAGTATACAGAGTATATGGGAAAAAGGACCATCCATTCCAGGCCCTGCTAGCTCAAACATCAGTCACAGAGTATCTTGTCAAAGATGGATCACTTTTATTGTAGTAAAACAAAAATAATCTATTTTATTTCATTTTATTTTATTTCATTTTGTTTTATTACAATAAAAGTGATCCATACGTGGATCTTTGACAAGATACTCTGTGACTGATGTTTGAGCTAGCAGCGCCTGGAATCTCCCATATCCCATATACTCTGCAAAAGCAGGAGAGGAACTACTTGTTCAGCTTGTATCCTACTTGTACATTAAGCTGTCCTAAGTTCGGATCAATAAAAATATTTCTTAATATATGTTTTTCTCACAGCATAAGCTATCATATGTCAGTAAAATCTGAATACACTTATTATATAAATTGCAAAAAAAATTAAAATGTAAAAAAAAATTCCCTTGCATTTAGTTAAAATTGACATTTTTCACATTAATGTACTGTGGAGTGTAACCATTTTAAAGTCATAATGATTAAACTTAATTGCTACTTTCAGTATATTTAGTCATTGCGCTGCCTGGAGCAGTACATTTTTCCTTTGCCTCATGTGTCTTTGTGACATATGCAGTGAAATGGAGTATGAATTTGCATTCTGTAATCACAACAAGAAAAGAAGGGACAATAAATGTGGGTGGGCTCCCTTTAAATTTATATATCAGCTTCCAGAAAAGTCACTGTAGCGGCTCTGTGATGACTGACTGCTTAATGGGCTTGTCGTCTCTCCCCATTTGTTCCCTCTCTATATTCCTTTCTATAACATGTACCCACAAGGTTTCTTTGTTGTTATAATTAACCCACCTGCTACTCTGTTTTTTATTGTTGTCTGTAAATCCTTTATTTGTACTTCACAAAACAGTAGGCATGGATCACAATGAGCCGCTTTATTCTGCAGCATTTCAAAGACTTTTCTGCACACTTAGGAAGGAATGGAATTGTTTATCATATTTTATAGGTATGTTGGAGGGGAAGATTAAATTCAACCACCCTTTGTTCAGTGACAGCACAGCAAGTAATGGGAAACTAAACATTATGTAGTATTATTGAGAACAATCAAAAGTTATTGTAAATTAAAAAAATGACACAAACTTTCTACCTGGAGATTCTGGGGTTATCATGCAACTTATAGTTAATATGCCTAACTTAAAGAGGGGATAATTTGGGATCCCTTTAAGGCGGTTCTACGAGGTATCATGAAAGAAAAAATTGCGAGGATGAAGAAAAAAACAAAGATAGAAGAAGAAGAGGTTAGAAAAGAAGTAGAGAAAGCAGAACAGCAATTTATAGCAACAAGATTAGAGAAAGATAGAAGAGAGTGGGAGGAGGCAATAGGGAGGAATAAAGAGCTATTGGCAGCAAAGGCAAAAAAGGTAATATTCCATTCAAAGCAGAAAAGATATCTCGAAGGAGGAAAGCCGGGGAGATGGTTAGCTAAGCTGACTAAAGTAGAAAGATAAAACATTGATAGCGGCAGTTAAAGATAGAGAGGGACAGATAGTAAGAGAACAGGAAGAAATTATTAGGGTCTTTTCTGATTTCTGCAGAAATTTATATACCTCGCAAATGACAATAGAAAAAGATGAAGTGCAAAGATATGTGGACAAATGTGAACAAAAGGAAGCTGTAGGGATATTGGATAGTGACATTTTGGAAAGTGAGATGTGGAAGGTGGTAAAAGTACCTAGATCGAGATGAGCTTCCATATGAACTGTGTAAAAAAATATGGTGGTGTTCTTGTCCCCAGACTGGTGAATTTGTTTAGAGTGTTTTCTAGGACTGGAACTTTACCCCCCTCAATGAGAGAGGTAATAATAATGCTTGTTCTCAAGCCTGGGAAAATTGAGCATGAACCGGATGCGTATAGGCCAATATCGCTGCTAAATACAGATATAAAGATATTGGCAAAGATTTTGGCAGTGAGATTGGCGAAGGTAACGCCTCTATTAATATCGAATGATCAGTGTGATTTATGAGTGATAGAACAATGGCAGATAATGTGAGGAGATTGTTTGGGAATCTGCAGGTAGAGGGGGAGGGGGGGACCTGTCATTGGACGCAGTCAAGGCCTTTAACAGGGTGGAGTGGTCCTTCCTTTGGACTGTTATGAGGATATATGGGTTTGGAGAAGGATTTATGAAGTGGATGGGAATCCTGTATGATTCCTAAAGGGCAGCTGTTTTGGTTAATGGGGTCCAATCAGAGAGATTTCAGTTAAAAAGGGGAACTAGGCAGGGCTGTCCCCTGTCTCCCCACATACATCCCCTCTATGTAGAACCACTGGCAATAAAAATAAGAAACATAAAAGCAATGGAGAGGTTTGGATGTCGGGGGACGGGGGACAGAATATCATTATTTGCAGACGATATCTTATTATACATCCGAAATACACAACAGGTATTGGACAGTATTATAGAAGAGATAGAGGGGTTTGGAGAAAAATCAGGATTAAATATAAGCTGAAAAAAACTGTATTAATGCCACTGGATAAACAAATAACCCATAAAAAGTAGAAGATAATAGGAGAGGGAGGATAATTTAAGTATTTGGGCATAACTGTTGGACGGGACCTTAAAAAATACCCAGAATTAAATGTCTGGCCTACATTAAGAAGTAAAAATAAAAATGTTATTAGGTTTCCCACTTAGTATGGCAGATAAGATCAGTTTATTAAAGATGATAGTCTTGCCACAGATCTTGTTTGTCTTGTCCAATAGTCTGGTATGGTTGGGAGAACGAATCTTTAAAGAAATTGAAGCCATGGAAAGAGAATTGGTCTGGAAAGGTAAAAAAACAAGAATGAAGCTAGGTTATTTATGTAAGGAAGGGAAGAAAGGAGGACTAACTTTTCATGATTTTAGATTGTACTATATAGCAGCTAGCTATTCCTGATTTTATAATTGTACTATATAGCAGCGCAGTTGAGCTATGTAAAGAAATGGAATGGAACGGATTACTTTGTGAACATGATAAAGGGAAGAAGGGATGTGTGTGAGGACATGGGATGATTCCTAGAATCAAAGTTAAATTGTAAGGAGCCTATAGCAGAGATGGTGGGTAGAGTTTGGGCACAAAATGAAAAAGGTCATGAAGGTGGAAGGTTCACTAGAATGTACAAGATTATTTAATAATATGAAATTTAAAGATTTGGAGACACAAGAGTGGAGGTTTAGGGATAAATATAACTTAAGATGTGTTGCACAATTGTTTGAAAGGGGGGGGGGGGCTCAGAACATTTGAGGATCTGTGTGCACAATATAAAATTCCAAATAATATGATGTCGTTATTTAGATATACTGTACACAATTAGGGGAAGCAGTGAAAAAAATATATAATAGGAATTCACAATTCACGAGTATTCAATAATGAGGGTTTTTAGGGAAGGCACAAATAAAAAAAAGTAATCTCTAAGATGTATAAAATACTGTTGGAGGTTAAAGGTCAAGGGTTGAGACACTTAAGTATGAAAGAATGGGAAAAGGATGTAGGACAAGTAACAGAAAAGGAATGGAGGTAAATTTGGGAAGAGTGTGTGAAAAATATTAAAAAGAGATTACATAGGATTACACAATTTTTCATAACATATAGGTTATATTATATGCCGCAACTTATGGCAAAAATAGATAAATCAAAAAGACATGTGTCCAAAATGTGATGGCGAAGGAATGGGGTTCTACCATATGTATTTTGATTGCCCAACCCTCAAGGAATTTTGGCTAGAGGTAATAGAGATGACGGAGAAAAGGTTGAAGTCAGGGGAGGGAGACAAACTAACAACCTGGTTATTAGGAGGAGGAAGAACGGAAGGGAGAAGGATGGACAAGATCTTGAGAGGGAAAGTAAAATTTATATCTAGACTTTCAGTGGCGAGAAAATGGATGTCCAAAGATGTCCCAAATATTGAGAAATTTAATGCTATAGTACGTAAAATAATAAATTTTGAGTTTGGATGGGCAGGTAAGGCCGGGTGTCTGTCAAAATTTCATGCAATACGGGATATATGGATTAAAGATATGTCTGAGAGAGATTATGTTTAGTAGAAAATCTTCGATAAGAGGGGTGTTTTTTCAATTGTAATTGAGATATAAAGGAATAATAAAATAAAGTTTATAAAAAAAAGAGCATGGCAAATACTTATTAGGTATATAAATCAAAATAAAATGTTGCCCCATATTTTAGGAATTAAAGTAGTGTTTATCTCTGTGACCTAAAAGTACTGAATGAAACAAACAGCAACCTAGCATTACATTGATGGCTTATACTTACGATCAGCCATCAATATCAAATCAGTGGGGATCTGATTTCGGTCACTCCCAGAATGTGCTACCCTCTGTATTTCCTAATAGGTACAGCTTAGTAATGTTGTAGCACCTGTTCCTGGTATTTCAGCTTCTCCAATTCACTTCAGCTGTTGCACCACATACAGCCACTATTTAAAGGGGTACTCCACATTTTTATATATTTTTTTAATCAGCTGGTGCCTTAAACAGATTTGCAAATTACTTCTATTTAAAAGGTTTAATCCTTCAAGTAATCAGCTGCTGTATGCTCCAGAGGATATGGGTTTGGAGAAGGATTTATGAAGTGGATGGGAATCCTGTATGATTCCTAAAGGGCAGCTGTTTTGGTTAATGGGGTCCAATCAGAGGGATTTAAGTTAAAAGGGGAACTAGGCAGGGCTGTCCCCTGTCTTCCCACATACATCCCCTCTATGTAGAACCACTGGCAATAAAAATAAGAAACATAAAAGCAATGGAGAGGTTTGGATGTCGGGGGACTGGGGACAGAATATCATTATTTGCAGACGATATCTTATTATACATCCGAAATACACAACAGGTATTGGACAGTATTATAGAAGAGATAGAGGGGTTTGGAGAAAAATCAGGATTAAATATAAGCTGAAAAAAACTGTATTAATGCCACTGGATAAACAAATAACCCATAAAAAGTTGAAGATAATAGGAGAGGGAGGATAATTTAAGTATGTGGGCATAACTGTTGGACGGGACCTTAAAAAAATACCCAGAATTAAATGTCTGGCCTACATTAAGAAGTAAAAATAAAAATTTTATTAGGTTTCCCACTTAGTATGGCAGATAAGATCAGTTTATTAAAGATGATAGTCTTGCCACAGATCTTGTTTGTCTTGTCCAATAGTCTGGTATGGTTGGGAGAACGAATCTTTAAAGAAATTGAAGCCATGGAAAGAGAATTGGTCTGGAAAGGTAAAAAAACAAGAATGAAGCTAGGTTATTTATGTAAGGAAGGGAAGAAAGGAGGACTAGCTTTTCATGATTTTAGATTGTACTATATAGCAGCTAGCTATTCCTGATTTTAGATTGTACTATATAGCAGCGCAGTTGAGCTATGTAAAGAAATGGAATGGAACGGATTACTTTGTGAACATGATAAAGGGAAGAAGGGATGTGTGTGAGGACATGGGATGATTCCTAGAATCAAAGTTA
Organism: Hyla sarda; assembly: GCF_029499605.1. NCBI lineage: Eukaryota > Metazoa > Chordata > Amphibia > Anura > Hylidae > Hyla > Hyla sarda. Next base: position 286,808,779 of record NC_079191.1, read on the forward strand.
AATTGTAAGGAGCCTATAGCAGAGATGGTGGGTAGAGTTTGGGCACAAAATGAAAAAGGTCATGAAGGTGGAAGGTTCACTAGAATGTACAAGATTATTTAATAATATGAAATTTAAAGATTTGGAGACACAAGAGTGGAGGTTTAGGGATAAATATAACTTAAGATATGTTGCACAATTGTTTGAAGGGGGGGGGGGGGTCTGATTTCGGTCACTCCCAGAATGTGCTACCCTCTGTATTTCCTAATAGGTACAGCTTAGTAATGTCGTAGCACCTGTTCCTGTTATTTCAGCTTCTCCAATTCACTTCAGCTGTTGCACCACATACAGCCACTATTTAAAGGGGTACTCCACATTTTTATATATTTTTTTAATCAGCTGGTGCCTTAAACAGATTTGCAAATTACTTCTATTTAAAAGTTTTAATCCTTCAAGTAATCAGCTGCTGTATGCTCCAGAGGAAGTTCTTTTCTTTTTTAATTACTTTTCTGTCTGACCACAGTGCTCTCTGCTGACACCTCTGTCCATGTCTGGAACTGTCCAGAGCAGGATAGGTTTCCTATCAGGATTTACTCCTACTCTGCACAGTTCTTGACTTGACATGGACAGAGGTGTCAGCAGAGAGCACTGTGGTCAGGCAGAAAGGAAATTCAAAAAGAAAAGAACTTCCTCTGTTGTATACAGCAACTGATAAGTACTGGAAGGATATGGATTTGTTTTAGTTTGCAGTAATTTTAATTTAAAGTAATTTACAAATCTGTTTAACTTTCTGCAACCAGTTGATTTATAATTTTTTTTGCCAGTGGAGTACCCCTTTAAATGTATGGAACTGTGCCTGGCATGTAACAAAGAAGGAGCAGCACTTGCATTAGTGTTGCTGCCCATTCAGTCAACTAATTGACGGGTATTCTGGGAATCAGACCCCACTTATCAGACTAAATAAGTGTTGTCATTCTTAGCAGACTAGAATGACAATAACATGTTTGCGTCACTTTACAATGGTTGAAGTGAAATTACTGCCATTTTGTTGTCTAAAAAAGACCCAGTCACCAAAGTCATAGGGGCTCAATATACTATGAACACTCTTTTTGCGGATCCACTCAGAAATGTATTGCCATCTATGGGGATGCAATGCAGTCCGCGTAGTACTAATGGTGCCCTTGGGATCTCTGGGAGAAATACTGCACAGAGATTCAGTGGTGTGAACACAGCCTTATTGTAGTAGTACTATAGTAGTTGATATAAACCCACTGGGGGTTACATGCTAGTCTTTACATACTGCAGGAAAACTTAAAACTCACAGAAGCACATATACACATCAAGTGGAAGAAAGAAACGAAAAGCAAATTTAAAGCCGAAGCATTTCTAGGCTTCCATGAGACAAATCATTGCTGCTTACATTACAAAATACAACATTGAGCTAACAATAATGAGACAGCCAACTTCATATTTCATCTCTACCTTATATTCCTACCTTAGTATTGGTTCAAAAGAAAGAAGCTCCTTACATGAAATTTATAGTATATAGATTATTTGAAGAGTATAACTACATTAATAATCATCTTCCCCTTCATATATAATAGTGTGAAAAATCTCACATACGTCACATTTGTCTTCCCTAAGTAGAGTTCTAGATTTAAACTCCTATTTATTAAAATGTGTCATAAAAGGCTTGACGTCTCCCCTGTGCTTTAATTACTGTAGGTGTCACCTTTGAAGACATTGCACAACTTCTAGTCACTCTGCCTAATGGAAGAGACTTTTATTTACAGAGACTAGAGAATCTAAGGTCTACACATTCTGAATGTCAGATCTAAGGCAAGATTTCTTCCAGTAACGTGTTATCAGAAAACTGCACACAACTGTACTTGTTCTTAAGGAGGCTAGTAGTAACGTTAAAACTGTTATATCTCCAGATAGAATTTATACAGAGATAAATTCCACCAAACCAGGGGAGGAAACATACAAACTCCATGCATATGTCCTTGGATGGATTTGAACCTGGGACGTTGTGATACACAAAATGATGAAATTAAACTATAAGTGATATATAATGAAGATTAACTCACGATCATGAAGAATATTTTTCAGGATACTTATTCTTTCTTTTCACATCATGCGTCTTCAAAGACAAAAAGTGCTGGTGCATAGGCAGAAATAAAGTATATAGTCTGCGTCTCCCGGGCCATGGCACGACGTTTCGGGGGAGGATCCCCCTTACTCATGCGCAGTAGGCAACATGATGACAAGGTCTAAGTAGGACGATCACGGGTGAACGCTAAATAACATCTTAAAGGTATTCACACATTGATATATAAAATATAACATAACATCACAATACATACACCTACAAAAAGACATTAAAGGGGTACTCCAATGGAAAACATTTGTTTTTTACATCAACTGGTGCCAGAAAGTTAAACAGTTTTGTAAATTACTTCTATTAAAAAATCTTAATCCTTCCAGTACTTCAGCTTCTGTATAATACAGAGGAAATTCATTTCTTTTTTAATTTCTATTTTGTCTGTCCACAGTGCTCTCTGCTGACACCTCTGTTCATGTCAGGAACTGTCCAGAGCAGGAGTGGTTTGCTATGGGATCCTGACATGTAAAGAGGAGTCAGTAGAGAGCACTGTAGACAGACTGTGGACAAAAGAAGAAGAGAAAGAAAAAGAGAAAGAAATTCCAAAAGAAATGAAATCTCTCTGTATTATTCAGCATCTTATAAGTACTGGAAGGATTAAGATTTTTTTTATAGAAGTCATTTACAAATCTGTTTAACTCTCTGGCACCAGTTTATTTAAAAAAAAAATTGCCACCGGAGTACCCCTTTAAAGCTGCAAGATTCATTCATGCCCCTAGGGATCAATGTTTCGAGTTCTGTTATAAAAAAAACTTTGCGTTGTAGCAAGCGTTTGCGGTTTAGTTTATAATTAGTGTTACTTGTTCAAGTATTTGCCATTTTAGATATGTAACATTATGCCCATATTCTTTAAAGTGTCTTGCGACCGTTGTTTCACCATATTTAATGCCACTCATACTGCTCTGATCCTCTGTACTTTTTAACATTCTTTTAATAGCAGCTTTATGTTCAGTAAGTCTTGTTTTAATAGGTCTAGATGTCTGTCCTACATATCCCTTACCACAAGGACATTTTAACAAGTATATCACATTGGCACTTTGACAGGTATATACGCCCTCTACAGGAATTTTATAACCTTTTGATGGGTGATATATAATATCACTTTTTATTATATTACTGCAGTTATTACATGAAAGGAATGCGAATGTGCCCTTTCTGCGACTAACAAGAAAAGTTTGTTTATCTTTTTTCTTCAAAGCTATGTCGCCTTTCACTAGCCTGTCACCAATACTCTTTTATAGATCATCATAGGTGGCTCTGCAAAAAGATTCCCATATAACGGATTGGTTTTTAATAAACCCCAGTATTTTTAATAAAATTGGATATTTTATCTTAAGTCCCCATGTACATGATGCGGTTAGTCTTCTCTTTTCTCTTTGAACGTTAATGTAATTTTACACGTGGGATTTTCTCTACTTCTTTACATGCTTTGGCTATTATTTGTTTTTTTTTATAGCCTTTAGGAATAAACGTTTTAATTATTTTTTCACTATTCATTTTGTATTCATAATCTGTACTGGCTATTTTCCTCGCTCTTATAAACAGACTTTTTGGTAATACCTTAAAAACGTTAGGGGCATGGTAACTTTTTTTATTCAGAATGTTGTTCCTATCTACAGTTTAGAATAAAGAGTAGTTGTTAACCCATTATTTTATTTTCTAATCTCAACATCAAGAAAATGAATTTTAATTGGATCATACATAAAGGTAAATGTAATAGTTTCATGTAAACTATTCAGGGTATCAGTGAATTGCAGCAATTATTTTTCATCGTCTTTCCAAAGTAGGAACACGTCGTCCACGTAGCAAAGCCACTTGGATGACGGTTCTAACAATCCCATAGAAAAAAATCCTCTCTTCCTCTAACTTGCCATAAAAATATTGGTAAGACTTGGGGCCACTGAGGACCCCATAGAAACACCATATTTCTGTAAAAAATAAATCCTCATCAAATCTGAAATACTACTTAACCAATACAAAATCTAATAATGTAATTAAAAAGGATATCGTACTGTTGATAAGATAAGGGTTATTGCATTGTGTACTTCTTATTTTTTTCCACCCGCTCCTTAATAGGGGATATTTGTAAAAAGGCTTTGAACATCCAAAGTGCACACAAAAGTGACATCAGTGCTAGAAATTTTTTCAAACGTAACAGAAAATCCTTAGTGTCAGTTAAACATCTAGACAGTTTTTTAACAGCATCTTGTAAAAAAGAGTCCACAAGGATTGGGAGAGGCTGAAACAGGGAGCCCGATCCGGACACGATCGGACATCCCGGAAGTCTCTTGCGATCCTTAGGTAACATATACAGAACAGGAGTATGGGGGAACTCTGTTATAAGTGATTTAGCTAATTTCTCTGATGATCCCATCATTCAAACTCTGCAGGATAAAGGTATCAACTTCCTTTTTGAACTCATAAGTAGGATGACTACTTAGCTTGACATAAACATTACCTTCAGATAATTGTTCTATCTCAGTAATCAGCCTTGTTGATCATGATGACGGCTCCCCCCTTATCAGCCCTCTTTATGACGAGGGAGGAGTCGAGGAAGGATTTCAACGCTGCATGTTTTTGTACATCCAGTTTAGGTTTTGCATACGGTACATTATCCCATTTATACTCAATCTCTCCCATAATGGTATGAATGAAAGTGTCTAAACTAGTACTATATATCTCAGGATCGTATGCTGAAGTTTTATGTAAATTTTCAGGTATCATGTGCAAAGGAGAAGGATTTCTAACCAAGGACCGATTAATATTGTACAATGACATTTTTACTCTAATATTATGGCAAAATTTGTAAAACTCTCTTTTGAAATCAAATTTAGATTTTTCATGCCAAGGAACATAATTCAGACCTTTATTAAGTAAAGAGGTTTCAGACTCAGTCAACACAAGATCCAAGATATTAATAGCAAGATCATTAATTTTATCTTTTAAAATGTTTTCTTTTTCTCCATATTTTCAGTATCTTCTCTTTCTTCCAACTGGGTAGTTGTTTCTGTATCTGGTGTTTCTATAGTTTCTTGTGTCTTCTTTTTTCCTCTTGTTTTTCCTAAAAAAATGCTGTAGTTCTTGCCCAGACCTTGTATTCATACGTTGCATTTGTTTTTTGTTTTGACAATGTTATTCAGATGTTATTGAATAGAGGAATTACTATCCATGTTTCTATCCTGTCTTGCTGAACGATAGGATCTTCTTTCTTCAGCCCATGTGTGTACACGGTTGTGCAGATAGTCACGCATATCTCGTTCAAACTTCTGTAGTTAATTTTGAAGAGTTATGGTTTTTAATCATTCCATTTCATGGTTTAGTTAATTCTTAAACTGTTCGTTCTCACTTTCTGTCTTAATTAGTTTAACCCCTTAACGACAATGAACGTAAATGTATGTCATGGTGCCGTGGTACTTAACGCACCATTACGTACATTTACACTCCGCCATGACCGCGAGCGCCGGAAGGTCCCAGCAGCTATCAGCAGCCAGGGACCCGCCAGTTATGGTGGACATCCACGATTGCGCAGATGTCCGCCATTAACCCCTCAGATGCCGTGATCAATACAGATCAGGGCAGTGCGGTACTTTAAATGGATCCGATCATGCCGCGGGGATCCGATCATCCATAATGGCGGACGGAGGTCCCCTCACCTGCCTCCGCCCGTCTCCAGGGGTCTTCCGCTCTGGTCTGAGATCGAGCAGACCAGAGCAGAAAATAACCGATAACACTGATCAGTGCTATGCCCTATGAATCGTACTGCACAGTATTAGCAATCAAATGGTTGCTATAAATATTATTAAAGTGTTAAAAAAAAAAAGTTAAAAAAATTCGAAAAATCCCCTCCCCCAATAAAAATGTTAATCATCCGTTTTTCCCATTTTACCCCCAAAAAAGCATTACAAAAAAATTATTAACGCCCTGAGCCCGCTCCTGTTTAATAACCGTCACTTTTTATATCATGAAGACATGAATAAAAAGCGATCAAAAAGTCCGATCAATACAAAAATGGTACTGCTAAAATCTTCAGATCATGGTGCAAAAAATTAGCCCTCAAACCGCCCCGTACGCAGAATAATAAAAAAGTTCTAGAGGTCAGAAGATGACAAAGTGTGACAAAATCAAACCTCATTTTAATCGTATGGACCTACTTAATGAAGGTGTAATTTTACCGAAAATTTTTGGGTAAAATGACTGATGCCATTACAAAGTAGAACTGGTGACGCAAAAAAATAAGCCATCATATGGAATCTTAGGTGCAAAATTGAAAGGGGTATGATTTTTTAAAGATAAGGAGGAAAAAAAAGTGCAAAAATAGAAAAACGCTCAGTTCTTAAGGGGTTAATACATATATTTGGTATCACCGCATGCATAAAAGTCTGAACTATCAAAATATATTGTTAATCATCCCTTACAAATAACGGCGTAAACGTAAAAGAATTTAAAAAATCCCAAATTGCTGCTTTTTTGTCACATTTTATTTCCCAAAAAACTTATAAAAAGTAAAACCTAAGCAAAAGTGGTACCGATAAAAACTACAGATCACGGCACCAATAATGAGCCATCATAACGCCCCATATACGGAAAAATTAGAAAGTTATAGGTGGTCAAAATAGGGCAATTTCAAACATACTCATTTTCTTAAAATAGTTTGAGATTTTTTTTAAGCGGTCCAATTATAGAAAAGCATATAACATGGGTATCATTTTAATCGTATTGACCCACAGACTAAAGAAAACATGTAATTTTTACCATAAATTGTACACCGTGAAAACCCAAATCCTTCCAAAATTTGCTAAATTGTGGTTTTGTTAGAAATTTTCCCACATAAATAATAATTTTTGGGTTGCGCCATACATTTTAAGTGATGTCATTACAAAATAAAATTGGGGATACAAAAAACAAGCCTTCATATGGGTCTGTAGATGGAAATGTAAAAGAGTTATGATTTTTAGAAGGCGAGGAGGAAAAAACGAAAATGCAAAAATAAAATTGGCCTGGTCCTTAAGGGGTTAGATTTTTCCTCTGTATCTTTAATTTATTTTTTCAGAGGTTTTCTGGCCATCTGGAGATGTTGCACTGTGAGTAGCATTAGATCGATGGAGTGTCAATTATTCATTGCATACCATCGTTGATGGAACAACGCATCATCTTCTAATATACAGCCATAGGCCTTGTCTATGGTCAATTAGCTGTATTCTTCATAGATTATCCATGTAAGGTCTCTGCGGGAGGTCTTTGAGTCTAAAGGGTTTTTAACAGCAGATAACAAACTGTTATCATTGCCCAGACAAGTATACATACCGCTAAATGTCCTTATAATTTTGCAAGGAATTATCACATAAAATACATTATTTTATCTCCTTCTTCTGCTTTAAAATATTCCCTGGCCAATAAATGTTTCACTTTGCTGAAATTGAAATTCACGCGCCCACCCTTCTTATACAAGAATGCTTTTGTGTTACAATTGAATTCTTACTTGTTGCAATGATTGTTATCAATATTCTGCTCCATAGCTAAGGTAATAAAGAGCTCTAAACCTGAATAAACTGGAACCATCGGTAATGCAGACTGACATTTTCAGTCGTAACCCACAACCACATATCAAGATAATTCAAGTTTCTTTTCCAAAGTTCTTTTTAATGCTTTTCTGTTACATTAGGGAGACAACAGTTAATGTAAAGATTTCACCTTTAATTCACACAGAACTGTACTCTCCAGCCACCTATTTTCTTCTTAGTAAAATAGACTTTTCTTTATTAAGGAAAAAATTATTATGACTTTACTTTGCCTTCCTAGTCTACAAACTGCCCCCAAAGGTAACATCCTTGTTATCATGACTCTGGCACTCAGTGGTGGATTGCCGTTCTTTCTGATAAGTTTTCCAGCTAATGTATTGTGGTTCCCACTGTACAGGATAACACAATTTAGTAAGAACTGCCAGGTCTGCAGTTTGCAACACTCAATCACTGTTTGTATTCATTGCCTTTGATTGGATAACATTTCAGATGAACTCTTTCTTATTGCCTTGCCTTAGTACACTCTGAAATATAGATATGTTCAGTGCTTAATGTTTTTGTATCATTATATTGATTTTACTTCTCTGGTTTAGTAACTTACAGGGCATACATTTACACTGAAAGCGAACCTGACCCGTCCATGCACTTGGTAACTAGTTTTCACACAAAATGCTAAATTAAATGAAATTATAGTTAGTTAGATATGTATATATTTGTATCAATCTGTCTGTTTTTTATACTTGCCATTTTTTCATCATAAACTAGCAAGTATTTTTAAAAAAAATCAGTTTAACAGCAGAAGAATTTCCTGCATATAGTCAATTGTAACACAACTGCAATGCAACCGCATTGTGTTTTTAGATGACAGTTTAGAATATAAAATTAACAGCAATATTGATATTGCCTGATCACCATGCCTAGTACAACATTGGCAGATCTGCCTGCTTATACAGAGTGAAGCTTGGGCCTTTGTGGACTGACACTCAGCTTATTAAAAGCTTGTACTGCACTTCAGAGCTGTCCCCTGATGTGTGAAGCAGTCACAGGCGCTTTGTTCCGTTTGTACCTTCAAGTACCCATCTGCCTCAAATAATTATTGAACTTTTTTCACAAGTGCTCTCAGCGAAAATACCAAACACCGAGCATAACCTAGAAGACAGACTAGCAACGATTTAGATTTCACAAATATAAATAAAAAGCCAAAACACAAATTTCATCCAATCACAAGTAAATGGAACATTGGTGCACAAAATCGAGCAAATAAGCAATGCTAAAAAATACAACAAAAAAACTTCAATTCACTGATGATGAAAGTATACTGACCAGAGTGTTCCTCACACATATTCTGACCTCAGCAGTAATATACTGTTGTTTTCTAGAGTGTAAAGTTAAAGGCAGGTATGCCAAATATACCAGCACCATTATTTGCAGAAATAGTTCCATCTGATGCGCATGTTTTATTCATTAGAACTCTGCATTTGGCCCTGAATTTCTATTTGCTCCAAAAGGGCATAAACATGTGGGCATTAACACTGCAAACCATAGCGCAACATGTCGCTTATGTGCATGGCCTTTAGGGCTGTAAGTAGAGTTCTAATCACGGAAATATGTGTAGCTTTCCCAGGCACAGTAAAATAGCTTTGTAGCCATGAGTTAGGATGTATGGAATATCCAAAACAAGGCAGCTTGACTTTTAAGGGTGTATTTACCCGTGCCGTACCCTGCACATATTCAATGCACAGGATTTGATGCTGCAGATTTCAATGTACACTAATTGACTGAACACAGCTTCAAATCCTGTTCATCAAATGTGCAGAATACTGTACACGTGCATAGACCCTAAATGAGGAAATAAAAATAACTTTTACAGAAGCTTTTGTTATATACCAAATATTAATCACTACTCTAGACTGGTTCTTCTAGTTCTGACAATATTGACTGTGTTAGATGGAGATTATAATGGATTGCTGGGTCACCATCAACTTGATATTCTGCTATTAGGTTGGATTGAACCAAAGCAGTTTTGCTTAATGTTGACTGTATAAAAGAATGTACATAACCAAATGAATCAATGACAGGTCACTTCTCCACTAGTCACACTGGATACTGAGACTTCTGGGTATAGACAATATCCACTGGTTTTGAAGAAGGTGTATAATGGGTTGTTGGATCGCTAGATACTTGAAATTTCTCTTATTCTATACTGTGATAGTCAATTAAATCAATGACAAAGCATTTTGAATCTGAAATTCAGGGAGAATATTCAGGTTCTTTTAAATTGAAAACAACAATTACATATATAAAAGAAAGCATCAATATAAAAAGATGTAACCTAAAGTGGACTAAAACTGTAACAAACCAGGTCCTTAAATGTTAGGAAATGCAGATCCCACCACTGTACCCACACCAATGTGGAGAACCAGAGTGCCTGACCTACCTCTTAAGACAGCCACTACTTTCAGGTAGAGAAGGAATAGGGAGGTGGCCATGCTTGCTCGGCTGTTTCCATAACTCCCATAGAAGTGAATAATAATAACTGTGCATATGTGCGACTTCTTACTAATTCTCCATGATATGGTAGCTGCCTTACCATGTGGGAACTAAATGTCCTCAGTTCCTCACATTGGTGTTATTCCCAGTGGTGGGATTTGTATCTATCAGATAATAATGGCATACCCTATGAATATTCCATAAATGCCTTGGGTAGGGATATCAATTTAAATGTCCAATTTAAGGGTACGACCACACTTGTGTATTTTGCTGCATATTTCCGCATCTGATTTTACTACCTATTTACTTCAATGGGTAGCAAAATCTGCAGCGGAAAATATGCAGCAACATATGCAAGTGTAAATGTACCATAAACCAGTATTATAAGGAAGGTATTATTGAAGGCGCCAGGCTCAGCACTGCCTCTGTTGTTTATGTATTGAATTTAATTTTCCTCTTATCACAGATAATTTCTATATGTAAACTTGGCTTTAGTGAAGAACAGATATTATCTCTTAGCATCACAATGGGTATTTTCTGTGTATCTCGTTTTAACAATGTGATTTGTTGTGTTGAAACTATCACATTTCTTTGCCATTGGGATATGTCTTTTAATAAAAGTTCATTGACAGAAGCCAACTTAAAAACATAAAGATCAATAAAGAAAAAAGCACATTTGTAGTAAGATATGTGTTTTTCCTATAATCCACAAATCAGCATCAATCGCTGTAATCTTGTTATCTCTTCAGAAATGTCCAGAGTATGATAGTGTGACACCATACAGAGGGGTAATAAGATGGCTGTGAAGTATTTTATCTGTGAACTACTTTAGTTTGGATAACTGAACAGCAGATTATCAAAAATTTAAGAACGTTGTGTACGAAGTTGCCAATGCATACATGCTCTAAAGTAGCACATTTTTGTGCAGAAATGGATATTGCTCAAATATCGCCATTTATGTGCAAATATGTGCAATTCTTTGACTGTACGCCACCCACTCCAAGTCGGCATGAAGGAAAATGTAGTAGGCTGGGAGGGGTATTGGCTTTGCATGAAGGGGGTGTATGCTTCCTTAGATCTTTAAAGTTGACTTGCTAGATCTAAAAGTGTATACACATATACCAACTCATGTCTGTTGTATATTTCTTTGGTGGGTGCAAGGGCAGCCACAGAGCTTCTGGCTTTACTAAGATGCATGCGGCTCTTAGTAAATCCTGTGGAGAGAAAATGGATGGACCTTGATGCATATAGAAGGTGACCTACTGAGTTTTTTGTGTGTCTATAGAGTAGGGATCGACCGATTATCGGTATGGCCGATAATCATGATTTTGGGCATTATTGGTATCGGCAATTACCTTGCCGATAAGCCGATAATGCCCCCACCGCGACCGACCCCCCCCCCCGACCCGCCGCGCCTCACCGCACTGCGACCGACCCCCCCCACCACCCCCGGCGTCGCACCCCCCACCGTAGTGCTGGGCGGTATACCGGTATGGATTTTTGCCCATACCGCTATATAGGTCAGGCCCCTCCCCCACCCGTAATGGGGGTGGTCCGGGCCATCCATCCTTCCTTCCTGTAGTGTCCGGCGCCATTCCGGGTGGAGGGTGTACCGGTACGGGCTATCCTTCTCCGGGGGTCCTCTTCTCCACCCCGGGCAGGCTCCGGCCTAGTAGGCTGCATAGACGCCGCTACGCCGTGACGGCACGGGCGTCACTGCGCAGCGGCGTCTATGCAGCGTACTAGGCCGAAGCCTGCCCGGAGTGGAGAAGATGACCCCCGGAGAAGAAGGACAGCCCGGACCGGTTCACCCTCCACCCGGAATGGCGCCGGACACTACAGGAAGGAAGGAAGGATGGCCCGGACCACACTGACAGGTAAGGGAGAGAAGTGGGTGGCGGCGGCGGCCTATGGCACCGCAAAAGCCACTGCAGTGCATTGATTTAAAGCGCCCGCTTTAAATCAATGACCTGCAGCGGTGTCGAGGGGGGATAAATAGCCGATAACTTATACCGGAATATCGGTATAAGTTATCGGCTATCGGCCCTAACCTCCACCGATTATCGGTTTCGGCCCTAAAAAAACGATATCGGTCGATCCCTACTATAGAGATTAGTGTCCTATTACTCACTGGTGTTGGGTTTTCCACTTAAAGCAGTGTTTCTCAAGCGTGGTCCTCCTTTAAAATATTGTTATAGTCCAGTATTTTATTATTTGAAGAATGGTTGATAAGGCTACAGTGTCCCACATATTTCACTCTCTATAAAGGTATGTTCACAGGTGTGGATTTGTTTTGGATATTAACTTCAATAGGGCAGACAAAATTTGCAACAAATCTGCAGAAAATCCATATGTATAAACATACCCTAACTGCTCCATTCAATGAGGCTAATCCATGTCCTGACTATGAAATATAAAAACCAAATATGTGGAATAAGTGACTATGTCACTATGGCACAGATGTCCATTGAACGCAAGGGAACTTACACAAAACATGCATTGGCATAAGCGTTGAAGATATCCTATTTAACAATAAGTTTAGGGTACGTTTACAGGTGGCTGATTCATTGCAAAGAGTTAACTATGGGAATTTGTTCTGGCTCTGGACAGTTCCTGACATAGACACACGTTGCAGCAGAGAGCATTGTGGTCACATTGGAAAGAATCCTCTGGACTGGAAGGATTAAGATTTTTATATGGAAATTATTTACAAATCTGTTTAACTTTCTGGCATTAGTTGATTTAAAAAAATCCCTCCAGAGTACCCCTTTCCCCTGGGCGGACATGAAGCGGGCCCGCAGGTTGGTCCACGCCATAACCGGGAGATGCCTGCTGTCGGAAATGATGGACATCGGAGATCTCTCCGATGTCCATCATTTAACTGGTTAAGTACCGTGATCCTTACAGATTACGGCATTTAAACAACATCAAATACAGATATTCCCTGTTGTCCAGTGGTCACATCGCATCCCCCTGCGATGTAATCGCGGTGAGTCGATGTGTTGCTAGGGAAGCCCTTAGCAACCAAGCACAGAAAGCATAGATCAATGTAATTAAATAGCATTACATTGATCAATGCAAGCCATCTAATATCTTATGATAAGCCCCTGGGGGGGGGGGGGGGGCAAAAAATGTGTTAAGATATAAAATATATGTGTATATATATATATATATATATATATATGTGTGTGTGTGTGTGTGTGTTTTTAAATATTCCAGCACTCTCAGTAAATGACACAGCTCTACTAGTAATGTAGGGTTTTGGTTCAGCAATTTTGAAAGGAGCCCCAATTCCAGCACTATGATTTTGTATTTAAAGGAGTATTACTCTCTTAGCAGTGTGTGACCTTGTTTCTATTTGCATCAAAACCTAACAATTTAAGATTGTATAGTATGGCCTGCATTGTTTGATACCGTTCCCAATATATTGATGTATATATTGCAGTTGAAATATTATGTGGCTGTATTGCTGCTGAGACTGTGATGACATGCAGCAAAGCAATAACATTCATCTCAGCTATATACAACATATAAACTAGGGCTTATGTTAACTAGTCACTAGAGCTGCCATAAATGATAGTCTTGATGGACATTGGGAAGACATTGTGCAAGGCAGTATTCCTTTGCTTATCCTATTATTTTTAAGTCCAAATCTGTGGACAATGGCTACAAGGCCATTCTTTTTTTGTGATGTTTCATAGACATAATGTAGGAACATATACACAGAATGCTTTTCTAACATACATACATAAGCATACTGTATATGATTTTCTTATGTCTATATGCATAAACAGAGTAATGGTTACAAAATAAGAATACATGAATGTATTAGAATGCCAAACATCCAATGCATCCTGAAGCTCTGAATTGGATTGCTTGTCTGCATCTTTATATACACGTCCTACATGGATTTAGCTAAACAGAAACGCTGTTTGTTTTCAGGGATTCATGTTGTGATGTTAATTGCTGGAGGAGCATAGTTGAAAGAGTGGGAATACAGAACATGCTGCTATTTTCACCCACTCCTGTCATTGTCTTCCTGGAAACATACACAGTGGCCGTGTTAAAAAACATATATATGTATACACCTGGCATTCTACCAAATGAGTAATTGTTCGCCTTTCTTTTTTATTATCTATTGATAAAATGAGAATGCGATCCACTAGCAACTTTCTTAAAGCGTTCCCGTCACATCCAACAATTTTTTATATATATATATATATATATATATATATCACTCAGTACCTAATCCTGACCATGTACATCTTATTTTTATGTGTCTAGCACCTTTATTTTTTTTTTTATTACACTTTTAATTTAGCTCACTAGTCTGAATTCCTCTCAAAGGGAGGGGGCGTGGCCTCACTGTTCAGGTCTCTGCCCCCCCCCCCCCCCCTCAGTATGCTGTCTGCTCACATCTCCCCTAGCATTAGGTAAACTACAACTCCCAGCTTGTCCTCACTGACAGTAGCGGGACACAAGCTGTCAGTGGGAGGATTTTTCCTCCAGCTGTGAGCCCTGCACTCACAGCTGTCAATCAAGGAAGTGTGTCCATGACATAGGTGATGATGCATGGACACAGCAAGACTAGTATGTGTGCAAACAGGCAGGGTGGCAGTTGTTTGACTGTCTTTTTCAGTATGAAATACTGAAAATGTTCTAATGAAAGCAAATGCAAAACCTATTGTTTTTGTATCTGACAGTGCCCATTTAAGTATATCTTATGTTAAGAAATAAGGTGGTGATCAGAATGAAAGGATTAATAAAAAATGACACCTGGTCAGCTCTGCACCATTTACCTCTCCCTGAATCTTCCCTGCCACACATTATTAGTTACTTGGGGTTCCTGATATTTTTCCTTCCATATAGTTGTGGCAGTTCATGACACCACGAGTTTGTTGTATTTGTGTGTATAGATGACTGGTCAGTTACTGATGTCATTTATTGGCTATGTAGAGAGAATAGCAGTTGTTCTAGCATCCCAGGATCTCAGATAAGTAAAATGCTTGTTGGTGGTAGATTATCTTATCTCAAAGCCAAAACTCAAATTATACATCTTGTGCAGTGGTGTCAAGAGTATACCAAGAATGGCGTGACTGAGAAAAAACATTTAGCGAAAGAAGATCCTGTGGATGTAAACAGCTTGTTGACAACAGGGGCCAGAGAAGGATGTCAGGTATCTTTGTGATGAACAGGTGGTGCACAGACAAGCTGAATACAACGCTGGTGCTCCAACTAATGTGTCCGAACTCACAGCCTGCCATTTCTGAGCATTGTTAGGCTATAACATCAGATGACCAGTTTCAGGGCCATTAGTTTGTAATAAAAATCAAGAGACAATACTCCAGTGGGCAAAAGAGGCACAAACATTGGATCACTGAGCAGTGAAAATTTCTTGTTCATTTAAATCCAAATTTTTAGTGGACCATGCTGATGGGAGGGTCAGAATTTGGGAGAAGCAGAATTAATCCATTAACCCTTCCTGTAAGGTTTTGAACCCCTCCTGTAAGGGATGTTCCCATTTAGACATTTATGACATATATCCACAGAATGTTATAAAACTGCGATATATCCAGGTTTCACCTTGGAGACATGTTCCTATAAAGATGTGTAGGTACTGCTGACCCCTATAAAAGTTGCGCAAACAGAGTAGCACCACTAACTACGCTGTTCCCTACAGTGCTGGTGTTCGTACTACTATTAATGACAATGAGAGTTATGTAAACTGTAAAACAGCTGCTTCCACTTTTTTTTTTTTTTAGCTTTCTGATCATCCCAGCAACCACATACCTTGGTCTCAAGTTGCAGGCCCCTTGAATATGCCAAAAATGTGTGTAATGGTGTGGTTGATGACAATACATCATACCACAATGGATTGGTTCAAGGAGCAGTTATTAATTTTACAAAGCATCTCTGGAATGAAATAGAACGGACTATTCAAAGCATGTCAGCACCTCCATCAAATTTTCAGCAAATTCAGGAAGCTGCCCTGACCACATGGACCGATATTCCTTCAGAATGTTTTTATTTCCTAGTGAAGTCCATGCCATGATGAATTGCTTCACTTTTGAAGTCCCTATGTGGTCCAACATGCTATTTGATGGGTGTTTCTAACAAAGTGACCATTCTTTATACATACAGAACATTCATAGAAAATACAGAGAAGTCATTGAAAATTTCTGCCACAGATTTTATTTTAGACTAGCAGAGTTCCCCACATTACCTGGTCTTCCTACCTAAACCTTGTGAGAGTGGAAAAGTAACTATAATGCTCTTGTGCTAATATCTAAACCTCATATCTCATCCCCATCTTTAAGTAGGGCTAAGCTGT
Organism: Hyla sarda; assembly: GCF_029499605.1. Classification (NCBI taxonomy): domain Eukaryota; kingdom Metazoa; phylum Chordata; class Amphibia; order Anura; family Hylidae; genus Hyla; species Hyla sarda. The sequence goes on from NC_079191.1 coordinate 286,825,262, forward strand.
GATAAAGAGATTTTAGGTAGAAAATAGCTGGAGGCTTGGCTTTGCAAAGGTGCGGCCTGTGTGAGAGGGAGTTGTTTACAAGTTGGACGCCTACATTCGCCTGTAGATGTGAGGCTAAGTCGTGATGAAGAGATTGTGGTTATAGGATGTGTGATGTGGGTGTGCCGGGTAAAAAGGAGAGAGATTTTGTCACAACTTGGGCACAGGTTTTACCCTGTGAAATTGGCGCTGAAATGCTACTTTTGTCAGCACAGTGAGTGTGCTATGGATTTGAAAATCCTCGGCATTCTTTGATTTCCATGCAGAATTTTTCTGCTACATGTGGATGGGGTTTTCAGAACCCATCAACTTGGATTATACTGTAAATAGCTCCGGCTTTACAATGCAGAATCTGCACCGTAAATCAGTAGTAAATCTGTAGGGTCTGGACTCCTAATACCGAGATTTCTAGGATTTCATCTGCTTTTTTAGACCGTAAAATTACTTTTGAAGCAACATGATTTTTCTATCGTCCGCTAAGCACTTGAGTGATGTTGACACATTTTAACTGTAAAACAGTCCAGAAATGATAAGCATGGTTTAAACTACAGCTTAATTCATTAGGTTGTCTTGTTTAACATAGCTTCTGAAACCTGCATTTCAATGAGACAAAGAAATGAAAAATCCATTGAATAAGTGCACTTTGTGATTGCTCTCAAGTGCTTTGTGTGACAAAATAGGTTAAGAATATTCCAGTAACCATTAGAGATGCCAAGGGCACATCCATCTGATACAGACACTGGGATATTTTAAGCATTTGTGACAATGTTTTAATTTGACATATTTATATTTTTTGCCAAATCGTGTTTTATTGTCTGACACTCTATTCCTCTGTTTTGTAAAATACTGCACAAATGACTACAACAGTATAACAAAAACAGCAAGATGTTTGAACAAGAGGTTAGAGTAGACAGCTTAACATTATTTGCATGTTTTAAATATCATTTGCATATATTAAGAGTGCCTGATTGAAGATATACCCCTAGGTTTATTTTTGTTAGTTATTGCATGAAAGGTTCAAACAAAAATTTGAAATATCTTAAAACCCACAGAAGAAGCCGACCTGGCCCCAGGTATGCAAATTATTTACTACCAAGTGACTTACAAAGGCAACGCAATTGCTTTGTATCGCAATAAATTGTCATGGGAAGGAAATGTTTTAATAGCTCTGGGGCCACAACCAAACAAGCCATGGAATAACCTTGAGCTTCAAATGTCAAGATTGTGAGCTCAGGGCTGTTCATATATGTGTTACATTTTTATAAGCGCACGAATGCTTTCAAAGCATGCTACAAATACCACGGCCAGCAACAAGGCGTTTCCAAGTGCGCTTGTAGATTGATTGATATATTCTAAGATATTAACCTCTTGAGGAGCCGAGAGATGGACTTAATCTAGAGCCTGTTGAGGTTCTGTATCCGAACATCTCTCTTTCACACGAGATATGTAATTTAATAGCTAGTGATGCCAGAAATTGCTGTTGAGTTAACACAGCTCTGTAAAAAAACAAAACTGTACCCTATACATATATATATATATATATATATATATATATATATATATATATACATACATATATAGTACATTTGAGTAGCCGTATTAGTCCAGTGATGCAGATGCATTGATTTGCATATATATATATATATATGTGTGTGTGTGTGTGTACCGTATATACTCGAGTATAAGCCAAGTTTTTCAGCACAATTTCTCGTGCTGAAAACACCCCCCTCGGCTTATACTTGAACTCTCTGCCCTCAGTGGTCTTCAACCTGTGGACCTCCAGATGTTTCAAAACTACAACTCCCAGCAAGCCCGGGCTGTCGATGTTCACGGGTGGGCCTCTTCTCCGCGCTTCGCGCCCGGAATAATGACGTTGCTTTGACGACGACGCACAGGGACGTTGCGTCCCTGTGCATCGTCGTCAAGGCAATGTCATCATTCCGGGGCCGGGCGCGAAGCGCGGAGAAGAGGCCCACCTGGTGAACATGGACAGCCCGGAATGACTATCCCTCCCCACCGGACGGTCCTGCAGCATAGATGGCCCGTCCAGCTCACCCGAACATCCCGCCGAGCGGAGGTGAGTACAAAACTAAAGGGGGGAGGGGGGGCTGGATGATGACGATGGCCCGGGCAATGGTCTTCAACCTGCGGACCTCCAGATGTTTCAAAACTACAACTCCCAGCAGATGGCTGTCCGGGCATGCTGGGAGTTGTAGTTTTGAAACATCTGGAGGTCCGCAGGTTGAAGACCACTGTTAAATCAGACATTAACAACCGGTGATGATGAAGGGGGTGGTGTGGGATGATGACAGGGTAATGATGAAGGGGGGGATGATGAAGGGGGATGATGACAGGGTAGTGATGAAGGGGGGGATGATGAAGGGGGGATGATGAACGGGGGGATGATTACAGGGTAATGATGAGGGGGGGATGATGACAGAGTAATGATGAAGGGGGGGATGATGACAGGGTAATGATGAGGGGGGGATGATGACAGAGTAATGATGAAGGGGGGGATGATGACAGGTAATGATGATGAGGGTGTTAATGACGGGGGTCTGGATAATGACAGGGGGAATGATGTTTTCCCACCCTAGGCTTATACTCGAGTCAATAACTTTTCCTGGGTTTTTGGGGTGAAATTAGGGGCCTCGGCTTATACTCGAGTATATACGATATATGTATATATATATATATATATATATATATATATATATATAAAATTATAATTTTATAGTTATGTTCACAATGTAAAGCCTTTGCCCAATAGTGTAGTACCATTTGTATAGGAAATTTAAATTGCTTGTCCCACACACCAATTTCTTTAACTGTGGCATTTTTACCTGGCCTCATTGCTGTTGCCTAGCAACCTGATAGGTCTTTTGTTTAGAGTGAACGATTTGTTTTTCTTGATGCCATTTTTTCCTCCATATATGCGTGCTACAGTGAATTGACACAATGAATTATGTATGTTAATGAAATGTCAGGTTTAAAAAAAAAAAGTGTTTGCGACGCAGGAATGTTTGCAGTAGTCTTATTTCAGAAAAGTTACATACTATACCTGTGTAGATTTTTGGTATGAAAAAGCAAAATCACTGCATTAATATTAACAGCCTTTGGCTGTCCGGGCATGCTGGGAGTTGTAGTGTTGCAACAGCTGGAGGCTCACTGGTTGGGAAACACTCTATATAGTAAATAGATTTTGTGTTATGCATGAAATATAAAGGGGCAAATTTATCAAGCATTTTACATGTCTTTTGGTGCAGAAAACAGACACAAATTGGTTTTGCGACTTTATGTGAGACATTTTGTCCTGAACTGATTTTTCCCAAAGTCCCTTACTTGAACGATTTCGCCCTTTGACTGTGCAGAGGTTGTGAAGTTATCACGTGCGGCTTTTCTCCAAATGTCGCAAACCTATATCAGCAATCTTTTCACTTACAAAACTTGCATACAACAACTTCACAGAATAAAAAATCCCACACAGGTGCACGTGCGCCAAATTTAGCACACTTTTGATAAATTTGGCGCACATACACATAACTTCAGCCTGGTAAGTTTTACCGCAAAACAAACAGTGATAAATCTCCCCCAAAGTTTATAAATGTAGGTAAATAGAAGCCCAGATGCTTTACTTTGTGTTAGGCTGCATTCACATCTCGTTTTTACACTACGGCTGCCGGATCCGGCTGTGGGAGGGGCAAGCCGGGCTCTCCCGTACCCCGGCCGGACCAGCGCTGAACCCCATTCACTTTAATGAACCGACCAGAGTCAAACGGTGACTCCGGTCGGCTCATTTTTGACCCGTATCCAGTTTTGTGACCGTACCTAAAACCGTACTATGGCTGCCGGATCCGGCTGTGGGAGGGGCAAATTGGGCGCTCCCGTACCCCAGCCAGATCCAGCAGCCGTAGTGTAAAAACGAGATGTGAATGGATCCTTAGGGAATAACAAAATGTTTTTTGTGTCATTTTCTTAACTCGCACACCTGATACGTTGTGTCAGTGTATCAAACATTTTATTCATATACAGATGCTCTCTTAGGTAGTACAATTATAGGACACAAAACACAGCTAAGAATGAAAGCTTTACCGTGCTGCGCCACTTTACAGATCCATTCATGTTGTAGGAGGATGCTGTTATTCAGTTACTCAACATATTGCTGTATGCCACACATTTGGCCTAGAATGTCACATGACAAATTGTATTAAAATAGGAAATATAATAGTGGTGCAGAGTATGAGTCTATACATGCATTCCTTTTCTCTGCACGTATGCAATGGAGATTATGGCCCAGATTTATCAAAATGTCTGGCTTTGCCCTTATCAAACAATCACAGCTTTCATATATTAAAGGGGACTCCACTGGAAAACATTTTTTTTTTAATCAAGTGGTACCAGAAAGTTAAACAGATTTGTAAATTACTACTATTAAAAAATCTTAATCCTTCCAGTACTTATCAGCTGCTGTATGACCCACAGGAAGTTATTTTCTTTTAGAATTTCCTTTCTGTCTGACCACAGTGCTCTCTGCTGACACCTCTGTCCATGTCAAGAACTGTCCAGAGCAAGAGAGTATTTCTATGAGGATTTGCTCCTACTCTGGACAGTTTCTAAAATAGACAGAGGTGTCAGCAGAGAGCACTGTGGTCAGGCAGAAAAGAAATTTAAAAAGAAAAGAACTTCCTGTGGATCATACAGCAGCTGATTAGTACTGGAAGGATTAAGATTTTTTAATAGAAGTAATTTACAAATCTGTTTAACTTTCCGGCACCAGTTGATTTAAATAAAAAAATGTTTTCCAGTGGAGTACCCCTTTAATATGCTCTGGTAAAATGAAAGCTGAGCGGTGGTTGGTTGCTTTGGACCGTTTTTTTTTTGTCTCAGACTGATTAATAAATCTGGACTATTGTTATATAGACAAAAGGAGAGACATTGCCAATAGCAACCAATAAGGTTCCAGCTCTTAATTAAATAAAAGCACAACCTGGCTGATCACTATCAGTCGTAAGGCTGGTTTCATCTGTAGTATTCTGGTCAGTGATTGGTTCTGACTTTGTCACTTATTTGAGCCAGTTTTCTAGTCAACACCAGGACTAGGTACAAGCGACAGAAAAAGGTGCAGTGATCTATTGAAGCCATGGCCTGTTATTCTGGCTGCGCATGCGCAGTAAATGTGTTGCCAGTGAGGACTCTGCTCCAATACTTGTTATGTGATGGCACATGCACAGGTTCTTAGCTTGGCTCGGCGCCAATGCTCTGCCTGTTTGCCAAGCTGCAGGAGGGTGAAGATACAATGCACAGGGGCATTACGGACCTAGGGCAAAGCAGACCATAGACCACACTGCAAACTTGTCTTCTTTAACCTCTTGTTCAAACATTTAGCATTTTTACCTTATATAACATCATATGATGTTTTAGATCTCTCCTGAAAACTAAAGAATATATTTTATTACTGTTATGTAGTTAAAATGATGGCATACCCAGGCAATGACCTGCATCAATGCCACCATCACATCAATAAGGCTTAAGGCAGTACAGCAGAATATGTGCAGACTTTACTGATTGCTCTACAATAAGATGAATAGGTAAACAGTTCTCCATTGTATTGTTTGTGTGTTTGCATGGTCACATATATCAGCAAATCTGCAAAAGATAAATGTGATACATTAGCTAGGAGGACCAGCATAGGCATATATAGCATGGGTGACTGTAGCTTCATAGGAAAAGCTCTGGATATTTTCACAAAGCATCCATGTCACATCCTGAGCATGCTGCTGACAGTATGACGCACTGTTCATCAGGCTGAGAATATGCAGCGCTTCTATGATATTGTCATGTAAGAGAGATAGTGAGGTCTACAGATATACCTAGAGAGATATATGGCCTGTGTGCAGGAACTGAAATGAGAGATGTTATATCGTAGTCACTTGTGTGTTGAAGGGCTTTCATTTATCCAGATTTAAATATGGCCATCACCCTAGACTATCATTCTTCTTAGAGGGAGTGGTAATCATAAAAAAAAATCCTTTTGACATTGAGGGAAGATACTGGATTTTTGTATTAATCTTTATCTTTACATTATATTTTATGACTCCCAGAAAAATGCAATGACAACATTTGAAAGTACAGCAATAATACAAAACAAAATAAGTTAATGAAGATATCATATAATTCAATATTTAGACTGTATTTACACCAGTGCAGACACATTTTTATTATTCATTTGTTTTTTAATGTTATACTATGTTTCAATCCAGGGGACAAAAGTACTTTATTCAATCTATCCCTAATCTGTATGGGCTTTCCAAATGTTGCCAAACGCAGCACTCGGCAATGTACAGAAAACCTATAGAGATTGTGCGCATGCATAGCCTGCTCCGTGGACTTGGAGCATTCTGGATAACCCCACTGATATGCAAGTTTTAGCACAAATCTTACTGGTTTATGTAGAACATCAAAGCAACATCTGTGTGATCTTAAAAAGGCTTGAAAAGCCACTTAAAAAAGCAGCTCACAATAGTTTAACCCCTTCAGGACGGAGCCCATTTTGGCCTTAAGGACCGGAGCGTTTTTTGCACATCTGACCACTGTCATTTTAAACATTAATAACTCTGGAATGCTTTTAGTTATCATTCTGATTCCGAGATTGTTTTTTCGTGACATATTCTACTTTAACATAGTGGTAAATTTTTGTCGATACTTGCATCCTTTCTTGGTGAAAAATCCGTAAATTTTATGAATTGTAAGGAAAATGGATATTACGAATACATTTTTTTTATTCACATATACAATATGTCTACTTTATGTTTGCATCATAAAATTGACGTGTTTTTACTTTTGGAAGACACCAGAGGGCTTCAACGGTCAGCAGCAATTTTCCGATTTTTCACAAAATTTTCAAACTCAGTATTTTTCAGGGACCAGTTCAGGTTTGAAGTGGATTTGAAGGGTCTTCATATTAGAAATACCCCATAAATGACCCCATTATAAAAACTACACCCCCAAAGTATTCAAAATGACATTCAGTCAGCGTTTTAACCCTTTAGGTGTTTCACAGGAATAGCAGCAAAGTGAAGGAGGAAATTCACAATCTTCATTTTTTACACTCACATGTTCTTGTAGACCCAATTTTTGAATTTTTACAAGGGGTAAAAGGAGAACATTTTTACTTGTATTTGTAGCCCAATTTCTCTCGAGTAAGGACATACCTCATATGTCTATGTAAAGTGTTCAGCGGGCGCAGTAGAGGGCTCAGAAGGGAAGGAGCGACAAGGGGATTTTGGAGAGTACGTTTTTCTGAAATGGTTTTTGGGGGGCATGTTACCTTTAGGAAGCCCTTATGGTGCCAGAACAGCAAAAAAAAAACACATGGCATACCATTTTGGAAACTAGACCCCTCGGGGAATGTAACGGGATAATGGGATAATGTAATGGGATAAAGTGAACCTTAATACCCCACAGGTGTTTCACGACTTTTGCAAATGTAAAAAAAAAAAAAAAAATTTTACCTAAAATGCTTGTTTTCCCAAAAATTTTTTATTTTTAAAAAGGGTAATAGCAGAAAATACCCCTAAAAATTTGAAGCCCAATTTCTCCCGATTCAGAAAACACCCCATATGGGGGTGAAAAGTGCTCTGCTGGCGCACTACAGGTCTCAGAAGAGAAGGAGTCACATTTGTCTTTTTGAACGCAAATTTTTCTCTGGGGGCATGCCGCATTTAGTAAGCCCCTATGGTGCCAGGACAGCAAAAAAAAAACCCACATGGCATACCATTTTGGAAACTAGACCCCTCGGGAACGTAACAAGGGGTTAAGTGAACCTTTATACCCCACAGGTGTTTCACGACTTTTGCATATGTAAAAAAGGGTAAAAGCAGAAAATACCCCCCAAAATTTGTAACACAATTTCTCCCGAGTACGGCGATACCCCATATGTAACCCTAAACTGTTGCCTTGAAATACGACAGGGCTCCAAAGTGAGAGCGCCATGCGCATTTGAGGCCTAAATTAGGGATTGCATAGGGGTGGACATAGGGGTATTCTACGCCAGTGATTCCCAAACAGGGTGCCTCCAGCTGTTGCAAAACTCCCAGCATGCCTGGACAGTCAACGGCTGTCCGACAATACTGGGAGTTGTTTTGCAACAGCTGGAGGCTCCGTTCTGGAAACAGTGGCGTACCAGACGTTTTTCATTTTTATTGGGGAGGGGAGGGGGGCTGTGTAGGGGTATGTGTATATGTAGTGTTTTTTACTTTTTATTTTATTTTTTGCGTTAGTGTAGTGTAGTGTTTTTAGGGTACAGTCGCACGGGCGGGGGTTCACAGTAGTTTCTCGCTGGCAATTTGAGCTGCAGCAGAAAGTTTGCGGCAGCTCAAATTTGCAGCCAGATACTTACTGTAATCCTCCGCCCATGTGAGTATACCCTGTACGTTCACATTGGGGGGGGACATCCAGCTGTTGCATAACTACAACTCCCAGCATGCCCGTTGGCTGTCGGTGACTGCTGAGAGTTGCAGTTTTTCAACAACTGTAGGCACACTGGTTATGTATCACTGAGTTTGTGACCTAACTCAGTGTTTCACAACCAGTGTGCCTCCAGCTGTTGCAAAACTACAACTCCCAGCATGTACGGTGCATGGTGTACGGTGACTGCTGAGAGTTGTAGTTTGCAACAGCTGGTGGCACACCGGTCGTGAAACACTGAGTTAGGTAAAAAAAAACTCTGAGTTTCACAACCAGTGTGCCTTCAGCTGTTGCAAAACTACAACTCTCAGCAGTCACCGACAGCCAACGGGCATGCTGGGAGTTGTAGTTATGCAACCAGCAGATGCACCACTACAACTCCCAGCATGCACTTTAGCTGTTTGTGCAAGCTGGGAGTTGTAGTTATACAACAGCTGAAGGTACACTTTTCCATAGAAAGAATGTGCCTCCAGCTGTTGCAAAACCATAAGTCCCAGCATGCCCATAAGGGAATGCTGGGAGTTGTGGTGGTCTGCCTCCTGCTGTTGCATAACTACAGCTACCAGCATGCCCTTTTTGCATGCTGGGAGCTGTTGCTAAGCAACAGCAGGAGGCTGTCACTCACCTCCAACGATCCAGACGCTGCAGGTCAGTCCCGCCGCCGCAGCTGCTCCTGGGGCCCCGATCCCAACAGGGGCGCCGAGGATCGGGGTCCCCAGCACCCGGGGTGCACGTCCCGCACCCGCTCACGTCCTCCAGAAGAGGGGCGGAGCGGGTGCGGGAGTGACACCCGCAGCAGGCGCCCTGATTGGTCGGCCGGTAATCCGGCCGACGAATCAGGGCGATCGTGAGGTGGCACCAGTGCCACCTCACCCCTGCAGGCTCTGGCTGTTCGGGGCCGTCAGAGACGGCCCCGAACAGCCAGTAATTCCGGGTCATCGGGTCACTGGAGACCCGATTGACCCGGAATCGCCGCAGATCGCTGGACTGAATTGTCCAGCGATCTGCGGCGATCGCCGACATGGGGAGGCATAATGACCCCCCTGGGCGATATGCCGGGATGCCTGCTGAACGATTTCAGCAGGCATCCGGCTCCGGTCCCCAACCGGCTAGCGGTGGGGGCCGGAATTCCCACTGGCGTATGCATACGCCCTCGGTCCTTAAGGACTCGGGATGCAGGGCGTATCCATAAAATAATAAAAGAAACTATTCAATACAGTGGTCCCTCAATATACGATGGTAATCCGTTCCAAACGGACCATCGTTTGTTGAAACCATCGCATGTTTAGTGGTCCGCAGGTTGTGGACCACTGTTAGAGGAAGTTGTACCAGTGGCGTTGCTAGGGTTGGTGTCACCCGGTGCGGTAGAAAATGGTGTCACCCCCATACCTCCCCCCTCCCCCCAGTAAGTTTTTAGCCTGTTGTGACAGACACCACTGTTGTAGCGCATTGTGAGAAATTCCAGTATAATAATCAGATATACCAGTTGCCACAGAATAGGAAAGTGTTAAATAAGTTTTCACCATTTAAATATACACCTCCCAGAATTACTTAAAGGGGTACTCCACTGGAAAACATTTACTTTTATATCAACTGGTGCCAGAAAGTTAAACAGATTTTTAAATTACTTCTATTTAAAATCTTAATACTTACAGTACTTATAAGCTGGTGTATGCTCCACAGGAAGTTGTGTAGTTCTTTCCAATCTGACCACAGTGCTATTTGCTGACACCTCTGTCCATGTCAGGAACTGTCCAGAGCAGGATAGGTTTGCTATGGGGATTTGCTCCTACTATGGACAGTTCTTGACATGGACAGAGGTGTCAGCACAGAGCACTGTGGTAAGACAGAAAAGAAATTAAAAAAGAAAATAACTTCCTGTGAATCGCTTATACAGCAGCTAATAAGTACTGGAAGGATTAAGATTTTTAAATAGAAGTAATTTACAAATCTGTTTAACTTTGTAGCACCAGTTGATTAAAAAAAAATGTTTTCCAGTAGAGTACCCCTTTGAGCAGTGGTGAGGTTATGCTGGGAGTTGTAGTTTCACTGACCATAACTGTAGAACTGACAAGCGACTACAGCTCTGATAGGACATAGTGAGGAGAATGTACAATGATATCAGTGACTACAGGTGACGTCTTCTCTATAGTGAGGAGAATACACAATGATATCAGTGACTACAGGTGACGTCTTCTCTATAGTGAGGAGAATACACAATGATATCAGTGATTACAGGTGACGTCTTCTCTATAGTGAGGAGAATACACAATGATATCAGTGACTACAGGTGACGTCTTCTCTATAGTGAGGAGAATACAGAATAATATCAGTGACTACAGGTGACGTCTTCTCTATAGTCTTCCCTTATCTAATTCAGATGGTACATACCGCCTGGTCCAGCTAAAACTTCTGTCTGCAGAATGTGACGCCCAGACGTCTCCTCACTATGTCAGCGCATTCTCATCCTCTATATGAAAACAAGTATTATTATAAACCTGCCAGACACTATATCCTCTAAATATAATACTACAATACACTATACTCTTTGATTATAAACCTTCCATACACCTTACCCACTGAAAATAATACTACCACATACTGTACATTCTGAATATAATACCATCACATACTGTACCCTCTGAATATAAATCTGCCACATACTGTACCCCTGAATACTATCACATACTGTACCCTCTGAATATAATACCAACACATACTGTACACTCTGAATATATTACTACCACCCACTGCGCCCTTTGAATATAATACTTAGAGATGAGCAAACTACAGTAAATTCAACTCGTCACAAACTTCTCGGCTCGGCAGTTGATGGCTTTTCCTGCATAAATTAGTTCAGCTTTCAGGTGCTCCCGTGGGCTGGAAAAGGTGGATATTGTCCTAGGAGAATCTTTCCTATGAATGTATCCACCTTTTCCAGCCCACCGGAGCACCTGAAGGCTGAACTAATTTACGCAGGATAAGTCATCAACTGCTGAGCCGAGAAGTTTGTGACGAATCGAATTTACTGTAAGTTCGCTCATCTCTAATAATACTACCACAAACTGCGCCCTCTGAATATAACGTTGCCATACAGTGCACCCTCTGAATATAATACCACAACCGCAGTAACACCCCTCAACATCCGTTAGCTGATGCTATTACCACGGGAGGGGGGTATTGGTGGTGTTGCTAGTGGATGATCGGGGTGCTACTACTGGGGGGGGGGTGTTGCTGAAGGATGATGAGGGTGCTACTGGCCATCCCCCCTGGCAGTATCACCCCCATCATCCATCGGCAGGATCATCCTCCTGGCAGGAGCACCGCCATCATCCACCATTAGGATCTGCTGATGGAGGTGCTGCTGCTGCTGGGGGGGGGGGGGGTAGTTGCTGGTGGATGATGAGGGTGCTACTGCCAGGGGGGGAGCATTAGGTAGGCAGCAGTTCCCCCACATTAGGTAGGTAGCAGTTTCCCCACTTTAGGTAGCATCTTTTCCCCACATTAGGCAGCATATATTCCCCACATTTGGTACCAGTTTCCCCACATTAGGTAGGTACCAGTTACCCCACATTAGGTAGCAATTTCCCCACATTAGGTAGCACAGATTCCCCACATTAGGTAGCAGTTTCCCCACATTCAGTAGGTACCAGTTACCCCACATTAGGTAGCAATTTCCCCACATTAGGTAGCACAGATTCCCCACATTAGGTAGCATAGACTCCGCACCTTAGGTAGCATAGACTCCGCACATTAGGTAGCATAGACTCCGCACATTAGGTAGCATAGACTCCCCACATTAGGTAGCATAGACTCCCCACATTAGGTAGCATAGACTCCCCACATTAGGTAGCATAGACTCCCCACATTAGGTGCATAGACTCCCCACATTAGGCCGCAGGTTCCCCACAATGCGTCAAAGTCTCCCCCCCCCCCCACACACACACACACAAAAAAAAAACACATACAACACAGAGAGACACACACACAAATACACAGTCAGAGAGACACACACTCACAGACAGACACACAGAGTCACACACACACAGAGTCACACACAGTCACACAAACACACAGTCACACACAGACACACAGAGTCACACACACACAAACAAACATAGATAGAGAAAGACACACACACTCACCCATCCAGCGCAGCGATCCTTCTCACCGGGCGCAATGCGAGTGACGTAACTGACGTCCCCCTGCGCGGCCATGCGGTGTGACGTCAGTCCGGCGCAGACGTGGGAGCGGAGGCCGGGCACAGTACTGGTGAAGGTGAGGGGGGGGGGGGGGCGTGATGACGGACGGGCGCACTGAAAGGGGGGGGGGTGGGGGGTTTTGACAGATGGGAGGCCGGTCGGGCACATAGGGGGGTGTCAGTGTAGCTGGGGAGGGGGTGGGTGCTGCGGAGCGTCTTGGTGTCACCCCATTAGGTTGGTGTCACCCGGTGCGGGCCGCACCCCCCGCACCCGGGTCGCAACGCCACTGAGTTGTACTCACCTGTCCCCGTCGCTCCGAACCGTCACCGCTGCCCTGGATGTCGCCCTCCATCGCTGTCGCCACGTCCCCGGGGTGTCCTCGACGCTCCGGCAAGGCCTCTGCTTCCCCAGCATCCTCGCTCTCCGTCGCCGCCATCACGTCGCTACGCACGCCGCTCCTATTGGATGACGGGACGGCGTGCGCAGTGACATGATGACGTCGATGGAGAACGCCGACGATGCAGAGGATCCTGAAGAGGACGCGCCGGAGCCCCTAGGACAGGTAAGAGACATCACCGGAGCTCACGGGGCACTGTAAACGGCTATCCGGTGGTAACTGAAGCAGTCAGCGCTGCCGGATAGCCATTTAAGCGATGGCCCCGACATACAAAAGCATCGTATGTTGATGCTGCCTTCAACATGCAATAGCGTCTGAGAGGCCATCACATGTTGAAATTATCGTATGTCGGGGCCATCGTAGGTCGAGGGGTCACTGTATATCAATCCCCTGCTGCTCCCATTTAGAGCAGGAGAGGTTCACTGTGGGTATTTGCTCCTTCTCTGGAGAGTTCCTGACATGGACAGAGGTGGCAGCAGAGAGCACTGTGGTCAAACTGGAAAGAACTACACAATGTCCTCTGTAGTATACAGCATCTGATAAGTACTGGAAGAATTTTTAATAGATCTTACAAATCTGTAGAACTTTCTGGCACCAGGTGATTTGTAAACATTTTTCCATTCAGAGTCTCTTTTTAACACAGACATGTAACCTCTGCAGACAGCCACTAGTTGTATCTAGTCACTGTGGCAGCCTGTGATTGGCTGCAGGAGTTACATGTCCCTGTTCCCGGGGTCAGGAAGTACAGAGACCGGGAGCACCTGGAAGCATCATAATAAAATGACAAGGTGATTTTTTTTATTATTTCACACCATTTTAGGCCAAAGGGAAAATACAGACCTCCACATATGTGACCTTACCATTCATTGGGGGAGATTTATCAAAGGATTTAAACAGTTTTTTCCCATCTAAATTCGTCACACAGAAAGTCGCAGTCTAAATATGTGCAACTTTTCTGCGACTTTTGCTTTAGAGGATTTTTAGAACATGATGCATTCTAGTCTTTTTTAGACGGAAAAATGCATTGGGGATAAATTTATCAAAAGCGACTTTTCAGCGACAAGTCGCATCGGCTGAAAGTACGCCGAAATGTCAGACCACACTGGAGCAGGTTTAAATACAGTCTAAAGTATAGATCCCGAAGTCCGTGTGCAGAATTTATCAAGAGCCGTGTGACTTTTGATTAATTAGGCGCATAATAGACCAGCCTAGCCCTCTGTAGTTTGGTCTATATTGATGCGCGACATAGACAGCTTTGATAAATCTCCCCCATTGAGTTTATAGCACTGTATTCCATTTTAGATTTATTTATTTTGAAATTTGCAATGTGCAAGCAAGCAAATAACCAATTACTTAAGTCTACACGCTAAAAACTAATTTGAAAAATATAATTCTCAGTTCATATTATTATTAAACCTATTCATGTGATTTCTTTAAACTGCATACAATAAACTGAAAGGCTCTTTCATCTGTGGTAATCTACAAACTTCATTGTATTTCCATAGCAATAGAAGCATGGAGTGACACAGGGAAATTTATTGCCTGAAGATTTATTTTCATAAAGAAAGAACTGTTAGGAAGCTGTGAAAGTATTGCTGAATATGGGTTCATGATGCTATCCACAATCGTGTATTCTCAGAAACTGATCCTTGATATATATCTTTGGAAGAAAAAAAACATACTGTTAATCATATTTTCTAAGGGAAATTTTGTCACCATAAATATTGTCATCAAGATCACTTTGTAAGAGAAACCGGAGTATTTTACTGCTGTGAAATTCCTAAGGATATGTAGATGAAATCTAAGATCTAAATGATATATAACTAGTTTGTATTCACAAATATGTATGAAAGCCAATTAGATTTAAACCAAATATATTATTTTTCCCCAAATATCGGAAGGATGCTGCCGGGACACCCAAAAAGTTTACATGGATGAGGTTGGGTTTTCACTTGACAGTTTTTTGAAAAATTTTCTCTGCAGTTTTTAAGCCAAAGCCAAAAGGGGTTTCAAATGGAATGGGAAATTTTAAAATGGACTAATACTTATCTTCCTGTAGGATCTACTTCTGGCTTTGATCAAAAAACTTCCAAGTACAAGCCAAGTCTTAAATCACCTGCAACTGCTGCCCTTCTCTGACATCTGACCAGATTCCTAGTCACTGTCTTTCCAAGTCAACATCCAGTGTCAATACCACAGTTTATCCTTCTTTACGTCTTTTAAGATGCTGAGGTGGAGAGACATGTATGCAAAGCCAAGCATACTTGCTATTGTCAGCTCTTCCTCTATCTCCGTAGTTAGCATGCTGTTATCTTCTACCCTGCTGACTGACTGCTTCTCTGATATCATGTGCTGTTTCCAAGAATTCAGGCCTAACCCTAAATAAATTATATTTCCTAAATAAATCAGACCCCCTAAATAAACCGATCACACCTAGACTCCCTAACCTAAACCAAATCAGACCACAGCAAAAAAAAAAAAAAATGAAAACTTAAGACCACAGGCCATTTACCATTAAAGGGGTTCTCCGATGCTTAAACATCTTATCCCCTATCCAAAGGATAGGGGATAAGATGCCTGATCGTGGGAGTCCCGCCGCTGGGGACCCCCGGGATCATGCACGCAGCACCCCGTTTGTAATCAGTCCCCGGAGCGTGTTCGTTCCGGGACTGATTACCGACGACTACAGGGCGGGCGGCGTGTGACGTCACGCCTCCGCCCCCGTGTGACGTCATGCTTCGCCCCTCAATGCAAGCCTACGGGAGGGGGCGTGATAGCTATCACGCCCCCTCCCGTAGGCTTGCATTGCGGGGACTGATTACAAACGGGTGCCGCGTGCCTGATCCCGGGGGTCCCCAGCGGCGGGACTCCCGCGATCAGGCATCTTATCCCCTATCCTTCGGATAGGGGATAAGATGTTTAAGCACCCCTTTAAGACCTGCCTCTGGCCGGCATTAGGACCTTGTGCACACTAATGTAAATGACCCAGTGCAGTAAGAGTACTTACATTGCCCAGACAGGAGTGGAGAGGGTGCTGGTGGTGGCTTTATGTACTGGATTTGAGATGCATGATGCCAATGAAATCTGATAAATTATGGTCCATATAAAAAATGTTCATAGTTGACCTATTGGAAACACTCCTTCACTCCTAGATGCATATTGCATTGGTTCATGAAATAAATAGCATTAAGCAATTTATGCTTGAGGTAAAAGTGGCATCTTCCTTATTTTACTAAAGCATGAAGAGCCCACTTCACTGCCTGGAATGTCAGTAAAAAAAAAATCCACATTTACTGCAGCAATGAATTGTCGGTGGGGGTTGAGGAAGGGTATGCAGCAGTAGCAGTATCTGTTTGTGATTTTCTGTGTGACACTTATGCTGCCTTGTGTCTTGGACCTTTCTATCTTTTAGCCAATATTTCCGAGCCTTGGATGATATTTGGTTGCATAAATGCAACGGCTTCTACACTTCTGCTTCTGTAGTACATGATAAACATATTACTTTTCTTTGCAATATTTATGACCAATGATACCTTACCCACATACACATAGCTGGTCTCCGTATTCTGCAGGTTGCTCTTGGAAACAGAGCAACCTGTCAGACAAGTGACCTAAGAACTTACCTCTAACTGTGTATCTATCCTCAGATGTCCAACAATGCACTGCTCTGTGAAATCAACTATCCTGTAGAATTCTAGATAGATACATGATATTGTGCAACATAAAATCAGTACAATTTAATGCAAGAATGTTATTTACCAACTTTTGAACATTGTGGGGGAAATTTGTCATTCCCTGCACCAGTACAGATTGGCAAGTTTTTACACAACCTGTGTTTTTGTGCACATTTTTGTGTAAAGAGGGAGTTTTCACAACATTTTTGTGAACAAAAATGTACTAGAACACAGCAAGTACAGTGGGGAGGTGCCTAAAACGTAACTTTTAATAATGTATGTAAAAAACACCACGTTGTGCTCAAATCCAAACCCAAAATAATAATAAATATTGAAACTGACTGGGTTTTTCTGGTGTTTTGTTGCCAAGTTGGTTGTAAGAATCAGACAGTATAAGGGTCCAATATAACACCTATAAGTAATGATTGAGATTGCTAGGATGTTGTTGCCCCTAGCAACCAGCCAACAGTACAAACTGATAATGGTAATGTGCTCAAATTAGGTCTATCTGAATACTCATCAACAGTTGTCGTCCCTCACCATGGCTCTTATCCATTAGCAGTGTGGCTACTCAATTACCGGGATGTCGTTATCCCTGGCAACCGGCCAACAATACAATCAAAGGATGATAATATGCCCTTATTAGGGTCTATTTCTTCACTCCCACTCAATAATATAGCTCTCGACATGTTTCTTCCACAGTTATGTGGCGTCCTCAGGAGAGACCTACTAAATTGCCACCAATTTATCAAGTATATTAACCATTATACAAAGTATATAGATAGTGAGGTTAATTTCCACAAATCACAATATATTGCAACTGAGCACCAATGAGACTTGATCCAGCACGAATTTTTCGTTTTCTCCTGCAATAAAAAAAATATACCATACATAATGTCAGTATGCAAACTTAGTCTTGAAATAAGATTCTGGTGTATATTGAATCACAGTTTACTCACAGTTCTGAGATAATGTTTACCTATAGGGAAAAGAAACATATGCACAAGGACCTGTGAGTATTGTATTCCAAACCTTAAATGGAGAACAGAATGCTAAGCAGTGCTTTCGATTCCATGCCTGGTCAGGACCCCACAGACGGAGCGCAACCTGCAGTGGCGGGGAGACGTTTAGTTTCAGCGGCTTCCTGCGCTTCCGTGCCCGGGATCCTGGCGCCTGACATCATATCCGGTCGCTAGGCTGTGATGTCACTATGCCACACCCACCAGTGATGCTGCGGCTGGGCAGGCCAGTAACTAGAAAGCGGCCACTGTTGCTGGCCATCTTTAGAAAAACATGTGATTTCGGCCAGTAAATTTGAACGCCCCATACAGGTTCTGTGATAAGAGGCTGCATTGTAACCATAATTTCTGCTTGATTACAACAAATGACAACACATAGATCTCATATATGTCATAAAAAAGAAATGTCCGGCAGGTAAGTATATACTCCAAAGTCTAAATAAATAAGTGCCCCCATATCTCAGCACACATCTGTGTATCCAGCGTGCCGCCCCCGCATGCCTCAGGACTGCAACCCTATATGTATCCCAATTTATCAGATGGATACTAGGTCCCTAAATCTTTGTGGGCAAAGATGAACTTGCAAAAAAATAAATCTGCAATTTTGTTATTTTGCAGGGAATGATAAATTCCCCCCTATAGTTTGATCTGTATAATTTCCCATCAGTATTTAAAACTATTGAGAGGGAACATTCTGACTCTTCGGTACTTCGGAGGAAAGAAAACATTTTTTTAAATCAACTAGTGCCGGAAAGTTAAACAGATTTGTAAATTATAAAAAAGGAATGTGCTGCTCACAAAAAATTAGTCTAGGTGTATATATGGTACAGTACTTACACCAAAAGAAGTACAATGAAATTTATGAAAAGAGAAAAAAATATAATACCGTCACCTCAAGACTAATACCAGATAGACTAATACATGATAAATGTAAACAGAGATAAAAATAGAGAACCGTGCTTCAAATTGATGATCATAGCAAAGAATACATTTATTAAAACAAAATGCAATATATAAAAATATATACCGGTATATATATAAAAAGCCTCCTTACACAGGGCCCTTGTGGGGAGGCAAATAGTATATAAAATATAATAAACAAATATACAGCTCTATACGGATATCAGGAAAATCATTAATCCGGCATCTGTTAGTCCGAAGGTTATCACAGTCCGCAATTGTAATGCATGTAGATGGATATATATTTAATGTTCCATATGTGGGTAGCCGTATCAGAAATATATATTTACCAGCTGATGGTATTCGAAGTGTCAGAGTCGTCCAATATACATAAATGTCATAGACCCCATATGCTGTACTGGGTGCTGAGATTTGTAAATTACTTCTATTTAAAAATATTTCTCCAGTACTTATCAGCTGCTGTATGCTCCAGTGAAAGTCGTATAGCTCTTCCCAGTCTGACCACAGTGCTTTCTGCTGAGACCTCTGTCCGTGTCAAGGAGAGGTTTGTCCAGAGCAGGAGAGGTTTGCTATGGGAATTCACTCATGCCCTGTACAGTCTTGACATGGACAGAGGAGGCAGCAGAGAGCACTGTGGACAGACTGGAAAGAATTACACAAGTTTCTCTGATAAGTACTGGAAGGCTTAAAGGAGATATCCAGTGGTGAACAACTTATCCCCTATCCTAAGGATAGGGGATAAGTTGCAGATTGCGGGAGGTCGGACCGCTGGAGCCCCGACAGCCCGTGGGAAGGGGCGTGTCGACCTCCGCACGAAGCAGCGGCCGACGCCCCCTCAATACAACTCTATGGCAGAGCCGGAGCGCTGCTTTCGGCAATCTCCGGCTCTGCAATAGAGATGTATTGAGGGGGCGTGTCTGCCGCCGCTTCGTGCGGTGGTCGACACCCGCTATCTGGCCGGAGAGCCTGGCCCCCGTACAGAGAGATCGCTGGGGGCCCCAGCGGTCGGACCCCCCGCGATCTCAAACTTATCAACTATGCTTAGGATAGGGGATAAGTTTTTCACCACTGGACTACCCCTTTAAAGGGGTTATCCACCATAAGGTGATTTTAGTACGTACCTGGCAGACAATAATGGACATGCTAAGGAAGGATCTGCGCTTGTCTTGTGGCTAAATGGCTATGTTGTGAAATAACCATAATACAGTGGCTAGCGTTTTGTGAACTGGTATTTTCTTTTTTTTACTACAAATCCCACAATTCCATTTCCCTCCCTCCCACATATCAGCCACCCCACCCATTGAAACATAAATGAGCTGCATCCATTCAAATCAGTGTGGTTTTCAATCAGGGTGCCTACAGCTGTTGCATTAGTTGCAGATTGATCTACAAATCTGCAAATTTTCTACCACCAGTTGATTAGGTTTTTTTTTTTTTTTTACCCCTTTAACAAATTACAGACTAAATATGATGCTCAGAGACAAAAGAATTTACCATAAAAGGGTGTTCCAAGATTTTATCTACTGTCTGATATCCAGGAATAGCCTGATCTTCAATACACAACACCACTACACATGTATGGACATTGCCGTATCAGAGACTGCCTCTTTGTCATGCTGATCACTAGGTGTCTCTAGGTTGGACCCCTACCACCTTTAGGTTTCAGTAATCCATGTAAAGTCACAAAAATCCATGGAACAGACAGACTGCTGACTGCTTTTATTTCTATAACTGTAAATATATATTCTATAATTATACTACGGACACAGATAAGATAACAGTAGAATTAAGCATTTCTCCTATAAAATAGTATTTATTTTCTTGTAAGGCTCGGAGTCACTGGTAGCGCATGTTTCAGCAGCTACTGATTACAGCTTCCTCACTGCCCTCATTCATCATTTCTTATCTGAAGTCTAGTGAATTGAGAAGATCCAGAGGCAAGCTTCAATACATGACTGCCACCCAGGATTTCTTGACTTGGAAAACCATTACATGATACAACACTACACCCCTGACAGGGTTAGGGAGATAATGAAGTGTTAAGTGGAGTCCCACATTTCTCCAGTGATACTTTCCCAAATAGAAGAAACATTAGATTCATTTTCTTACAGTTTTTATTAACTTTCTTACAATGTTCAGGTTTTTTATTATTAAAATATAGCTGGAAAGTAAAAATAAAATCATAAAATCTAAGAGCTATGATCACCTTATTGAGTTTAACTTTTTCCTGCACAGCTATAGATTACAATTAATTAACTTGGACATAATCTACATGGTGGGTGACAGAGGCCATATAATATGTATAATCTCAGTATAATGGTACATTCACATATACAGTCATGGCCGTAAATGTAGGTACCCCTGAAATTTTCTACAAAATAAAGTATTTCTCACAGAAATGGATTGCAGTAACTCATGTTTCTCTATCGGCTCCATTGGGGGACACAGACCTTGGGTATATGCTGTTGTTGCTAGGAGACTTGACACTAAGGAAATCAAAAAAAGTAATCTCCTCCCAGCAGGATATACCCGCCTACAGAGCCTGAGGTAATCAGTTTAAGCTTAGTGTTGCAGGAGATGGTCACTAGTCTGGGGGTCTAACATTTTTTATTTTTCCAGAATAGGGACGTTTAGTTTTTCTTATTCCCTTTTATTTTCCTTTTTTCAGGTGGGGTCTCAGGAACATAGCATTCACTGTTTCCCCATTTGCGATTGAGGGGGCACAGACATCGTGGATGTACTGTCAACCCCCTCTCGCCAATGGCCAGCGCCTGGGGTTGTACCTTATGGATCCGGGTCCCCCACTTTTCCCTGCTCGTCTCTCTTTTCAAGCCCGGCATGAGGCAGCTGACTAAAAGCTGGCTAAAGACTTCATGACTGAAGACTTCATTAGGTGAGTTCTTCAGATTGAGGTGAGTATCCCCCTCCCACCTTTTTTTATTTCAGGTGTCGGGGGCTTGCAACCTCTGGAGACCCCCTGTTTTGGTCCCACTCCTTTTAATTATTTCTAGTTGGGGTCCCTATTGGCAAGGGCTCCCTAACACTATTGGGGTAACTCAGGGGGCTAGAGTCAGACTGTACTTTTTTTATTCACTTGGTCAGTCTTTCTTTATTCAGCAGCCGGGGCTGCCTTCTCTCTCTGGATTTTTTCTTCTGTGCTCCGGCCACGTCGTGTGCGACATGGCTGGGGCGCAGTTTACTTTCGTTTTCGCAGCGTCTTGCTGCGCCGGCACTGTCTCTGACTCAGAAGACCACGCAGACATGGCCTATACGGTGGACTCATTGGTTTCGGCCATAAGAGACACCTTTCACCTAGAGGAACCAGGAACTTCGGACGCTGTCCCAGAAGTTTCCTTTCATCGTGCCTGTCCGGCACCCAAGATGTTCAGCTCCCATGCTGAATTTGAATCCTTGCTGGAGTCTGCCAGGAGGCACCCTGACAAGAGGTTTCAAGAAAAAAAGAAGGTTCAAGCGCGTTATCCCTTTGCTAAGGACCTCATTGCCCGGTAGACTTCAGCTCCTACGGTGGACCCACCAGTCTCCTGTCTATCTAAAACTACTACCCTACCTTTGTCCGATGCTGCATCTTTTAAAGATCAAGCGGACAAAAGGGTGGAGACCTTGGCTAAATTTGCCTTTGAGGCTGCGGGTTCATCTCTTCTCCCTGCCTTTGCCTCTGCCTGGGTTTCCAGGGCCATTACGGTCTGGGTTTCCAGACTCCGTAATGGCATTTCTTCTGGGGCTTCCTCGGAAGAACTGGCCGACTAGGTTCTCCTGCTTTCTAAAGCGGGAGATTTTCTTTGTTCTGCTTCCATGCAGTCTGCCCGCTGTGCTGCTTTTGCCATGGGTAACCTTTTGGCTCTCCGTAGATCCGCGTGCGATGCGGACGCAGCCTCTAAAAAGTCTCTCACTGAGCTTCCTTTTACTGGCTCTCGGCTTTTTGGTAAGCGCCTAGATGAGATCATCTCGGGAGCCACGGGAGGGAAGAGTTCCTTATTACCTCAAAATAAGGCCCGTAGTACTACCTCCCGACGTAAATCTACCTCCTTTCGGTCTTTTCAGACCTTCGGGGTCACGAAGGGGACCAGGCAGGCGCCCTCTCAGGACAAAAAGGCTCCCTTCTTCCAAACTCGCCCATCCTGGAAATCGGATAACCGTTCGGGCCGCTTTGCGCCCAAGGCAGGTACCCGCAAACCCACCTCTGCCTGAAGGGACGCCCCCCACCCGTGGATTTTTCTCGGGTGGGAGGTCGTCTATTGCTCTTCCGGGACATCTGGACCACACATGTGCAGGACTCCTGGGTCAGAGATGTGGTTTCCAACGGTTACCGTATCGAGTTTGCCTCTCTTCCAAAGGATCGTTTTTTCCTTTCCCGAGCTCCGCGATCTCCCTCTCTGGCAAAGGCCTTTCGGGGTGCGCTTCAGTCCCTCATCATTCAGGGGGTCATTGTTCCGGTTCCTCCCAGGGAACGCTTTCGAGGTTTTTATTCCAACCTTTTTGTAGTTCCCAAGAAAGGGGGTTCAGTACGCCCCATATTAGATCTAAAGCTCCTCAATCGGCATCTCCTCCTGCGCCACTTCCGCATGGAGTCTCTCCGTTTGGTTGTGGCGACCATGAATCAGGGGAAGTTTCTTTCCTCATTGGACATCAGGGAGGCACTACCTCCATGTCCCGATTTTACCGGAACACCAGCGGTTCCTCCGCTTTGCTGTTCTGGAGGGACATTTCCAGTTTGTGGCTCTCCCCTTCGGCCTAGCCCCTTTAACTCGTGATTCTATCCCGGTGGGACAGGTCTCTATTGTCCCTCGATCGCAAGTTTGTACTTCCTCGGACATCTCGCAGTTCCCTTCTGTGGTGGATCCACTCCCCCCTGCTTCTTCGGGGCACTCCTTCCTGCCCCTCCATTGGCTGGTTGTCACGACGGATGCCAGCCTTTCGGATTGGGGGGTGTCTTCCGAGACCGGACATTCCAGGGCCTTTGGTCTCCCAGAGAGACACTCTTCCCGATCAACATCTTGGAGCTGAGGGCAATCTACCTTTGCCTGTTACATTGGGAGATCCTTCTCCAGGGCCGCCCAGTTCGTGTCCAATCGGACAACTCCACTGCGGTGGCATACATCAATCGCCAGGGCGGCACCCGCAGTTTGGCAGCGATGGCCGAAGTTTCCAAGATCCTTCGCTGGGTGGAACTCAGGGTTCCGGACATCTCAGCAATTCACATCCCGGGCGTAAACAGTTGGGAAGCGGACTTCCTACGCCGGTCCTCTCCCGACCCCGGCGAGTGGTCCCTTCATCCGGAGGTATTTGCAGAGATCTGCGGCCTCTGGGGAACTCCAGATATGGACCACTTTGCATCCCGCCACAGTCAGAAGGTTCCCCTCTTTGTGTCGAAGTCCTGGGACCCCCGTGCTCTGGCAGCGGATGCACTGGTGATTCCTTGGTCGGGGTTCTCCCTACCTTATCTGTTTCCCCCTCTTCCTCTCCTTCCCAGGGTCCTGAGGAAGCTCAAAGCGGAGGGCATTCCCGCCATTCTTGTGGCTCCAGATTGGCCTTCGTCCAGACCTTCTCTCTCAGGGTCCCCTGTGCCACCCCAATTTACAGTCGCTGCATTTGGTGACGTGGCGGTTGAGACCGCGGTACTAAGGGCCTTCTCAACACAGGTGATTCGCACCATGCTCAAGGCATGCAAGCCCTCTTCCGCGAGGATTTACAACCGTACCTGGCGGTCTTATTTTCGTTGGTGTGAATCTCAATCTCTTTCTCCGGTGGTGTTCTCCCTTCCTCGACTCCTTTCTTTTTTGCAGTCAGGGCTGGAACAGCACTTAGCTCTCAGCTCTTTAAAGGGCCAAGTGTCTGCCCTTTCCATTCTTTTCCAACGCCCTCTGGCATCTGATTCTCAGGTTCGGACCTTCCTTCAAGGAGTGGCCCACACGGCTCCTACTTACAGGTCTCCTACTCCTCCTTGGGATCGTAATTTGGTCCTTGGCGCACTACAGGGCGCGCCCATTGAACCCCTCAGGGAGGTTTCCCTTCTTCTCCTTTCCTGGAAGGTGGCGTTCCTTATGGCAATTACCTCCATCAGACGGGTTTCGGAGTTGGTGGCTCTTTCTTGCCGCTCTCCCTTTCTAATTGTCCATCAGGAAAAGTTCTTTTTTACCTAAGGTGGTTTCTGCCTTCCACCTTAATGAGGATATCATCCTCCCGTCCTTTTGTC
Source organism: Hyla sarda (assembly GCF_029499605.1). NCBI lineage: Eukaryota > Metazoa > Chordata > Amphibia > Anura > Hylidae > Hyla > Hyla sarda. Next base: position 286,850,194 of record NC_079191.1, read on the forward strand.
CCGCTCCATCTCATCCCGGGGAGCGTTTGCTTCATAAACTTGATGTGGTACAGGCGTACCTACCTCTCTGTTACGTCTCCTTTTCGTCAATGTGATTCCTTTTTTGTTCTTACAGACGGTCACCGTAAGGGTCTACCTGCTTCCAAGGCAACCATTTTGCGGTGGATCAAGTTTGCCATTTCAGAGGCTTACCGTTGCAGGGGGGAAGACCCCTCCTTTCAGGGTTTCAGCTCACTCCACGCGTTCTGTCGGAGCTTCCTGGGCTTTCCATAACAGAGCTTCAGCCTCTCAAGTCTGTAAGGTGGCTACCTGGTCGTCCTTACACACTTTTACTAAATTCTACCAGGTTCATACCTTTTCATCCACTGATGCTAGTCTGGGCCGTAAGGTGTTGCAGGCAGCGGTGGCCCAGCCTGCCCCTTGATTGTTTTCTGTGCCCACCCTAGGGACGGCCCTAGGGATCGGTACGTCCCAAGGTCTGTGTCCCCCAATGGAGCCGATAGAGAAAAAAGGATTTTTGTCTTACCGTAAAATCCTTTTCTTGGAGGATCCATTGGGGGACACAGCTCCCGCCCTTTCTTTGGTGTTCCTGTTTTGGTTACCTATCCGAGGGTGTGTTCAGTTAATTTTTTGTTCTGGTTACCTTGGACTGGTCTTGGTTTTCTACCTCTCGGTCCTCTCCTACTGCTTGGGGACTAAACTGATTACCTCAGGCTCTGTAGGCGTGTATATCCTGCTGGGAGGAGCCAACTTTTTTTGATTTCCTTAGTGTCAAGTCTCCTAGCAACGACAGCATATACCCAAGATTTTACGGTAAGAGAAAAATCCTTTTTTTGCTATATACATGTTTATTCCCTTTGTGTGTATTGGAACTAAACCAAAAAAGGGAGGAAAAAAAGCAAATTGGACATAATGTCACACCAAATTCTGAAAAAAAAAAAATGGGCTGGACAAAATTATTGGCACCCTTTAAAAATTGTGGAAAAATAAGATTGTTTCAAGCATGTGAGACTCCTTTAAACTCACCTGGGGGTAAGTAACAGGTGTGGACAATATAAAAATCACACATGAAAGCAGATACAAAGGAAAGAAGTTCACTTAGTCTTTGCATTGTGTGTCTGTGTGTGCCACACTAAGCATGGACAACAGAAAGAGAAGATTACTGTCTGAGGACTTGAGAACCAAAATTGTGGAAAAATATCAACAATCTCAAGGTTACAAGTCCATCTCGAGAGATCTAGATTTGTCTTTGTCCACAGTGCGCAACATTATCAAAAAATTTGCAACCCATGGCACTGTAGCTAATCTCCCTGGGCATGGACGGAAGAGAAAAATTTATAAAAGGTGCCAATGCAGGATAGTCCGGATGGTGGTTAAGCAGCCCCAAACTAGTTTCAAAGATATTCAAGCTGTCCTGCAGGCTCAAGGAGCATCAGTGTCAGCGCGAACTATCCGTCGACATTTAAATAAAATGAAACGTTATGGCAGGAGACCTAGGAGGACCCCACTGCTGACACAGAGACATAAAAAAGCAAGACTACATTTTGCCAAAATGAACTTCAAAAAGCCAAAATCCTTCTGGGAAAATGTCTTCTACTGATTACCGAAAACAGAATGAGGCCTACAAAGAAAAGAACACAGTACCTACAGTAAGAATATGGTTGAGGTTCAATGATGTTTTGGGGTTGTTTTGCTGCCTCTGGCACTGGGTGCCTTGAATGTGTCCAATGCATTTTGAAATCTGAGGATTACCAACAGATTTTCAGTCGCACTTTACATCCCAGTGTCAGAAAGCTGGGTTTGGGTCCGAGATCGTGGGTCTTCCAGCAGGACAATGACCCCAAACATACGTCAAAAAGCACCCAGAAATGGATGGCAACAAAGTGCTGGAGAGTTCTGAAGTTGCCAGCAATGAGTCCAGATCTAAAAACAATTGAACACCTGTGGAGAGATCTTAAAATTGCTGTTGGGAAAAGGCACCCTTCCAGTAAGAGAGTAAAAAGCGGAGGAGCGCTCCATAACGTAAAACAATACTGGAGGGGGGGTAAGGGATAGGGGATTGTAACCCCTTACCCAGTCGGTGGTGCAATTCATACACAACAATGATACAAGTGGATGTTATGAAACGGTGATCCGTCTGTAGCTCTTCAGCTTGGATAATGTAGCAGATTAATGGTGAAGGCTTCTATGAAGTGAACAGCAATATAAAATCAGTGCTGACGGACCCAGAGCAGAGACAGCAGGATTAGTGTTAATGATTTATTTAGACCAAGATGCAACGCGTTTCACTGCTCTTGCACAGCTTCCTCAGGCATAGCAAGATACAACCAGGTAAGTACTTATATAGTAAAGAGGTTAACTCTTTCATGTCCTTCCTTATACAAACAGACAAAATATATACAAAAACATACAAATAATATAATGCATGACTAACACATATAAATGACACCATAATACAACCGGTTTGCAGATCTAAAATGCTAATGTATATGTACATAAAAAGGTAATGAATAAATATTAAGAGGTAAAAAATATATTAAAAAACATATAAAAAAAAGAAAATATTATATATAAAATATCAGCACACATTTTCTATGGTCTCATTAAGGGGACAATGTGGCCAATTTAAAAATCCAAAAGGATTCACGTTTAATCAAATGCCGATAGCGGTTTGGGGCACTTTCTGGAATTGCATCTAATATCACTAACGTAGAGAATCCATATTATTTTTATGTATGATAGAAAAATGCCTTGAGACACTGAGAAGTAAAAATTATTTTTAATGTTAGACCTATGTTTACACATGTAAGAACGTACGGTTTGCACCGTACATCCTACATATTGCAGACGACAATCACAATAAAGTAAATAAATTGCATAATGGGTCTCAGAATTAACTGAATGTACAATAGGGAAACATTTTCCAGTCTGAAATGACAAAAAAAAGTTTTTTTTCAACAATCATGGCACAACAATAACACTGTTTTTTATTGCAAGGTGAACAACCTGTAGATGTGGTCTCTATATTCTTTCTATTTTTATTTTCTAACCTATTAGGAGTCAGTAAATTTTGTAAATTCTTGGATCTTCTAAATGTAACGTTAGGGTATTTGGGGAAGATACTTTTGAGTATGGGATCACTTAACACAATTGGCCAATTACGTTTTAAAATGCCCTTGATTTTATTAGCTTCACAATTAAATTGTGTAATGAAATTCTATTTTAATTTATTAGTCATAATTTCTGTCTTATTTTTATTTTTGGGTATGGTAAGGTCCGTTTGTTTGATCGTTTTTACTTTATGATAGGCATTAGTGAGCAAAGACTTGGGGTAACCCTTAGCAGCAAAAGGAACATGGGAGAATTGTGTAGTGTGAATAGCGATATATCAGCTCCATCCTGTTGGGGAGATAAATGAGGTGTCAGTGATTGTATGCCCATAACAGTAATAGTTTCCTTTTTATCCCTTTGTCCATTTTTATTTGTATCTTGATCAATAGCAGCAGGGTGTGTTTTTTTCAAACAAGTGGATGTAAATAGTTTTCTAGATCACACAAGCGCCCATTATCCAAACTGGCTCAAAAATGTCCCTTACGGACAATATTTGCGTATTCGCAAAAATTGTACTACAGATGTAGATTTCAGTGCTCAAGCTGCTATTCTGAGAGGTCGTTTTGTTGCTAAGGGTTACCCCAAGTCTTTGCTCACTAATGCCTATCATAAAGTAAAAATGATCAAACAAACGGACCTTACCATTCCCAAAAATAAAAGTAAAAATAAGACAGAAATTATGACTAATACATTTAAATAGAATTTCATTACACAATTTAATTGTGAAGCTAATAAAATCAAGGGCATTTTAAAACGTAATTGGCCAATTGTGTTAAGTGTTCCTGTACTCAAAAGTATCTTCCCCAAATACCCTAATGTTACATTTAGAAGATCCAAGAATTTACAAAATTTACTGGCCCCTAATAGATTAGAAAATAAAAATAGAAAGAGTATAGATGCCACATCTACAGGTTGTTCACCTTGTAATAAAAACGGTGTTATTGTTGTGCCATGATTGTTGGAAATAATGTTTTTCGATTAATTTCAGACTGGAAAATGTTTCCCTATTGTACATTCAGTTCATTGTGAGACCTGTTATGCAATTTATTTGCTTTATTGTGATTGTAATCTGCAATATGTGGGATGTACGGTGCAAACTGTGCGTTCTCACATGTGTAAATTTAGGAATACTATTAAAAATAATGTTTTACTTCAAAGTGTCTCAAGGCATTTTTCTATTATACATAAAAATAATATTGATTCTCTACGTTAATGATATTGGTAACAATTCCAGAAAGTGCCCCAAACCGCTATCAATGATTGATTAATCGCGAATCCTTTTGGATTTTTAAATTGGCCACATTGTCCCCACAAGGGCTTAATGAGACAATAGAATATGTCCGCTGATATTTTATAAACTGTATATAATAAATTTATTTTTTTATATATTTTTTAAATATATATTTTACCTCTTAATATTTATTCATTGCCTTTTTTTATATTAGCATTAGCATTAGCATTTTAGATCTACAAACAGGTTGCATTATGGGGTTATTTATCCTATGTATGGCATTCATTATATTATAATGATTGTATATTTTTGTACATATTTTGTCTATGTTTGTATAAGGAAGGACATGAAAGAGTTAACCTCTTTACTATATAAGTACCGTATTTATCGGTGTATAACACGCACTGGCGTATAACACGCACCCCCATTTTAACAGGGAAATTTAAGCAAAAAAAATAAAATGTAAAATAAGTGACTTGGACTAAATGCCACATCATCCCCACAGCTTCGTTTTCTTCTGCACCTCAGTTTGGTCCTGTCCCCTCCAGTGCCACATCATCCCCCCATGTCTCATCATTTCCCCCTGTCATAGACCACCACTAGCCATACAGACATTAAGCATTTAGTGCCTCCCCCACCATCATTTCCCCCTGTCTCATCATCCGCCACCCTGTCTCATCATGTCCCCCCATCCTTCCCCCCTCATCATCCCCCACCCTGTCTCATTATCCCCCACCCTGTCTCATCATGCCACCCATCATTCCCCCCTCATCATTTCCCCGTCTCATTATCCCCAACCCTATCTCATCATTCCCCCCTCATCATTTCCCCGTCTCATTATCCCCAACCCTGTCTCATCATGTCCCCCATCATTCCCCCCCTCATCATTTCCCCCCCCCATCATTTCCCCCTGTCTCATAATCCCCCCACCCTCTCTCATCATGTCCCTCATCATTCCCCCCCTCATCATTTCCCCCTGTCTCATCATCCCCCCACCCTCTCTCATCATGTCCCCCATCATTCCGCCCTCATCATCCCCCCCACCCTGTCTCATGTCCCCCATCATTCCCCCCTCATCATCCCCCCACCCTGTCTCATCATCCCCTCATCATGTTCCTCTTCCAGTGGTCTTCAACCTGCGGACCTCCGGATGTTGCAAAACTACAACTCCCAGCATGCCCGGACAGCAGCCTGGACAGTTTTGCAACAAATGGAGGTCCGCAGGTTGAAGACCACTCTTCCCCTTTCCCTACCTGGCTGCGCTTCGGCTGTCTTACGGGCTGCGGTCAGTGAAGCAGATGAGTGATGTCCTCTCTCGGCTTCTCTGCGCAGCCTCAGGGATGTCACTTTCCGGCTGCGACTACAGGAAATGAAAAGTGATGTCACTGATGCCGCGCAGAGAAGCCGGCAGAGGACGTCACTCATCTGCTTCACTGACCGCAGCCTGCAAGACCCCCTGCCTGACCTGACCTGCCGAAGCGCAGTCAGGTAAGGAAAATAAACAAAACTATGAAAAGCAGGAAAAGGGGGAATGATGAGGGAGGGGGGGGGGGTAGGGAAAATGAAAAGTAAAACTGTCACTTGTTTTCTCCCGCACTATCCACAGGTACTGGTGGATAGTAAGGGAGACGCTGATTAAAAGTTAGGGCAGATCCGGACAAGGTAGGGCTCATTTTAATCAGTGTCTCCCGCACTATCCACCAGTACCTGTGGATAGTGCGGGAGAAAACCAATGACAGTTTTCCTTTATAGCAGAGCGGGAAGGAGACGCCGCTGGTCACTGATTTAAAGTGGCCGCGGCTGTGCTGCTAATACTTAACAAGCAGCCACTGTTGCGGCCGCTTTAAATCAGTGACCAGAAGATTTATCGGCATATAACACGCAGGCAGGCTTTTTGCCTTAAATTTAAGTTTTAAAAGTGTTATACGCCAATAAAAATGGTACTTAGCTGCTTGTATCTTGCTATGCCTGAGGAAGCTGTGCAAAGGCAGTGAAATGCATTGCATCTTGGTCTAAATAAATCCTTACCACCATTCCTTCTGTGTCTGTTCTGGGTCCGTCAGTGCTGATTTCATCCTGCTGTTCACTTCATAGAAGCCCCCACCATTTATCTTCCAGTTAGAGAGACCTGGAGCAGTTTGCAAAGAAAGAGTGGTCCAACATTCCGGCTGAGAGGTGTAAGAAGCTTATTGATGGTTATAGAAAGCGACTGATTTCAGTTATTTTTTCCAAAGGGTGTCCAACCAAATTTTAAGTTAACCACTTAAGGACCAAGGACGTACCGGTACGTCCTGAGTCCTTTCCCTTTCTATAACGTGGGGCCACGACGTCCCTCTAACAACGGCCGGGACCCGTGGCTAATGATCGCGGTGCCGCGCACTATTAACCCTTTAGACGCGGCGTTCAAAGTTGAACGCCGCGTCTAAAGTGAAAGTAAATCACTGCCAGTTAGATCAGGGGGCTGTTCAGGATCACCGCGGCGAAATCGCGGCATCCCGAACAGCTGTGGGAAACGAGGAGGGTCTCCTACCTTGCCTCCTGGTGTCCGATCGTGGAATGACTGCTCAGTGCCTGAGATCCAGGCATGAGGAGTCAAGCTGCAGAATCATTGATCACTGGTTTCCTATGAGAAACCACTGATCAATGTAAAAGATCAGTGTGTGCAGTGTTATAGCCCCCTATGGGAGCTATAACACTGCAAAAAAAAGTGGAAAAAAAAACCTGAATAAAGATCATTTAACACCTCCCCTAATAAAAGTTTGAATCACCCCCCTTTTCCCATTTAAAAAAAAAAAACAGTTTAAATAAAAATAAACATATGTGGTATCGCCGCGTGCGGAAATGTCCGAATTATAAAAATATATCATTAATTAAACAGCACAGTCAATGGTGTACGCGCCAAAAAATTCCAAAGTCCAAAATAGTGTATTTTTGGTCACTTTTTATATCATGAAAAAATTAATAAAAAGAGATCAACAAGTCCGATCAATACAAAAATGGTACCGCTAAAAACTTCAGAACACGGCGCAAAAAATGAGCCCTAATACTGCCCCATATGAGGAAAAATGTAAACGTTATAGGGGTCAGAAGATGACAATTTTAAACGTATAAATCATAGTTTGGTTTTTTCCAGAAGTACGACAAAATCAAACCTATAAAAGTAGGGTATCATTTTAATCGTATGGACCTACAAAATAAAGAGAATGTCATTTTTACCGAAAAATTTACTGCATAGAAACAGAAGCCCTCAGAAGTTACAAAATTGCGTTTTTTTTTTTTTTCAATTTTGTCTCAATTATTTTTTTTCCATTTTGCCGTAGAATTTTGGGTAAAATGACTAATGTCATTACAAAGTAGAATTGGTGGCGCAAAAAATAAGCCATCATATGGATTTTTAGGTGCAAAATTGAAAGAGTTATAATTTTTTTTAAGGTAAGGAGGAAAAAATGAAAGTGCAAAAACGGAAAACCCCTGGTCCTTAAGGGGTTAAAGGGGTACTCCGGTGGAAAACTTTTTTTTTTTTTTTTTTTAACCCCTTCCCGACCTATGACATACCTGTACGTCATGGGTGGCAAGGTGTTCCCGACCCGTGACATACAGGTACGTCATGGACATTACTGCCGCTACTCGCGGCACCCCGCAGCGCCCGGAAAGATGGTGGCTATCACTGATAGCCAGCCATCTTACCGTGCGACCACGGGGGGTTTCGTCCCCCACCCCCCCCAGCGATCGCTGCTATCAGCTGGTCAAATCTGACTAGCTGATAGCAGCGTTTCGCTATCAGAATACTTAGCAGCGCGGTGTGTGAGTTCCGATCACGGGGATCGGGACACACACCGCTCTGCTAAGTGTCCCTGACCCGTCCCCCGGCGTCACTTACCCGTCGGAGCGGTGTCCCGAGCGGTCCCGGCGTCCTCCGTGCGGTCCCGACGTCCTCCAGGCGGTCCCGGCGGCGCTGCGTCCCGGAGGTGAGTTTCCGGCAGCAGTGCAGCATCTTCATTGGCAGCAGTGAGATCGCCGTAAAGCGATCTCACTGCTGCCTCTGAGAGTTTCAAAACTGCAACTCCCAGCATGCCCAGACAGCCTTTGGCTTTCTGGGCATGCTGGGAGTTGTAGTTTTGCAACATCTGGAGGTCCACAGTTTGGAGACCACTGTATAATGGTCTCCAATCTGTGCTCTTCCAGATGTTGCAAAACTACAAATCTCAGCATGCTCAGTCTGTCCAGGCATGCTGGGAGTTGTAGTTCTCTAACATCTGGAAGAGCACAGATTGGAGACCATTATACAGTGGTCTCCAAACTGTGGACCTCCAGATGTTGCAAAACTACAACTCCCAGCATGCCCAGACTGCCCAAGCATGCTGGAAGTTGTAGTTCGGCAACATCTGATCCTTCAGATATTGCCGAACTACAACTTCCAGCATGCCTTGGCAGTCTGGGCATGCTGGGAGTTGTAGTTTTGCAACATCTGGAGGCACACTAGTTGGGAAACATTGTCCGTTTCCTACCTCAGTGCCTCCAGCTGTTGCAATTGTTGCAAAACTATAACTCCCAGCATGCACTGACAGACCATGCATGCTGGGAGTTGTAGTTTTGCAACAGCTGGAGGCACACTGGTTTGGAAACACTAAGTTTGGTTGCAACACTTGAAAGTTTATTACTTAACTTAGTGTTTCCAAACCAGTGTTCCTCCAGCTGTTGCAAAACTACAACTCCCAGCATGCACGGACAGCCAAAGGGCATGCTCGGAGTTTGCAACAGCTGGATGTTTGCCCCCTCCCCCCAATGTGAATGTACAGGGTACACTCACATGGGCGGAGGTTTACAGTGAGTGCTGGAAGTTTGAGATGGCGCAAATTTTGCGCTGCAGCTCAAACTTCCAGCGGCAAACTTGCTGTGAACCTCTGCCCATGTGACTGTACCCTAAAAACACTACACTACACTGACACTAACCTAAAATAAAAAGTAAAAAACACTACATATACACATACCCCTACACAGCCCCCCTCCCCCCAAAAAATGAAAAACGTCTGGTACGCTACTGTTTCCAAAACGGAGCCTCCAGCTGTTGCAAAATAATAACTCCCAGTATTGCCGGACAGCCATTGACTGTCCAGGCATGCTGGGAGTTTTGCAACAGCTGGAGGCACCCTGTTTGGGAATCACTGGCGTAGAATACCCCTATGTCCACCCCTATGCAAATCCCTAATTCAGGCCTCAAATGCGCATGGCGCTCTCTCACTTTGGAGCCCTGTCGTATTTCAGGGCAACAGTTTTGGGACACATATGGGGTATCGCCGTACTCGGGAGAAATTGCCTTACAAATTTTGGGGGGCTTTTTCTTCTTTAACCCCTTATGAAAAGGTGAAGTTGGGGTCTACACCAGCATGTTAGTGTAAAAAAATAATTTTTTTACACTGACATGCTGGTGTTGCCCTATACTTTTCATTTTCACAAGAGGTAAAAGGGAAAAAAGACCCTCTAAATTTGTAACGCAATTTCTCCTGAGTACGGCGATACCCCATATGTGGGTGCAAAGTGCTCTGAGGGCGCACAACAAGGCCCAGAAGGGAGAGTGCACCATGTACATTTGAGGCGATTTGCACAGGGGTGGCTGATTGTTACAGCAGTTCTGACAAACGCAAAACAATAAATATCCATATGTGACCCCATTTTGGAAACTACACCCCTCACGGAATGTAATAAGGGGTGCAGTGAGCATTTACACCCCACTGGTGTATGACAGATTTTTGGAACAGTGGTCTGTGAAAATGAAAAATAAAATTTTTGATTTGCACAGTCCACCGTTTCAAATATCTGTCAAACGCCAGTGGGGTGTAAATACTCACTGCACCCCTTATTACATTCCATGAGGGGTATAGTTTCCAAAATGGGGTCACATGTGGGGGGGTCCACTGTTCTGGCACCATAGGGGCTTCCTAAATGGGACATGCCCCCCAAAAACCCTTTCAGAAAAACTCACTCTCCAAAATCCCATTGTCGCTCCTTCCCTTCTGAGCCCTCTACTGCGCCCACCGAACATTTTACATACGCATATGAGGTATTTCCTTACTCGAGAGAAATTGGGTTACAAATTTTAGGGTGATTTATCTCCTTTACCCCTTGTAAAAATTAAAAAATTGGGTCTACAAGAAAATCCAAGTGTAAAAAATGAAGATTTAGAATTTTCTCCTTCACTTTGCTGCTATTCCTGTGAAACACCTAAAGGGTTAAAACACTTACTGAATGTCATTTTGAATACTTTGGGGGGTGCAGTTTTTATAATGGGGTCATTTATGGGGTATTTCTAATATGAAGATCCTTAAAATCCACTTCCAACCTGAACTGGGCCCTGAAAAATTACGATTTTGAAAATCTTGAGAAAAATTTGAAAATTGCTGCGGAACTTTGAAGCCCTCTGATGTCTTCCAAAAGTAAAAAACTTGTCAATTTTTTAATGCAAACACAAAGTAGACATATTGTATATGTGAATCAATATGTAATTTATTTGGAATATCCATTTTCCTTTCAAGCAGAGACTTTCAAAGTTAGAAAAATGCTAAATTTTCAAAATTTTCATGAAATTTTTAGATTTTTTACCAAGAAAGGATACAAATATCAGTGAAATTTTACCGATAAAATAAAGTAGAATATGTCACGAAAAAACAATCTCGGAATCAGAATGATAAGTAAAAGCATTCCAAAGTTATTAATGTTTAAAGTGACAGTGGTCAGATTTTCAAAAAATGCCCAGGTCATGAAGGTGAAAATGGGCTGGGTCATGAAGGGGTTAAACAACTGGTGTCAGAAAGTTAAACAGATTTGTAAATTACTTCTATTAAAAAATCTTAATCCTTCCTGTACCTATTAGCTGCTGAATACTACAGAGGAAATTCTTTGCTTTTTGGAACATAGAGCTCTCTGCTGACATCATGACCACAGTGCTCTCTGCTGACATCTCTGTCCATTTTACGAACTGTTCAGAGTAGGAGAAAATCCCCATAGCAAACATATGCTGCTCTGGACAGTTCCTAAAATGGACAGAGATGTAAACAGAGAGCACTGTGGTCATGATGTCAGCAGAGAGCTCTGTGTTACAAAATCAAAACCATTTCCTCTGTAGTATACAGACCCTAAAAAGTACTGGAAGGATTAAGATTTTTTAAAAGAAGTAATTTACAAATCTGTTTAACTTTCTGGCACCAGTTGATTTAAAAAAAAAAGTTTTCCACGGGAGTACCCCTTTAAGGACCAAGCCCATTTTCACCTTAAGGACCAGAGCGTTTTTTGCACATCTGACCACTGTCACTTTATGCATTAATAACTTTGGAATGCTTTTACTTTTTATTCTGATTCCAAGATTGTTTTTTCGTGACATATTATACTTTAAGTTAGTGGTAAATTTTTGTCGATACTTGCATCATTTCTTGGTGAAAAATTCCAAAATATGATGAAAAATTTGAAAATGTAGCATTTTTTTTACTTTGAAAATCTCTGCTTATAAGGAAAATAAACATTCCAAATAAATGATATATTGATTCACTTATACAATATGTCTACTTTATGTTTGCATCATAAAGTTTGTTTTTACTTTTGGAAGACATCAGAGGGCTTCAAAGTTCAGCAGCAATTTTTCCAATTTTTCACCAAATTTTCAAAATCTGAAATTTTTTCCAGGGACCAGTTCAGTTTTGAAGTGGACTTAAAGGAGTACTCCAGTGAAAACCTTTTTTCTTTCAAATCAACTGGTGGCAGAAAGTTAAACATATTTGTAAATTACTTCTATTAAAAAATCTTAATCCTTCCTGTACTTATTAGCTGCTGAATACTACAGAGGAAATTCTTTTCTTTTTGGAATTCTCTCTGATGACATCACGAGCACAGTTCTCTCTGCTGACGTTATAATAATAATAACAACGCTTTATTTATTGTTGTCCTTAGTGGGATTTGAACCCAAGTCCCCAGCACTGCAAGGCAGCATTGCTAACCACTGAGCCACCATGCTGCCCTTAGCATACATCTGCTATGCATGGTTGCTAAAATGGAGATGTCAGCAGAGAGGACTGTGCTCGTGATGTCATCAGTGTTCCAAAAAGAAAGGAATTTCCTCTGTAGCATTCAGCAGCTAATAAGTACTGGAAGGATTAAGATTTTTTAATAGAAGTAATTTAAAAATATGTTTAACTTTCTGCCACCAGTTGATTTAAAAGAAAAAAGGTTTTCACCGGAGTACCCCTTTAAAGGGCCTTCATATTAGAAATACCCCATAAATTACCCCATTATAAAAACTGCACCCCTCAACACCCCTTTAGGTGTTTCACAGGAATAGCAGCAAGTGAAGGTGAAAATTCTAAATCATTTTTTTATACTCGCATGTTCTTGTAGACCCAGTTATTGAAATTTTACAAGGGGTAAAAGGAGAAAAAGCCTCCCAAAATTTGTAATCCAAATTCTCTCGAGTAAGGAAATACCTAATGTGTGTATGTCAAGTGTTCGGCGGGCGCAGTAGAGGGCTCAGAAGGGAAGGAGTGATAAAAAAAAACAAAAAAAAAACAACACGGCATACTATTTTGAAAACTACACCCCTCAAGGAACGTATCAAGGGGTACAATGAGCCATAACACCCCACATGTGTTTGACAAATTTCTGCTAAAGTTGGACGTGAAAATGAAAATTTAAATTTTTTTCACTAAAAGGCTGGTGTTACCCCAAATTTTTATTTTTCACAAGGGGTAATTGGAGAAAAAGCCTCACAAAATTCGTAACCCCATTTCTTCTGAGTATGTAAATACCCCATATGTGGATTTAAAGTGCTCTGCGGGTGAACTACAGGTCTCGGAAGAGAAGGAGCAACATTTAGCTTTTGGTTTAAATTATTTTCATTGGATTTTTTTGAGAAATTTACAGGAAAGATTGGCCAAAGAAAACAACGTGGCCAAGGAACAATACATAACAAATATAACACAGTTATATAAATGTTACTAAAGCAATCACTCAGCTGTATGTAGAAATATTAATTTGCAGAATCATGTCTTTGGATGTTGCGGATATTATAGACACATCCGGTAGATCATTATAGGTCATCTTGAAAAGGAAAAACGTCACATAAGCAGTTTTAAAGTATTTAATAGTCATACCTATAACTCTGCAGCAAAGAATAGTATTTTTCATGACTAGATTGTAGTCCTCCCCTCTCTCGTCACAGGAAGATTCACCGGAAATATGTGCAAAGTGTGACACACAGTAATCATAAGTAGTAATGGGTAGTTAGAGTAGTATCATTTAATAATATAGGATGAACATAATTTAATGGAATTGATCCCAGAACAGCATGAAATCTAATAAAACCATGATAGAAGTGATGTGCATGGTTAATTAGCAACACCTAGGCCAGTGGATAGTGCTTCGTCCAGGTCTTCCATCTCGACTCGCAGGTCCGTCGGTTGTTTAGCTTCCAGGTGTATGTCGTTTCGTAAAAACAATTGGACTTGACTGCTTCTATAATGTTGGCTGTAGAAGGGACAGAAGAGGATTTCCACCTAGCTGCAAGTTTGGATCTGTAGGCTATTAGGATATGGCATAAATGTGTTCTATAAGCGGCGTCAGCTGTGTGAAGGCCTATGTTTAAAAGTACAAGTTTGCTGGATATGGATAATGACTTGTGTGAAACCAGTTGTACTTATTCCTCCACACCTTTTTTCAATGTGTGAAGTGCAGGAAACGACCAGAAAATGTGACTTATGGTGCCTGTCAACCCGCATCCCCTTCAACATAGTTGGGAACATGAGGGGATCATGTAATGCAATTTGGCCGGGGTATAGTACCACATAGAGACCATCTTGAAAAATTGTTCTCTATCGCCTAAACACGATGTGTGTTTGAGCTTTTGGAGAGAGTATTTGGTTGGAATAGAAGTGGGGGGCCATGTGCATTTACAAAGCCCCCCCCCCCCCGTGTTGCCAGAACAGTGGACCACCTCACATGTGGCCCCATTTTGGAACCTCCACCCCTCACAAAATTTAATAAGGGGGTGCAGTGAGCATTTATACCCCACTGGCGTTTTACAGATCTTCGGAACAGTGGGCTGTGCAAATGAAAAAAAAAAATGCTTTCATTTTCACGAACCACTGTTCCAAAAATCTGTCAGACACCTGTGGGGTGTAAATGCTCACTGTACCCCATATAACATTACTTGAGGGGTTTAGTTTCCAAAACGGGGTCACATGTGCGGGGGGGGGGGTTCCACTGTTCTGGCACTATGGGGGCTTTGTAAACACACAAGGCCTTCAATTTCAGACACATTCTCTCCCCAAAAGCCCAATGGCGTTCCTTCTCTTCTGAGCATTGTAGTTCGCCCTGCAGAGCACTTTATATAAACATATGGGGTATGTTCTTACTCAGAAGAAATGGGGCTACAAATTTTTTTTATTTTTTTTTGGGGGGGGGGCTTTTTTCCTAATTTTCCTTGTGAAAATGAAAAATGTAGGGTAACAGCAGCATTTTAGTGAAAACATTTTAAAAATTTTTATTTTCACATCCAACTTTAACGAAAATTCGTCAAACACCTGTGGGGTGTTAAGGCTCACTATACCCCTTGTTATGTTCTGTGAGGGGTGTAGTTTCCAAAATGGGGTCACATGTGGGTATTTTTTTGCATTTATGTCAGAACCACTGTAAAATTTCCCACCCCTGTGAAAATCACCAATTTAGACCTCAAATGTACATGGTGCACTCTCACATCTGGGCCATGTTGTGCGCCTGCAGATCACTTTACACCCACATATGGGGTATTTCCGTACTCAGGAGAAATTGGGTTACAAATTTTGCGGGTCTTTTTTTTCCTTTTACCGCTTGTGAAAATTCTAAGTGTAGGGCAACACCAGCATGTTAGTGTAATACTAACATGCTGATGTAGACCCCAACCTTACCTTTTCATAAGAGGTAAAAGGAGAAAAAGCCCCCCAAAATTTGTAACAGAATTTCTCCCGAGTACGGAAATACCCCATATGTGGCACGAAACTGTTGCCCTGAAATATGACATTGCTCCAAAGCGAGAGAGCACCATGCGCATTTGAGGCCTCCAGGGTGTCTCCAGCTGTTGCAAAACTCCCAGCATGCCTGGACAGTCAATGGCTATCCGGCAATACTGGGAGTTGTTTTTCAACAGCTGGAGGCTCTGTTTTGGAAACAGTGCCGTTAAAGAATTATTTTTTTTTATTGGGGGGGGGGGGGCACTGTAAGGGTGTATGTATATGTAGTGTTTTACTTTTTATGGTAGTGTAGTGCTTTCACATGGGCGGGTGGTGTAGTGTAGTGTAGTGTAGTGTTTTCACATGGGTGGGGGTTTACAGTGAGTTTCTGGGAGATTGAGCTGCAACGGAAAATTTGCAGCATCTCAAACTTGCAGCAGAAAACTCACTGCAAATCCCCGCCCGTGTGAATGTACCTTGTACATTCACATTGCGTGGGGGGGGGGGGGACCTCCAGCTGTTAAAAATCTACATCTCCCAGCATGCACTGACACAACTCCCAGCATGTATGGTCTGACAGTCGAAGTGCATGCTGAGAGTTGTAGTTTTGCAACAGCTGTTGCATAACTACAGTCCCCAGCATGCACAGACTACCAATGCTGGGAGTTGTACTTGAAACTACAGCTGTTGCAAAACTACAACTCCCAGCATGCTCTTTGGCTGTGCATGCTGAGAGTTGTTGCTAAGCAACAGCAGGAGGTGAACAGGCCTCACCTCTTGCTCTATCCTGCCGCCGGGACCGCCAACGCTGCTGCCGCTGCTCACGTCTGCCGCCGCTCCTGAGGGGAGCCCCGCCAGGCCATGTAGAGATAGGAGTCCCCCACCTGCCCTGATCACCGCTCTGATCACCGCCCTGCAGGGTAGTGATTGATCGGTCGTTACGACTGCTCAATCACATGATCATGAGGTGGCACCCATGCCACCTCACTCCTGCTGGGTAAGGGTAAATGGGGCTGTCTCTGACAGCCTCATTCACCCTTTTTACCGGGTCACCGGAGACCCGATTGACCTGGAATTGCCGCAAATCGCCGGTCTAAATTGATCAGTCTCAGGACCCCCCAGGCATTTGCACAGGATGCCTGCTGAACGTTTTCAGCAGGCATTTCGCTCTGAACCCCGCCCGGCACATGGCGGGGACCGAATTCCCACGGGTGTACAGGTACACCCTGTGTCTTTAACTACCAGGACGTCAGGGCGTACCTGTACACCCAATGTCCTTAAGGGATTAAATATACCACATCATGTCTAGCACCTTTATTTTATTTTTTTTATTACACTTTTAATTTAGCACACTAGTCTGAATTTCTCTCAAAGGGAGGAAGCGTGGCCTCACTGTGCAGGTCTCCGCCCCCTCCATCAGTATGCTGTCTGCTCACATCTCCCTTAGCATTAGCAAAACAATAACTCCCAGCTTGTCCTCACTGACAATAGCGGGACACAAGCTGACAGTGGGAGGATTTTTCCTCCAGCTGTGAGGCCTGCGCTCACAGCTGTCAATCAAGGAACATAGGTGATGACATAGGTGATGACGCATGGACACAGCAGAACTAGTATGTGTCCAAGCAGGTGGGGGGGGGGGGCAGTTCTTTGACTGGCTTTTGCAGTATGAAATACTGAAAATTTTCTTATGAAAACAATTGCAAAACCTATTGGTTTTGCATGCTTTACAACATATGAAAAGTTTTGGTATCTGACAGTGCCCGTTTAAAATAAAAATGTGTTCGAGCGGAGTACCCCTTTAAAGGTAGGTTTACCCTTCGCCGTATTTTGCTGCATATTTTCCTGTACAGAATTGTAATGCAACAATGTGCATGAGCCCTTACCCTTTTTAGTAAAATTTATTTTATTACAATATTCACATTTAAAATTTAATTAAATTCTACCTTAGAGGGACAGTAACCCTTCTGCTGGGATAATTATAAGACAAGTAAAGTATTTATGCATTTTATTTAACACATTCTGGACCATAGACTTCTGATGTCTGAATCTCCTCAGCAAAATTATTGGGAATAACACTTTCTGAAAATCATTTATTTATTTATTTTTATGCTACGTCCCTTGATATTATCTAATTGAGTTATTTTGTTATATGGCCTAATATATTGGTAAGAGATGAACTTCGGCCCCTAAGGAGAAGCATTGTTTTGTAATGTAACTTTGCTGTTTATAAAGTAACTTTCTTGACTTTTACTCATTTAAAATGCATATAAAAAATTAATATTTATGAGTTGTTTTCAAGAAAAGCATTTTGCTCTTGCATAAGTCTTGTACAATTTTGTGTGCAAGAAATAAAATGTTTTACTGAGACACAATAAAAAGGGCCTGCAAGGAATACTAGGAACATGAATGCATTGTCATGTGCAATATTTAGGGTTGGGAAGTCAAATGACATCTTCTTTCCATCATTTTACTTTCTGATGATTTGATATTTTAGAGACTCAGGAATATTACATCATACAGTGTGTACAAACAGTCCTAGCTATTTAAAAACATATTTTAAACCATTATTTGATGCCTAGGTCATATATATATATATATATATATATATATATATATATATATATATATATAATCATCAGTTCATTTTCTGGAGATAGTTTCACCCCAATATATTCTGTGTACCATGGCTGAACTCTTGTAAAACCCAATCTACTCAACCTCTTTTGTGTCCTTGGATTAAAGCAAAAAGTAAAGGCAGCTAATATATATATATATATATATATATATATATATACATATATATATATATATATATATATATATATATATATATATATATATATATATTGTGTAGATGTTACTGTGTGTTACTGTGTAGATGTTACTGACAGCATTGGCAGTAGCATCTAAAAAGTTAAATAGGAATTTAACATTAAGGAGCTCGCTATGGTATATAAAGACTCCTAATGGTGGCTGTCAGGTAGGTAATAGCAGCCAGCATCTACCAGGTATTTAGCAGGCTCAGCTTTCAAGCCCTCGTTGTACATTCTTAATGTCACCGAGACATACATGTACATCATGGATGCTTAAAGTGTACCTATTGTCAACAAAAACTTTTTATATAATGTAGATAATACCATTATACGTATATTTGTAATATACATTGGTTAAAAAATGTGTATATTTTTTGGGTAAAAAAGTGCTATCCCTGCAGCTATTGCCTGTGTGTCTCTATGAGGAGTCCAAATACAGGAAGTGAGGACAGGACAAGCAGAGCTTTGTGCAGGCTTCTGGCTTTTCAATCATTCTCATGTGTGAGTCCATAGCATGTCACAGAGCCTCAGTGCACAGAGCTCTGCTTGTCCTCAGTGTACAGAGCCCTGCTTGTCCTCTGTGTACAGAGCTTTGCTTGTCCTCACTGCACAGAGCCCTGCTTGTCCTCAGTGTACAGAGCTCTGCTTGTCCTCACTGCACAGAGCCCTGCTTGTCCTCAGTGTACAGAGCCCTGCTTGTCCTCAGTGTACAGAGCCCTGCTTGTCCTCAGTGTACAGAGCCCTGCTTGTCCTCAATGTACAGAGCTCTGCTTGTCCTCACTGCACAGAGCCCTGCTTGTCCAGAGTGTACAGCGCTCTGCTTGTCCTCACTGCACAGAGCCCTGCTTGTCCTCAGTGTACAGGGCCCTGCTTGTCCTCAGTGTACAGAGCCCTGCTTGTCCTCACTGCACAGAGCCCTGCTTGTCCTCAGTGTACAGGGCCCTGCTTGTCCTCAGTGTACAGAGCTCTGCTTGTCCTCCCTGCACAGAGCCCTGCTTGTCCACCCTGCACAGAGCCCTGCTTGTCCTCAGTGTACAGAGCTCTGCTTGTCCTCACTGCACAGAGCCCTGCTTGTCCTCAGTGTACAGAGCTCTGCTTGTCCTCACTGCACAGAGCCCTGCTTGTCCTCAGTGTACAGAGCTCTGCTTGTCCTCACTGCACAGAGCCCTGCTTGTCCTCAGTGTACAGAGCTCTGCTTGTCCTCACTGCACAGAGCCCTGCTTGTCCACCCTCACTTCCTGTATTTGGACTCCTCATAGAGACACACAGCCAGTAGCTTCATTGACAAAAATATAATTTTTTTTAAACCAATGTATATTACAACTATACATATAGTTGCTGATGACAGGTACACTTTAAGAGGTTGCTGCTGAGGCCACACCACCAGTTTGATGAGGGGGATAACATGTCTAAGTTGCATCTGCAATGTTAAATCTGCCCTTCAGGGTCTGAAACTACACCATATTTATGAAACCGCAGTAATGTTTTGTTAGACTGCCTGGTCTAGCCTTCACTTTATGACATGGTGTTGACATGGTCGAAAATCTGCATTACACATGTAATCAGGAACATTAAGGACAGCAAATGTGTTCATGTATGGTAGGTTGGCACCCCAGAGGACAGATGTCTGCAGTGGAGTTCATGAAGTAATGCTAAGAAATTGTACTAGCCAGTCATCATGATTGTGCATTCAAAGTGCATGATATTCTGAGTAGGTTAGTGTCGAGCGGAACATTAGACAACATTCCGATTCCAAACATTTGTGATTAGGACATTGCTATCTAGAGATTATTTATATTCTTTTCTCAAAAAGCAAATACACTGACAAGTACTTCTCATTTTGTAACTTGTGTTGCTATGTAGACTTGGAAAATAATTTCCAGATAGAAACATCTATTTTTTTTTAAATCCTGTCAATTTAAATAATGTAAACTTTTTTTACACGGTTTTACCTTTTGTTTGTTGATTTTGTTTTGTACCGCATATCAAATTCTTCTGACAGCTGGTGGACTGGAACACATGTAAGTGAGTCAGATATTTTTCTCTTCAGATAAAATGAATAGCTTTCACTGAAGAATAATTTTGCTTTGGATTACAAAACATTACTATCCGCAGCTTCTGAGGATGAGAAGCAAATAGCATTCCCTAACATTTAGGACTCATGCTTAGTATTTTGGGCTGTATTTATACACCAAAACACAGAAAATAGTGCAAAAATGGACATTATGGCCTGCATTAATCATTGTAGGTGTAAGTGAAGCATTTTTTGACACCTTTTTTTGTGTGCTGGTAATGTGTAGGAGCACCAGATTTTTTAAATGGTCACAGAGTATTTGATACATTTTGTGCAGGTCACATTTTCTGAAATTCCTCTCTTCACATACACCAAAAAGCTAAGCTATGTCAGGGCTGGTGTCGTTTTAGAGACTTTTCAGTGGCTTTACGCCTTTTCATAAAAAGGCGCAGTTACTAAAACTCTCTCATATCATGTGTATTTCCAAAACCAGGGGATTGCAACTCAAAATCAGCAGAAATCTGTAAACCAAAAGGCGCAAATAAACCCTGCTTGCGCCTTTTTTGCGCCTTTTCTAGACACAAAAAACTGTCCAAAGACAATGATAAATGTCGGCCTATATTTCCACTACTGATTTTGGCTACAAATACCAACCAATATTCTATGTTTAAACCCATCTTTATGGCTGTATACAACTCAGAGTGTATACAGCCATATGGGGCCCAATTGTTGTTTTGTTGCTGACTTCATACAAAGAAGTTTTTTGTCCGATTCAATTTAATAGGAAAAAAATAATGTCGGAGAATAACTCTGCCGTAAGAAACCTCAAGGGGGCTCCATACTGTATTACACAGAGTGCCTTTATCTCTATAGTGCTATGTGACATGTGCTTTGTGTGCCACTGAGCACAAATGTCTGCCAACTTCTTGGAGTGTTCCGGTGTAGGAACTTCAGAGGTTCCCCTGGGTTGCTGCTTCTTTATTTCTAGGTCAGTCTTAATGTATACATATATATATATATATATATATATATATAGAGAGAGAGAGAGAGAGAGAGAGAGAGAGAGAGAGAGTAAATATATGTCTAGTCTTACATTTTTTGTTGTTGCAGGTGTTTTATGTAGTATTTTTCTCTCTGTCTCAGTTGTCTTTAATATATTAGAATTGTGTAAACAAATGAATTACAATATTGACATTATTCACACCTCACATATTCACATTTGTGCTTTGCTGAAAATAAATGGTTCTTCTCCAGCTGTTCCCACAGGATAATAAATAGGAGAGATGTATGCCTCTGTGTACATCATACAAACCTAATGTAATCAGAATTAAAGTATTCAAATTAGTCTCATGCTGAGATATACTGAAACCTGATTTGTTTGCAGCCTAGAATGTATTGTAAAATGTAACCATCTGATCTAGCTATTACAAGATTTCTTCTTTTATTAAGGTTTTTCACCTACCAGAGTAAGATATGCACGTACAGTATAAAACAGTATAAAACATTACAATAATGAACAATACTACATATATACTTACAGTGAAACCTCACCAAAAACCACCTCTTTAACCCCTTAAGGACTCAGGATTTTTCCGTTTTTGCACTTTCGTTTTTTCCTCCTTACCTTTTAAAAATCATAACCCTTTAAATTTTCCACCTAAAAATCCATATTATGGCTTATTTTTTGCGTCGCCAATTCTACTTTGCAGTGACATTAGTCATTTTACCCAAAAATGCACAGCGAAACGGAAAAAAAAATCATTGTGCGACAAAATCGAAAAAAAAAATGCCATTTTGTAACTTTTGGGGGCTTCCGTTTCTACGCAGTGCATATTTCGGTAAAAATTACACCTTATCATTATTCTGTAGGTCCATACGGTTAAAATGATACCCTACTTATATAACTTTTTTATTTTTCCACGTACAGGGCGGTATGAGGACTCATTTTTTGCGCCGTGATCTGAAGTTTTTATCGGTATGATTTTTGTTTTGATCGGACTTTTTGATCACTTTTTATTCATTTTATTAATGGTATAAAAAGTGACCAAAATACGCTTTTTTTGACCTTGGAATTTTTTTGCGCGTACGCCATTGACCGTGCAGTTTAATTAATTATATATTTTTATAGTTCGGACATTTACGCACGCGGCGATACCACATATGTTTGTTTTTTTTTTTTTTTTACACTGTTTTATTTTTTTTATGGGAAAAGGGCGGTGATTCAAACTTTTATTAGGGAAGGGGTTAAATGACCTTTATTAACCCTTTTTTTACATTTTTTTTGCAGTGTTATAGGTCCCATAGGGACCTATAACACTGCACACACTGATCTCCTATGCTGATCACTGGCGTGTATTAACACGCCTGTGATCAGCATTATCGGCGCTTGACTGCTCCTGCCTGGATCTCAGGCACGGAGCAGTCATTCGTTGATCGGACACCGAGGAGGCAGGTAAGGGCCCTCCCGGTGTCCGGTCAGCTGTTCGGGACGCCGCAATTTCACCGCGGCGGTCCCGAACAGCCCGACTGAGCAGCCGGGTCACTTTCAGTTTCACTTTAGAAGCGGCGGTCAGCTTTGACCGCCGCTTATAAAGGGTTAATACCGCACATCGCCGCGATCGGCGATGTGTGGTATTAGCCGCGGGTCCCGGCCGTTGATGAGCGCCGGGACCAACGCGATATGATGCAGGATCGCGGCGCAATCCCGCTTCATATCGCGGGAGCCGGCGCAGGACGTAAATATACGTCCTGCGTCGTTAAGGGGTTAAAGGGGTAGGAACTGTCCAGAGTAAAAGGAAATCCCCATAGCAAACATATGCTGTTCTGGACAGTTCCTAAAATGGACAGAGATGTCAGCAGAGAGTACTGTGCTCGTCATGTCAGCAGACAGCTCTGTGTTTCAAAAAGAAAAGAATTTCCGCTGTAGTATTCAGCAGCTAATAAGTACAGGAAGGATTAAGGATTTTTTAATAGAAGTAATTTACAAATCTGTTTAACTTTCTGGCACCAGTTGATTAAAAAAAAAGAAAAAAAAAGTTTTTCACTGGAGTACCCCTTTAAGTTTTCCCTTAATTTTTTTTTGTGCAGTGTATATAGGTGTAACTCAACAGACAATTTTACTTAAGGTTCCCTTAAAAAGTGCCACATAAAACTGACTAAATAGACTCATCTAGTTGTGATTTCGTAAAGCTGTGTAGCTGTGACTGGTGGGAACCTAACACAGTTATCAGCTGCAAATAGTAACAGAAGTCACACATAATCCATATCTCTCCCAGTCTGAAATCAGCCTACTATATAAGGTAGAGCTCTTGGTATGGTGGAAATTCTTCCTGATAACTCTGACAGCTACAGCCAACGGCAGAGAAGACTATTATTGGCATTTTAGTAGTAACCGATGAGTGTCCTTGACAAGCATTTTAGTTTAATCACATAAAAGACAATGAGCCACTATGAACACAGCTATATATATATATATGTGTGTGTGTGTATGTGTGTGTGTACATATATATACACATTTTTCCACATGAGCTACAGTTGCCGTCTAAAGGAAAACATTAAATTGTATGCAATCCTAAAAGGGTTGTCACCCCACTGTTATGTAGCAAACATTGTAGTAAAACAGAAGCTTTTTTTCTTCTCACTGAAAAGCCACAAAAGCTTGGAATTTGCTTTCACCTTAAGTGGTACAGAACTGTAAATGGTTGCAAATACACTTGATGATATGATACTCTTGAACTTTGCAGAACACTTAAAATAACTTGCAGTCCCTGACCACTTTGGCCAATACAGTGTAAGTCAAAGTCCCAGCTTTTAAGAGTCCAAGCCTGTAAGAGTATTGCTTACATAATGGTACTTTTCTCTCAAAAACACAACTTATGTCACGCTAACCTCTTGGTACTCATTGCTTACAGGATGAAGATTGACTATAAACACAGGCATTACTTGTTCCTCCAACACACACACTTATGGTTGGTACTTTTAAGGGCCTTTGACTAGGCCAACAGTCAACCAGTCCTCATTACCCTCTGAACTTGTCTCTGGGCTGATACTCCACCCACAATATACAGTCATTGTTTCTTTTTCACAGACTCACCAGCCTTGACTCAATTGAGAGACTCCCCTGTGGTTTTGCTGCTTACTTTTCCTGAGCAGCCAGGTTCCATTACTACATACACTACATTGCATATACTCAGGAACTGTACTTTCTTTCAGTTTTCATCACTCCCTGTTACTATCTCAGCCCACTGGCTCATTCATTGGTGGCTGAACTAATGCAAACTTTTCTTCTGACTCAGAGTTGGCCTTCTCTTATGTTAAGCATTCTGCTGTGCATATGCACACACTCACAGTTAAGGTGCCAAATGTAATTTTTTGTGGGCACACTTCAGACCCACCTACAAATGCTGTCATGTATACTAGGGGTACTCCACCCCTAGACATCTTATGACCCCCACGATCTCAACTGCAGCACTTCAAACATCCGGTGCACAGAGCAAACTCCACTTCCTGACGAATGACTGGAGATGCGGGGCGGAGGCTCGTGACGTTGCGGTCACGCCACGCTCGTGATGTCACGTCCATGCCCCATGCAAGTCTATAGGAGTGTTGTCACGCCCCCTCCCATATACTTATATTGAGGGGGCATGGGCTGTGATGTCACGAGCGGGGCATGGAAGTGACGTCACGAGCCTCCAGCACTGCACCCAACGACCTAAATAAATCCTGGGTGCAGCAAGGAGATCGCGGGCGTCCCCAGTGTCTGGACCCCCGCGATCAGACATCTTATCCCCTATCCCCTTTAAGCTAGAGATGGTGACACCTCTACATGCAGTGGTTTGCCAGCTTTAAACTAACACACTACTAGGTTTGTGTGCAAAACAAATGTATGACATTATATGGCACATAGAAGCTTCAATAAACATTTATTAAAAGCATACACATTGGTGCAACATTATGTACTGGGACAAGTATGGGTTACCTGATGTTTACCTCACCCCCCCCCCCCTTTGTCTTGTGTACTGCAGCTGTCACCCAACAGTCAAAATGAATAAGTAGCAGTAGCTACTTCTAGCTCATGCCTGAAAGTGCTTCTTACAATATTGAGAACTTTGTAGAGGTCTACACAATCATTATACACTTAAAATTCAACAATAGTGACTGCTTTCTACATATGAGGAGTCACGTCACATCATATACAGGTATGCCTATATAGACACATCTACACATTCAAGTCCTACTCAGCGCTCACTATTATTGATATTTTAAGTGGATCTTCTCTATAGTACGTTAGTACAGGGAAGGGTACATATAGTGAAGCAGCAGATTGGGCCAGTTATACACACTGTAACACTCACGTTTCAGAAGACAGGAACCCCGGTGAATGTGGGTCCGCTGGACCTGTGTGGCAGATGACTTGGACCGTACCATGGAGCTGAGTCTAAGGTGCCGCTTGTTTTCACCAGAGCCCGCCGCAAAGCAGGATGGACTTGAAGCATCAGGCGGAACCCAGGTCGCTACCCCTGGCATAGGAATAGGGAGAAAAATTGGGATGAGATCCGGCGCCTCCTCCGATATAGTAAGTGGATGATTCGGAAATGAAGATATAACAAAACTGCCGGTTGGAAGCTTTAGATGTGGGCAAAAAAGATGCAAATGCTGTCAGTCGATGTATATCATCTACCTCATCGACTGCACGTGTGGGTTACAGCATTGTCGAACAACACAACCATTGCAACTGAGCAGATGAGCCTAGAGCTACCCCTGGCATGGCTCGACCACACAGGCGGCTGAGGAGATGCGAGGCACAGGAGGGATAAGGCAGCTCGTAGTCTGGATAGAAGAAAGTCAGGGCAAGTGGCACAGTTGCATAGTCAGGACGTAGCAGGAGGTCAATATGCAGGCGGTAGAGAAGCACGGTTGGGTCACAAAGCGAAGGATCAGATACACAGCAAGGCAGAAACAGGAATGCTTTCTCTCAGACTCAAGCCAACAAAGATCCGGCAGGGGAGTGAGGAAGGGGGAGGAATATATAAATGAGCCACAGGTGAATCACACAAATGAGCGCACTGGCCCTTTAAATCTCAAAGCTCTAGCGCACGTGCATGCCCTAGGAGATGGGGACCTGTGCCCTGGAGCAGTGAGGCAGAGGCTGGGGCAGGAGAAGCACCAGGTGAGTGACGGACTGGGGCTCACATATGAGCTCGTCCCGCGATGTGAGTCCCAGCCCCGCCGGAAGCAGCAGGTAACGGGACCATGCACTCACGGCCAGTGTGTGCGGCCGCAGTGCATAATGTAACACACACATCCACATCCAGCGCTTGACTATATTCTATATATAATCATTATACAGTTGTGTCAAAAAACAAAGTGTCACTTTTTCTACTTGATCTAAATAAAAAGCCATCATTAAAGGGATTATCTCACTTTTATAACTTTCCATTCATTCACAAGATTAGTGCAGTATCTGGGCTCTGGCCACTGGGGCTCCCATTTGGAAATGTGATTCAGATGGTTCTCCCCAGTTCCCGCAAACAGGTTGTTGACATCACAGACGATTCACCAAACTGTGATACTATATCACTGTTTCCAGCGGGGATCTTTCGCTCTTGCCCCCGATTGCTTTGCAGATAAAATTGCTGGTGATTTAGTGAGAGAAGGAGACAACATACTGATGTGACTACAATGTTTCTTTCACCTCATAGTCACTAATGTGGCTGGCCACTCTTGTGAAAAGACAGGGAGACAATCTCCCCCTACCCCTATCGATCAAGAGAACAGGATCCATTGCCCCTGAGTTAATAGAGTAGCAGAGCACATACTTAAAGGGGTACTCTGCCCCTAGACATCTTATCCCCTATCCAAAGCATAGGAGATAAGATGTCAGATCGCCGGGTTCCCGCTGCTGGGGACCCCGGGGATTGCTGTTGCAGCACCCCGCTATCATTACTGCGCAGAGCGAGATCGCTCTGCATGTAATGATGGGCAATACAGGGGCCGGAGCATGGTTACGTCACTGCTCCGCCCCTCGTGACGTCACGGCCCGCCCCCGTCAATACAAGTCTATGGGAGAGAGCGTGGTGGTCGTCACGCCCCCTTCCATAGACTTGCATTAAGGGGACGGGCCGTGATGTCATGAGGGGCGGAGCCATGATGTCACGCTTCTCCGGCCCCTGTATCGCCCGTCATTACTCACAGAGCGAACTCGCAATATGCAGTAATGATGGCGGGGTGCCGCAGCGGCGATCCCCGGGGCCCCAAGCAGTGGGACCGCGGCGATCTAACATCTTATCCCCTATCCTTTGGATAGGGGATAAGATGCCAGGGGCGGAGTACCCCTTTAAGAATCGCTATGGGACTGACTAATTTGAGAGCTTTAATTTTGGCAGTCCTATTGTAAGGTAATGGAGCCTCAGCACACCTGCTCTACCATGGTTTCATCCATTCAACAGATGAAGAATCCTCATTCTTGTGATAAGTGGGGGTCCATGGGGTCAGACCCCTACTGAACAGATTCATATAAACTTTACTGTTAGTATGTGATACATTATAATCTGATTATATAAATGTACACATTTTAGG
This sequence comes from Hyla sarda, assembly GCF_029499605.1. Taxonomy (NCBI): domain Eukaryota; kingdom Metazoa; phylum Chordata; class Amphibia; order Anura; family Hylidae; genus Hyla; species Hyla sarda. The sequence continues at coordinate 286,877,911 of NC_079191.1, forward strand.
CTTCTGCCTCTTAGTGGCCTTTTTGCAAGCATGTATTATTAACCCCTTAATGACCTGCACCATATATATACGGCGCGGCTGTGCCGCAGGTCTATAAAGCAAGCTCAGGAGCTGTGCTATCTTTATATCTGTTCGGCTAATGCTGGACACTGGCAACGGGGCCGATGCCCGGCATTAACCCTATAGACACCACGATCAAAGTTGATCACGGTTGTCTAAAATGACAAAAATACACTCGCCGCAGATTAGCGGAGCTGATTTGGATCATCGCTGGGAAATCGCGATCCCGATCAGCTAAGAGGACAAGGCTTACATGCCTCCTCGCCATCTGATCGGTTCTTCAAGGCTCCAGTCAGCCTCAGCAGGCTGGAGCAATGGCAATAAAAGTTTTGAATCACCCCCTTTTTCCAATCAAAAAGAAAAAATATATATAAACAGAAATAAACATATGTGGTATCACTGTATGCGTAGGTGTCTGAACTATAAAAATATAATGTTAATTAAACTGCACGGTCAATGTCGCATCCGTTAAAAAGCACCAAAGTCCAGGATTGCATATTTTTGGTTACTTTGTATACCATAAAAAAATTATAAAAAGTGTTCAATAAGTCCCACCAAAACAAAAAATGGTACTGATAAAAACTACAGATCAAGGTGCAAAAAATGTGCCTTCACACATCCCTGTATAAGAAAAATGTAAAAGTCATAGGGGCCAGAAGAGGACATTTTTAAACATGCTAATTTTCCTACAAAAAGGTATCATTTTTTATTAGAAGTAAAACAAAATAAAACCTACATGATTTGGGTATCGTTGTAACCGTATGGACCTACAGAATGAAGATAAGGTGTCATTTTACTTTTTTATTTTCAACTTTGCACCACAAATATTTTTTTTTTGTTTCGCCGTAGATTTTGTGGTGAAATGATTGATGTCATTACAAAGTACAATTGGTGGTGCAAAAAACAAGCCCTCATATGGGTCTGTTGGTGCAAAATTGAAAGTGTTATGATTTTTAGAAGGTGAGGTAGAAAAAAACAAAGTGCAAAAATGGAAAAAACCTTTGTCCTTAAGGGGTTAAAAGGGTACCCCACTGCTAGACATTCTAAACAAATGCCGGGTTCCTGCAGCAGTGGTCCTGACGTCACCTCCACGCCCCTCATGATGTCACTCCATGCCCCCTCCATTCATGTCCATGGGAGGGCGTGTCAGTCGACATCACGATCATGGCCTCTGGCTCCGAGCGTTCTGAACAAAATGTTCAGAATGCTGGAGCACCAGAGTACCCTTTAATACATGAAGATTTTAGCATTGCCACATACATGCTAAATTGTGTCAAATTCTGCATGCTACAAGCATTAGTGTGTTATCCTTAGTTTTAATCTAAATATAAAAAGAGGTAAGGTACCAGTGGAATGTCAGTGCTCTATAAATAAAGGCATTCATATTGAACGAAGTAGCTTTGTCATTGAGAATGTGCGACCCTTAGTGGCATGACCCTTCCTTCTGTCTTTGTTTTGTCAGACTTGAAGTATAATTAAAATGGCTGTTGCCATTCACACAACAGATGTTGTCATGGTAACAGATTATGTCAATATATAATATAGATCAAAATCAGAACGGATAAAGAAAGAAAATAGTACAGATTTCAATTCCATCTTATTTTTAGAAAGCTGAGAAATGGTATGCTGTAACATTTACATTACTGTGTGGACTTGTTCTGTGTCATAAGAGGAATACATTATCACCAACACCAGAGCATTAACCCTCTTTGGCGATTTTTCTTTTGTTTTTTCCTCCTTACCTATTAAAAATCATAACCCTTTCAATTTTGCACCTAAAAATCCATACGATGGCTTATTTTTTGTGCCACCAATTCTACTTTGTAATGACATCAGTCATTTTACCCAAAAATCTACGATGAAACGGAAACAAAAATCATTCTACGACAAAAAATAAAAGAATGCATTTTCTTAACTTTTGGGGGCTTCCGTTTCTACGCAGTGCATTTTTCGGTAAAAATGACACCTTATCTTTATTCTGTAGGTCCATGATTAAAATGACACCCTACTTATATAGGTTTTCTTTTGTATTACTTCATGCAGGAAAATGTATATGTTTAAAATTGTCCTCTTCTGACCCCTATAACTTTTTTATTTTTTCATATATTGGGCGGTATGAGGGCTCATTTTTTGAACTGTGATCTGAAGTTTTTATCGGTACCATTATTGTTTTGATCTGACTTTTTGATCGCTTTTTATTCATTTTTTTATGGTATAAAAAGTGACCAAAAATACGCTATTTTGAACTTTGGAATTTTTTTTGCGAGTACGCCATTGACCGTGCAGTTTAATTAACAATATATTTTTATAGTTCGGACATTTACGCATGCGGCGGTACCACATGTGTGGATTTATTTTTATTTACACTGGGGTTTTTTTTATGGGAAAAGGGGGGTGATTCAAACTTTTATTAGGGAAGGGGTTAAGTCATCTTTATTAACTTTTTTTTCACTTTTTTTTTGCAGTGTTAGCCCCCATAGGGGACTATAACATGCAGTACATTGATTCAATACACTGATCCCTGCCATTGCATTGCAATGCATTGATCATTGTTATCAGCGGTTGATTGCTCAAGCCTGGATTTCAGGCTTGAAGCAATCAATTGCCGATCGGACTCGCAGGAGGCAGGTAAGGCACCCTCCTGTTGCGTTCCAGCTGATCGGGACATTGCGATTTTACTGCAATGGTCCCGATTAGCCTGACTGAGCTGACAGTAAGCTTTTACTTTCACTTTAGATGCGGCGATCAACTTTGATCGCCGCGTCTAAAGAGTTAAAGCCTGATTTGCGCTGTCCGGCATTAGCCGTGGGTCCTGGTTGCTTATAGCAACCGGGACCCACCGGGTATGATGCGCGCTCATCTGCTGAGCGTGCGTCATACCTCAGGAGCCGCTTATGGACGTTTATAAATGTCCGTATGCAGCTAGGGGTTAAACCATCATGACCCACTTCTTTGTGTCTTTGATATGATCACTCTTAGCACATTGTTCTAACATTTGACTCGGTAAAGATGTGGGATTTTGAATCTGCTCATGTAAACTCAGATTAAATCCAATATTAAAGGAGTACTCCGGCCATAATACATGTATGATCGCAGGCTCCCGCCTCTGGGGACCCCTGCAATCTGTCATTCTGCACCCACCTTTGTGAGCTCTCCACAGCGCTGTAGACTCTGAGTTTGAAGCGTGACGACCGTGGGGCCGGAGTATCGTGACATCACAACTCTGCCGCCATGTGATGTCACGCCCCTCCCCCTTAATGCAAGTCTATGGGATAGGGCGTGACGGCCCTCAATAAAACATAATGGACCCCTTTACAAATCCTATCAATGATGCAGGTGTGATCAGAGCCTTGTTTTTATTATGTTAGTGTTCTACAACATAAAGCTTTGGTGTATCCCACTTTATAGGCATAAAGTAGGATATGTCAACCATAGGGCTTCATCGTAAATAGAATGTATATGTTTCTTTGTATATTTTTTTTTTAATGGGGTACTCCGGTGGAAAACTTTTTTTTTTAAATCAACTGGTGCTCTCTGCTAACATCTCTGTCCATTTTAGGAACTGTCCAGAGCAGCATATGTTTTCTATGGGGATTTTCTCCTACTCTGGACAGTTCTTAAAATGGACAGATATGTCAGCAGAGAGTACTGTGGTCAAGATGTCAGCAGAGAGCTCTGTGTTCCAAAAATAAAATAATTTCCTCTGTAGTATTTAGCAGCTAAAAAGTACTGGAAGGATTAAGATTTTTTAATAGAAATAATTTACAAATCTGTTTAACTTTCTGGCACCAGTTGATTAAAAAAAATTCCACCGGAGTACCCCTTTAAGGTTTAGTGGAATAACAGTCTGCTATGTACCGGAAACTTTCCTGTACTTACATTACGTAGAAGTGATAAATTACCATCGCCCAGATGTATAGATAAACATACGGAATTAGTATGTCCTCTAAGATGATTCTGTTGGGTTGTAGATCTATGCCTGTTTGCTATTACTTATTCATCAGTACAATAATAATGCCATTGTCTTTAAATCAGGTGTAATTGCCTACTTGAGTGCATATTGAACATAGCTTCTTATGACCTTAAATAGCATTATCTCATTGTGCCTCTAGCTGTTAAACTGGTATTGAATATGTCAGTGTGCATCCTTACATAAGAGGAGCAGCTACAAATAGCACAATATTGTGTCATTGAAAATCGTTATTTGATGTTTGGATATGATACAGAATGAATAACAAGTTGTTTAAGTGGGAACAATGTATTGTAGATAAGCATAACCAGGCGCATGAAATATACTTTCATAATCTATCTATTGCATTGTCATAGTAGAGTTAGTAGCGTTTTATTTCTTGTGTTATTATATACATGTGGATCAAAGAAAAAGCAGGCTTTACTTTGTATGCAGTGTGCCATAGTCCAATGTACTTTACTTTAAATATAAACGTACTCATGGTGTCTGCTGTATTAAATTAATAGCTCCATTGAATGCTTTCCGCTTTGCATTTGTGATATGGCGGTTAAGTATATTGACAGGCTATCACTCTGATGAAGTGATTAATCTTCACAAGCTTTTCTTGTCAGTGAAACCACTGGATAATGAATAGACCTGAGCATGCATTACAATTTATAATACATCAATTTAAAGAAAAATTGCAGAAGTGATCTTCTCTGCTGACCCTTCTTCTAAACAATACTTGTAATTCCCAGTGGATGTGCATTGGTCCATTGTATGCTGTATGTGATCATTATTTGTATAGGGTCAGTTCACACCTTACATATATATTGGAAAATAGGGCAATAACAAAATATGTAATCAATTGTTTTCCCATCCTTCTACAAGACATGTTGTGCCTCATCAATTTACTCAGAGAATTGTATTTTATATGTTTCATGGCTATGTTTACTGTATGTTATGATTTTTTATTGGTTTGTTATAATCTACTGAACTTCAGATGAACGTTATGGCTGGTATACTAAAGAAGTAAAAGTATAGTCTATAATACTATTATTTCAACTGTGTTGCTAATCAAATGGTAAATGAGTGTTAAAAATGATTTACCCCAATATTATGGGCTTTGACATCTACATTTCATCCTTACACAATTCGGCAGGGACATACTGTATACCCCCTCTACCGCGTCATATCGGGTCGGTCCCGGCGATTATCAGTAGCCGGGACCAGGGGCTAATACCGGACATCACCGATCACAGTGATGTCTGGTAGTAACCCTTTAGACAAAGTGATCAAAGTTGATCGACGTGTCTAAAGTAAAAAATAAAGCATTCCCGGCTGCTCAGTCAGGCTGATCGGAACCACCGTGGTGAAACCGCGGTGTCCCGATCAGCTAGGACGCACAAAAAGGGTCCCTTACCTGCCTCCTCTGTGTCCGATCGGCGATTGATTGCTCCAAGCCTGAGATCCAGGCTTGAGCAATTGACAGCCGATATCGCTGATCAATGCAGTGTTATGGCATAGCATTGATCAGTATGAGAGATCACTGTATTACATGTTATAGCCCCCTATGGGTGCTATAACATTGCAAAAAGACGTTTTAAAAAAAGTTAATAAATATGATTTAACCCCTTCCATAAAAAAAAGTTTGAATCACCCCCTTTTCCCCAAAAAAATAAATGTAAACACATGCTGTATTAAACCGCACAGTCAATGGTATACACATGAAAAAATCCAAGTCCAAGATAGCGTATTTTTGGTCACTTTTTATACCATAAACATTTTTATAAAAAGCGATCAAAAAGTCTGATCAAAACAAAAATGGTACTGATAAAAACTTCAGATCACGGCGCAAATAAATGAGTCCTCATACATCCCCGTATACGGAAAAATTAAAAAGTTATAGGGGATTAGAAGAGGATTTTTTAAACGTATAAATTTTCGTGCATGTAGTTGTGATTTTTTTTCAGAAGTACGACAAAATCAAACCTATATAAGTAATAACTGATGCATATCGCTTGATGTACTCTCCTATACTGCCTTTTTCAATGGAATTTATAGGGATCCATTAAACCTTTGTTTTTATGGAGCTGACTCTTTTCACCTGTTTGCTATATAAGTAAGGTAAAGAATAAAGATAAGGTGTCATTTTTACTGAAAAATGCACTGCGTAGAAACGGAAGCCCCCAAAGGTTACAAAATGCCTTTCTCAACAGAAAAATCTATAATCTAAAAAACCTAGAATTGGCTGCAAAAAGTAGTTAAACTCTTATTACACCTTCACAAAACAGTACCACAAGGGCCGTATATAGTAAACTGTTACGTCATGGGAATTGCATCGTCAATGGTGAGTGTGCATTGAAATGCATTAGACCTAAAAGTAATTAATGCCATGTGAACCCTAATAATGTGTTTCTTCCAATGATATATGGGGTCTCATTGATTTACTTGTCATGTTAGTTACAATAATGCTTGTTATCATTAGATAGAATTGTTTCATTAGATATAATTATGATAAAGAGGTTGGCAGTGCGAGGAATACCATTGTGCAGCATCTTCTATTTGGTTCCTAATATAAAAAAAAAAGTAAAATCATTACTGCATAGAATAAAAGAAAATGCATTTTGATCAGCGATCTATACATTCTGGATAAGTATACTGTTTGTATACTGTCACCCTACTGACAAAATGCCATATATGTTATAATATCATTTCAATGTCATAAATGAATTAGAACTTAACACTCCAAGAGTCTCTTAATAAATAGGAAATGTAGCCTCTGGCAACAAATTCCATCCGGTTCTTCTAGTTATCTATGATTGCAGATGCGTCCCTGGAACTTATTTTATAAAGGAAGGTAATTACGTTCTCATGCTTGGTATACTCCCTGTTAATTTGTGTCACTGCTCATTTTTTAATATTATTTCTGAGGTGATGCATACTTGTAATGCCATAAATATCTGAGATATTGTCCTATATAGTTACTCTATTTTTCTACAAAAATTCATTAAATCGAAATTGATCCAGTTCTTTAACTTGAAAAGTCAGATGGCCATATTCAGCATATGTATGCATGAACGTGTAACACTATAACAAATCTAAATAGGCGTTCATCCTTATTATAGACCAGGTTCTTCTGTGATGACTCCTCTAATATTCTTTATATATTGACTCCCTCCCTAGAAATCCATTTTCACTGTAATCCGCTGGTTGTCTGAAACAGTATTTTATTTCTCATTGTTAATATACCTAAAAACATTTACACCAGTCCCTGTCCCCAAAGTGGCTTACAGCCTTATTTGCCTAGGACCAATTTTATGAGATTCCTATGTTTGTGTGTCACACACGCATGGAGAAAATATTAAAGCTCCATGCAAAAATTGGTCTTGGTCCTATTTGGTCTAAGGTTTCTAGTTGTGCCACCATCTTCTTTACTGTTTTTATGAAATTCTTATTAATGATAATAATGTATGGCTTACTCATTGTCCTTTAGTATAATTGTGCCTTAATATGTATATTAATGAAGCCATGTCCCCACAACCATTCATACGATGGCTACATTTAGAGAAGTACGTGACCACAACAGCACACACCCTCCTACTATGCTGTGAACAAGTAACAAGCACAGGCGCAGTGGAGATGACTAAGTGACATTGTCAAGCCATATGCTCCTCTATAAGCAGTCAACTTAAAGGGGTATTCCAGGCCAAAACTTTTTTTTTATATATATATCAACTGGCTCTGGAAAGTTAAACAGATTTGTAAATGACTTCTATTAAAAAATCTTAATCCTTCCAATAGTTATTAGCTTCTGAAGTTGAGTTGTTGTTTTCTGTCTAACTGCTCTCTGATGACTCACGTCCCAGGAGCTGTGCAGTTCCTATGGGGATATACTCCCATCATGCACAGCTCCCGGGACGTGACATCATCATTGAGCAGTTGGACAGAAAACTTCAGAAGCTAATAACTATTGGAAGGATTAAGATTTTTTAATAGAAGTAATTTACAAATCTGTTTAACTTTCCAGAGCCAGTTGATATATATAAAAAAAGGTTTTGCCTAGAATACCCCTTTAATGTTTCTTATTAAAACAGCCACCTCCTTAAAGGGGTACTCTGGCCCTAAGACATCTTATCCCCTATCCAAAGGATAGGGGAGAAGATGCCTGATCGCGGGGGTCCAGCTGCTAGGGACCCCCTTGATCTTTCATGAAGCACCCTGCTATCATCAGCCTCCGGAGCGAACATCACTCCGGGTCTGCCCCCTCAATGCCTATGGAAGGGGGCGTGGCGGCACGGTACTCCGGCCCTGTGATCGTGAGGCTGATGATAGCAGGGTGCTGCATGAAAGATTGCGGGGGTCCCCAGCGACGGGACCCCCGCAATCAGGCATCTTATCCCCTATACTTTGGATAGAGGATAAGATGTCTTATGGCCAAAGTACCCCTTTAAGTTAAAGTCATTAATTCCTTAAGGACCAATGGCAAAAATGTATGTATGAGCAACTTTCTTAATAACTGTGTTAACTGTGTTATTGCTCCATGACTTACATTTTTGTCATGTAGATCTCAAAGGTACAGTCCGTATACCTGCAGGAAACAATGGCAGAACCAACACGATCTGATATTTCTTATATAAAAGGGCATTCCACAATATATGCCATAAATGTCTATAATAATCTGGTCCTATTTCTGGAACCTGCACCTATTTCAAAATCAAAGTCCTATGCAGTGGTAAAAGGGGCATAAGAAGCCTAGAACAGCTGAATGGTCTGTTTTACATAGTTTTCCTAGTTCCAAAATTATTATTTATTATTTGGATATGCCAGGAAATTCCAAATGGAAATGCCATTTTAAGAAAATGATATTTAATATTTGATACTGGTTGCAAAATTTGTCGATTTTCTAGCAAACACTTTATTATTGCATTTACTACAGGAGTAGGTGTTTATCATATACTGCAAAAATGTCATAAGAAGCAGGAAGGGACATGTGTTCTGCGGATAAGAAACTGCATTGTAGATGCCTCTCCCTACCCAACACTTGTCCAAGGGGATTTAAGAAAAGCTGGTAACGTCTCCTGATAATATTTTGTGTGGTTGCCTGTTTCCTTTCATCAAACACAATTTCAGCACTCCAGGATCCACATTGCGTCATGAATTTAAGAATACTATGCAAAGGCTATTTAATTTACTGTAAACTAGTTTGCCCTTGAGCTGTGACCTTGCTTTCGTAAATCATCACCTTGCACCTTTTTTTTTACACAATCTCCACACTTACTGTCTAACCATCTCTGACCTATTCTTAACTTCTTCTCATTCATTTGATTCCCTTATCTGTATCAAATATAAAATGAGATATCTCCGAAAGCCACCTGCTTTCTATCCCAACAAAATGAGCTATTTGGAATGTTTTCTTGTCAGGTCACACAGGTTTGGTGATATTGTCAGACTGGGCTTTTACCTATGGTAAATTGAGAATATATTTTATGCTCTTCGGTATGTTCTATGGGTTCGGTATGTTCTATGGGTTTTATGCTGAACAGATTGAAATGCGTCTTCGCACAATGGAATGAATAATTTGGATTATTAATTTATGCTCCTATAATTACAGTATACAGTCGGAGTTTTTTATTTTTCAAGGTCACTTTCACATGCAGTCTGCATCAATGCCAACATTTTGAGGCTATGAGAAGTGTTATTTTTTTAATGATCTTGCAAGTAATAAAAGTTGATACGCTATAAACCAAACAGAGAAACAAAGCAGACAATAAAAGGAGATAAAATGTTATGGTTAAATTGCAAATATAGAGTACCTGAAGAAATGCATACATATTTAAAAGCATCTTTATTTACCTAGAAATGAGTGCAACATAAATGATTGTGATAAGGTGTAAAAACACACAAGATGGGGGCGTCATACATGCAACATATAATCCAGCTTTATTAAATCTAACACTGAGTTGTTTGGCTTTTAATGTGTGCACAGAAAAATATTTACACTAGGACAAGTACAGTGGTCCCTCAACATACAATGGTAATCCGTTACAAACGGACCATCGTATGTTGAAACCATCATATGTTGAGGGATCCGTGCAATGTAAAGTATAGGACAGTGGTCTACAACCTGCGGACCTCCAGATATTGCAAAACTACAACACCCAGCATTTGGCTGTCCGGGCATGCTGGGTGTTGTAGTTTTGCAACATCTGGAGGTCCGCAGGTTGTAGACCACTGTTAGAGAAAGTTGTACTCACCTGTCCCCGCCGCTCCGGACCGTCACCGCTCGTCACCGGGATGTCGCCGTCCATCGCTGTCGCCGCGTCCCCGACACTCCGGCAAGGCCTCTGCTTCCCCGGCAACCGTAAACGGCTATCCTCCTATTCCTAAGATATGTGAGTTTATCATTTGTCTGACAACAGAGGTTTCACCATCATCACAGACAGGGATTCTTTACTGTAAGAGCAGTGAGACTATAGAACTCTCTGCCACATAATGTTGTGATGGCTGATTAAATAAACAAGTTCAAGGGGGCCCTGGATGTTTTTCTGGAAAATTATACTATTGCAGGTTATGAAAACTAGATTTATGGGAATAGAATGTTGATCCAGGGATTTATTCTGATTGCCATATTGAAGTCAGTAAGGAATTTTTCCTCTGTCATGTGGCAATTTGCATCAGCATCATAGGAGGATTTTGCCTTCCATTTGATCAACACAGTACGGTTTTAGATGCAGGATAGGTTTGCTATGGGGATTTGCTCCTTCTCTGGACAGTTCCTGACATGTCAGCAGAGAGCACTGTGGTCAGACAAACAAGAAATTTAAATAGAAAGGAACTTCCTTTCTATAATACAGCAGCTGATAAGTACTGGAAGGATTAGGATTTTTAAATAGAAGTAATTTACAAATCTGTTTAACTTAACTTTAACTGTTTTCCATCGGAGTACCCTTTACCCCTTAAGGACCAAGGACGTACCGGTACGTCCTTAGTCCTGCTCTTCTGTTATAACGCGGGGTTACACAGTAACCCCGCGTCATATCACTGCGGGCCCGGCGTCATAGTGAAGCCGGGACCCGCCTCCAATAGCGCGCAGCGCCGATCGCGGCGCTGCGCGCTATTAACCCTTTAGCCGCGCGCTCAGAGCTGAGCCGCGTGGCTAAAAGTGAAAGTGAAAGTTCCCGGCTAGCTCAGTTGGGCTGTTCGGGATAGCCGCGGCTAATCGCGGCATCCCGAACAGCTGACAGGACAGCGGGAGGGCCCCTTCCTGCCTCCTCGCTGTCCGATCGCCGAATGACTGCTCAGTGCCTGAGATCCAGGCATGAGCAGTCATGCGGCAGAATCGTTGATCACTGGTTTCTTATGAGAAACCAGTGATCAACATAGAAGATCAGTGTGTGCAGTGTTATAGGTCCCTATGGGACCTATAACACTGCAAAAAAAAAGTGAAAAAAAAAAGTGAATAAAGATCATTTAACTCCTCCCCTATTAAAAGTTTGAATCACCCCCCTTTTCCAATAAAAAAAAAACACAGTGTAAATAAAAATAAAAATAAACATATATGTTATCACCGCGTGCGGAAATGTCCGAATTATAAAAATATATCATTAATTAAACCGCTCGGTCAATGGCGTGCGCGCAAAAAAAATCCAAAGTCCAAAATAGTGCATTTTTGGTCACTTTTTATATAATTTAAAAATGAATAAAAAGCGATCAATAAGTCCTATCAATGCAAAAATGGTACCGTTAAAAACTTCAGATCACGGCGCAAAAAATGAGCCCTCATACCGCCCCATACACGGAAAAATAAAAAAGTTATAGGGGTCAGAAGATGACAATTTTAAACGTATTAATTTTCCTGCATGTAGTTATGATTTTTTCCAGAAGTCCGACAAAATCAAACCTATATAAGTAGGGTATCATTTTAATCGTATGGACCTACAGAATAAATATCAGGTGTCATTTTTACCGAAAAATGTACTACGTAGAAACAGAAGCCCCCAAAAGTTACAAAACAGCGTTTTTTTTTCAATTTTGTCGCACAATGATTTTTTTTCCCGCTTCACCGTAGATTTTTGGGCAAAATGACTGACGTCATTACAAAGTAGAATTGGTGGCGCAAAAAATAAGCCATCATATGGATTTTTAGGTGCAAATTTTAAAGAGTTATGATTTTTTAAAGGCAAGGAGCAAAAAACGAAAATGCAAAAACGGAAAAACCCCCGGTCCTTAAGGGGTTAAGGACTGAGGACGTACCCATATGCCCCCTTAAGGATTGAGGGCATATGGGTACGCCCGTGGAAATTACGGTCCCCACCGCCAGCCGGTCGGGGACCGGACCGGATGCCTACTGGAATCATTCAGCAGGCATCCCGGCACATCGCCGAGGGGGGGGGGGGGGTCCTGAGACAGCAGTTTGCTGTCTGGGCATGCTGGGATTTGTAGTTTTGCAACATCTGGAGGGCCGCATGGAGGACATCAGAGGAAATGCATTTCTTTTTTGGATTTCTCTTTAGTATACAGCCCCTAAAAAGTACTGGAATGATTAAGATTTTTTAATAGAAGTGATTTACAAATCTGTTAAACTTTCTGGCACCAGTTGATTTAAAAAAAAAAAAAAGTTTTCCATGGGAGTACTCCTTTAAGTAGCTATCCCCACCGGTGCAGGCTCACAGCCCAGATTGGCTAGGACGTAGCCAAGCAACCAGGCCAGGCTAAACCTCAGGGAGGGTTAACCCTCCGAGTTCTTACATATCTCTTACTAGGTTTAAACTGATATAGCTAAGGGCAGGAGAAACTAGTGACAGAGACTCTTATTAAAATGATGTATTACTTACACTGTTCTGCACACATAATCTGAAGATATGAATAGTCAGTACTGCTTTCCTTGCCCAACAGCCGCTGATTGACAGCTGTCTTTCTATGCACAGTATAGGAAAAATGTTGTCAACAGCAGCCAGTGGGTGGATGGAGGAAACAGGTCATTCAGAATATCAAGGACTACCAAGTGTTTGCACATAATGGAAAGGACAAATTGATATCATTATTAATATTAGAGAAACAACTGCATGTAAGTCATACAATGAAGGGTATAAATAAAAGCTTACTAAAGTCAAAACGGCTTTCCCGTAGCAACCAATCACAGTACATGTTTAATTTTAGCAAATCTTAAAATATGACAGCTGAGCTGTAATTGGTTGTTATTTTCTAACCAGCCTCTCTGTCTGTATTTTATGCCCCCGGATAGGGCAGCACAAACCTAGTGACAGGGTCCCTTTAATAACTGCAGTTTCATGTAGACATTTGGGGTGAAATTCATTAGGACTAGTGTTTCATACAGAGGTCCTAATAAACAGCACACTAAAAGGTCTCTTAATATATTTGGCACATTTTAACTGTTCAGTGGAAGAAGAAAAGATACATCTGGCACTACTGGGGCATGTGATCAATGCAGGAATGACTGGATCAGGATATGTCAGCTGGTCTTCAAAAATGTCCTATTCAGTGGTGCTCTCTCTAATAGTAACAATTCAAATAAATCCAAAGAAGAAAAGACGAGGATCACTCAACACTGTGCTTCAAAACTTTATTTCACATGCAAGAGAAGGCAAGGCTTATTGCGGTTGATACAGCAGGGCACGAGGCATAGAAGAAAGGAACGCCTATACGGCATGAAACGGCACCGTCATCTTGAACGGTGCTCTCCATGCCTCATGCCCTGCTGTATCAACAGCAATAAGCCTTGCCTTGTCATGCACATGGAATAAAGTTTTGAAGCACAGTCCTTGTGGTGAGTGATCCTCGTCTTTTATTCTTTGGATTTACTTACATTTTTAACTGTCTTTGTATCATACAGTTACCAATCCTAAAATGGTGGGGCAGTATATGAAAAGGAATTGCATTATTTTTACATAATATATTTCTTGAGAATTCGGGTACAAAAACAGACATGGTGCACATCTACAATCTTGTATAATGATCTGATTGCTTCTCAGCATAATATCAAAAACTAACAGGTTGTTAGTATACATTTTTGATCAAAAAGTACAAGCCCACTCGCCACGTCAAGGCCACCTATTTAGAGTGGGTCCCTAACGTCCCTAGCATAAAATGGCGAAGCATCGGGCGGTGACCACCACCGCCGCGACACCAATGCCCACAGGGGGGAACGACCCACCGGCAAAGCGGCCCCAATGCCACTCAAACCAGTCTATGGGCCGCACCCCCCCCCCTGCAGACACGGCGCCACGGCAGCAACGGACACCGCACAGCACCACACCAGTGTGAACAAGGTGTAATGGCTCACTTATCATGCTCTCCCAGTCAGACTGGGAGGCTGCTAGGAAAGAAATTATCCATGTGTAGCTAACTACTACTTATATAGGGTTGGGCTGAGGGGGTGGGGAAGAGTGCAGCACATGTTCAAACAAAAAAAAAAAGAGGGGATAGAAATCACAGTGTGAATTCGGGTAGAAAAACAGACATGGTGCAAGTCTACAATCTTGTATAATGATCTGATTGCTTCTCAGCATAATATCAAAAACTAACAGGTTGTTAGTATACATTTTTGATAAAAAGTACAAGCCCAGTCGCCACGTCAAGGCCACCTATTTAGAGTGGGTCCCTAACGTCCCTAGCATAAAATGGCGCAGCACCGGGCGGTGACCACCACCGCCGCGACACCAATGCCCACAGGGGGGAACGACCCACCGGCAAAGCAGCCCAAATACCACTCAAACCAGTCTATGGGCTGCACCCCCCGCAGACACGGCGCCACGGCAGCAATGGACACCCCACAGCACCACACCAGTGTGAACAAGGTGTAATGGCTCACTTACCATGCTATCCCAGTCAGACTGGGAGGCTGCTTGGAAATAAATGACCCATGTGTAGCTAACTACTACTTATATAGGGTTGGGCTGAGGGGGTGGGGAAGAGTGCAGCACATGTTCATGCACATGCTGCAGGGAGGTGCGGCCCATGGACTGGTTTGAGTGGCATTGGGGCTGCTCTGCCAGTGGGTCGTTCCTCCTGTGGGCACTGGTGTTGCGGCGGTGGTGGTCGCCACCCAGTGCTACACCATTTTATGCTAGGGACGTTAGGGACCCACTCTAAATAGGTGGCCTTGACGTGGCGAGTGGGCTTTGTACTTTTTGATCAAAACGTATATACTAACAACCTGTTAGTTTTTGAAATTATGCTGAGAAGCAAGTGGATCATTGTGCAAGATTGTAGATGTGCGACCATGTCTGTCTTCTACCTGAATTCACATTATATATTTCTTCTTTTAGGTGTTAGCTCAGCTTTATCTGTACACTGTGCATTTGACTGTTTAATGTAGAGGCAAAATGCGGTCTTGGATTTACCTTAGTAATCTATGCAATTTTTAATTACTTTAAAACCTTTTCTTTTTGTAATTGCTTCTTAGAGGATGGATGCCTGCCAAAATTTGGGGGAAAGGTTTCATTTCTATAACTAAAATTAGTTCAGAACCAAACCAACATTCAAATTGGACCCAATCATGAATTGCAAATTGCTACAAAAGTGAACATAGCGATTTTAATAGTTTGTCTTGGAAATAGTATGCACAGTTGAAAAAGGTTCAAGAGATATATTTATAAAGATTAAGACAAGAACATACATTAAAGTAAAGGCAACTATATTACTTGTATAAAAAATCAATACAATTATATCTTTGTTCAGTTAGAACATATAAAAAAGAAACACAGACATTGGTATCATAATTATGCCCACACAATTACCACGTTATATAATATTTTATACATGAATACATGTACTAAATACAAGATGAGTTGTTGCACAATTTTTTAGAATAGTCCAACAGATAAGGTCAAATACAACAGCAGAGCACAAAAGTAACACATTAAATATACAAATCAAAGAAAATCGGTGTCATGCAGGCATACATTTGGAAGCCTTTGATGAATTTGATTGTATTACATTTCAATGGGAAGTTAACAAAAACAGAATACACGACCTTAGACTGAAGTTACACTATACAATATCTAGCATATTAGAGCTTAACACAGGACAAGAAGATCCCAATAACAAATACCTATTTATTTATCAGTTATCATTTAATGAGTCTTTCTATGGCCCAATTATCATGCAGGCTTGACCACAAGAAAAAATTTTGGATCGTGTGTATGGTTCCTTTAGTTTTCTTATTGTAGGACACATTTCCACAGGGTGATATGTGTTACGTTCAGCGCTCCGGCCAGACATGCTGGCCGTGAACGCTTTCCTTCTCTGCCCTCCTCAGCCAATGGTACCGGGATTTGCATTGCGGGACTGGCCCGCATGCGAAATCCAGCCTGTCACTCAGCTCCGCTCTCTGCTGCTCCTTCAGTCCTCTAGCAGAACCGGCGCGCTTAACCCCCCCCCCTCCCCACTCTCCTAGGGCATGCGCGGGAGCTCTCAGATTTTAAGGGCCAGTGCGTCAGGAATTATGACATACACCTGCATCTTTTCTATAAGTACCTGCACTTCCTACTATTCTTTGTTTGCCATTGTGCCCTAGTGAAAGCTATTCAGTGTCTTGCCTTGCCAGTTCCTGACTCCTCAGTTCCGTGACCTGACCTTGCTCCCGTGCTGCCTGCCTTTGACCATATGCTATCCAGACTATGAATTGCTGTATCCCTGCTGTGCCTCAAATCTCCTCAGCTGCCTGTGTGGTCGAGTCGTGCTAGGGGTAGCAACCTGGGTGCCACCTGCCGCAGCAAATCCATCCCATGTCATCTACCACACAGGTCCTGCGGATCCACTACTACCCTGAGTGTTACAGCCTACTACTGTGAGTCTTAAAATGTGAGGCCAATAATGATTTTAATGGCTGCATAAAATATACTTTGCTGATGACCTTTTTTTTCTATGAGCGCTCATTCGGTCAAAAATCATTTCACTGAGACTAGTTCGGATTCCAAGATATATCAACAAATCTAAGTCAAAAGTATGTTTTTGAGCTGACAATAAGACGATAACAGCAGGGTAAATTATATTATTATTATTTTAAAAGAGCACCAAAAACAGGTCGCACTCAGATGTAAACAAAGTGCTTTCTTCTCTGATTTGTGATTCGAACATGTTGCTCGAGTGTGGTGAAGTTTTTTTAGTATCAAGCATACTGCCTATTTTATTTTTTGTAAAGTCTTTCTAGTTACCTCTGTTAGTTTTTTGCTCCCCGGTGGATTTTCTGATTGCATACTGGGCTGTTGGCATAGTCCCCATGTTTCTGAATACCTCAATTTTCCGTAGTCTGATATGAACATATATCAGCCATTTGTCACTTACATTCATACATGCTTTAATAGACACCTTCTATGCATTCTATTAATCACATTTGATCTGACAGATTGTCTGATGAAACCCCTTTGGCATTTACTAGTTGTCAATAGGCAATTCTGAAATGATAGGAAACATGCAACATAAATCTTCTAGCAATATATTTATTCATGCTTGGACAACTAGCAAATGATAATTTCTTGTCACTAATATATATGGAAATGCAGAGTGCCCACATTACTTTCTAAGCAAATATACATTTAAGTGTAATTATTTGCATCTACTGAATGACATCAGAAGTTTTTAAAAAACAGCGATACTTTACATTTAAACATGCCAGAACACGCACCATAATCTAAAATTGCCACAATCTAAAAACCAACAAACTGGATTAATAGTTCTTTATAAAAATGTAAATACATAAAAAAAAAAAAAAAAACTCCTGTAAAGTCGTCGAATGTACACCTCCAGTACACTGGTTCATACTCTATTGGAGACAGATTAAGCCAAGTTTTGCATTGCTTGGATTGTTTTCAATTACCTGGAGGAACCTATTGTGCCCAAAGAGTATTGTTTCTTTTATGTTACATAGTTTATAAGGTTAAACAAGGACAAGAGTTCATCAAGTTCAACCTAAAACCCTACTGTTTTGATCCAGAGGATGGAAAAGAAAAAACATGAAGCTGATGCCAATTGCCCCAATGACAGTGGAAAAATTCCTTCCCGACTCCAATATGTAGATCAGAATAAATCGCTGGCTCAACATATTATCCACATAAATCTAATAGGTAATATACCATGTGATATTATATATTTTTTACAAAAACCTCCAGGCCCCTATTTAACTTGTTTATTGAGTCAGACATCACAATATTATGTGACAGAAAGTTACACAGTATTAATGCTCTTACAGTAAAGAATCACCGTCTGTGATGATGGTGAAACCTTCTTTCTTCTCGACATAGAGGATACCCCCTTGTCAGGGTTACCAGCCTAGGTATAATAAGATCACTAGAAAGATCTCTGTACTGTCCATTCATATATTCCTACATTGTGATCAAATCACTTCTAAGACGTCTGTCTCCAAACAAGTAACCCCAGTTACATCACATTTTTCTGTCTGTCTACACAGTGCACAATAATACAGCTGCTTTATTTAAAGTAAATTCAGATCAACTTGTCTATAATCATTAAAGGGGTATCCCAGGAAAAAAAATATTTTTATATATCAATTGGCTCCAGAAAGTTAAACAGATTTGTAAATTACTTCTATTAAAAAATCTTAATCCTTCTAATAATTGTTCTTTTCTGTCTGACAACAGTGCTCCCTGCTGACATCTCTCTCTGTCTCGGGTTCTGCACAGAGCAGAATAGGTTTGCTATGGGGATTTGCTTCTACTCTGGACAGTTCCCGAGACAGGTGTCATCAGAGAGCACTTAGACAGAAAAGAACAACTCAGCTTCAGCAGCTCATAAGTACTGAAAGGATTAAGATTTTTGAATTAGAAGTAATTTACAAATCTGTTTAACATTCTGGAGACAGTTGATATATGGCAGCCATGGATGATAGTATTGAGGTCATATATTAACCCTGGACCTTATTAGAATGCTCATCAATACTGATTATACAACCTTGGGAACATTTACTAAATATAGTCACTAAAAAGATAGCCAGAGTGGTTTAGTACTTCCATGTTTTAAAATAATTTTACATAATTATAATACTTATACTATACTATGTAATTTGTATCATTATTTTTACTATTATTTTTTTTACCGTAAGTACATGTTTTATTGTTTTTGCATAGTCTTCTGCACATTAGAGATGAGCGAAGTTACAGTAATTCGATTCGTCAAAACTTCTCAGCTTGGCGTCTGCTGACTTTAGCCTGCATAAATTAGTTCAGCTTTCAGGTGCTCCGGTGGGATGGAAAAGGTGGATACAGTCCTAGGAGACTGTCTCCTAGGACTGTATCCACCATTTCCAGCCCACCGGAGCACCTGAAAGTTGAACTAATTTATGCAGGCTAAAGTCAGCAGACGCCAAGCTGAGAAGTTTTGACGAATCGAATTACTGTAACTTCGCTCATCTCTACTGCACATAATAACATAGTTCATAAGGTTGAAAGAAGACCATAGTCCATCAAGTTCAACCTATATTCCTAAGCAGTCCCTACTGAGTTGATCCAGAGGAAGGCAAAAAAAAAATCCTTCCCGACTCCAAATATGGCAGTCAGAATAAATCCCTGGATCAACATTCTGTTCCTATAAATCTTGTATACATAACCAGGAATGTTATTACTGTCCAAAAATGCATCGGGACCCCTTTTGAACTCTTTTACAGAGTTCACCATGACCACCTCCTCAGGCAGAGAATTCCACAGTCTCACTGTTCTTACAGTAAAGAACCCCCGTCTGTGCTGGTGTAGAAACCTTCTTTCCTCTAGATGTAGAGGATGCCCCCTTGTTATAGATAGTGTCCTGGGTATAAATAGATCATGGGAGAGATCTCTGTACGGTCCCCTGATATGTTTATACAAAGTTATTAGGTCTCCCCTAAGCCTTCTTTTTTCTAAATGAAATAACCCTAATTCTGATAATCTTTCTGGGTACTGTAGTCCTCCCATTCCCCTTATTACTCTGGTTGCTCTTCTTTGAACCCTCTCCAGCTCCACTATATCTTTCTTGTACACTGGTGCCCAGTACTGTACACAGTATTCTATGTGTGGTCGTCAGTGATTTGTATAGTGGTAGAATTATTTCCTTGTCATAAGCATCTATGCCCCTATTGATGCACCCCATGATTTTATTTGCCTTGGCAGTAGCTGCCTGACACTGGTCACTACAGCTAAATTTACTATTAACTAAGACTCCTAAATCCTTTTCCATGTCAGTTGTCCCAAGTGTGCTCCCATTTAATACATAATCCCAGCCCGGATTTTTCTTCCCCATGTGCATTACCTTACATTTATCAGTGTTAAACCTCATCTGCCACTTCCCAGCCAAAACCTCCAACCTATCCAGACCCATTTGTAATAGTGAACTGTCCTCCATTGTGTTGACCACTTTACAGAGTTTAGTATCATCTGCAAAGATTGCTACTTTACTATTCAACCCCTCTACTAGGTCAATAATGAATATATTAAATAGAATAGGACCCAAAACTGACCCCTGTGGTACCCCACTAGTAACAGTCACCCAATCAGAATAAGTACCATTAATAACCACCCTCTGTATCCTATCACGGAGCCAGTTACTTACCCACTTACACACATTCTCCCCCAGCCCAATCCTTCTCATTTTATGTACCAGTCATTTGTGTGGCACCGTATCAAATGCTTTGGAAAAATCCAGATAAATGACATCCAGCGATTCCCCCTGGTCCAGTCTGGAGTCACCTCCTCATAAAAGCTGATCAGGTTAGTTTGACAGGACCGATCCCTCCATAAACCCATGCTGATATGGGGTCATACATTTATTTTTATCAAGATACTCCAAAAAAGCATCTCTTAGAAAACCCTCAAATAATTTACATACAACGCAGGTTAAACTAACAGGTCTATAATTCGCAGGGGCACCTTTTTACCCTATTTTAAATATTAGCACCACATTTGCCATGCGCCAGTCCTGGGGAACCTTCCCTGTCACTATAGAGTCCTTGAATATTAAAAATAGGGGTTTGTCTATTACATTACTTAATTCCTTTAGAGCACGGGGGTGAATGCCATCTGGGTCTAGTGATTTGTCTATTTTGATTTTTTTGTGTGCGGCACTGTACTTCTTCCTGGGTTAGACAGGTGACTGTTCTGGGGAGTTTACCTTATCTTGCTGTATTTCACCTGGCATTTCATTTTCCTCGGTGAATACAGTGGAGAAGAATTTGTTTAATATATTTGCTTTTTCCTGATCCCCGTCTATAATTTCTTCCTCATTTTTTAAAGGGCCTACTCTTTCATTTTTGACCTTTTTGCTATTTATGTAGTTAAAGAAAATTTTTGGGTTAGTTTTACTCTCTTTGGCAATGAGTCTTTCTGTCTCAATTTTTGCGGCTTTTATCTGTTTTTTACATTATTAAATTTTTTTCTCTATAGCTTTTTAATGCTTCTTTACTGCCGTCCTATTTAAGTAGTTTAAATGCTTTTTTTTTTGTCATTTATCGCCCCCTTAACATTTTTATTCTTCCACATTGGTTTTCTTTTATTCATGACCCTTTTATTCCCATAAGGTATACACCTCTTACAGTGAGAATTTAAAATATTCTTAAAAGTCTCCCATTTAGTGTCAGTATTCTTGTTTTTGAGGACATTATCCCATTTTATATTGTTAAAGGGGTACTCCGGTGCTTAGACATCTTATCCCCTATCCAAAGGATAGGGGATAAGATGTCTGATCGCGGGAGTGCCGCCGCTGTGGATCCCCGGGATCATGCACGCGGCACCCCGTTTGTAATCAGTCCCCGGAGCGTGTTCGCTCCGGGACTGATTACCGGCGACTACAGGGCGTGCGGCGTGTGACGTCACGCCCCCGTCCCGTGTGATGTCATGCTCCGCCCCTCAATGCAAGCCTACGGGAGGGGGCGTGATAGCTGTCACGCCCCCTCCCGTAGGCTTGCATTGAGGGGCGGAGTGTGACATCACAGGGGGGCGGGGCATGTCGTCACACGCCGCCCGCCCTGTAGTCGCCGGTAATCAGTCCCGGAGCAAACACGCTCCGGGGACTGATTACAAACGAGGTGCCGCGTGCATGATCCCGGGGGGTCCCCAGCGGCAGGACTCCCGCGATCAGGCATCTTATCCCCTATCCTTTGGATAGGGGATAAGATGTCTAAGCACCGGAGTACCCCTTTAAGGGCTTCTCTGAGTCTCTTTGCCTTCCTAAAGTTCATTGTTTTTGTGGCCCCTCGTGAGGTTCCCTTATTGAAGAACAAGCTATATTGTATTATATTATGATCACTATTTCCTAGGTGTCCTTTTACCTGCACATTAATTACTCTCTCAGGTCTGTTGGTTAATATTAAGTCCAGTAGGGTGCCCCCTCTGGTTGGATCCATCACCATTTGGGACAGATAATTGTCTTTAGCATGTTCGTTCTGGGTCTGATTACCGGCGACCACGGGGCCGGCGGCGTGTGACGTCACGCCCCCACCCCCGTGTCACGTCACGCTCCGCCCCTCAATGCAAGCCTATGGGAGGGGGCGTGACAAATATATGAGAAGATTACAATTGTGAATATGCCATTCCTTAATGGATTACACACAAAAAAAAGTTTAGCTATGACTCACAAATATGGAAAGCTAACATATATTTATATGTTGAACAGTATGCGATACATCATCTAAGAAATATTCCAAAATGACAACACAATTATTACTTTAAGTGCTTGTTTAATGAGCACAACCACTCCTATGATTCATGTCAATTAGTGAGAGAAGCCAAATAACTGACTTCAGCACATTAGGTTACATGTACATCATTTCACTTTAGCATAGATCCAGTTTATTAAACAGGTGTCTGCTGATATCATAGGTCCCCTGACAACTAGTTGCTTGGACCTTCCACAAGGAGCTGTTATCATGAAAATAGGGCTGGGTACAGAACTTGCTACAATAGGCATTCATATATGCATAAAATCCTCCGGTGCCAGATCTGTTATTTGCCCCCTATGGAAAGGATCTGTCTATTATAGACAACCCTTTTAATTGTATTTTTTCCATGCTGTGGCCTTTTTGTACCTTGAGTGCTGATATTTCTATAGAAATATTGTTATGAATCTTATAGGTTTTATCTATAATGTAATGTATGTAATCCTAAAAATGTCTCAGAATAGTCATAAACGTTTCTGTGAATATGAATGCCAGTAAATGGCAATTGAATAAATCAGCGCTTAGATGGTAAGTTTACTGTTTTGTTTGCAGCTGAATTGCTGAATCAAACTGTTCTATCTGTGTCGTTTTCTGTTCTATTCATTCCAGTGTAATTGTCTTATGCAGATAATTGGGAACACAGATAATTGCAGGCCGAGCTTTGTAATCAACAGACTTAATCAAAAGAGAAACAAAATAGTTTATAGTATAAGCCAAAGAGGTGATTGTACTCTAAATGGTTAACACGTGATGTACTTTACTGCATATTTTCTGTAGCGGATTTACTTGTGTCACTTTGACATACTAGTAGTTGAGGACTTACATTACTTACCATAGTAATATTGTATTTGGGACTGTTATTAATGCGGGTCAGTGGTACGAGTCCTAGACGGACTGTGATAGCAATTTTATGATTAGTTGTATTTTTCCTTAGTTGGTTTGCACTTTGATTGAGTAAGGGTGGATTTTATCACACCTAAACTATGATATTGCCCGCTAGTGCATCAGTTCACAATCCATGGCATAAAACAATCCGGTGCTCTGTGATACAATAAAAAGACAGAATGCAAACCAACTTGGTGTAGCTTGAAAAAACTCACGGCACTCGTAGTTCATGCTTCATTTGTTTATTCCCGTAAGAGATAAAAATTCTTGTCGGGAGGGGGAGACCGGTTGAAGCGGCGTGTAGCCGCGAAACGGACGTCGTCCCGTCTCTTCTCCCCCTCCCGACATTAATTTTTATCTCTTAGTTTAGGTGTGATAGTGCGGACATGGTAGCAGTGCCGATTGTGCTTTCTTGACAGTATATTTTATCTCTTAGTTTAGGTGTGATAGTGCGAACGTGGTAGCAGTGCCGATTGTGCTTTCTTGACAGAATATTTTATCTCTTAGTTTAGGTGTGATAGTGCGGACATGGTAGCAGTGCCGATTGTGCTTTCTTGACAGTATATTTTATCTCTTAGTTTAGGTGTGATAGTGCGAACGTGGTAGCAGTGCTGATTGTGCTTTCTTGACAGAATATTTTATCTCTTAGTTTAGGTGTGATAGTGCGGACATGGTAGCAGTGCCGATTGTGCTTTCTTGACAGTATATTTTATCTCTTAGTTTAGGTGTGATAGTGCGAACGTGGTAGCAGTGCCGATTGTGCTTTCTTGACAGAATATTTTATCTCTTAGTTTAGGTGTGATAGTGCGGACATGGTAGCAGTGCCGATTGTGCTTTCTTGACAGAATATTTTATATTATGCCAGTGGAACAACTTACAATTCTCTTGATGATAGGGTCACACATGTTGTATTTTGCTGCAAATTTTTCAATGGGTAGCAAAATCCGCATATACGGTTGAAGCGTTGTGTAGCGGCGAAACGGACATCATCCCGTCTCTTCTCCCCCTCCCGACATGAATTTTTATCTCTTACGGGAATAAACGAATGAAGCATGAACTATGAGTGCCATGAGTTTTTTCAAGCTACACCAAGTTGATAATATAAAATATGCTACACAATTTTACACTGTGTGAACATAGCTTCAACCTTAAAATCTGAAAAAAAAAACTAACAAAAAAACAGCAACTGCACTATAACTGCATTACATTAAAATAAGCGCCTGAAGTCTTTGTGACTTCAGTCTGATGAAAATGTGTCCTGCAGACACACGCACTTTTCATAAACTGAAAATCATAAGGATTTTTGTCTTTCTAACATCAAGTTAAAAAAAAAAGTAGTAGGCATTAATGGCAGGTAGAAGCCTTTTTGTTCCTCTTGGAGGGAAATGATGGCTGCTGTTAAATACAAAACACTTTAAAAGTTCAAATGAACCAGCATTACTTCCCTCTCCTATGTGCAGTTCAGTCACATGGAGTCTTGTTAAGTGTACGTTCTACAGAACATTACTGCATTTCACAGAGATTCTATAGTACAAATGGCCTTGAAAGAGCATGATGGCTGAAGTGGAAACTATGGGAGGTTCTGCAGCCACCCCTGTACTTTAATCCTTTCATTGCAAGACCTATGTACTATGTATTCACAACCCTGGATTTAGCTTCCTTATTATAAGTGTTGTCCTTGCTAAGTTCATATTGCATTTTAGAAACAGAGACTTTATTACATATTATGATAAAATCCAAACTATTCAATGAGAAAAGCACATATTGCAGTTACGTCATTGCTTACTCTTTGTTCTCTTGCTTTCAGGATCAATAATATTCACCCTTAACATTTACTCTTTCTTCTGTGTCCGTCCACACTTCTTGCATTATTACACAATTCTTGCAGTATTATGTGGCTATAATACTAAAATAACAAGACTCTCAGGAGTACTGGGAGCTGGGGGATACAATACCAGCCAATCATATTCAAAGTTACAAACCATTTAAAAAAAATAAAAATAAAAGAGAGAGACCTTTGTCCAGTGTACATTGTTATCATTAAAGGGCCAGTAACCTTGTGATCTAAATGTCTTCCAGCACATGGCCTTGTAAAGACCTTACATGTGCCTGTACTTTGTAAGGGATTAATGGAGGCAGCAATACACTTTCCATCTCTGGTGTTTTTTCCCATTCTGAAGCACATATAGGAGGTCCATGTTGCAATAAAAGAATATTAAGGAAAATAAATATAATACGAAGAGATGAGCGAATTTCTGAAAAATTCGATTCGGCCGATTTGCTGAATTTTCTGAAAAAATTTGATTCGGACCGAAGTTATTTGCAGCAAATTGCTATTAAAAATGGCTATTTCTGGCCTACAGAGAGGCTCAATAGGGGAGTGGAACACTTTGCCTTGTCCTAACATGCATAGGGAGTGTGCTGTGTTAGTGAAATAATGTTATTCAATACAACATGCAGATTACAGGCATCGTGTAGAATCACTGCCGCAGAGCATCTGGATGTGGCTAATTTATAATGTAATATTTAATTTTATTTGAATTTATTTAAATTTTTTGATTACCCATTCTGGTGAGCATCGAGCTGGCGGTCCTCTGCCAGGCGAGATTCCATCTGTTCCAGCCCCTGCCTCTCAGTGCCCCCCTGACTGTGAAAGTGCAAATGTTTCATTTAATCGGTTATGGTTCATTGTTATCGCTTCAAGCTGTTTCATTGGATTCTTGTGATAATTCCACAGGTAATATGATGTCGACGACCATAGGGCCTCTGTCTTGAAAAGATTACATTGATTTTTTTATATTATTTAAATTTAAGATTTATATTAGATTCCCAAGTTTAATGCCCCGGTGTTTATTTTGAACTAATACTGTATGACCACAAAACCCAATCTAACAAGAAGTCACACAGTGGCACAGTGACAGAGCCTTGAGGTGGCAGTAGCATGAGGAGACCATAATCTGGCAGAATGACACAGCCTGGAATTGGCGGCAGAAAGAGGAGACCATATAGTGGCTGAATGACACAACCTGGAGTTGGCGGCAGCATGAGGAGACCATAGGGCCTCACAATCCCTAATATTAAAAGATGAATTTTCAAATTTAAATTGAAGATTTATGGTAGCTTGTCCTAGCATAAAACTTTGTAGGTAATGTTTCAGGCCAGAAGCATGAGCAAACCATATAGTGCCTAAATGACACAGCCTGGAGGTGGCGGCAGCATGAGGAGACCATATAGTGGCTGAATGGCACAGCCTGGAGTTGGCAGCAGCATAAGTAGAACATATAGTGGCTGAATGACACTGCATGGAGATGGTGGCAGCATGAGGAGTACATACAGTGGCTGAAGGGTACAGCCTCGAGTTGGTGGCAGCATGAGTAGAACATATAGTGGCTGAATGACACAGCCTGAAGGTGGTGGAAGCATAAGGAGACCATATGGTGGCAGAATGAGACAGCCTGGAGGTGGCACCAGCAGCATCAGGTGTCCTGAAAGTGAGCCGGTGACAGAGTGGTGCGGTGGGTGGCAATACCAGTACCCAGTGATGAATGTGGGTAAAAAAGGTCTGATGCGGAGGAATGTTTGTAACTGGAGAGCAGCGCCTTAAATCTGTTTGGCACTTTCCATATTTGTGAAGGGTTGGTGTGGCACCATGGTCAATCTACTCTGATGCATCAGGCATTGGTGGGTGGAAATCATGGCTGATCCATGCCTTATTCATCTTCACAAAGGTCAGTCTCTCCACATTTTTCATGGACAGATGAGTTCTCATTGGGGTGACTATGGCCTCCGTCGCACTAAACACCCACTCTGATGGCACACTACTGGCCGGCAGGACAGCTTTTCCAGGGAAAACTCTGCTAGTTGCTGCCACAAATCAAGTTTGGCTGCCCAGAAGTCCAGCAGATCTTCAAGGTGTGTTGGCATGGGCATGTCAAGGTATGCCACCACCTGCTGGTTCAGGTCCTGCCCCAGGTCTACCTGCAGGTGAAGAAAGGTACTCATCAACGACTGTAGACTCAGGCTGCTGATGGAGCTGGTACTGCTCCAGCCACCCCACCCCTCCCCAGCAGCCATGGCAGTGGAAGGTGAGCGCAGAGGGCCCCCCGAATCAGACCTGCGAGAGGATAGACGATGGCGCCGATAGGCATTGGCCAACTGACTACGTAGGATGTTTCTATAGAAGGTCTGTTTGTCCTCCTTCTCAGTGGGTGTAAAAAAAGGCCCCCGTTTTGTGCCAGAAGCGAGGATCCAATAAGGTGGAGAGCCAGAAGTCATCCCGCTGCCGAATGGTAACAATTCATTATGCAAGCAACTGAGCATTCTTTGTGCCATTTGGGCAAGTGACTCGGAGTGACTCCCTGCTCCATCTCCACTGCATACTGCTATGGGGAGTCTGGGTCCTCTGTCTCGCCTTCCAAATAACCCTCTAGCTCCCCTGGCTGCTCCTGCTCCTCCTCTCCTGTCAGATGACTAGAAAAACCGCCCATTTAGCGAAACCTAACCTGTGCTCCACTGTGCCCCTCCTCCTCCAGTTCAGCCCCCACAGGGCTCATGTGGCCGTGAGATGTAGGCGCCACGTCTCTAGTGCCCTGACCAGCCATCGTTTCCAACACGTGTTGTAGGAAATGAAGCAGTGGAATGACGTCGTTCATCCTGTAATCCTGGTGAATGACTAATAATGTGGCTTCCTCAAAGGGCCTGAGCAAATGGCAGGTGTCACGTATGAGCTGCCACTGGTTGACATTGAAATTACACAGTGGAGTACCCCTATCCACTTGGATCATCAAGAAATTGGTGATGGCTTTTCTCTGTATAGTCGGTCCAACATATGGAGGGTGAAATTCCAATGTGTGGCAACGTCGCAAATCAGACTGTGTTGGGGGATACCATTCTGACGCTGCAGCTCAAGGATGGTGTGCTTTGCGGTGTACAAGTGGCTGAAGTGCAAAGTTTCCTTCCCATTGTTAGGATGTCTTGCAAATGGGGGGAACACTTCAGGAACCGCTTGACAACCAGATTGAACACGTGCGCCATGCTGGGCGCATGGCTCGGCCTTCCTTGTCGCAGTGCAGACAAGATGTTCTTCCCATTGTCAGTCACCATGGTTCCCATTTCCAGTTTTCATGGAGCCATGCTCTGATATCTTTATGAATGAATTTTAGCAGTTCCTCCCCTGTGTGACTCCATTTGCCAAGGCAAACCATGTGAAGAACAGTGTGACACCACCATGCCCTGCACACATAGTATGCTGGAGGGGCACTGAGACTTGTCCGTGCAGTGGAGGCTGAGGACACGGTGGAGGATGAGGAGGCGGAGTTTCACACTGTCACAGCACCAACAGCCTGAGAGCATGGAGGAGGAAGCGGCGTGACCTGTCCAAGTTGGTGTTGCGGCTGTGGAGGAACCACATTCACGCAGTCGGCCGTAACATACATCCCTTACCATAGTTATAGCTCCAGATGTCGGCGCTGCTGTGCACTTTGGTAAACTCCGACAGGCTCAAGGACTGGCCCACCTTCTCTTCCACAAAATTTTGCAGGGCTGGTACTGCCTTCTTCGCAAAGGAATGACGGCTTGGGACTCTTCACCTCAGCTCGGCACAAGCCATTAGTTCTCCGAAAGGTGGAGAGTCCACCATTTGAAAACGAAGGGACTGCAGCACCAGCAACTTGGACAGGAGCACATGCAGCTTCTGCGCTGTTGGATGAGTGGGCGCATACTGTTATTTCTTGGACATGTCTTTGCTGATGGATTGTTGGCGGAGTGACTGACTCAAAGAAGGGAGGATCAGGAACATCAGGAGCAACAAAAGGAGGATATGACACACAGCTCCATTCGGCTGAGGTGGTGGAGCCTTGGCTGGCTGAAAGACCACCACATTGGAACCACAGTTCTCCCAGGCCACTTTATGGTGGCGCAGCATATGTTGATGCAGGGCCGTGGTGCCAACATTGGAACCCTGGCCACACTTCACCTTCTGCCGACACATCTTGCATGGGGCTATGTTAACCTCCTCCAGATGCTTGATGAAAAACTGCCACAATGCTGAGTAGTTGATTTTCCCACCAACAGTCCACACTAATTGACTGCTACTGCCGCAGTCTCCAGGAACCCCTGTTCCACTAACTTCCGGGAAGGTAGGCTGCCATGAAGTATGTGGTCGCCCCTGGGCACATTTGGCTCCAGAATTTCCACTTCTGCCACCATGCTGACTGCCAACCTTTCTACCACCTTGCTGGCTTAGCTGCTGCCTCATGAGCAACCTGCAACCCTCTTCTCCTGATCACGATGAAGCCCCTTCTGCACCCAGCTTCATCATCATCAACAAGTGTCTGCATGCCACTGATGTCCTCCTCAGGTTCCTCAACAGTGTCTGCTTCAGGACCCTGAATGCTGGCAACACCACCTCCCATGTCACTCTGCTCATCACTACTTGCCCGCCTATAGGAGGAAGTGGTGGATGTCTCCTTCACTTCTTGGCTGGGCAGTAGCTGCTGACTGTCCTTTATTAGATCGTCCTCACTGAATAGTGGAGCTGAACTCACAGCATAAGATACTTCTTCTTTAGGGGAGGGAACAGCATAGGACAGAGGCAACGGGAGGACAGGGACTGCTCCCGGGCAATGCAAGCTGAGGTTGTGTCTGAGGAACCCACCGACTGTTGACTGGGGGTATCAGATGTCACTTGTGATGAAGTGGGTTGCTGGTCGAGACACGACCGCTAGTTGATACCGGGAGATCCTAGTCTGCTGCGACCTCTGAATGAGCCTGATGAATTTAGGCCTCTGCCACTCCTCTATGCACGTCCTGGCACTTCTCTGCCTGACATACTTAGTGCGTATATGAGGGGAGTACAATACGCTTCACTATGCTTAAAACAGTATTTGTCTAGAACAGTAGCAGGTGTGTACTTTTGGCTGGCCTTTTACAGTAACTAGGCCCTTAAGACTTTATCAACAACAAAATGGTACAACACTTAGATGTACATATGTGGTATGCACTTATGAGGGCAGTAAAATGCGCTCCACTACACTTAGCAGTATTTGTCTAGAACAGCAGCAGGTGTTTACTTTTGGATGTCCTTTCACAGTATCTAGGCCCTTGAGAGTTTAACAGGTACAAAATAGTACACCACTTAGATGTAGGCATGTGGTATGCACTTATGAGGGCAGAAAAATGCGCTACAGTACGCCTAAAAAAATATTTGAGTACAACACCAGCCGGTGAGTACTTTTGCCTGGCCTTTCACAGTATCTAGGCCCTTTAGGGTTTAACAGGTACAAAATGGTACACCATTTAGATGTAGGCATGTGGTATGCACTTATGAGGGCAAAAAAATGTTCTACAGTACGCTTAAAAAAGTATTTGAGTAAAACACTAGCCGGTGATTACTTTTGCCTGGACTTTCACAGTATCTAGGCCCTTGAGAGTTTAACACGTACAAAATAGGACACCACTTAGAAGTAGGTATGTGGTATGCACTTATGAGGGCAGAATAATGCGCTTTAGTACGCCGAAAAAAGTATTTTGAGTACAACACCAGCCGATGAGCACTTTTGCCTGGCCTTTCACAGTATCTAGGCCCTTGACAGATTAACAGGTACAAAATAGTAGACCACTTAGATGTAGGTATGTGGTATGCACTTATGAGGGCAGAAAAAATGTGCTACAGTACAGTGCTACAGTACGCTTAAAAAAGTATTTGTGCACAACATCAGCGGTACACAACAGTGGTGCAGCACACAGTCGCTGTGTACTAAACCCCAAATTGCACTTTCTCTCTCAAACACTATTAGGAATTGGACTGTTGGGTATGTATTATACCGTCTACAGACTAGTATAACCAGCAGACCATTTGTTGTGGATCAAAGACAAAGATTTGTTGTGGATCTTCTGCTTAGGTTTCTCCAGCTGAGCCAGCTTGTTCAAATGTATGAGGCAACACACAGCTCTCTGCCCCTCTCTGTAATACAATGCTGTAGACAGTGACTGGGAGGTTAGTCGCTGCAGTTAAAATGATTTTCTATGAAAATTGCACTGCTCTCTGTCCAACAGAACGCTGACGTGACTAGGAGGTGAAACGCTGCTGGAAAAAGCTTTTCTGTGTAACCCTCAGTGCTGTCTGTCCTATCTTTCTGCAGTGAAAGGATGAAGTGACTAGCCGGAATATGGCTGCTGATTATATAGTGCTGTGAAATGACAGGGGTGACTGGCTGCTGATAGGCTGCATCCTGCATGTGATTCAAGGTCATCCCGCCTACCCTTGTTCCCGCCTTCCCAGGATGCCTTGCCCCATGCCCCATGCCCCATGTGGATCTGCCATTTTAGATGCCCTGGGGCCTGGACCGTACTAAATGGAGTTTAATGAAGCAATTTGCGCAATAGAATTGTGGCGATATTCGCATTCTTTGAGAATAAAATTTTTCCAGAAATTCATAACTAATTTGGATTCGGCAGATTCGATTAGCTCATCTCTAATAATATATATATAATATTTATATATAAATATATAATAAAGTAACAAATATATTTTCCCTTTATAGCTGAATGTACACTTTTATTAGTGACATAACCATTGGTCATACTCTCTTAGAATAAAAAGATGTGCTCCAGACTTTGTTTTTCTTGGGTAATTGTTTGACAATAACCATGTACTTAAGCCCCTCATCGCCAGTTAGCTGTGCGCTCTGCCTGCGGTGAATTGAGCATGGCTCCGATAAAACTATAAATAGCTTTATTTCCAATGGCCTAGAATACATGTACTTTATTTATTACCTAAGGCAGCACTGGAATTTTACATACAGTAAAATAGACAAAAAGGTATCCTAAGCAGTGATATCAGAGTAGTCATATTCCTTCCAAAGGAAATAAACAGGTCCTCGAAGTTCCAGACCACCAGTTCCATGCTGTAAGTTGAAATCTTTTAGTACATATTGACAGAAGCTTTCTTTTATATGGGATAGATGTCAGACACAGAAATATATTTCAGTAGCTGCCAACGAAGTTTCAGTAAGACTCACAGCAGGGCAAGTTAATCACTAGAAATAAAGTCAGCCATGCTGTGAGTCAGAACACAGAAAGAGGCCAGTTACAAAGAAGAGATGTCGTAATGCAATCTGGCAAGCTTCTGAAGTATTGCCCTTATGTATTTAGCAGCTTTTCGATGAATGGATAGGATGTGCAGATATAACTGTAAATTGTGTCCCACATTGTACCTGTGTATAGAGAGAAATGGATGGATGAATTTAGGACAGCAAGCAGAGATGAGTGGGACAATTCATTGCAAACAAATAGGCAAACTATATAAAATATCTTTTATAGGAAACATACAGTGAAATTAGATCCATATTCCAAAAATAAGATTGGAAAATGAGAAAAATGTTTGGTAATGGCAAAAGTGTCAACACTTTTGTGCTGCCTAAACCACCAGTTATTAGGGTGAACACTGGTGGCTTCTCCCTTCCCTACCCACCTTGATTGGCAGATCTCTCCCTATACCCAAACAGGAAAAGATCTATCAATTAAGGCCAGTAGGCAGGAAGCAGCCAACAGGCACCACCCCCACAACTTATGGATCAGACAGCATAAAAGTTATGACAGGTCCCCTTTGAAGTAATCCAGGGCTTCATTAATTCATTCAGCCCTCAATAATAGAGTAGTATGAAAGGGTGAAAATTCTGCTTCAGAATCTCTGTGGAATTTAATACAGAGTTTGACGCAGACTTTAAAACATCAAACGTACAAAGTTGACCCTCTGAGAGCCTAAAAAAAATTGGATGTCCAGAGACAGCACTTCTGTCAGGATTAAACTAAATACCTTTACCCAAAATTAATGAGCAGTAGTATAGTAAAACAATAAGATTTATTCGGACTACACGTTTTGAAGGCTCTGTCCTCTTCGACAGGTCAAAACTAATTAAATAAAAGAGGTCGAAGCCTTTGAAACGTGTAGTCCGCATAAATCTTAATTGCTTTACTATACAATTGTTTGTTAATTTCGGGCTACAGGTAGTTTGTTTTATCCAGCCAGAAGCACTCTCTCTGGATGTCCAATTTTTCTCCCAGGGATCTTTGGGCTTACTGAGGCTTCTCTGAGGGTCAACTTTGTTCAATTTTAATGCCCCTGTGAGGATCTACATCGGCTTACCTGTCCCCCTTGCATATATCCCACCTTTATGGTGTGAGGCACATATTGGTGTTGTGTTCACAATACATCAAGGTTCGCAAGTTTCCTGCTTCTCCTTATATGTATACTACCTGGATAACGACACTTAGAGAGCCCTGTGCGTTCTTTTTTGCTTTTGTCTCAAGCGTATAAAGTCAATGAGAGATAATATTTCATGCACAACTATGTTGATTTGGATGCAGAAAATTGGTGCAAATTCCTCTTCCAAATCAGCAAAGTTTTTAGCCATGTGAATATGCCCTTAGATATTATTTATTTAAATGCCTATAAAGTAGGATCACAAAAAATTAAGGCTATATGATTAGCAACCATAATAATTATCTTTATTTATATTGTGACAATGTATTCTGCAACAAAATCAGATACACATAGTAAAAATTTACAGTTTAAATGAGTAGTAAATGCCTGGTTCCCAAGAGCTTTCAATTTATGAGGAAATAGGGTCTGACTAAAGAGCTAGAACTTGTTTTCCTTTAGTGGTCCAGGAAGTATGCATTTAGAGTCTAGGAGTGTGGGGGATATTGTTCAATGAAGAGAAATAATGTAAAGGTTGGGGATCAGAGAATGGATAGGCCTGTCTTAAAAGATTTGTATTAGGGCACAAATAAAACTCTGGATGTTGGGGATTAATCTAGTTTTTCTGATTATCACATTATTGGCAGAACATAAAGCCTGGGTATAGTGGTAAACAGAGAAATGGGGGGTGATAGGAAGGTGTTTCACTATGGAGAGAGAGTATACATTTTTAAAAAATATGTGTTCACAGGTTTTTTTAATACACATATATGCAATGTCGACAATTGTAACAACCTGTGCAGTACATGTAACATTTTATTTAAACTGCATGGTGAATGATGTGAGGAAAAGCACAAACTAGCATATCTCTTTTCCCTATCCCCCTCCCCAAAATTAAAGGGGTTATCAAGGAATCAAAAAACAGACCTAATTTCTTTCAAAGACAGCGCCCTGTCTGTCTCCCCTTTGGGTGTGGTATTACAACTTGGCTCCATTCACTTCAATGGAACAGAGTTGCAGAACCACGCCCAACCTGGAGACAGACAGGAAGCGGTCTTTGAAATAAATTACCTCTGTTTTTCGATTCATGGATAACCCCTTTAATAAATAATGTATATAATTCAAAATAATTGTACTAAAGATATGACTCCCTCCCAAAACAAAAAGCCAGCGTACTACTACATATCCTTTTTTTTTTGCATCATTTGCTTTCCCTGGTACCTTTGCTATTCTATATCGCTTACATACATCCCTCTGGAAGCTAACAATATAGTCCCGTTTTACTTTCCAATCCAGCTTTACATTCTGTGGTGCTTCCCAGATTAGGAGAAAGTTGCACTAGAAGGTTGCACTAGCTAAGGGGGGGGGGGGGGGGGACAGAGCATTCGTGTCCACCAGCATTAAAATGAATGAATTTAAATATAAATGGGTAATTTGGTGCTCTAAATAAATCTATAATATTTTACATTGTTTTCTTAACTGCACGTTAAAGGGGTACTCCACTGAAAAACATTTTTTTTTAAATCAACTGGTGCCAGAAAGTTTAACAGATTTGTAAATTACTCCTGCTGACAGGTGTCAGCAGAGAACACTGGGGTCAGACAGAAGAGGGAAAAAAAAAAAGAACTACCTCTGTTGTATACAGCAGATGATAAGTACTGGAAGGGTTAAGATATTTAAATAGAAGTAATTTACAAATCTGTTTAACTTCCTGGCATCGGTTGATTAACCACTTTGGACAGAACCCATTATGACCCTAAGGACGCTTTATGCATTAATAACTCTGGGATGCTTTTACTTACAAATTTGATTCCGAGATAGTTTTTTCATGACATATTCTACTTTATGTTAGTGGTAAATTTTCTTGGTGAAAAATTCAAAAATGTCAGGAAAAATTGGAAAATTTAGCATTTTTCTAACTCTGAAGCACTGTGCTTCTAAGGAAAAGGGTCATGTCAAATAAATTACATATTGTTTCACATATACAATATGTCGACTTTATGTTGGCATCATAAAGTTTACATGTTTTTACTCTGTGAAGACAGAGTGCTTCAAAGTACAGCAGCAATTTTCTAATTTTTCACCATAATTTCTGAATTAGAACAAGTTAAGTTTTGAAGTGAATATGAGGGTCTTTATGTTGAAAATCCCCTATAATGGACCCCATTTTGAAAACTGCACCCCTTAAAGTATTCAAAATGACATTCAAAAAGTTTGTTAACCCTTGAGGTGTTTCACAGGAATAGCAGCAAAATGGAGGAGAAAGATCAAAATGACTTAAATTTTTCCTTACCTGAAAATTTCAATTCCTGGAGTCCATAGGCAGCACAGTATGGGTTAAGTTCGTCCTCCTGAACTTACCAGAAGAGATATTAGAGCATAATTAAACCAATTAAAGTAATTTACATATCCATTAGAACCCCTCCTCCAGTGTATAAAGGCCCCTCAAACACACACATACAACATCATTTTATAGCATGCTTATTTATTCCGTGTGGGAAGTCTGTGCTGCCTACGGACTCCAGGAATTGAAATTTTCAGGTAAGGAAAAATTTAAGTCATTCCTGGACGTCCTACAGCAGCACAGTATGGGACTTGAGTATCAAAATAACAAAGGGAGGGCATTACTTCTTGAACGCTTCTTGTAGCACTGTTTTACCTAGGGCTGAACTACCGGACATGTCAAGACGGTAATGGTGCACGAACGTAGAAGGTGTTGCCCACGTAGCTGCTCTGCAGATTTCCTGCAAAGGTACGTATGAAGCTTCCGCCCAAGAAGTTGAGGTCGATCTTGTGGAGTGTGCCCTAAGGTTTTCCCGGAGGCTCCAAACCTTCTTTCTGGAAAGAGAATCTGATGGTGTTCTTAATCCAGTTAGATATGGTCAACTTCGCAGCTTTAGAACCTCTAGACTTTCCTGCACATTGGATAAATAGATGTTCTGAGCACATGAATGAAGCTGTTTTTGAGATGTATTTTAATACTGATCTCCTTACATCGACCTTTGAGATTTCCGCGTGTTCAGAGAAGGCTAGCAAAATAATTTCCTGCTGAAGATTAATAGAAGAATGAATCTTAGGAATGAAGCCTGGTAAGGTACGTAAGATCAAAGCATCCCCCATGTCACGAATGTAAGGCTCCCAGCATGACAATGCCTGAAGTTCGCTAACTTGCCGAGCAGAGGCGATTGCTACTAAAAAACAAGTTTTCCATGTGAGAAACTTAATTTCAATGGCATCAATAGGCTCAAAAGGATGATTGGCAAGACACTTTAGCACCAAAGAGAGATCCCATGATGGAATAGGACTGCGGAGCTTTGGGCACATGTTGTTGACTCCCTTAAAGAATCTCTTTATCAGTGGGTCCCTTGAGAATTTCCCATCTAAGAAATAGTTCAAGGCTGCAAACTGGACCTTCAATGTAGATAGCTTTAGCCCTTTGTTAAGACCTTGCTGTAGGAAGTTTAAGATCATAGGAATTGTGACGACTTCATCTGGAAATGAGGATTTAAATATCCTCCAGACCCTGGAATTACATCTTCTTATACCAGGCTTACTGGCATTGGATAATGTCGAGATTACTTCATCTGACATACCTTTATTCTTTAGTGAAACTAGTTCACCCTCCAGGCTGTTAGGTTTAATGACTCCAGATCTTGGTGATGCATCCCCTTTTGCAGAAGAAGGTCCTCCCTCCTGGGAAGTTGCCAAAACCGGTTGTGAGATAAATTCTTGACTAGAGAAAACCAGGCCCTTCTTGGCTAGAAGGGGAGGATCAGAATTGCTTGGGGTTTCTCCTTCTTGATCTTCCACAGTGTTCTCTGTATCAAAGCTAGGGGAGGGAAGACATAAAGAAACTTGTTCCCCCATGGCATCGAGAGGCCGTCTACGTGATGAGGGTGGTCTGATCCGACCAGAGAACAGAATGCCCGAAGCTTGGCATTTTGCCTTGTCGCAAAGACATCCACCTCTGGAATCCCGAATTTCCTTGTTACTTGGCTGAAGACTTCTTGATTCAATTCTCATTCCCCGGGTGAAGGGAATGACGACTCAGAAGATCCACTTTCATATTTAGGGAACCCTTTAGGTGAACCGCAGTGAGCTCCTTGATGTTGGCTTCTGCCCACTGAAAGATCTTGGCACACAGATGTTTAAGACATGGACTCCTCGTTCCTCCCTGCTTGTTGAGGTAGAAGACTGCTGGTAAGTTGTCTGACCTTATTAACACTTCCTTGTTTGTCAATAGTGGAGAAAAATGAAGCAGGGCTAGGTAAACAGCTTTCAGCTCCTTCATATTTGATGAAATAGTGATCACTATTTGTTGGGATGGGAGAAGAGATCTTCCTTCCGAAAATCTGTTCAGATGTAGCCACCATCGCAGATCCTGACAAAGACTTGATGGGATGTGGATGGAGTTTTCCAGTCCTGTCAGGGAACCATCCCATGAGGACAGCACTTTCGACTGAAGGTTGCGAATGTGAGCTTTCGCCCATCGTACTGCATCTATTGATGAGGTCAAGCTTCCTAGAATTCTCATTGCTTGGCGGACAGTAACTTTCCTGCTTGTCAACAGGGACTACATTTGATCCTTTATCTTCCTTTCCCTTTCCCTGGAGATAAAGATCCTCATAGATATCGAGTTTATTATGAACCCCAGAAACGACACATTCCTGTGTTGGGGAAAGGCGAGATTTCTTCATGTTGACAATGAATCCATGGCCTTGAAGGAAAGTTATTGTCCTTGAGACGTGAACAAGCAGAGTTTCTCTTGACTCCGCTTTGATCCACCAGTCGTCCAGATAAGGGATGATGATGTCTTGAATTCGGAGAGCTGCCGCCAGGACCACGACCATCTTCGTAAATACCCTTGGTGCGGAACCCAGCCCGAAGGGAAGACACGTGAACTGCAGGTGCCAGACTAGGTCTCCCACCTTGACCGCAAAACTGAGGTACTTCCTGTAGTCGGCGTGGATCGGCACATGGAGATAGGCATCCGAGAGGTCAAGGGGGGCCATGAAGTCCCCTTGGTTCAAAATCGGAAGCACCGACCTGATGTTCTCCATCTTGAAATGCTTCTTTTGGAGAAACCTGTTCAAGAACGTTAAGTCTATTACGAGTCTCCCTTTGCCATTTGATTTTGGGACTACGAAAGTCCTGGAGTAAATCCCCGTGAAGTGGTCCTGGAGAGGCACCCACTCGATGGCCTCCTTTGAAAAGAATTGCAACACCAGAGGGAGAATATTGGGGTCTTGACACCTGTTTAGAAAGAACCTTTCCAGGGGAGTGTTGAGGAGTTCTAACCTGTATCCGGACCTTATGACTGATAGAACTCATCTGTCCTCTGTGGTCTGAGTCCATACAAGAAGAAAGTTCTTTAATCTTCCCCCAACTGCTGAAGATATTAAATTGGCTTCTTAAAGGCTTTTTCTTGAGTGGGGGCTTGGACTTGTTGACAGGTTGGTAAGAGGAATTATACCTCTGCCCACTAAACCTGGGTCTATTGTACCTACCGGGCTGGTAGTTCCTTCTGTAAGACCTAGGTGATCTCCTCCATTTCGGCCGATCCTTTGTTGCCTCCTTTTTAGCGGTTCCTGGGAATGCATCATTCTCGTCGTTCATGTCCTTCAGAATTCCTTTAAGGCTAGGGCCAAATAAAGATTCAGGAGAAAAAGGAAGAGTACACAAGTGATTTTTAGCTGTCACATCCCCCTTTGTCCATTGCTTAATCCAACGGAATTAGACTCAGCCATATTTAATGCTGATAGCCACAATGTATCCAGAGGGGCATCGCACAAAAATTCCTCGGCAGACTTCATAATAGGAATTTTTTCAAGGATGTCTTCTCTGGGGACTCCGTCATATAGATCTTTAGATAGCTGGCTAAGCCAAACCCTTAAGGCCCGAGCCACCGGGACAGACGCCATAGCAATCTTAGATATTGGCGAAGCTGAAGAATAGGCTTTTTTGTCTAGTGTATCCGCCTTTTTATCCAGAGGATTAGACAAAAGGGAAGAATCTTCCGAGGGAAAATAAGAATTTTTTGACAAATTTTGCCACCGGAAGGTCCACTTTAGGGGGGTTAAACCAAGAGGTAGTAGCTTCTGGAGAGAGTTTATAAACGGATTTAAACAGAGTACCCACATCAACATGTTTCTCAGGTTTATCCCAATTAGATCTAAACCACTTATTAATGGCGGGGTGAGAAGGAAGAGCTCTATCATTAGAAATGGGAAAATGATAGAGACTCTCCCTAGGAGGTTTTCCCTCCGTAGCTTTATCCGATTCTAACACATGCTTGACTGCTTTAATTAAATGATGCATATCGTCCTTATGAAGCAGATAGTAGTCCTCCGGAGATCCCTGAGAATCCGAGGAAGAACAGGCGTTAGCATTGTCAGAATCAGATGGAGATACTGCCCTCTGATGAACCTTCCGCTTCTTAGAAGGGGGAGCTGCATCAGGGATTAAAGATGTAATGCGTTTCTTAAACCACGAAAAGAAGGCACTTGCCTCATCCCCGAAATTCCGATCTCGATCTACAGGATCAGGTTGCTGGGAGCACATATCACAAAGATCTCCATGCAGTTCATCCGGCAAGTGAAGAGAGCAGGAACTGCATTGCCTATGCTTAGACTTCCTGGATCGCTTGCCTTTAGACGTAGCGCCAGACATCTGCAGTAATACAAACAAAACGGTAAATATGCAGAAAACAAATCTCAGATGAGTCTAAATAGTAGATAAGCAGAAAAAATAAGCATATGGATAACCAGATGCATATGGTAGCATAGTCAAGCCTAGCTGGAATCTTAAGGTAATTTCGGCATACCATCAGGCTACTTCACAGTAACCTTAACAAGGGCACATAAAGGATGATGTATGAGGCAGATTTGAAAACTTCATAGTTCCATCTGCATAACAAACAGCTTCTTCACAGAATGCTATATACCCAGGTAAGAAGGAAATGTGCACTTACGTTTATATCCAGTGAGTACCGCTGCCCTAGAAACAGTGCATAGGCAGCGGAGACTCAGCTACTGTCTCCTTAAGAGAGCCGCCGCGGTCGTTAACCGGGCAATTTCGTTCCTCCGGCTGCGTCACTTCCGGGCGACGGTCACACGCGAGGCGCGTCATCAACGTGCTCCAGGCGGGAACAAGGATGGCCGGGCGTATGCACCGAAGACTCCACTTCCTGGACGCCAGCCCGCGCATCGTGAGCGCACTACACATGCTTCAGAGAAGATGGCCGTGCGCATCGCCCCGCTGCCTGGAACGCAGGATGTAGGGAATAAGGTAAAAGCTCTTCATAGATGCCAAAACCTCAACGATATAGTACTTTACAGTACAACTAAAAAGAAACCATAGGGGCTTCACAGCACCCTAATCCTTAGATCTAAGAAAAGAAACATAAAAGAAAAGTAGTTGAAGACAACCCTCTAGAACTGAATAATACCCCTTCTGTAAGCAGAAGATAAAAAAAACTCTGTTGTATGTGTGTGTTTGAGGGGCCTTTATACACTGGAGGAGGGGATCTAATGGATATGTAAATTACTTTAATTGGTTTAATTATGCTGTAATATCTCTTCTGGTAAGTTCAGGAGGACGAACTTAACCCATACTGTGCTGCCGTAGGATGTCCAGGAATCTAAATTTTACACTAAGATGTTATTGTATCCCCATTTTTTTTCATTTTTGCAAGGAGTAAAAGGTAAGGAGGCCCCCAAAACTTGTAATTCATTTTTCTCTCGAGTAAGGAAATATCTCATATGTGGATATAAAGTGCTCTGTGGGTGCACTAGAGGGGTCAGAAGGGAAGGAGCGACAATGGCATTTTGGAAAGTGAATTTTGCTGAATTGGTTTTTGGGCGGTATGTCGCATTTAGGAAGCCCCCATGATGCCAGAACAATTAAAAAAAAACAAAAAAAAACATTGCACATTATTTTGGAAATTACACCCCTCAAGGAACGTAACAAGGGGTAAAATTAGTCTTTATACCCCACAGGTGATTGACGAACCTGTTGTAAAAATGTTATTTTTAACACTAAAATGCTGGTGTTACTCCAAACTTTTCATTTTCACAAGGAGTAATAGGAGAAAATGCTCCTCAAAATTTGTAACCCTATTTCTCTCGAGTAAGGAAATACTTCATATGTGGATGTAAAGTGCTCTGTGGGTGCACTAGAGGGCTCAGAAAGGAAGGAGCGACATTTAGCTTTTGAAGAACGTATTTTGCTGAAATGGTTTTTGAGGGGCATGTCGCATTTAGGAAGATGCCAGAACAATTAAAATAAAATTAAAAAAATGGCACATTATTTTGGAAACCACACCCCTCAAGAAACTTAACAAGGGTAAGGTTAGCCTTATCACCCCACAGGTGTTTGATGAACTTTCGTTATAGTGGGACAAAAAATTAAAATGTTGGGGTTACCCCAAATTTCAAGCTCAGAAGAGAAGGAGCGCCATTGGGGTTTTGGAGAGAGAATTTTGTTGGAATGGAAGTCGGTGGCCATGTGCGCTTACAAAGCCCCCATGGTGCCAGAACGTTGGGACCCCCCCCCCCCCCCGCCCCGCATGTGACCCCATTTTGGAAGCTACACCTCTCACGGAATGTAACAAGGGGTACAGTGAGCATGTACACCCCACTGGCATTTGACAGATCTTTGGAACAGTGA
Source organism: Hyla sarda (assembly GCF_029499605.1). Taxonomy (NCBI): domain Eukaryota; kingdom Metazoa; phylum Chordata; class Amphibia; order Anura; family Hylidae; genus Hyla; species Hyla sarda. The sequence continues at coordinate 286,920,337 of NC_079191.1, forward strand.
GCTGTGCAAATGAAAAATAAATGTTTTCATTTTTACGGACAAGCGTTCCAAAAATCTGTCAGACACCTGTGGGGTGTAAATGCTCACTGTGCCCCTTGGTACATTTTGTGAGAGGTGTAGTTTCCAAAATAAGGTCACATGTGGGGCGGGTGGGGGGGGGGGGTGTCCACTGTTCTGGCACCATGGGGGCTTTGTAAACGCACATCGCCCCCGACTTCCATTCCAAATTCTCTCTCCAAAACCCCAATGGTGCTCCTTCTCTTCTGAGCATTGTAGTTCACCCGCAGAGCACTTTATATCCACATATGGGGTATTTCTATACTCAGAAGAAATGGGGTTACAAGTTTTTGGGGGCTTTTTCTCCTGTTACCCCTTGTGAAAATGAAAAATTTGGGGTAACACCACCATTTTTTTTATTTTTACATCCCACTATAACGAAAGTTCGTCAAACACCTGTGGTGTGTTAATGCTAACTTTACCCTTGTTACGTTCCTTGAGGGGTGTAGTTTCCAAAATAGTGTGCCATGTGTTTTGTTTTTTTTTACATGTGGGGAGTCCACTGTTCTGGCACCATGGGGGCTTTGTAAATGCACATGGCCTTCAATTCCAGCCTTATTCTCCCTCCAAAAGCCCAATGGCTCTCCTTCTCTTCTGAGCCCTGTAGTTTGTCCGCAGATCACTTTACATCCAGATATGGGGTATTTCCTTACTGAGAAGAAATGGGGCTACAAATTTTTTTTTTTACTATTGCCCCTTGTGAAAATGAAAAATTTGGGGAAATACCAGCATCTCATGGGAAAAAAACACATTTTTTAATTTTCAAGTCCAACTTTAACAAAAATTTGTCAAAGACCTGCGGAGTGTTAAGGCTCACTATACCCCTTGTTACGTTCCTTGAAGGTTTCCAAATTGGGGTCACGTGGGTGTTTTTTTTTTTTTTTTGCGATCATGTCAGAACTGCTGTAAGTATCAGCCACCTCTGTGCAAATCACCAATTTAGGCCTCAAATGTACATAGTTTATTTACATTTGATCACTAAGTGATCACTAAGACCCTAAATTTACCACCCATCAAATGATATCTAAAATATAACTTTTATTCCTTGCCATAAACATTAAAATTTAAAGTGGATTTGTCTCCGGTAGAGATTATAGTCAATGCATGATATTACATGCTATTGTATGTATGTCTGCATTGCTGTGGCTGCAGTCCACAAGCAAAATTGTTGGGACTCCACTCTATATTAAAAACTGTCACACACTACCCCCCCCCCCCCCCCCCCCGACGTTTCACCACAACCTGTGGCTTTATCAAGGGCTATGGGGTCAATGGCGTGTGTTTGAGCTCCATTTGGGGTTTTATAACCTCCTATTTAGTGATGTCATCAAAGGAAATGTCATCAGAGGTATGTAAACAAAACAGGGACGCCTGCGCAATAAGCAAGAAAAGCACTGAAAATACTATCAGTTCGCGCAGGAAGCTTCAGCGCAGAGACGCAGTCGGTAGATTGGCCAATAAGAAAGGTAAGGATAAGGTTGAAGCAGTGATTGGAGACTATGAATGTCCATCATGATGTCATAATGAATCGAATGACTGGATTCTATATTGTGAGAAGAGGGGATTGGCTCCCTCGGAAGTCAATCATGGAAAATACCAATGATATGGGTCTATTTGCTTGTGAGATCATTTCCTTTGATGACATCACTAAATAGGAGGTTATAAAACCCCAAACGGAGCTCAAACACACGCCATTGACCCCATAGCCCTTGATAAAGCCACAGGTTGTGGTGAAACGTCGGGGGGGGGGGGTAGTGTGTGACAGTTTTTAATATAGAGTGGAGTCCCAACAATTTTGCTTGTGGACTGCAGCCACAGCAATGCAGACATACATACAATAGCATGTAATATCATGCATTGACTATAATCTCTACCGGAGACAAATCCACTTTAAATTTTAATGTTTATGGCAAGGAATAAAAGTTATATTTTAGATATCATTTGATGGGTGGTAAATTTAGGGTCTTAGTGATCACTTAGTGATCAAATGTAAATAAATTGAGGATAATAACCCTCCACCCATAGGTCCGGTTTTTTGAAGTTGTCAAATGTACATAGTGCGCTCTCACTCCTGAACCTGCAGAGCATTTTATGTCCACATATGGGGTATTTCCGTACTCGGAAGAAATTGTGTTACAAATTTTGTGAGTCTTTTTCTCCTTTTATTTCTTGTGAAAATGAAAAAACGGCAGTGTTTCCCCAACAGGGTGCCTCCAGCTGTTGCAAAATTCCCAGCATGCCTGGACAGTCAATATGGGGGGGGGGGGGGGGGGGAACGGACGTGTAAGGGTGTGTATGTAGTGTTTTACTTTTTATTTTCTGTAGTGTATGTAGTGTTTTTAGGGTACATTCACACAGGCTGGGGTTCACAGTGAGTTTTCCTCTGGGAAATTTGCTGCAGCTCAAACTTGTAGAAGGAAACCCACTGTAAACTCTCGCCCTTGTGAATGTACCCTGTACCCAAACCTTCAGCTGTTGCAAAACTACAACTTCCAGAATGAACTGACAGACCGTACATGCTGGGAATTGTAGTTTTGCAACAGCTGGGTGGGAACCACTGAGTTAGAAAACAGACTTAGTGATTCCAACCAGTGTGCCTCCAGCTGTTGCAAAACTGCTGGGAATTGTAGTTTTGCAACATCTGGAGGGCTACAATTTGGAGACCACCTTATAGTGGTCTCCAAACTGTGCCACTTCAGATGTTGCAAAACTGCAACTACTAGCATGCCCAGACAGTCAGGGATGCTGGACGGTGTAGTTTTGCAATATCTGGCCCTTCAGATGTTACAGAACTACAACTCTTAGCATGCCTGGACAGTCTGGGCATGCTTGGAGTTGTAGTTTTGCAATATCTGGAGGACCACAGTTTGGAGACCACTACACAGTGGTCTCCAAACTGTGGCCCTCCAGATATTTCAAAACTAAAACTCCCAGCAAGCCCAGACAGCCTTTGGCTGTTTGGGCATGCTGGGAGTTTTAGTTTTGCAACTTATAGAAGGCCACAGTGAAGATCACTTACCAGCGATCTTCACTGCAGCCTCCTTCACCGACGCACTTTCCGGCCGCCTGACGTCCCTGTCGCCGCTCTGATCGGTAAGCCGGCTGCGCTCCCCCCCCCCCTTCACCGCACTGGTTCCCCCCACTCTGCCCGGACTTCAATCGGTGGGCAGAGCGGGGGAAATTAACTTGGCAGGGGATAAGAGGAGGTGGCACCCCTGCCACCTCGCTCCTATCATTTAGGATGGTCCGAGCTGTCTCTGACAGGTGATCATGTCACCAGTGACCCGATTGCCCCGGAGTCGCGGCAGATCGCCGACATGGGGGGGTCTTAGCGAGCGGAATACGGAGGGCATACAGGTACGCCCTCCGTCCTTAAGTACAAGGACGTGAGGGCGTACCTGTACGCCCTTCATCCCCAAAAGGTTAAAAAAAATGTTTTCCAGGGGAGTATAACTTTATTAAATAATGTATATTTACCCCACAATTGTGCTACTAACACATAATTCATGTCTGCGTCAACAGAAAAAAAATGATGACTTTTGAAATGTAAAGATGAAAAAACTACACAAAAATGTTTGCCCTTAAAGCCCAAAATAAGTTGGTCCTGAAGGAGTTAAATACATAAGATCAGAGAATATTAGAACATGTGCCAATAAACTATTATTTCTGAAATAACAGAAATATGGTGTTTTAGGCAGAAAAGTTAAAATATTCATGCCTATGATTAGCATACATTAAAATGTGTGAGAAAATTGACAAGTGAGATGTCGCTGTTAAGTGTATTGCTTTTGCTAGTGCAGTAAGACAATTATAGTACAAATCCTGACACCATATAGTGTAGTAAAAAAAACATTATTTCCACAGTGTTAATAGGTTACAAAGCCATTCCTACAACTGTCATAAATACTTGTATACTGCAGTTGCATTGCAGTATTCCACTTTCTCCAGCAATGCAGAGGTAAAAAGGTCACATATGACATCCTATGATTAATTTGTTGTGAAATGTTTATTATACAAGCAATTATATGTTGTGTTTTATTATTGTTAATTTTATTATAGCAGTATGAAAGGTTCTAACATGATTACGGTTTCTTTTTGTAATAGGCCTATGGAAATATAGTCTTGCATTGTTTGACTCGAAATATTCTAAAAGCTTAGGTTGTGCCTATAACTCAAGGACAGGCATATTAAAAAAACACAGCTATTTAGATATAAAGGCTGAAGTGCATTTTCTACTTGAAAAATATAGTCATATTTTTCTATTTTATGCTTTTTTAAGTATTTGGACTGTACGTGAGTAAGGGGAAATAGTGCTTATAAGCAGCACAAAAGTGCCATCAGAGAGATTAGTGCATTTTCATTTAATGCCATTAAATTGTTAATTGGATTTTGCATTTCATTTCCATTTTTTTCTGCTCTTATGTAAATATAACGATAAAACTTCTTAGGCATGCCTTTGAGCTTATGAGACACGTTCTGGTCATCAAAAAGCATTTTTTAAATTCAAAGAGTGCAAACAAGGCCTGTGACTATACACAAAAAGTGATTCAGAATTTGTTCTAGGATCATCCTCATATTATACTAATTAGACTACGCAACTATAAAATCTGCAAAATGAATTCCATCTATTGCTCTCTGGCATATTCTCATTCTCCTAATTCTCAGATAAGATGAACTTTTACAAAGTAGATTATATAATTGCATTTGGAGACTAAATAGCGAGGTTGTGACTGGCACTCTGATACAGTTTGTCCGTGACTGTAATGATCATTTTAAGTTTAGGGAAAAGAGAAGAGGATTTTTTTCATGCTGAGCACCTTAAAAGGGTACTCCGGTAGAAATTTTTTTTTCAAATCAACTGATGCCAGAAAGTTAAACAGATGGTACTTATCAATTGTTATATACTATAGAGAAAGTTGTGTAGGTCTTTTCAGTCTGACCACAGTGCTCTCTGCTGACACCTCTGTCTGTGTCATGAGCTGTCCACAGTAGGAGAGGTTTGCTGTGGGGATTTGCTTCTACTCTGGACAATTCCTGACATGGACAGAGGTGTCACCAGAGAGCACTGTGGTCTGAAAGAAAAGAACTATACAACTATGCATCTGATAAGTACTGGAAGGATTAAGATTTTTAAATAGAAGAAATTTAAAAATCTTATACGGTGCTAGAGACAGTCAGCTCACCCAGTCCTCCACACGGCGAAGAGACTCCAAGAGCAGTAGTAAACAGATAACAGCCAGCGGTAATAGCAACTTCTCCTTTATTTCATCCAAGTAAAAACATTGACATGGAGTGATCTCAAAGACATAAGTGATGGAATAAAACTCAGGAAACGCTCGGCATGACGCATTTCAGGTCATGTGACCTTTCATCAGATGCAATCTGATGAAAGGTCACATGACCTGAAAAGTTTAGTTTTTAGTGCCGCAGCATCTAGCAGGATTTGGAGACAGTGCTCAGGGCCCTGTATGTTAGTCAACCAGGGCAGGAACCAAGGGTGACCGAGGAGGCAACAGATGCCATTGTACTGAAGCAGCTCACCCTCACCATCACTTGACATGTGCCAGGGGAGAAAATCATCATATTTTTAGTTGTAGCAAACCCATTAACACTAGGAAAAGTTTGTTTGATACAGTCATTCTTTCACCTCTCTAATGGTGACTGCAGCTCATATCATACATGTAATCGGACAGATTCCTTTTAAAATGTATTATTGTCTGTAATTTCTTTCTACTTTTACATGATATGACTTATCTACTCTATAATATGGATAAGGGTGAGGCCACATGTAGCAGCAGAGTTGTGGCTATAATTTGGAAAAAGGTGGAAATCTTCAACCTGAGTTGAAACACAATGGTTTATGTGATTCAGTTATCCACTATGGTCTTTACAAACAATATTTTATGTTTTTTGGGGGGGTCAAACCTATCAACCAAAAAGGGGTTGTAGCATTGTAACTGTACATTAACTTTTCCATGCACATCAGTGTTCCTATGCATCTAGTTGTGAAAGGAGCTGTAGCTGGCCCAATACTACTTTCAAGTTATATGTGACATCAACTTAAAAATGTGAATAAGGTTAAAGGCTCACCTCATCGCTCTGCTCCCTAAGCAGACGATGCAGAGCGGTGATGTGAGCCGTCATTCAATTCATCGGAGTGACGCCATGGAGCTGGTAAGTGTAAGTCCCCACCCATGGGACTACTTGCCGGATGGCCAGGGGGGACTTTATAACTTAATGTCTTCACCATCCCTGGAGGCACAAGCAGGGCCAGATTAAGGCTGCCTGGAAGACGGAGCACTTCATTATGATGCCCCCTGTACTACACCCCTAATGTGGGGGAACTGTACTGCACCCCTACTGTGGGGGAACTGTACTGCGCCCCTAATGTGGGGGAACTGTACTGCACACCTAATGTGGGGGAACTGTACTGCACACCTAATGTGGGGGAACTCTACTGCACACCTAATGTGCGGGGACTTATACTGCACCTAATGTGGGGAATTATACTGCACCTAATGCGGGGAAACTACAACCGAATGCGGGGGAACTATACTGCCTACCTAATGTAGGGGAACTATACTGCACCTAATGTGGGGGAACTGTCGGGGGCAAGATGGTATTAACCCCCGGGGCAAGTTAACCCCTAATGTTCGTGATGCCAGAGTGGTTTTTGGGTACCGGAACCACATGAACGGTATCTCCACTATTCCAATGGCTAAGCAGTGAAAGGAGAGTCCACAACCAAGTTATGGTTTAACGGAGGCTTTACTGAGTTAAGACTGGTGTTATTATCTTCACAGCTAGGCCAGAATCCCAGAGAGTCGACCAGTAACACGGAAAGGCCCCTGCAGCTTGCTGGGACTTGTAGTTATTGTAATAGACTTTAGTTCAGCCACGCAGACTAGAATAGACTTGATCAGTGTCTTAACGTTAGACTTTGTGGCCTCCAGGTGCACTGGACACAGGGTCTGTGATGTCTGTGCTTTGCTGTCCTCAGCAAAAAAAGAGAGAGCTTGTAATGGCCGCCCCCTTATATAGAGAGGGGCTGAACCAAAGCCCATTGGTCAAGCTGTTGGTCAAGTGTTAAACTGGTGCCCTCTGGGTAATATCATGTGACAACATAAACAGAACATGTGACATCTCACAGGTCCTTCAGACATCTCACAGGTCCTTTAGACTAGCTATGCATTACTGCACTGACTATAATCCTATGACAATAAATGACACTTATAATAACAGCAGGGGAGACACTGCAGGCGAGCCCCCAGGTCACTTAGGGACTCAACCTGACAGGGCCTAAGGGTAGTGCTGGACCATGTCCTGTACTGTGATATTACACAACAGTCTCAGTTTCAACAGCCCCCTTCCTGCATAATGACCTCTGTACAGGTCACACAGCATGCAGATTTGCAACTTTAGGCCATGGTCAGACATCGTAAAATGAATAGCAAAATATGTCCATTAAGTAGAAATAAACTGTGTTCATATTTTTAATCTAGTAATGTGCTAAAGATAAGATAAATCTTAAGAGAAGTGCACACTGTTTAAATCTTCACTGTAATTCCAATGTTGCTAGTAAGGCAACACATGTTCAATGAATGGTTAGCTGACAGCTAGGGTGTATGAGCACCTTATGCATCTACATTGGTACATTTACTCAATTGGTCATCTAGCAGGTGGTGTAATGCTAACATTATTCCTGGAATTTATGGAATATTCTTGGATAAATAATAAATTAAGTAATGGAAATCATAATTAAAATGTCCACTACATTCAGCATTCAGAGACCTAGAAAATGAGGCAGGAGAAACTAAAGAGTTGCTTATATATAATGTGTCAAAATGTTATTTTATCATGAACGCAGTTCGACCTGATTTGTGTTATTAAATTTATACAACTACCAATATAATCACAGACAAATTTCAGCTAGATAAAATTATTTCCATGCTTTATAGAAGAATCAAAATGTCACATTATGGACGCTAAATTACATATTAAACCATAAAAATGCAAATGTATGACAAATGCTACATAACATGTAAAAAAAAGAACATTTCTTTTACGTGTTTAGATCAAAGTGTGACATTTCTATCAGAAAGGACATTTTTATTGAAGGTAAATGATTGCAGGGATATTATGACTCTCAGACCAATTGATTATAAACAGAATAAGACAGTGTGACATCCACAATAGTACTTGCATGCACTCCTACATTAAACCTGGTGCTGGTGCTGGGAAATCAAATGATTATTTGTCTGGTGCATCCACCTATTTAAATACTTTCCACATTTACCAGTGGGTACCTTGAGTTTACAGTGTTTCAATCTGCAATATTCATTCTTTCTTTCATTTTGCCACCCCATCAAACTAAGTCATTTGGTGAGAAGGACCTTGGCAAGAGAGATGGTCACTGTAGCGGAGCATCAAAGATCCTGTGTGCAGATGGAGGACACTTCCTGAAGGTCAAGTGTCACTGCAGCACTCCATAATCTGGATTTATTGGCAGAGTGGGCAAAAAGCTGGTCCGGCATGTTTCTCAGGTCCCTGAGGAAAAAGCTGGACCAGCATGTATAGAAATTTTTTTATATCAATAGACCTGAAAATAGCTTCCACTGATGGTCACCATCCTACCAGACAGAGCTTAAGATGATCTTCTGAGAAAATTGGCAAAAAAAATTCTCAAACTCCAAGTGTACAAACCTTATGACCTCATACCCATGAAGACTGGAGGCTGTAATTGCTGCCAAAGGTGTTTTAACTAAGTACTGAGTAAAGGGTCTGAAAATGTACGTCAATGCAATATTTTAGGTTTTTCTTTTTAATGTATTAGCAAAGATTGTTAACAGAATGGTATTTCTGTTCTCTTTGCCGTTATGGGGTATTGTGTGGACAATTATGGGGGAAAACGTGAGTTTTTCTTTTTGTTGTTTAAGCACAAGGCAGCAACATAGCAAAATATGAAAAACAATGAAAGGGCCTGAAGACTTTCCAAATGCACTTTATATGTCCAAATAATTAGGGGAAATATGTAATTGTAGACCAGGCAGGAGAAATGTTGTACATTTACTCACCCATGTTGCATAGAAGCCCCACTATATCCTGGTCCTTCTCTGACAGGTTACATAAAATTACCTACTGTGCTGTACTGATATCTGCAGATTTGTGAATTACCGTATTTATCGGCGTATAACACGCACTTTTTAGGCTAAAATTTTTAGCCTAAAGTCTACCTTTGTGTTATACGCCGATAAGCCGATGCAGTTCAATTATTTAAAGCGGGAGCTTTAAATCAATGAACTGCAGCGGCTTTGAAGGTGCAGAGACCTGCCGTCACTGGGGTCTAGAGCCCTGCTGCCGGCCCTTCTCTCCCCCTGGCTATCGGCGCCACTGCCCCTTCTCTCCCCCTGGCTATCGGCGGCGCTGCCCCATTGCTGGCGCCGCTTCTCTCCCCCTGGCAATCGGCGCCGGCAATGGGGCGCCGGCACCGATAGTCAGGGGGAGAGAACGGGCAGCGCCACAGATAGCCAGTGGGAGAGAAGCGGTGGCAGCAGGGCTCTAGACCCCAAGAAAGGCAGGGGGAGAGAAGCGGGCAGCAACGGCCTCTCGCCCCCTGCCTTTCCTGGGGGTGTATCGGGGTATACGCATGCACACACACGCACCCTCATTTTACCAAGGATATTTGGGTAAAAAACTTTTTTTACCCAAATATCCTTGGTAAAATGAGGGTGCGTGTTATAGGCCGGTGCGTGGTATACCCCGATACATACGGTACTTAAAAATCGTAATCCTTTTAGTACATATCAGCTACTGTATAATAGAGAGAAAGTTGTGTAGTCCTTTTCAGTCTGACCACAGTGCTCTCTGCTGCCACCTCTGTCTGTTTTTACGAACTGAGGATGAGCAAATTCCCATAGCAAACCTCTCCTTCTCCAGACAGATCCTGACATGGAAAGAGGGGGCAGCAGAGAGCACTGTGGTCAGACTGGAAATAATTACACAACTTCCTCTGAAGCATACAGCAGCTGATAATTATGGGCACCCTAGCTCTCCAAGGAGCTGTGCTCTGTCTGATTTGTATTACATTCAGGAGGGCAGTCAGCCAGATGAAGGACTTACGCCCACTCTACAGCAGCAAAATGGCAGGACATTTTTAATAGAGAATATTTAGAGAATTGCTTCATTTCAGTGTAACAATGTTAGTAGTCTTTAAAGGGGTACTCCGCCCCTAGACATCTTATCCCCTATTCAAAGGAACCCCCGCGATCTCTGTGCAATGCCTGGCGTTCATATAGAATGCTGGGTGTGGGTGGCAGGGGTCGTATCATCGTGGCCACGCCCCTCTTGACATCACACCACGCCCACTCAAAGCATGTGTCCTCGTGCTATATATTAAATGACAAGGCAAAGCTGTTTTATGCCAAAATTGTGCAGCAATGTTATGTTATGTGTTGAGTTATCAGAATCCAGAAACTGTTTGTTTAATCTCCAAGAAGCTGGAGAGCAAATAATTACGACTTTGCTTCTTTAAACAAAAAAGGCAAGTGTTCAACTTTCTGAGTATTTGTTAAACTAAGGAAAGTTGACACAGCTTGTGCAGGATTATTTTCTACGAAATGAAACCCCCTTTCTCAGATTTTTGCTATATCCACTTGCCAATTCTCCCACTCACCGCATAGCAGTATGCTATAAAGTAAGAGACTGTCTGTCATGCCATAATGCTTGTCTTTTTTTTTTTTTTTTTTGGGATCTTAATTATGTCTTCTCACTTTATACACTTCTAGTTGTACAAAGATATAAAATTACCGTTGAAACCATTATTTTATAATGAATCCCCATGCTTGAAAACATTAAGTTTTTTATCTTTAATATATCCTCATAGTTGTCCAAGCTCTTAATCATTTGCATAGACATAGACATAAATGACTTGATTCCTGGTTGCCTGTTATACTTACTGCATGCAGTATTTATAGCCACAGCATTAGATACACAGAAAAACATCTCCAAAAGACCACATCTTTGGGTGGCTATTTGCATATCCATACCAGATTTTGTGTAATAGATTTTCATATACAGTGGTCCCTCAACATACCATGGTAATCCGTTCCTAATGGACCATCGTTTGTTGAAACCATCGTATGTTGAGGGATCCGTGGAATGTAAAGTATAGGACAGTGGTCTACAACCTGCGGACCTCCAGATGTTGCAAAACTACAACACCCAGCATGCCCGGACATCCGTTGGCTGTCCGGGCATGCTGGGTGTTGTAGTTTTGTAACATCTGGAGGTCCATATGTTGTAGACCACTGTTAGAGGAAGTTGTACTCACCTATCCCCGTCGCTCTGGACCGTCACCGCTCGTCACCGCTGCCCGGAATGTCGCCGTCCATCGCTGTCGCCGCGTCCCCGACGCTCCGGTAAGGCCTCTTCTTCCCCGGCATCCGCGCTCTTAGTCGCCGCCATCACCTCGCTACGCACGCCGCTCCTATTGGATGACGGGACGGCGTGCGCAGCGACGTGATGACGACGATGGAGAGCGCCAACGATGCAGAGGATCCCTAAGAGGACGTGCCGGAGCCCTGAGGACAGGTAAGTGATAGTCAGTGGACCACACCGGCCACTGTAAACGGCTATCCGGTGGCAGCTGAAGCAGTCAGCACTGCCGGATAGCCGTTTATGCGATGGCCTCGACATATAAAAGCATCGTATGTTGATGCTGCCTTCAACATGCGATGGCCTCTGAGAGACCATCGCATGTTGAAATTATCGTATGTCGGGGCCATCGTAGGTCGAGGGTCACTGTATTATGTATAATGGCCATTTTCTTTGAAAAGGCCTCCCTCATAAAATAAGACATTTTGATGCAATTTTGGATGGTTTTCTCAAAGAGGTGTCACTGTACCACTGACTGACTCCATATATAAAAGGAGATAGAGACACAGCGCTGCACTAACTTCCAGTAATGATACAGTCAAGTCTTTTCTAAACTTTATTAAATCATCATCAGTACGACAATGCATGAACTAATCTGTTATATATTCTAACCATATTTGAGTATCATATTTGATAACACTCAAAAGTATAAGCAATAAGAGCCCAGTGTGTGTGCCAAATCTCAAAACTACTGTTACACAACCAAGACAAATAAAATGAAATTCTGTAGCTATCTGTGATGACTTACGAGTATCACTTTTGTGTAAAAAAAATGTTTGGTATTTTAGTGTATGTGATAACTACCTCTGATATTGCCTTTTACATCTTGTAACACATAAGATATCCGTTGTGCACACAGGCATAACCCGCGTCTGTGTTCGGCACTGTGCCATATGTCTATGAGCTACAGGCGGGGGTTTCGGCCCCAAGCTCCCAATGTTTCAATAGAAGCTTAAGCACATAACCACATGTAAAAAAGGGACATGTCATTTTTTTCCTGGATGGTTCCAGGCCCCATAATTAAAGTCAAGAAAAGGAAGGTTATGATGATGACACTGCATGGTTTTTGCTGTAAAAAATCTGTAATGTTCCTGCAGCAAAAACCATGCTGCCATTACCCACAGTTCAGCGATCTTGTATGCCCAGGCTTGGAAAAATATATTTCCTCTCACCAGGGTTGGGCTGGCTTATCAGAGTTCCAGCCAATCCTCTGAGGATCCCAGGTTTTACTATGTGAAAGGGTCCCTAACACAACAGGACCTCCAGAGGTAGAGCAAAAGCTGGTGTAGATATATGCTACTACGTGTTTAAGTAAATAATGTGTGAGATAAGACAATGCCCGTGTACACCAAGCCCTACTCTGTTTTTGAAAACCGGCACTACTGGGGTAAAACAGCAAAAAGCACACTTTTGTGCATACTGAAGTCTTGAGCAACAATGTACTACTTTTCTATGCTAAACATAAGCATAGAGACTTTAGAAATTCCCCCAATATTATATATTAAATTAGATTCAACAAAAGAAGAAGGTCCGGCACGTTAGGTAGAGGATAAAAAAGCTTTCCTTTATTCACAAATCTTGACACGATTCACATACAGAAAAAGGTCTGACGTGTTTCACCTACGTTGAGGCTTAATCGTAGACCAGTCTACGATTAAGCCTCAACGTAGGTGAAACGCGTCAGACCTTTTACTGTATGTGAATCGTGTCAAGATTTGTGAATAAAGGAAAGCTTATTTTATCCTCTACCTAACGTGCCGGACCTTCTTCTTTTGTTGATTGGACTTTTGGCCGAGTGCGGTACCGGCCGGTCCCGGGCACAGGTGAGCTACCTGGATGTTCAGTGAGAGCGGACTCCACAGCCTTCATTAAATTAGATTATACCGAAGTAATGTCATTAATATCTTTATTATTTTATTAATGATCCATCTTGCCATCTATCCATCTTACCATTTGTACATGCAAGCTGCCATGCCTGTAAAAGCAATGAAGGAAATGTCCCTTTCATGGTGTTTACTGGGGACTAAGGTCAGACTTCCATTGATCAGACATTGATGGTCTATTCAAATAGTATAAAAGAGGTGCATATATGGATATATATACTGATTGCGTATTTTCTAAAATCTGGGCTTATATAGTTAGTTAAATACTAAATAGTTGTAAATAAATTGATTTATGTGTTGGTGGTATAAGGTGAAAGAAAGAAAAGGATGTGATATATATATATATATATCCAGGTATATCACCTGAGTATATGTGTATGTAGAAAATGTGTATAAATATTAAGTAGAAATTACAATAAGTGATTGGGTTATGTGAGTGGATAGTGTATGGGTGGTAAATAAGTGATTTAGGAGAATTCAATATATTTCAATATTTATTTATAATATAGTGACTATCTACCCCTGCATGTCCCTTGCATAGGGTAGAATAGTACAATTGATAGTAAAATAGTTTAAAATGTATAACTTTTAATAAAAAATAATTAAAAATAATAATAAAGCTTATAAAACTTATACACATATATACATATATATATATATATATATATATATATATATATATATATACACAGGTGTGTATATATATGGAAACCAGCTATTGTTCGCTTTCCAGGATAAAAGGCAATAGTATTGGATAACCTTGCAGTATTATAGTTTGTATCCGGTTTGTGAAGATAGTTTAGTGTTCAATTGTTAGTATCACAATGGTTGTGGTAAAACGTGGATACCGGTATCCTTAAAAAAAATGGTTTTTATAGCATATATTCCTATGGATGAAGGTGGTATATTGCAATTATGTATCCATATGATGGTGCACAGCACCACTTACCAATCCTCCTAGCGGTAATCCTAGGCACACAGTCAGGCTGGCGCGGCTTGCATCCGGCTCTAGGTTGGTAGATGCCTGTCTGGAGGATAAGCCGCAAAGCAGCCCACATCCCCTGATGCCGGACTGGCACGGCTGGCGTCCGGCCGATGGAAACTGTCCGGGCTGAGCGGGTGTCCACGGAAGCGGTGGTAAAATAGAGGATCAGCAGTGGATGCTGGCAATGGATACTGGCAGTGTCCTCGTGTGCTGATGCGCACGTATTGCAGTGGACCCCAGTCCTAGGGTCTCCAGCGGTTGCAAATCGTAAAGTGCGTTCCTGCCTTTTGATCAAGGTGTCTGTATCAGACTGCTGGTATAAGGTGGGTGGGCTAGACGCGTTTCGAGACACGCTTCGGTCTCTTTTTCAATAGCTATGTTGGTTTGTCTGTTATGTGGGGTTTATATAGAACAGACAAACCAACATAGCTATTGAAAAAGAGACCGAAGCGTGTCTCGAAACGCGTCTAGCCCACCCACCTTATACCAGCAGTCTGATATAGACACCTTGATCAAAAGCCAGGAACGCACTTTACGATTTGCAACCGCTGGAGACCCTAGGACTGGGGCCCACTGCAATACTTGCGCATCAGCACACGAGGACACTGCCAGTATCCATTGCCAGCATCCACTGCTGATCCTCTATTTTACCACCGCTTCCGTGGACACCCCCTCAGCCCGGACAGTTTCCATCGGCCGGACGCCAGCCGTGCCAGTCCGGCATCAGGGGATCCCACGTAGCTGCTTTGCGGCTTATCCTCCAGACAGGCATCTACCAACCTAGAGCCGGATGCAAGCCGCGCCAGCCTGACTGTGTGCCTAGGATTACCGCTAGGAGGATCGGTAAGTGGTGCTGTGCACCATCATATGGATACATAATTGCAATATACCACCTTCGTCCATAGGAATGTATGCTATAAAAACAATTTTTTTAAGGATACCGGTATCCACGTTTTACCACAACCATTGTGATACTAACAATTGAACACTAAACTATCTTCACAAACCGGATACAAACTATAATACTGCAAGGTTATCCAATACTATTGCCTTTTATCCTGGAAAGCGAACAATAGCTGGTTTCCATATATATACACACCTGTGTATATATATATATATATATATATATATATATATGTATATATGTGTATAAGTTTTATAAGCTTTATTATTATTTTTTAATTATTTTTAATTAAAAGTTATACATTTTAAACTATTTTACTATCAATTGTACTATTCTACCCTATGCAAGGGCCCTGCAGGGGTAGATAGTCACTATATTATAAATAAATATTGAAATATATTGAATTCTCCTAAATCACTTATTTACCACCCATAGACTATCCACTCACATCACCCAATCACTTATTGTAATTTCTACTTAATATTTATACACATTTTCTACATATACTCAGGTGATATACCTGAATATATATATATATATATATATATATATATATATATATATATATATATATATATCACATCCTTTTCTTTCTTTCACCTTATACCACCAACACATAAATCAATTTATTTACAATTATTTAGTATTTAACTCACTATATAAGCCCAGATTTGAGAAAATACGCAATCAGTATATATATCCATATATACACCTCTTTTATATGTAAATAAGGTTGTATGGGTTACACAACCTTGGCGTGAGTACTCATCTGGCAGTGAATTCCATACAATCACATTTTCGGTTGCAGCTACCTCCCGACATTATTCAAATAGTAGGCTATTAATATTTAAAGGGGTACTCCGGTGGAAAACCTTTTTTTTTTTTTTAAATCAACTGTTGCCAGAAAGTTAAACAGATTTGTAAATTACTTCTATTAAAAAAAAATCTTAATCCTTCCAGTACTTATTAGCTGCTGAATACTACAGAGGAAATTATTTTCTTTTTTGAACACAGAGCTCTCTGCTGAATCACGAGCACCGTGCTCTCTGCTGACATCTCTGTCCATTTTAAGAACTGTCCATAGAAGGAGAAAATCCCCATAGCAAACATATGCTGCTCTGGACAGTTCCTAAAATGGACAGAGATGTCAGCCGAGAGCACTGTGCTCGTGATGTCAGCAGAGAGCACTGTGTTCCAAAATTAAAACAATTTCCACTGTAGTATTCAGCAGCTAATAAGTACTGGAAGGGTTAAGATTTTCTAATAGAAGTAATTTACAAATCTGTTTAACTTTCTTGCACAAGTTGATTAAAAAAAAAATATATAGTTTTCCACCGGAGTACCCCTTTAAGCCCGAGAAGACATCTTTTAAGATACTTCAATCATGTCTTTTAATATATATTCCTTAAAAAACAATGTATTTTCTTATTTTGTTTGTTATATTTTTTACAGCTTGCAATCTGGTTTATAATTTATTTTTTTTGACCAGCAAATCTCACCAATGGGGATGAAATTCATTTTCATCATCGCCACTTTCTAGATAGGTGTCTACCAGCTGTTCAGTTCCCTCTTTCTATAGAATAACTTACCTGTTTGCTGTGTTCATGTAATGGGGGAATTGGGCAAAAGCTAGACACTTTAGTCATAGCAGCTATCGCTGACTATTCTATGGCCTGCAAATAATATTTTCATAAAGACAAAATGGTCTCCCATGGTACTTTCGGATTCATTGATGTGATGTCACAAGCCAATTAGTGACTGAAGTGGGACACCGCTATGGCCACTGATTGGCTGAGCAGGCCATTGAGATCATGTCCATGAACCCGGAAGCAACGCATAGGAGGGACTGTTGCTCTGTAATAGCGACGATGTGGGAGCGAGAAAGGTAAGTGTGTGTGTGTTTTTGTTTTGTTTTAACTATCCACTCCCCGAGCAAGTGCTGCCAGATCACGTTGATAAATATTGGTACCGCACTATTCAAAAAGACTACATGCATGAGCACGCTTGATAGTGGTCCCTGCTGCTGTTGCTAATGTGGGACATTGCTGACCGGGTTGATGTCCAGCATTAACCCTTTAGAAGCTGCAATCAAAGTTGATTGCAGTGTCTAAAAATCCTGAAAATCACTTGCTGGTAGCTGATTGGAACACATGAGGGGTCGTGGGGTCCTAAGCTGTTAGGACGGAGAATTGCATATTTTTTGTCACTTCATATACTAGAAAAACATTTAAAAAAAAGCGATAAAAAGGTTGCATCAAAGCAAAAAGGGTATCAATAAGGACTACATACCACGTACCACATACCAATATATATTGGTTTCACCATAGCTGGTGGAGCAAAATACAAACCCCTATGTGGGTCTGTAGGTGAAAATTAAAAGTGGTATGGCTATTAGAAGGTGAGGAGGAAAAAAACAAAAGTGCAAAAATGAAAATTTCCTGCATTCTTAAAGGGGTACTCCAGGGGTGCCAGAAAGTTAAACAGATTTGTAAATTACTTCTATTAAAAAATCTTAATAATTCCAGTACTTATTAGTTGCTGAATACCACAGGGGAAATTATTTTTCTTTTCTGAACACGGTGCTCTCTGCTGACATCATGACCACAGTGCTCTCTGCGGACGTCTCTGTCCATTTTAGGAACTGTCCAGAGCAGCTTATGTTTTGTATGGGGATTTTCTCTTACTCTGGGCAGTTCTTAAAATGGACAGAGGTGTCAGCAGAGAGCACTGTGCTCATGATATCAGCAGAGAGCTGCGTGTTCCAAAAAAATAAAAATAATTATTCAGCAGCTAATAAGTACTGGAAGGATTAAGATTTTTTAATAGAAGTAATTTTCAAATCTGTTTAACTTTCTGGCACCAGTTGATTAAAAAAAAAAAAAATTCCACTGGAGTACCCCTTTAACCTCTTAAGGACCCATGACGTCATGAGTCCCGGTCCTGCGATATAACGCGGGGTCCCACGGTGACCCCGCATCATATTGCGTCGGGCCCAGCGTCATAGTGAAGCCGGGACCCGCCTCTAATAGCGCACGGCACTATTAACCCTTTAGCTGCGCACTCAAAGCTGAGCCGCGCGGCTAAAAACGAAAGTAAAAGTGCCCGGCTAGCTCAGGGAGCTGTTCGGGATCGCCGCGGTATAATCACACAGGAAGACGTCTTCTTACCTTCTCCTGTGCTGTCCGATCGCCGAATGAATGCTTCAAGCCTGAGATCCAGGCTTGAGCATTCAATCGCCGAAAACACTGATTGATCCATTCCTATGGAGATGGATCAATCAGTGTAAAAGATCAGTAAATGCAATGTTATAGCCCCCTATAGGAGCTATAATATTGCATAAGAAAAGTGTATAAAAATCATTAACCCTTTCAATTATCCCTTCCCCTAATAAAAGTTTGAATCACCCGGCATTTCCAAAAATAAAAAAAACATTATGTAAATAATAATAAAAATAAACATTTGTGGTATCGCCGCGTGCGGAAATGTCCGATTTATAAAAAGATACCGCTTTTTAAACCGCTCGTTCAATGGCGTACGCGCAAAAAAATTCCAAAATCCAAAATAGCGCATTTTTGATCACTTTTTATACCACAAAAAAGTGAATAAAAAGTGATCAAAAAGTCTGATCAGAACAAAAATGGTACCGCTAAAAACTTCAGATGACGGAGCAAAAAATGAGTCCTCAAAGCGCCCTGAACACAGAAAAATAAAAAGTTATAGGGGTCAAAAGATGACCATTTTAAACGTATACATTTTCCTGCATGTATTCATGATTTTTTTCTGAAGTGATACAAAATGAAACCTATACAAGTAGGGTATCATTTTAACCGTATGGACCTACAGAATAAAGATAAGGTATCATTTTTGACAAAAAATGTACTGCGTAAAAATAGAAGCCCCCAAAACTTACAAAATAGTGTTTTTTCATCAATTTTGTCGCACATTGATTTTTTTTCCCGTTTCACCGTAGATTTTTGGGTAAAATGACTAATGTCATTACAAAGTAGAATTAGTGATGCAAAAATTAAGCCATTATATATAATTTTAGGTTAAAATTTTTAAGAGTTATGATTTTTAAAGTTAAGGAGGAAAAATTGAAAATGAAAAAACGGAAAAAGCCTGGGTCCTTAAGGGGTTAAGGGATTAATGGATATTTTCTCTTTATCAGACCATTCTCTGTAAACCCTAAAGATGGTTGTGTGTGAAAATCTCTGCAGATCAGCAGTTTCTGAAATCCTTAGAGCAGCCCATCAGGTACAACAACCATGAGGAAAGACTGTTATATAGGCTGTGCACTATTTACATTATAGCGTGGTGTCATGAAAACATATAATACAGTAATGAAAATGTGAGGGGTGTTCTCACGAATGTGAGATACTTTATATATAATATTTTAATGAGGTATATACTGAATGGGAATTTCTAACTGTCAGAGGTCAGAACTAAGGTTATAAAGATATGTTCTTTGAAGCAAGGCTCAGATTACAGCTGTCTACACTATACCTGGCTCCTAGATAAATTGAGGACTTATGTTTCCAGATCTGCCAGTACTTTAACCTTCATGAGCACAAGTGTTCAGTCTAGGGTCTCTACAGCCACAAAGCCTGTCTCTAGAGACTTACACAATTCGTCAACCATTTCTGTTCTTTCATCTGTAGTTTCGACAGCATTCCTACCGCATGCATCTTCATGTTCCTATTAAATATTCTGATTGGAGAAGTGACCCTTCTCTTTCAGCTAACAAAAGGTACTAACAGGAAAAAAGACAAAACAAATATTGAATGTTTTACAAGTATGTTTAGTAAGTTGCTACTTCAGACTAGCATTCACATAGGAATTATAAAGCATGAAGCTCAAAGCATTGGAAAGGAACGGTGTTTCCACATTTTTATTCTCTAACGAAAACCTAGCTAGTATGTCATTTAACCCCTTAACGGCACAGGACATATAATGAAATGAACAGTGTTTCCACATTTTTGTTCTCTAACGAAAATCTAGCATGTATGCAATTTAACCCTTTAATAACGCAGGACGTATAATTAAATGAATGGTGTTTCCACATTTTTGTTCTCTAACGAAAACATAGATAGTATGTCATTCAACCCCTTAACGGCCCAGGAGCCGCGGCTAATAACAGACATCACCGATCACGGTGATGCCTGGTATTAACCCTTCAGACGCGGCAATCAAAGTTGATCTCCGTGTCTGAAATGAAAGTGAAACCTTCCCGGCTGCTCACTCAGGTGAAACCGCGCTGTCCCGATCAGCTCTACAGACACGAGGGGGGTCCCTCGTTGTCCACTCACCAAATGACTGCTCCATGCCTGAGATCCAGGCAGGAGCAGTAGAGGGTGATAACACTGATCAATGCTATGCGATTGCATAGCAGGGATCAGTGCAGGAAATCAGTGTGTGCAATGTTATAGTCCCCTATGGGGACAATAACATTTAAAAAAAAAGTTTTATAAAGTGTTAATAAATGTGATTTAACCCCTTCCCTAATAAAAGTCTGAATCACCCCCCTTTTCCCATAAAAACAAACAAACAACTATGTTAATAAAAGTAAATATAAACATATGGTATTGCCACGTGTGGAAATATAAAAATATATCATTAATTAAACCACACGGTCAATGGCTTACATGTAAAAAAAAATTCCAAAGTCCAAAATAGCGTATTTTTGGTCACTCTTTATACCATAAATAAATAAATTAAAAGCGATCAAAAACTCTGATCAAAACAAAAATGGTACCGATAAAAACAATAAATGAGCCCTCCTACATCCCCATATTCTGAAAAGTAAAAAAGTTGTAGGGGTCAGAAGAACATTTTTAAACATATTAATTTTCCTGCATGTAGTTATGATTTTTGCCAGAAGTAAAATCAAACCTGTATAAGTAGGGTATCAATTTAATTGTATGGACCTACAGAATAAAGAGAAGGTGTCATTTTTACAGAAATAATTACTGCTTAGAAACGGAAGACCCCAAAAGTTACAAAATAGCGTTTAGTTTTTTTTGTCACACAGTAATTTTTTTTTTGTTTCGCTGTCGAGTTTAGGGTAAAATGACTGATGTCATTACAAAGTGGAATTGGTGGCGCAAAAAATAAGCCATCATATGGATTTTTAGGTGGAAAATTGAAAGGGTTATGATTTTCAAAAGGAATGGAGGAAAAAATGATTGTAATTTACTTCTATTAAAAAATCTTAATCCTTTCAGTACTTGTAAGCTTCTGAAGTTAAGGGTGTTCTTTTCTGTCTCAGGGCTCTCTAATGACACGTGTCTCGGGAACCGCCCAGTTTAGAAGCAAATCCCCATAGCAAACCTCTTCTAAACTGGGCGGTTCCCGAGACATGTGTCATCAGAGAGCCCTTAGACAGAAAAGAACAACCTTAACTTCAGAAGCCCATAAGTACTGAAAGGATTAAGATTTTTTGATAGAAGTAATTTACAAATCTGTTTAACTTTCTGGAGACAGTTGATATATATATAAAAAAAAAAGTTTTTTCCTGGATAACCCCTTTAACCCCTTAAGGACTCAGCCCATTTTGGCCTTAAGGACTCAGACAATTTAATTTTTACGTTTTCATTTTTTCCTCCTCGCCTTCTAAAAATCATAACTCTTTTATATTTTCATCCACAGACTAGTATGAGGGCTTGTTTTTTGCGCGACCAGTTGTCCTTTGTAATGACATCACTCATATCATAAAATGTATGGCGCAACCAAAAAACACTATTTTTGTGGGGAAATTAAAACGAAAAACGCAATTTTGCTAATTTTGGAAGGTTTCGTTTTCACGCCGTACAATTTATGGTAAAAATGACGTGTGTTCTTTATTCTGAGGGTCAATACGATTAAAATGATACCCATTATTACGTACTTTTATATTATTGTTGCGCTTAAAAAAAATCACAAACTTTTTAACCAAATTAGTACGTTTATAATCCCTTTATTTTGATGACCTCTAACTTTTTTATTTTTCCGTATAAGCGGCGGTATGGGGGCTCATTTTTTGCGCCATTATCTGTACTTTTTTTTGATACCACATTTGCATATAAAAAACTTTTAATACATTTTTTATAATTTTTTTTTAAATAAAATGTATTAAAAAAGTAGGAATTTTGGACTTTTTTTTTTTTCGTTCACGCCGTTCACCGTACGGGATCATTAACATTTTATTTTAATAGTTCGGACATTTACGCACGCAGCGATACCAAATATGTGTATAAAAAAAATGTTTACGCTTTTTGGGGGTAAAATAGGAAAAAACGGACGTTTTACTTTTTTATTGGGGGAGGGGATTTTTCACTTTTTTTTTACTTTTACATTTTTTTACATTTTTTTTTATACTTGAATAGTCCCCATAGGGGACTATTCATAGCAATACCATGATTGCTAATACTGGTCTGTTCTATGTATAGGACATAGAACAGATCAGTGTTTTCGGTGATCTTCTGCTCTGGTCTGCTCGATCACAGACCAGAGCAGGAGACGCCGGGAGCCGGACGGAGGAAGGAGAGGGGACCTCCATGCGGCGTTATGAATGATGCAGCGCTGCGGGCGATCCGATCATTCATTCAAATCGCGCACTGCCGCAGATGCCGGGATCTGTATTGATCCCGGCACCTGAGGGGTTAATGGCGGACGCCCGCGAGATCGCGGGGGTCGGCCATTGCCGGCGGGTCCCTGGCTGCGATCAGCAGCCGGGATCAGCCGCGCATGACACGGGCATCGCTCCGATGCCCGCGGTTATGCACAGGACGTAAATGTATGTCCTGGTGCGTTAAGTACCACCTCACCAGGACGTACATTTACGTCCTGCGTCCTTAAGGGGTTAAGGAGTTAAAGTATTAGTGTTATAAAAAAAATTTGATATGCTAAAAGCTTTGGATCAGTCTGGGTTTCAGTACTTAGACCTCCGCTGATGGCTAGATATAGCCACTTGAAGTGTGTGACTGACAGATCACTGGGACCCCGACTGCGCAAAATCTTGGACATATCAGTATGGCATGGCAAAAGTTTGTTTTTTTAGGCAAGAAAAATGGGAAACATAGCTAACAGTACTGATATCCAGTCATTCACAAATATGGATGGTTTGACCTTGTAGCAATTATAATAAATAAACTTACAATTGCATTTGTTATAGACTAAATCTTAGCTAAATAATGAAATGCCTGATGTGGTTAGTACATATATACTGTATACTGTATCAAACTCTCCATATACTTTTCATATAGATTGGTTTAGTGGGTCAGAATGAATGAATTATTTACGTGCATCCATAGCTATCTGTTGAGGTTTATGGATGTATTCCATGGATTGTGTCCAACATTGCAGTTTATATTGGACAGATTATTTTATCACAATTACTAGTGGACCCCATCATTGTACAAAGGCCACCATACTAATATAGGGAAGGTCTTTTAGTAAAGTGTCACAAATTATTAGATTAGAAATAAAATAATTAAATAAAAAAATATTAAAAATACATTCAGAATCGGAACTTATGGAAGATTTCCATTTCTTAATGCTGTTACAAACCTCCAGTTTAGTGATTAATGGCTTATTGAAATGTTATACTTTTGCTGCTTACTAAGCTTTTGTGATTTTTCTGGCAAGCATAATTGTGTAGTTTTATTATACATGGACATAAATCAGATTATGCATAGATTTTTTTTTGTTCAGGTCTGGCAAGCAGCTCCCATCTAGAAGTACATAAGTTTATGTATAAAGAATTGTTTGTTTTCTACTTTTCCACCTTTGCAATGTTAACCTGTCTTGACAGTTAGGCTGCTTTCACACTAGAAAGTTTTAAACATCCATTATAATGTCCCTTTAGGAAAACCCTTAAAAACAGCCGTTACAAAATCCCATACGGCCCATTAAAGTCTATGGGATTTTTAAATTATTCGTTTTAACCCGTTATAGCCTGTTATGAATAGCGGACATTATTTTGTGACGGGAGAAAATAGTGCATGTATCAAAAAATAATGTCCATTATTCATAACGGGCTATGACGGGTTAAAACAGATAATGTAAAAACCCCATAGACTTTAATGGGATTTTGAGAGGCCATCGTATGCCGATTTGATCATTTGTCAGGGCCATCGCATGTCGGGGGGTTACAGAGAATAGACTGAGATTAGCCATAAATTAAAAAAAAAAAATAAGGAAATAAAGCATATTAAAGCAAGGGGACTGAAGGCCTAAAACTGCTGCATGGTCTCCTGGCTAGCCCAGTTCGGTTACCATTGAGCACTTTTGTTACTGCAGGGCAAAGCATGCATATGTAATGCAGACCTCTGTCACACAGATAACGTATAACCATATGACAGATGCGGCTTAGCAGACTCTTAGCATGTTACTCTGTGGAAAGGGAACTGCTGCCGAGTGATGCTGAGTAACCAATGAAAACTTGGCCTTGGCAGTCGGCTAGCACAGCTCATTACTGGCATGTGCGGCCAGTAGTGTCTCTCTTATAAGACTGAGGCTGCAACCAGTATCAATGTAACTGCTGTTGTTTCTCTCTGGTCTTGTGGTCCAATGTGAGGGTTATTCCAGGATTTTGCTTTTTTTTTTCCCAACCTTTGAGCCCATGATACTATGTAACAGGAGTTTGTCTGTATGTGAAATCGAGTCTGAAGGCCGCACTATGGGAGGATATTTGGGAGGGAAACAATAATGTGGAGTCATTATGGGTAGAAATATATGGAGATAATTAAAAAAAATCCTGATAGGGGTTTGCTATAAGCCACCAAACATAATGGAAGAGGCAGAAGATCAATTACTGAGGCAAATAAACAAGGCAGTAAATCAGAATGAGGTGATAATAATGGGGGACTTTAACTATCCTGATATAAACTGGGAGACTGAGACCTGTGAATCTCATAAAGGAAACCAGTTTCTGACTATAACTAAAGACAATTATCTGTCCCAAATGGTGCAGGGCCCAACCAGAGGGGGCATCCTACTAGACTTAATATTAACCAACAGACCTGACAAAGTAACTAATGTGCAAGTAGATGGACACCTAGGAAATAGTGATCATAATATAATACATTATAGCTTGTTTTTCAATAAGGGAATCTCTCGAGGGGCCACAAAAACAATGAACTTTAGGAAGGCATAGTTCGATCAACTCAGAGAAGCCCTTAACAATATAAAATGGGATAATGTCCTCAAAAACAAGAATACTGACACTAAATGGGAGACTTTTAAAAATATCTTAAATTCTCACTGCAAGAAGTATATACAGTACAGACCAAAAGTTTGGAAACACCTTCTCATCCCTTTTCTTTATTTTCATGACTATGAAAATTGTAGATTCACACTGAAGGCATCAAAACTATGAATTAACACATGTTTAATTATATACATAACAAAAAAGTGGGAAACAACTGAAAATATGTCATATTCTAGGTTCTTCAAAGTAGACACCTTTTGCTTTGATTACTGCTTTGCACGCTCATTCTCTTGATGAGCTTCAAGAGGTAGTCACCTGAAATGGTCTTCCAACAGTCTTGAAGGAGTTCCCAGAGATGCTTAGCACTTGTTGCCCCTTTTACCTTCACTCTGCGTTCCAGCTCACCCCAAACCATCTCGATTGGGTTCAGGTCTGGTGACTGTGGAGGCCAGGTCATCTGGCACAGCACCCCATCACTCTCCTTCTTGGTCAAATAGCCCTTACACAGCCTGGAGGTGTGTTTGGGGTCATTGTCCTGTTGAAAAATAAATGATGGTCCAACTAAACGCAAACCGGATGGAATAGCATGCCGCTGCAAGATGCTGTGGTAGACATGCTGGTTCAGTATGCCTTCAACTTTGAATAAATCCCCAACAGTGTCACCAGCAAAGCACCCTCACACCATCACACCTGTGAAGTGAAAACCATTTCAGGTGACTACCTCTTGAAGCTCAACAAGAGAATGCCAAGAGTGTGCAAAGCAATAATCAAAGCAAAAGGTGGCTACTTTGAAGAACCTAGAATATGACATATTTTCAGTCGTTTCACACTTTTTTGTTATGTATATAATTCCACATGTGTTAATTCATAGTTTTGATGCCTTCAGTGTGAATCTACAATTTTCATAGTCATGAAAATAAAGAAAACTCTGAATGAGAAGGTGTGTCCAAACTTTTGGTCTGTACTGTACCTTATGGGAATAAAAGGGTCAGAAATAAAAGAAAACCAATATAAATGAACAAAAATTTTAAGGGGGCAATAAATGACAAAAATAAAGCATTTAAATTACTAAAACAGGACGGCAGTGAGGAAGCATTAAAAAGCTATAGAGAAAAATGTAAAATATGTAAAAAAAAACTGATAAAAAACACAAAAATAGAGACAGAAAGACTCATTGCCAAAGAGAGTAAAACTAACCCCAAAATGTTCTTTAACTATATAAATAGCAAAAAGATCAAAAATGAAAGTGTGGGCCCTTTAAAAAATGATGAGGAAGAAATTACAAACGGGGATCAGGAAAAACAAATTCTTTTCCACTGGGTTCACCGAGGAAAATGAAGTACAGTACAGGTCACCTATCTAAACCAGGAAGAAGTACTGTGCCGCCTACAAAAAATCAAAATAGACAAATCACCAGGTCCAGATGGCATTCACCCCCGTGTTCTAAAGGAATTAAGTAATGTGATAGACAGACCCCTATTTTTAATATTCAGGGAATCTATAGTAACAGGGACTGTTCCCCAGGACTGGAGCATGGCAAATGTGGTACCAATATTTAAAAAGGGATTAAAAGGTGACCCCGAAAATTATAGACCTGTTAGTTTAACCTCTGTTGTATGCAAATTGTTTGAGGGTTTTCTAAGGGATGCAGTTCTGGAGTATCTTAATAAAAATAAATGTATGACCCCATATCAGCATGGCTTTATGGATCTGGATAGGTTGGATGTTTTGGCTGGGAAGTGGCAGATGAGGTTCAACACTGATAAATGTAAGGTAATGCACATGGGGAATTATGTATTAAATGGGAGCACACTTGGGACAACTGACATGGAAAAGGATTTAGGAGTCTTAGTTAACAGTAAATTTAGCTGTAGTGACCAGTGTCGGGCACCAAGTGACAGTGTGAACTGTGAGTTAAACAGGTTGCAGGGGCACATGTTTTATGCTGGCTGAGGGTAGCTCACCAGTTAGTAGTCAGTGCATGCTTATATGTGTAGTCAGTGACCAGACGGTCTAGGACTTTGGTTTGTTCCTGAGTTATGTTTTGTTTTACCTGCAACCTGCGAAGTGCCAGACATGTATGCAGAACGGTTGTCTGGCGAGTTATTGCGAGGAAACGTGTCCCGTAGCAAGTGACCAGGACGATCCCAGAGCTAATCCCCAAGGGGGAATCCTTACAGAGACCTAATAACTGTGTATAAATATACTGTATCAGGGGACAGTACAGAGACCTCTCCCATGATCTATTTATACCCAGGACTGTATCTATAACAAGGGGGCATCCTCTACGTTTAGAGGAAAGAAGGTTTCTGCACCAGCACAGACGGGGGTTCTTTACTGTAAGAGCAGTGAGACTGTGGAATTCTCTGCCTGAGGAGGTGGTCATGGGGAACTCTGTAAAAGAGCTCAAAAGGGGTCTGAGGGCATTTTTGGAGAGTTATAACATCGCTGGTTATGTATACTAGATTTATAGGGACAGAACGTTGATCCAGGGATTTATTCTGACTGCCATATTTGGAGTCCGGAAGGAATTTTTACCTCTAGTATGAGGGTTTTTTGCCTTCCTCTGGATCAACTCAGTAGGGACTCATTAGGGTTATAGGTTGAACTTGATGGACTCTGGTCTTTTTTCAACCTTATGAACTATGTTACTATGTGTTACCTCTGTGCTCCACATTGTCTTGTTTTCATGCACAGGACCCACACCCGGTAGTGCTGTAGTGCAAAAAAGTCTTTTCATTTCATTGTTGTCTCTCTCCTTTCCTAGCATTACTCCAGTAAACCTCTTCTACCCTGCTATCCACCCATACACTGCAGTATAGCCGCACCCCCTGCAGAGTATGTGACTTATGACATATTGTCTCTAGCTGCATGGAATGCTGGGAAAGTTCAAGACAGTAAAATAAAAAGACTTGCACTACACCACTTCTGTGTGTGGGTCCTGTCCATGAAAATGGGACAGTGGGACGGCGCCCTGAGGTAATAGAAGAATATTAAACAATATTATAACGTGGGATCATGGGCTCAAAGGCTGAACAAAAATACTCCTGGAATACCCTATTAAATCCTCCAGATCTTGTTACATTGAGGGGGCTGTATATATTTACATATAAACCTTTTTATAGAGTTACTTGTGTTTCAGAATAAAAATGTATTGCTTCCCCTTCTATTATTGTGCACAGTTAGATGCGCAGGCTGTGTACATGGCTTATTGTTTGATCATTTCTGTGTATATCTGAATGTACAGACATACGGCTCCGTGTATTTGTAGTAAAGCCAGCAGGACTTGTGTGTGTAACATTATTCAGCCCCACTTTGTTTCATTATTGATCCTCTAGCTACACAAGCTATTTGGAAAGTTTTACCTTATTATTACAGCAATAAAACTGCTCAGCAACTCAGATAAAAATATCAATCCCTTTTTAGAATGATTTAATATATCATCTGCTGTTATTTGTCAAGGAAAAAAAAAAACACACACACAATGCCTTTGTCTTCATATTAGGACTTCAATAAAAATGTGAAGTAGGCAAGGATTCTGTTTGATCCAGGCTAGTATTTCCAGGGAATGGAAAATAGTGATAACAGCTGTCATACTGGCCTGATTTCAATGTATTTGTTTCAGGAGCAAATCACAAGTGTATTTGTACTTGACTTGCATCATTCGTAAAACTTGTCCATGTGTTCCACCGTCACAGTGACATCTGACAGGGGTTTTCAGAAATGTTTCTGTAAATAGCATTGTGTCTATCAGTAGTTTATAGGGACATGACACAGTCGTTTTTCCCCGGCGTCTATATATTTATTTAGTTGCGTTCTTAAGCTCTCTTTGTGCTATTGATATACTGACTACAGGAAATATGACTGTGACAGTAGTTATAGGAGACATATATGTTTTGTTTTTGTCTTTAGTTTCTTATATGGTTAGTAAAGACATTTTCCTAAGCAAAACCAATTTCCACTGGAATGCAGACTACCATGTTATGTATAGTAGACTTAAAGGGGCATTCCCATTAAAAGTATTTGTGGCATATCAACATGATACAAATAAATGCCATATAATACTACTCTTTGTCCGCCATAATCATTGCAGGGGAAATATACTTTAATGGAGGTTTCTGGAACCACACTGATTAGACGATATAGTAACCTAAATGAAAGGGGAACACTTTTTTTTGGGGGGGGGGGGGGGTTGTGTTTTTACTTTTCCCTCCTCCTTTTAAAATCCATAACTCATTTTACCACAAAATGTACAGGAAGCGATATATAAATATATAAAATTCACCATTATGCCACTTCCTAAGAAGTACACTTTATGGTAAAATTATAAATTTGCTTTTATTCTGTAGGTCCATACGATTACAACCAATTTGAGGGTTTTGTTTTCTTTTACTAGTTTAAAAAAAATATAACTAAAATAAAAATGATTATGCTTAAAATTGCCCTCTCCTGACCCTTATCATGTTTTTATTTTTACATATATGGGACTGTATGAGGACTCATTATTTGTACCATGATCTGTAGTTTTTAGAAGTACTATTTTTGTTTTAATGGGACTTTTTGATCATATTTTTTTTTTCTGGAAGTGACCAAAAATTCTTAATTCTTGACTTTGGTATTTTTTTTTACATCTATGTCATTTACCATGCTCTTCAATTAACATTATATTTAACTAGTTTAGATATTTCCATATGTGTAGGTACCACATATGTTACCAGATTCATGGAGTGCTGCAGTGATGGTTTCCATCTGCACACAAATTTGTTGAGTTTGGCCAGAGTGACCACTGGGTTCTTAGTCACCTCTGTTACCAAAGACCTTTTTTCCCAGAGTACTTAGTTTGCTGGGGTGGCCAGCTCAAGAAAGAGTTCTGGTTGTTTCAAACTTCTTCTATGTAAGAACTATGGATGCCACTGTGCTCCTGGGAACTTTCAGTGCGGCAAAAAAATGTTTTAACCTTTTCTATATCTGTACCTCCACACAATCCTGTCTCTTAGCTCTACAGGTTGTTCTTTCTACCTCATGGCTTGTTATTTTGCTCTGATATGTATTATCAGCTGTGAGACCTTATATAGAAAGTGATGTGTCTTTCCAAATCCTGTTCAATCATCTAAATTTTCCACAAGTGTCTCCAATCAAGGTGTAGAAACATCTCAAAGATGATCAAGACAAATAGGAGGCCTCTTGGGCTAAAGTGTCATAGCAAAGGGTCTGAATACTTCTGTCCATACAAAATATTTGGTTTTAATTTTCAATAAATATTTTCCCTTGGTCATGAGTGTAGAATGATAGGGGATAATCTAAATTTTTTTTTTCAATATAGCACAAGGCTCTAATATAACAAAATGTAAAAAAAATTTAAAGAAGAGTCTGAAAACTTTCCAAATGCATTGTACTTTGCAGTACATATCTTGGTAAATGCTTAACTTGGTTTATGGCTTCATGATTTTATGTATAACACATCTGAGATGAATTCATATATTTTATTCTAACAAATATTGGTTCACTTCACACAATGGCGCCTTCCAATTCAGGAGTCAACAGGTGCATTTTAATATTAAAGATCCCAATGTAAGTGTTTCATGTGAAGCAAAAAAGAATGTGTCTTGTTACATAAAAACTATATCTCACTGCTTTTCTGCTTTTCAAGGGGTTTAGCATTCAAAAGCTTCTCATTATTCCTGGATAAGTAATGTAACCACATTCGGAGGGCAGGTATACTATAAAGTGTATCTGTTCATTGCAAAAAAAAAAAAAAAAAAAAAAACCCTCTCTGTCTCTGGAGTGTAATGAAACATTTTTCAGTGAGTAATGAATGTAAAAGAACATGCAGCTTATGAAATAAAGCCCTGACAGTCATACTAACAGCTATTTGATATCTGCTAGGCTTTCCTATATCTCATGGAAAATGAATGCACTCACAATTTCCCTTTCATTAATTGATATGGCGACAATAAGGCACAACTCGAAGCATTTACTTTCACGATCAATGTTTGTATGGCATAGGAAGTAGATTTCGTATTTCAGAGCACTATCTCCGCATGAAGCACAGATATAAAGTTACAGTTAGAGGATGTCTCTGAAAAACCTTATGTATCAGTATCAATTTGCTTCAAAGCACAGATGATGGCTGCATACTTAACATTAGGTGTTCTGAACAAATCAATGTGATTCATCTTTCTTGTAGAGATAGTCATTGTTCTCTTTCCTTCTATTCGCCCCTAATTATCTCACTTTGAGCTGTAATATTTGCTAATTTCAGTGGAGAGAGGAATAAGCAGTTATTGTACATGGCAGGTGACTACGCTGAGAAGCTGACCATTTTAGTCAAATCACATCTAAGCGATCATTTCATACTTGAAGGCATAGAAAAGTAGGATTTGTAGTGGATAGATGGTTTTTTCATATAGCCCTGAGAAAATCTATAATAACAGTTCTGCCGAATTGCTTCTCTATAGGATGAACCTTCCATTGTTCTGGTTTTTCATTTTTTCGTCTGCCCATACAAATTTAGTAGAGGATTTACAAGTGTTTAGTAATCGGTTATTAAGCTGGCAGTTCTCTATGAGCCTCCAATACATACTATTCACCCCCACTGCAGTTCAATTCAGACGCATCAGCATTTTCTACAATGAATATTTAACACAAGACTGCACTTGTTCTAAAGACAATTTCATTCCATTTGGCAATGTGATCTATGGCTTTGTGCATTTGCAATTGACAGGAGGTCTAGTCTTAAGGTTCTCATACAGTTTAAGCAAAAGTTGACCGAAACCTGTTGTTCTGGGAAAGATAACCCACTATTAGATCTATCTGACTGAGGCTTACCCTACTCTCTCCGTAGAAGAAATATGAATGTTTGCCCGTGTATGGGGTACTTGCGAGAGATAACGGTCATTCGACAGGTGGTGGCCACCTTTATTTCAACAATCATATACATTGTAGTTGTATAATGCTAATATAAATGTAAGTAAAATAACATTCTGATTGTACACATACATAAAAAAAAACCTTCATGATTATATGTAGACATGGCTGAGAACAAAGAAGGCATTTTGAAAGAATCAGCTATAGAGTCACTGTAGAGACAGCATTGGACCAGAGAAAGTTAAAAGCTTCTTAAAGACAAAGCAGTAGATCCCCATTGGGTCACCAAAATAGCTCTGACCACTGTGGTATCTGACACCGAGACTTTAGCAGGAGACCCTTTACATTATGTAAGTTGTAAGTTGGGGTCTCCTTGGATTTAACTTGTTTTTTCATGTTGAGGTATGGGAATGTGGAGTCCAAGAAAGCACCTTAAGCTTTTTGTTCCGTTTCTCAGACCATTCCTGAATAGTTTTTGCAGCTTGGCAAGATAATACTGATAAAAAATAGGCCACCTCCATTAGGAAATAATGTTGCCATAAATAGGTACACTTGGGGGGGATCATGTACTATATGCAGTGTTTTGATTCTCCACACATAAGTCAAGCTCTGTCCATTTAGTGAAACCAGCACTTCTATGGTGGCCATGAGCTGATGTATATTTCTTCAACTTGCAAGTCGGCCTTAAAGTCATGTGAGCAGGGCCCCCATCCATCCTCCTTCATGCCTCCTCCACGCCACCTTGGCTTAGGAATCGTACATGCTCAAAAAGTTGCACATCTTTGCACAAAAATGATGATATTTCAGTAAAAATATGCAGATTTTGAGCATGTACGCTGCTGACATACCTTAGTGCATGACTCCCTTACTTTTTGACAATGTTTAGGTGGTGGGTGTCAAAGTTCCATTTACAAGAACTAAAGGTTTCCTAGCAGAATATAGCTCAAACCATCACATTGCCTATGTTGGATTGCCTTCTTCCTATAGTGTATCCTGGTGCCATCTTTTTCCCTAATAAGTGATGACTCCTTGACACTTACTTTTTTGGCTGGATTTAGAGCAGACAGGTTCACTTTAAGCATTAACATTATCAGTCATTTAGTAGGTCTTCTGGCAGATCTGACCAAACATGCTAACTATCACTCCCCACATGCATTAATATGTCATTGGTTCACTTCCTTGGACCACTCTTGGTAGTTACTTATCATTACATACCAGGACACCCCACAGGATCTTCCATTTTGGATATACTCTGACTTGTCTAGCATCACAATTTGGTCCTTGTCAGATTTACTTAGATTCTTACACCTGCCCACTTTTCTCCAGCATTATACTGTTTACTTTTTGCCTAATACATTGGACAGCTATGTTATGGCTGATTTCGGTATGTATAAATATATATATTTGTGTGTGTATGCTTTCTCTTGGAGTAGTATTTTTATGGCCTGATAATGACGTTGAATATATATTTTAGGGTAATGACCTTCACTGTGAATTGCTGATATTACTCATTTCTTAATGAAAACCTTTTTTATTCATGTCTGCCAGTAGAGAATTATCCTGTCATTGTGATGTGTTAACTTGTTCTAACAAAAGCTGCAATCCAACCTACTTTAAGAATTCTCAGCAATGTGATTATACAGAATTATAGGGAAATAAAAACTAGCATTGGCAATGGATGGATTTGGCCAAGAAGTAGTATAGGAGATTGAACATACCCTTTATTAAGCTAACTGTTAGGACTAAAAATAAAGGCTAGCTGCTGTGACAAATAGAATAGTGACTTTCCATGTGTCACTTGTTACTGCTTGCACATTTTAGGTTCTTTGTATTTTGCTTCCTAGAACATGTATTTGATATCTACACTGTGCAGTAGGCATAGCCATTCTAGAAAAGGTGCATATGAATGGTTGAATGTAGATTTAGTAGACACAGTTAGTACTGTTGTCTTGTGAAACAACAGAACAACATTCCCTTACAGTTTATATTTTATTAAGAATTCCCCCAAAATGGCTCAAAACCACCACTTGATTAAGTGGTGTTCTATACAGACAATTTATAAGAAACATATTGTACGGTGTGCTATATAAGCAATGCATAATAAAAATATTGTACCATGTGCTATAAAAGGATGTCATCATATATAGTACAGTGTGTCCTTTAGGCAATTTATAATAAATAGATGCCATTTTGCACTATTTGTACACCAGCAGTACCTAATGAATAGTAAAGTGTAACATCAATTGACAAAACCATACTGATCCATTAAGTTTCAGTCCCAATGAGGAAAGAGTGCTGTGGAATACATAAATAATGAAAGAAGAAATTAGTAGTCAGCAGTATAAATGAGAGCCGGGTGATCAGTCTATATCTGTGAGCACAGTCAGTGGCTATGTAAGCTATACTCCAGTAATAAGGTTTTGATCCTTCCTGAAGCACTGTAAATGCAAATGAAAGAAAGGATATGTTTCATAGCTCATGAGTTGTTTTCTCTATATGATTAGTATTGATCCCTTGGTTGCCCTTTTGAGTTGTAGGTCACTTTGAAAAACTTTACAAAAGCACTTTAAATAATGAATAGTTCTGGTAAATTATGCAGACTTTGGTCCTGTACACTGAACTGACAAGAGTCACTTGTTATAGTAAATCAATAGTTTACACTCATAAAGTTTTTATTCTTCAACTTTTATCTTTCTTCCCCTTGCAAATTTTTCGCTCAACAATGTGAAGTAAATTAAACAGGATAGAGACGGCTATTGTATTAAGTCTATAAATTCCCTACATAACTCAGATTTATGGAAGACCTTTTAATACCCGTTAAGTTGCTCAATGAACAAAAAATGAATTCTTCTTTTCACAAATGCTATATGACTT
This sequence comes from Hyla sarda, assembly GCF_029499605.1. NCBI lineage: Eukaryota > Metazoa > Chordata > Amphibia > Anura > Hylidae > Hyla > Hyla sarda. The sequence goes on from NC_079191.1 coordinate 286,955,526, forward strand.
TAATAGATCTTAGGAACATGAAGATAACATTTTAAGGAAGGAATTACTGCAACTATCATTAAGTTCTGTGTAGTAATGATACATTTTGTAGGAGTGTGTATATACTAAATATAAAATAATGCTCCACCTGATGCTATTTTACACAACAGCAATGTTTTATGTTTTTCTTAAAATTTACTGTTCGCTGTGAGCATGCTCCTGACACAACAAGCAGGGCTGCCAGAGATGTTGTCAGGGGCGAAACTATGAAGGTGCAGAGATTACGGTTGCGTCAAAGTACTAGATCCTAAATAGGTCCAAAAGGTGTCAAAGGTGTCAGCCTTCACCGGTAGTGTAAATTATGTGTGGTAGTTGGGGACCTGGTGCAGATACTACACTGAGCTTCAGGAACTGCCTAGGGGAGTATACATATTCATCACTGCCGTTCAGCCGACAGTTTTCTCTAAATTTCAAATTCTTATAACTATTTGGCACATCTGAACATCCATGTGTTGTCTATGGGAAGGTGTAAGCTGCAGCCAGATCCCTCTGGCACCGGATTAGCCCTGGATTAACCTCTTTTTTTAAGCGTCAAAGATTCAACATGCCTCAACATCTGTCATTGGATAGTTGGGAGGCCGCCATACCCCTTAAACAGTTGGACAATACCACCGGCATCAATGGCAGGTTTGACCAACTGTAGTATGAGGTGTATGGGCACCTTAACATTTGCTGACATGTGTAAAGGTCAAAAAGGACATTTTCTCCAACTACCATACTGGCCAGATCGCTCTTTACTTACTAATAAATCATGGAAGCATGGAGATTCTGCTTTGGCGGTATTTAAAAGTCCACAGAACCATAGCCTAAAAATCCTGGACCCTGATGCCACATCTGTACCATTTCCTTAGCTGTCATGTACCATTTATAATATTTCTATCCTGTATTGTGGCTGAAAGGCCTTTGGCAAATTCCTCCCTCCGGCTACATAGTAGTTATGTCTTATGGTAACTGTATAAAAAGGGAAACATCAATCTTCTTTTACTTTGCTATAAGCAGCTTTGCAGACTATATTATGAAATAATAATTTCACAGCTTATGACAGGAAACTTGTAATAAAGGATTTAAATATTCTACTATGTATGGACAAAGATAGAAATACAGATGACAAGTGAAATAACCAAACTGTAAGCTAACAGTGGTCTCTTCTTCTTGCAGTGAACTCTGGAGATGGCATTGACTACAGCCAGCAAAAACGTGAAAACATTGGAGACTTGATTCAAGAAACACTAGAAGCCTTTGAACGTCACGGAGGAGAAGATGCTTTCATCAATATAAAATACATGGTCCCTACCTATGAATCCTGTTTGCTAAACTAGATTAAAACTGAAAAAGTGAACAGATAGGAATGTCTTCTCTTTACTTCCGAAACTGTACACCCATTTCTGTTATTTATGCCTTTTTTTTCTTCACAGCTGCTAAAATGAGATCTTCTGGGCCATTTGACTGTTAGTACTATTGTGCACCAGGCTATGGAATACATAAACACTGACTGTTTCATACATTACAATGGTGTACTGTGCTTTTTTGTACCATGAAAGAATACCCTCTTTATGGCCGCGCTGACTGAAATGAGAGTCAGAGTTAAGACTTCACTTGTACAGACAATAAAACTATAATTTTCATATGCAATTCAGCAATTGCTGCTCCGAGTTCTGTAGCCCTAAGGGTGATGTCAGAGGTTTTAATGAGGGTTCGCTCTGACTGCTTAATAGGTGTTTGTCATGGAAAACAACTAGCAGTTCAGCTGTGACTTTTCTGCAGCTGTGCAGTATAAAGTCCTGTTGCATAGTAAACCACTTCATTTATGGTATACAGTAAGTAACAGTGACATTTTAGACAGCAAATACTAAAGTTGTCATGCAGTATAATGGATTTGTTTTATACTACGGTTGCATAGACATCATATGTATACTCATATTAACTCTGGTAGGTATTTTCATCTCTTTGAATTCAGAATTCCCATGGATTTGCTTACAGATCTATCAGTTAGCATGGATGTTTTATAATAAAGGGATTGCATCTGTGCAATAATGTGTGGTTTATTTACATATCTCTTCTATGCCATATTATTAGATCACAGGCCTGCATTAGTTGGTAGCCTATAGTATCGGATAGTTAACACTTACAAAAGGTAGTGATTTCCTTAAAGGGGTTATCCACCATAAGGTTATTTTAGTACGTACCTGGCAGGCAGTAATGGACATGCTTAGGAAGGATCTGCGCTTATCTTGGGGCTAAATGGCTATGTTGTGATATTACCAGAACACTGTGGCTAGCTTTTTGTGAAGTTGTGTTTCCTGTTTGACTTATGTTTTATTTTTTTTTTACTACAAATCCCACAATGCTATTTTCCTCCCTCCCACACATCAGCCCATCACCACCCATTGAAACAAAAGACCTGTGGTTTTCAATCAGGGTGCCTACAGCTGTTGCATTAGTTGTAGATTGATCCCTCCACCCATTGAAGCAGACAGGCTCCCTGTCATCAGCTGACTAGTGAGTCAGGTCTTGTCCGCATTGCAAGCTGGGAAAAATCTGAGACAACAGTCATTTTGTACGCTAGTAAAAATAAATATTGGGGTGAAAATCACGGAAGAATTGGGAGAAAACCCGTCACACACAGGTACAGACACTATATTATGAACTACACTAACTTTACAGCCCCTGTAGCAAAGTCAAATAAAAAAAATCCTGGAATACCCCTTTAAGTGAAGCATTTCTCAGATTTTTCTGTGTAGATTCACCTAAGGTTCACCAAAAAGGTGTTTAACTATTTATAGAAAATCATTTGTTCACATAGAAATCACTCTGATGTGCACAAAGAGGAAAAACAGCAGTGTGATAGAGTTCTTGGTGCTTAGTGAGAACGTGTAGTCCCTCATTCCAGGGGATTAATAATCAGAGAGCAATGATATTCATGAATTTGTATTACAACTCACTATATGGCTCAACAACAATAGATCAACAGCTACAGAAATTTAGCACATGCAGAGTGAAAACAGCAGTGCATGGCAAACTTCTTGGCTCACTGAAGATTAGCCTTAAAGGGGTACTCTGGTGGAAAACTTTTTTTTTTTTTTTAATCAACTGATGCTAGAAAGTTTAACAGATTTGTAAATTACTTCTATATATAAAATCTTAACCCTTTCAGTATTTCTGCTGTATACTACAGAGGAAGTTCTTTTCTCTTTGAATTTCTTTTTTCTCTGGGCACAGTGCTCTCTGCTGACACCTCTGTCCATGTCAGGAATTGTCCAGAGCAGGATAGGATCGCTATAGGGATTTGTTGCTGCTCTGGACAGTTCCAGACATGGACAGAGGTGTCAGCAGAGAGCACTGTGATTAGACAGAAAATACATTCAAAAAGTAGTACTGGAAGGATTAAGATTTTTAAAAATAAGTAATTTACAAATCTGTTTAACTTTCTGGCACAGGTTGATTAAAAAAAAATTCCTTTTCTCAGGAGTACTCCTTTAAGCCCCTTTTACATAGAAGGATTTTGGTTAGTATTTTACATCCATATTTGTAGGCCAAATATAGGAGTGAAACATACACAGAGAAAAACTGAAATGGAAAGCTTTACATTTCTTTTTTGTTTTGGCTCAAATCCTAGTTATACCTAATAAATAATGCAACATTTTGACCAAAATTCTGCTATGTAAGAGTGTAGTAAATTGGATGCCCAGTAAGGAGCTTAAAGGGGTACTCAGCCTCTAGACATCTTATCCCCTATGACTGGCAATGTGAAGCAGAGGCTTGTGTCACACCCCCTTCCATAGAATTGCATTGAGGGGATGTATTAGTCATGTCACGAGCGGGGCGTAGCCGTAATGTCACGAGCCTCTGGCGCTGCACCCGACGCTCTAAACGAATGCCGGGTGCAGCAGCGAGATTGCGGGGTCCCCTCCTTTGGATAGGAGATAAGATGTCTATGGACGGAGTAACCCTTTAAAAATGTCATGTAAGTACCTACTTTCTTAGTACGTTCTCCTTTTCAGCTCCTAGGATAGATATTTAGGATGATAATGCCTGCTAGGAGTATTCTAGTATCATCATTGGTTTAGGCTGCTGCTCTGCAACTTCATATTGGTTGCTGTGTTTAAACACAAGTCTATGGCCCAGAAATTCAGTGCATGGAGAGCTGATTTCTGTTGCAATTGGAGAATTGGTAATATACAGTATCTACTATTTTTAAGGAAAACATGAGTGAACAGGCAAAACAAATTTCTGTTCATTATGGATCCTGGATCTAGAGGAGCAACTGGCAACACAGACACATTGACAACTTGGAGAGGAGTCTCCTACTCACTGAGAAAAGTACTCTCTGGGGTAGAGGTGGGGGAGGATAGTGGGAAAGAGGTGCATGACAGTCAGACAGCTAGCTGGGATACAGTTAGAAAATGGGGTAGAGGGAAAAGTGTCAGGGAGGCTAGTCCTGAACTTGCACACCCCAACAAATTTGCCCGGTTGGCAGATGAGGGGGATGCCATTTCAGAGCTAGCAGTACTGCAGCAGGACTCTGCCTCTGACCGCCAGGGGGGTGTCTGCTCCAGTAAGGAGGGAGGAGTGCTGGGCAGGCCAGACAGGTACTGGTAGTGGGGGACTCAATTATTAGCGGGACAGACAGGGCGATATATCACAAAGACCGGGATCGCCGAACAGTGTGTTGTCTTCCTGGCGCTCCAGTTCCGCACATCGCAGATCGGATTGAAAGGTTGCTGGGTGGGGCTGGAGAGGACCCAGCAGTCATGGTACATATTGGTACCAATGACAAAGTAAGAGGTAGGGGGAGTGTCCTTAAAAATAATTTCAGGGACTTAGGCCGCAAGCTTAAGGCAAGGACCTCCAAGGTAATATTTTTTGAAGTATTACCGGTACCACGAGCCACACCAGAGAGGCAGCGTAAAATTTGGGAGGTAAACAAATGACTCAGAAGCGGGTGTAGGAAGGAGGGGTTTGGGTTCATGGAGAACTGGGACGAATTCAGTGTCCGATACCGGCTCTACCATAGGGACGGGCTGCACCTCAATGGGGAGGGTGCAGCTGTGCTTGGGAAGTAGATTGCTAGAAGGGTGGAGGAGTGTTTTAACTAGGGACTGGATGGAAGGAACCTATAACGTAGAGGGGAAGAAAGTGTAAATAGAGAGGGGGGACTTATTAATATACCTGGGGGTGGAGCGGAGGGAGGGCTTAGAATAGTTAATAGAGAGAGGCTTCATAGGAAGAAAAAACATACACCTTTAAATTACATGTTGGCTAATGCCAGATGTCTGACCAATAAAACAGAGGAACTGGAGTGGTTGATGTCTGAGTAGAATTATGACATAGTGGGTATAACAGAGACTTGGTTGGACGATAGCTGTGACTGGGCGGTTAACATACAGGGTTATAGTCTATTCAGAAAGGATCGTTTGTTTTTATGTGAAATCGAGTCTGAAGGCCACACTGCAGGAGTATATATGCAAGGGAAATGATAATGTGGAGTCATTATGGGTAGAAATATATGGAGATGAAAATAAAAAAAATTCTAATAAGGGTTTGCTATAAGCCACCAAACATAATAGAAGAGGCAGAAGATAAATTACTGAGGCAAATAAACAAGGCAGCAAATCAAAATGAGGTGATAATAATGGGGGACTTTAACTATCCTGATATAAACTGTGAGACTGAGACCTGTTAATCTCATGACTATAACTAAAAACAATGATCTGTCCCAAATGGTGCAGGTCCCGACCAGAGGGGGCGCCCTACTAGACTTTATATTAACCAACAGACCTGACAAAGTAATTAATTTGCAGGTAGAAGGACACCTAGGAAATGGTGATCGTAATATAATACATTATTAGCTTGTTCTTCAATAAGGGAATCTCTCGAGGGGCCACAAAAACATTGAACTTTAGGAAGACAAAGTTTGATCTAATCAGAGAAGCCCTTAACAATATAAAATGGGATAATGTCCTCAAAAACAAGAATACTGACACTAAATGGGAGACTTTTAAAAATATCTTAAATTCTCACGGTAAAATGTATATACCTTATGGAAATAAAAGGGTCAGAAATAAAAGAAAACCAATATGGATGAATAAAAATGTTTAGGCGGCAATAAATAAAGCATTTAAACTACTAAAACAGAACGGCAGTGAAGAAGCATTAAAAAGCTATAGAGAAAAATTTAAAATATGTAAAAAAAAAATAAAAAAAAACAGATAAAAGCCGCAAAAATAGAGACAAAGACTTATTGCCAAAGAGAGTAAAACTAACCCCAAAATGTTTTTTAACTATATAAATAGCAAAAAGGTTAAAAATGCTCCATAAATCTCTGCTCCTCCCTGCTTTCCCTGCCGGATCTTTGGTGGTCTTAGCCATTGTAAAGTCCTGTGTCCCATATACTGTGTCTCTGTTCCTAGCTTCCATCCTATCCTGTAACCGTGTTCCTGCCCTAACTTTCTGCCATCTTGCCACATCCTGCCAGTTACCTTCTGTGCCACGCCACCCCTCCCCCCCCCCAGCTACATGTGTGGACGAGTCGTGCCAGGGGTAGCAAACTGGGTGCCACCTGCCGCAGCAAGACCATCCCGCTTTGCGGTGGGCTCTGGTGAAAACCAATGGCATCTTAGACTCCGCTCCCTGGCCCGGCTCAAGTCTCCATCTACACAGGCGCAGAGGATCCCCCATCTGCCATGATTCCAGAAATACAGCAAGATAAGGTAAACTTCCCAGTACAGGTCACCTGTCTAACCCAGGAAGAAGTACAGTGCCGCCTACAAAAAATCTAAATAGACAAATTGCCAGGTCCAGATGGCATTCACCCCCCGTGTTCTAAAGGAATTAAGTAATGTAATAGACAGACCCCTATTTTTAATATTCGGGGACTCTATAGTAACAGGGACTGTTTCCCAGAACTGGTGCATGGCAAATGTGGTGCCAATATTTAACCCCTTAAGTACTCAGCCTATTTGGGCCTTAAGGACTCAGACAATAAAATTTTTACGTTTTCGTTTTTTCCTCCTCGCCTTCAAAAGATCATAACTCTTTTATATTTGCATCCACAGACTAGTATGAGGGCATGTTTTTTGCACGACCAGTTGTCCGTTGTAATGCCATCACTCGCTTTACTATAAAATGTATGGCGCAACCAAAAAATACTATTTGTGTGGGGGAAATTAAAAAGAAAACCGCAATTTTGCAAATTTTGGAAGGTTTCGTTTTCATGCCGTACAATTTACGGTAAAATGACATGTGTTCTTTATTCTTTGGGTCAATACGATTAAAATGATAACCATGATAACATATTATTCTGTTACTGTTGCGCTTAAAAAAAACTTTTTAACCAAATTAGTACGTTTAAAATCCCCCTATTTTGAAGACCTATAACTTTTTCATTTTTCCGTATAAGCGGCGGTATGAGGGCTCATATTTTGCGCCGTGATCTGTACTTTTTATTGATATATTTGCTTATATAAAACCTTTAATACATTTTTTAAAAAAAATTTTTTAATAAAATGTTCAGCGTACGGTATCAGTAACATTTTATTTTAATAGTTGGGATATTTACGCACGCAGCGATACCAAATATTTTGTTTTACACATTTGGGGGTGAAATAGGGAAAATGGGACAATTTACGTTTTTATTGGGGGGAGGGGGGTTTTCTAATTTTTTTAAACTTTTTTTTAAAGTTTTCTTTTTACACTTTAATAGTCCCCATAGGTAGGATACTGTTCAGTGCTATTAATAGGACATAGTACTGATCTGTATCATCGGTCATCTTCTGCTCTGGTCTGCTCGATCACAGACCAGAGCAGAAGGTCCGTGGAAGGCAGGTGAGGAGACCTCCGTCTGCCATGCTGGACGATCGGATCACCACGGCAGCGCTGCGGGCGATCCGATCATCCATTTTAGTGTCCGAAATTCTGCAGATGCCGTGATCTGTATTGATCACAGCATCTGAGGGGTTAATGGTGGACAGCCGCATGATCGCGGTTGACCGCCATTACTGGCGGGTCCCTGGCTGCTATCAGCAGCCAGGACCTGCCGTGCATGACACGAGCGTCCTGCATTGTTAAGGGGTTAAAAAGGGGTCAAGAGGTGGCACAGTAAATTATAGGCCTTTGTATGTAAATTGTTTGAGGGTTTTCTAAGGGATGCTATTTTCGAGTATCTTGATAAAAATGAATGCATGACTCCATATCAGCATGGCTTTTTGAGGCATCGGTCCTGTCAAACTAACCTGATCAGCTTTTATGAGGAGGGGAGCTCCAGACTGGACCAGGGCAATCACTGGATGTCGTATATCTGGATTTTTCCAAAGCATTTGATATGGTGCCACATAAAAGATTGGTGCATGAAATGAGAAGGATTGGACTGGGGGAAAATGTGTGGGTAAGTAACTGGCTCAGTGATAGGAAACAGAGGGTGGTTATTAATGGTACTTATTCTGATTGGGTGACTGTTACTAGTGGGGTACCACAGTGGTCAGTCTTTGGTCCTGTTCTATTTAATATATTCATTAATGACCTTGTAGAGGGGTTGAATAGTAAAGTAGCAATCTTTGCAGATGATAATAAACTCTGTAAAGCGGTAAACACTATAGAGGACAGTGCACTGTTGCAAATGGATCTGGATAGGTTGGAGGTTTGGGATGGGAAGTGGCACATGAGGTTCAACAGTGATAAATGTAAGGTAATGCACATGGGGAAGAAAAATCCGGGCTGGGACTATGTATTAAATGGGAGAACACCTGGGATGACTGACATGGAAAAGGACTTAGGGGTCTTAGTTAACAGCAAATTTAGCTGTAGTGACCAGTGTCGGGCAGCTGCTGCCAAGGCAAATAAAATAATGGGGTGCATCAATAGGGGTATAGATGCCCATGACAAGGAAATAATTCTACCGCTGTACAAATCACTAGTCAGACCACACATAGAATACTGTGTACAGTACTGGGCACCAGTGACCAGTGTACAAGAAAGATATATTGGAGCTGGAGAGGGTTCAAAGACGGGCAACCAGAGTATTACGGGGAATGGGAGGACTACAGTACCCAGAAAGATTATCAGAATTGGGGTTATTTAGTTTAGAAAAAAGAAGGCTTAGGGGCGACCTAATAACTATGTATAAATATATCAGGGGACCGTACAGAGATGTGTTTATTTATCTTTTTTTTATATTTACCATGATCTATTTATACCCAGGACTGTATCAATAACAAGGGGGCATCCTCTACGTCTAGAGGAAAGAAGGTTTCTACACCAGCACAGACGGGGGTTCTTTTCTGCCAGAGGAGGTGGTCATGGTGAACTCTGTAAAAGAATTTAAAAGGGGTCTGGGTACATTTTTGAAGAATAATAACATTACAGGTTATGGATTCTAGATCTATATCAACTCAGTAGGGACTCATTAGGGTTATAGATTGAACTTGATGGACTTTGGTCTTTTTTCCACTATGTTACTAAATTAAACTGTGTTATTAAAGAATTGCACAATAATAAAAGAAAACGTAGAAATAAAACATTAAATGACATGTACAAAATTCAGCATACTCTTATGTCTTAATACTGTACATTGCCCCCTTTAGCATCAATGACAGCAAGCAGTATCTTCCTTGGTCTTCTTGCATGAAACTCATATTTAAGATCTCTTCAGAATGGCTCAATGATATTAAGATAAGGAGACTGTAATGGCCACTTCAGTACCTTCAGATTTTTCTGCTGTTACCACTGGAGGGTCAACTTGGCCTTGTGCTTAGGTTCATTGTCATGATGGAAAATCCAAGAGATTCCATGCACATGCTGCATTCATCTTGCCATTAAATTTCACAACATTCCCTGTACTTTTAGAGCTCACACATCTCCAAAACATCCGTGAGCCACCACCATGCTTCACAGTGTGGATAGTGTTCTTTTCACTATAGATCTTGTTGACTTCTTTCCAAACACAGCATTTATGGTTGTGGCCATAAAGCTCTATTTCTAAATTTTGAGTGCCAAAATCTGTTAGGCATGCAGGTAAAACTCAAAAAATGATATCATGCTGTCTAAGAAACTTAACGCTATGAGGGACGATGTAGTTGCTAATTGTGACCGTCTTTGGTCCCGCTGGATGTCTTTGTCCTATTGTCCTGATGTTAAGGTATACCTTGATTCTGTATTAGATTCCTATGTACTGACAACATTGAGGGAGATTTATCAAAACCAATCCAGAGGAAAAATTGCTGAGTTCCCCATAGCAACCAATCAGATCGCTTCTTTCATTTTGCAGAGGCCTTGTTAAAAATGAAAGAAGTGATCTGATTGGTTGCTATGGGCAACTTTTCCTCTGGAAAGGTTTTGATAAATCTCCCTCATTGTCCTATTGCTTGTACTCTCTTTGTTATGTCTATGAGCTGACAATATATGCCCACTGTTTTGTTAATTTTGTTCTTTATTTTCTATTTATGATTCCGGTTGCATCCCAAACTGTTATATTCTTTTGCAATCTTTTGATTCCATAATAAAATTTATACGTTTGATAAAAATAAAACAAAAAAATTTGAATATCGCGCAAAAGTCTTTCATTAACTATTTCATTAATGCAACTTAAAAGGAAAGGAAGCATGACGTGCTCCAAAATCTCCTGGTAGACGAATGCGTTGACCCTGGACTTACTGAAGCACAGTGGACCAACACCAGCAGATGACATGGGTCCCCAAATCATAATAATTGGGGGGGGGCTTTGGGGTTTTCATGAGCTGTAAGACATAATCATCGCAATTATAACAAATCACGGCTTGAAGTATCTTGCTTTGCATGTAATGAGTCTCATACTGTATATTAGTTTCACCTTTAAGTTGCATTACTGAAATAAATGAACTTTGCACGATATTCAAATTTTTCAAGTTTCACCTGTATTCGAGGTGTTGTTGGCCATATTGTAACAGGGCTTTTTTTTTACATTGGCACAGAAAATGTTTGTCTCCAGCAACTCCCACTTTTTTCTTCCATTTTATTTTTCCATCGACAGAGCTATATGAGGGCTTGTTTTTTTGTGCGACCAATTATACTTTGTAGTGACACCTTTCATTTTACAGTAAATGTACCGCAAAACAAAAAGAAAATTGTGTGAGTTTCATTTAACGCAGTGCACTTTTTTCTGTTCACTGTAAGGATTGGTAATGTTATATTTTATTAGTTTGTCCAATTCTACAAGCAGCCATATCATAAAAATAATATATAGATAGATCTTTTTATTTATTTTAAATTTTTTTATACAAAATTTCTGGAAATGTCTAACAATATTACTAAAGCTCTGTGGGTGCTGGCTCAACTTGATTTTGCAATATCTCAGGATGCTGTTAAATCTCTCCTCAAGGATCATTTTATGGTGGACCTCTACAGATTTGGTAACAAATTGAGTTGACTCCTTTAAAATCTGGCAAAGGTGAAGCAGAAAACAGAACACATAAGATTTATGAGAGATTTTCATGCTAGTAAGGTATAATCACAGGACTGACGTGTAGCAAATGGGGTGCCAATATTAACCTGTTCAGGACCCAGGGCGTAATTTTACGCCCCGGCGCCCTGGTACTTAAGGACCCAGGGCATAAACTTACGCCCTGGCGGTTTCCGGTCCCTGTCGCGCGCCAGGCGGGGATCGGAAGCGGATGCCTGCTGAAATGCTTCAGCAGGCATCCAGGGCAAACGCCGAGGGGCAGGGCAATCGCCCTTGCGATTTGCGGCGATACCGGGCTGATCGGGTCTCTGGGACCCGACCGCCCGGTAATTTTGCATGATCCCGGCTGTCATAGAACCTGCCACCTCCTCCCATACCCTGCAAACCGTCGGTAGTTAACCGACCAATCGCAGGGGGGGGGGGCAGTTACTTCCTCCCGCCCTGCCCGGCCCCTTGAAGTCCGGAAAGGACGGGAGGAAGACACGGCAGGGGACGGGGGAGTGCTGGGGACCGGCCCCGGTACTTACCTGAAGACCCGGATCCCGGCGATGAAGACGGCGGCGGTGGCGACAGGTGAGTTCCTCTTCAGCCGCGGTCGGGCCCTTTACAGCAATGCACGTCGCCGTAAAGCGACATGCATTGCTGTAATGGGACCCTGTATACTACAACTCCCAGCATTCCCAGACAGCCCTTGGTGTCTGGGCATGCTGGGAGTTGCAATTTTGCAACATCTGGAGGTCCACAGTTTGGAGACCACTGTGCCCTTCCAGATGTTGCAAAACTACACATCCTCAGCATGCCCTTACTGTCCAGGCATGCTGGGAGTTGTAGTTCTGTAACATCTGGCCCTTCAGATGTTGCCGAACTACAACTCCCAGCATGCCTGGACAGTTTTGGCATACTGGGAGTTGTAGTTTTGCAACATCTGGAAGGGCACAGATTGGGAACCACTGTATTAGTGGTCTGCAAACTGTAGTCCTCCAGATGTTGCAAAACTACAACTCCAAACATCTGGCTCTAAAGATGTTGCCGAACTACTACTTCCAGCATGCCTGAGAATGTTTAGGAGTAGTGGTTTTGCAACAACTGGAGGCACACTGGTTGGGAAACATTGTCTATTTCCTAACTCAGTGTTTCCCAACCCGTGTGCCTCCAGCTGTTGCAAAACTATAACTACCAGCATGCACTGATAGACTGTGCATGCTGGGAGTTGTAGTTTTGCAACAGCTGGAGGTCCCCCCCCCCTGTGAATGTACAGGGTACATTCACATGGGCAGGGGGCTTACAGTGAGTATCGGGCTGCAAGTTTGCGATGCAGCAAATTTTGCGTGGCAGCTCAAACTCGCAGCGGGAAACTCGCTGTAATCCCCCGCCCGTGTAACTGTACCCTAAAAACACTACACTACCACAAAAAAATTAAATAAAAAGTAAAAAACACTACATATACACATACCCCTACAGCCCCCTCCCCTCCCCAATAAAAATGAAAAACGTCGGATACGCCACTGTTTCCAAAATGGAGCCTCCAGCTGTTGCAAAACAACAACTCCCAGTATTGTCGGACAGCCGTTGACTGTCCAAGCATGCTGGGAGTTTTGCAACAGCTGGAGGCACCCTGTTTGGGAATCACTGGCGTAGAATACCCCAATGTCCACCCCTATGCAAATCCCTAATTCAGGCCTCAAATGCGCATGGCGCTCTCACTTTGGAGCCCTGTCGTATTTCAAGGCAACAGTTTAGGGCCACATATGGGGTATCGCCGTACTCGGGAGAAATTGCCTAACAAATTTTGGGGGGCTTTTTCTCCTTTGACCCCTTATGAAAAGGTGAAGTTGGGGTCTACACCAGCATGTTAATTTAAAAAAATAATTTTTTTACACTAACATGCTGGTGTTGCCCTATACTTTTCATTTTGACAAGAGGTCAAAGGGAGAAACGCCCCCCAAAATTTGTAATGTAATTTCTCCCGAGTATGGAGATATCCCATATGTGGGCGTGAAGTCCTCTGGGGGCGCACAACAAGGCCCAGAAGGGAGAGTGCACCATGTACATTTGAGGTGATTTGCACAGGGGTGGCTGATTGTTACAGCGGTTTTGACAACGCAAAAAAAAAAAAAAAACACATGTGACCCCATTTCGGAAACTACACCCCTCACGGAATGTAATGAGGGGTGCAGTGAGAATTTACACCCCACTGGTGTCTGACAGAGCTTTGGAACAGTGGGCTGTGCAAATAAAAAATTTTGTACAGCCCACTGTTTCAAAGATCTGACAGACACCAGTGGGGGGTAAATGCTCACTGTACCCCTTGTTACGTTACTCAAGGGGTCTAGTTTCCAAAATGGTATGCCATGTGGGGGTTATTTTGCTGTCCTGGCACCATAGGGGCTTCCTAAATGCGACATGCCCCCCGAGCAAAATTTGCTCTCAAAAAGCCAAATATGACTCCTTCTCTTCTGAGCATTGTAGTTCGCCCGTAGTGCACTTCAGGTCAACTTATGGGGTACCTCCATACTCAGAAGGTACTTACAAATTTTGGGGGGTATTTTCTGCTATTATCCCTTGCAAAAATTTGAAATTTGGGGGGAAACACACATTTTAGTGAAAAAAATTATATATTTTTTTACATATGCAAAAGTCGTGAAACACCTAGGGGAATTAAGGCTCACTTTATTCCTTGTTACGTTCCTCAAGTGGTCTAGTTTCCAAAATGGTATGCCATGTGGGGGGGGGGGGGTTGCTATTCTGGCACCATAGGGGCTTCCTAAATGCAACATGCCCCCCAAAAACCATTTCAGAAAAACGTACTCTCCAAAATCCCCTTGTCGCTCCTTCGCTTCTGAGCCCTCTACTGCGCCCGCCGAACACTTTACATAGACATATGACGTATGTGCTTACTCGAGAGAAATTGGGCTACAAAAATAACAATCCATTTTCTCCTTTTACCCCTTGTAAAAATTCAAAAATTTGGTCTACAAGAACATGCGAGTGTAAAAAATTAAGATTGTGAATTTTCTCCTTCACTTTGCTGCTATTCCTGTGAAACACCTAAAGGGTTAAAATGCTGACTGAATGTAATTTTGAATACTTTCGGGGGTGCAGTTTTTATAATGGGGTCATTTGTGGGGTATTTCTAAGATGAAGACCCTTCAAATCCACTTCAAACCTGAACTGGTCCCTGAAAAATTGTGATTTTGGAAATTTTGTGAAAAATTGGAAAATTGCTGCTGAACTTTGAAGCCCTCTGGTGTCTTCCAAAAGTAAAAACACGTCAATTTTATGATGCAAACATAAAGTAGACATATTGTATATGTGAATAAAAAAAAATATTATTTGGAATATCCATTTTCCTTACAAGCAGAGAGCTTCAAAGTTAGAAAAAAGCTAAATTTTCAAATTTTTCATCAAATTTTGGGATTTTTCACCAAGAAAGGATGCAAGTTACCACAAAATTTTACCATTATGTTAAAGTAGAATATGTCACGAAAAAACTATCTCGGAATCAGAATGATAACTAAAAGCATCCCAGAGTTATTAATGTTTAAAGTGACAGTGGTCAGATGTGCAAAAAATGGCTGGGTCGTAAGGAGTAAAATGGCTGGGTCCTTAAGGGGTTAAAAAAGGGGATAAAAAGTTATTTTGTAAGATAGAGGCTTGTAAGTTTAAAGGGGTTATCCAGGAATAGAAAAACAGAGCTAATTTCTTTCAAGAACGCTCCCTGACTGTCTCCAGGTTGGGTGTGGTTCTCAGATCAGTTCCATTGAAGTGAATGTAATACCACACACAACCTGAAAACAGAAATGGAGCGTTTTTTAAAATAAATTAGCTCTGTTTTTCTATTCTTGGATAACCCCTTTAACGTCTGTTTAAGGGTTTTTCTAATAGATGCTCTTCTGAAGTATCTTAATAAAAATAACCTTATAGTATAGTGGAGAGAGATTACAGTGTAGAATTTTAGTATTTGCCAATTACACTAAACTGGGTAAGGTGATCACCACAGAGGAGGATAACATAATATTACAGAGGGATAGCTGGAGGCTTGGGCACAGATATGGCAATTGAAATTTAATGTGGATAAATGTAATGTTATGCACTTTGACCGTGAAAACTAAATGTACAACTATGAGCTAAATAATAGGTAAAACTATTAGCAAAAAGGATTAGGGGGTACTGGTGGACAGTAAACATAACTTTACAGACCAGTGCCAGGCAGTAACTGCCAAGGCTAATAAAGTCATGGGATGTATCAATAGAGGCATGTGACAAGGACATCGTTTTCCCTCTGTATAAATCACTAGTCAGACCACATATGGAGTATTGTATCCAATTTTGGGCACCTGTATATAAGAAGGACTTGGCTGAACTGGAGAGGGTAGAGGAGGACGATAAAGATAATGGTATGGGAAACCCCAGTTTGGTGAGAAATGCCAGACAGCTGGTGCTGTGGAGCAGTAGGCTACAAACTAATAGTTAGGGAGGCTGTCCTATATTAGTTAGTGCTCATCCAATGCGATTTCGGATTAGTGAGTCGTCGGCCTCTGGAGACCACTCAGTGGTATTATTGTCTACAATAGCAGGAAGATTGAAGACCGCTTCCAAATAGTTTTTTGCTTGCATTTTATATTTTCTATACTAATTTTGTTAAAATAGTTTGAGACTTTTTTAAAGCTTTACAATTATATAAAAACATATCATGGGTATCATTTTAATTGTATTGACCCACAGAATAAAAAAAACATGTAATTTTTACCATTAAGTGTACAGCATAAAAGCTAAACCTTCCAAAATTTGCTAAATAGCAGTTTGCTTTTCAATTTCCCCACATAAATGATATTTTTTTGGTTGCACTGTACATTTTATGGTAAAATGAGTGATGTCATTACAAAGTAAAATTAGTCATGCTAAAAACAAGCCCTCATATGGGTCTGTGGATGAAAATATAAAAGAGTTATGATTTTGAAAAGGAAAGGCGGAAAAAACTAAAATGCTAAAATAAAATTGGCCTGGTCCTTTAAGGGGTTCTCTGCCCCTATCCAAAGGATAGGGGATAAGATGTCTGATCACGGGGGTCCTACCGCTGGGGACCCCCGGGATCTCGGCTGCTGCACCCGGCTGTCATTACTGCACAGAGCAAACTCGCTCTGTGCGTAATGACGGGCGATACAGGGGCCGGAACATTATGATGTCACGGCTCCGCCCCTCGTGTCTTGATGTCATGGCTCCGCCGCCTTAATGCAAGTCTATGGGAGGAGGCGTGACAGCTGCCACTCCCCCTTCCATAGACTTGGATTGAGGGGGTGGACCGTGATGTCACAAGGGGCGGAGCCATTTCGTCACAATGCTCCGGCCCCTGTATTGCTGTCATTACGCACAGATCGATTTTTCTCTGTGCAGTAATGACAGTGGGGTGCCGCAGCCGAGATCCCGGGGGTCCCCAGTGGCAGGACCCCGCGATCAGACATCTTATCCCCTATCTTTTGGCTAGGGGATAAGATGTCTAGGGGCGGAGTACCCCTTTAAGGCCAAAATGAGCTTGGCCCTTAACCTGTTAAGGACCCATGACGTAACGTTACGTCATGAGTCCGCTCCCGATCTATAACGCGGGGCCAAGGCCCAGCCTCTAACAACGGCCGGGAACCGTGGCTAATAGCGTGCGGCACTGATCACAGTGCGGCGTGCTATTAACCCTTTAGACGTGGCGTTCAAAGTTGAACGCCGCGTCTAAAGTGAAAGTAAAACCATGCCAGTGAGCTGTTCGGGATCGCCGCGGCGTAATCGCAGCATCCCAAACAGCTGCAGGACACGAGGAGGGTCTCCTACCTTGCCTCCTGGTGTCGGATCGCCGAATGACTGCTCAGTGCCTGAGATCCAGGCATGAGCAGTCAAGCGGCAGAATTATTGATCACTGGTTTTCTATGAGAAAGCATTGAACAATGTAAAAGATCAGTGTGTGAAAAAAAAATAGTGAATAAAGATCATTTAACCCCTTCCCTATTAAAAGTTTGAGTCACCCCCCTTTTCCCATAAAAAAAAAAAGTGTAAATAAAAATAAACATATGTGGTATCCCCGCGTGCGTAAATGTCCGAACTATAAAAATATATTAATTAAACCGCACGGACAATGGTGTACGCGCAAAAACATTTTTTTTTCCTGTTTCGCTGTAGATTTGTGATGTCATCACAAAATAGAATTGGTGGCACAAAAAATAAGCCATCATATGGATTTTTAGGTGCAAAATTGAAAGAGTTATGATTTTTTTAAAGGTAAGGAGCAAAAAACGAAAATGCAAAAACGGAAAAACCCCTGGTCCTTAAGGGGTTAAAGGAGATATACAGCGCACAATTGCTTTTCCCATACAGCAGAAACAAAAGTTATATAACTTTCCAATATACTTGCTTTTTCTCTTTCACTGTTCATCTGTTATTCCTTTCTGAGCTGTGTACAGGAAGCTCAGTAGTTCTTCCAGCTAGTGTGACTTTCGAGCCCATAGAGTTGCATTAGGCAGCTATATTAGGCTCGGAACGTCACTATTGCCCACAATGCAACAGGATTTTTTTTTTCCTTCGTGTTTTCCCTTTGTTCTCCTTTCAGATACATGTATGTGGAGGACCACTTCAGATTCGGTGCACTACGTCGGTGAACAGCGTTTTTTAAAATCTTTTAATAAAATAGTTAACGAGGGCTTGTTGGGGAGTATTTTTGGAATTACAAGTTTTTAAAACGTGTTGTGTTTTTAAAAAAATTTATTTTACAGGCTTAGTTGTGGAAGCTGTTGTATAGACAGTATCCATTACTAAGCAAGGGCTTAGCGTTAGCCCCAAAAACGCCAGCCTGTTACCACCCAGTCCCAGGAGCACCATATTTGATGCTCCCAGGCGGTTGGTACCGACTCTTCCAGGCACCCCTGGAGCAATGGTACCGGGGTAATAATTGGGGGTTAGCGATAGCTGGTTTTGGGGCTAACGCTATGCCCCGCTTAGTAATGAATTCTGTCTATAAGACAGCTTCCATTACTAAGCCTGTAAAATATTTTTTTTTTAAACAACACAACGCAGGTAAAGTTATTTTTTTTAGTATCATTGCTGCATATCTCCTTTAGGGTATGTTTACACATACATGATCCTGCGCAGATTTGATGCACAGGATTTGTAACTGCAGATTTGAAGCTGTGCTCAGTCATTTAGTTTACATTGAAATCTGCAGAAGAAAATCCAGTGCATCAAATCTGCTTACATGTGAACGTACCCTTAACCACTTAAGGACGCAGGGCGTACCTGTACGCCCTGCGCCTGGTCCCGGTGTTTAAAACGGGGTCACGCCGTGACCCCACATCACACCGGGTCGGTCCCGACTTCTAATGATAGCCGGAACCCTGGGCTATTAGCATGCAGCAAAGATCAAAAGTAAAAGCTTCTCGGCAGCTCAGTCGGGCTGATCAGGACTATCGCGATAAAATCGCGATGTCCCGATCAGCTAGGATGCGAGGGGAGGCCCCCTTACCTTGCTCCATCGCGTCTGATCGACATTTGATTGCTCCAAGAGCAATCAACCCCCTATAATGCTGATCCATGCAAAGCTATGGCTTTGCAGGAATCAGGGTAAAAGATCAGTGTGTGCAGTGCTATAGCTCCCTATGGGAGCTATAACACTGCAAAAAAAAAGTGAATAAAAAAAAGTTAATAAAGGTCATTTAACCCCTTCCCTAATAAAAGTTTGAATCACCCCCCATTTCCCATAAAAAAACTGTGCTAATAAAAGTAAACATATGTGGTATTGCCGCGTGCGTAAATGTCCAAACTATAAAAATATGTCATTAACTAAACCGCACGGTCAATGGTGTACGCGTCAAAAAATTCCAAAGTCCAAAATAGCGTATTTTTGGTGACTTTTTATATCATAAAAAAATGAATTAAAAGCGATCAAAAAGTCCGCTCAATGCAAAAATGATACCGATAAAATCTTCAGAACACGGCGCAAAAAATTAGCCCTCATACTGGCCCGTATGCGGAAAATAAAAAAGTTATAGGGGTCAGAAGATGACAATTTTAAACGTATACATTTTCCTGCATGTAGTTATGATTTTTTTCAGAAGTACGACAAAATCAAACAACAAATAAGTAGGGTATCATTTTAACCGTATGGACCTACAGAATAAAGATGAGGTGTCATTTTTACCGAAAAATGCACTACGTAGAAACGGAAGCCCCCAAATTAACAAAATTAAAATTTTTTCTTCAATTTTGTCGCACAATGAATTTTTTTCCGTTTCGCCATGGATTTTTTGGTAAAACGACTAATGTCAGTGCAAAGTAGAATTGGTTGCGCAAAAAATAAGCCATCGTATGGAATTTTATGTGCAAAATTGAAAGCCTTATGATTCTTAGAAGGTGATGAGGAAAAAATGAAAATGCAAAAACGGAAAAACGCTGAGTCCTTAAGGGGTTAAGGGGTTAAACAAACTAACTGTTTGGACTGCACTTTTGTAATGTACCAATCACGTTAGACTGTGGAGATGTAGATTCCTGTGTCACAAATGTGACCTGTTTTGGGCAAGAAAATGGTGCATGATGTTTGCTGCTGCTGGATTTAGTGGACCAAAAGCCTTTCATGTGAGATTGTGTCTCTGTGGAGATAGCAGGGTGTCCTGTAAGAGACAGGTAAGCTGCAGACCAGTAAGAGACAGACAGGGAGACTGACATCGACACAGTATTGCTGACTGTTTCTGCTCCTGAGAAAACAGTTGCGGTGGGTCTAATGGAGGAATATGTCAGACTCTTATAGGACATACAGCTTTGTTAAGATGTGGCCAAACAGAAGGGTCATTTGCAAAGTATTTAAAACAGAGCGGGAAGCTTTGTGGCCTAACTGCAGAGGATCTTGGATAAAAAAGCTTCTGTACAAATGAATACTCAGCAGGTGAAGGTTACCTTAGTACATGCACTGTATTGCAAGAGGCTACCAACCAGAAAAGGCAGGTTTCCAAGCCAAGTGCTTGCTATACTAAAGTCCAAGGTGTTCCCTTGTCTTAGGCTATGTTCACATGTGCGAACATTCTGCAAACTGCGGGCACTGGCATAACATGGCTATAATGTGCCATTGCATAGATTACTATGCATTCCGCGCAGAGTCTGCAGAAAGAATGAACGTGCGGACGTGGAAAACGGAAACATCTGGCATGGAAATTCCGTCATGTGCACAGTGCAGCTGAATTCCCATTGATACTGCAATGGAATCTCTGGGCCAAATTCCAATGCAGAATTCGGCACGGAAATTCCGATGTAGAAACCTGGCTTTAACCTGTTCAGGACCCAGGGCGTAATCTTACGCCCCGGCGCCCTGGTACTTAAGGACCCAGAGTGTCGGGCAGAGATCGGAAGAGGATGCCTGCTGAAATCCTTCAACAGGCATCCAGGGCAAACGCCGAGGGGGGCCATGCAGGCCCCCCATGTCGGCGATCGCCGCAAATCGCGGGGGAAATCGCCCCTGCGATCTGCGGCGATACCGGGCTGATCGGGTCTCTGGGACCCGACCTCCCGGTAATTTTGCATGATCCCGGCTGTCACAGACAGCCAGGACCATGCTTAAGTATAGGAGCGAGCACCTCCTCCGATCCCCTGCGATCTGTCGGTTAGTTAACCGACCAATCGCAGGGGGGGGGCGGTTACTTCCTCCCGCCCTGCCCGGCCCCTGGAAGTCCGGAGAGGACGGGAGGAAGACCGGAGGACGCGGCAGGGGACAGGGGAGTGCTGGGGACCGGCCCCGGTACCTACCTCGTCCCTGAAGACCCGGATCCCGGCATGAAGACGGCGGCGGTGGCGAAAGGCGAGTTCCTCTTCAGCCGTGGTCGGGCCCTTTACAGCAATGCACGTCGCCGTAAAGCGACATGCATTGCTGTAATGGGACCCTATATACTACAACTCCCGGCATGCCCAGACAGCCCTTGGCTAATTTGGTGACTCTTGGCGTATATTTAGAGTCTAAAGTAGAGTTACACGTGTTAGTACCTTAATGAGGGCTATTAGATGCACTTTATATGCCAGAGAAACTATTGTGCACCACAAGGGCAAAGGTACGCTAATGTAGCATCCACCTCCTATTTAAGCAACCCCAATGCTTTAGTAGTGTATGGTATAAATTACAGAGACCCAGGAACTGAAATCTAAAATCAGAAACTGTCACACTCCAACATGTTTTACCGCTGACACTGTGGCTTTCTGAAGGAGAAAATGACCCTATTTATGTGTATAGGCTATGACCTCATCAGTCAGCGCTGCCTATCCATGTCCATGTAGCAAATTAGCCCATCATGTGGACTTAAAGGGGTATTCCAGGCAAAACCTTTTTTTATATATCAACTGGCTCCGGAAAGTTAAACAGATTTGTAAATTACTTCTAATAAAAAATCTTAATCCTTCCAATAGTTATTAGCTTCTGAAGTTTTATGTTTAACTGCTCAATGATGATGTCACGTCCCGGGAGTTGTGCATGATGGGAGAATATCCCCATAGGAACTGCACAGCTCCCGGGATGTGAGTCATCAGAGAGCAGTTAGACAAAAAACAACAACTCATTTTCAGAAGCTAATAACTATTGGAAGGATTAAGATTTTTTAATAGAAGTAATTTAGAAGCAATCTGTTTAACTTTCCGGAGCCAGTTGATATATAAAAAAAAAAGTTTTGGCCTGGAATACCCCTTTAAGAATTGCTAAATTCTCTCCATTTGCCAGACCAATCGCAGGGCTTAGAACAAATGAAAAGATGTGACTTCTAATGTTTAGTGTTGTGACATATAGAATTTGACCTTTACCCTGAAGGATTCTACTTCCTGTATCCATCATGCACCTCTGATCAGCCAGCCACTTCCTGTCCATGTCATAAGGCATCACCGTTGGCCCCTCCAATCAAAACCCT